>NC_071997.2:44855897-46105897 GCF_028885655.2 Pongo abelii | reverse complement strand
CACATCCACCCCAACGTGCCCACCATAAACCCAATCAGCTGAAACATACAGCGAGGGCCCAACACCCAAGGGCAATGAAAGCAAATGTGTTACTTGCAGGGAAGGTCAGAGTTCCAAGAGCACAGGTGTTGATGGTCTGGTTCCGTCAAAAATCTAAAGGAGGAGATATATTAAATACATTCCAGGCAATCCTCTGTGAATGTCGTTTTTCACAGGGTTGAGATTAGGGTTGGCAGCAGCAGTTCAAATCTGAAAGATTCACAAGGTCACAGCACACAGGCATTGCCATTATGGATTACAACAGATCCATAGAGTTTTAAAATCAACCAAACGAAAGATGAGGCAAATATTATTATAATGTCCATTTCACATTTGAGAAAATTGAGGCTCAGCTTGGTTGAGTACGGTCAAGGTCAGAGTCAACGTTTGCATCCAGTCTGTTTGATGCTGATGCCTCTAACCTTGAAATTTAACTCTTGGCCTCATTTCTGTTAGTTTGAAAGGCAATAGGTATAGTGGTTAAGAGCAGAGGCTCCAGGTTCAAATCCATCCTGGCTTTACTATTTAGTAGCTGAGAGGCCTCGTGTAAGTTACTTAACCACTCTGTTCTTCAGTTTCCTTAGCTGTAAACTGAGGGTGGCAATAGCACCTGCCCCACAGGGTTGTTGTGAGTATTAAATGAACTTAGAACAGTGTCTGGCATGCAATAGGTACACAGTGCACTATTCTTCTTCCCTAACTAGAGCTTCTTATGTCTGTCCAATCTTCATCAATAGATCTGTAGGAAGCACCTGCGTCCCGCCCCTGCCTTCAAGCTGCTCTAGCAGAAATGGGAGAGACACAAGTGTCAACAGCCTAAGGGCAGTAACCCTATTATACAAGCTGGAGCAACAGGCTTCAGAGAACGGAGTAGCAAACTGCCTAGAGGAGGAGAAGGTACACAGAGCAGTGACATTTGCTCCAGCTCTAGAAGAGTGAGTAATGATTTTCCAGGAGAGGCATGCCATTTACAAGCATGGAGTCCTCAGGAACTGGCGGTGGGGTATGGGTGCATCATGGGCAGCAGGACAGGTGGAGGAGAGCAAAGGGTGTCTGAGGCTGGGGAGGTGATGGCAAGATTAGACATGATTTTTACCTGCAGCGAGGGCTCACACTGGTGTTTAAAATGTTCTGGCCAGCATCACAGGGAGGGTGGTTGGTGGGATTAGGGAGACTGGTTGTTAGGTGCCTGTTGCCTAGAAAGATTTCATTCCGATCTCGTGCTTGGGCACCAGCGTCTCGTGAGAACTCAAATGGGCTGAGCGTTCCAGGCTGAAGTGAGAAGAGGGAAGGTCCCACCCTGGTGAGGCAAAAGCTCCGGGCAATCTGTGTTCACGAGTTCTCTGCCTGCCTGTTTACCTGTGCGGGTGCAGTGTCTCGAGAGGGCCTATGGGCTAAGTGAGGTCTGTGGCCTGCATGAGGGAAAGATCAAATCATGTGTCCCTGAGCTCTGGAACAATACTCAAGAGAGTTGGACGAAGCATGTGACCCTTCTGAGGAAACAGTCCGCCCAAGAGATGGCCACCATGCAGCTGATAAGGCCAGGGAGTTACCCACATTGTGCAAGGGGATGTGTACCCAAAGTTCACCTGATGCTGGAGAGACGTTTTCCAACCGGAGACTAGCTAATCTTGGACTATACAGCTGCTCTGCTCCCTAGGAAGAAATGTGTTTGTGAGAACCAAGAAGTATGGGCAAGCAAGAACAGTCAGGTAGTTTTTAGACTCACAATGCACATTAGAGTAGTACACGTCCCAATTTCCCTTGGGAAATAATCCTTTACACGGGATTATTTCCCTGCCGTTTGGAAATAATCCCGTGTAAAGTTGCTAAGTCAAGGGACGAAAGGCAGGAAGGAGGAGAGAGGGAGGGAGGGAGGGAGGGAGGGAGGAAAAGGGGAGGGAAAGAAGGAGGCTTCATCCTCAGGAGCCTCCTTAAGTGAGCTGCCTCTCTTTATCGTCCTAACCAGACCTGCAGCTTGAACTTGGTCAGGGAGCATCCCTGTCTTCCCTGGCCTGACAGCATGTGTTGATGGCACAGCCTTTGCTACTCTCCGTGGGCGCACCTGGGTTCCTGCCACAGGCTTCCCCTTGCTGAATCTGCCATCCTGATCCGGTGTTTTCTCTCTGGTTGAGTAACCTGACCCAGCCTCCAGAGTGCCTCTCCACATTGACTGGGGTCCATACCACAGCCCCAGGTACCCCTACCTTCCTGTCACTCCAGTCATCCCTCTGGACATCAGTGACCAGTGATGTGCTTACAGAAGAGCCATGGTGGCATCTATGGTCCTAGGTGGCTTAGACCTGGGGAAGGCCTACAGGGCTGGCTGTGCAAATACAGCTGTTTATTGTGAGCAGCTTGTAGCTTCAATGTCTTTTGCTTCTTTCCAAAGCACCAAGCACAGAGCAGAGAATGAAGGAATTGTCTCATGAATACCGTTTGGAATGGCTGTGTTTGCTGTAGAGCACTGCCATCCTTTTGCTAGAGTCTCTGCCTCATGTCTAGGGAGATCCCACAGTTGGGGGTGGGGGTAACATGAAGCCATTTGAGGGTGGCTATGCTCTGATACCGGAGCTGGTTGGGCCCCCGGGCAGGTGATGAGGAGCCAGGGAAGGGAAAGAAAGCACCTTCTGCCTGCTTCCTTGCTTCCTCGTTCTCTTCCTGCCCTTTCACAGCCCCGTGGACACCGCTTCTGAGTGGCCTCCCTCCTGTTCACAGGCACCTCTGAGATTTCCTGGCTGACACATCGCATCTCCCTCTGGCCACAGCCAAGCAACACCAGATGTCTGCAGTAGCAGTAACACTTTGGATTCCTGATGGAAAACTCCAAGACAAGCCTCTGTGAAATACCTGCTTCATTTTGGCTTCATTTTCATGCCTCGTTATCTGACCCATTTACTTCTTACCTCAGGGCACAGACCACAGCTGTGACACTCGGTAAAACCCTGTGGGATGGGGAAGAGTAAAAATAACACACACCGGTGGGGCATGGTGGCTCATGCCTGTAATCCTAGCACTTTGGGAGGCTGAGGCGAGTGGATCACCTGAGGTCAGGAGTTCGAGACCAGCCTGGCCAACATGGTGAAACCCTGTCTCTACTAAAAATACAAAAATTAGCCAGGCATGGTAGTGGGCACCTGTAATCCCAGCTACTCCAGAGGCTGAGACAGGAGAATCACTTGAACCCCGGGGGCAGAGGTTGCAGTGAGCTGAGATCACGCCACTGCACTCCAGCCTGGGCGAAAGAGTGAAACTCCGTCTCAGGGGGGGAAAAAAAAGACACAGACCTCTCAGGGCATGGTTGCTTAGGAGGCTACGAGGCTCTTGCAAGATTTTCACCATTTGTCATGGCTGCCCTCAGCGGATAGAATTGCCACAATTTTAAAGATAAAGAAACAGACTTGGAGAGGCCAGAGGCTTGCCCAATACCACACAAACAGGGGTGCCTTTATGTTTCTGGGTCAATGCTGTTTTTCACACAGACTGGACCTCATGGGGGTCAGGAGCAGTGGGACCACCTCGTGCTCTCTCCGCGCTCATACCTTCTCATGGTGTCAATCTTCCCTTCCCTCCCAGACAGAGCAACGCATGCTTGCCACCTTGATGGTGCAAGCATCACTAGATCTGAATTTGAAGTGAGGAAATTCAAGGCAACCACAGTACACGTTGTCCCCCGTCGGACCCAGGGAAGGGCACTTGAGACAGGAGCAGGCCTGTGGTGCTCTTGGCACAAGGCAAAATGGAAGAACAGGGTGGTGGTGGCAGGGTGCCCTAACCTGATCTTGGGGAGTTTAAGGAGTTCCTGTTTTGAAGTGTTTCAATAGCCAGTGAGAGTGAGCCATGGAGAACAAAAATGTACAAGTAAACAGTCGTTCCACTTATACACAGTTAAGGACTTGTGAGAGGGGGGCAAGTTCCAGTTTTTCAACATAGTTTCTGATTGAAAGTGCCATTGTAACCCTCATTATGGCCACCAGCTTAAATTTGAGGGCTCCCTTTGCCCTGGAATAAACCCCTAGTTTTCAGACTTCCTGGAGCCACCATCCTTCATCTCTTGTTTACTTTTTTCTCTTCTGTTTAAATTGGAGGGCCATTTCTGGCCTGCCCATCTCCTTGCTGAGGTTCTGTACACAATGACTGGCACACAGGTGTTTTTACCTGCACAGGCTCATGACATTCTCACAGTCAGCCCATAGATCGGTTTCTTCTCTCAATCTTAGAGATAAGGAAACTGAGGTCTTAAGTGGTTAAGTCATTTGTCCCAGGTCGCCTGGCAGCAAGTATTACCCACAGTGCTAGCCAATGTCTCGCTGACATGCGTGGACACCACATGGGCCCATCCATGGTCAGGGACCTTTCCTGGCTCTGCCCATAGCATCCTCATTCATCTTGTTTGCTTATATTTTTCTTACAACTACCTCACAGCCTCAACCATGTCTTTAAAATTATTCAATTATTGATAGAGCTGGATTTACAAGTCTGGGTCTCCTTTGTCAGGGGTGGCCTTCTCTGCTCCTCCTTCTCCTCTCTGGAGGTGGTTTCATCACAGACTGTAAAGGCTCTGTAAAAAATAATCTATTCCGTCTGCCTGAAGCAGTTCTCCCCCTGCACCAGTGACTCCTGCTATGGTATACTGGGGTAGTTACAGGATTTTTTTTTTTTTTTTTTTTTTTTTGAGACAGAGTCTTGCTCTGTCACCCAGGCTAAAGTACAGTGGCACGATCTTGGCTCACTGCAACCTCCGCCTTCCGGGTTCAAGCGATTCTCCTGTCTCAGCCTCCTGAGTAGCTGGGATTATAGGCACATGCCACCATGCCCAGCTAATTTTTGTATTTTTAGTAGAGATGGGGTTTCACCATGTTGGTCAGTCTGGTCTCAAATTCCTGACCTCAAGTGCTCCACCTGCTTCGGCCTCCCAAAGTGCTGGGTTTACAGGCATGAGCCACCGCGCCCGGCCCTAGTTACAGATTTTATTTGGCTTTCCCATTCTCAGTCCTCTAGTAACAATGTTCTTCCTTTTTTTTCCTTTAGGGAATTGTCTTTTCTCTAATCCTAATCCATATGGCTCAGCTGTCAATCACAGTCCTCCTCTATCCCCTGGCAACAGAGGAGAGATGTGTGACTGAGGCCTGGCCAAGCAGACTCGATCCCTCTGGCCATTGTGATTGGTTCAGGGACAACTCCGTGGCCAAGTGATTACAATTTTACCCTCTCCAAGCAGTGACACAATGAATAGGCTACAGTGGTACCAATGTCAGTTTTCATTTGCCCAGTTATTCCCACAAGATAAATGTCTGGACTGTAATTGCCAAGTTATACATATATACATTTTAAATGCTGATACATTTTGTGAGATTGCCCCACAGATAGGTTGGTGCAAATTTACACCATTCCAGCAATACGTGGGAGTCTGCTTTGCACACCCTAGCAACACCTGGTGTTGTCAGTCTTTAACATTTGCCAGTCTGATAAGTGGAGACAGCTGTTGAAACCTGTTCTCAATTCTGGGCCTCCCTTGGGTCATGTTCCCACATGCCTGTCCCTAATGTTGCCTCCTCGGACCTTACTTGTAAATCTCTTGCCTGCTTCTTTATCCAACTTTATTGGTCTGCTTATAACCTGGTGTCACCGTACTAGACTAGAAAGTGGGTCTTTATCATATATATATGCCTTTTCTCTTGAAACTCCTTGCAGGTGCTAAGAACAGTTTTGGAATCTAATAATTATTTGTCAGATTAATGAATGGAAACTCCTCTGTGATTCACCCATTTCCTATCACTGAGTGGTGCCATGTGGTTGGGTCAATGCTAACCTGGGGAGATGAATGCTCAAGAACACCAGATTTCAAGAATCCCAATATCGTAATGGTTATATTGGATGCTTAACATGATAATGGAGCATGACTATCCCATTCCAGGAAATGACACTCCCCACGGGAAGTCCTTGGTTAACAAATCTTTAGTGATGGTCTGCCATGTCTCTAGTGTGGAGTCAAAGGACCCAGTCCCTGGTCTCAAATGACTAAACATCTTTGTGAGACGCAAAACTAACGAAAGAAGGATTTTGAGTTTAAGTGGCATCTGAATCAGGTGGCATTTATGAAATGCAATCCTTTGGGAAAAATAGAACATATAGTGGACTGGAAACGCTTGAGAATATTTTCTAAAAGAGGCGATTGTTAAGGGGATTTTTATGAGGATTAGTCAGGTGTTCTGGGCTCTGCCAGTTACATTTTGGGGGTCTGATATCATAGCTGGTGTGGGATGAAGCAATGTTATAAGCCTCTAATTTCCCTTAAATTGAGTTTTTAATCTTTTTAGTTGTTGGGTTTGGATACTAATGGTCCAAGAGGAAGGTCCTGATTCCTAGTATTTTGGGGAGGAATGTCACAACTTGCTACAAGCTCACCAGGAGGCGAAACAAATATTTCTGAGTTAGGGGGAGTGCTACAGTTGTGGGAATTGCTCTTAGGCTTCCCCAGGGTAGTAAAATTCCCAAGCTATTTCAAACCAATGTTTTTTTCTTCTTTTTAGTGGTGTCAGGACCCCAAGAGGTCACAGTTGCTATTTAATAGAATAGAGCATTCTGGCCCTCTTAACAGGGAATTGTACTCAGACTTTGAAAGGTGGATAGAAATTAGATAAAGGAAGGGAAAAGGAAGTTCATTCCAGGCAGGGTGAATGAAGAAGAGCATTTCCATGAGACTTAATAGTTTATAAGTTCCCTTGACAAACATAATTTTTTTTATAATTCCAAGTAACCCTGAAGGTATTATTTATTATAATTATTAGCATTTCTGTTTTCATATGAAAAAACTGAGGCTCAGAGAGGTTAAACAATTTGTTCAAGTTCTCTCAACTATTTTTTTTTTTAAGACAGGGTCTCACTCTGTTGCCTAGCCTGGAGTGCAGTGGAGTGATCATAACTCACTGCAGCCTTGACTTCCTGGGCTCAAGTGATCCTCCCACCTCAGCCTCCCAAATGACTGCCTGGGACTGCAGGCACTCATCACCATGCCTAGCTAATTTTCTAATTTTTTTTTTTTTGTAGAGACAGGTCTTGCAATGTTGCCCAGGCTGGTCTTGAACTGCAGGCCTCAAGCAATCCTCCTGCTTTGGCCTCCCAAAGTACTGGGATTACAAGTGTGAGCCACCATGCCTATCCTCTCTCAACTATTAAGAGGCAGGGCCGGCAGGGTGCGGTGGCTCACACCTGTAATCCCAGCACTTTGGGAGGCTGAGGCAGGTGGATCATGAGGTCAGGAGCTCTAGACCAGCCTGGCCAACATGGTGAAACCCCATCTCTACTAAAATTAAAAAAATTAGCCAGCCGTAGGCGACAGAGTGAGACTCCATCTCAAAAAAAAAAAAAAAAAAAAAAAAAAAAAAAAAAAAAAAAGAGGAAAAAGAGGCAGAGCCTAGGCAGCAGCCATTGATTGGAAAAAAAAAAAAAAAAAAGGCAGGGTCAAGCCTCAAATCCATGTCTCTGACCAGGGGTGGTATCCAAAATATTTAACAACTCGTATGGCACAGGTACAACACAGAGACTGCTTAGCTGCTCACCAAACCCATTTCCTCTTCTCCTTGGGTTGACAGCTCTCCAGCCTCCTTACTGTTAGAAGTGATGCATGCCACTTTCAGGCCAGCCTCTAACTTTCTGGAAGACATGTGTTGCAGTTGACAGAACATAAGAGGGAAGGAACCTGGACCCCAAATCCCCTCTTAGAGGAGATCCACCCACAGATCAGGAATACCCGTTTTAGACTTTATCTGAAAAACAAGCTGCTTTTATCCTTGAATCACGGTACGTTTTCATTATGGCAGCCAGCTTTACCATAACTAATACAGACCCCCACTATTAGAACCGAGGTCAGCTGGTGCGCAGAAGCAGAAGCCTGGAGACCCCCGCAGTGCCTGTGCCACCCTAGGACAGCAGGTCCTGGAATAATGTCATTTAGTTCAACATGGTTTCGTTCTAACACTGATGAGAAAAAAATCGATCCCCAGCCAGGCCACTGTCTGCGTGGAGCCTGCAGGTTCTCCTCATGTCCCCGTGGATTCTCTCTGGGTACTCAGGAATGTGAGTTGTGTGAGTGTGCCCGAGATGGGCTGGCGTCCTGTCCAGGGCAGGTCCCCACCAGGTACCCTGAGCTGCTGGGATGGGCTCTGACCCGCCCCCACCTTGAATGGAATAAGTTGGTAAATCATTATCTTGCTTGTTTTTATTAATCTTTTTAAAATGTACATATAGTTCACATTTATTTCAATGGTTAATATTAGAAGTATTTTGGTCTCTATTTAGAAGTTTAGTGATGTTTTTATAACCGGAAGTAGGCTGTAGGAACTTAACTTCTGTTTGATCAATTAGCCTCTGGGAAAATTGGTTTCTTTTTACATTGTTTTCCTTAGACATTACTGTAATTGTTGGGGAAAGTACATTCTTAGGCACTTCTAACACCATGTAGTTGAGGATAGTCCTTTGAGAATGAGCTGCAGTTGCTGGCTATTACGGATGGGAGGAGGAGGACAAAAATAATTTTTAAAAAGGACGGAGGTCCAAGCTGAGCACCAGCATTGTCCACCAGTGGGACCAGACCGTGGAAGCCTCGAATGGCTAGAGAGGAGCTTGAGCTTAATACACCCCACAGAGGGAGCTCTAGCAGACCCCTGAGTTGGGGTGTTTGGGGATGAAAATGAGGGAGCCCCATATCTCATGATCTGGTCACCCCAAGTGAGACAGCTTCCCCACTTGCACCCAAACACACACACTGAGTGTGTTCTATCTCTGAACTGTAACAGCTTGCTTTCCTGTGAGCTTGTATGTCTATTCAGATCCCTTCACCTCAAAGTGGCATATTTTAATTTCAGGAACTGTCATGCTCTTCCCTAAGCTTTCCTGCCATCACAATCAACCAGCTAACACCGCAAGATCCAGTCTGATTTTCAATGTCTGTGACCCCAAGTTCTGGCTGCACATGGAATATACATGGAAAATGGATTAATATTCGTTGACTGCTCACTACATGCCAGACTTGGTGCAAAGCATTTAAAATAGTTCATTAGTCACCTTCTCCATAGTTCCTGTGAAATCCCCAAGGCTGTTCTAAAATGAATCCCCCCGACCCCCTGGCCATTCCTGAAGGGAGACAACGGGCTGGAAGTGCTTGGCAGCCCAGTTTTTTGCCTCAGTTCATATCAATCAGTAAAGCTGTATTGTTTTTACAATTTAAGCCTTCCACATTTCTTATTGGACCTATTTGTAGATGTTTGTTCTTTCTGTGTACAGTCAATGGGATTTCTTTTCTGGGATGCTTTGAAATTGGCTATTGCTGGTGTATTGGAAAGTGATTTTGTATGTTGATTTTTCACTTGGCAACTTTCTATGCTCTCACTTTTAATTCATTTTAAAATTTATTCTCTTTGATTTTCTTAGTAGATAATCATGTAGCTGATAATGATACTTTTTTAACAGCTATATTGAAATACAATTCACATACTGTTACAGGATCCGTGGAGTGTCGTTTTTCTTGCCAGAAACCTCTGTGGCTGGGGGTGCCTTTGCCCAAGTTTTGCTCAGGCCTGCTGGGCTTGTTCTGCTCACTTGGCCTGGTGACTGTGCTCAGCTCATGCTACCAGCCTGGATCCCACACCTGCCAAGGGCAAGTCAGGCATGGAGTGGCGAGGGGTGCGTGAGCGAGCATGGGGTCTGGCTACTGAGCAGTCAGACATGCCGGCTGCTGCAGCAGGGTGGGCAGTTCCAGGTGCCAGTGTGGGCTCTCTGCGAGGCTATGGCTGGACCAGGCACACTGCAAGCAGTTTCCACAGCTGGCACCAGGGAACATGGGGTGCCTGGAAGCTTGGAGATGCCAAGAACCACAGGGCCCCAAAGAGAGAGTCACAGCCCTGGCTTAGGGAGCTCCCAGGTCTGGGCTCCCCGAAGGGCCACAGCTCTCTCTCTTCTTCACCTGCAACATGGTGAGCAAGACACATCTCAGCCCTGTTGGTGTTACAGCTGTTTTAGCCCTGCCATTTGATGGGTCCTGGTTCTTGTCCTGCGACCAGGAAGAATGAGGTACACAGAAAAGTGGAGAGTGAGCAAGACAAAGGGGAGCTTTGAGTGATAGAACAGCTCTGAGGAGACCCGCAGTCCTCTCCACAGCCAGTGTGTCCTGACGAGTGTTCAGCTTTTCGCAGAAAGGAGACCCTGGAGTGGGAAACTTCTCTCTGCAGGCAGGTCATCCCATCGTCTCTGCAGGTCTCAGCAGAGAGGAGGCCCTGGAGTGGGTGGCTCCTTTCTACAGCTGGTGATCCTGATGTCTGCTCAGCTCTGGCTGAGCCCGGGGCTTTTATGGGCCTCAGAGAGGAGGAAGCACATGCTGATTGGTCCATGGGCAGCCCTAGGCAGGCCCAGAAAAGGCACCACAACTTCCCACTCTGGTCTGTGGGACTGGCAGCCTGGCCCCCAGCCCCCCATCCTTCAGGCCCTCCTTGGCCCAAAGGTGGGGCCACTGGGGACCCACCCCCTTCCACCCAGGAACCTGTCTGCCTCCTGCTGCCTTTCATGGCATCCAAGCTGTAGTTGCCAAGGGGTGCCTGCAGGCCAGCACCAAGCTGCCCTCAACTCCCACTCAGCTTCCCTCCTATGCTCGTTGGTGACCAAAGTCTGGAGGGGGCTGAGGCAGCAGGGGACTGGTGTGTCAACACTGTCCCAAGCGTGCACACACCCAGCCTGGCTGAGACATCACCCAGGCTCGGGCCCAACTTTGCTCCAAGATTGGAGTAGGCACTGACAGCAGAGAGAAGCCAGGCAGTGGGAGCAGGCACTTCTGAGCCTGGGAGGGCAGGGTGTGCCTTCCTGGGCCCCCAGGAGTGCAGCGACGCCTGGGTCGTCAATTGCAGTTCGGGCAGCTGCAGCTGTGCCTGGGGAGCAGGGCTCCTGCCTGATCTGTGGAGCCAGAGGCCTGGGTCTGCAGTGACAACTTTGGCAGCTGCAGCTACACCCAGGAGAGTGGGTCTCCTGCCTGCTCCCAGCCCCGAGAGTACAGGGATGCCCAGGCCCACAGTTATGGATTGGGCAGCTGCAGCAGCATCCAGGCAGCTCCTGCCCCAACTCAGAAGGAGCGGGTCTCCCGCTTGTCTCTAGCTCCTGCTGGCTCAATAGAGAGTGCAGCCTCAGCCATGCCTCACTGCTGCAACCAGCGTGATGACAGCAGCTGCTTCAGATGGCCTGCCCCTGCCATCAGTACCATAGGATTCACCCATTTAAAGGATATAATTTAATGGTTTTTAGTATATTCAGAGTTGGGCAACCATAACCACAATCCATTTTACAAGGAATGGCAACTTTTAAGTTCATAATTTTTCTTCTCCTTCCTCTTTTTATTTCTTATTGAATTGGTTAGGATCACCAGCAGACTATTAAAAATAAAGTAGTAATGGTGGCAGTGGGCCATCTTGTTTTGTTCTTGACTTTTCTGGGAATGTCTAATTTTTTGCCACTGAATAGGATGTTTGCTACAAGTTTTTGTTAGTTAGCCTTTAGCAAGGAAAGTTTCCTCCTACCTTTAGATTGCTGAGAATTTTAGGTTCTAATTCAGAAATAGGCATACATTTTATCAAATCTATTCATGAAAGCATTTATTGTGATGGGAATATCTTTTCTGCCCTTCATCTACTCCTGTAGCAAATTATCTTAATAGATTATCTGCTTAAAGCTATCTTTACATTCTTTATGTATAATCCTTTTAAAACACCACTGGAGTCAAGTTGCTAATAGGTTTATTATTATTATTATTATTTTTACCTTTAAGTTTTTAGTGTGATTAGCCCATAGTTTTCTTTCTTTCTCTATCTTTCTCTTGTTCTTTCTCCCTTTCTTTCTCTCCTTCTTTCTTTCTTCCCTTTCTTTTCTTTCTTTCTTCTGTCTCTCTCTGTCTCTTTCTTCTTTTTTAACAGGGTTTAAGTTTTTAGTGTGATTAGCCCATAGTTTTCTTTCTTTCTCTATCTTTCTCTTGTTCTTTCTCCCTTTCTTTCTCTCCTTCTTTCTTTCTTCCCTTTCTTTTCTTTCTTTCTTCTGTCTCTCTCTGTCTCTTTCTTCTTTTTTACAGGGTCTTGCTCTGTTACTCAGGTTTGGAGTGTAGTGGCACAATCATGGCTCACTGCAGCCTTGATCTCCTGGGCTCAGGTGATCCTCCCCCAACCTCAGCCCTGCAAGTAGCTGGGTCTACAGGTGCATGCCCCCATACCCAGCTAATTTTTTTGTATTTTTTTGTAGAACGGGGTTCTCGCCATGTTGCCCAGGCTGGTTTCAAACTCCTAGGCTCAAGCAATCTTTGTGCCTTAGACTCCGTAAGTGCTGAGATTACAGACGTGAGGCACCATGCCCAGCCTAGTTTTCTTTTCTTTCGTCTTCTTCTTCTATTTTTGTTTTTTCATGTTTTGTGGTGACACAAGGTCATGCTTTTCTCAGAATGCTTTCAGGTAATGACTAAGCTAGAGTGAGGAAGGAACGAGGGCCCAGCCATTTTCCTTGAACACAAGCCTCCACTTATTTGTTTATTTATTTATTTTGAGATGGAGTCTTGCTCTGTCACACCCAGAGTGGAGTGCAGTGGCATGATCTCGGCTCACTGCAACCTCTGCCTCCAGGGTTCAAGCGATTCTCCTGCCTCAGTCTCCCAAGTAGCTGGAATTACAGGCACCTGCCACCATGCCTGACTAATTTATTGTATTTTTAGCAGAGATGGGGTTTCACCATGTTGGTCAGACTGGTCTTGAACTCCTGACCTCAGGTGATCCATCCACCTCGGCCTCCCAAATTGCTAGGATTACAGGCATGAGCCACCGTACTCGGCCTCTAATTTGATTTATAATTTTATTGCATGGCTTCTAGAACTCTGGGGCTTCTCGTTGGCCTGGCAAATACTTGGTCAGATATGTATCCTGGTCCAACAGCTTCTCTGACCTAATCCTGAGCCTATCTTTTCTCTTTTGCAGGTGTGATAAACTGTTTGCATTCCTAACTTCAAGTCAACAGTTGCCTCTCGTGGCACCCAACTGGCACATATGCTATACTTTCCAGTTTGGTATCTAGCCTTGTAGACTTCTGATTATTTCCTATACTCTGGAAGAATTCATATATCAAAGAAAGTATTAGACCCTTGAAAATTAGATGTAATTCACAAATAAAATCGTCTGAGTCTGTTTGGGTGTTTTTTTTTAGGAAAAGAACTTTGACAATTGTTCTAATTTCTTATGTGTTTATTGACCTATATAGGTTTTCTGTCTCTTCCTGTGTTCATTTTGGTAATTTTGAGAGTTGAACCCAGTCTCTCTTCCCTGCTGCAAAATCTCCTTGCACAGTCCCTACAAAAAAAAAATTGGTAATTTACACTTTCCTAGAAAATTTTATATTTCAATCTAGGTTTTCAACTTTTTAAATTAACAATTTCTTTTTGGTCATCTTTGGAAATATTAAAAAAAATCCATAGTTGTATTTTCTTGCTCATTTCAAACATTAATTATCTTTTAAATTTAAATATATTTTAAAATGAGTTTTAACTAGATTTGTAAATAGTAATGGTCTTTTCAAAGATCAAGATTTTGTTTTATTAATTAAGTTCATATTTTTGTGTGAGTGTTCTACCTCATTAAATTCTGCTGATTTTTATACTCCATCCCTCTACTTTCTTTGAGTTTATTTTGCTGCCTTTTCATTCTAGACTATTGATTTCATGCTCTTTCATTTAGTGTTAGCCCTACTTGTTTCTAATAAACTTATCCTGAGTCCCACTTGGGCCATGTCCCACAAGCCCCTGAAACAGGATTTCTGATTGTCACTTCTTTCTAGTTTACAGTTTCCTCTTTAACTTAAAAGTAATGTTAACTTAAGAGCAATGTTAGAGCAGGAGTTCCCAACCCCCAGGGCGCAGACTGGACCAGTTTGTGGCCTGTTAGGAGCTGGGACACACAGCAGGAGGCAAGCAGCCTGAGAATGAGCATTACCACCTGAGCTCCACCTACTGTCAGATCAGCAGCAGCATTAGATTCTCATAGGAGTGCAAACCCTATTGTGAACTGCACATGTGAGGGATCCAGGTTGTGTGCTCCTTATGAGAATCTAATGCCTGGTGATCTGAGGTAGAACAGTTTCATCCCGAAACCAGCCCTCCCGCTGCATATATAGAAAAACTGTCTCCCATGAAACTGGTCCCTGGTGCCAAAAATGTTGGGGACTGCTGCATTAGAGGTTGCTCTAGAACTTCCAGTTGGGGGAATATATATATATATAATATAATATTATATTATATTATATATTATATATAACTATATTATATATAATATAAAATATATATATTATATAATATATGTATATGTTTGTTATCTCGTATGCTTCATTTTGCTTTTTAATTTTTTTTCTTTTTTTGAGACCAGGTCATGAGACTGGCTAATTTTTGTATTTTTGGTAGAGATGGGGTTTTTCCATGTTGCTCAGGCTGGTCTTGAACTCCTGGCTTTGAGTTATCCACCCACCTCAGCCTCCCAAAGTGCTGGGATTACAGGCATGAGCTACCACGCCTGGCTGCTGCTTTTTAATTTTTAATTTTATTGTGGAGTGGCCAAACAAGAAGGTTTGTATAACTTATGCTTTTTGAAATGTATTGGAATTCTCCTTGTGGTCAAATACATGACTCATTTTGAAAAGGACTGTAGATGTTTGAAAGAATGGGTACTTTCTATTTATCCAGTACAATATTCTACTGATATATATATTCAATAGATTTCAGAATTCTATTTTAAGGTACACTGAAGCATATGATTAGTATATCTTTTTGGTGGACTACAACTTTTATCAATATGAACTCTCCCTGCTGGCCTTGATGCTTTTTATTTCAAGTTGTTGTTTTTGGTGTTAATATTGATACATCTGTTTTTATAGCAATTTACCTAGTGTTTGCTGTTTATTATGTAATAAACAACAATTTACCTGTTTTTGAAGCAATTACATAATATTTGATACCCATTTAGGTAGCATATATAGCTCTATACCTTTGTTTTCAAATATCCTGCATAATTTCATTTTAGATATAACTTTTGGCAACAGCAGTGGCTCATTTTTTAAATTTTGTTTGCCTAAACTGAAACTCTGTGTCTTGTAATAGGCTAATTTAACCTATTCATGAGTACTGTTATTACATATACGATTAGATTTACTCCTGTCATGTTATCTTATGTCTTCTATTTATCATACTTTCTTATTTTGTTTCTTTTACTTTTTAATCTTTTCTTCAGATGATCATTGTTGTTATTCCATTGTTTTTCCTTTTATGGATTGGCAGTTATATATCCTATTTCTATTCCTTTTGTGGTTATAATTAAATTTATATACTTAAACATAATTTTCTAAAATGTTTTGAAGTAATCTAGACTATTAACAAATTATAGCCTATAGGCCAAATTGAAACCAACCAAATAATCCCATAGACTGCTCTTTTGGATAAACATAGAAATTGACTTTTCTGATCTTAAAGCTTGAAGTTTACATTTGCTTTATCTGAGTTCCTTCCTCAGGAAAAGACCTTCAGGCCTCTCAAGAAAGTAGCAAAGAACTGAAACTCCCCAGATCACCACATTCAGACAATGATATGCCTGACCCCTCATTCATCATGATTGCTTCCTTGCCCCTCCCTGGTTCCCATTTCTTTACACATCATTACATTTCTTCCCTGCTATTTAAACCCCAGGTTTTAGTTGGTCAGAGAGATGGATTTGAGACTGAGCTCCCATCTCCTTGGCACCCGATTAAAGCCTTCTTCCTTGGCAGTGCTTGTTGTCTCAGTAACTGGCTTTCTGTGTTGTGAGCAGCAGGACCTAGACTGAACCCCTGGTATTCTGGTAACAAAATCCCACCTGTCCCACATTTTTGCACTGCCTACAAGCTAAGAACTTTTTTTTTTTTTTTTTGTATTTGTATTTGTTTATTATTGAGACAGGGTCTCACTCTGTCACCCAGGCTAGAGTGCAATGGCACAATCAAGGCTTACTGTAGCCTTGACCTCTGATGCTCAAGAGAGCCTCCCACCTCAACCTCCCGAGTAGCTGGGACTATAGGCACACACCACCACGCCCAGTTAATTTTTGTTTTTGTTTCTTTTTAGGGGGTAGTGACAGTGTTTTGCTATGTTACCCAGGCTGGTCTTGAACTCCTGAGCTCAAGTGATCCTCCCGCTTTGTTCTTCCAAAGTGCTGGGATTCCAGGCATGAACCACTGCACTCAGCCTTTATATTTTTAAGTGGTTAAAAAAATCAAAAGACAAATAATATTTTATGAAACATGAAACATATATAGCATTCAGATTTCAGTGTCCGTAAGCAAAGTTTCATTGGAACACAGCCACACTTACTTGTTTCTATATTGTCTTTAGATATATATATTTGTTTATATGTAGCTGCTTTTGTGCTATCATGGGACAGTTGAGTGGATGAGACAAAGACTGTATGGCCCACGAAGGCTAAGATATTTGTAATCTGGCCCTTTACTGAATAAGTTTGCTGATCCTTGATCTAGATGTCTATCCCCACTCCCCATACAAGAATTAATACAGAGATTAATTCTTTCCAGCCAAGACTCACTCCATATCATTTCTATATTGTATTCATTTGGGATTTGAGTTCCAGAAACAGAAAATAATTCAAATGTTCATCAACAGGTGAATGGATAAGCAAATTCTGTACGTTAAGCACAATGGAATGCTACTTTTCAGTAAGAAAAGAATGAACTACTGATACATACAACAACATGGGTAAGTCTGAAAAGCATGTGGCTGAGTGAAAGAAGCTAAATGCGGAAGGTTACATACTGTATTGTAACATTAATGTGACATTCTAGAGAAGGCGAAATTACAGTGACAGAGAGCAGATCAGTGGTTTCCAGGGGCCAGGTGTGGGGGAGAGGTGATTGGCTGCAGAAGAGCATGAGGGAAAGTTTTGGGGTGATGGAAATATGTTATTGTCATGGCTCTGGTGGTGGTTGCACAACTGTATCACAGCTTTGTTAAAACTCATCCAGATAAACAAAATTGGTGAATTTCATTGTATGTAAATTATAACTCGATAAAACTAAATTTAAAAACCTGTCCTGGGTAAAATGAATCTTTAATGAAGAACGGGAAGAATCTATGACAGGAAGGGTCTTGAGAGAACTCTCCGAGGTGATGGCAATGCTTCGTGTCTTCATGGGGGTTTGCATTGTGCAGGTTTGATGCATTTGACAAAATTCAGCTAACACATATGCAAGATTGGTGCATTTCACTGTATATAAATTTTACATCAAAGAGAATATATCAAATATTGAATTCTAGTTAATGATCTGTATACTTGAATATTTAGGGAGAAATGTACTGAAGTCACAATTTACTTTGAAATCCATCAAAAATAAGATGGATTTGTGAATGGCTAGATGAATAGATATGTGATAAAGCAAGTAAAGTGTTAGTGGTAAATGTCATGCTAATGGTGGGTGTTCTCTATAAAATTAAAATAAAATCTTTGTTCTGTCTTGTAAGAAGGTTGTGTTGACATTGAATGGTTGTATGCACTCAGCCTGGCAGCTGGATCCAGTCTCTTCAACTAACTTATCTATAAAGAAATAGTGTTGAAATATTTTTGTGCAGAGTACATACCTTACTGTGCTCATATTCCCTTCTTTAAATGTCAAGGAAAAGACATGACAGGACCCACGTACTTGCCTAGTTTGAGTCAGCAGCTCACCTGGACCTTCCTGCTTTCTGACTTGCAGCTGTCTTTGTTGATGATCTATAGGGGCCCCTCCTCTCTAAGCCTGAGGGAGTACAAGAGTCTAAGTGGTTCCCTGGGACCTGGTTTACTGACTGCTGGAACCCTGGAGATGGCATGCTGGCAATGAGAGAAAATTATGGAACTCAACTTGGTACCAATGCCCTAGTGAAAAAGTAGTGGAGTCCTTATATGTTAGCACTGGAAGGGCACTTAGACACCATTTTACAGATGAGGCAACTGAGGTCCAGACAGGGAAAATGGCTTGCCCTAGTCCACGTAGCTTCATGATAGCAGGTTCTACACCTCAGCTCTCCCCACTCTCAGCCCTATTTGGGCTGCAGCCAACCTGACGGTTTCTTGAGGGCATTGGTGGGAGGATTCCTGGGGTTTGTGAGGTGGTAACAGCCACAGTGTGAGTGAGATCTGGATTCCACCTCTGGCCCTGTGACCTTGGACAAGTTATTTAATCTCTAATACTGGGTTTCTTCAGGAGTAATATGAGAAGAACAATATCTTTTTTGTCAGGGTATTGTGAGGTTTCACTGGAACATCATCTGTGGAGCCATTTATGCAATGCCTAGACCTGGTGGGCGCTCACTCCATGGGCACCACTGTCATTGGTGTACTCATGAGCACACTGACCTGAGATTCTGAGAAACCAGATGTTGGCTCTGGTGCTACCCTCACCAGCCGTGACTCTACTCCTCACAAGAATCTTCAAGGTAGCAGTTTTTTCCAGGTTTTACAAATAAGGAAACTGATGTGCATGTCCAACCTCAAATCTTCAAACCTGGATCAAACGCAAATATTGTTTCTAGTCATTCTCTTGGCAGGAATGGTCTCAGCACAATCACCGGTAGGCAAAGTTTATTTTAGTGCTTCCTTCGTCTCTTTCCAATCTTCTGTCCTTCTCTCCCCACCAAGCGAGCAGGAGGAAGAGAAAGTTGGGGACCGTCTGATGTTCCTGGGTGATAGTAACACTCGAGGGAGCCACACTTCCCAGGGGCCCTCAGGGCAATCTAGAAAGTTCCCCACTCTTCCAGCACTGGCAGACAAATCCAGCCAGTGCCTAGAAAGTGTTCATTTGTGACATCCACAATGCAGGGGCACTCCACATACACTTCGCTGACCATTAGCATCTGCATCATTTGGGAGCTTGTCAAAAATGACGATTCTGCCTCTGCCCCACCCAGACCCACTGAATCAGAGTCTCTGGGGATGGGGCCCAAGAATATGAGTTTTAGGAAGCTCTGTAGGGGATGCTTAGGCACGGTAAAGTTTGAGAAGTACTATTCCAAGGGACCAGTAAGAGGACATAGGAGTGGACCAGTCTCTGTAATTTTGCCATTTTCCAAAAAGAGACCTCTAATCTGTGCTGAAGGTCATTTCCAAGGACTGAGTAGGGCTGAACAGGGTAAATCTCATTTTAAAATAAGTGTTTCCTCATTACTCTCACAGCCCTCTTCCAACATGTTGTTTTCACCTTCAACAGAATGCCTAAGTGAAAATGAGGGATGCAGTGTGTTTGGCAGCATGGAAAAGATCAGAGGGATGTGAAACGAATTCATATCTGGCATGACCGAGCTCCGTTGGGAGGACCTTGGCAGGGCTTGAAGCAGCCTCAGATGAGAGGTGGACCCCAGACAGTGCTTAAAACAAGAAGCCTGTCAGCTGCTGCCATTTTCCTGTGTTATAGGAAGACCACAGACCCGAGTCAGACAGGCCTGGCGTCTAATCCCTGGGGCCTTGGATGGTGACTGGGCTCTCTCTGCCAAGGGGATTATGTGTGTTTGAGCACCTGGCACCTAGGAAGCATTCAGCACAGGCTGGAGTAGCCCCTCCTTTGACCCTTGTTGGGAAGGGAAGGCAGTGCCAGACCCATGCCAAGCAGCCTTTCTTGTAGCTGGTCTTTTGGTCACAAAGGGGACCCTCAGATGCCTCGCTTCAAGCCCTCTCCATAGAAAACCCACAGAGCCAGGGTTTGCTGTGGCTCCTCTGCCCTGTTGAATGTGTCTCCGTGACCATGTCCCAATCTGGAAGACTAAGTGTGTGGCCACCTTGACTAGCAAAGATCACCCTCGCTCTGCCAGGTTCTCTCCTTCCCACTCTTTCTGCACCTCTGCCCTTTGGTCCTTTTCAAGCACTAGCCTCTGTGCCCAGTCTTCGGTGTTGATGTTGGGGCCTTTTTAGCCATTTCTGTCTGTATGGCTGGTTAGTGGGCAGGGGGAGTGACGAGTGGGCTGGCAGAAAGTTCCTTTGGATTTAATTAGCCCTCATGGTGATCAGCATTGAGGTAATGCATCTGCAACATCACGTGTTCAACCTATGAAGAGTAAACTTCCTGCTGGCATTTCTACTATACCTTGTTATTCAAAAATGGTATATGTCTAGGCCAGGTGCAGTGGCTCACACCTGTAATCCCAGTACTTTGGGAGACCGAGGCTGGTGGATCACCAGTGGTCAGGAGTTTGAGACCAGCCTGGCCAAAATGGTGAAATTCTATTTCTACAAAACAATTCTGTAAAACTACAAAAATTAGCCGGGCATGATGGCCGGGCACCTGTAGTCCCAGCTACGTGGGAGGCTGAGACAGGAGAATTGCCTGAACCTGGGAGGCGGAGGTTACCATGAGCCGAGATCACGCCACTGCACTCTAGCCTGAGCAACAGAGTGAGACTCCATCTCAAAACAAAAACAAAAACAAAATGGTATCCATCTCCTCCCCAGCCTTGAGTTGCATTGTGAGAGCCTCAGTAGTTCCCACACTCCAGGAAAGGGGGTACAGAAGAGGGAACACCTGCCTCCCCATCATGTTGTTATTGACTGATTAATGTTTCACCTTGGGCATCCTCAAAGCTACCTGAAGAATCTCACTCTGGGTGTTTCTTCTTTTCCTTTTACTTGTACTAATAGGGACTCAGGTTCTCAAATAAGGATTCTATTACGTACACAAGAGCTAAGGGAATGGTGCATGAGGATCCATCCACAACCTTCGCCCTGTGTCCCATGGCTGAGGCACAGGGCTTGGGGTAACCTGACCACACAGGAGGCTATAGAATTAGCCATGCATGTATTCAACAACTACCCTAGTGTGCTTTGATCTAAAAACTCATCATGTGTTATCAAAATGCATACTGGTACAACCCTCAAAGCCAATTCCAGGCCAGATGAGGGCTTTCAGGAGGGAGATAGAGTTAGAGCTGTAAAAGATTAGAGAAGTTTCTACCAACATCGAAGACCCACTCCTCACCCGCTGCTGTCCTCACCTCTGTTTTATTTGCGTCTTTCTTTTTTCTTTCTTTCTTTCTTTTTTTTTTTCTTTTTTTCGAGATGGAGTCTCACTCTGTCACCCAGGCTGGAGTGCAGTGGCATGATCTTGGCTCACCGCAACCTCCACCTCCTAGGTTCAAGTGATTCTCCTGCCTCAGCCTCCCGAGTAGCTGGGATTACATGCGCACACCACCATGGCTGGCTAATTTTTGTATTTTTAGTAGAGACGGGGTTTCACCATGTTGGTCAGGCTGGTCTCAACCTCCTGACCTCGTGATCCGCCTATCTCGGCCTCCCAAAGTGTTGGCATTACAGGCGTGAGCCACCGTGCCCGGCCGCATCTTTCTATTTCAGCTCCTATCTCTCATCACTCCCTGTTCAGGTGACCCCCAAACTCCATCACCAGAGGCAGAAACTACAGAGTTCTAAATGCAGCTGGAAATGCCTCCTGGAGTTTTTGCATCTGGCAGTGACTATCTCACCTCTTAACCAAACTTAATCACTGGCAGGGAGAACCTCACTTCAAATCTGGCCCCCTGCCCAGCTGGGTTCAGTGCCAGGGTGTGGCTGGCACAAGATTAAATTCTGTAACGTATTAGCAGCAGAGTTGCATTTAATAAAAGCCAAGGGCTTCTGAATACACGTGTTAGAAGGAAAAAGAAGCAAGATGGAGCTTAGTAGCCAAGCAAAAGCCAGGCATGGGGGCATGAGGTGGGTGATGTTTCTTTTAGGACCAGGGGTCCAAGGATCTAAGGGTCATGGAGAAATCTTTGGTAGGGCTAGAAGGCAATAGCAATCAGTTAATTCATACCAGAGACATTCATTGGCACTGTTCTAGACACTACGACTGAAAAGATGGCACCAGAGATGACTGAATATGAGCCAAGGGTTTGTTTGTTTGTTTGTTTGTTTTTCTGAAAATTATCCCTCAGAAAAGACTAATTCCATGTAGTCTTATATTGGAAACCTTAGTCTCCTCTCTCCCTCCCTCACTCCCTCCCTCACTTCCTCCCTCTATTCTTCCCTTCCTTTCTCCCTTCCTTTCTTCTTTCCTTCCTTCCCCTCTTTCCTCTTCCTTCCTTCTTTCCTTCCTTCTCTTTCTCTCTCTCATTCTCACTCTTTCCTCTTTCTCTTTTCCTCTCTTTTTATTTTCTTTTTTCTCTTCCTGCATTTCTTTTTCTCCTTTCCTCCCTCCGCTTTTTTTCTTTATTCATCTTTTTAAGTAATGACAGCTGTCTGAGATGCTGTCACCTGAAATGACCTCAGTCAATGCCAGTTTGTATGTTTATAAAGGTCACCTGATGACAGTGGTGAAAAAATAGGCAAAGAAATTTGAACACAGATTTAGTAAGTCTCCCTAGGGATATGACCTCACAATGAAAAGAGTTGCATGTTTTTGTAAATAAGGCTTTTTAAAATCATTTTAAAATGCAACTTGAAGATTATAAATATATATCTCCTGGGTAAATGGGAGGAAAACTGTCCAAATGTTATTTGAATAGGTAATTGTGGTTTGGGTTAAAATTCCCAATGTCAGCATCAGATGCAGGTTCAGAAAGTGGTGCCTCTCAAACAACTTAGGAGGAAGTGAAATTATGTAATCTGAGAAACTGAGTTCAAGACTCAAAAAGTGTCCTAGTGAAGCTGTTACATCCCCTTTCCAGACTGTGGTCCCAACTACCTGGGAGGCTAAGGTGGGCGGATCACCTGAGCTCGGGTGTTCAAGTGGTAGCTGTTCTCCCTCCTGCCCTCATACCTCAGCCCTGGGGTGGGGTCAATAATCATTGATTCCAAACCATTCGCTCTTTCCTTCCTAAACAACCACTGGGTTGAATCTCCCTTCGAATCTCATCAAACTATACCACTGACCCCGTCCTTCTTTTTTTTTTGAGACCAAGTCTCACTCTTGTCCCCCAAGCTGGAGTGCAGTGGTGCAATCTTGGCTCACTGAAACCTCTGCCTCCTGGGTTCAAGCAATTCTCCTGCCTCAGCCTCCTGAGTAGCTGGGATTACAGGAGCCTGCCACCACGCCTGGCTAATTTTTGTATTTTTAGTAGAGAAGGGGTTTCACCATGTTGGCCAGGCTGGTCTCGAACTCTTACTTCAGGTGATCTGCCTGCCTTGGCCTCCTAAAGTGCTGGGATTACAGGCATGAGCCACCATGCCCGGCTGACCCCCTCCTTCTTGAAGGCACCTGCTGACCCCAGGTCACTTCTCATCTCGATCCTTGAAGACTTTGAGTTCATTCTCACTCTCTCCAGCACTACATTTATCTCATGGTGATTTAAATATCCACACAGAAGATCCTTCTGTGCCTCTCAGTTCTGTGTCCTATTGTCCACCTGGTCACCTCCACCCTAACCTCTCACTCCCACGGTCGCACCCTAGAACTGTCATTCTCTCTGGCTGCAGTTGTCTGTCATCTTGGTTTCTTTTTTTTTTTTTTTTTTTTGAGAGGGAGTCTTGCTCTGTCGTCCAGGCTGGAGTGCAGTGGCGCGATCTCGGCTCACTGCAAGCTCTGCCTCCTGGGTTCACGCCATTCTCCTGCTTCAGCCTCCTGAGTAGCTGGGACTACAGGCGCCTGCCACCACGCCCAGCCTAGTCATCTCAGTTTCTATGTCCCACTCTCCAACCACTGTGCCCTGGGTTTCCAGCTCACCCCTTCACTTATCCAGACTTCAATAAAACTTCTACCAGCTGAGACTTAGAATCTATGATCCAACCACTTCTTCATGAATCATTAGCCCCTTAATTGCCTCCTTAGCCTCCTTAGCCAATGTAGATTCACAGTTGATCATGACAGAACTTCCTTGTCCACATTCCAACTCCCACTATTGGATTTGCCTTGGTGAACCTCACCATGTCTGACCTGGAATAACAAGATGGGAAGCAGAACAACAACCTAGCTCTCTTCCTTTATCTCTCATCTTGCTTTAGCCATTGCACCCTGCTCTGCTCACCTGTAGACAAAACTGTTTTTTTTTTTTTTTTTTGAGACAAGGTTTCACTCTCATTCAGGCTATAGTGCAGTGGCATAATCACAGCTCATCGTAGCCTTGATCTCCCAGGCTCAAGTGATGCCTCCACCTCAGCTTCCCAAGTAGCTGGATCCACAGGTGTGCATCACCACACCTAGCTAATTTTTTTATTTTTATTTTTTTGTAGAGACAGAGTCTAACTTTGTTGCCCAGGCTGGATAACTCTTTTTTTTTTTTTTTTTTTTTTTCCCCTGAGACAGGGCCTCACTCTTGTTTCCTAGGCTGGAGTATAGTGATGCAATCAGGACTCACTGCAGCCTCCACCTCCCAGGCTCAGGTGATTCGTCGACCTCAGACTCCCCAGTAGGTGGGACCACAGGTGCAGGCCACCACACCTGGCTAATTTTTTGTATTTTCAGTAGAAATTGAGTTTTGCCATATTGTCCAGAGTGGTCTCAAACTCCTGGACTCAAGCAATCCACCCACCTCGGCCTCCCAAAGTGTTGGGATCACAGACGTGAGCCACTGTCCCCGGCCTAAAGAACTTTAAGAGTGTTCCAGTTACTGTCTCCAATTCCCTTCCTCAGAGGTTTGATGTGAGCTGTTTCAATGGAGCCAGGTGACAAAAGTCAAAGAAATTTCTTGCTTTAACTCCTACCCATTGACTTTTATTACCTGGCTCCACCGAAACAGCTCACGTCAAGACATCAGAGGACCTCCAGCTGCCAAATGCAATGGGCTGTTCTCAGACCTCATTTTACTTGGCCCATGAGCAGCAGCCATTGACAGAGTAGCTCTCTCCATCCTCCTGACACTCACTCCAGGGGATCTCCCCTGCCTCACTGGCCTCTCCCCAGTTCTCTCTGCCCGTGAACATTGGAGGGTCCCAAGATCCAGGCCTGGGTGTTTCCTCTGTCACTCCTTCCTGAACTCACCCTCTCTCTAGGACTGAAGGACTCTTAAAGCTAGATCTCTAGCCCAGACCTTTACCCCAAACTCCAGACTTCTATATCCAATTTACAACTTGACCTTTCTACTTGGATGTCTAATGGGCAATTCAAACTTTTTTTTTATTTTAAGACAAGGTCTTGCTCTAATTCCCAGGTTGGAGTGCAGCAGTGTGATCACAGCTCACTGCAGCCAAAACCTCCTGGACTCAGACTCCCACCCAAGTAGCAGGGACTACAGGCACATGCCGCCATACCTGGCTAATTTTTTAATTTTTTTATAGGGATGGAGTCTCGCTATGTTAGCCAGGCTGGTCTCGAACTCCTGGGCTCAAACAGTCCTCCCACCTGGGCCTCCCAAAGGGCTGGGATTACAGGCATGAGCCACCCAGCCTGGCCGCACCCAAACGACATCTCCTATCCCTCTAATGTGTTCCTCTTGTTTCTTTTTCTTTGAGACAGAGTCTTGCTCTGCCACTCAGGCTGGAGTGCAGTGGCACGATCTTGGCTTGCTGCAACATCTGCCTCCTGGGTTCAAGCAACTCTTCTGCCTCAGCCTCCTGAGTAGCTGGGACTACAGATGCCCACCACCATGCCTGGGTATTTTTTGTATTTTTAGTAGAGACGGGGTTTCACCATGTTGGCCAGGCTGGTCTCCAACTCTTGACCTCAAGTGATCCACCTGCCTCGGCCTCCCAAAGTGTCGGGATTACAGGCATGAGCCACTGCACCAGGCCCTCTTGGTCTTCTAACTCTCAAATAAGGGCAACTCTGGTTGCTCAGACAAAAACCCTGGGGGTCATTTTTGATTGCTCTCTTCCTCTCATGCCCTTCATGGATCGGTTAGTAAATCACATTGGCATACCGTCAAAACACATCCAGAGCTCGGTGTTTCTTACCACTGCTTCTAATATGGCCCAAACCACCCACAGTCCTCTCCCATGTCACTGCAGCAGCCTTCTAGCTGGTCTCCCTGCCTCTGCCCTCACCTCCACCATCCACTCTCCACCAAGCAGCTGGAATAAACCTTTTAAAAACTCAAGTCAAATCATTCTACTCCTCTATTCAAAACCCTCCTGTGGCTTTTCATCTCATGCAAAGTAAAACTCCAAATCCTTAGCGATGGCCACGATGCCTGAAGTTGTCTGGTCCCCAGCACCCCACTGACTGGGTCCACTCTTTCCCCACACTCACTCCACTTGAGCTCTGCGGGTCCCAGCTCTTCCTTGGATGCACTGGGTACATTCATTTCTGCTTTGGGGTCCGTGCACTTTGCTGCTCCCTTTTCCTAGGAGAGTTGTGCCCACATAGTCACAGGGCTTGTGTCCTCACTTTACATATCACCTTGTCAAAGTGGCCTTCTCAGATCACCCTGCAGAAAAGCCCATACCTACCCCTACCCCTGTCTTCCTGTCTGCTCTGAGTCCAGCTTCACTCTTTCTTTACAGCATACGTCACCATTTGACATACTCAACAACGACATTTCCACAGTTCTTGTCTTCTCCATGGCCCCTGCGTGTCATGTCAACTCTGTAGACTCGTCTGTTTTGTTCACTGCTGCATCCTAGAGCCTAGAACAGAGACAGGGCACATAGTAAGAGCTCAATAAATGTCACCGAGTGACTGAATGGATGACAGAGGGCAATTGTTAGCAATGGAGAACTAATTGCCTCCATTTATTGGGCAGATTCTTCTGCATAGAGTTTTTTATTTGCATTTTTTTTTTGAGATGGAGTTTCACTCTTGTTGCCCAGGTTGGAGTGCAATGGTGCGGTCTCGGCTCACCACAACCTCCGCCTCCCAGGTTCAAGTGATTCTCCTGCCTCAGCCTCCTGAGTAGCTGAGATTACAGGCATGCGCCACCACACCCAGCTAATTTTGTATTTTTAGTAGAGATGGGGTTTCTCTGTCTTGGTCAGGCTGGTTTTATTTGCATTTTACGAGAACACCTTGTGAAGGAGATACAACCGTTCCCATTCGCAGTTAACACTGAGGCAGTTAACACATGCCATCAGCCTCTGCCCCCCATCCTGGGGCAGCCCGTTCCCGCCACCCCGAGGGCAGGCCTTACTGGGAGAGCTCTCCCAGGTTCTCCCATTTCAATAAATCTCACATCATCTTTAAGAAGGAGGGGCCTGAATCCCCACTTTACAGATGAGGTCAACCAAGACTTCTCTAATGGCAAACCAGAACTTCAAATATGGCCATCTCGGGCTAGGAGTGGGATGGAAGACCAGAGAGTTGTGAAGTGACACCCAAGGGAGAATAGTATCTAGTGGAGCCAGCACAGCCAAACACAAGGAAAAAAATTTAAAAATTAGCCGGGCATGGCAGCATGTGTCTATAGTCCCAGCTACTTGGGTAGGGGGCTGAGTCTGGAAGGTTGTGGCTGCAGTGAGCTGTGAGTGTGCCAAACACAAGGAACTGTGTTCCAGGAGCCTCTGGCTGTCCTCTCTCTTAGTCCTGGGGAGCATCCAGCTTGATCTTTTAGTCATCGTTCCGGGGGGCGTTCAAGGGTGTGCCTTTAATCTGGAATGCTGGAAAGATTCCCTGTCCTTACAAAGGCAAAGTCGGCCAGGCGTGATGGCTCATGCCTGTAATCCCAGCACTTTGGGAGGCTGAGGCGGGCAGATCATGAGGTCAGGAGATCGAGACCATCCTGGCTAACACAGTGAAACCCCGTCTCTACTAAAGTACAAAAAATAACCCGGGCGTGGTGGTGCATGCCTGTAGTCCCAGCTACTCGGGAGGCTGAGGCAGGAGAATCGCTTGAACCTGGGAGGTGGAGGTTGCAGTCAGCCGAGATCCATCCACTGCACTCCAGCCTGGGTTACAGAGCAAGACTCCATTTCAAAAACAAACAAACAAACAAACAAAGGCAAAAGCCATGTCTACATAGAGCTGGGCTTTTGGGAACTGCCACGTGGGAGAGTGGAGGGGAGATTGGGCAAGGCTTCCACAGTGAGCCTTGGTTTCTGGTGGGTGCCTGTGGCTTCTCCCAGGAGCCTCTCTTGCCTAGGATGCAGCATCCCCAAGCAGAGGAAACAGAGCTGCTTACAAGCTGGGCTGAGCGCTAATAAATTCAAATTGTATGGAAATGCAGAAACACTTAAATATTTAAAAAAAAAAAGCACTTACCAGAAATGCTTTAGATGCACAGAGAACACATGCAAATGTGTTGAGCTTGTATATCTCACCTTCCAGATAGGAAGCAATTCTGTACTCCCAAGGCCTACCTATCTCAACCCTCCAAGAAGGAGACCCCACCAGAAAGGCCTACAGAAGCCCAGATTTAAGGATGATCACAGTCTCTAAGTTTAAAAACCAGGACATGCCATCAATGAATGAATTTAAAAAAGGTGATTTTTTTTTTTTTTTTTTTTTTTTTTTTTTTGAGATGGAGTCTCGTCTGTCGCCCAGGCTGGAGTGCAGTGGCGCGATCTCAGCTTACTGCAAGCTCCACTTCCTGGGTCCACGCCATTCTCCTGCCTCAGCCTCCCGAGTAGCTGGGACTACAGGCGCCAGCCACCATGTCCGGCTAATTTTTTTGTATTTTTAGTAGAAACGGGGTTTCACTGTGTTAGTGAGGATGGTCTTGATCTCCTGACTTCGTGATCCGCCTGCCTCGGCCTCCCAAAGTGCTGGGATTACAGGCATGAGCCACTGCGCCTGGCCGGTGATATATGTTTATAATGCAATACTATGCAGCCTTTAAAAAGAAGGAAATCCTGTCATTTGTGACAACAGGAGTGAACCTGGAGAACATGATGTTAAGTGAAATAAGCCAGTAACAGAGAAACAGATACTGCATGTTCTCACTTCTTTGTGAAATCTAAAAAAATAATTTAATAGAAATCAGGAGTAGAATAGTGGCATGGGGTAGGATGGTATTGGGGAGACATTAGTCAAAGGACACAAAAGTTCAGTTAGGAGAAACAAGTTTAAGAGATCTGTTGTATAGTGTGGTGACCATAGTTAATAGCAACGTGTAGTATGTCTGAAAATTGCCAAGACAGTAGATGCTAAATGTTCTCATCATAACAATAAGTAGGTGAGGTGGTAAATATATTAATTAGCTTGATTTAACCGTTCCACAATATACACTTATATCAAAACTTCATGTTGGAAAGCATAAATATCATTTGTCATTTATCAATTAAAAAAAGAATCAGACACATAGTCTCACAAATGGTGTTTCTCTGGTTTGCAATTGTATTCATATTGAAAATCTAGCAAATGCTGCTGGCTGTATACACTTCTTGCCCTAATGCTGGACTGAAAAGTAGGAAATTCTGTGAGAGTCAGACCACCATGGATAGACTGGGATGTATGGTCACCGAAGGTGTGATGCTGAATAAGAAGTTTGGTCAATCTGGGGGCTGAATTTCAAGGCCCAGCACGGTGCAGTGGGGAGAACAGAGGCTTCACTTCAGATAGCCCTCCGTTGGCATCTGATACTGTCCCCTCCTACTGAGGACCCAGGAGAATCGTTGGCAAGAGGATTGGTGATAATGACATAAGCGGCTTCAGCCCAAGGTCTAGCTCATCAGGCACTTAATGAATGGTATTAATGTCACCTCTAACTGCCGTTCTCCATTCCTGTGGCCTGCTGGGACTTGTCACCAAAGCTGTCTGGGGAGGGGTGCTCTGTGCATGAGGAGAACCCTCCTCTTTCCTCTTCACCTCACCCTGTTCTGCTAACCTGGGCATCAGTTCACTTCACACTAAGTGCTGGAATCGAGGGGCATATTCCTCTGCAGGCAACCCAGTTAGACTCTGTCCCTGGCAAATAGGTTTCAACTCATTTGTCACCTCCAACCAATTGTTTAATACTGGTTTGGGCCGGGTGCGGTGGCTCACGCCTGTAATCCCAGCACTTTGGGAGGCTGAGGTGGATGGATCACCTGAGTTCAGGAGTTCGCGACCAGCCTGACTAACATGGCAAAACCCGTCTCTGTCTCTACTAAATACAAAAAAAATTAGCCAGGCATGGTAGTGCATGCCTGTAATCTGAGCTACTTGGGAGGCTGAGACAGGAGAACAGCTTGTACCTGGGAGGCGGAGGTTGCAGTGAGATGAGATAGCGCCATTGCATTCCAGACTGGGCAACAAAAGTGAAACTCCATCTCAAAAATATATATATATATATATATATATATAGGTTTGAAGTGCCCTGTTGAGAACTCTGGGCTTCTAGAAAACAATGCTGTGATTGATTGGTAATGTCTGCCATGGCCTAGGAGAAGAGAGCAGGGCACGCAAGCAACGTGGTCGAATCCCAGACCCAGGGCTCCCTCCCAGGCAGGCTGCTAACATTGGGCTCCCCAGAAGGTGATGCCAGGACAAGGATTTGTGTGCAAGTAGTTTTTAAAGAAGGGATACCAGGAGTGGGGAGTGGGACAAGGAAGGGATAGAAGGCAAGAGACAGAAGCCTATACAGGGGTGCTAATAAGTAGGTTCCCACTAAAGTTACAGAGGCCCATCTGGGGGCACCTCTGGGAGAGGACAGGGAATGTGCCTCAGAGTTATCCACCCAAGGGGAGAGGGAGGGACTATTTATCCTGCCATGCTCCCCAGCCTGCCAGCCCACCCCACAGTGAGCCCTGAGTTGGAGGTCCTGGTGGCTGTGGGAGACACCCTTGTGCACACCTGGACAGGGTGCCAATTCCAGAATCCCCAGTGCCCTGCCTCATCCAGGAATGGCCAGCTCTGCACTGACAGTAGCACTGAACCCAAAGTTCACAAGGGGAGATTCTGGAGTTGGCCAAACCTGGGTTCAAATCTTGGCTCCAGCTGTGTGACTTTGGCAAGTTACTGGATTTCTCAGCATCCCCCAACAACCTAAAGGCAACAATTCCTGCCATTTGGGTTGTTGCGAGGGTCCCCTGATACTCCCCTCTGAGATCTTCCCTGACACTCAGCTAACTCAGCATCTGCCTCCCCCACCCCTGTCTTGCATCTGCCTGGCTCTGCACACACATATAAAACATAAATTGCCCAGAGACCCAGGCTCAATCTACTTGAGAAGATCTGGGAAGAGAGTCCTGAGCTGCCACGGGGACATAAAAACAGGCAAATTGCCTCCAGACACAATGCCAGCCTGGAGATCCCCAACAGGCAGGAGCTGACGGTCCACTGCCGAGCAGAGGGAGGATGGTTGACAGGACTTTTTATGCTCATTTTTAATGACCTTTTTAAAAGTTCTGTTTTTGCTTTTGTTATATAACATCCATCAGAAATAATAATGTTGTGCAAGTATGCAATTGATGCAGAAGCAGATACACATATTAGGGTGTGTGCTCAAAAATATTTTATGAGTGCATAACCAAAAAACTTTGGAGACAACTGCAATCGATCCTCCTTTCTTGGCCTGGATAATGCATCTGGCCTTGCTTGCTCTTAACTCTCCCCACACCCTGCTCTGCTTGTCTCACTCTCTTCTCATAAATTATGTCTTGCTAAAATTCAGTCCCTGGCCTCTAAAAGTTTAGAAAGGAATCTGTTACACGTTACTTGTATGAACACCATGAGAAGCCAAATCCTGCCCCGTCCCAGCCTTGGATTATTTTTCCTGGGCCTCTCTCCCATCCCCACCTCCTGACCCATCTCCCACCTGTGCTCCAGCCAGACCACACTTTGGCAATCCCCCAGGCAGAGCCTCAGTGTCCCACCACGGGCATTTCCACAAGGTGTGTCTTACCCCAGCCCTAGAGGTCTTAATCGCCTCTGGCTCCAAAGCCCAACACAGACGCCATATCTACCACAAAGCTTCTCTGGATCCTGAAACCACCAGGAGACACATCCTCTAGTACTTCCTGGAAACTGTACCTGACATGTCCCCAGTGAGACCTGACACGTGCTGCTTTGGGTTAGGACATGCTACATAACTTGTGGGGCTCAGTGCAGAATGAAAACGTGGGCACCCTGTTTGAAAAGGGAGAAAAAGGTGTTGCTGAAAGTGCTAAAATGTAAAGCTTTCTCCTTTCCTCCACGGTCTCTCTCTTTCGACATGTCATCCTGTTTTTTGTTCTCTATTGGCGTCCGTGCTCCATCAGGCACGGGGATACCGATGTGAGTGCAGACCCTCACAGGCACCTGGGCCCCCACCCTCTACCCCGGAGCCCACAGACCACTGGCTGCCCTGATCCCCTCCCACTATAGCTGCTAGGTCAGCATGTTGAGTTATAGCTGCTGAGTCAGTGTGCTGGGCCGGGCATCTCCCTATTCCATGCGCCTGCTGCCCCAACCCATGGTGGATGGGAGACCCCCAGGGATATCACCATTTCTGCTCTGGGATGCTGGATCGGGGTGGGCAAGAGGTCTACCCCTGCTGAGTGACCCACCAAGCATAGTGTTAAGCTGCCCCCATGCCTTCCACATCTTAAAGAACTCACAGTCTTGAGTAGTATTTCTCAAACTCTGAGTACCATCTTCCAATATTTTGCTACAGGTATTATCATTTACTTAATACTTTTATTTTTTAGAAGGAGTCTCACTCTGTCGCCCAGGCTAGCGTGCAATGGTGCCATCATAGCTCACTGCAGCCTCAACCTCCAGGGCTCAGGCGATCCTCCCACCTCAGCCTCCAGAGTAGCTGGGACTACAAGCATGTGCCACCATGTCTGGCTAATTATTAAATATTTTGTAGAGACAAGAACTTGCTTTGTTGCGCAGGCTGGCCTCAAACTCCTGGCTTCAAGCAATCCTCCTGACTCAGCCTCCCAAAGTGCTGGGATGACAGGTATGAGCCACTGTGCCCAGCAAATACTTAATATTTTTCTTTAGAGTAACTAATTTTTTTACCTGCAGTAAGTTTGCCTCTAAGGGAGTCCATGTACCCCTGTGAAATTATATTAATAGATGGAATGTGATAATCACATATTTTTCTAATGCACATCAAAATCAATACTAAACTATTAAAATGTTTAAAACGCCTGTTCACATATCACCAGACGGCATCTCGTGGGCCAGCCCTGGAATGAGCTGCCTTTGGGGAAACACTCATTATATTGAGGAGGTTTGACTTACACAATGTGCAAGGATAGTTATAACCTAAAGCAGGGCCAGTCATGTTTGATACCAGTGTGAGGCCCTCACTTAAAAGGCCTCATGTTTGGGGTTTAATGGTCTGAGTTGATTATCTTGAATTTTTTTTACCCCGAGATGGAGTTTTGCTCTTGTTGCCCAGGCTAGAGGGGAATGGCGAAGTCTCAGCTCACTGCAATCTCCGCCTCCCAGGTACAAGCAATTCTCCTGTCTCAGCCTCCCAAGTAGCTCAGATTTCAAGCACCTGCCCATGCTCAGCTATTTTTGTATTTTTAGTAGAGACAATGTTTCACCATGTTGGCTAGGCTGGTCTCAAACTCCTGACCTCAGGTTATCCACCCGCCTTGGCCTCCCACAGTGCTGGGATTACAGGCGTGAGCCACTGTGCCCGGCTTATCTTGAAATTTTTAATGATTTTCTCTTTGAGTTCGTATTTTGTAAGTCGATGAGAGGATGAGGTGTGTGCTGGTGGCTTGGGCGTTGGCTTACGTGCCATCGTGCCTTCTGCACTTTTCCAGGATGGGGTCTAGAGCATCACAGTCAGTAATGAGCCAAAGCTGAGTGACTAAATGAACAAATCAACTAATGAAAACATGGACACTCAGGAGCCTGAGCTTCTCCTTTTAAAATTTTATTAAGTAGGACTGTTACTGATTAATCAGTTCACTCAAGATTAATGTATACACATTTCAGAAAAAAAGGATTAAAGAAATTAATTCATTTAAAATATATAGGCAGTGGCTCACACCTATAATCCCAGTACTTTGTGAGGCCGAGGCGAGTGGATCACTTGAGGTCAGGGGTTCTAGGCCAGCCTGGCCAACATGGTGTTTGTGTCTACTACAAATACAAAAATTAGCTGGGCGTGGTGGTGCATGCCTGTAATCCCAGCTACTCGGGAGGCTAAGGCAGGAGAATCTCTTGAACCTGGGAGGCGAAGGTTGCAGTGAGCTGAGATCGCGCCACTGCACTCCAGCCTGGGCGACAGAGTGAGGCTTTTTCTGAAATAAATAAATAAATAAATAATAAAATAAAATATATAGAAGCTTGTTTTGGAATAACCTGCCTGCCCACTTTTTTGGGGCCTTTTTCTGACCAGGAAGTTCAGGCATGTGACTTGGAGACAACAAAATGCACCACGTGATGTGAAGTGAACTCTCAGCCAGCCTTGGGCTTCCAGTTAGCCTGGGTACTGCATCCTCCAGGTGGTCTGAGATGACACTCTGTGACATGCATTTCTCAGGGTTTACCTTGTAGGGCTATGTGACTAGCAACTAGCAAGTCATACCCTTGGGAGGCCCTGGGTGAATACATGGCCAAATATTTATCATCAAAAGTTTCCAGCCCTTAGAGAAATGGCCTCTGTCTTCATCTTTCAATCAAATGTCACTTTATCAAACAACAGAGCCACAACATTTTTAAAAGGACAAAGACTGAAATATCACCCATGACAAACATTTTGGAAACAAGATTTTCTAAATGGAGAAAATAGAGGAACACATAGTTTATGGTCATAGGCTGGCCACACAACCTGCCACTTCATTAGTCTTTGCCTGGGGACCTTTTTGTTTCCTGATAATCATTAATATACATTTTTATGGTTTGTTTACTGGCTACATTTAATAGATGACAAAAAGGACAGTCTGAATATGTTGTTTTCCATCAACTGGAACATACCACTCACGTTTTCCGTATTTTGTATGAGAATCTTTATTTTGAAGTTTTGCAGTAAGCATTTTGAGTGAATGGACACATTTTAGGACTGACCACATAAATCAAGAGATGGATGTACATTCTTATTTCATTTTATTTTTTATTTTTTAATTTTTTTTAGACAGAGTCTTACTCTGCCACTCAGGCTGGAGTGCAGTGGCATGATCTCGGCTCACTGCAACCTCTGCCTCCCAGGTTCAAGCAATTCTCCTGCCTCAGCCTCTTGAGTAGCTGGAATTACACGTGCACACCACAACACCTGGCTAACTTTTTTGTATTTTTAGTAGAGACAGGGTTTCACCATGTTGGCCAGGCTGGTCTCAAACTCCTGACCTCAAAGGATCCACCTGCCTCGGCCTCCCAAAGTGCTGGGATTACAAGTGTGAGCCACCATGCCCGGCCAGCATTCTTATTTTAGAAGTCGAAAATTCACACATCATTTTGCTTTCCGGATACACTCAGTGTTTCCAGTTCTTAGTACATTCTTCCAGATTTTGTCTGTGTTTCTGTGCATGTGTGTGGCCAGGTGTGTGCATACCCACACCGTGCTGTCTGTTACTCACTGTGCCTCTTTCACTTGACTCTACCTGGGACATCTTTTCTCATCAGTTCATAAAAATCTGCCTGATGAGAGGACTTTTTAAGATGACTCATCAGGCTGGGCGCAGTGGCTCATGCCTGTAATCCCAGCACTTTGGGAGGCTGAGGCAGGTGGATCAACTGAGGTTAGGAGTTCGAGACCAACCTGGCCAACATGGCGAAACCCCGTCTCTACCAAAAATACAAAAATTAGCTGGGTGTGGTGTCAGGCGCCTGTAATCCTAGCTACTTGGGAGGGTGAGGTAGGAGAATTGCTTGAACCTGGGAGGCGGAGGTTGTAGTGAGCTGAGATCGTGCCATTGCACTCCAGCCTAGGCAACAAGAGTGAGACTCCATCCCATCTCAAAAAAAAAAAAAAAAAAAAAAAAAAAGATGACTCATCAGACACATTTTTGGGTCAGGCTCAGATGAAGTTCATGATTCCAAGGGTATTCTAGACTGACCCAAAGATTTTCTCCCCATCACCAAAAGCTGGAAAACAGCCTGACAGTCATTAATTCCTGAGGGAACAGCTGACTCTTCTGAGACCATCTACTCTCTGCCCACAACCTCTTCTGCATACCCCCACTGTGGGCTCTGCTATTCATCCCAAATATCCTGGCCAGGCCCACCCACTCGGCCAAAAAGTTGACTTCCCAGCCAGACCTAGTTGATCGATTGGCCACTATCCTTACAGGAAAAGTCTGAGTTATGAGAAAAAAAAAACTAATTTCTTCCAAAATATAAAAAGAAAACAGCATGATCAAAGTGAATAAATGTTTAATTAAATGCCTGCAAAGTGGAACACTACATCAGCTTCCTTAATTGATACATTCAGTATTTTAAAAAATTTTATTACATTTGCAAAACAAATTGAAAGTAGCATTTCCTCCTTTGCAAGAATTCTTAAGGAGTGTGTGGGGATTGCCAAGAAATAACAAGTTGCTCATGTCCTATTATTTTAAAAAGAAAAATTATCAAAACCATTTAAAAATATTTCGCAATATTAAAAATACACATGATCCTGATCTGATCACTATACATTAAATGTATCAAATCATCACTATGTATTCCATAAATATGTGCAATTATTATGTCAATTAAAAATAAACAAATAAATAATACACATATGTGTGCATGTATGTGTATATACATACATATACTCAGTGTGGGCTGTTTGATGTGTTATTGGAACAAGGTCTTTAAAAGTAAGCTGAGGGGCAGTTTGGGAGGCTGAGGCAGGCAGATCACAAGGTCAGGCAATCAAGACCATCCTGGCTAACACGGTGAAACCCCCTCTACTAAAAATACAAAAAATTAGCCGGGCATGGTGGCACGCACCTGTAGTCCCAGCTACTCGTGAGGCTGAGCTAGGAGAATCACAGTGAGCCGAGATCATGCCACTGCACTCCAGCCTGGGTGACAGAGCAAGACTCCATCTCAAAAAAAATTAAAAAAAATTAAAAAATAAAAAAAAAGTAAGCTGAGGGGCCGGGCGTGGTGGCTCACGCCTGTAATTATAGCACTTTGGGAGGCCATGGTGGATGGATTAGTTGAGGTCAGTAGTTCGAGACCAGCCCGACAAACATGGTGAAACTGTATCTCTACTAAAAATACAAAAATTAGCTGGGCATGGTGGGGGGCACCTGTAATCCCAGATATTGGGAAGCTAAGGCAGGAAAATCACTTGAACCCAGGAGGCAGAGGTTGCAGTGAGCCCAGATCGCGCCATTGCACTCCATCCTGGGTGACAGAGCAAGACTCCATCTCAAAAAAAAAGCCGAGGGCTCAAGGGCCACACAGGTCTTCAAGAGGCCCAGCCCAGGATTGGCACACCCGAGAACCCTGTGCTGAGTCAGGATCCCCTTCTGTGGACACAAGATAGGAGTGGTGTTGTCAAGAAGTTCTAAAAATAGACCCTAGCATATGAGGCAGAATATTAGTGGTTCTGAGAACTAGGAGAATCAGAGGCAGAAATGAGACATGTGACCAAAATGAAACCCCACAGCCCAAAGGGTGTCTCCCAGGCTCCCCTGGGCCCTCTAGAAAAACTAGCAAAAAACTAGAAAAGCTGATAAAACTCTTATCATTGGAGCCAGTGGCATTATTGGCCTCTATCCCCACTAAAATGTGAGTAACTTCAGAAGAAAATGCTCTTTTTTTCTTCCTTCAAAAAACTTAAAGTGTAACATGTATAGTAAAGAGAATATATCTGTTTTTTTTTGAGACAGGGTCTTGCTCTGTTGCCCAGACTGGCATGCAGTGGCACAATCACAGCTCACTGCAGCCTCGACCTCCCGGGCTCAATCGATCCTCCCACCTCAGCCTCCTGAGTAGCTGGGACTACTTCCCTAGGGGTCCTAAGGAACCCACCCAGGGGTGTGCTGGGCAGTGTGTAACCACAGCTCTCTGAAAACAAAAGCCCTCAAATCCCTGATGGGTAGAATTGCCAGTTCTCACGGTGTCCCTCCTCTCACCGTGGTGACCAACATGAAGGTGTGGACGTGGAACTGTGAGGAGAGGAGCATGGTCAACTTTTATGAGTTGGTATGAGCTAGCTTCAGCACATCACTGCATCCCCCAGATGTGGAATCTGAGGAGTAAATATCCAGGAATTCAGAGAAATCCTGGGAAATTGGGCACGTCTTTCCTTTCTCAGTAGTTCCCCAAAAGATGAGAGGAGCATCCCTGGCTGCAAATCAGGTAAATTCCTCTCAGGGTGCAGCTGACCTTGATTCCCACCTTGAGTCCCTTTTGCAATGGGGAGGAAGTGAGAGCGGTGGCTCTACCCAAACAAAAGCTTGGGGGTCTCGCACCCTGGGCGGGACTGGCGCCACAGTGTACCAGCTGTGTGACCCTGGCCGAGTCTCCCTGACCTCCAGTTGTTTCTCTGCAACATGAGTGGGCACAAGGAGGATGAAGAGGGCTCGGGGCACCGCCTGGCATGGATGATGCCATCTGTCAAGGAGAGTCACTGGTAGTGTTTGAGTCCTTAAGCGCACTCACTCCAGGGATGGCCATTGTCCTGGGAATCTTTGGGACTGTACATGACCATCATTGGGGCTCTTTTGTTTTTCTAGCCCATCGATGACTGACTTCAGACCCAGCAGAATAAGAAAGCCTTAAACCAGTAGCTTTATGTTCTTTTTCTGGATCTTCCCCTAAATTCTACAAAGTAAGTGGCAGTGATCCATTTTATAGATGAAGAAACTAAGGCCCAGAGAGGCAATATCATGTCTGGCCTTGCTTCTCTGTGACTTATTTGACTTTTTCCTTTGGAGACCCTGAGAGCCGGGCAAACGTTCTCTAGGACAGACAGGCAGCAAGGTCAGAGGTGGGGGTGGAGGCACTGCTTCCACCCCACCCTCTGCAGAAGAGGCAGGACTCAGCTGGGACAGAAGGGGCAGACCTGTGAGAGGCCTAATTATGCATCCTCTTTCCTGCTCTCCCTGTGGCATCTTTCCCGTCCGCTGGGAAACACTGTAAGATGGACATAGGTGGGCAGACAGTTTATTGTGTGCCTCGGAGTCAGGACACACAAGGAGAAGGAGGGAGTGGCGGTGGGAGAAACTGGGCTGTGATACAGTCCCAGCAAAGACCTTGGCCAAGCCCTGGAGGAGTGCTGGAGCTGGGCTGGACACTGAGAGCTGCCCTGGGTTGGGACAAGAGTACCTGGCCTTTATGCCTCTATATTGACCAGTCATTGGATTTGGGCTGAATTGCTCCCAAAGAGGGCTTAGCTGAGGGACAACCACTGGGGTGCAGGCCCTTCAGTCCTGGAGGAGTCTGGGTAGCACCATGCCCAGTCCAAGTGGAACCAGTGTCTCCACCAGAGGCAAATTCCCTCTCAGGCCACATTCCTGAGAGGGAGTGTGTCATGACCCCACTCACTTGTCTGATCCAAGCTACCCAGGTCAAGGGGCACTGGCCAACCCATGGATTGACCAGTGTTTAGGTGAGGCATGAGTCTCCAAGCTAAATTAATTAATTAATTTAGAGACAAGGTCTCACGCTGAGTCTTACCATTCCTACAGGTGAATTGGTAGAGGAGAGACACAACCTATTGGCTTCAGTGTGGGAAAAAGGCTCAAAGAGGGCAGGTGTCACTTGTCTGCCTCCCTCCCCCAGGTGAGCAACTCCTGAGGAATGCATGCCTGGATTTGGGATCTCATATAGTGTCTGCCCTGGGAAGGCCCCCAACAGCTCCACCCTGTTGGGGTGAAGGAAGGAGGTGGGCATCTTTGGAGGCCCCAGTCCCATCTCATAGCACAGTACACAGAGGCATCTGCACGACTAGAGGGACGGCTCCCCTGCCTCGCACCCCCTCCTCCCCACCCCATGAGAGAGGTGGGGCTCAAGAACCCCCACACAATGTCTCCATTGACATTGTGGCCAAGTCAACTTCTGGGTGCCATAGAAACCTCTCTTGGGAGCCCTGAGGGAAAGCAACAGCCCAGCCCTCCCACACTAAGCTCATTGTCCCCTGAGCAGTGAGAGCAGCCCCTTATCAGCCCCTTCCCAGGCCTGCAGCTCCTGGCTTCCACCCCATCAGCAACACGAGCTTTCCTCTTGCCATCCAGGCCTGGGGAGCCGGAGGGGTCTCATCAGTCACAGAATCCACCACCTGGGATCCTGTCCTCCTGGGCCCCTTCCTTATTCCCCATGAAATTAAAGGCAGCCCCAGTAGTGAGGCAAGAGCGCTCTTTTCTTAGTTGCACTGAGCCTTGAGAGTGGAGGGGGCACCAGGCAGAGAGAGGCCCCTCCCTCTGTTTGGGGCAGCCTTATGCCCTGAGCCAGCCACAGCGTCCCTCAGGCCTGCAGGAAGAAGGCCAGGCTCTGGAATAAATCCATCTGGGCCACCCCATGCCTGGTTCTGGCTTCAGGCTCCACTCATTCTTTTCTCCTCCCCCAAGTCCTGGAAACTTCCCCAGAAGTCCCTCCCCTGCCAGTCCCTCCCTTCCTTCTACTTCCCATGTCTCCTTGGGCTTGGGCCAAGGCCCATCTGCACAGATCCTGGCAGAATAAAGTCAGAGAATGTCAGGGCCAGAAGGGGCCTGAGAAATCAGAGCCCCGCATCTCTCTCCCATTCCGTCCCCACTTACCATTTTATAGAGAAGAAGCCGAAGCTGGTATGAGGAGGGACTTGCCCAAGATCACAAGCCAGGGCCTTCCCCTCCATTGGGCACCATTTCACCCGCCTCATGGGCTGCTTCTCCCTGCTCTGACCCGGGACTTGATCATGACAAACCAGGAGTCTGCCAGGTCTTTGGAAGCAGTAAAACCTATAGAGATTGGAAGGCCCCAACCCAACCCTACCCAAAGTAGGGGTGTCAGCAACTAGAAAGAAGAAGGGCTCAGGATTACAGCACCTCCTCCCTTCAGCTGTCTGTCACCCAGGTGTCCCATAACGACTCCCTCCACAGATACCCAGATGGCCAACAAGGGCAGCTCCCTTGAAACAAATGTCCCCCGAACTCCTCAGCCCCAGGAGGGAGGGGCCATTGGGATGGGCAGCCCAGAGAGCCTGGGCTTTGCACCCGGAGCTAAGCAAGCTCAAATCCCAACTGGGCCACCTGGGACAGGTTATGCAGCCTCCCTGTCACCTTCTGTAGAAGGAGAATCATAAAAAATTCTGCCTACCTTATAGGGTTGCTGTAAGGATTTGGCAAGATACTGGATAGAAAGTTTCACACAACACCAGGCACAGAGAACACAGAGTGAACAGATGGGGTTGCTGTTCTCATCTATGACAACCTTTTACCCTTACAACTCTGGGCACAAAGTTAGGGGTGGAGTGCCGGGTGGGGAGGAGTGCCAGGGAGCCAAGGGGAGGCCCTTAAGTGACCCTCAGAGAGGCCCTGACCTTCTCCAAAGCAGGAGTCCTTGGCCCAAGGGAGAATGAGTTTCGGACAGCCATGTGGCCCCCAGTAAGGAGCCCCCTAACATTCCAGTTGGGCTTTAACAGGGGGTGGCCCGGAATGTCCAAGAAAAACAATCTGGTTATTCTGAGTGAAATTACAGCCTGGCTAAGGCAGGCTGGGTCTGCTTTAAATTAAACATAGCATTTCTGAGATTCTTTTCATCTCCTCGCCACTGCGGGTTAGCGGAGACATTACCTCACCTCACCTTCCACTCTGAGGTGGGAGGCCGACAGGGTGTGGGCCTGGGGGTGGGGACGAGAGAGGGAGTCTGGAGAGCCCACCCAGGGGGGCCAGCGGTCCCTCCTCACTCCAAGAGCTCAGGCTCTCACTGGGGCTGGGAGCAGTGGTTGTGTGGGGAAGAGGCACACCCATGCACAGCCCACTCCGTCCTTGGCATTTAGCAAAGGAATGACAGCACTTTCAAATACACTGCTTTCCTAGGAGCACTTGGGGAAACTGGTCTGCGGTTTCACAGGTCCAAGGTCAGTCCCTTTCTTGCTCCCTGTGCCACACTTAGGTGCTGGGTGGCCGCGCCTGCAAGCTCCTCAGAACTCCAGGGTGTTTTCGCTCAAAAACAGATGCAGACACCAGTTTCCTCACTGAGTGGTTTTGGTTGGGGATGGAATTCCCTCCTGGCTTTGGAAGTTGCTTTTGGCCAGCTTTGCCTGCTTGTGGAGTCCTAGAAAATTCCACAGTGCTGCAGTCGGGTAGGCCTGAATGTGAGTCCCGCCTCCCAGGATAAGTTTCACCTTGTCTTACTCAGATCCTGAATCCCCTCTTCTTTAACATGAGGAAGGAGACAGGGTTATGGGTTAGATGAAATTAAGCATGCTTGAGGTTCTTGTTTTAGATGAAGTATACCTAAAATTCTTTGGTTATAAGTTTCTATGAAACTTGAGGAAGTTTCTATTTCTTATAACCAAAGAATTTTGGGGATACTTGAAACTTGAAACTTTGGGTATACTAGAAACTTGAGGAAGTTTCCATTTCTTATAACAAAAGAATTCTGGGTATACTTGAAACTTGAAATTTTGGGTATACTAGAAACTTGAGGAAGTTTCTATTTCTGCCTTGTGTAAAATGGAAATTTTTTTTTCTGAAATCAGGGAACTCTCATGGAAACAGGCTGCAAAACCTCTCAGAGAATTGGAATCAGGAATTAGGAAAGGGATTTGCAGTTTCTCTCCCCCTGTCTCTGCCTGTTCTCAGGTATTTGCTTCCCTCAGGGCCTCAGTGGCAGGCTCCTGTCTGTACAAACCATTTACTCAGAGCCCCAGCCTTGGCCTGACATCATTTCCTCATGCTGGGTCCATGGTTAGAGCTCAGTGAAAGACAGTGGGTTTCTGTTGTGCTGCTTGGTTTTGCACATCAATATTAGCATGCTGAAGATTTCGTTTGTCTCTCCAGACCCACTCGCTCTCCTTTCTTCTCCTCTTCACCTTGCCCTGATCCTGGGACTGGCCTGTAGGAACCATGTCAACTGAGCTCCCGCACCTTCTAGGTTCTGGTTGAGTTCAGCCCATCGTGGCCAGCAGCAGGGAACAGGAGGGCAGGAGGAAAGAGCCATCCTGGCACTTACTGTTCTCCCTCTTTGCCATGGGGGGTGGCTTGGTGGTGAAGTGTCTGGTTCCTCTACTGAAGGCCACGGCACCCTTTCCAGCAAGCCCCTCCTTTGGCTATAGCTCTCTCTGTGTTCTTTTGTTGTTATTGTTCTTTCTTTTTTTTTTTTTTTTGAGACAAATTCTCACTCTGTTGCCCAGGCTGGAATGCAGTGGCATTATCTCAGTTCAGTGCAACCTCCACCTCCCAGGTTCAAGTGATTATCCTGCCTCTGCCTCCCGAGTAGCTAGGATTACAGGCGCCTGCCACCACATCCAGCTAATTTTTGTATTTTTAGTAGAGACGGGGTTTCACCATGTTGACCAGGCTGGTCTTAAACTCCTGACCTCAAGTGACCCGCCCACCTTGGCCTCCCAAAGTGCTATCTCTCTGCATTCTTGATGCCACGTTCCTGCCTTGGTCCTTCACGCTTGGGGTGGTGATGGCTCCCCACTGTTACTATCCCAGAGGTGCTGCACCATCCCTGTTCATTTTTTTCCATCTTGCCCATGTCTTTATAAAGCGTCTGCTCACTGTATTCTCTCCAGCGACTGAACTGTAACTTTGAATTGCCATCTCTCTCCTGCTGGGACTCTGACTGATGCAATAAGATCTAGGTGGAGTCAGCTTTGTCTCTTTGCCCCACCTCCCACTCCGGCTCCCGTAGGAAGTGGATGAAGAGCTCTAGGTTTGAGATAAACATTAGCAATACGATAGAACTGAGAAGATACCCGTTATTGTGCTAGAGTGAAAAAGAATGCACGTGCACTCGGTAGAGTTACTTCTTTTGTAAGAAACTTCATTTTCCCAGGAGAATGTGACCGTGGGGAAGAGGTAGAAATATGCTATCAATCTGGTCAGGGCTCTCTCTTTTTCTGGGGACACAGATGCCGAAAATTTCAGCATCATACAGGGTGTGGACAGAAAATATTTTTAAATTGTCAACTTCTAAGTATTTTTCATTCTCAATTTCATAGGATTAGTCACCAGAATCCCTGTCTTTTCCTTTCCTTTGGCAATTTGGCTCATGGATATCTTACTTTTGGCTTTGACTACTACAACAGCCTGTGACCCTGTCTCTGGTCTCTTTTTCCTAGTCTGTTCCACAGCCCTCTGTCAAGTTTGTCTTGGTTTGACCCAGGTCTATACATGTCAAGACCCAAATCAAAGCATTTTATGGCTTCCTGCTGAAGTGTCTGAACACTTCAGCCTGACATTCAAGGCTTCTGCAGCAGTCCTCAACTTTCTGGTCTACCTCTTATTTCAGTAACTTCCCACACCTGACAAATCAGATCTTCCTCAGTGACCTTCCAACCCCTGCTCCCCCTCTCTCCATCTGTTCTTCAACATGCTGTCCAAATCCCACATCCAAGCTAAGGCCTTCCCTGCCCAGTCAGCTGGAGGTGACGCCTCACGGTTAACCCCTGCCATTCTGAAGTGGGAGTGCTCGGAGATCAAGGAGGAAGAGTTGATAGAAGGAGAACCATATTCATACACCAGTTGCAGCCTCTGCACTGTCCTGTTTGTATATCATTCAGGGACACACAGAGGACCCTCTGTGCACCTCACTGCACAGATGCATAGCCAACTTCAGCCCAAAGGAGCTAAGGGGAGATCCTGTAGCTCCAGGCAGTGTCACCTTCTCTTCAGGCCTCTCCATTACCTGGTTTTGTCCTCTGGCTTCATCATATGGTGGTGCCAGTCACTCTCTCTTGACAGAAAAATCTGGGGCCCCAGGTTGTGTCATCTGAGTGCTTGGATCAAAGGGTAAGACAGGGGACCTTAAGCAAGCATCAGGAAGAACTTCACCCAGGAGGTGCCTTCACAGCACAATCTGCCTATCTTCAGATGGGGAGTCCTGACCCTGGCCTTATGAATGCTGTGGGACCCCAGGCCTCCTTTAGCCCATATAGAAAGTCTAAGTCTTTGCTGCTTTTGAGGTTAAGCATCAGTTGGTTTCAACTATCTTTGGCTACACACACACACATACACACACAGAGCTTTGAGGATTCATACTTTTGCTCATTCAATCTTGAGTTGCAATTGCTTTGACCATAGCAACAGAGTCCTCTATAACAAAGGTCTTTACAACATTTTAACAGTGAATATAATGCAATTAATTTTTTGAGGCAATTAATTACATATGCGTTAAGAAACCATAGACTTGTAGATTTCTCTCTCTCCCTGGGAAAATTCTAGAATGGTTCATTAAACATTAGGTTGTGAGTATGTAGAATATAAATTAGAAATAAAAAGAATTTAAATTGGAATATTTTTAAGTTAAAAGAAAAAATACAAAGCATTGGAAGCCAATATATTTTCTAAGAATATATCATGTCAAATTAATCTCATTTTCTTTTCTCGCAGAGTCAACAAGCTGATCTGTTAGAGATTTACTATAGATATAGATTTGAAGAATTTTAGGTGAAATGCCTTGGTTTCCACAAAGCACATAGGAATCCTCTCATAAAAGCCGTGATAGTCATTAGAGTGGTGCATAGATAATCAGTTTTTCCTCCTCTCATCCCCATAGTAAGGTTGTATTTTCTTGCCTTCTTTGAAGTTAGATGCTATCATGTAAACTGCTTTGGCCAATGAAATGTGAGTGGAAGGACACCCCACGATGAATGAATCAAGGTACCAGATAGTTCTTGGATGAACACTCACAGACAATAAATGAAGCCACTCCTGGGCAGCATTATCAGTCCCTCCAAAGGGCAGGCTAAAGAGAGAAGAACCTTTCAAAGTAAATAATGGCAATGACTTTGGAAGCAAAGAGGTGTTAATCAGAAGAAAGTGCTTGAAGTGACACAAGTCAGCCTTCTGGATGAGACCTGGGGCCCAAGCATAGACACATCAGAATCAGGGTGGTCAGAGCCAGGAGGCATGACACCACGGTCTGTCTGGTGGCTGGCTCTGTGACCTTGGCCAGTTCATACCTTTGAGCCTCTGCCTCCTTCCCATATGTGACTGGGGGCTCGATGAGGGGTAAGTACATTTAGAGAGAAAAGCTGCCAATAACTTTTCCATCTCTGTGGATATTGAGAGTCACCTTGGATTAGATCTTGGTTGTCTTCTCCCCCTGAACCTCACTGGCTACTCTGAATTGTGCAAAAACAGAAAGAGTGGCCCCTGTTGCCACAGGGCCAATGTATAGCAGGAACCTTGGCAGCCAAGCAAGATCTGTTTCACCCAGCACCCTCTGTATGCAGAGATGGCTGCCTGGGGGCCAAGGGAGGTCCTGGGGAGGCAAAATTAAGACTCCCAACTGCTTCCATTCTGAATATCACTGTCATTAGGACCTCCTTTGCATTGAAGGATGGAATCCAGCTCCCTTGTGGATTGGAAGAGACCCTACTCAGGACATCATTATCCTGAAAGAAAAGGAGGGCAACAAGGCCCAGAGGATTGTGGGGAAAGGCTGCTCCTGGCCAAGTACAAGAGCAAATATAATAATGCCCTGGACACTCAGACACACACAACTTCTGCTGAGGCTGAGCACAGAAGGGTGAACTTGGAGCTCCTGCACAGGAGGCTCCTGGGGAATCAGGCCAATGAGGGCATCACTGTAGAAGGGACAAAGCTGCAACATATGGGGCAGAACTAGTTTTTAACCAAGACACAGCATGGTGGCAACAGAAGCAACAAGAACAATCCCAAATCCCAGCCTCTTCTCTAGGCCTGGTGGCTGGTGCAGACTGGGCTCTTTGGATGGTCAGCCTCTAGGGGTCCTTGGGCAATGGTATTGGCAATGGGGTGGGGAAAAGTGAGAGGAAAGCCTCAAAAAAGAGATGCCAGGCCTGGCGCTGTGGCTCACGCCTGTAATTCCAGCACTTTGGGAGGCCAAGGTGGGCAGATCACTTGAGGTCAGGAATCTGAGACCAGCCTAGCCAATATGGTGAAACCCCATCTCTACTAAAAATAGAAAAATTAGTCAGGCATGGTGGTACACACCGTAATCCCAGCTACTAGGGAGGCTGAGGCAGGCGAATTGCTTGAACCTGGGAGGCGGAGGTTGCAATGAGCCAAGATCATGCCACTGCCCTCCAGCCTGGGCACGGAGCGAGACTCCATCTCAAAAAAAGAGATGCCAGACCTCCCTACTAATATACGCAAAGGGGTGCTCAGGCAACTAATAGGGAAAACACAACAGATACTTTGCTTTAAGCTTGCAAAGTGAGTCAAAGCTATTACGTGAATATGTGTTTCTGAAGACCAGCCCACGTTTAACCTGTGGGATTAAGTGAGATAATAGACAAGAAAGTGTATTTGAAAAGAAGAGTTACACAGGCATGAGGGTGGCAGGAACTACCACTGATTCTCCCTTCCTTCTTTGTATTAATAGATTTAGTCTGAGATTAAGCTGGGCTTAAGGCTGCCCAAGTAAAGACTTCATTTCCCAGCCTTGCTTGCAGCAAGATGTGATCATGTGGCTAAGTCTGAGCCAATGGGATGTGAGCAGAAGTGATGTGTGCAACTTACAGATCACACTATTATCAGTAAATGGCTCGTCCTCCACTTTTCTCCTGTTCTGTGGACTGCATTGTGGACATGGTGCTGGTGAGTGAGCAGTTTTGATGATACGGACAACCTCATTAAACCAAATGGCCTTCCCACCTTGTACTGCCAGTCTACTTCTGACCAATTTCATAGGCAAGGCATAGACTTCTATCTTATTTGAGCCTTTGTAGTCACGTATTTCAAGGTGTCTGTCACCTTACTTGTATCTTCACTAATATAAAGAGTGGTGAATCCTACTACCAAGAACATTGTTCAGCTTCCTGCTTTTAAAGATTAATGGGGAAGCAATTTGTGGTTATGACTGTCTTGGTATATTTTTTTCCATTCGTTCAGCCTGTCAGTCAGTCCATCAATGTTTAATGAGAGCTTCCCAAGTGCCAGGTGCTATGCAAGGGGCTGGAGATACAATGGCAAACAAAACAGACATGAGTTCTACTGTAATCGAGATTTCTGTCTAGTGGGGAGAGTCACATGAAAGAAATAATCCCACAGATAAATATTGAATTACAGACTGTGATATGTGTTTGAATTAAAAGTATAGGATGTGGGAGGCTGAGGCAGAAGAATTGCTTGAACCCGGGAGGCAGAGGTTGCAGTGAGCCGAGATCGCACCACTGCACTCCAGCATGGGTGACAGAGGGAGACTCTGTCTAAAAAAGAAAGAAAAAAAAAGTACAGGATGTCATGAAAGGATATAGTAGGGTCTTCATTTAGTTTTGAGAACTCTAGAGGACCTTCTATGTTGAGACTTAAAGAATGAGTAGGAATGGTTTTAACCAGGTGAAGAGTTAGGGGGAAGTGTTCCAGAAATGGGAACAACTTATTTCAGAGGTTGATACTTCAGGCACAGGAAGGTTAGTGTGGCCAAAGGAGGGCAGACAATGAGGACAATGGCTTGGATCACATCAGAGGGAGAGAGACATAGGTGCCAGACCATGCAAGACCTTAGAGGCCACTGTGGTAGGCAGGATTCTAAGATGAGCTCCAAGATTCCTGCCCCCTGTGTACACACCCTGTATTATCCCTTCCCCTTGAGTGCAGGTTGGACCTGTGAATATAATGGGATGTCACTGCTGTAAATAGGTTACATTTTATGGCAAAAGTAGAGAGATTTTGCAGATGTGATTAAGGTTCCTAATCAGTTGACTTTAATTGATAAAAAGGGACATTATCTTTTTTTTTTTTTTTTTTGAGATGGAGTTTTTCTCTTATTGCCCAGGCTGGAGTGCAATGGTGCAGTCTCGGCTCACTGCAACCTTCGCCTCTTGGGTTCAAGTGATTCTTCTGTCTCAGTCTCCCAAGTAGCTGGGATTACAGGCATGCACGACCATGCCTGGCTAATTTTTGTATTTTTAGTAGAGACAGTGTTTCCGTGTTGGCCAGCCCCTGGTCTTGAACTCTTGACCTCAGATGATCCACCTGCCTCAGCCTCCCAAAGTGCTATGATTACAGATGTGAACCACTGTGCCCAGCCTGGAATATTATCTTCTTGGGTGGATGACCATTAGGTCAGTTTATGTGAGCCATTTAATAGAAGGCCTATAAGCCAGTTACAAATAGACAAACACTGTATGACTCCACTTACATGAGGTACCTAAAGTAGTTAAAATTACAGAGACAACAATGTGAAAGTACTTAATGCCACTGAACTGTACACTTAAAAATGATTAAGATGGTCAATTTTCTGTTATGTGCATTATGCCATAATTTTTTTAAAAAGGGTCTAGATGTCAGAGTCAGAAGAACCAGCACAGATGTTCTCTCCTTGGCCTTGAGGGAGCAAATTGCCATGTTGTGGAGAGGACCATGTGTTAGGGAACATCAAGCAGTCTTTAGAGGCTGAGTGTCAGACCTATAGCTGCAAGGGACCTGCTGAAAATGAGCAAGTCTCAGATGAGATCATGGTCCCTGTCCACACCTTGACTGTAGCCTTGTGGGATCCTGGCCAGAAGACCCAGTTTAGCTGTGCCAAAACTCTTGACTTACAGAAACTGGGATTATATGTGTGTGTTCCTTTAAGTTAATATATTTGTGGTAATTTCATATGCAGCAACAGGAAACTTACACACCATGCTATAGGTTTAAGGTCTTCTATATACTTAGGAATAAATTTAACCAAAGAAGTGAAAGATCTCTATACTAAAGACTATAAAACGTTGATGAAAGAAATTGAGGAAGATACAAATAAATGGAAAGATATCCAATGTTCATGGACTGGAAGACTTAATATTGTTAAAATGTCCATACTACCTAAAGCAATCTACAGATTCAATGCAATCCTTATCAAAATATCAATGACATTCTTCACAGAAATAGAAAAAAACAATTCTAAAATGTGTATGAAACCACAGAAGACCTCAAATACCCAAAGCAATCTTGAGCAAAAAGAACAAAGCTGGAGGCATCACACTACCTGATTTCAAAATATACTACAAAGTGATAGTAACCAAAACGGCAGGGTACTGGCATTAAAACAGACTCGTAAGCCAATGAAACAGAACAGAGAACCCAGAAATAAATCTATGCATTTATAGCCAATTGATTTGCAACAAAAGAGCCAAGAACACACAATGGGGAAAGAACAATTTCTTCAATAAATGGTGTTGGGAAAACTGAATACTCATATGCAAAAGAAAGAAATTAGACCCTTATCTCCCACCATATACAATAATCTACTCAAAATGAATTGAAAACTTAAATGTAAGACCCATAATATTGAAACTACTAAAAGAAAACATATAAGAAAAGTTCTATGACATTGGTCTGGGCAATGACTTTTTGCATATGACTCCCAAAGAACAGGCAATAAAAGCAAAAGTTGACAGTGAGATCATATCAAACTAAAAAGCTTCTCATAGTAAAGAAAACAATTAACAGCACAAGACAACCTACAGAATGGGAGAAATATTTGCAAACTATACATCCAATAAAGGGTTAATATTCAAAATACATAAGGAGCTCAAACAATTCAATAGCAAGAAAACAAATAACCCAACTTAAAAATGGGCAAAGGACCTGAATAGATATTTTTCAAAAGAAGACCTACAACTAACAGATAGATATATGAAAGAATGCTCAACATCACTAATCAGCAGGGAAATGCAAATTGAAACCACAATCAGATATCACTTTATACCTGTTAGAATGACTGTTATCAAAAAAGACAAAAGATAAGAAGTGTTGACAAGGATGCGGAGAAAAGGGGAACACTTGCACACTGTTGGTGGAATGTAAATTAATACAGCCATTATGGAAAATAGGATGGAGATTCCTCAAAAAACTACAAATAGAACTACCATATGATCCAGCAATCCCATTTCTGGGTATATAGCCAAAGGATATGAAATCAGTATGACAAAGAAACATCTGCACTCTCATGTTTATTGCAGCACTATTCACAATAGCCAAGATATGGGATCAACCTAAATGTCCATCAATAGATGAATGGGTAAAAAGAATGTGGTATATATATGCAATGGAATACTATTCAACTATAAAAAAGAATTAAAATCACCCAGGCATGGTGGCTCATGCTTGTAATCCCAGCACTTTCGGAGGTCAAGGCAGGAGGATCACTTGTGTTCAGGAGTTTGAGACCAGCCTAGGCAACATAGTGAGACCTCGTCTCTACAAAAAATCAAAAATTAGCCAGGTGTGGTGGCATGTGCCTGTAGTGCCTGCTACTTGAGAGGCTGAGGTGGAAGGATCACTTGAGCCCAGGAGGTCAAGGCTACAGTGAGCTGTGATTGTGCCACTGCACTCAGCCTGGGTGACAGAGTGAGACCCTGTCTCAAAACAAAACAATATCCTATCACTTGGGACAACATGAATGAATCTAGAGGATATTATGTTAAATGAAATAAGCCAGGCACAGAAAAACAAATACTGCATGTTGTCACCCCCTTTTTAGATGTAGACTCTAAAAAAGTTGATCTTATAGAAGCAGAGAGTAAAATGGTGGTTAGCAGGAGCTGGGGTGGTTGGGAGTGGAGTGGTTGGGAAAATATTAGCCAAAAGACGCAAAATTTCAGTTAGACAGGAGGAAAAAGTTCAAGAGATCTATTTTAAACATAGGGACTATATTAATAATAGCTATAATAGTAAATATAGTTAATAGTATATTAGTAAATATAATAGCAATAATAGTAAATACAGTTAATAATATGTTGTGTTCCTTACAAAACAAAAATGATGACTATGTGAGGTAACGCATTAGTTTATTAGTCAGATTTAGTAATTCCACAATGTATATATACTTCAAAATATCATGCTGTACACAGTAAATGCATACAATATTTTTGTTAATGTAAAAATAAAATAATTTTTTGATGCTCATGATCTGAAGTCTAAAATAATACTATATATTTTTTTTTTGAGACAGGGTCTCATTCTGTTGCCCAGGCTGGAGTGCAGTGGCACAGTCATGACTCACGGCAGCTTCCCTCTCCCAGGCTCAGTTGATCCTCCTGCCCCACTCAGCCTCCTGGGTAGCTGGGACTACAGGTGTGCACCACCACACCTGGCTAATTTTTCTTATTTTTTTTTTAAGAGACAAGGTCTCCCTATGTTGCTTAGACTGGTCTCGAACTTTTGGGCTTAAGCAATCCTCCAGCCTTGGCCTCCCAAAGTACTGGGATTAGGAGCATGAGCCACTGCATCCAACTTAAAATAGTAATAATAACTTTTGAAAAGAAAAAATAGAAATTGCTATTTTTTAAACTCTTCCCCTGTGTCCAAGGAGAATCCATGAAATAGTTTAAGGTTGGAGAGCAAGAATCATATTTGCACTCTTCAAAGATTACTCTGGCTGCTTCAAGGAGGGAGAACATGGAAGCAGCAAGATCAGCTGGGAGGGGACTGCAGTAGCAGAGGCAAGATATAAAAGAGGGGCTGGAACTCCACTGGTGGCAAAAAATAGGGAGAAATGGACCAATTCAAAATATATTGGGGAAGTAGTTGGTAGATTAGGAGGGTGGAGGTGAGTGAAGGAAGGGTCAATGATGTCTTCAAGGCTTTGAGCATAATCAGCTCTGATGGGAAACCCTAGAAAGGAAAACTTGTTCATTGGAAATGTTTCTATGGATTCCTTACTAGGAAATCACTGTGCTAGTTAAGAATGCATTTGGGCTGGGCGCGGTGGCTCACGCCTGTAATTCCATCACTTTGGGAGGCTGAGGCAGGCGGATCACCAGGTCAAGAGATCGAGATCATCCTAGCCAACATGGTGAAACCCTGTCTCTACTACAAATACAAAAATTAGCTGGGTGTGGTGGTGCACACCTGTGGTCCCAGCTACTCGGGAGGCTGAGGCAGGAGAATCACTTAAACCTGGGAGGCGGAGGTTGCAGTGAGCCGAGATCATGCCACTGCACTCCAGCCTGGTGACAGAGCAAGACTCTGTCTCAAAAAAAGAAACAATGCATTTGGCCACAAGTAATAGAAAACCCAAATGACTAGACTTAATAATAAAAATGTTTAATTATAATTAATATAACAAAGGCCTAGAAGTAAGAGTTCCAAGGTTGGTTCATGAGTTTGTGGAAACAAAAACTTACAAGCCACACATTTTTTAACTCAGCTTTGGCTATAAGAGTTTAATCCAAGCTCAAGCCTGCAAGTCTGAATCCGTAGTTATTGAAGAACTATGACAGAATGGGAGTCTATTGACATACATGCTTCAGGAAGACAAGCTCTGAGCCAGCCATTGTAAGACAAAGAAAAGTTAGCAAATATTTCCATACCTATTACCAAACAAGGTAAGTTAAATCTATACCTTGTCCCCCCTATTTTTATCATAAAATTCAGTTTTCAAGTCTATTTATTGAGAAGGGCATAGAGTTTTTCTGGAATAATGATAGTTCTAATAGTAATAGTTCTAAGGATCATTGATTGACTTACAATTGTGAGACCAGGATATGTTTGTTATAGTAACATCTGCCAGGATGTGTGTTGTAGAAAACTTTTGTTCACACAAAACTGCAAATTGTGTTTGGCATAGGCATCTGATCTTATCTACCAGTGGAGGTGATTATTAAATCTGACTTCATTGATCTCACTTTCATTTACTCACCTTATAAAAGAGGACTGTGCAGGTTTTCTTAAATTTAGGAACATGGTGAAAGGTATAGTCCTCCTTGTAAAATGTAAGAGTGGTGACAGCAAATCAACTTTAAAATACAATGCAGAGGCTAGGCTGGTGGCTCACGCCTGTAATCCCAGCACTTTTGGAGGCCAAGGCAGGCGGATCACAAAGTCAGAAGACCGAGACCATCCTGGCTAAAATGATGAAACCCCGTCTCTACTAAAACTACAAAAAATTAGCCAGGCATGGTGGTGGGTGCCTGTAATCCCAGCTACTCAGGAGGCTAAGTCAAGGAGATTCGCTTGAACTCAGGAGGTGGAGGTTGCAGCGAGCCGAGATCACACCACTGCACTCCAGCCTGGGCAACAGAGTGGGATTCTGTCTCAAAAAAAAAAAAAAAAAACAATGCAGAATAAAAATGGGTCACAACAACTCAACCATGCCAGGACCCTAGGTCAGCCCTCTGCCAATCTCTAGGCATGCCAGTGGCAGCAAGGTGACTGCCCCAGCTCCACACCTGCACAGGATGGTGCACAGAGGCAAGGGAAGGAGGGGATGGACCTCTCCCTATGGATGTAACTAGGTATTTTCTCAGAAGCTACTTACATGCCATTGATAAGGGTCTGGCCAGTCAAGAGCACAGGGGCTGGGGTTGCTATGATTGGTTTAGGCCACTTATAGCTGAACATATTACAGCCTGATTGAAACTGGGGTTTTGTCAGTAAGGGAGGCAGAGCAGGCAGAGGGGCTGCAAAGTAAGGAGTGAGATGTCAGACAACTGCCTTTGCTGCCTCCCCCTAGTCCCCATTCTGGGAGCCCACTGTAGAAGACACAGCAGGCGGTAGGAAACATATGTGAAAAAGCTCGATTTTTACAATGCAATAAACATTAAACAGCTTTGTTGGAGAGCAAGGAGCCTCATAAAGTGAGTCACCCAGGATCCTTCTCACAGGACTGGGGCATGCCAAAGAGTAGGCTTTGAGTGTAGGTAGACCTGGCTGCCTCTCAGTGCACCTCTGATGGCACCAGTTCCTGGGCAGGGAGCTGTTCCCCCAGGGCACTGGCATCCGGGCAGGGCCAAGGAAGTCCTCACCTCTGTGACTCTGCTCCCAGGCACTCGACATCCTTCTTGGCTGGGAAAGTGTGACCTCCAGGAAAATGCTGGGGACGTGCAGAGGCCAGCGCCCTCTGCGTGGGTCTCCTAGGAGGCCTGTGAGGGGCCTGGGAAATGATCACAGGCTTTTCCCAGCCTTCCTTCATCCTTGGGAAATTCGCTGAAGGCCAGTCCCCTGTTGAGTGTGGGGCTCTAGGCCCTCTTGGGTCCTGAGCAGAGCTGGGCCCCGCTCCTTTCTCTCCCAGCAGTGACTGTAAGACACTGCCCCCAAGTGAGGAGATGATGGAGCCCTGTGTGAACCGGCTGCAGGAAGCCCTTGCTCCTTTCTCAAGGCTGCAAGCCAAAGAGAGCAGGCTCCTGGGGCTGTCTCTTCACTATCCAGTCCAGCCCTAACAACCTACTCCTGCTTGGGTCTCCCCGCCCCCTACCCTCTGCCCTGTGCTCTCACCTTCCACTCCAGGCAAAAGGGAGAATGTGCTGTCCTGCACATGCTCACACATTCCTGTGCCTAGTACCTGGCCCCTCACCTGGAAGGCCTATCTTTGATCTTCCACCTAGACAGAGTTGCCCCCCTCTGGCCCTCCCAACATGCAGCTGACCCAGGATGGTCCTGCAGCCCGGACTGGCCTCGAGGAACACATCTCACAGGGCTAGGTAGGGGGCACTGGCTGAGAACTAGTGCCCAATGGGGAGAGGCTGCTGCAGGACCAGAGCAGGAGCATGGCCAGGGCAGGATGTCCACCTGCAGCCGTCCCCAGGGGGCTTGGCCATGTGGCATGTGCTGCTGGTGGAGGAAGATTGGCTGAGCATGGAGGCAGGGGATCAGGCCCCCACACACACTCAGACGCACATTTACAATCACATGAGCTGCATTCTAACAGCTAGTGCATGTCCTTTTTATTCTCGAAAACATTTTTTTACTGTAGTGAAATACACATAAAAATGACCATCTTAACTATTTTTAGCTGTACAGTTCAGTAGCATTAAGTACATTCACATTGCTATGCAACTCTCACCACCATGCATCTCCATAACCCTTTTCTTCTTGTAAAACTGAAACTCTGTACCCATGAAACACTAACTCCCCATTTCCCCTTCCCCCAGGCCCTGACAACCACCATTCTGCTTTCCATCTTTATGGTTTTGACGACGCTAAATACTTGAGTCTTGAATACCTTTCTCCATTCCCCACAGCACCCCGCTCCCCAGTCGCAGACACCCTTGCCTGCTCTTGATTTGCCTGTGACATTGCAGTGGTTAACATGGGCCCCCTTGCCTCCAGTCAGAAGGCAAATCAATCCCTCCCATGCTCTAGCAGGATTGGAAGTCACTGAACCTATTTGCTTCTCATTCAAAGTGATGGCAGCCAGAGGGTGGTGTGGCAGTGCTGGGATGGGTGGGGTGCAGGCAGTGGAGATGGCAGGAAGGGCAAAAGCCTCAGCTGTTCTAGGGGACAGTGGCAGGAAGAGCTGCCTGTGATCCAGACAGACCCCAGTATAGGCAACTGTGCAGCATCTCTAAGACAGATGCAGCATATCCCACACAGCGGGAGGAAAGAGAAGGGTGAACCCTTCACGAGAGACTTTCAACTGTCTCTGATGGCTCATCCCTACCTCACAGCCTGCTGTGATGCTTAGCGTTCTCTAGGCAGCCATCCCTCATTGAGTACAATGGACTGAATGTCTGTGTCCCCCCTCAAATTCATATGTGTTGAAGCCCTAACCCTCAGTGTGGATGTATTTGGAGATGGGGCCTCTAAGGAAGTAATTAAGGTTAAATGAAGTCCTAGGGTGGGGTCTTGATCCCATAGGATTAATGTCCTTCTAAGAAGAAACATCAAAGTGTGCCAGCGTGTGCTCGTGCTCTCTCTCCTCTCTTCTCTGTCTGTCTCTGTCTGTCTCTCTCTGTCCCCTTGTGGAGGAATGAGGGAGGGCCATGTGAACACACAGCAAGATGGCAGCTGCCTATAAGCCAAAGAAAGAGACCTCAGAATAAAACCTACCTTCCGGGCATTTTGATCTCGGACTTCTGGCTGCAGACTGTGAGAAATAAATTTCTGTTGTTTAAGCCACCCAGTCTGTGGTATTTTGTTACAGCAACCCAAACTGGCTGAGACATCAAATCATCATGAAGCCATGGGGCAAAGGCATGGGAGTATTAACAGGCATAGCTTGTATCAGAAATGGGAAGTAGCATGGTGTGTCCAGAGGCCATGGCATTTAGAGAGGGGTGTAACTAGAGATGGAATCAGAGAGCAAGAGCCTCTATATCATCTATGGCTATGCAGGCCATGCCAGGGCCTTGGGACTTACCCTAAGAGCACTGAGGAATGATCTTCAGATTTGCATTTAGAAAGAGCTATCTGACTGCTCTGTGCAGGCTTGATCAGTAGAAGTGGGGAGGAGCAGTGGACAGGGTGGGGATGAAGGGGCAAGAGATCAAGAGGCAGCTGTTCCATGGATCAATCATAGGGTAGATGTGGGCCATGGGAAGGGATGGGCCTGGTCACCAATTAGCTGCAGATGAAGAGGCAGAGGTGAATGACTCCCCAGTTTCTGGCCTGGATGATGATTAGTTGCACAAATAGTTCTCCCCTTGACAGAGACGTGATTGACTCCCAAGCCTGGGCAGGTCCCAGGTTCCAAACAGAACAGAAGTCCCCGAATCTTATTTCTACCACATTCAGTTGGTCAAAGCTAGTCACAGGCCAGCCCAGATTCAATATTGGTGTGAATACAAGGAAGCTTAAGTCGCTGGGATCATTTCATAACTCCCCACCACCACATCCAAGTTCCAGACAGAAAGAAAGGGAAAAACAAAGCCAAAGGCCAGAAGCACTTGCCACCTAGGCCTATCCTTTTGAACAAGCTTTCCCCGAAGTCTCATTCAGTGCCTTCCTCTGGTCCAGAGAAATAAATGGGTCACATGACTACCCCTAGCCGCAAGGGAGTATGGGAAACAGTATTTCAACCTGAGCACACTGACACCACGAATAAAATCCAAATTCTCAGTAAGGAAGAAGGAGAGGATAGATCTTGAGGAAGCAACTAGCAGGGCCTGCTGCAGAGGCCATGGAGGAGTTGCAGGGGAACCACCACCACTAAGTGCTTTTATGAGAGAGAAGCCATGCTCAGCATGCACCAACTTATGAGAAAATGGAGAGGCTGGTTCATTAGGTCTGGGGTGGGGTCCAAGGAGTGCATCTCCAACATGCTCCCAGGGCTGCTGATCCTGGCAGTAGGAAGATCACACTTGGAGTGGCCCTAAACTGGGTTATACTGGGGTCACAAGCAACCCCACATGTCAGAGGCTTAAATAGCTGAGGTTTGTTCCTTACTCATGCAGCCTGTGCACTGTGAGTTGGCTAGGGCTTTGCTCCTGGGAGCCAGGTGACCAGAGCATCTACCATCTGGAGCAGCACTGGTGACCAGTCCAGAGGGAAAGAAGTCATTCATGGCAAAGAATTAAGCAACTCTTAGAAGTCATTCAAGTCAAATGGCCATGCCCAACATCTGGCAGGGAGGGGAAGCCGGTACTGGTGAACGATACTGCAGACTATGACAGCTTCACAGAAGAGATGGGATTTAAGCAGAGGGGTCTTTGAAGGATAAACAGGAGCTTACTCTGTAGAGAAGGGGCCAGAACATTCTAGGCTGAGGGAACGTCATAAACAACTATAACACCAATGTTGAGCACCTGTCGTGTACCAGAAGCATTCAAATCGTTTCCTGACTGATCTTCATGAGAATCCTGAGATATTATTAGTCCATTTTATAGAAGAGGAGGCTGGGGGTCTGAGATCAGCTGGCCACTTGCTGAAGGTCACAGGGCCAGAAAGTGGGGCCCAGGAAATCAAACCCAGTGTCCTGGCCCTTCCCTCCCCTGCCACAGTGGAGTCATGGAGCCTCGTGACTGTGTAGAGTGTTTGCAGAATAATCTGCATGCTGCTCTTTCTCTGGAAATGGCCCCAACACCCAAAGGGTTTTTTGGGGGTACATGGGGAATTATTAAGGGGTTGCAATTTTTTTATTGTGGTAAAATACACATAATGTAAAAGTTATCATTTTCATCATTTTTAAGTGTACAGTTCAGTGGCATTCAGTACATTCACATTATTGTGCAACCATCATCACCATCCATCTCCAGAACTTTTTCATTTTTCATAATTGAAACTGCCTCCATTAAACATTAGTTGCCTATTTCCTCCTCACCCCAACCCCTGGCAACCACAATTCTAATTTCTGTCTTTAAGAATTGGAGTGTTCTAAGTACCTTATATACATGAAATCATATAGTATTTGTCCTTTTGTGTCTGACTTTTCATCTTAGAGTAACGTCCTCAAGGTTTATCCATGTTGTAGTGTGTGTTAGAATTTCATTCCTTTTTGTGGCTGAATAAGGTTCCATTGGATGTATATACAGTATTTTGTTTATTTATGCATCGGTCCATGGATACTTAGGTTGTTTCTACCATTTTGGCTATTGTCAATAATGCTGCTATGAGTGAACAAACATCTGCTCGAGTCCCTGCTTTGGGTCCTTTTGTGTATGGACCCAAAAATGGGATTCCTGGTTCTAGAGGAGGTTTTCTGTTTGTTTTGTTTTTTTAGACAAAGTCTCACTCTGTCGCCCAGGCTGGAGTACAGTGGCACAATCTCTGCTCACTGCTACCTCCACCTCCAAGGTTCAAGTGATTCTCCTGCCTCAGCCTCCTAAGTAGCTGGGATTACAGGCGCGTGTTACCATGTCCAGCTAATTTTTGTATTTTTAGTAGAGATGGGGTTTCACCATGTTGGCCAGGCTGGTCTCAAACTCCTGACCCGTGATCCGCCCTCCTCGGCCTCCCAAAGTGCTGGGATTACAGGCGTGAGCCATCGCGCCCGGCAGGAGTTTTAAACCTACAAGACAAAGGTGCCTGTGGGCTTTGTTGGGGTCTGGGAAAATGCTGCACAGGAGCACTGCAGGAGGATGCCAGGCCCTAGGATGTCCTAGTTCATCTCCCTTCAGCTGGCTCTGGGGAGGAGGATCTGTGGGAGCCCCACATCCCATCCAAGATACACAAAGCTTCTCTGCCAGTTGTTTAACTGCTTCACAGGCACAGACCTTGTCCCCAAGGAGTCGGAATGTTCTCACGGGAAAACAGTCGATAACACACCCGAGTCTTCCTTTCCTTCATCTATAAAATAGGGGTGCTGGTGTCGCCCGCCTGCCTCACAGACAGTTGTGAAGTTTGAATGAACTAATGCCTGCAAAGGATGCAGACAGAAGCTGGCGGCTCATTCTGCACCTGCTGCTGCTGTAGGCCTGCCACGTGCAGCCCACTTGCGGGTCAAACTGGGGCACTGACAGGAGCTGCTGTCTGCAGAGGCTGAGGGCCTCTGGGGCTATTTCTGCAAACCCAGGAGAGTTCTGGGGCTGAAACAGCTAAAAAGAGGGCAGGCCAGAGGTAAGATGGCTTCCTCATGACAGTTCTAGGGCAGAGGTTCTCAAACTGGAGCATGAGTGAAAATCCCCCAGATAAAGTGTTCAAACTCAGGTAACAGGCTCCACCCTGCAGTTTCTGACTCAGGAGTCTGGGGTGTGGCCTGATAATTTGCATTGTAACAACTCCTCCTGCTCCGGCTCCTCTTCTTCTTTCTTTGAGACAGACTCTCGCTCTGTCACCCAGGCTGGAGTGCAGTGTCACAATCTCATGATCTCAGTTCACTGCAACCTCTGCCTCCTGCGTTCAAGCAATTTTCCTGCCTCAGCCTCCCAAGTAGCTGGGATTACAGGCACCCACCACCACACCCAGCTAATTTTTGTATCTTTAGTAGAGACAGGGTTTCACCATATTGGCCTTCTGGTCTCGAACTCCTGACCTCAAGTGATCCGCCCACCTCAGCCTCCCAAAGCGCTGGGATTATAGGCGTGAGCCACCGCACACAGCCTGCATTCTAACACATTCTTTGGGGCTGCTGTTGCTGCTTACCTGGGGACTTCACTGTGAGAACCACTGCTCTAGAAAATGAAAGAGAAAAGATGTTCATTTTTGAGGACCGTGGACACATGGATTCCCTCCTCCTTCCCTTTTTTCCCTTTCCTTCCTTCTTTGTACAATATTTAATTGAGCATTAAAATTGGGACTACAGAGAAAAAAAAGACAGAGTCTTGGACTAGAACAGAGAGTCTAGAGCTGGGCCGGCCAGATGGTCGCCGGCTGCCCAGGGCCCCAGCCTGTTGTGACCGGACGTGGAGGAATCCCAATGAGTCAGCCTGAGGGTGGAAGGGAAACACCGTGTCCCAGGCCAGGGGCCGGGGCGGCTTGCCAGGTCCTGTGAGAGCCCAGGCAGAGCCCGGGCAGCCCTGTCCCTGGGGTTGGGTGGTCCCCAGGAGGCAGGACGCTGGGTGAGGAGCCGGTCTGTGGAAGAGCACCTGCGACAGGGCTGTGCCCGCCCAGGCCAGGTCTTCAGAGGCAGCGATGGAAGGCGGATGAGAAGTACAGTGAGCAGGACAGACGTCCTATGGGCAGTGGAGTGGTCTTGGCTGGTCAAGTTGTACCATTTCCCCTTTTCAATACTCTGCCCCCCATGCTGAGCCCCGCAGGCCACCTTTCCATGGACCCACCCTCCAGGCTTCTGCAGCCTTCCCTTCCCTCCCTCACCGACCTCGCTTTCATTCTTCAGGGGCCACCTATTTTCAAAGGAAAGAACTAGCCACTTTGATCAGCACGACCTGGGAGATGTCACCCTACACCAGTCAGAACCCGAGGACGATGCCAGAGGTGCCTCACGCAAAGGCACAGCTCCAAGAGGGGCAGCAGACCTGGCCTCCCCTTCACCACTAGATCCATTTCTTCAACTGTGAAATGGGGCCAATAGGACATGTATCGCCGGGCTGTGGGGATTTGATGAGACAACATCAGGAAGAGGTTCTTTGTAACTGGTACAGTCCATAGCCAGGTCCTCTCCGCAGGAAAACCCTAAGGCTGGAAGATCCCTTTGGGTTAACCCACCACTATGTCCTCAAACTCTTCAATATTGACCTGTGCTTTGATTTGGGCCATCACTTGGGAGTCTCAGTTCCTTAAGGTGACTGCTTGTTATTCATTTGCTCTAATTTCATCTCTTGTGAGCTGCCAGCTCCCCAACTAGACAAACTGCAGACCCCACCTCCTAGTAGTCTCATCTGTACCTCCTAGAGACATACCTTAGAAGAGGTGTTCCGGGGCCTGGGGAGGCATTTGGTGCCCTCACATCTACCTGCCATACCGCATGCAGGGCAGCCTCTAACAAAGTCCCGTCCTCAGGGTCTGCCCAAGCAAAGGGGGTGGACACAGGGAGGAGATTAAGAACCCGGACTCTGGAGACACCTGCTTGGCTTCAAATCCCTGTTCCACGACTTGGTGACTATGTGTTTGGGTGAGTTACTGTAAGACGAGGAGAGTCACTGTACTCCCTCACTGGGTGGTTGTGAAGAGTGGATGGATTAACAGGTATAAAAGACTGGGGCCAGCCTGCACCTGGTGAGCTCCAGGTCAAGGTGAGCCCCTGCATTTGTAAGCGAGCCAAGCAGAAGCCACAAATGACGGCAGGGCTGCTTCATGTTGCTCCTGACTTCTGGTAATTTTCTGCTCTTACCACAGTCCCCTCCAGCACAACTGGACATGCTGCTGTAAGTGTAGTCTTCTTATCCATCACAATAGGTAATTTGCCTGTTTAAAAAATTTTATTTTTGAGACAGAGTCTGGCTCTGTCGCCCGGGCTGGAGTGCAATGGCACAATTTTGGCTCACTGCAACCTCCACCTCCCGGGTTCAAGTGATTCTCGTGCCTTGGCTTCCCAAGTAGCTGGGACCACAGGCGTGTGCCACCATGCCTGGCTAATTTTTTGTATTTTTAGTAGAGATGGGGTTTCGCCATATTGGCCAGGCTGGTCTCAAACTCCTGGCCTCAAGTGATTCTCCTGCCTCGGCCTCCCAAAGTGCTGAGATTACAGGCGTGAGCCACCATGCCCAGCTGTGCTTTTTCAATCAATCTATGTACCTTACAAAATGCTCCAGAAGGTTGCAGTGAGCTGAGATTGTGTCACTGCACTCCAGCCTGGGCGACAGAGAGAGACTCCATCTCAAAAAACAAAACAAAACAAAACAAAAACAAAACAAAACAAAAAAACTGCTCCAGAAGCCCTAGCCAAAGTCTAAAGGTGGCCACTGGCCTGGGTGGCCAAGAGCTAACATCTTTACTCAAGGTTTTACACAATGCAGGGACTGTGCTGAATTCTTTACCTGGCTTGGGAGAAAAATGTTTTAGCACAGTGACAAAAGGTTATCTATATCTATAGTAAATACAATTCTTTAAAATTGACAAAAGCAATACCAATAACCCAATAGAAAAATGGGCAAAGGATACAAATAGGCAGTTCTCAGAAGTGCAAATCAGAATAACCAATAAACATGTGAAAAGATGCTTAGATTTATTAATAGAGAATTGCAAACTGAAGTACAAATGAGGCTGGGCATAGTGGCTTACACCTGTAATCCCAGCACTTTGGGAGGTGAAGGCAGCAGATCATGTGAGCTCAGGAGTTTGAGCCTGAGCAACATGGTGAAACCCCGTCTCTACAAAAAAATTAAAAAATTAGCTGGGCATGATGTTGTGTGCCTGTAGTCCCAGCTACTTGGAAGGCTGAGGTGGGAGGGTTGCTTGGTCCTGAGACTTTGAGGCTGCTGTGAGCCGTGATTGCGACCCTGCACTCTAGCCTGGGCAACAGAGTGAGACCCCGTCTCAAAAAAAAAAAAAAAAAAAGATGCCACTGTTTCATCTGTCAGAATGGCTAAAATGTAAAAGATTCCACTTTGTAAAATAAACAATGTTAACCCGCATCTATGTGTATGTGGCAGGGTTTCCTCAGCCTCGGCATTATTGATATTTGGGGCTGGACAATTCTTTGCTGTGGAGACTGTCCTGTGGACTGTAGCTTAGCAGCATCTCTAGCTTCCACTCCCTAGATGCCAGTAGCACCTCCCTCCAGTAGCAACCAAAAATGTCCGCAGACACTGCTGAATGTCCCCTGGGAGGCAAATTGCCCCAAGTTGAGAACCACTTAATATATAGGTAAACATGTATAGTTCTGTGCAATTTAATGAACACAATTAATTTTATCACCATTTTACATAAAAGGAAACTGAAGTGCATTTCTTAGGGTCCCACTGTAAGTTGAGGGCCTGAGATTCCAAGAAAAGTCTTATTTCGGAGCTCAGTGTCTTGCCCAAAACGCAGCCTCACTGCTCAATCACATTCTTGACGTTTGATTGGCTGAATGCACGTGGAACATCAGGTTCGTGTTTCCAAGCAAGAATCATGGGTTGGGGAAGGCAAGTGTTTACTGTGGTCCAGCTGAGGACTGTGGTGTCTGCAACTCTGTCACATGGGAGGCTACAGGCCCGGGGCTGGCTGGGCTCCCGTGAAAACACCGTGGCAGGCAGCCAGTCCGGAAGGCAGCATCTGGCAGGGCCTCCAGGCCTTCTGAGTAAGGAAGACCCCGGCTTGCAAAAGACATAGAGGCAGCACTGTGACTGGAACTGCACAGCCACACCTATATCACCTACACTAAAGGGCAAAGGGCCAGCAGCCAGGGTGGAAGCGGGGGCAGGAGGTGGGGAGGGGATGGCTGGACTCCTGATTCTTTTTCAGTTTCCCTCCCTTCTGGCCGCTGAACACCCAAGTACCTCCCCACTGTCCTCTCCACTCTGTCCTTCCTACAAAGCACCCTCTAGAGTGCAGCCAGCTGGGCAAAGCATAGTCCTATGGGGGCAGTGTGCATGTGCATAGGAAGCCTGCTGGGTACCTCAACCTTTGGTCTGATCTTGAAGGGGGTGAACTGGCTTGTTTGGGGCAGAAGACTACAAGTTCTGTGAGGGCAGGGCCCACAGAGCTGGTGCATCTTAGGGTGCCTGGGACACAGTGGAGCTCAAGGCTGGATGGATGCAGCATGGGGGAGGGAATGGCGAGGATGGGCATGGTCAGGTATCTGTCGGTTGGAACAAACCTCCCAGGCCGTTGAGTCCAACTTGCACGAAGATAGTCACCGAGGAGCTGCAGTGACACCTGAGCCTGTGAATAAACCAGGTCCTATCAGGGGGCAGTGTGCACGTGCACATGAAGCCTGCTGGGTACCTCAACCCAGGCAGTTACCCAGTTACCCTGCTGGGTAACTCAGAGTTGAGTTAAACCCTGTTCCTTGATGACCACTCGTGGTAGGACAGCGATGCAGCTTAAAGAACTTAAGGAACGAATCTGATTAAATAATTATGATTTAGCATTTTAAGTGGAAACCTCTCATGGAGCTGCTTGTAGGAAACGCTGGCTGGCTGAGTTCCCTCCTTCTGCCTCTGCCCCTGCTGGCAGGGACTTTTAAGTTGGACAAATGGCCTCGCTGTGCTGGGCTGGCAGAGCTGCAGGCCTCCAGGTTTCTGCTGGAAGCATCATCCCTTTCTTCTTTCAGGCTTTGTTGAGCCCCAGGTGGAGCTGATGGTGGCATCCTTTGGACCCCACTCTAAAGTCCTTGCAGACATCTGTCATGGCACGATGACAGCTTTACTGCACATGCACTCACTTGAGGGCAGAGATCAGATCTTAAGATCTTACTGCAGAAACCTAGGGCCAGTGACTCACTCCTTGAGATGTCATCGTACCGATAGGTGGTGATGGTGGCTGTGCATTTCCACAATTTAGGGCTTTTTCTGTCTGTGGCTCTCAATTCCACTGCAGCTTAGACTCTCTTGAAGATCTTCTAATGCCTAGGCCATACTCCAGGCCAATAAAATCAGAATCTGGGCAAGGCCTTGGGATCAATCTTTTTTTCACTCTTGTCACCCGGGCTGGAGTGCAGTGGTGCGATCATAGCTCACTGCGGCCTTGAACTCCTGGGCTCACTTGCTCCTCTTAACTCAGCCTCCTGAGTAGCTGCGACCACAGGCACATGTCACAACACCTGGCTAATTTTTGTAGATACGGGGTCTCACCGTGTTGCCCAGGCTAGTCTGAAACTCCTAAGCTCAAGTGATCCTCCTGCCTGGGTCTCTTAAAGTGCTGGGATTCTAAGTGTGAGCCACTGTGCCCGGCCAGAATCAATCTGTTTTTGTTTTTTTTTTTCCTAAGACGGAGTCTCACTCTGTTGCCCAGGCTGGAGTGGTGTGATCTCGGCTCACTGCAACCTCCAACTCCCCAGTTCAAGTGATTCTCCTGCCTCAGCCTCCTGAGTAGCTGGGTGAAACCCCATCTCTACTAAAAATACAGAATTAATCTTTTTAAAAAGCTCCCTAAGTGTTTCCAAGGTGCAAAACTGAAAGCCTCTAAGTGGACTTTGGACGGAAGTGGGGTGGAGGTTGATGGTGTAGGAACTTTGGAATTTTTGACTGTAGCTATTTTGGTGGTTGTGATTGAAGTAAAACTGCACCAGGGTCAGGAGACCTGCAGTAGGCCCAGCAACTATGTGACCTATCTAAACTACACAACCTCAAGGGCAGGCTGTGGTACGGGGCTGCCCCATGAGCCATCTGCAGAGGTGGTACCACTCCAAGATGAAAGACTCAACGAACCAGCCTTTAATGACCAGTCTTTTCTATTTCAAGAGCAGTCTGGACTCCGACAGCCCCTGATTCAGGTGCAAACTAAAAATTTTAAGATTGGCAAGCAACAGACACTCCTTAAGTGGTTCCTAACTCTCCACAGGTGCAGAACACTTAAGGGTCCCAACATCTGATTGAAACACAGCCCACACCAAACCACGAGATGGCACCTCATACACATTAGGGTGGCTACTATTAACAAGGACAAGGATGTGGAGAAACTGAAATTGTTGTACACCGTTGGTGGGAACATAAAATGGTGTAGCTGCTGTGGAAAATGGGACAGCAGCTCCCCGGGGAAAATTAAAGAATTACCATATGATCCAGCAATTCCACTTCTAGGTATATGTTCAAAGGAAAGCAGGGTCTGAGATTTTTCTTTTTTTTGAGACGGAGTCTCACTCTGTCACCCAGGCTGGAGTGCAGTGGCGCAATCTCGGCTCACTGCAACCTCCACCTCCTGAGTTCAAGCGATTCTCCTGCCTCAGCCTCCCGAGTAGCTGGGATTATAGGCGTGCACCACCATGCCCAGCTAATTTTTGTATGTTTAGTAGAGATGGGGCTTCGCCATGTTGGCCAGGGTGGTCTCGAATCCTGACCTCAGATGATGCGCCTGCCTCGGCCTCCCAACATACTGGGATTACAGGTGTGAACGCCCGGCCTGGCCTCAGATATCTGTATATCCATGTTCAATGTTCACAGCGTTATTTGCAACAGCCAAGAGGTGGAGGCAACCCAAGCATCCACCAACAGATTAGTGATTAAACAAAATACAGTATATACACATGATGAGGTATCAGCAGCCTCAAGCAAGAAGGCAATTCTGACACATGCTACAGCATGGATAAACCTTGAGGACATTATGCTAAGCGAAACAAGCCGGTCACAAAAAGACATGCTGTACTTTTCCACTTGCATGAGGGACCTAGAGAAGTCAAATTCATAGAGACAGAACGTAGAACAGTGGTTGCCAGGGGCTGGGGAGGTAGAAGGAATAGGGAGTTAGTGCTCAATGGGTACAGACATTTGTACACATTATTTGGGGGTAGGGCAAAGTGAAGAGAAAAGAAGGTTCAAGTTCCAGACTGGGGATGAGACAAGGTGCTTCATCCCTTCCTCGGTTTTATTCTTACTCAATGCAGGATAGAAAATGTTTCAAAGACTCACAGGAATATCTGTGGGAATGCTGATATTGTTTCTGGTGAGAACCCAGAAAACAGACACTAAAAACATTAACTGGCCAGGCACGGTGGCTCACACCACCCAGCACTTTGGGAGGCCACAGTGGGAGGACCACTCGAGCCCAGGAGTTTGAAACCAGCCTGAGCAATAAACCAAAACCCCTGTCTCTACAAAACAAATAAAAAAACTGTTAGAAGCAAGCAAGTAGGTATGGATATCACCCCAAAGGGCAAGGTGAGAAGGATGTCCAAACAGTAGCTAGCTAATGGCATTTCAGGATTCTGAAAGAACTCATAGCTCTGGCCGGCACGGTGGCTCACGCCTGTAATCCCAGCACTTTGGGAGGCTGAGGCAGGCAGATCACCTGAGATTAGGAGATCGAGACTAGCCTGGCCAACATGGTGAAACCCCATCTCTACTAAAAATACAAAAATTAGCCAGGCGTGGTGGCGCATGCCTGTAATCTCAGCTACTCGGGAGGCTGAGGCAGGAGAATCGCTTGAACCTGGGAGGTGGAGGTTGCAGTGGAGCCAAGATCGCGCCTTTGGACTCAGCCTGGGTAACAAGAGCAAAAGTCCATCTCAAAAAAAGAACTCACAGCTCTCATGAAAAGTTTGTGAACCCCCCCAGATGATCAATCTCCATTACATTTTGATTAAAAATGACAACGCAGATTAGTCCATGTTCTTGAATCCATCCGTCAGATTTGACTTGGGCCTACTTTCCAAAACTCAGATGCATCCTCAATGGGCACTTACAGTCCTAAGAAGACTCCAAAGCCTCTGCCATCTTAAGCTGCCAAGGCCACTCTCAGAGGCTTCCGAGCATAGAGAACCACCAAAGTGAGCGTGTAATTCCCTAAGGCCACCACAGTGAGAAGTCCTTGCTCATCAGGATGTGCAAGCTCCCAAATGTCTGTTTAAAAACCAGACATGCTGTCTTAATACTTATCCATCAGGAAAGAAACAGGAATAAAACAGCTGCCCAGGAACCATGTGGATGGGTGGGGCAGGAGGGCATCCCTCACATCCCAACACAGGTCGGGGGTCTGATCTAACTGTGATGGTCACAGCCCTGCCAATATGCAGGGCTTGCTCCTTCGCCTCTGCGCCCTCAGTGCCTGGGAGAGATGGAACCCACGGAACCAATACGCATCCATTCACCATGTATCACAGTCACCAGGTTACTCTGTGATCTCCTTTAAGGGCACTCTTGATGTGGAAATCTACACTTGATGTAGAAATCATCAAGTGAATATGGCCTTTAACTCAAAGAATGAATGTCTTACCCTGCAGGCTGGGCCCTCCCTGCCTGCCTCAAAACTGTCATATTCCTCTGTGTCCATGCCTTGGTGAACCTGGCAGACCCTGTTAGGAGGTACTGATTTCTGTCAGGCTTTCCCCAGTGTAGGCCTAGGAGGTGCAGGCTGGGTCCTACTGCATGTCTGTAGGGAGCAACATGGTCACTCTCCCTTGACAAAGCCTCCCTTGATCCCCAACCCTACCCTTAAGGTCACAGCAGCAGCCTCCCCATCCCAGACCAAGGCCAGCACAGCTTCTGCATAAAGGCTTCTGCCCTGTGCCTCTCCTGGCCACAGGGCCAACAGCTAGCTCTGGAAGGAGGTCACTGCAGAGGTAGGCCAGGGGCAGAGGTGGAGGAGGCTGCAGAGGCTGAGTTCTTCCCCCTAAGGCCTCAGACAAGAAAGCACAGGAAGAGGGACCCAAGACCTGACTGTGCCAAGAAAATCCCTGCCCTGGGTTCTCAAATCCAAATGCAGAAACTGCAAACCAAGGGAAAACATTGTTTTTAAAAAACCTAGTTTTTTTTCTTTCCTAACAGCTAGTTCCAATGATGTTTATTACCCGCCCTGAGCTGAAATAACAGTAGACAAAGATAGAAGCAGCTTCTGGTTTTACAAAGCCTTTGTACAAGTCCTTTCTGTCTTTTCTGTCCATGCCAGGGAAATGCGTTGCTGGTGCTAGAGGGAGAGGAAATGTGGATGACCAAGCACAGGGTGGCACAGTCCTCTGGGCTGGAGGCCTGTATTCCTTCCCATAAGCAGGGCCTATGGGGCGTATGGGGCGGAACATAGGCCTCCGCACCAAACTGACAGCAGACAAAAGCCAGGCAACCTGTTCAATCGCCCCAGCAGTGACCTGGGTTCTATGTGTGGGAGTGAACTGCTGCGGCCCTGGAGCGACTGCCCCCAGCCTTGGGGCTGATGTGGTCTAGAAGGACACCTCGCCACACAGTGGCAGGGCCAGGACCCTGGCCAGGCAGAGAGGTTGGGTGGGTGGAGGACTGTGCTACTCTGTACTTGACTTAGGGAAGAAGTCTTGATGGGGACCCTTGTGGACTCTGCCCCCAGGGGCTGGAGCAGCCGGAAGGAGCAGGCCCTGGGCAGCAGGCTCCACGTTCCTGCTCATCGGGAGCCCCCAGGAATCTTGTCTGTTGTCCCTGGCCACTCACAGCAAAAGAACCCCGCTTCCCTACTCCGGAGGTGCCTGGGGTCCTCAGCAGCAAAGCATGGCTTCCCCTTGGTCTTCTCAGTGAATCATGAATCAGGACTTCTCCTTAGGAGTTATGCCACAGAGGCCTCCTGCAGCACAGGTGAGGCCCCAGCCATCTCAGGGGGACTCAGAAGACTTGGTAAACCTTGATAAAAATCCAGAGTCAGGGAAGGGCAAGGATGAGCAACTCTGTCACTTTCCAGGTGAAGCTGGCCCAGCTCAGAGGCCCACTGCTTTCAGGCCCAAGGTCGCTGCTGTGCTCTGTACTGTCACTTGGAACTGCCCTGGATTCCAGTCTCCTGGTCCTCTCATGCAGAAGGCAGGCTGGGCCACGCCCTCGCCACGGGTCCTTGGAGCTGGGCAGATGGTACTGGGGTAGCCGCTATCTCAGGGGCTGCTTGAGCTCAAACAGGCCTGTCCCGCCCTTGACAACCTTCCCGACCACAAGACAGGCAGAAGGAGACCTGAGCTCATCGTGGGATCCTGGCAGAGACACAAGAACACGTGTCAGGGTGTTGAGGTGGAAGTTGGGAATGCCATGAGGGGATTGCGGGGCTGAACACTGAAGCCTCGGGACTCAGGTGGGTCCTGAGTCTCTGAAGCTGGTGGGATCATGAGGCAACCCCGCTTTAGCACTTGAGAGGGGAAGGCCCTCTTCCTGTTCCTTCAAAGCGTAGAGGCAGCTGTGGGGTCTGCTGTTCAGCCCCCTCCAGCTGCCCCAGCTCCCCTCAGATCCCAAGATCCCACTGGTGTGCAAGGAACCATGGAAAGATGCCCATGGGTGGTCAGGAGAGGGGAGGCCAGGGCTTCTGCCCACGCACTAACCCAGCATGGTGGCTTGCTTCAGAAACTGGAAGCTGGTTTCAAACGTCATCTGCTGTAGCGGGGAAGAGTTTGACCGGATCCCAAAGCGATTCAGTGGCTTGTAAACACCCTCAAAGCACATATAATCAGCAACCAGGGAGAGGTGGCGAGGGTCGACCGCGATGCCTGTCAAACGGGAGGTAAAATTAGGAGGGATTATGCAGTGACCATGGGAACAGTCAGCAGACACAAACCAGGCTGCCTCCACATCAGCACATGGCTCGGCAGTTAGACTCTGGGGCTCCCCTGCAGCTCCGCCACCTGCTCACGCTACTTAACCCTTCCCCGTGGTCTGGGGCATCTTTCCCTGACCCCTGCATCCTGCTTCTCGCTTCCTTTCAGCAGCACAGGAAATGAGGATCTAACCGCACTGTTTTCACTTGGGAACTGAAACCCCAAAGGCAGGATGGGGCTAAGTCATCAGTCAGGAGCTTCCTCTAAGGGACCAGCAGATGAGACACCACTGAAGCGGCCTCAGTGATGGGAGACATCACCTCTTCACAGATCTGCAGTCTCCTACAGGTGCACTCACTGCACCCGTGCTGCAGTGCCTGCCTTGGTGCTGGACTGACTCGGTGCTGGACCGACACGGTCCTGACCCTCCTGCCCTGAGCCTTCTGGTGTCCTGGCTGGCACCCAGACCTTGGAGTGTTATCTGCAAGCTCCCCTTACCATACACGGCAAACACATCCTTGATCTCCTTCTCGATCACCCGCAGCGCGGCCTCGATGCCATACGTGTTGGCCATGGCGTGGATGTCGTTGGAGTAGAGGCGGCGCAGATCCAGGACCTGGAGAGAGGAAGGATGGGATTTATTTAGCGGGCCTGGCCTTCTGCTCCCTTCTGCCTGTGTATCTCCCCCTGGCCACTCTCTCTCTCCTTGTGTCTGGCAGCTCGGTACAGCTGATGACAAAGTGGTCAAGAGGTGGCCCAGGATTAGCAGAAGGAAATGGCTAGGCAGAGTTGCTGACGGCTCGCTGGCCGGGGCCCAAGGTCTACATTGTCATTACAAGAATCCAGGGATAACTTTGGACACGCTTTAGATTCAATAGGAAGAAAAGGATTTTTTCTTCTTATTTTTAAACTGAGAGACCTGTTTACTAGGATTAAGGCTTCCCTTAGGAAGCAAGGAAAGTTCCCCTAGCAGCGACACATTACACACCCCTCCAGGGTGCATGGAGTGGGGGCCGGTCAGCCGCACAGGCATGTGCTGGGCCTTACCAAGGGGCCAAGGCTGCGGCTGAGCTGTCTTGGAGGAGCCTCTCACCCTGCACTCTCGGCAGGTGCCAATCCTCCTTGCTCATCCTCTAGGAAGCGTTTGGTAAAAGGGTTCAGGGGAGCAGGAGACTTTGCAGGGTGGTCATTGGTGGGAGCAGAAGTGTACGTGGCAGGGGGAGCTTTGCCAGCCTAGCATAGACTTGTTGGGGGGTTAGGCTAGAGGGCCCCAGTTCCTCAGTGTTCTGTGGGGGAAACCCAGAAAGTTCTGGGAGAGTTGGTGAAGTGGGAGAACTTGGAGACACAGCTCAAAGGACAGATGAGCTGGTGAGCAGGTGGGACAGGAATGCCAGGGCACCTCTACCCCTGGGACCTCCTTTACCAGATAAAGCGAACAGCATCTAGGCAGGTGATGCAGCAATGATTTCTTACAACTCTACTTCAGGAGGGTCTTAATTTCTCTTTTTTTTTTTTTTTTTTTTTTTGAGATGGAGTCTCACTCTGTCCCCCAGGCTGGAGTGCAGTGACGTGATCTTGGCTTACTGCAAGCTCCGCCTCCCAGGTTCTCGCCATTCTCCTGCCTCAGCCTCCCGAGTAGCTGGGACTACAGGCACCCGTCACCACGCCCGGCTATTCTTTTTGTATTTTTTAGTAAAGAAGGGGTTTCACCATGTTAGCCAGGATGGTCCTGATCTCCTGACCTCGTGATCCACCCGCCTTGGCCTCCCAAAGTGCTGGGATTACAGGTGTGAACCACCATGCCCAGCCCGAGGGTCTTAATTTCAAGGAAAAAACTCTACTCAAATTAGCCCGGGCGACTCTGGGTTGGATGAGTTCAGCAGGGTGCTTTACTGGGGACCTGAATGAGGCTAACGTGCCCCAGAATCCCTGGGAGGCGGACGAGGGCACGCACACTTGGTTTGGGGAATGTGGCCTGGAAGCACGAATGGCTCAGGAAGGGCCAGAGTAAATCGCCTAGAGTGAGCCTCCCAGTGGCCGGGTCTTGAGACAACGTGGGGTGAGGACTAATGCTTTGTCCCAGGCCAGCAGACAGCCTGTCTTACCTCTGCATACTTGAACAGCTCTGGGAGGTTGATTCCTTCTGTGTTTAGCACAAGCTCCTTCTCGTTCTTCTTGTTGGTTGTTTCATTCAGGAGGCACCGAGTGATGCCCTTGGTTGCATAGATGACGGCGCCATGGGCCAAAGATACTACCAGGGAGCTCATGTCAAAGTTGATCTTCATCAGAGGGAGCTTCACTGTCACCTGCAAAAGGAGGGAGAGCTGGGTAGGGTGACAGCCACCCCAGTCCCCACAAAGAGGACTGAGGCGAGACTCCTTCAAAACCTTTTCAGGAACTCCCTGGCTTGGGGAAGGTGGTCCTGCTGGGCAAGCCAGCAGGTAGTCTGAACACTGGAGATGGCTGAACTGTGTACAGGTCAGCCATCTCCAGTCCCCCAGATTCAGGGGGAAACAGTGGGGTTGTTTTCACAGCTGTCGGTGACAACGTTGAGATTCACATCCACTCTGCACTGCCCTTAATGTCCTTAAAGACCACAAGGCATGGTACACGTTGTTTCACGCGTGCAATCCCATCAGTGGTTCTTGTTATTACCCCATCACTTGGGAACCACTGAACTGGATCAAAGGAAAGACAAAGCCTAAGTGTGTGCACATGTCTAGGCATCCAGACCATCCAGGCTTTAAGGGAACCATGAAATCCCTAAAAAGATGGTGGCAGGGGCTGTGTGTGTGGGGAACTGAAGTGTCCCTGCCTGAGGGCACGAACAGTGTCTCTACAACACGTGTGGTCCATGTTAACTTATCTGTTGTACTGAAGATTAAAGGAGGTGGTGTATTTGAAAGTACCTAAAGGGCCTGGTAGATCAGTCCTGTGTGTCTTGAAAGATCGGGGAGAACTGGCTTACTAGGGGTTTGAAAATGATACGTGTGGGCCCTTTTTCGGGGCAGAGGGTTTATAGCCATCACCAGATTCCTAAAGGGATCTGGGATTAAAAAGAACAAATGACTCTCGCAGGCCCCAAACAGGAGGCCTGGGTGTGCTCTGAGCGGGAGACCATGGGGAGTGTTGGCTGCCCCCTGCCCAGCTGTGCAGGGGAGCTCAGCAGGCCCCTTCCACAAAGGCACTTGGCCAGCTGGACCGACCACCCAAGCCCTGGCCTGCACGGCCACACTGACCTGGCACCACAGGCTCTCCTCGGTGTCGTACTGGTAGTCATCTATGAACGAGTGGATCTCACGCACAGCCTGGACCCGGCGCTCCACAGCCTCGGGCCCCTGGGGCTCCTGGCTGTGGGTGGATTTCCGGGGCTGCGTCAGGAGGGCGGGAAGGGACGGGTCCTCCTCAGCGCCTGAGCCCACCTCTTCGTCTTGCTCTTGGGTCTTTCGAGCACCTTCCCTGCAGGGATTTCGTTCCTCCTGCATGTCTTCATCGTCGTTCTCCTCGCCCTCCCTCTCCTCCTCTTCCTCACTCTCATAATCAACCTGGCAGAAAAGGGAGCACAGGCTGTGTCACTTGGGGCCCCACCATCTACCTGGACTCTGCCTGTGGAACAAAGACCCCCGCAAAGCCTTGGCTGGCCTGGGCTACCTAGGCCCCACCTGCTCCACAATCCCGGCTCCTCTGCTCCGGCCTGGTTGGTCTTTGTTCTTCCTTTTGCCTTGAGAATGCCACCTCTCTGTCCCACTGAGCACCCCCCAGAGGTGGAGCTCACCCTCACTCGGCCCTCACTGGTGTACCTGCTCACCAGTAAGTTCCCTCAGCCATTATGACAGCAGGGGACTGGTTTGTGGGGAGAGAGAGAGGTATATTTTCATTGTAAAAACCAGAGGCAGCCTGACTTTTTCTTGCCAGAAGCCTGTCTGGGTCCTTGAGTCTGATTCAAGTCCAGGGATGGCCAGATCTAAAAGGCAGCCCTGGAATGGACCCGTGCCAAATTCCCACACTATGAACCCCATCTTCTCAAGAGAGAGATGTGCTGGGCAGGCAGGTGCTGCTTCAGGGTTCCTTGTGGGTTCATGACACAGAGGTGTGGCCTGGGTGCTGGGAGATAATCCCTCCAGGTTAATAGGGAAGGGGGCTGGGACCACAGCCCCTTCACCCCACACAGGGTCTCTCACCTCCTCCTCCTGCTTCTCCTTGCGTTTGGCATCAGAGGCATCGAAGTCCCCCTCCTCAGCTTCAGCATCCACAATGTGCCCCTCCTCTTCTTCATCGCCTTCCTGCTCTCCCTGTGGTTTGTGGGCAAGGAAGAAAAAGATTAACTCCAATATCTAGTGCTCAGTGAATCCATCCATCCACCCACCAACCCATCCATCCATCCATGCCCCACCCTTCTAACCCCTTCCCCCATTCAGCCACCACTCTCCATCCACTTTCACCCAACCCAACCCGTCCAATGGCATCTACTCTGTCCAGTCCCAGATCCCAGGCCTCCTTCCCTTCAGTCTTCATCTTTACATGTACCACTTACTTGCAAAGTTTCATTCCCAAAAATTAAAAAAAAAAAGTGCCAGCACTTGCTTTCTTAGAAGAAGATGGTGTAAAATATTGTTCCAAATATTTTTGAGCAAACCCAGTTTCAGGTGGGGATGAGGAGGAAGGGTTATCTTGTAGAATACTGAGTATCTCTTCCTTTCTCCTCCTGAACTGGGCTCCTACATTTTTATACTCTCCTTCTGGGTGAATTAAGAATCAAGACCAGGCAGCATTCTAAAGATAGTCTACACCTGCTTGTGCTTGAGTGCGCTAGCAGGTGAACTCATGGAGCAGGAGAGACCTAGCATTTTCCCTGGTGTAGGCCAGCCCCTCATTTTAGGGGTGAGAAGACAGACCCAGAGAAAGGTGACACAACTGAGACCACACAGCTGGTTGGGGGCAGTCCCAGTCCACATCATCCCCAACCCAAGCAGGCTCGCTGCTGGCTCAGATGGCACCCAGGGATCTGCTCCCACACCACCCTCAGGTCTGGCCTGCTCCTGGGTCTCCTGGCAGATGTCTGATTATTTATTCCTGGACTATTTTGCTCCTACTGGTTTTTCCTTCTTCTTCCCCTTTTTATCACTGCTGCCCAACTTCCCTGCTTCCAGATACCTCTCTGGTCCCTGCCAGTGCCCTGGTGGGCCTCAGTTCATCTTGCCCGGGCAAGTCGAAGGCAGAGCCAAAGGAAACCGGAAAAAGAACTTTCAAAGGCTCGGCGCACGCCATGACCTCGAGCCCCTCCTCAGGATGAAGACCAGTTACGGCAGGGTCTTGGAGAGCAGAGCTATGATGCGGAGGCCTGCCCCGGGGCTGGCTACACCATGCTGCCTGGCAGCCTCGCCTGCCTGGTCCATCACGCCAAGAAGTGAATGCTGCTTCTGGGCTCTCAGAACAGCAGGTAAAAGCTGAGATAGGTAGGAGATGGGCCAGCACTAGGACGGGGCTGGAGGAGCACAGAGAATAGGCACAGAGCCTGCCCAGTCTGGGGGCTGTCCCTGTGCGACCCTAGCGACCCCCGGGGACTCACTCACCCGACTCCTCCCTGACTCCCCAGCATTGTCCAGATCCCGCTGCGTAGCTCTTCGAGTATTTACGTTCCTGAAGGCTGATGCTTTATTATTCTTCTTTTTGATGGATTCCATCAGAAGTTTAAAGAATCTAAAACAAGAAGAAAGCCACAAAGCCCTGTGCAGTACCAGCATGTCCAGCCCTGCCCTCATTTCGGGGATAGGACGCTGAGGGATTCCCACAGGGGATCAGTGCATGGGATGGAGGCCCAGCCTCTCCTAGCCGCTCACTTGTCCCTACCCGTTGTTTTGGAACCGTCTCTGGTGTGTCAGGAACACCGGTTCCACAGCCCAACAGGCCTGGTCTCAATAGGTGCACTGCCACTCTCGGGGTATGAGTAGGACAGGCAGCTTCCTCAGCTTTAAGCCCCATTGTCTAGAAAATATGGGAATTACTATGTATTCTGCAATCTTATTTGCTAACGATGAGAAACAACCCTATGTCTGATTCCTCTCACAGCGCTTGGCAGAGTGGGTGCTTGGTGAAGGACAGTTGTAGGTGCCGCTGTGGTCGCCCTCTAACAAGGAAGGCAGAGTCTACTGCAGGAGAGGGGAACCCCACCCAGGACTAGGACCTTCCCCTGCCCACCACCTGCAGCATCTCCAGAAGGTGGTGTTGCTCTGGCCAGAGAACTCCCATCTCCTTGGTGTGGCAGCCCCAGCAATGTGACGAAAGAACGAGGACTTCGGAAGTGCTCGTCAAAATTTCGAAGGGCAGGGATAACTTAGCTTGTGGCAATGAATCGTGTCAACAAGTTAGAACCACACCAATTTCAAAGAACCAACTTGAAGCTCAGAACCTGGCCCCCTGCCACTTCCTCCAGAGCCATCTATTTTTAGGGCCTCTTAGGATCCACCCTGTCCCCTCCATACTACTTCTTTCCTCATGTAACCCCTTGCCTGTCTTTTCCAACAGGCCAGAATAGCACACCAAAAAGGGCTGCTTGTGGCTGTGAGAATCGGGTCCGTCACACATCCAGCCAGCCATCCCATTTTCTCTGAGTGCCTATACTGTGCCCAGCATGTGCCAGCCCTGGTGGCAAAGCAAGGACGAAAAGACAGACTCCAGGCCCTCAAGGAGCTTAGAGTCTTCATTTGAAAAAGTAGGCAGGTCAAATGTATACTGTTTTGCTCATTAAAAACAAAAGAATGCCACTCATCTTCCCTAATATTATTTAGTTTTTTTTCTTTTTCCCCCGAGATGGAGTCTCTCTCTATCCCCCGCGCTGGGGTGCAGTGGTGTGACCTCGGCTTACTGCAACCTCCGCCTCCCGGATTCAAACGATTCTCATGCCTCAGCCTTCTGAGTAGCTGGGATTACAGGCACGCACCACCATGCCCGACTAATTTTTCTATTTTTAGTAGAGACGGGGTTTCACCATGTTGGCCAGGCTGATTGTGAACTCCTGACCTCAGGTGATCCACCTGCCTTGGCCTCCCAAAGTGCTGGAATTACAAGCGTAAGCCACTGCACCTGGACCCCGATATTATTTTTTAACTTTTTAAAGGTGTATGTGGTTTGCCCTTGGCAGGAAAAAAAAGCCCCCTCACCCATTAATCCAGAGAAGAGCTTGTTTACCAGGCACTGGGGACAGGAACAGGATGGCCAGATGAGAGAAGGCCGGGCTTGATTTTAGAAAGATACAATTCCACTGGAAAGAGGGGGCGGGAGAGATGTTTCTGTAAGGACAGGTTCAGGTTAAAGTCCTGATCCTGCCACAGACTGGAGAGGAGGGCCTTGATCTCATCTGCAACATGGGATCACTCTCACTCTGCACCCGAGGCTACTGTGCAGAGCAGAGGAGATGGAATGAGGTGGAGTGGGGGTGCGGGACTCAGCTGCTGCCACACACAGGGCTGCTTCCCTCAGCTGGGCGCCCCAGCCTGTCTCAACTTGTGGCAATGTCACGGCTCTGATGCTTTTGCCCCCAGCATTTCACATCCGACCTCAACTCTAACTGCCCATCTGCTCCCTCCACCCCGTGCACCCTTTGGGCCTTTGCTTGAGCGGCTCACCCTGCCAGTAACTTCCCTGGCCAATATCTACCTACTGAAGCTGTACTCATCCTTCAAGGCCAGGCCTCAGCAGCTGTAACTCCTCCAAGAAGCCCTCCCTGATTCCCCCAGTTGGGGATGCTTTCTGCCTTCCCTGCCTCTTTTGGTGACCAGGACTTGTGGAGAACGTAGGAGGGAAGGAGGTGAGGAGGCAGAATGAACGCCTGGTGAGTAAGTGGTAGGCATGTGATCAGTGTGCCAGTTTTCCTGGAGGTGCAATTTGCCCTTCTCTGGTTTTGCCAAGAGCAGGGGAACTAATGGCCCACAGTGACTGCCTTCTCAAGGTTGTGCAGTTCATCAGAATGTAGCAACCGAAAGGGAACAGGAGGGGCAAGGGCAGAGAAGCCTCCCATCCCACGTAAATAATTACAAACAGAGCACATGACCCCTGGCGGTTTCTGAACGCGCCTGGCAACAGCTCCACCACCTGCTGTTTGGAAAGTCAGTTTCACAGAAGCTACAATTACAGACTGTCAGCTGGGTCTTTTCATGGCTGGGGACCAGAAGCCAAAACTTACAGCCCCTAACTCCTAGCTCAGTGCTCTTTCCACTTCACCTCCCCGGCCACCTGCCAGACAATTTCCACCAACAGCCCATGTGACGGGTGCCAGTGCAGAGATCTGGGGGGCCTTCTATGCTTGCATATCTCTACCTAGGGAACCATCTGTCTCGTGTTTTTCTCCAGGCTCTGTCAAGGGTCTCATGACCCCACAGCTGGGAGAAGGGAGGGTGGGGACAAAGAGAAAGAAAAGGAGGGTGGCAGAGAGGAAGGAAGAGGGAGGGAAGGGAGAAAGGAAGGAGAAAAAGCTTCTTGGGGGTTGGCTGCTCTTTTGAAAGTGCACTCACACTTCCTCCCATTTCCTGTGAGCAGCCAGAGGCCTGAACGCAGCTGCTCTGCTGCCTGGGGCCTGACAAAGGGAGTCCAGACCGCACCCAGCTCATCCACTGCCCCATCTTTTAGCTCTGCCTAACCCTTCAGCCCCATTCTGCTGAGTCCTTGAGGCCACCTCCACCAAAAGCTACTGCGCATGGCTTATTTATCACGGCTTTTCAAGTGCACAAGCAAAACACAGGGAGGAGTTGAAAAAGTACTTCACGGCTGGCAACAAGCCAGGGCTGTCCCCTCATCAGGAAGAAGTCTTAAAAAGTGATTTCCTATTTTCAATTCCATGAGGTAATATAAGTAAAAAGAACCCCAGCATGGGCTGGCGCCGGCCTCGTGCCGACCTACCTGCTGGGCAGGCCTGGGCCTCCTGTGAACAGAACTGGGGCAGAACATCTAACTCCGCCCACCCTTAGTTATTCTCAAGAGGCCATGAAATCCGAATTCCCATTTCCCAGAAAACCGCTGCCAGGCCAACACAAATGCCCCCTGCACTTGGTAGTTACGTTCCTCGCTGTTAATTAAGGAGCCGGCAGGCGGGTGCACACAGCACTCCCCTGCCACTATGCCCAGTGCCCAGATAGCATGGAGGACCACTCGACAGAAGGAATGTTCTCAGCCTAGGCCGGCACCAACGCAGGTGCTCCTGAGGCCCAGCCAACAACAACTTCACCCAGGGCTCCTCAACTGGGGCAGGAAGCACCTGGCCAGTGACCCCCGTCCAAAGGACTGAGTTCACATCCAAGCTCCTCCACCCCAAGACCCACCATCCCAAATGCCACCTCCACAGAGGGCTGGCTTGAGGCCAGGCCCCATAAGGTCAGAGGGCAGAGGGCTGAGGGCAGAAAAGGCCTACTGTGTTGCCCACGCCTGCCCGTGACTCGGCGACGAATGGGCATGGCTCAGTATGTGTTTGTGGGATGGCTGAGTGCAGGGAGCTTTCTGCTTCTGCTCTGTCATTGCTTCTCTATCTGAGCAGCTCCCAGAAGACCCGAGAACTGGTCTAGATTAAAGGCAGTGGTCAGTGGCCTGTGGCCAGATCCTGCAACAGATGAGAACCATCTGGGCCTTACTGGGCTTTTAAAAACACATGAATTAGTTGCTGATGTTTAAAAGTCAGGAGACCTCAATTATATAAAAGCAAAGGCAAGTAAACAAGTGACCCAAGAAAGAAAAAAAAAGTAGGGGGTGGGAAGCTTGTTTTCTCTCCTTTTAAATCAAAAGATGTGGCCCGCCTGGCCTCCATTCCTGCATGGTAACAGGTGCCCCTTGACACAGGTTCCACACTCTTCGGTCTGCTGGGGGCCTCCAAGCCTGCTTCACTGGCCTGTCACCTGCTGGGTTATGCAGCCTGTTTGTGTTCACACTTCACCGTCTAGGGTTAGCCGGTGAGTCAGAAGTGCTTCGTGGGCTCTTCTAGGCTTGCCCCAGTCCCCAAAAAGCCCATCCTCCTGCTCCCCGGAACTCAGCATTGTGGCCTCTGCTTTTCAAATATCTAACAGTAACTTGAACTTGAGACAAAAGTTCCTTCTCCCTACTGGACAGGAACTCGGGACAGGAACTCAAATTTCTCTGGAGGCAATCCTGGTTATAGAATGGAGATCTAACAGCAGCACGCCACCCGCACATTGTTCATTATTCACAGAATCTAAATGCATCAGGAACCACATTATACTGCCTGGAGTAACACCCTAGCAAACATTAACAGCATGTGCTGCTCTGACACCACAGAAGCACCGCTTTGATGGTGCTCCCTTCTCTTTACCACACCCACATTTCCATGTCTTAATGCCTGCAAGCCCCAGAAGACAACAATCCTGACGTCAACTCAAGAGAAGAAATGGGCTCAGGGAGTGACGTGTGGCTAATAAAGTCACACCCACAAGCCAGATTGGGGGTCAGGTTTCCAGATCAGGCTGCAAGGCCCTCTGTTTCCTAAACACTTCCCTTGAAGGGCTCATTTGGGCAAAGGCACTCAATCTCTAGGAGACTTGTGGCTAGGTGCTTCCTGCCCCAGTTCATGCGCATTCTCTGGGTCAAGGTCAATGACAATCACAGCCTGAGCCCTGACCTTGTTTCCATGAAGCGCAGGATGTCCTCGGGTCTCAGGCACTTCTCCTGCTGGTAATACGCATGTGGCAGGAACTGAAACCGCAGCTGGTACACCCGGAATTTGTTCTGTTTTTCTTCCATACAGAAGGACTCCTGGACGTCAATTTTTTGCAACACCTGGAACCAGACAGACAGAGAGAACTTGCCTTGTTCAGGTCCTAGGTGACTGTGCAATGTGAGTGGGTTACGAGACCCAAGAGTTTACAGAGACAGCAGCTGAGACCACAGGCCAAACCCCAAAGAAACCCTGGTGAGCTATACTGGTGTGGATCTGCTGGGGGGCCCACAGCCTGCAGTCACCTCCAGAGAGTGGCCCGAACCTCCTAGGAGTGGCCTCAGCAGAGCGGGTAGGCAAACTCAGGAAATGGTTTATTTTTCAGGCATAGGAGGACGCTGTGGAACTAATGACTCTCTTAAAAGCTTCCTGATCCAGCTCTGTTCAGCACCTGGCAGAGACAGCTTCTCTCTCATTGGTGGGAATCTGAGCCTAGGGTCAGAGCAGTAAGCAAAGCCTGTTCTTCACACATGGGGAGGATATAGGAACATGCCTTCATCCCGTCTGCAACCCGGGAAGGAGAGACGTTACCTCCCCTAAGCACACCCTGGTGAGTTGCTTCTTCAGGCTTTTCACTCTCTTCAGAGCTTTCTTGGTGTTGAGCACCGGCACGCTCATCATGGGCGTCTTGATGTTGGCGCTGGCCACCATGAGAATCTCCCGCAACCTGTCACAGAATAAGGGCACATCCAATCATGAGTGGCAATCAGACCTTCTGTTTGGGTGCAGCTTCTCCTAATGATATCAGAGTTCTTCTGGGATCCGAGAGAGGCCTGGGGATCTCACAGGGATAATATGCTAGATCAAAGAATCCCAGCTCTGGCCCCGTGTGCAACAGTAAGGGACTCCCCTGTCAGTTTCCTCCCTGGAGCGCCCACTCCTTGTGCTCAGGGCTTTGTCTGATTCTTGTTTCTTATCACCTGTGCCTTGCAAACAGCGGGTGCCTGCTGACGCTTACTGAATGAACAAGCGATGCAGGGAAGGCAACTAGCACTCACAGTGCTCCTGCTGAGCTCAGCCAGCCCTCACTGCCCGGATGTGTAGTGGGTCCCAGCCTCTGGCCTTCCACAGAAGGACCCCCTGAGGTTTGGAAAGTGAGGTACCTGTCCAGAGTCTTTCTGCTAGAAAAAGGCAAGGCCAGGGACTGAATGCAGATGGGTCTGACCCCACACTTGTTCCCCTTGTCCAGTGCATGTATTTACCTGAAGGGCCAGGGCCCAGGGCCACGTGGGGGCACGGTTCCCCTGGAGTTGGGCAACCAGGCACCTTGTGTGGGGCTTGTTAACAGTGTACGTTCCTGAGTCCTTCCCCCAGCAGTGTGCAGTCTCACAGGCATCCCCAGGAACTTGGATGCAGGAGTTGGCAGAGGGATAAATGGAGATCCTACCAGGCCTGGGCACCAAAGAAACCAGCCGGGCTCTGGAAATTCTAACCCTGATCTCCACTTTAATGAGACCCTGTCCCTCTCTCACACAGACACACTCTCTCACTCACACACACACACGCACACACACTCAGTCACTCCCTCTCATTAAATGGCTCCTTCTCCAGGAGAGGCTAGGACAGACCCCACCCCGTGCTCCCTTGTGCCCCACACCTTGGAATGCCCAGGGTGACGTTCATCTCGCCTCTGCCTGCAAAGTGGAAGGTGTTGAGGGTCATCTGGGTGGAGGGCTCTCCGATGCTCTGGGCAGCCAGCAGGCCCACGGCCTCACCCGGCTCACACAGTGAGCGCTGCCACTTCAGCTGCAGCAAGGTCCTCAACCTAGAGACGGTGGTGGGGGGTCGGGGGTGGGGGGAGTGGCAGGGGTCAGGAACAGACACCACAGACTGTCAATGCTGCCCGAAACCAGAAACCTGAAACCTCTACCTCTTTCTGGACTCGTTTTTCCTAGGCAAAAGATCCCTCTAATCTTCAAATTCCCACCAGTGACCCTGAGATGTCCTGAAATTACACAGCACAGATCCCAGCTGGGTGGCTGAAGCTCTAGACATTCATGCTTGAACTCTTCATGTTTGCCCCCAGAATGTCACATGTCCACTCTGGGCCTGTTACCACAAGCCCCCTAAGCAGGAGAATTTCTGGGTTCATTATTCACTTTTTCCTTTATCCATTCTTTCTTCTCAATTATGACAATTTGGAGACAGCTTAAACCTCCTGCTATAAAAATTAGAAAGAGGTTCACTAGGCCATTATGGGGATGGGGGTGATGAGAGTGTTTATATTTTTAGTTAGTGCAAATGGCTGCAGACCACATCAGAAGTATTCATGCTGCACAATTCTGTAATTTACTAACCATTTTTCCTGTGAAGCCTGACCCTGTAAGAACAGCCACTAGCAGCAATGAGCTACACTGTGCGTGTGTGTGTGTGTGTGTGTGTCTGTCTGTCTGTACTAGTCCAAACTGAGGCCTTCAAATGGAACCCAAAGCTCAAAGGATCACTGAAGTAATCAGATCCAAGGCCTCATGAAAAGTTAAGACCTGGTGTCCCTGGGCATGAATGACCTGCCCTGGGTCACACGGTTGGCAGCAGGTGAACAGTGACCAGATTCCCTGACTCTCAGTCAGCCCCACCCACCACACCAAACCCAAGAGAGCAGACGTTCCTGCAAGCCTCTGTCCCAGCAGACCACTATCCCTATCTTGGCCCAGATGGGGGTGTCCACTCCTGCCTCCCTTGCACTTGTTCACTCCTGGGCCCTCGGGGCTTGTGCGGTGCCCCTGGCTGTCTTACTGCCCTCCCTCTAGCTGGAGTCTCAAACCCAGGAGGCAGCCCTCTTCTGGAGTGGGTAGGGCAGGGGCTAGGAGGCAGATTCTCCTGCACATGTTGTGCAACAAATCACTGTCAATACCTGTCGAGAGAAAGCTCTGATTTCTCATAACTCTTCTCTGTTTGAGCTGCCCACTCTTGACTGTAGTCATCAACCTTTGTTTCAAATGTTTCTGACACTGATGCAAAGTAGATGTCAGGACGCCAGACAGACAGACTGGGGTCAGGACAAATGGCCGCCTTCTTCTGGTATTTCCTTCGGCTTTCCTCATCCAACTCATACCACATCCTTAGCATCTGAACAGAAGGATGGGTCTCAGCTATGTGGGAGGGATACCCAGTAGCATAAGAGGGATCAAAAGCATTGGCTTCCAATAAGAATAAAGGGAGACAGAAAGAAACCTGATTGCAATGAGAAACCATCTCCCCATTTAAAACGGGGAGAGACTTCAACCTGTCCTAGGGCACCCTGCTTGACTACAAGCCTAGCAGCTCTTCATCCTGGCCCATTCAAGCCCAGGGAGGGCGAGCATGTAATTTACTGAGCAAACTGAGCTTCTTTTAGAGTGAAACAGGAGACTGTTATGATTAGGCTAGGACAAGAGGCAAAGCCACAACTGTCTCAGGCCAGCTAGGATGCAGTCACTGTGCTGGATCCACGGTTATTTCTGGATCCAGGCTCTTTCACACGCTCTGTGCCCTCAAGGCTGTCCCAAAGTGACTGCTTCAAAGAGATCCCCTGCTTCCAGCTCCCAGGTGTGCTTGGCTGATGGGAGGCACCAGCAGCAGAGGGAAAGGCAGGAGGAAGGGGATCCTGGTATTTATCCCCAACCCCCCTCTAGTGGGTCTCTACCCAGGGCTCTGTCCAGTGGCCCTAGCACATAGCCGTCCTCTCTGTTTCTCATGACTGCTCCCCATTCCTTCACACCTGGGATCGTGGGGAACCCCACAGTCACAGGCCCCAGTTAGTTCCCCTAAACCCTGCCTACACCCTTGTTAAGAGTCCCCACCTTACATTCCCATTTGAGAGCCATTCTGTTCTGACTGAAGGTGAACAAAGCTGAAGTTCATGATTCTACCTTCTCTTAGGAAAACAGCCCCTCATCCCTCACCCACTGACTAAGCCTGGACGTGCTGGACATTAAGGACACCACCTCCCTGCATCACCTCCTGAGTCCCGGGACTGCGGCCATTGCGGTTTTCACTCTCAAGGTTCAGGGCTTTCACAGCTTCCTGAATTTTCTGGGAATAACTCAAGAAGGCGCCTCTTCTCAGCAGGGTGTTGGGGTGCTTGCTTTGCCATTTTTTGATAGCTCTGAAGTGGCAGAGAGCTTTTTTGGGATCTGCTCTGGATAAAACTTCATGGAGATGCTGTGATTTCATTATCACCTAAACAAACAAACAAATCACACACATGAGATCAAAGAGATGAGGGCGGGACAAAGGGCCATGGAGCACAAATTCAGGGGACCCAGGTGGCTGGTGTGAAGCCCTCATGATGGGGCCGAGCACCCACTCTCAGAGAGGCTGAGCATCCATTGTTAATCAGGGCCCTCACTTTGTGCAAACCAGATTTGGGAACCAATGGTCTTGGGAGCAGAGGGAGACACAAGAAAGAAAGCAGCACACTCAGAGCCCCTCCAGGAGCACAAGGGAGTTTCTGGGAAGAAAGGAAGAGGGGAAGAGTGATGGCCAAGCTCGGGGATAGGAACCAGGATGGAAAGGACTCAGCACCAGAGCACAACCCTCAATTCTATCATCAGCTCGATGACCTTGGGCAGGTCACATCGGTTTCAGTTTCCCTATCTGCCAAGTGGGGTGACTGCCCAGTCCACAGTGATGGTCACTACAAGGGCAATAAGGTATACAATGAAAATCATGAGTTTGTGTCTGATGGGCCCATGTTCAAATGCTGGCTCCGCCACTCACCGACTGTTTACTTATGTTTTGATACTCAGTTACCTCAGCTGCAAAATGGGCAGAGTAATGCCTACTTCCCTGGGTTGCAGTGAGGAGGAAAACGGATAATATTGATAGTGTGCTTTAGCTGAGGGCCCAGCACACGGCAAATGCCCCAAAGAGTAGGTATTATTCCAGAGGTGCTTGTGCCCTCCAGCCACCTCAGGTGATGAAAGTTCACAGGCTTTGAAATTGTCAAGTGTTTCAGGGCATTGACTGGTGTCTTATAAACCCTTCTCACTCTACTTTTCAACGGCCACTTGGACTGGGTTGCAAAGCTCAGCGCATTCCAGGTCTCTAACCTCAGTAGGGGAGGCCCACTGCTCGGCCCCCAGGCTCCGGGGTCTAGCACACTACCTCGTAGTTGCTGGCCAGGAAGGGGAACTGCTTGGGCTGCAGGAACTGTGTCTTGGGGATGTCCAGGCCATCCTCCCCATACAGGAACTGCACCACACTGCCGTCGCTGTCACGGACCGTGAGATCATACTGCACGACCAGCCCCTCCAGGTGCTTGATGATGCACCTGTAAGCACACCATCGGCTCAGTCCCCGCCGGCCCATCACCTTCCCAGGGCAGCCTCTGATGAGGGTTGGGGGCAGTGGAGGGAAGGGAAAGGGGGGCTGCTGTTCTGCAGGCAAACAAGACTTCAGAACACGCTGGATCCAATGCCCCGGGGTCTGGGCTTGCTCCAGTGTCCCCCAGCCAGGGGCTGCATTTCCTGATGGTTTTCTAGGAGGAAGAGGCTGCAGCCATGTTACTGAGAGGCTTGGCTGCCACCCCTAGACCTGGGCTCCCATCTAGCCCCAGCTGCTGAGATGACTGCCTGCCCCTACACTCTCCTGCAATGCAGAGCTCCCCAGAGACCAGTGTCCTTAGAACCACAAGGCGGGAGAAGCAGGGGAGCTGTCAAGGATTCTCAAACTTGGTGAGCCCAGGGATTGCCAAGGACACTAAGGGGTAGTGGGAACCAAATGCTGATGTGAATCCCTCCGCTGGCGGCCTTTCTCCTCAGTTTTATCGCAACTTCTCCTGCTCTCTGCCCTGGTCCTAGCCCCTTTGCTTACCTCTCCTGACACTCTACCTAGGTTTCCCCTCCTGCCACCCTAACAGGGGGCTTCCCAGGAGTCACTGTCCCTCCACCCCAAGCTGTGGGGACAGAGCTCAATGCTAGTCACTACTGTCTCGGCAGCTGAGCCTTCTAGGAAGCAAGACAAGCTTGCCACTGCCCAGGACCTTCTCCCACAGCCATAGCTTCCCCCAGAGAATGGCAGACCCTCAGAACACAGAGCCCTTTGTATAAGCCTCTGAGCTCATGCTCTACCGATCCTGCGAAGGGGAAGAGTGTTTGCTGCTTTCTGTCTCAGGCCATTCATGGAAACTTTCCAAAAGATTTTTCATCCAAGCAATCTTAAATGAGCTGTTGATATAATGTGAAAGACGATGGGAGGAAGGGCCCTGGCACCCTACCTCAAGGGGCACGGCAGATACATTTTACCTTTGGAGATAGCCTGAGCGGCTGGTTTTCACAGCAGTGTCGACCAGGCCCTCTCGTCCTGCCATGCAGTGGAAGAAGAACTCCTGCAGAGAATGGGACCCAGGTCCCAAAGGTGACAGTGAGGACAGTGCGCTTCTGGAAGGGCTCAGGCCAACACCTCCAGCAGCCTTTCCTGACCAGACAGGCCACTCCCTTCCCTGATCTCCTAGGACTTTTTGACCTCGACAGCTACAGTAGCCCCCAGTGTCTTCTGCCCTACCCTGTAGGGCAGTCATAGTTCACCTACAATTAAGCCTAGAAATGAGGGAAAAAGCTAAATGGAAAAACCAAAATACATACAGGAGGTTTGATGCCGGTGAGGAATCTGCCAGTGACAAAGCCACCAGCCCTGGGGGTGAACTCATAAGGCTCAAAGCAGGGCAGTGACTTGCCAGACGCCATCAGCGGGGGTCTCCGACCTTCCAATTCAATCTGGCCCAGCAGGCACGAGATCTGGAGGACAGGAAACCCACAGGAAACTGAAGATCCACATGTGTGTTTAACAGTGCTTTGTCTCAGCAGGGAAAGTATAATCTGACCTTGAAGAAAAGCTGCATGGAAACCGAGTTCTTGAAGGCTAACCTACATTTCTAAACACACCAGGAAGCTTTCATTTTCAGAAAAAAAAAATACCTTCCTTTGGTTGACTGATCTGGATTTTCACATTTGGGGTCAGTTGAAAATGGGTGCTATCTATAAAAAGAGCCATGTCTCAGAACCATCTCATGTTATACCTGTAAGGGACTGGAGGATCCTGATGGGGAAAGAGAGGCCTGGAGGAAACAGCCATTTACTGCAATCCTCACATTCTAGAGCCAAAAGGGAACTCAGGGCCGGGTGTGGTGGCTCACATCTATAATCTTAGCACTTTGCGGGGCTGAGGCAGGAGGATCCCTTGAGCCCAGAAGTTTGAGACCACCCTGGGCAATACAGGGAGACTGTCTTATTTTCAATTAAAAACAAAACAAAACACAACAACAACAAAAAAAATGGGAACTCAAGCTATTGAGCTGTTTGCTTAGAAAGCTGCCTGTTAATACTCTTGGCATGTTGGAGGAGAGCAGTATATCTAGGTGTCGATGTAGTCAGGGGATTTCCTAACGGCTTTCGGCCTTTCTGTTGTCACACTCAACAGACAATGGGGTGGGCCTTTAGAACCTCTCAAGGTCATCAAGGTTTAAGGTTAAGAAATCTCTAGGACAATGTTTATGTTTATAATTTAATATTATGAAAAGATCGGCCAGGCGCGGTGGCTCATGCCTGTAATCCCAGCACTTTGGGAGGTCGAGGAGGGCAGATCACGAGGTCAAGAGATTGAGACCATCCTGGTCAACATGGTGAAACCCCGTCTCTACTAAAAATACAAAAATTAGCCAGGCATGGTTGCGCGTGCCTGTAGTCCTGAGAGGCAGGAGAATCTCTGGAACCTGGGAGGTGGAGGTTGCAGTGAGCCAAGATTGTGCCACTGCGCTCCAGCCCGGTGACAGAGCAAGACTCCATCTCAAAAAAAAAAAAAAAAAAAAGAAAGAAAGAAAAGATCATGCAAAATTACATGAAAATTGTGTGAGTATACATAATGTATCTATATAATGTGAATATATGCAATAGTACAGTTTATAAATTTATAATATATATCTATGTTATACATATCCCATCTGCATATTCATAACTACATCTGCCTTTAACATTGGCATGTTAACAGTGGTTAATTCCTGTAGTGATTTCTACACGCTTTTCTCTTTTTCAGTACTTGCCACGTTTTATAGGGAACAAACTGAAACCACCTCCTGCTATCCCCCACCCGCCTTTGCTGACACCTGTAAAGCTGCCAACCCGCCTCTGCACATACCTGCATCGTGTTCACAGTTGAACCTTTGGCTCCTGACTGCACCATCATCTGCAGGCTGTTCTCTGGGAACTGTCTGTGTAGGCCAAAAGGCATGCATGCCTGCAGATTAAATCAGCACAGTGGTCAGTGACTTCACCCCCTTTAAAAATCCCAGAATCAGGATGTACATCCAGGAGGCAGAAGCAATACAGCCAGAATATTTATTCAGAACTAAGTACCAAATCCCACTCGAGGTAAGAGAAAGCCTCATTTGGCATTAATCCTTCCTTGGAACCCCTGAGAGGTCAAACAGGTGCTCCCTGCCCTGCACTCGCTGGACTTCCTCTGCCAGGATCCCCGAGGTTTCATTCATTGGCCAAAGAGCAGCAAAAAGGGAGAAGGAAAAGGAGAAGCAGAGGGGCTGGCAGATCCAGTTCGTGATTCTAAAAAGAAGCTGGAGAAGAATAAAATTTAAGGTGATGCCCTTGATTCACCCAGCAGAGCCTGGCCTGGGTCCTCTCCCAGCGTGAATACCAACATCCGCATCATGTCACATTTATGAACATGCCACCCAAGCCCCATGTAGGAAGCTCTATCTTGGCTCAAGAGCCAGCAGAACCAAGCATGCCCCTTCAGGGGGATCCTGGGGAGATGCTGAGAAGGGGGCTGTGAGTCTGGGGCTTCTAGCCTGTGCCTGGAATTCCACAAACTCAGCCCAACACAGGAGAGGCAGAGCCTGGGTGGGTGGAGGTGGTGGGAAGAGGGCAACTGGACGGACAAGAAACCATTCTGAGATGCATCTGAAGACAACTTCCCTACTCCTAGCATCCCCAGTCAGCCCTAGAAGCTGAGCTTCCTGGTTCTCAGGGAGGTGCTAGGAAAGCTCCTGTCAACAAAACCCCTCAAGGATGGAACCTGTCCCCATGAGAGGTCGGTCTTCTCAGCAGCCTAAGGGATGCTAAAAGCCAGGCAAGAGAGCACTACAGACGAACTTTGACTTTTGATGAGCGTTAGCATTGCCTCCTCCTCCCCACTCCTCAGGCTGGGCCCCAGGGCCCAGGAGGCAGGGTGAGGGCCAGGCTAGCTCCTCCAAGCAGCAGGATGGAGAACCCTGGCTCTGGGGCAGAAAGGCAGAGAAAAGCAGGCTGTAGTTTCAGCTCATGCAGAGATTTCCCTCTCCTTTCTCAACTGCCCAGGAACTGTCTTGGCATTGTGTACTAGTAGCTCCTGAAGCCTCTCTGCAGCCCTGTGAGGTGGTGCCCCTCACAGCCCCACTTCCAGGTGAGGAAACCAAGGCAGGGACTGGTTATCTCACGTGCCCAAGGTCACACAGCAAGTTCAAGGCAGAGCCAGGACTGGAACCTGAGCCTTCACTCCTGGCTCTGCTGCACAAGCAGCAGGGGCGATCTGGGTCCCTCACCCTACTTATTCACCCCTGGTGGCCCCATTCAGCCCCTTTAATGCAGTCACCCCAAAATAAAAACAGCACAAAGAATTCTCTCTTGGTACTATTCCGAGGCCTGTATAGACCCTAACTGGGGGAGGGAACAAAGCCCTGGGCCCTTCAAAACAACGAGTTCTACCCATCCCACCTCATGTCTCACCTAGTCAGCTGTTAAACAGCTGAAGTGCTCCGCAGGGCCCGGGCGAGAATCAAATTGTAATTTAAAAAAAAAAATCAGCATTCATAGTGGTGGGGATAAATGCATGAAATGCTGGGCTAACCTTGTTAATCTCATTGCTGTAATGGTTCACTTCCTCCTTGAACTTCAGATCAATCATGTTAAAATCCCTCTGGTCCCTGCCCAGATGGGCATCCTGCCATTTTCCTCGGACCTCATCATACGATGCGGCTTCTGGCAGGTTTAATGCAGCCCTGACAGCCTAGAATGAGAACAGAAACACATCAGAGGCTGAGGCCAAACGAGGAGGGTGTGGGTTTTGACTTGGCACACACTTCACCCCTGTAGGGCAGGCCACAGCCTCGAAGTCCCTCCTTACCTGGGGCCCGCAGTGGGTGGATTCTTCAATGATACGTTGCCTCCTGACATCTGCCTTTGGCTTCACCAAAATGTCTTCCACGCCTGTGAAGTGAAACAGACAAGCTTGTAGGGGACCTCAGGCCTGGTTTCTCCCACCAGACTAAACTCAGTAAGGCCAGAGCACAGAGCCCAGTGCCACAGATGCAGGAAATACCTGAGTAATGAAGATGATATTAACATCATTATTAACAGATTGCCACCATCTCTTAGGTGCTTACCAGAGCCCAAACCTTATAATCCCCATTTTACAAATGACAAAACTCAGGCTCAAAATTGGGCTACTTTCCCGTGGTTGTATGGGTAGAAAGTAAACCCAGGCCCAGGTCCCAAATTCATGTTCTTAGCCACGAGCTATCCTATCTCCACTCCATAGATATGTATTGGATGAACAGGCTGAAGGTGAAGAAGAGGTTTTGGATGAAAAGATAAGCTCAGGGTAAAGAGAGAGAGAGAGAGAACATCTCAGTCTGGGGTCCCAGAAGTCACATGTCACAGGGGCCACCCTACATAGCTGAGTATACCTGTGTAGGCACACACACAGACACACCCAAGCCTGGGTGACAAGGACCACCACCGCAGGTCCCTCAGCACTGCTTCAGGAGGATGACAGCCGGGGTCACCTCAGTGAAGCCTGCCCTTCTGGCTCAAAGGGTTGAGGAATTCCTCATCCTGGGCAGCAGTAGGTCTTTCCACATCAACTCTTGATCAAACTAGTGTTTTTTGTTTGTTTGTTTTTTGAGACGGAGTCTTGCTCTGTTGCCCAGGCTGGAATGCAGTGGCGTGATCTCGGCTCACTGCAACCTCTGCCTCCCAGGTTCAAGTGATTCTCCTGCCTCAGCCTCTCCAGTAGCCGGGACTACAGGCGCACGCCGCCATGCCCAGCTAATTTTTGTATTTTTAGTAGAGACAGGGTTTCGCCATGTTGGCCAGGATGGTGTCGATCTCTTGACCTCATGATCCACCTGCCTCCGCCTCCCAAAGTGCTGGGATTACAGGAGTGAGCCACTGCACCTGGCCAAAACTAGTTCTTTTCTGTAACTGTAAGTGCTACTGGACTCAAAAGTCCCTCAGCCAAGATCTGAGTGGGAAAGAAAACAGCAGGTGTACTGTTCAAAAGATGGGGCTGAAATATTTTGAATTCCCAATGCAAGGTCCTGGAGGGCTTCTAAGAACATGTGTGAACAGAAGGGGAAAGAAACAGTTCCTCCGTAAGCAGGCCACACGATGAAAATGGGCATTCCCATGGGGTCAGCTCCAGGCCATCTAGCTGTGCCCTTTATGGACCCCGCTAGCTGAGACGGGCTGGAGTGAAGTCAATCTCTCGCCTGTTACCCCTCGTAGCCCCACTCCCAGCTTGGCCCTGCTTCCTCTTGCAGCCCTGAGCCTCTGGATCATCTTCACACTCAAGGGACCAACTGCTCTTTGTACCATGCACTAATCAGAGCTAAAGCCTGGCACCTTTGTTAAGTTTGTTCCTCATCATGAGCTGGGTGTGGGATCTTCCTCTATTTTCGTTTTAAAAGCGCTCTGATTTTTTCCAGTTAGCAGAAATCCTTGTGCTTATTCTAGGTCACCATTTGAAATTGAAATATACATTTCATGAGGTGTAGTCATCATGCTTCACTTTCTTTGGTTATCCTGGAAGGGACTCTAGTCTGGTTCCCAACTGGAAGTGGGTGACCTTGGACATAGATGTCCCCAGAAGTGACTCAGGTCTCTTAGTGGAATTAAGATGGGGGAAGGTGAGTTTCAGCTGCCAAACAGACTTAACTTATAATCCTTATCCTGGTAAAATAATGGGACATATAAGCCAAGATGTTTGTTCAAGGATGCTCATCCCAGCAATAATGTGAAAATCTGGATGCAGCCTAAATGTTTAATTATAGGAACTGGTTAAATAAACTATGATATATCCATAAGAATGGAATAATCTGTAATTACCAGACATGAGGATGTAGGTTTGTATTAGCTGATCCCAAAGGACATTTATAAATACATTTGGACATTTGGTGGGTGGGTGGGTAAGGGAAGTAGAGTATGTAGCGTAGGATCCCACTTTTTCCAAATGTATTTGTACTAGAAAAGTCTAGAAAAACAAACATCAAATTACTATTAGTGGTTATCTCTGACAAATGCATGCTGGGTGATTTTAAATTATCTTCATGTATGCTTTTTTTTTCTTAACCTTTCCATAATTAAATATATGATACAATTAAAATAGAATAAAATGTATAATGCAGGCCCCATTGTGGGCCAATGAACAAACTCCAGCTGCAGCAGGTGCAGGTCCACAGGCCCTACGCTGAGACTCCCACTCTGTCTGCACACGAGTGGGTCTGTGAAGCAGAGAAGCCTTACTTCCACCATGAACCAGACGACGCCTATGCACACTGTGGTGCATGCCTGACACGCAGCATCTCGCATCCCCCTAACGCGAACAGCGTGGAAGGGCTGGACCCTGCTCTGTGTACATGGAGGTGCAGTGTCCTCCATAAGCCTGGCCAGGGGCTGAGCCTTTGGACAGATCTGATCTCAAGCCCACACTAAAAGGGGCCAGGTGACTGCTTCAGGGGAGCCCCAGAGCAGTGAGCCCAGCACTCACCCAAGGTGAAGCCTCTTTATCAAAGCCATTTTCCTAAAACAGCGTGCACTCATTTCATTTCTGGGGTGCAAACAAGGTAGTTCCTCTGTCTTAGGATCACCCCGACAGGTTTGCCCAGCATAGTGTTTCCAAGAGCGCTGATGGCCCCACTACAGTGGGAAGGCGTGGGCAGTTCTTTTGCTCCATCAGCCAGGCTGGAGTGCAATGGCGCAATCTCAGCTCACTGCAACCTCTGCCTCCGGGGTTCAAGCAATTCTCCCGCCTCAGCCTCCTGAGTAGCTGGGATTACAGGTGCTTGCCATGACACCTGGCTAATTTTTGTATTTTTAGTAGAGACGGGGTTTCTCCATGTTGGCCAGGCTGGTCTCGAACTCCTGGGCTCAAGTGATCCACCCACCTTGGCCTCCCAAAGTGCTGGGATTACAGGTGTGAGCCACTGCACCTGGCCAGCAGTGGGCAGTTCTGACAATAGGGAAGCCCCTCTGTGGAGTGGGATGGGCCCTGAGAATTCTGAAAGGGCACTTGTGTAGCAGGGAATGGGGTTGTAAGAGTATGAGCAATCAGTCCGAGGACAGAAACCTGTAATGGGAGGGGTCAGGAAAGGAACAGAATGGAAATGGGCATGAGGGTGCCATTCTGCACTGTGAAGGGGAATAAGCACTGGCTGTGGAGGAGAGGGGTGGCCAAGTGAGGGCACCTTTGTAGGAGGAGCCTGGTTGCTTCCCAGCTCCTTCCCCTGAGAGAACACAGAAAAGAATTTCTAGCTGCGTAATGTAGCACACATGAAGCATACGGTCTACAAAGGAAAAGAAACCTGGCAGTTTTGGGGGTGAATGGACTATCTGTTAAGACCTGTAATAAAGCGTGGTGCACTGGGGACCTGGAAAGACTTCTCCACTGGGAACACACAGAAGCCTTGGAAATCTTCAGTGTGGACGGTTCTCTCTGTCCTGGGCCCGGGAGATGGCCAGGCGGCTGCGCTGATGGGTCACTGCCCCAGGGCAGCAAGCCCGGCACTTACCCAAGGTGAAGCCTCTGTAGAGCTGCAGGTAGGCAGTGAAGAGGCGGGCCAGGCAGGTTAGAACCTTGCCGCTGGTCTCGCCTCCATAGATCTCATAGCAGCAGTGGACCAGGCCGTAGGCGGAGCTCCCGTAGTGCGCCTTGTCCAGCACTCCGCAGAGCAGCTCCCCTTCCCTGATGATCACCTGCGGAGGGCAAGGCCACCAATGCCGGGCTGCGGGTGATGCCTCCTGTGGGAGCCACCCACCCTCTACTCCGTGTGTGACCCTCGTTGTGCAAGTCCCTCTACTGTGACCCGCCTAGAATCCTTCATGGAAAAAAGTAGGGCATATGTGAAACTAGTATTTTCTCTCTATATATATTATTATTATTTTTTAATATAACAGAGGCAAGCATATACAGACCAGCAGTTTTTTTTCTTCCCTTCAGGGACTATACCACATAGACCTACACACACACTCACACTCTTTCTCTCCATCTGTTTTATATCCCCTACTCCCCACACCCACCCACGCTGACTTGAGGTCAAGTATCCTTGACAAAGACCTGTGACCGGACATGGGAGCTTCTAGTCACAAGGTCTTCCTGAAGCGGTGAGTTTTAACCTCGTAACTGTGCCTCTGGCCTAGATACTTCCTCCCTTGAATCCTGGGAGTAACAACAAAATCTTCCTAACATCCTCTAAGGCCTGAATGTGTACTTTCTCAAAGCTGGGTTAAAGCACTAGAAGCTAATGAACAGAAAAGCATTTCCAGCTGCGTAATGTAGCACCCATGAAGCATATGGTCTATAAAGGAAAAGAAACCTGGCAGTTTCAGGGGTGAATGGACTGTCCATTAAGACTCTGTGATAATGCGTTGTGCACTGGGGACCTGGAAAGACTTCTCCACTGGGAACACGCAGAGGCCTTGGAAATATTCAGTGTGGACAGCTCTCTCTGCCCTGGGCCTGCCCTTTTGTGGCCTGGTTCCTAAGGCTCAGAGTTCGGGGTGTGGAGCCTTACACCAGTTTGATTATCTGAAGCCACTCAGCAGTCTTGCGGGAAAACAGGACTCCGCATTGCCAAGCTTTGCATAATCAATTTCAGCCTTTTTGCAGGAGAAGCCTTCCTAAACTGCTTGTGAGTTTTATACTGAGGGTCAAATGCTGGAGATCAACCCTGAACCTTTCCAAAACAAAAGCTGACACCAACTCAGGCACAATGCCTTCTCTTCTGAGGCACAGTACCTGCTTCTGTGAATGTGCCTCCATTTATGTCTCCGTTTTAAATCAATCTGTCTAACCCCGGCACTAGAAGTCTCCACTCCACACAGCTGGACAGCCATACCTGGGACTCGCACATTGAGTCAGGGTTAAAGCCAGGAATGGACCGAGGAGTTTCCTTCACCCAGGCTTTCCCAGTGATTTTCGCCTTTCCAGATAAGTTCAGTGGGATGTGGTCCTCTGGGATTATATTTATGAGCAGCGTTGACACAACCTGCAAAGAAAAAGAGGACAAACTGATGGCAAAAAGAAGAGTTAAGAACTTCCCTTTTAGGACCTCCTGCCCTTGCAATGCCATTTCTGATGGTCTCAGGTATGGCAAGAAAAACAGACAGGTCCACCTCCATAGGACAAGGTGATCTCAGTTTTTATTTAAACCAATGAGGAATGAAAACAAAAATACACGAGAAAGAACTTCACTGGGATTTTTACTCCCTAAAATAGTTCTTAAAGTGAATAATCCCCTAGACTTGAATTAAATTCCTAAATAGACCAAAGGAAGGAGAGGAAAAAGTAAATTGTTTTCATTTTATGCCACATATTCAGATATTTCTTTACTATGACTGGAATTAATTATAGCTACTGAAAGGCCAAGGAATCTTTCCCTGGCCCCAGTTGGATCCCTCAGAGGGGTCATCCACCCAACAAGCACTTGCTAACAGGAAGCCAAGAGAAGCACTTTCTCAAACAGCTGCTCTGCAGAGAGCTCAAAGGGAGACAGCTTTATCTGGAGATAACCAAAGTTGGCTACAGAAGGGCTGAATGCAGGCACACACATTCCCAGAGATGAAGCAGGGCAGGGGCAGACCGGCAGGTGTGACAGGCTCCAGGGCTGGGAGACTTACTGCCATCAACAGTGCTTAGTGTGCCTGCGGCAGGCCCCACAAAGTAGTGTCTTTAGATGTGTGCAACGAGGGCGTGGTGGCTCACGCCTGTAATCCCATCACTTTGGGAGGCTGAGACGGGCAGATCACGAGGTCAAGAGATCGAGACCATCTTGGCCAACATGGTGAAACCCCATCTCTACTAAAAATACAAAATTTAGCCGGGCGTGGTGGCGTGCACCTATACTTCCAGCTACTCAGGAGGCTGAAGCACGATAATCGCTTGAATCCAGAAGGCAGAGATTGTAGTTAGCCAAGATCACATCACTGCACTCCAGCCTGGGTGAGAGAATGGGACTCTGTCTCAGAAAAAAAAAAAAAAAAAAGAGTGGGCAACGGGACAGGGCAGTTATAAGAGCAGCTGCCTTTTCACCCACGTGCCAGGAGCAGGGGACAATGGACAACAGCATCATTAAAGAGAGCAGAAAATATTCCCTGTTTTCTCAGCAGAAGATGACCAGAAAGGTTATGACCCACACTCTCCATGCCTCAGCTCCACAGAAGGCCAGCACTGTGCGGTGAGTGGGGTGAGGGAGCAAAGGCAGGAGAGTGACACTTCCCTGGGGTGCCTACTTCAAGCTGCACCTCAACCAAGGTGCCACATGCACAGTGGGGACCCCCCAGGCTAGGCACAGTCAAGACTGGAACTTGGTGTGAAAGGTAACAGAAACACACCCATCCAAGGGCAGGGAAATATGACCTGCCACTTCATCTGTAAAATCAAGGGGGCAGAAGAGCATCTGATAAACTCCAACACCCTTTCAGGATAAAAATACTCAACAGACTAGGAACAGACCGTCACCAACCTAATAAAGGGAGGCACCTATGAAAAACCTACTACTAACATGCTAAACAATGGAAGACTGGATGCCTTCTGCCTAAAGTCAGGACCAAGACAAGGATGTCTACGCTTGCCATTTCTATTCAACAATGTACTAGAGGTTCTAGCCAGGGCAATTAGGCAAGAAAAGAAATAAAAGACATCCAGATTAGAGAGAAAGAAGTACAACTACATTTGCAGATGACATGATATTATAGAGAGAAAACCCTTAAGTGCCAACAAAACAAATTATTAGAGCTTGTAAATGACTTCTTCAAAGCTGTAGTATACAAGATCAACATATAAAAATTAATTCTCTTTCTATATATTACCAATGAACAATCTGAAAATGAAATTAAGAAAAAGTTCCAGCCAGGTGTGGTGGCTCATGCCTGTAATCCCAGCACTTTGCGAGGCCAAGGCAGGCAGATCACCTAAGGTCAGGAGTTTGAGACCAACCTGGCCAACATGGTGAAATCTCATCTCTACTAAAAATACAAAAATTAGCTGGGCATGGTGGCGGGTGCCTGTAATCCCAGCTACTCGGGAGGCTAAGACAGGAGAATCGCTTGAACCGGGGAGGCGGAGGTTGCAGTGAGCCAAGATCGCGCTACTGCACTCCAGCCTGGGAAACAAAGAGTGAAACTCCGTTCCCCTCACCAACCAAAAAAAAAAGAGTTCCATTTACATTAGCATCAAAAAAAAAAAAAAAAAAAAAGAATAAATTTAGGCAAAGAAGTGCAAAACTTGTACATCAAAAAGTCTAACATACTTGAAAGAAAGAGGATCTAAATACAGGCATATCTCACTTTGTTCTCCTTTGCAGATAACATGGTTTTTTACAAATGGAAGGTTAACGGCAACCCTGTGTGGAGCAGGTCCAGCACCATTTTTCCAACAGAAAGTGCTCACTTTGTGTCTCTGTGTCACATTTTGGTAATTCTCAACATATTTTCAAACTTTTTCATTATTATTGTATCTGTTATGGTGATCTCTGATCAGTGATTTTTGATGTTCCTGTTGTTGTTTTGGGACACCCCAGGCTGGCACATCTTATAAGATGGCAAACTTAATCTCTAAATGTTGGTATTTTGACTGCTCCACCAACCGGCTGTCCCCCATGTCTGTCTGTCTGTCTCTCTCTCTCTCTCCTTGGGCCTCCCTATTCTCTGAGACCCAACAATATTAGAATTAAACCAGTTAACAACTTTACAATGGCCTCCAAGTATTCAAGTGAAAAGAAGACTCACAGGTCTCTCACTTTAACTCAGAAGCTAGAAACAATTAAGCTTAGTGAGGCTGAGACAGGCTGAAAGCTAGGCCTCTTGTGCCAAACAGCCAAACTATAAATGCAAAGGAAATGTTCTTGAAAGAAATTAGAAGTGCCACTTCAGTGAATATGTGAATGATAAGAAAGCAAAACAACCTTATTGCTGATAGGGAGAAAATTTTAATGGTCTGGATAGATGCTCAAACCAGCCACAACATTCCTGTAAGCCAAAGCTTAATCCTAATTCAGAGCAAGGCCCTAACTCTCTTTAATTCTATGAAGGCTGAGAGAGGTGAGGAAGCTGCAGAAGAAGTTTCAAGCTAGCAGAGGCTGGCTCTCAGGGCTTGAGGAAACAGGCTGTCTTTTAACATCTCAGCACAAGGTAAAGAAGCTAGTGCTGGCCGGGTGTGGTGACTCACGCCTGTAATCCTAGAACTTTGGGAGGCCGAGGTGGGTGGATCACCTGAGCTCAGGAGTTTGAGACCAGCCTGGCCAACATGGTAAAACCTTGTCTCTACTAAAAATACAAAAATTAGCCGGGCATGGTGGTGCATGCCTGTAATCCCAGCTACTAGGGAGGCTGAGGCAGAAGAATCACTTGAACTTCGGAGGTGGAGGTTGCAGTGAGCTGAGATTGCGCCACTGCACTCCAGCCTGGGTAACAGAGCGAGACTGTCTCAAATTAAAAAAAAAAAAAAAAAAAAAAGTCCAGGCGGGCGGTGGCTCATGCCTGTAATCTCAGCACTTTGGGAGGCCGAGGTGGGTGGATCACAAAGTCAGGAGATCGAGACCATCTTGGCCAACATGGTGAAACCCTGTCTCTACTAAAATACAAAAATTAGCTGGGCGTGGTGGCGCATGCCTGTAATCCCAGCTACTCAGGAGGCTGAGGCAGGATAATTGCTTTAACCAGGGAATTGAAGGTTGCAGTGAGCCGAGATTGCGCCACTACACTCCTGCCTGGGCGACAGAGCGAGACTCCATCTCAAAACGAAAAAAGAAAAAAGAAGCTAGTGCTAAGCGAGAAGAAGATCTAGCTGAGATCACTGATGAAGGTTGCTGTACTAAAGAAAAGATTTGCAATGTAGATGAAAGAGCCTTTTATTGGAAGAAGATGCCATACATAGGACTTTCACAGCTAGAGAGAAGTCTGGCTTCACAGCTTCAAAGGACAGTCTGGCTCTCCTGTTAGGGGCTAATGCAGCTGGTGACTTTAAGTTGAAACCAATGAACATTTACCATTGTGAAAAATCCTAGGGCCCTTAATAATTATGCTAAATCAACTCTGCCTGTAGCCTATAAGTGGAACAACAAAGCCTGGGTGACTGCACATCTGTTTACAGCATGTTTTGCTGACTATTTCAAGTCCCTGTTGAGACATACTGCTCTGAAAAAAAGGTTCCTTCAAAATATTACTACTGTTCATTGACAATGCATCTGGTCACCCAAGAGCTCTGAAGATATGCAAGGAAATTAATGCTGTTTTCATGCCTGCTAACACAACATCCATTCTGCAGCCCATGGATAAAGGAGTTATTTTGACTTTCAAGCCTTATTTTTAAGAAATACATTTCATTAAGGCTGCCATAGATAGTGATTCTTCTGATGCATATGGGCAAAGTAAATGGAAAACCTTCTGGAAATGATTCACCATTCTAGATGTCATTAAAAAATTTGTGATTCACGGGAGGAATACCAATATTAACAGGAGTTTGGAACAAGTTGATTCCAACCCTTAAGTATGACTTTCAGGGGTTCAAGACTTCAGTGGAGGAAGTAACGGCAGCAGTGGTAGAAATAGAACTAGAATTAGAAGAAGAATCTATAAAGGAAAAAAAAGAACAAAAAATAAGTGTTGGTGAAAATGTGGAGTAACTGAGACTTTCATACATTGTTAGTGGAAATGTAAAATAGCACACCTGATTTGAAAAATAGTTTGAAAGTTCCTCAGAAAAGTTGAATATAGAATTACTATATGATGCAGCAATTCTACTTCTAGGTATATAGCCAGGAAAACTGAAAACACAAATCCATACAAAAACTGGTACACAAATGTTCATTGCAGATTTATTTGTAGTATCCAAAAAATGGAAACAATCCAAATTATCCATTTATCAACTGACAAATGGATACAGAGAAAACAATGGAATGTTATTCATCCATAAAGAGGAATAAAGTACTATTACACACTACAAAATGGATGGAACTGGAAAACATTAAGTAAAAGAAATAAGTCATAAAAGGCTACATATTGTTTGATACAACTTGTATGAAATGTCCAAAACAGGCTAATTCATACAGGTAAAAAGTAGTTGTCAGGGGATGAGAAGAAAGGAGGAATTGGGACTGATTGCTGTACCTATTAGGTACACGTCATCTTTTTGGAGTGATGGAAATGTTCTGGCATTACAGTGTGGTGATGGTTGCACAACATAGTGAATACACTAAAAACCAACTTATACACTTTGAAACGGTTCTTTTTTAAAAAAAAAAAAAAAAAAAAGAGACAGGGTCTTGCTTTGTCACCTAGGCTGGAGTGCTGTGGCACAATCATAGCTCACTGCAGCCTCATATTCAGCCTCCCAAGTAGCTAGGGCTATAGGCATGTGCCACCATGCCCAGCTATTCTATTCTACTCTACTCTACTCATTTATTGAGACAGAGTCTCGCTCTGTCGCCCAGGCTGGAGTGCAATGGCGCGATCTTGGCTCACTGCAACCTCCACCTCCTGGGTTCAAGCGATTCTTTTGCCTCAGCCTCCTGAGTAGCTGGGATTACAGGCACGTGCCACCATACCTGGATAATTTTTGTATTTTTAGTAGAGACAGGGTTTCACCATGTTGGTCAGGCTGGTCTCAAACTCCTGATCTCGTGATCCGGCTGCCTTGGCCTCCCAAAGTGCTGGGATTACAGGCTATTTTTTTTTTTTTAATAGAGATGGGGGTCTCACTGTGTTGCCAGGCTGGTCTTGAACTCCTAGCCTCAAGCAATCCTCCTACCTCATAAAATGGTAAATTTTATGTTGAATATGAATTATATCTCAATGAAAAAAAAAAACATAAGGGACCCAGACAAGAAGAACTGAAGTCTCCTCTTGCACTAACATTCTAGAAATGTATAATTTACTTTCTGGTCATAAACTATGCTAGGGAGAAAAAATCTGCAATGTTTTCTTAAACTAAGAAGGGTAGCAATATCTATGGGAATTATTATTTATACTAAGCCTATATTAACCTTAAAAAAAGTCTTAAAAATAAAATGGATTTAAAAAAAAATGTATTGACATGTCTATATCCTTTGACCCAGCAATTGTACTTTAAGAATTTATCTAAAATATATACTTGGCCAGGCATGGTGGATCATGCCTGTAATCTCAGCATTTTGGGAGGCTGAGGCAGGAGGATCACTTGAGGCCAGGGATTTGAGACCAGCCGGGGCAACACAGTGAAACCCCAGCTCTATGAAAAAAAAAAATAATAATAATAATAAAAAGATATGTCAATGAAAGTACACTAACATATACAGAAATGGGTGTCCACCACAGCACTGTTTAGAATAGTAAAAACCAGGTAATAATCTAAACGTCCACTAACAGAGGGACAGTTAAGTGATCTATGGTATATCCATATCACTGAATACAACACAGGAGGGGTTAAAAAGAACGAGGCACATCTACAGGTACAGACACAGAATAAGCCCCAGCACACCCAGTGAATGAAATCAGTCACAAGACAATTACAAAAACATTTGTCAGCACAGCCTATGAAAACATTTAAATGAACTTCTTGCCGTATTTAGAGTGTGTTAGTGTGGTCCCAATGAAAAAGCAGACTGATATAATGGAATTCCCTTTGGAGGACTTGGTGGCTCGTTCAGAGTAAGCTATCTTAAAAGACCAGCCAAATCTGAGGTCCATGTGCCTGGCGATTAGGGAAGTGCATGCTTCAGGTACCAGGATGTCATGGTTAAACAGATGGTTGTAAATATAAGCTCAAAATTGAATGTCAGATTTAATTGTGGTTCATGGTTCTCCTGAACAGTCCCAGGGATGGTATGATATGATCTTATTTATTTATTTTTTTTTTCTTGAAACAGAGTCTCGTTCTGTCGCCCAGGCTGGAGTGCAGTGGCGCAATCTCAGCTCAGTGCAACCTCTGCCTCCCAGGTTCAAGTGATTTTTGTGCCTCAGCCTTCTGAGTAGCTGGGATTACAAATGTACACTACCACCCCTGGCTAATTTTTATATTTTTAGTAGAGACGGGGTTTTGCCATATTGGCCAGGCTGGTGTCAAACTTCTAGCCTCATGTGATCCACCCACCTTGGCCTCCCAAAGTGCTGGGATTACAGGCATAAGCCACCATGCCCGGCCTCATTCTTATTTATTTTCTATGAGAGTATGTGTGTATATGGAGAGTGGGGTTGGGGAGGGAGGGAGTTTTTCCTTTTATGTTTATCTTTATCAATAAACTTGTTTACTTTTATAGTTTAAAAGAACTTGAAGGACAGAGATCTAATAACTGAATTCATAAAGCTTGTCGAATATAAGGATAATATACAAAATTAACTGTATTTCTAGATACCAACCATAAACAATTAGAAAATTTAATAAACAATATCATCTACCATAGCAGTATCTAGGAGTGAATCTAATGAAAAGATGTATAAGGCTTTTACATAATTGAAGGACATACTATGTTCATAATTTAGATGACTCAATAGTGTAAATACGTTGATTCTCCCTAAAGTGACCTACAGAGGCAATGCAATCCCAATGAAAAATTCTAGCAGGTATTTACGTGCACAGTGTGAAAGTTTACAAGCTGACTTTAAAATTTATATGGAAATACAAACACCTCAAAATATTTGACAGTCTTTTTTTTTTAAAGGTATATTGAGATGTAATCAAAGCCTATCAAGGCAGTCTTGAAGAACAAAGCTGGAGACTTTTACTATCAGAAGTCAAGATTTAGTATAAACCCACAGTGATTAAGAGAGTGTGCTGTTGGTGCAATGGAAACAAAGAAGGTCCAGAAACAGACCCACTCATATATTACTACTTGGTTTGTGACACAGGAGTACTAGCAGTAGAGAAGTGGACTTTTCAACAAATGATGTTGCATTCACTGGCTAGGAAATCCATATGGGAAAATATGACTCTTGACCCCCACCTCACTTCATGCACATCCACAAAAATCATCCCTAGGCAGATAGCAGACCTAAGTGTGAAAGGTAAAACAATACAGCTACTAGATGATAACAGAGGGGAATACCTACAAGACCTCAGGGCAGGCAAAGAGCTCCTATAGGACTAGTCACAAAAAGCCAAGATTAGCTATAAATTAGAAACTTCTGATCATTAGAAAACAGTATTAGGTGAAAAGGCTAGCCACCAAGTAGAAGCTATTTGCAAAGTATATATCTGCTAATGGACTTACACCAAATTATATTTTTAAAAACCTCTCATCTGTCAATAAGAAAATGACATAGAAATAGGCAAAAGATTTGAAAAGGCATATCACAAAAGATGATATCCAAATGGCCAATAAGCATATGAACAGGTGCTCAACCTCTCTTGTCATTAAGGAAATGACAATTAAAACAGTAAGATACCACTACATACTCACCTGAACGGCTAAAATTAAACAAACCAGAAAGAAAACAACAACAACAGCTGGGCGAGGTGGCTCATGCTTGTAATCTCAGCACTTTGGGAGGCTGAGGCAGGTAGATCACCTGAGGTCAGGAGTTTGAGACCAACCTGGCTAACATGGAAAAACCCTGTCTCTACTAAAAATACAAAAATTTGCTAGGTGTGGTGGAGCACATCTGTAATCCCAGCTACTCGAGAGGCTGAGGCAAGAGAATGACTTGAACCGGGGAGGCAGAGGTTGCAGTGAGCCGAGATGGCACAACTGCACTCCATCCTGGTAGAAGTGTGTATTACTACAAGCATTTTGGAAAACTTTAGGAAACTATCTATTAAAGTTAAACACGTATCTTATGACCTAGTAATTCCATGCCTCAATAGTTACCCACTGAAATGTATATATGTGTTCAACAAAAGATACACACAACAGTGTTCACAGTAGACCCATTTGTAACAGCCAAATGAAGTGAAGACAACTCAAATGTATATCGATAGAAAAATGGATAAATATATAATGGCATATTCATATAATAGAATATTATAAAGCAATAAAAAATAAACTGCCACTATATACAATAACATGGGTAACACACAAAGATAGATTTCATTTAAATAAACTTCAAGGAAAGACAAAACTTGTTTATAGTGTTGTTGGAAGTCAAGTTAGTAATTACCTTTGACGAGGGGTAGAAACTGGGAGGGGCCGGAGGGGTCTTCTGGGGGTGCTGGTGATATGCTACTTTCTGATCTGGGTGAGAGTTTGCAAAGATGTATTCACTTTGTGAATGTGCACTCGAGATTTGCAATGACAGGCAAATCTCTTTCTTTGCATGCTCTTTGAACAAATAATGAGAGACCTTCGGTTTGTAAATAGAAAATCAATCAAGAGGCTGTATGAAATGTCCTGGAGAAACACTCTAAGACTTCATTTTCCAGGGAAGTAGAAATAAACTTCCTAAGCTAAGTTCCTTATCTTCTGATTCTAAACATGGTTTTTCTCTGTAGCACCAGGCTGAACTATGAACAAATTCTTGTGTAGTGTAGTCACTCTTGCCCTTTTCACCTATTTGCAAAATAAAAAAGCCTGTACCAACCTTTAGAGATACAATGAAAAACTTCACCCATGACAGAAGCAAAACCTGGGCCTATTTCCTAATTTTATTTGGTACAAAGGATTTTAAAAGGATCCAAGGTGCAGTCTCTAGGCACAATGAAATTAAACTGGAAATCAACAATCAAGATATTTGGAAAAGCCCTCAATATTTGTACTTCTAAATAACTAAACAACATACTTCTGAATAACTCATGGATCAAAAAAAAAAATCAAAAGGGAAATTAGAAAGTATTCTGAAGTAGATGAAATGAAAACACAACATATTAATTTGTGGGATGCTACTTAAGCAGAACTTAAGGGGGAAATTTATACATAAAATGCCTACATAGAAAAGAAGAAAAGGGGTCTCAAATTGACTTAAAGAACTTAAAGAACTAGGAAAAAAAAGAGCAAGTTAAACCAAAGTAAACAGAAGAAAGGGAGTGATAAAGTTCAAATCAATGAAACAGAAAACAGAAAAATAAAGTCAATAAAACCAAAAACTTTTTTTTTTTTGAGAATAAAACTGATAAACCTCTAGGCAAACTGATCAGGAAAAAAGAGAAAACACAAATTGTCAGTGTCAAGAATGAGAGAAGTGACACCACTACAGGCAATACAGATAGAAAAGTCAACAAAGGAACATTATGAACAACTTTGTGCCTATAAATTCAGCAACTTAGACGAAATGGACAAATTCCCTGAAAAACACAATTAAAGCTCATTCAAGAAGCAGATAACCAAAAATAGCTCTATGTCTACTAAAGAAATAGAAATTTTAATTGAAAATCTTCCCACAGGTTGGGTGCAGTGGCTCAGGCCTGTAGTCCCAGCACTTTGGGAGGCCAAGGTTGGCGGATCACCTGAGGTCAGGAGTTCGAGACCAGCCTGACCAACATGGAGAAACCCCATCTCTACTAAAAATACAAAATTAGCCGGGCATGGTGGTGCATGCCTGTAATCCCAGCTACTCGGGAGGCTGAGGCAGGAGAATTGCTTGAATCTGGGAGGTGGAGGTTGCGGTGAGCCAGGATCACACCATTGCACTCCGGCCTGGGCAACAAGAACAAAACTCCGTCTCAAAAAACAAAAACAAAAACAACAACAACAAAAAGAAAACTTTCCCACAAAGAAACTCTAGGCCCAGATGCTTTCACTGGTGAATTCTACAACACATTTAAGGAATAAATAATATGAATACTGTACTATACAAACTCTTACAGAAAACCAGAGGAAATACCTCCTAACACCTCATTCTGTGAGGCCAGCATTACCCTGATACCAAAACCAAACAAACATATTATAAGAAAATAAAACTACAGACCAATATCTATCACAAACACAGAAGTAAAAAAATTCTAGACAAAATATTAGCAAATTGAATTCAATAATATATAAAAAGGATAATACCTCACGACCAAGGAAGGTTTATCCGGGAATGCAAGGTTGGCTTAAAAAGGAAATTCAAGTTCCAGGTCCACAGACTAAGAACTGGAGAGCAGGAAGAGACCTTAGAGATCATGAACTTGAAGCTGAAGTCATTGATTTGGGACCCTTTTTTTTTCTTTTCAACCTGGGCATTTTATGTATAAATTTCCCCCTTAAGTTCTGCTTCAGTGGCATCCCACAAATTTTATGTTGTGTTTTCATTTCATCTACTTCAGAATGCTTTCTAATTTCCCTTTAGATTCTTTTGACCCATGAGCTATTTAAGAAGTACGTTATTTAGAAGTACAAATATTGAGGGCTTTTCCAAATATCTTGGTTGCTGATTTCCAAAGTAATTCCATTATGCCTAGAGGCCACATCTTGAATCCTTTTAAAATCCTCTGTACCAAATACAATTAGGAAATAGGTCCAGGTTTTGCTTCTGTCACGGGTGAGATTTTTTAGTGTGTCTCTAAAGGTTGGTACAGGCTTTTTTTTTTTTTGCAAATAGGTGAAAAGGGCAAGAGTGACTACACTACACAAGAATTTGTTTGTGGGTCAGTCTGGTTTCAAAGAGAAAAACCATGTTTAGAATCAGAACTTAGCTTAGAAAGTTAATTTCTACTGTCCCAGGAAATGATGAGGAACTGAGACCTGCAGGGCTAAGATCACATGGCCAACTAGAAGTTGATCCTTAAGGCTGAACTTGGAGACTCAGGCAACAGTAGAAGAACATATTTTACTGTTTTTCATTATTTGGTCACCACATATCATGTAATTTGGTTACTTTGAGAGGAAGTATGGTATGATGCTTCCGGGGTTGAAAAGTCCTGGGTTTGATCTGTCTCCTGTAGTCTTGGGCATGTAATTTATCATCTCCTAAATGGAGATAATAATGGTGTCTGCATTGCAGATTAGTTGTATTAAATCAGATAATGTGTCTAAAGCACTCAGCAAACACATGGAACTTCCCAACAAATATTACTATTACTCCACCAGCACCATTGCCTATTACCACCACATCTGTATTATGAGGACACCAAATTTAAGTTAGAAGCAAAGGACAGAAACTATGCAGTCTACTTGTTTTTTTTTTTTGTGGAGATGGAGTCTCACTCTGTTGCCCAGGCAGGAGTGCAGTGGCTGATCTTGACTCACTACAACCTCCACCTCCTGGGTTCAAACGATTCTCTTGCCTCAGCCTCCCAGTAGCTGGGATTACAGGCGCACACCTCCACGCCCAGCTAATTTTGTATTTTTAGTAGAGATAGGGTTTCACCATGTTAGCCAGGCTGGTCTCAAACTCCCGACCTCAGGTGATCCGCCTGCCTCAGTCTCCTAAAGTGTTGGGATTACAGGCGTGTGCCACCGCACCAGGCTACTATGCAGTCTACTATGCAGTCTACACTCCCTTGAAGCCACACAGACTCAGGAACCCCAAACAAAGAGGAAAGAAAGTCAGACTATTGCTGGCTTAGCCATTTCTCTGTCTCTGGTCTGGGCTCTTCTGAGAATAAAACCTTTTACATGAGTGGCCTATTTCCTTTTGTTACATAAACTGGCTATTCTCTCCCAATTACCTGTTTTCCTGTCCACAGCGGAAAGGGCTTCAGGATGGAAGGAGAAAGGAGCTTCACGCGCCCCACTTTGTCCGTGAGTCCTCGGTACACCAGCTCCATATACTGCTCCCGGGTGAAAAAGCAACCCCGAGTAGTCATGCTTGCCCCTGAAACCATGTGATCCTGGATCAGTCCCGCCAATGGCTGGCCATCCTATAAGCCAAAACAGACAACACAAGAAGAATGAAAATAAATCTTAAGTCAAACTCTAATCCCTAATCGCCTGCCCGGAAGCCACTTTCTAGCAAGAGCCCTTCTTGTCTTGCCCACGTCCTCACTATGTTCTTCCTTGGGAGCCAACTGCTTCCCAAAACACACGACCAGGGTTTAGCACTGGCTTCTACATTTGCCATTTGCCCACTATCCTATATCAAAACTGCTTCAAACTCATCCAGTTCCCCAAGCCTTCTCTGTTTAATCCCATCTGGTTCTAGTTACTCCAGCATATTTTTGGCATTTATGCCTAAACTTGGTCTGGCTGCTGTCAGCTGTGTTCTTGTTTTTATACTTTGGTTTTATGCTTTAGTATTTTTCATACGTTTCTGGCCTGGCTCTTCTGTAAATCAGTCATGCACTCAACAAATATTTATCAGGAGCGTCCTGCATGCCTAGGCACTGGGTAGGCTTTTCCCTACTCCAGGGGACCAAATAGACCTGGTCCTTTATGATGAAGAGAACTAGACAGTAAACAAATGATTGGATAAATACAATATCACAAAGTGTTTTAAACGCCAAAGAGGAAAATAACAGGGTTGGTCATAATATAGACTTGAGGTGAGGGGGATGGTCAGAAATAGCCTCTCTGAAGGGAAGTTTCACAGCTGAGGCCTGAGGGGTGAGCTGTCCAGTGTTGGGAGGAAGGGGTTCCGGCAAAGGTTCCTCAAGAGAGCTGTGAGTGGGCCTGATGTGCATGACTGCAGAAAGGAGAACAGCCATTATTAGTTATCTCTTCACAACACAGCAGAGGGTTCATGGTGGGCCCTTAATAAAAGCTGTTATCTACCAGATGCCAAAAAGAAAGGCTTTTATGAAAAGCCTGAGATTTGGTGAGTGCATTAATTTCATTTGATACTTTCACAGCCATTCTGATCCCCAGTCTCCTGAACCTTATCTGTCGGGTCTGTGTTCACGGCAACATAATGCACGCTAAAGTAAAAATAGCTATGCTCACTGACATTCTTTAAGATGTAGATTTTGTAAACTTTTCAATGTTTATAGGAATTTGAGAAAAACCTGTGCCTTGGATATAAAGATTGTTAATCATTTGATTATTTGTTAAATACTAGCCAACAGTATGGTCATGTTTTATAACTAAGGCTAAGGGAACTCACAAATGCAGTCTGGGAGAAGCACCAGAAATTTAACCACATGTACTAACTCAAAGGCTAAAAAAGGATCCTTGTCAAATGGTCTAAACACTACAGTGATGGGCTCTATGTAAACTCAAAGATAACGATTACAGATGGGCTGGAAAGGTGGCACAGACCTAAGGCAAGATCAGATGGAGCACACAGCCCCTCTTATGAAGGCTTTGACTTAATAACATACGTAAAAAAATTACACTCTACCTCTTGTTGTCTAGATGGTCTTATTTTGCTTGGGGGAAAAAGCCAAACCAGTATTATGCATATGACTCATCTCACAGTCTTTAGGGGACAGATACTGATTTTTCCTTTTGTTTTCTTCCTTAAAGAACATAATTACACGTTCTGTGATCTATTCAGTGCCTTTTCCTCTCTCTGTCCAGATTTTTCCATGACTAGACAATTACTTTGATGGCTAAATCGCTTTCAATGCAATCATCACAAATTCTATGGCAGAATGCTGATTAAAGCAATTACTAAAGGTCTACTTACAATTCTAAATTTCCTAACTCCTGCTTAGGATCAGAAAGAACATCTCTGAATCAAAACCCCAGAAAATTGTCAGCTTTACTATTCTCCTTAATAGCACAGCAAAATGACATTACAATTAATGTCTCTGGTCAGGATGCTTTGGGAATAGGGTATCCCTGTAACTTGAATTTTCTAGCTGACTAAGTAGAAGTCAGGAAGTGTATCTGAAGCCTTGCTTAAAAACTTTCCACAAAGCATGGGCCCTCAATAAATAAACAGAAGGAAAAAAAATTAGTCCAAAAAGTAACACACAAATGAAAAGTTTAACTGTTTTCATGGAAAAGAAATAGAGTTCCATTCAACTCCTATTTTAAGTAAAAAGACGCCACAAAACTCTACTAAGTACATAAAACCAAAGACAAAATGTACTTTAATTTAGTATTATGGTTACTTAAGGCAGATAACCTGGTAATAGAGAAGAAATTGAATTATAAGTAAAGAAATATGGAAACTAAGGGAAATAAAGATACACTAAAAAAAATGACCCCAAAATACTGGTTTTTTTAGTTTAACCAAATCAGCTCTTGTCCTTTTAGGACTCTGCCAATAAAGACACGTTGCATTTTTATAACCATTAGCAAATATAAGGATTCCACTTCTTGGCATTTACACCAAGGACTAAATAAAATTTATCAAGAATCAAAAGCTCTTTACCTCTGACAAAAGAAAGTGAATGAAAGTACAGTGAATCTTCAAGCCATCTCCCATAAGCTTTTTTCAATAAATTAATTTATTGACATTAAGCTTATTTACCTGTGTTCTCCTGCCCCTCTTAAGTGTACACCCAACCTAAAACTCATAGGCATATGAGCATGTGATGAGGTCCACTTGGATTTATATGTCAGCCCACTGCAGGACACAATTTAAGCATGAAGTCTCCTATGGCTTTGCACCTTATTCAATCAAAATCAAGCACAGCACATTGAAGGTCATTGGTCTGAGGACTTCAGAGCACCTCAACTCCCCACATAGCTAATGCCTCAGGTCACTCTGCCAGCAAAAAACCATCTGCTGCTCCCCAGCAGTGTCCCCTCTGGTGAAATATGACTCGGCTGCTATAAAGTCAGAGACCCCACACAGTTCTGGGAGCCACTTCCTGTCACCTGCCTTCCCTTAGTCCCAGCCTCGCCTATAGAGTGGGGCTAAGAACACGCACAGCCAAGCAGATGGGCGGGGGGGCAAGGGGGTGGGGTGTCGTCCAAAGCTGCTGCATTCAAGTCTTGGCCTCACTGCTGGCTGACATATTACTCACCTGGTGTTTCCTTGTCTGAAAATCACACCAACCTCATAAGGAAGGGAATGTCTGCAAACTGCTTACAGCAGTGCCTAAGGCCCGTGGCCCACTTAATAAACGGCAGCTTTTACTGCCACCACCATAGAGCCACATTATTATTTAAATAAAAACATAAAAAGCCACTTTTCAAATTAGCAAATGTATTTTTTTTAATTTCCAAGTAATCTGGGCAAGCCCTTCACCACTTCTTCCTACATTTAGTCCCTTTGCTAATCCACAGCCAACAAAGGTAGGCAGAGAAGGGAAAGGCCAACTCAAACAACCGGGACCCTTGTAAAGCCACAGTGGTGCATCTGGTGGGAAAAGGGTCCGGGATGCCGGGCTCCTGGCCACCTGCCTGATTCCCTAGTGGCAGACGGCTGATGGGAATAGAGAAGCTCCAAGGAGCAGAGGATGCTGATTGACACTAGGCATCTCTGAGCAGCCCCTGGCACTCCCTGTGCACAGAGCTCTCCATCCCTGCGGCAGCACAAACCCTAGGAAGATCCAGGAACTCCCTGTCCTTCCTCCTGCTTCTCAGCTGAGTGTCCTTGGACAAGTTACACGAATCCTTCAAGTGTAAAATGTGGACACGAATAGCACCTACCTCCAAGGACTGTGGGGAGGGTGAAATGAGGAGCCTCTAAAGTGCTCTCTGCACAGTGTATGGCACTGAAAAAGTACTTGGGAAATGGGAGCCTTGGTCTGATGTTACGATTATTCTTCATACTCCACTACAATCCAAATGAATGATGTATAACTGTGAATCACTGTGGCACAAATGGCTTATAATTTAGGAGGATTCAGACCTTTGGGTGGGTGGTGAGGGTGAAGTAGGCACTGAAACACGCTCTGTCTTCTTCCCTGCAGCCTGCCTCTTTCCCCACTCTGTCCCTCCCATGAGCACATGCTAACTCAGGCCCCTGCCACTCCTGGCCACGAGTCAGCTGCTCAGGAGACAGGGGAGGAAGTTCTATCCTTCCCTCGTGTCCCTCTGGACAGCTGTGACTACATGGGGTTGCCCTTGAGGAGTGAACTTGGAGAAAGAAGGAAAGGATTCAAAGAGGACAGAAGATGCCTTCACGGGCTGCTGGGGGATCTCTTCTGGGCCCTTGGGGTTAGGCTGCTTCTTAAAACTCATGTTTGTCAGAACAAATTATCAAAGTCATCAGTGGACCATGAGAACCATTACAGTGTTGGGATGCTAATGCTGGCCGGGGGGCTACTAAATTGCAGAATCCAAATTTAAGTGCTGAACACAAGACCTATTACACCGTTATTAAGGTTGGCTTTCTGGGATGGCTATCACAATTTCTGTCCTGATTTACATTTTACAACGCAGCAAGACATAAACATTTCCCAGCCTCTAAGCAACTAGATGGGCTAAAAGCCCCACCTGGGAGAAACCAAGACCCTCCATTCCAGGCGCCCCTGTCCTGGAGCTGCCCAATGACCCCAGGGGCTGGCAGGGCCCAACTTAAAAGTGCTAAGTCATGCTGACGATGACCACGGAACGGCCTCAAAGCTAGACCTACCTTGGGAACAAGGTACTGCTGATCGGTGCAGGCCAGGACGTAGGCCTCGGCCCGGCCCAGCTCACTCTGGGGGAAATGGGCATTCATCTCGTCTCCATCAAAGTCGGCATTATAGGCCTTGCAGTTGGCATAGTGGAGCCGCAGCACTTTCTCTTCAGGCAGGACGCGGGCACGGTGGGCCTGGATGGAGGGTCTGTGCAGGGTGGGCTGTCGGTTCAGTAGCAGAATGTCCCCATTCTTCACATGCCGGCACACCTGGGAACAGAGTGGACAGACAGGTGGGTGATCAGTGCAAACGTCAGTATCACCACAGCTCTTTCCAAGTGCTCACCTCAGCTTGACCAAGGTGTGGCTTCTGTCTCACATCCTAGTCAACTAAATGCAAGGGGAATTTTTCATCTGGAGCGAAACCCTGGAAATCTCTGAGAAATACGTGCTAGGCCCTTCTGGTCCTGGCCCTTTACAACCCTGATCCTAGCTCTAGGCTCAGAAGTATAAGGAACAAATAAGACCACAGGCCTTTGTCTTCTTCAGAGATGCATAGCCCTCCCAGGTTCCTGGATTACTCTGAAAACTAATCCAAAGAAAGAAATGGATACAACTCCTGAAAACATAACCATAACAAAATGAAGACATAACCATAAAACCACTGGGTTTGAAAGGTATTGGCAGACTCTCGAATCCCCCCGTGATCACATGTGAATACATTATTCTAAACAGAAATTCTACATTTCACAAAAAATTTGCCCAGCTTCATATAGCAGAGCCAGAACAGGGTTCTTAGTTAGTTCAATGCCCTCAGAGAACACTTTATTGCACTTCAAAAATTAAGAGCTGTAAATTGTCATAGTCTTTTGGGAACGGAGTTTGAAAATAGCTATTAAAACACTTAAAACACATTTCCTGTTGGCTCTTCAAGAAAAAAAAAGCACCCTCACAAGGTTAGACGAGTATGTATGTTTGTGTAGCAGCAATGACAGCGGCAAAAACTAGAAATAACCTGACTGCCCCACAGAAGGGGCAATAGTATATCCACACTATGGAACATTATGCAGTGATGAACAAGGATAAGGTAAATGTAGACAAGGCCTGAAGTGACGGCAATAACGTATTACAGCAAAGAAAAAAAAAACCCAGGTGGCATGTGACGTGATAAAAAAAAAAAAAAAATTTAAAAACCAACCGTGTATGTGTGTGTGTGCGTGCGTGCGTGTGTGTGTCTCTATGGGAAAGGGGTGGTTGGATCCTCACTAGGCTGTATTATTTTTCTGAGACAGGGTCTCTCTCTGTTGCCAGGCTGGAGTATAGTGGTACAATCATGGCTCATTGCAGCTTCAACCTCCTAGCCTCAAACGATCTTCCTGCCTTGGCCTCCCAAAGTGCTGGAATTACAGGCGTGAGTCACCACACTGAGCTACTTTCCTACATCTTAGCATTGTTCTTCCTATAATGAATATGTGATGCTTCTGTAAATTTTAAAAAAGATCTTCACTTATTTTTAAAGAAAGAAATATTGAACAAGTGCTATGCTCATTGCGAGAGGGAAAACAGAAAATACAATTTTAAAGATAAGAAGATCCTTTTAAAAATCACAAGTAATTGTACCCCTCTAAGATAACCACTGCTCATATTTTTCCCCCCTTATAAATATCTGGGTGGTCATGTCCTTCTGACAGACATCTCTCTCACAAAGCTGACTTTCCCGTACCGCCTATTAAGACCCTTACCACCCTTATCTTTAATTATATTAACTACTGGGCCTCCTAAACACTGAACATAAAGTGACACCTTAAAAGACAAATGCATGAAGGTAACTGCCACCCCATGCATCCTGAAGGGCTCCTCTAAGTAGTACAAAGGAATTACGAAGACGTGGTGAAATCTCTGCCACCCCAAATCTCCTCTAAATCACAAGATAGCAGGTAGGAGAAAACAACAAATTATTGTAAGTCTAGTTTCTTCTTATGTTGCCCACATTTATGAAACTGCATTAGGAAGTTCATTAAAGAGAGAGGCTAGAAGTAATTAAGAGATACTCTCCAAAACTCTCTCCCCGATTCCTGTTCAGTGCGGTTAAAAGTTCTCTCTCTCTAGCTCAGAGAAGCAGGGAGCAAAACCCTCAAGTGCTACAAAGCAATCTTAAAAGTACCTAGCAAGGAGTCCGTCTTTTTGCTCCCAAAGGAATTCAAACCTTCCCCTCCCAATTGCCAAGTCCCATGCTTCTAAGGAGACCTAAACTCTGAGGGTTCCCACGAGCATCTGCCCAGGGCACTGGCCGCTGTCTGACTGCGTCATACATGCTGAGGTCTTCTTTCTTTAGCCTCTCAAGGGAGAAACTGCCTAGACCTGTGGCCCAAGCCCAAAAAGCCAGGCTGGGCCTAGGATTTGAGTCTTGCAAATTTGAGACATCCTCCAGCGTAAGCAAACTCGCCACAGCTGGGAAGGTACACAGGCCAGTCTGGTAGGCACCGGCCAATCCAAACAGAAGCCCTGGAGCATAGGGTATTCCCTTTGCCAACCCAAACCCGAGGCCCTTCCTTTCTCTTGTCTCTAAGTAAATACTGCAGTGAAAATTAGCGTGCCCCAGTGCCCCAGGGTCAGAATTTTCAGAGGCAGGCTTGGAGCCAAAGGCCTGCTTCTGGCAGGCTGCTGAGCAGGGCAATGAGCCTTGGCTCTCCGGGCCATTTCCTCTTTTATTTACAAGGCCCAGGGGATAGGGCAGAGCTTTCATACTTCATAGGGGAAATGGGTCCTTTTGGCCTTTCCCCTCCTCACCTAGCCCGTGGTTCCTCCTCAGACAAGACCTCAGTGTTTCCTTCCCAATCAACCTCACATAGACCCTTCAGCCTTGCCCTGACCCATATGCAACACATTAACCAAAGTCTTCAAAAATTACAGGCCAGGAGCAGTGGCTCATGCCTGTAATCCCAGAACTTCGGGAGGCTGAGGAGGGCAGATCTCTTGAGCCTAGGAGTTGGAAACCAGCCTTGGCAACATGGTGAAACCCCATGTCTACAGAAAATACACAAACTAGCCACCATCTGTGGTCCCAGCTACTTGGGAGGCTGAGTCAGAAGGATCACCTGAGCCCAGGAGGTGGAGGCTGAAGCAAGCTGTGATTGTACCACTGCACTTTAGCCTGGGAGACAGAGTGAGACCTTGTCTCAAAAAAAAAAAAGAGAAAAAAAATCACAGGTTTTGGGGGTAGCAGACTACAGTCCTCAGGCTGGCCACCTGGTTCTGTAAATAAAGTTTTATTGGAACACAGCCATGCCTATTTGTTTGTGTACTACCTGTGGCTGCTTTGGTATTAGGCGGCAGAGCTGAGCAGCTACAGCAGAACCTGCATGGCCCAGGACCACAGAAATGTTTACTATCTGACCCCAGAGGAAGGAGGGCTTGCTAAGGCCCGAGAGAGCAGCAAGAGTTCGCTGCCTTCAGTCCCCTCTTTAGCTCTGAGGCTGGCCCCAGCACCTGGCTCACAGTTGCCTCCTGATGACCCCAAACTCTCTCTGCCCACTTGCCCTGCACATTCCCCTCAAACTTGTTTCTTCTTGGGCATTATGTGCTTAAACTCACTGTCCGTCACTGCTGTTCCCTATGGTGTCTACCACACCCCTCCGCAACAGCAATACATTTATATGCTCACTTCCTAGTGGTTCCCCCGCCATGCTGTCAACGCCAGGGTGGTGAGGATCTGTCCGCAGGGACTGCAAAGTGCTAGCATGCAGGGGGCATCAGTACTGCCTCATCCCTCACCCCTTCTCCTAGTCTCTCTCTCATCCTTTCCTACTGTGAGTCTGTTTCACATGTTTGACCTGAGTTAAATGTAAGTGAAGTGAAACACACCTTGCTTCTTTTTGCATTGCTCACACAGTGCCTAGCAAAACACCAGGCACTTAGGAAAGGCAGACCGATTCTACGAACCTGAATACAAACCTTACTTCGTGCACTAGAGAAGAACAAAAGAGGTGACTTGATCTATGTTTGCATGTGCCCTGTCACCAAAGGAGAATACAGTAATACAGGCGGTGTATTACTGCTGTCCCTCAGGACGGCGGTGAGAACGAGGAAGCAAGAGGGCCTGTGATGAGCAGTGATGGGCACCGCCGCAAGGCCAGGAGCATTTCCTTTTCCTCTCGGTTCCTCTAAAGTTCCTTCAAGGCTGATGCAACTTTGCAGAGCTGAACTCAGTGTTAAAGAAGGGCAGGTCAGCCATGGGTATGGGTGGGCAGAGGGCAAGGAGAGGCCTGCCTGCTGTGTAGGTGGGTGAGGAAAATCCAGGCAGTCACCTATTGACTCCAGTAGTCACTTGTGGGTTACATCCAAGTCTAATCCATTTCCCTCCAACAACTGCTGCCACTGTTGCCTAGTTAGGGGTCATCTGCTACTCCCCTCCCAGCAGGAATGGCTATTATGTGACAGAGCCACAGAGCTGTCATCTGCTGATTTCATGCACTCAGCAACATTGTTAATCGATCATGTGCTCCTTCCAGTGGAACCTGATAGAGCCTCAGGATTCCCTACCACAGCACTATGGGCTGGCATTAGCAATTGCCCAAAATGGAAACATTAGTTATAACCTGTCATTTGTTGCTTATCACTGGCACAGAGCACTCCCTTCCTAAGAGTGGCTCTCAAACATCAGCATGCAGAAGAACCCTCTGGAAAGCATAGTAAAGAAGGATTCCAAACTCTATTCTAAGAGATTCAAATTCAGTAGAGGTTGGGGGATGTGCATTGCTCACAAGCTCCAGGGATGCTGCTGATGCTGGTCTGGGGACTGCCCTTTGAGTAGTCCTGTTTAAGGGCAGCCATTCTTTTGCCCGGGGACTACAAGGTGAATCTAAAAAGCCACCCATGTGTCGGGAAGCTTCCTCCTAGGGATGGGCTCCTGTGTCAGTATGCACTGGAGTCACACCTGATGGCCACCAATCACCAGGATCCGAACAGGAGCCGGATGGGTCCCTGACCAAAGCTGCCCTTACTCACAATTTTTGTCCCCTGGGGCTTAGGTGCCCCCGTGGCTGGGGTCAGGAGCTGCTTGGCCACGGCCTCTCGCTGGGTCATGTCCACAGCGCTCAGGGCTGTGCGGCTGCCGTCCTCATTGATGACCATGGAGGCTCCTGGGTGCACATTGGGGCCGTTGATGACCGCTTGCCTAAGTTCCTGAACATTCCACGGGGTAACTGGCTGTGGGTAGGTCAGTTTTGTGGCAAACACCTGGAAATGAGGAATGGAGGTAGAAATTCAGGGCAGGGAGAAAAAAAGGTCTCATGGACCCCAAATCTGTCTCAATAGGCTGTCTTTTCCCCCAAGATGTGGAGGAGCTGTCTGACTTGGCCAAGAAGGTCTTCCAGTGAGCAAAGTAACATCCTGCCTGTCTTCTGCTACCCCCTTAATGGTATAGAGACTAGGCCTCCTTTTCTATCAGTTAGTCTGAAAGGAATAATTTAAGCGCAGCAGTTTATATAATTTTTTTTTTTTTGAGATGGAGTTTCGCTCTTGTTGTCCAGGATGGAGTGCAATGGTGCGATCTTGGCTCACCACAATCTCCACCTCCTGGGTTCAAGCAATTCTCCTGCCTCAGCCTCCCGAGTAGCTGGGATTACAGGCACGCACTACCACACCTGGCTAATTTTGTATTTTTAGTAGAGACGGGGTTTCTCCATGCTGGTCAGGCTGGTAGCGAACTCCCAACCTCAGCTGATCTGCCCGCCTCGGCCTCCCAAAGTGCTGGGATTACAGGCGTGAGCCACCGCGCCCGGCCAATTTTTTAACCCATTCTAAAACTTCATTTTCTTATCTGCCAATAAATTCAAAGTTCCCAAAGGTGGCATGGAGCACTTGCTTGAGACAGGTGGCAAATGCCTGTCCTCAAATACCACGACATCCCTCATCCTCCCTGGCAGACATCACTAATGGATCATGGCGCTGTCCCTGAGCCCAGACACGGCATTGGAATATCCCAACTCCACAGTTCTGGCAGCCATTACAATCAAGGTGGTACTTGAGATGAAACTGACGCATTCCTCTGATACCTAAGAAAATGCAGTGTGCTGTGTTTAAAGCTGGGCCTGGGATACGCTCCAAGTAAAACAAGTTCCCTGTTAAATGAGTTTTTGAGCTACTGAATATTATAAACCTCTAATGCTTCCAAATGTACACAAATACACCAGAGGCTCTGAGATGTCCTACAAAAAGGAACTTGTCCAGCTTTGTACAGGTCCCGTGCAGCAGCACTTTCTCAGAAGGCTTCTGGGGCTACCCCGGCCCCTGCGTTCCTCAGCCTGAGCCTGCTCTACTGTTGCTGATGCACTTACCACCCATCACCGTTCAACAGAGCATATATATACTTGTTCATCTATTTACTGTCTGTCTCCACCCCTGGACACTGCTTTATATGGGAGCACACTAGTCTGGGCTTCACTGCTGGTCTCTAGCTCCTTGCTCCCGTGGCACCTGTCAACAGTGCTCTATGGGAAGCGTGTGATCCAAGGGGCCAGAGGCAGTTCTATCCACTGTAATCTTCCCAGCTATCCTGTGAGGAATACCTACGCCCCAGGCCACCATGGCCCTGAGACTTGCGGCAGTCTGCAGGTGGGCAGAGAAGTGACTTCGGGGTCTCTCCTCCAGTGACAAGCCACTACCAAACAAACCCAGATCTAAGAAAGAGAACCCAGCACCTAGAAGATAGAAGAGGCAGCACAAAAGGTCTCTCGCGGAGCTGGGGACACTGTAGGCACTATGAAGTCAAGGCCAACAAGGGTGGCCCCTGCCCTGTCCAGAGAGGGCAACCAAAAGTTGCTACATGTCTCCTCGGGGCCTCAGATTTGGGAATGTCACCACTGGACTTCGCAAAGCTGGTCCTCACCACATGATCCAGCCTTTGAATGCAAGGACTATGGTTCCCAGGAGGCAGTGGGTACAGGACTGGGCCTTCTCAGACTGCTGTCTCCTGACACATCACGCCTTTGTCCAGGAAACCCAAGTGTGCCACAAAGAGATGAGGCCATGGGGACACAGGATGATCGGAAAGAACACTTCAGCGCTGCTCATCACCAGTCCCCAGAGAGGGGTGGAGGGGGTGGCATGCAAGGAAATGAGGCTCTCCACGGAGGGAAATTAAACCACCTTCACATTACTGACCTAGAGGCCGGCCCATTAAGGAGGAAGCCGATTAAAGGCTGCTGCTGCTGAGCACCATGACACGAAGTGCTAAGGATATGAGAAGACGAAGCTGGCTCCCAGAGGGGGTCGGGGGGAGAGCACTAACAGGTGAACAGCAAGCTGCTGACCCTGAGAAGCGAAACAGGGCCTGGGCAACATGCACACGCCTCTCTCCGGGACTCACTCCCTTTCCTCTTCCCAGTAACCTGGGGTACACATTTCTGATGCCTGGAAAGTACACAGGACTGATAACTGATATGCCCCATGCCCTCTTCCTCTCCCGTCATGTATTCAATTTGGTGAGGAAGGTGAAAAGACTAGGCTGAGGTGGGCAGGAGGAAGCTATGCGGGCGGGGATGTGGAACACCCCACAGTCAGCTCCCTGGTGCTGACTTGTTGGTAGGAGGTGTCTGTAAGCCTAGCAAGGAGTGACAGCAATGCCATCATGCAGCTTCCAGTCACCTCCTTGTGGGCTGTCCAGGAAGAGGCAGAAGCTAGTTCCCCCCAGGCCAGTATAATCTGCTGCACATCCTGTCCCCAGCCCTCTGCGGCATTCTTGTCTGCCACCCACGGGGAGCAAATGAGCCCTGCACACACACACACACACACACACACACACACACACACACACACCATGGGAATTCCAATTTCGTTGGTGTTGATGTACATGTCTGGGCAGATGACTGAGCGCGCAGCGTAGTCCACCCGCTTTCCCATCATGTGTTTTCGGAAGAGGCCTTCTTTCTTCTCCAGGATCTTTATGGAGAAAAAAGGCCATAAAAAACATTCAACAAGAATCCCAGTAGGCTTATTAGTTTCTTGTTTCAATACACAATGTTTATTATTTATCTTCTGTAGCTAGCAATGGGAATCCAGTTTTTTGCTCACCTGCCTAATGCCTGGGTACTTGTCCATCATTAGTTTGTCCATCTCGCTATCAAACACAATATTGACGTGGCTCTGAAGGCGAATCCAAATGTTGTAAAGTTTGTCTATGAGGGACTGGCCTGGAAGTGTACTCAAAAAGGATCGGTCAATAGCAATCAAAGAGTCTTTTTCCTGGAAGATAAAACCAAGAAAACAGGGATGATGGAAAAAAGCTCCAACAGGCCTGGCTTGATTTAATTTTTCTTTCTTACTCTGGCTCTGACAACTATGCACTCTGGAGTTTATCTCCTCTGAACCTGACAGATCAGAGACAAACATGCTAATAAATCAGTCTTGTAAGTACATGTCAATAAGACATATCAGCACTACTACATATTTACCAGCCTGTCTCTTTCTAGTAGTAAGATGAACTCAAAATTTATAAGCATGCTTCTTTCTTCAGGCATTTTTGCTGAAATCCCTTAATATGCAATTCCTAAAGAAAACTAAGAAGTCCTTCCCACATCAGTACATTTCTTATGAAGTTCTGTTATCTTGCCAGATAACCAATTCTCATATGCAGTTTCAGTTTTATTTATGGCTTTGAAAAACTTGATCCAAACCAATTACAAACATGCAGGTAGAACAATTTCTTAAAAGGAACTAGGTTTGCCATACGATATTCTATGTCATCAACTAAGATGTGGGTCTCCAGCTGAGCTATATCAAGTTACTGGCTGATTGCCAAGTCTCATTGGAATATTTAACGAATCCTTTTTTAATATTTTTGCCCCTAGCCCTGTCTCCTCCTCTCTCCCACTCCCTACCCAGGGGACAGAAATACACAGAAGCCTTCAGCTGGCTTAGAGCACCACCTATTGATACTGTCTGGCCACCTACTGGCCCCATCGGCTGGGTATGACACAAGGAGACAGATGGTCCCACGTCTTCCAGTGTGGGCAGATACGAGAAGAAACCTGTCAGTGTCTTGAGGTGGGAGGGTGAGGGTGGGTGAAGATTCAGTAAACGAGAATGTTATGAAAACCCAGTAGTGATGAAGTGGGCTTGTCCTCAAACCTGAGGAACACAGGAATCTTCTTTAGCTCTAGGGAAAATAGATGTATTCTACATAAAACACTCAGGGTCCCCTTCTGGCTGGAGTCCCAGAGGGAGATACGGTCACCTGTATGATGACCGCGCCCTGTTAGCCCAACTCACTGCTCATGGCATTACCTGGCTCAGGACCAGTGATTGTGAAATGAGTGAGAACTTGTCTCACTGGAGTATCCCCAATGCCTAGACGGTGCCTGGCAAGGGCTGCCATGAGGATGGAACACAGAGAGTAAGGGGGAGAAAAAACACATCCTGTCAATCACAAGGAAAGAGGGCACTGGGACATAGGAATCAGAGGACTATTTGCCCCTCGGAGGCGAAGCATTTGTTTGACAAAGGGGACGACCAATTTTTTTTTTTTAAATTATTGAGATGGGGTCTAACTCTGTCACCCAGGCTGGAGTGCAGTCGTGCGATCACAGCTCACTGCAGCCTCGACTTCCCTGGCTCCAGTGATCCTCCCACCTCAGCCCCTTGAGTATCTGACACCATAGGTGTGAACCACCACGCCCAGCTATTTTTTGTATTTTTGGTAGAGACGCGGTTTCGCCATGTTGCCCACCTGGTCTAAAACTCCTGGGCTCAAGTGAACCTCCTGCCTCGGCCTCCCAAAGTGCTGGGATTACAGGCTTGAGCTATCATGCCTGGCCAGGCTGCCCGATTTTTAAGGGACATCAAACTAAGATTCTCAACCCTGGTCACTGGGTACAGTTATCCCATGGTCTTTTCTTGGAAACTGCACTAAGGCATGCACATGGCCGATGTCTTTTACACTAAGGAGTTTCTAAAAGCACACCAATGCTGGCTGATCAGGAAACAAGCAAAACCACAGAAAGCCCCAAGTGTAACCTGCACCATAAGTGTCCAGGAGACAGTGGCACCACCTTGTGATGGGCCCAGCAGACAGCGGGACTGTCACAGTGGCTGGAGTCTGAGAACCCGGACTGTCTACCCAAGGCTGCCTATTTGCATCCAGAGAGTACTTTAGAGCTGGGAAGGTTCTTGATGACCTCAGCAAGCTTCCTGGGTGCCCAATTCACCTTTGTACCCACTGAAGACCTACTACTTAACCCGGCACACAGAAGGGGCTCAGGAAATGTTAGTTGAAATTGTCCTATTCTGAGAGGAATTTCCACTCTGCAATACTGCCTTCCTGACCCCAATGCTGGAGACATTAACGTGTCCAAAATAGAGCTGGCGACATGAGCTCTAGTACTGGGACCCAGAAGGGACACTCTTAAAGCCTGAGGGAAGCAGGCTATTCTTTCTAGAGCTGCTGAGACCTGGTAGCCCGGAACAGCCTAGGTGTGAAATCTCACCACAAATCACATGCACTTTATAGCAGACACTAGTATAAGGAAGTGACTCAACTAGGGTCATCTGGCGTGGTCGTTCGGTGCAGAACCTAGACCAGAACCCACACCTTTCCATGCACAGACCCATGTGTATCCCCCTAATGTTCCTAGGTGCCCCCTAAGCCCAGAGCTTACACTAAGGCTGCTGCCAGCTGCATAGAACATCCCAGGAAGCATCTCCCGGACCCAGTGTCCACATCCACACCTCACAGAGTTAACACTAAGCGTGTGTGCTCATCACATCAGCACCAGAGCAGCTCTGACCTCATCTGTAGTGGGTGCGGCCACTTCCTCTGGCAGCTTCTGTTCTTGGGCCATCAATGCCAGAAGTTTTCGAATCAGAACTACATCCTTCATGACAGCCTGCAAGTTCACCGTCTGGCCATTAGTAAACATCTGGTCTCCTAGGCGACTGACTGGGCGATACCTGCAGGGGGACATACGAAATAAATGAATGTTTAGTGTGAGGAAAGGATCATGTTCTTCAGCCTCTCCACCCATGCCTACTGTAAGGAGCACACCCCACCACGCTCAAAACAACCAACCTTCCCAACCAACATTCCGGCTGGGTGTGGTGGTTTAAGCCTGTAATCCCAGCACTTTGGGAAGCCACGGCAGGCGGATCACTGGAGGTCAGGAGTTCGAGACCACCCTGGCCAACATGGTGAAACCCCATCTCTTTGTAAAATACAAAAATTATTTGGGTGTGGTGGTGCGTGCCTGTAATCCCAGCTACTCGGGAGGCTGAGGTAGGAGAATCACTTGAACCCAGGAGGCAGAGGTTGCAGTAAGCCAAGGTCATGCCACTGCACTCCAGCCTGGGAGACAGTGCAAGACTCCGTTTCAAAACAAACAAAAAACAACCAACATTCCTATTGCGTTCACAACAAACGGGAAGGAAAGCAAGCCCTCCCACCACCTGCACCTGGAGCGGAACTGCAGCTTTGTCTCTCAGTGCCCTTGGCCCTTTCACCTCTCCTAGAGATCACGTTTCAGTTCCTTAGTACGCTTTTTTTCAGGTGAAATAAGTTAATTAAAGGGTATTACCTTGAGGGTGGCACCACCAAGAAATCTAGAAAGAACACACTGGGATTGAATCTGGACTCCATACCGTCATCATCCATTCCCGAAAAAAGGTAGTTCAGAAAGAATCCTACGTTGGAAAGAAATAAACCAAGAAGACCATTTAAATCTATCACTAAGGGCATGGGAGGACAACCATAAAAATATTACTGAGTGAGGAAAAAACAGAATACAAGATAATATGTAGAGTTAAGGTCACAGTTTTCTTTTTTGAGAAAAGGTCTCACTCCTGTCGCCCAGGCTGCTGTGCAGTGGTGCGATCATGACTCACTGCAGCCTTGACCTCCCAGGCTTACGCAATCCTGCCACCTCAGCCTTCCAAGTAGTTGGGACTACAGGTGTGTGCTACCATGTCCAGCTAATTTTTTTTTTTTTTTTTTTTTTAAGAGATGAGGTTTTGCTTGGTTGCCCAGGCTGGTCTCGAACTCCTGGGCTCAACTGATCCACCTGCCTCAGCCTCCCATATTGCTGTGATTGGAGGCATGAGCCAACATGCCTGGCCTCATTTTTCTTTATAAAAACAAAAAACACCCTCTGTGTACATGACAGTTTGTATGCAGGGGATATGATAGCATAAAAATGGGTACTACAGGGACAATAGCTCTTAACCCAGGGACTGAGATGGGCAAGGATGGGGAAGAAACTTCACTTGTTTTGAATCACCCTCCTGGACTATTAAAACATAGACATCACACACATCATTATTACTTTGATCTTCATAAAAAATATGTTGAATAAAAAAAATTTTTTTTAAGTTAGCCTCCTCCCACCCCTAACAGGTACTGCCAAGAAAGGATCTTCTGTGGATCAAAGCTTTATTTCAGGTTTCTGGTTACTTTAAAAAATGCCTAGAGAAAAAGATTAAAATGTGCTAGGGCCTGCCACAGAAGCAATCATACTAACTCCAGTGCTTTTTTTTTTTCTGATACCTCTTTAACAACATGTTCATTTGTAAGCGCTTATTATTACACAGAGGTTATAGTCAGCGTTCCACAACATACTCTCACAAGGGCTTGAATATACTGCATAGGTTTTGTTATACACTCAAAAGGAAAGAAGGATTTCCCTTATAGTAAAGTCCCAATTAAAATAAGAGAGAGTTCATTCTTTGATTCACAGAAGGACAAAGCATTTTACTTATGGGCATTTAAAATAAGTTACACTGAACCTTCTAAAAATATGCCAACCTGTATTAAGCGAGGCCCACCTGCAGTTGTCATTTGATAACCAGGCTCAGCTGCAATAATTGTCAAGTTTTTGGTGCTGGGTATGACCTCCCCTGCTCTATGACATCTCAATGTCAATGTGCCCTGAAGACTGCCCCAAACCTCTGGATCAGTTCCAGGAGGGAGCTACAATCATTACAACTTAAAAGAGGTAATAAGGCAGGGTTAATGAGTCCAGGAAATAAAAGCCTAGAGAAGATCAAGGCTATTTCTTTAGCCTGATACAGCACCTTCATTCTTCCACAGGGCAGAAAGGTGTTCGCGGGCACTGGTGGGTGTTAAGTATCCTCGTTTTCCTATCTGAGCTTCCTCAATTCCTGGAGCCAAGGAGGAGAATCAAAGTGCAATAAATCAGAAACAGGTACTCTTTCTGCAATGGGATTTATCAGTTCTTTATCCCCAAGCCTGCAACTTGACCACAAAAATCAATCTCAACGGTAGCATATTATCAGGCCTGGATTTCCTCTGGCCCTTAATCTCATTTCTATAGTAATAAAAACCATATGGCTATTGTATAAAACCTTAAAAAAAAAAAAGCAAAGTAAAAGAAAACATTACCCATAATCCCATCACATTAACAACTTCTATCACTTTTATGTACTGTTTTCCAGGCCTTTTTGTCTATACAAGTATTTTACACAACTGTAATCTTCAGTGTGGATTTATTTTGCGCACTACTTTGCCCTTTTAGTATCATCTCATCAGCATTTCTGCACGTTGCTATGTAGCTTTTGCCTGATCACCATTTTTCATGGCTATGTGATATTCCATTAAGGATGATTCCTAATTCACTTAACCATATTCTCATAATTGGACATCTGGATTGATTTCCATATTTTTCTATTATAAGTAACATTATAATAAATATCTTTATCTATCTGGTTTTTACCAGAAAAGTTCACATAAGTTGAATTATGGATAAATAAGTATTTTTATGGGTAAATATATACTGACTTCTTTTTACAAATATCATACTGGTGTGTGAGGAATGGATTGGGCTTGGTTTCTCACACTAAGCAAGATCACTCTGGGATGCCATCTACCAGCAATACCGAGGTTACATTAGAAAACCAGGCTTGGGGCTGCCATTCAGGAGGTAGGGTCCAGGCATTTAGATGATTAACTAAGACAAGTAAGTAGTGTGTCTTTCAGGTTCAAAACTTTCTGGGCACTTTGGGAGGCCAAGGCAGGCGGATCACCTGAGGAGTTTAAGACCAGCCTGGCCAACACAGGGAAACCATGTCTCTATGAAAAATACAAAAATTAGCCAGGCGTGGTGGTGGACGCCTGTAGTCCCAGCTACTTGGGAGGCTGAGGCAGGAGAATGGTGTGAACCCAGGAGGCGGAGCTTGCAGTGAGCGGAGATCATGCCACTGCACTCCAGCCTGGGCGACAGAGGGAGATTCTGTCTCAGAAAAAAAGAAAATACTGGACATGATTGTAATCCCAGCTACTAGGGAGGGTGAGACAGGAGAATCGCTTGAACCTGAGAGGCAGAGGCTGTAGCGAGCCGAGATCGTATCACTGCACTCCAGCCTGGATGACAGAGTGAGACCCCGTCTCAAAAAAAAAAAAAAAAAAAAAACGCAAAACAAAACAAAAAAACCCCCAAAAAACTTTTTCTGGATACATCCACTGGAACTAAGCATTACTCAATTTTCCCTTTTTATTCACATATCAGGACAGGAACTATGCCTTGTCTGTGTTCCTAACACTTGACAGGGTGTCTAGCTCACAGCAAATTCTAAATTAAGAGTATACAGCTCAAATATAAAATAGCCTAAGATAGTCTACACTTAAAAACACCACTCTTGCCTTTTCCTCCTTTTTTTTTTTTTTTCGAGACGGAGTCTTGCTCTTGTCACCCAGGCTGGAGTGCAGCGGCACGATCTCGGCTCACTGCAACCTCCGCCTCCCAGGTTCATGCGATTCTCCTACCTCAGCCTCTCAAGTAGCTGGGATTACAGGCGCACGCCACCACGCCCTACTAATTTATGTATTTTTAGTAGAGACAGGGTTTTGCCATGTTGGCCAGGCTGGTCTCAAACTAACGACCCCATGATCCACCCACCTTGGTCTCCCAAAGTGCTGGGATTACAGGCATGAGCCACCGCGCCCGGCCTCCTCCATTTTTAAAAACTAGCTTCATTCCACCTCCAATTCTCCAGCTAGTTTCTTTAAAATCTGCAGAGGATATGTCATCATAAGTTTTTAGAGAAATCCCTAACTTGGAGAACAATTAACAAATGCAACATAATTTAAGTAGTCTCTGTTAATAGGTATTTAAGTCATGTCCAGTATTTTCTTTTTTTCTGAGACGGAGTCTCGCTCTGTCGCCCAGGCTGGAGTGCAGTGGCACGATCTTCGCTCACTGCAAGCTCCGCCTCCTGGGTTCACACCATTCTCCTGCCTCAGCCTCCCGAGTAGCTGGGACTACAGGCATCCACCACCACGCCCGGCTAATTTTTTGTATTTTTAGTAGAGACGGGGTTTCACCGTGTTAGCCAGGATGGTCTCGATCTCCTGATCTCGCGATCCGCCCGCCTCGGCCTCCCAAAGTGTTGGGATTACAAGCGTAAGCCACCGTGCCCAGCCCATGTCCAGTTTTAAACTATTCAAACAACACTGTGAGTATTCTAATTCCTTAGGATAAAGTCATCAAAGCAGAATTGCTAAGCCAAGGAGTCTGCATGTTTAAAGTTTTGATGTCGATAAAAGCAGAATATTTCAATGAGTTAACACAATTGAAGGAAGCACGGGTGTGCAATGAAGAATGGCCTTGACCTTCAGGGATAACCACAGCATTAGAAAGCTACATATGTTCAGTGGGAGAAAACAGACCCCATTAACCTGCATTTTGTGGGCATTTCTGAAAATGAGTGTCTGAACTTTCTCTTCTACTGAATAGGTCGGAAATGCTGAAGAAGATCGGTTGAATCTCCTCAGCTCCTGTCCCAGCAATGCCCCCACTGCAGTTTAGTCACCGTGAAGGCAGAGGCTGTTCTTCAATCACAGGATCTTAAGAGTCAGAAGAGAGCTGTGGAAGCCCATCTCCTCACATGAGCTGCATCCCCTCCTAACAAGAACTTCCGCAGCTTGCAACAATGGCTTCTGCCTAGCTGGGATTTCAGAACATCTTGAATGTGTCTTTCTTTCAGCTGTAAGAGGTGCCATAGGAAAAAGGGATTCAGAGGTCAAATAACCTGGGATCACAATGGCTGGAAGTGTCTTGGCTATATGAATTCTCATTTTAAATGTTAATGTGCCTTGTGGGGCTTGGGGGGGCACATGGCACACAGGGAGCACACTGGAGCAGCACGCGCGGCATTTCACAAGCTGACAGCGCTCCTTGTGGGATCACCAGTCCATGGGGACTACTCAGGCACAGCCCTCACTTTTTTTTTTTTTCTTTTTTTTGAGACAGGGTTTCGCTCTTGTTGCCCAGGCTGGAGTGCAATGGCGCAATCTCGGCTCACTGCAACCTCCACCTCCTGGGTTCAAGCGATTCTCCTGTCTCAGCCGCCCGAGTAGCTGGGATTACAAGCGTGCGCCACCACACCTGGCTCATTTTTTATTTTTTTTAGTAGAGACAGGGTTTCACCATGTTGGTCAGGCTGGTCTCAAACTCCTGACCTCAGATGATCCGCCTGCCTCCTGACCTCAGATGATCCGCCTGACTCGGTCTCCAGAAGTGCTGGGATTACAGGTGTGAGCCACCACTCCCAGCCTAGCCCTCACTTTTTTATTCCCTCTGATACCAGGAACATGGTCAGACCCACGCTGAGGGTGCTCACTTTCCTCCACATCACCTGCTCCCCAGGGTTACTGATCTGTGTCATTTGCAGCCCCTTCAGAGAGCAGAGACCACACGGTCTCGTCTGTGTCTTGGCATTGTGCTCATCACAAACACGGTCCTTGGCATAATGCTGAGTGCCCAACAAATAAATGTGTGCTAAATACTGAATACCCAAGCCTGGAGTTGGTCTACTTGTTTCTAATGCACAGACTTCTGGCTGCACCATCATATTCGCGTGGCTGCAATGAAAGATGACTTTAGAAGAATGGGTTTGGTGAAGGCATTGAAAGGCTACTTACCTGCCGGACATTTGCCCCACGAAAACTATCTTCTAGAATTCTGACCATCTTTGTTCTCAATCTATGAACATTTTATAAGGCATCCTAAGGGCTACAGTAGCAATTCCCAACTGGTATTACAAGAAAATTGTTTTGAGGGTTATTTAATGGTTAAGTGTAGGAAAATCCACTCTTATGGTGTTAACTGCCAACCATGAAACAAAATTAAAAAGGCTTTCCAAATGCAGTGTGGTATCCTGGGTTGGATCCTGGAGCATAAAAAGGAAACTACTGGAAAATCAGCAAAATTAAAAAAGTCTGTAGTTTAGGTAATAGTGTTGCACCAATGTTAAACTCAGTTTTGACAAATGCACCATGGTAATCTACGTTATACAGTAGGGCAAATGAAGTAAACAGTATTAAGGAATTCTCTGTACTATGTTTACTACTCTTCTATTAAGTCTAACAATTATCCTAAACAATAACATTTAAAAAAAATAATAAACAGGTTTTTCATTTACTCCAGGCCATGCCAGAGTGTTCAATGTAAAACATACATCATGCATCTCCAGGAGGGGATCTTATTTCCATGCTTATCCCATATTCTCAAGCCCTGGTGAAAGGTTTAGTAACAGTATCTGCTATGGACTGCCATGCATGTAATTTCCTCAATTCTAGGCAACAGGCTTTATGAATGCCATTATATAGAGTTGGAAATGGAAACGCCTCAAAACAGCCTTCTATCCCCCACTCAGAAAAAGTGGCAGAGCCAAGTGACAATTCCAGGTTGTGCTTTTTCTTTCTTTTTCTGAGATGAAGTCTTCCTCTGTCACCCAGGCTGGAGTGCGGTGGCACGATCTCAGCTCACTGCAGACTGCGCCTCCTGGGTTCAAGCGATTCTCCTGCCCTAGCCTCCTGAGTAGCTGAGATTACAGGTGCCCTGTAAATTAGCCACCACGCCTAGCTAATTTTTGTATTTTTAGTAGAGATGGGGGTTTCACCACGTTGACCAGGCCGGTCTTGAACTCCAGACCTCAAGTGATCTGCCTGCCTCAGCCTCCCAAAGTACTGGGATTACAGGTGTGAGCTACCGTGCCCGGCCAGGTTATACATTTTCTACCCTGGCACACTGATGACGTAATAAGAAATGAACAGTTAACATTTACATAGCACATATTACACAGCAGGTACTGCTCAGTGCTTCTCTTGGAATACTCTAATCTTCTGACCACTTCAGAATAAAAACCAAAAACCATTTTTAAATAAGCCTCTGACTATAAAAATTAAAAAGTGGGAGTATTAAGTTATCTCAAAATTTTTCCCAAGCAGAGCTTGGGTGGGGCAGAACTGAGGAAAGAACTCTACCTGGAGGGATCTGGGTGGACAGCCAGGAGTAGCCTGCAGGAGGTGCTAATGTTTTACTGAATTCTTGCAGTTTTTCTTAAAAATTATTCGCCTACATTTTATTCCAAAATAGATCCACACTTGTTTTACAGTAAAATGTTTCAAAATATTTGCCAGGTAAATTTCTTAATTTCTTCCTGGAAAACCTTTCAGAAAAACGACCACTTAAGACAAGAGGCGCCTGTGGGGCACTGCCTCGTAAAGCAGCCCCTCCCATCAGCTCTCCCGTGTGAGAGGCCTGAGCTGGGTGCTCGCCAGGGTCCCCTCAGGCCTGAGAGGCCTGCACAGTGTGCCTCTGCTGGCTCCTCCCAAATGCAGCGGAGAAACACTTGGTGAGGAGAACCAGGTATTCCCAGGGTTTAGGACACATCTGCTGGCCTCACATGGAGCTCCTCTCCAGACCCAGCCTGCTCACCCAGGGGCTCGGAGTCCTTCTGGCCAGCTGTCCTGTGCACCATGGCTGGAAACGTGATAGTCAACTTGCTGTTGTGTTCCTTTCGGACAACGGATCGCCCGGTCCTGCGCAGGAGGACAGTTGTGATTGAGGACAGAAAAAACCCAATAAGATATTTAATAATAGCAATGAGTCCCTCTCCCTCTCCCTCCCCCTCCCCCTCCCTCTCTGCTTTCTTCGGTCTCCCTCTACTTCTTTTTTTGGTCTCCCTCTGTTGCCGAAGCTTGACTGTACTGCCGTGATCTCGGCTCACTGCAACCTCCCCGCCTCGGGCTCCTGTGATTCTCCTGCCTTGGCCTGCCCAGTGCCTGGGATTGCAGGCGCGCGCCGCCACGCCTGACTGGTTTTTGTGTTTTTGGTGGAGACGGGGTTTCGTCGTGTTGACCCGGCTGGTCTCCAGCTCCTGGCCTGGAGTGATCTGCCCACCTCGGCCTCCCGAGGTGCTGGGATTGCAGACGGAGTCTCGCTCACTCAACGCTCAGTGTTGCTCAGGCTGGAGTGCAGTGGCGTGATCTCGGCTCGCTACAACCTCCACCTCCCAGCCGCCTGCCTTGGCCTCTTAAAGTGCTAACATTACAGCCTCTGCCCCGCCACCACCCAGTCTAGGAAGTGAGGAGCGTCTCTGCCTGGCCGCCCATCGTCTGGGATGTGAGGAGCCCCTCTGCCCGGCCGCCATCCCGTATAGGAAGTGAGGAGCGTCTCTGCCCGGCTGCCCATCGTCTGGGAAGTGAGGAGCACCTCTGCCCGGCCGCCCCGTCTGGGAGGTGAGGGGCGCCTCTACCCGGCCGCCACCCCGTCTAGGAGGAAGTGAGTAGCGCCTCTGCCGGGCCGCCCCGTCTGGGAAGTGAGGAGCACCTCTACCTGGCCGCCCCGTCTGGAAAGTGAGGAGCACTTCTGCCCGGCTGCCCCGTCTGGGAAGTGAGGAGCACCTCTGCCCGGCCACCCCGTCGGGGAGAAGAGGAGCGCCTCTGCCTGGCTGCCCAACATCTGGGAAGTGAGGAGCGCCTCTGCCCGGCCGCCCCGTCTGGGAGATGAGGAGCACCTCTGTCCGGCCGCCCCGTCTGGGAGATGAGGAGCACCTCTGTCCGGCTGCCCCGTCTGGGAGGTGAGGAGCGCCTCTGCCAGGCCGCCACCCCGTCTGGGAGGAAGTGAGGAGCGCCTCTGCCCGGCAGCCCCATCTGGGAGGTGAGGAGCGCCTCTGCCCGGCCGCCACGTCTGGGAGGTGAGGAGCGCCTCTGCCCGGCCGCCCCGTCTGGGAGGTGAGGAGCGCCTCTGCCCGGCCGCCCCTTCTGGGAGGAAGTCAGGAGCGCCTCTGCCCGGCCGCCCCGTCTGGGAAGTGAGGAGCGCCTCTGCCCGGCCGCCCCGTCTGGGAAGTGAGGAGCACCTCTGCCTGGCTGCCACCCCGTCTGGTGGGAAGTGAGGAGCGTCTCTGCCCGGCCGCCCCGTCTGGGAAGTGAGTAGCGCCTCTGCCCGGCCGCCCCGTCTGGGAGGTGAGGAGCGCCTCTGCCCGGCCGCCCCGTCTGGAAAGTGAGGAGCGCCTCTGCCCGGCTGCTACCCCGTCTGGGAGGAAGTGAGGAGCGCCTCTGCCCGGCCGCCCCATCTGGGAGGTGAGGAGCGTCTCTGCCCGGCCGCCCCATCTGGGAAGTGAGGAGCGCCTCTGCCCGGCCGCCCCATCTGGGAAGTGAGGAGTGCCTCTGCCCGGCCGCCCATCGTCTGGGAGGTGAGGAGTGCCTCTGCCCGGCCGCCCCGTCTGGGAAATGAGGAGCGCCTCTGCCCGGCAGCGCCATCTGGGAGGTGAGGAGCGCCTCTGCCTGGCTGCCACCCCGTCTGGGAGGAAGTGAGGAGCGCCTCTGCCCGGCCGCCCCATCTGGGAAGTGAGGAGCGCCTCTGCCTGACCGCCCCGTCTGGGAGGTGAGGAGAGCCTCTGCCTGGCTGCCACCCCGTCTGGGAGGAAGTGAAGAGCGCCTCTGCCCGACCACCCCGTCTGGGAGGAAGTGAGGAGCGCCTCTGCCCGGCCGCCCCGTCTGGGAAGTGAGGAGTGCCTCTGCCCGGCCGCCCCGTCTGGGAAGTGAGGAGCACCTCTGCCTGGCTGTCACCCTGTCTGGGAGGAAGTGAGGAGCGCCTCTGCCCGGCTGCCCCGTCTGGGAAGTGAGGAGCACCTCTGCCCGGCCGCCCCGTCTGGAAAGTGAGGAGCACCTCTGCCCGGCCGCCCCGTCTGGGAAGTGACGAGCACCTCCGCCCAGCCGCCCCATCTGGGAGGTGAGGAGCGCCTCTACTCGGCTACCCATCGTCTGGGATGTGAGGAGCGCCTCTGCCCAGCCGCCCTGTCTGGGAGGTGAGGAGCGCCTCTACCCGGCCACCCATCGTCTGGGATGTGAGGAGCGCCTCTGCCCGGCCGCCCCGTCTGGGAAGTGAGGAGCGCCTCTGCCCGGCCTCCCTGTCTGGGAAGTGAGGAGCACCTCTGCCCGGCCGCCCTGTCTGGGAGGTGAGGAGCGCCTCTGCCCAGCTGCCCTGTCTGGGAGGTGTACCCAACAGCTCCAAAGAGACAGCGACCATCGGGAGCGGGCCATGAGGACGATGGTGGTTTTGTTGAAGAGAAGGGGGGGAAGTGTGGGGAAAGGAAGGAGAGATCAGATTGTTGCTGTGTCTGTGTAGAAAGAGGTGGGCATAGGAGACTCCATTTTGTTCTGACTAGGAGAAATTCTTCTGCCTTGGGATGCTGTTGATCTATGGCCTTTCCCCCAGCCCCCTGCTCTCTGAAACGTGCTGTGTCAACTCAGGGTTAAATGGATTAAGGGCGGTGCAAGATGTGCTTTGTTAAACAGATGCTTGAAGGCAGCATGCTCTTTAAGAGTCATCATCACTCCCTAATCTCAAGTACCCAGGGACACAAACACTGCAGAAGGACGCAGGGACCTCTGCCTAGGAAAACCAGAGACCTTTGTTCATGTGTTTATCTCCTGACCTTCTCTCCACTATTATTCTATGACCCTGCCATATCCCCCTCTCCCAGAAACACCCAAGAATCATCAATAAATACTTCATTAAAAAAATAACAAATAAAAATAAAAATAAATAAATTAATTTAAAAAAATAAAATAAAAAAAAAAATAATAGCAATGAGTGACTGCCCAGAGACCTCTCACCTGGGGCAACGGCCCTGATACTTACTTGCAGTGGGGACAGCGCTTAGCATTCATATGCGCCTTCCAGAAGAGAGCAATGAGCTTGCTCTTGCTCTCACACACGTTCTTTACCTGTTTTTTTTAAAAAAAGTCAGAGAACCTTGGAGTGCCATTTTGAAGAGAATCCAATATATTTACTTTATGGTTTTCACCTTTTATTTTTAACCAGAGGAAACACCCCCACCACCACTTTCTTAAACAAAATCTTCCATAGAACCCTAATACACTTGAGCTCTGACAATTACTGAGTGACCTCTTTAAGCCTTCAGTTTCCTCAATTATAATACGGGAATAAGAATAGTAACCACCTCAGTAAGCTCTTACTAAGATAAAGAATCATGAACGCAGTGGGGGCTTGAAATACAGCCAGTACTCAATAAGTGCTAGTTACTTTCACTTGTAAAAGGAAGCCCTCTGGATGCAGCTGGCCTGCCTCAGAAGGACCTCAGGGTTCTAAGGAAGGCACATCCACAGTCCAGCCACATGAGTGGCTCTGCACCTGGCAGCAGATGGGAACCATCTGGGAGCTTTTGTAACTCCACTTGGACCCTACCCCAGACCAATTAAATCAGCATCTCTGGTGTGAAACCAAGGCATGAAGTGAAGCAGACTTCAAGACTATTTTCACAGGTGAATTATCTACCCATTCATTCATTCGTTGAACAAATTAATACTTAGGCAGTATATGAAGGGGAGAATAAGGTAGCGGTGGGTTAAAGAGAAGTGTTGGAGAAGGAAAAAAAGACCTGATGCCATTTTTTAAGAAGAGGCTTGCTGGATGCTATACCAAAATCATATGTCATATAATCCTCTCATTGGTCCTGGAGGCAGGCATTAGAGATTAGATAGTGGACACTCAGGGACAGTTGTGTAATTTGTGAGGTTGCAGGTCTCATGAGAGGCAGAGCTCAGATTCAAACTCAGGTCTACTTTGGGAAGCCAGAAGTATATGCAAAGGACAGCACAGAGGGAAAGTGATAAAATGATGCCCAAAACAGCATGGGAGAAAGACAGTGTTAACTCACATGTGCGCCCTGGGACCCCAGGAGGTTGTTCTGCACAATTTCAGCTGTGTATTGTTCTAATTCCTCCTGAATTTCAGAGGCAGAGGGATCAGCATTTTCTTCCAGAAGCTGGAAAACAAAGAGGAAAACTCCATTATCACAGTAATGTACACATCTGATGAGCAGCACAACTGTGACCAGCCTCTCCAAGGGTGGAAAAGATTCATTTGAAGGGAGAAAAAGAAACTATGGCTACTGTGTTGCACTTTCAAAAGAGTAAGACAGCATCGCTGTTAAAAAAAATCAAACAAGATCAGGCGTGGTGGCTCACACATGTAATCCCAGCACTTTGGGAGGCAGAGGCAGGTGGATCACTAGAGCTCAGAAGTTTGAGACCAGCCTGAGCAACATGGTGAAATCCCGTCTCTACCAAAAATACAAAAAGTTAGCCAGGTGTGGTGGCATCCACTTGTGGTCCCAGCTACTTGGTAGGATGATGTGGGAAGATCGCTGGGAGGGGGATGTTGCAGTGAGCCAAGATGGCACCACTGCACTCCGGCCTGGATGACAGAGTCAGACACCATCTCAAAAAAAAAAAAAAAAAAAAAAAATCAAATGAGAACATCCTACTTCCAATAACGGTGGGCTAGATTCCCCAGACCAAACCTAAGACTGCAAAGAACCAAGATAGATTAAAATATTTTAAAAATCTTAATGTTCTGAACAGCTGACAGGACAGTGAGGAATAAATAACCAGAGCAAACTAAAGGGGAACTAGGAATCTAGCAAGATGAAAGAGCATGCAGCCACATGTGCTAATGCAGGGCTTTGGTGCTGTGCTGAGGCAGGACATCACTTGGTATACTCATGTGCCCCAGGGAATATGCCTATGATGCTCCCCAGGAGCCCTGGCCTTGAGTGCATTTTCCAATGCAGCAATTTTGAACTTTTTATTCACAAACTCTCAAATGATGTAGGAAACAGAAATGAAAGTCTTAACCTAAGCTGGGCACAGTGGTGCCTCTGCAGTCCCAGCTACACTAGATGCTGAGGCAGGGGCTCGCTTGAGCCCAGGTGTTTGAGGCTGCAGTGCGCTATGATCGTACCTGTGAATTGCCACTGCACTCCAGTGCTTGCCTAACCAAGACAGTGAGATCCTGCCTTTAAAAAGAACAAATTTAAAAACCTAAAGCTTTTTTAGTATAAGGTTAGAAATCTAACAGGAAGCCATCATTCTTCACCCCCCAACACATAAACATAGTAAGCTAGAACACAAAGGACTATACTCTCAGGAACTACCAGCCCCTGTACGATCACTCAGGCCATCCAGGGAGCTTTAAGCGTTGAACCTGGATAATGACAGTCCCAAGTTGGCATCAGTGCCATGCACACAGCAGAAGCAATGAGAATCTTCTCTGGAGAAGGCAGCATCATCCTAGCCCTCAAATTATTCCCATAAATATTTTTTATTTTTACATTTATTTTTATAATTATTAGAAAACTAGAGATAGCATCTTGTTATGTTGCCCAGGCTGCTCTTTAACTCCTGGGCTCAAGCAATCCTCCCACCTCAGCCTCCCAAAGTGCTAGGATTACAGGCATTAGCCACTGTGTCCAGCCCCAACAAAGAATTTTTAAAGGTCAATGACAGACAAACTGTCAAAAATAAATACACAAGGGGACAGGGAAAGGAGGGAGGGTTTTGGGGGACATAAACAATATGCTGACATTGAACTGGACTGTAAGGGTGATAGTTACTTTGTACTGGACTGTATATATAATTAATGCATTTCTGTGTATATTTTACAAAAAAAAGTTTAAGGTATAATAGTAGGCACCATGAATAATTTTATGTCAATAAATCTGAAACTTTAAATGAAATGGGGAAATTCCTAGAAACATGTGACTTACTGTGAGCACTGGTTTAAGAAAATCCTTTCTTTCTCTCAATCTCTCTTTTGGACAAATTTGACCATAAGTTAACTTTTTTAGCTCTGTTCCCTCGGAAACGTAATAAAAGTAGAAATAGGCCGGGCACGATGGCTCACACCTGTAATCCCAGCACTTTGGGAGCCCAAGGCAGGCAGATCACCTGAGGTCAGGAGTTCAAGACCAGCCTGGCCAACACGGTGAAACCCCATCTCTACTAAAAATACAAAAAATTAGCCGGGCATGGTGGTGTTTGCCTGTAGTCCCAGCTACTCAAGGAGGCCAAGGCAGGAGAATCGCTTGAGCCTGGGAGGTGGAGGTTGCAGTTAGCCAAGATTGCGCCACTGCACTCCAGCCTGGGCAACAGAGCAAGACTCCGTCTCAAAAAATAAATAAATAAAAGTAGAAATGTCGGTTGTGTTATTAGGCAACACTACTGATGGTAAAAATGACCGCAACTGGTTAGGCTATATCTGGACTGGAAAGACCATAGCTCTGAGCTTCCCTAGGTCCTAGCTGGGCATATCCTAGGGTCCCTGGAAGCACAGCCCATGGAACTGTTAGAAACGATATTGATTCCTTTCTGGGAGATGGGGCTTCTAGGCCAGGGTGGCTCCCATAGCCGCTGATATGATCTCATTCCTTTGCATTTAAGCAGTCGTCTGTCATGTGGGCAGCCAAAGACAACTAGTCCCTGTGAGGACACCTGCTGAAGGCAAATGTGTGGCACTGCCCTGCTGGCATACTATGTCTCCAATCTCCTCCAGGGCCTTTTAAAGAGAGAATTATCTAACTCGGCTGGGCACAGTGGCTCATGCCTGTAATCCCAGCACTTTGGGAGGCCAAGGTGGGTGATCACTTGAGGCCAGGAGTTCAAGACCAGCCTGGCCAACATGGTGAAACCCTGTCTCTACTAAAAATACAAAAACTAGCTGGGCGTGGTAGCATATGCCTATAATCCCAGCTACTTGGGAAGCTGAGGCACCAGAATCACTTGAACCCGGGAGGTGGAGGCTGCAGCGAGCCAAGATTGCGCTGCTGCACGCTAGCTTGGGCAACAGAGTGAGACTCTCTCTCGAAAAAAAAGAAAGAATTATCTTACTTATTTTATGAGGCTGACATAATCTAGATACCAAAACCCAAAAAGACAATTGGAGAAAGGAAATGTAAACCAATCTCACTCATGATTACAGAGGCAAAAATCCCAAGTAAAATATTAAGAAATCAAATCCAACAACATATTAAACAGGTAATATATCATAAACAATTTGGGTTTATCCCAGGAATCCCAGGTTAATTTAACATTAGGAAAGGAATGGAGTCATTCACCATGTTAGCTGGTTTAAAAGGAGCCAAATTATCTGAAAATTTCAGTATATATTGAAAAGGTATTTGATAAAATTTAATATTTAGCCACCACAGCAAAATAGGAATACAAAGGAGCTTCCTTAATCCGATTAAAAGCTCAGTAAACACCATACTTAATAGTGAAATGTCGAAAGGGTTCCCTATTTTAAGGGTATAATTTATTTATATTTTGAAACAATCTAAAATTTATAGAAAAACTCCACGTATTTCCAGAAATGTATCTTTCTTGAACCATTTGACAGTACACTGCTGATCTGATATACCATCAACCCCAAATACTTTGGTGAACATTTTCTATAAACACGGACACTCACAAATATGACCATGATACGATCATCAAAAAATGGTAACTTAGCATTGATAAGTTATTACCTTCTAATCCTCAAACAACATTGAAATTTTGCCAACTCCTTTAATAATATCCTTTACAGGCTGGGAGTGATGGCTCATGCCTGTAATCCCAGCACTCTGGGAGGCTGAGCCAGGTGGATCGCTTGAGGTCAGGAGTTCAAGACCAGCCCGGCCAATACAGCAAAACCCTGTCTTGACTAAAAAAATACAAAAATTAGCCGGGTGTGGTGGTGCATGCCTTTAGTTCCAGCTACTCGTGAGGCTGAGGTGGGAGATCGCTTGAACCCCAGAGGCAGAGGTTGCAGAGAGCCGAGATAGTGCCACTGTACTCTAGCCTGGATGACAGGGCCAGACTCTGTCTCAAAATAATACTAGTGTCCTTTACAGCAAAAGTATCCAGTTTAGAGCCATCTGTTACACTTTTTAGTCTCCTTTGTTTAGAATAGTTCCTTAGTCTTTAACTTTAGTCATTAGCAGTTTTGAAGATTAAAGGCAAGTTTTATAGAATATCCCTCAATTGCAGGCATGTCTGATGTTTCCTCATGATCAGATTTGGCTAACACATCTTTGGCAGGAATATCCAGAAGCGATGTTGTGTTCTTTCAATTGGTCCCATCAGGTATGTTTCACTTTGATCACTTGAGTAAGGGTGTGACTGCCAGGTAAGAATTCTTCTCCATGGTAGTTATTCTCCCTCTGACCTTTGTAATTAAAAAAGACTATGTGTGTGTATGGGAGGGAGGGTACTTTGAAAGTGCGTAAGTAGCCTGTTAAACTTTCAGTCATTCAATTCATTCTTTCATTTATATCAACATAAAAGTAGGTTCATGGATTCCTACTTCATTCAATGGGTTATAATCACTTAGTGTCATCATTTATTATGATGCTCAAACTGTCCTAGATTTGGCCAGAGTGGGCCCTTCACACAGGCTTTTGTGCCCTTTGGACATGTCCCATCGTTCTTTGAGCACATACTTCCTTTCTGGCATGTGACATTCCAGGCTGGTCTTGTACTTTCTCTGTCCCAGCTCTAGATCAGCTATTTCTCCAAGAAGCTTTTTTAGTGGAGAATGATATTTAGAAAACAAGAAGGGGGTGCTAGGTGCTATCACTCCTCTGAGCCCTTTCAGGGACAGGGCCAGGGGAAAATACATGTGTACACACACACTTTACACCAGAACTTTTAATTCCATTTTAACAATACAGGATTAATTCTGTCTTCTCTCTTTCATATATTTGTAACTCTCTTCTCTGATAGTTAAAACCTGGCCCCCATTATCCTAAAGTACATATTCGATCAATTAAGTACTTATTCATCAACGTCTCTCTCTCTCTCCCCGTATGTAACCACTCTCCCACCACTGCCGCCGTCATCCCCTCCTCTGTGTGGAGCCCTCACCCAAATTGGGCTCAAGCTCCACATGAGCCCACCCTCCTTGTGGACCCCTCCTTATCACATTTGGGCTCATACACTCCATGCTGGGTCACCCTGCACAGGCACCCTCTCACTTGATTTGGGCTCTCACACTCTAAGCTGTGCCTTTATCTCCAAATGAACATCCTCCTCACCCTATTCGAGCTCTGGTATTCCGCACAGGGCTGCCCACACGTGCAGGGATCCCCTCTCACTCTGCTCTGGCTGAGTCCCTGTACAGGGACACCCATCCCACGAAGCTTTGCTCACTCTGCTGCGGCTCAGACACCACATACTAGGCCATGTATCTTTGTGGAATCCCAGCTTGCTCCACCCACCTAATGTCTTCAGGACTGAAGTATCCAAGAAGAGGGAGGAGAAGAGCAAAGGGGAACAACTTTTCTATGTGACAAGAAATAAGACAAAGATACCCACTACCACTTCAACACAGTAATGTAGATCCTAGCCATCAAAAGAAAACATATAAGGCTTTGAAAGGAACAAATAGGCCAGTATTTGCAGATAGGATTGTATTGAAAATCTAAAAATCTCTACAGATAAACTGTCAGAATTGATGAGACAATTTTGCCATGTTGCTTCATAAATAATCAATAACATTTTTACATATCAACAAACAAAATGAAATTTTAAATAAGGTATTTTTAATAGCACCAGAAATTCTAATGTAAATACTAACTATGAAAAAATATCTCTTTACAATAGAGATCTGGTCATCCCCACTTTATCCAAAAGTAACCAGCCAGAGAAATTAGGCAAGAGAAAGAAAAGGCATCCAAACTGAAAAGAAAGATGTAAAAATGTCCCTGTTTACAAATTACACATTCTTTTTTTTTTTTTTTGAGATGGAGTCTTGCTCTGTCGTCCAGGCTGGAGTGCAGTGGCACAATCTTGGCTCACTGCAGGCTCTGCCTCCTGGGTTCACGCCATTCTCCTGCCTCAGCCTCCTGAGTAGCTGGGACTACAGGCGCCCGCCACCACGCCCAGCTAATTTTTTTGTATTTTTAGTAGAGATGGGGTTTCTTCGTGTTAGCCAGGATGGTCTCGATCTCCTGACCTTGTGATCCACCCGCCTCGGCCTCCCAAAGTGCTGGGATTACAGGTGTGAGCCACCACTCCCAGCCAACATAATCTTATATACAGAAAAACCTAGACTCTACCAAAAACCTCTTAGAACTCAAACAAATTCAGTAAAGTTGCAGGATAAAAAAAATCAGTAGCATTTCTATACACAAACAATGAATTAGCTGAAAAAGAAATCAAGAAGGCAATCCCATTTATAATAGCTACCAAAAAAACACCTAGGAATAAATTTAACCAAGGATGTGAAAGACTCTTGGAAAACTGCAAAACACTGACGAAAGAAACTGGAGAGGATACAAATGGAAAAACATCCCATACTTATAGATCAGAATAATTAATATTGTTAAAATTACTACACTACCCAAAGCAATTTACAGATTCAGTACAATCCCTATCAAAATACCAATGATATTCTTTGCAGGAACGGAAAAAAAAAAAATTGTAACATCTGTATGGAACACAAAAGACCCTGAACAGCCAAAGCAATCTTGAGTAAAAAGAACAAAGCTGGAGGCATCACACTACCAGAATTCAAAATATACTACAAAGCTGTAGTAACCAAAACAGTAGGATACTGGTATGAAAACAGAAACATAGGCCAATGAAAACAGAGAACCCAAAAATTAATCTACATATCTACAGCAAACTGATTTTTGCAAAAGGTGCCAAGAACATACACTGGGAAAAGGACAGTGCCTTTAATAAATGATGCTGGGAAAACTAGATATCCATATGCAGAAGAATGAAACTAGATCTCCACTGCTCCCCTCTACAAAAATCAACTCAAAATTGATCAATGACCTAAATATAAGGTCTGGAAAAATATTTTATCAATCAGACCTCAAAGCACAGGCAACAAAAGCCAAAATAAACAAATGAGATTATATCAAACTAAGCTTCTGCACAGCAAAGTAGTCAGTCAACAGAGTGAAAAGACAACCTACGGAATAGGAGAAAATATTTGCAAACTATTCATCTTAGGGACAGAGGCTTAATATCCAGAATATGTAAGGAACCCAAACATCTCAACAGCAAAAATCCCAAACAATTCGATTAAAAAATGGGCAAATGATCTGAACAAACATTTCTCAAAACACATATAAATGGCCAACAAATATATGAAAAAATGTTCAACATCACTAGTCGTTGAGAAAACACAAATCAAAACCACAATAAGGTTTCCTCTCATCCCATTAGGATGGCTATCCCCAAAAGACAAAAAAAAAAAAAAATGCTGGTGAGGATGTGGAGAAAAGGGAACTCTTATACACTGTTGGTGGAAATGTAAACTAGTATAGCCACTACGGGAAACATATGAAGGTTCCTCAGATAACTACGAATAGAACTTCCATATGATCCAGCATCCCACTATTAGACATTTATCCAAAGGAAAAGAAATTGGTATATCAAAGAGATACCTGCACCCCCATGGTTACTGCAGCACTATTCACAATAGCCAAGATATGGAACCAACCTAGATGTCCAACAATAGATAAAGGGATAAAGCAAATGTGGTATATATACACAATGGAATACTATTTGGCCATAATAAAGCATGAAATCCTGTCATTTGCAACAACATAGATGGAACTGGAGGACATTATGTGAAATAAGCCAGGAACAGAAAGTTAAACACTGCAAGTTCTTATTCATATGTGGAAGCCAAAAATAAAGTTGATCTCATAGAAGTAAAAGTAGAATAGAGAATACTAGAGGCTGAGAAGGGTAGGGAAAAAAGGGGAACAGGAAGAGAGTTGTTAAAGAAGATAAAATTACAATTAGACAGGAGGAATAAATTCTAGTGTTCTACACCATTATAGGATGACCATAGCCAACAATAATATAGTTTCAAACAGCTAGAAGGAGAATATTGCATGTTCGCAACACAAAGAAATGATAAATGTTTGAGAGGACAGATACGCTAATTATCCTGATCTGATCACTGATACACTGTCTGTATTACACCATCACTATGTACCCCATAAAATATGTGTAAATATTATGTGTTAATACAAAAAAAGACCAAAAAAACCAAACACAAGAAGTAAACAAAGTAAGCATTACCAATAGGTGAACAACCTGACATCATATGCCTCCTAAAATGATGCGATACAAAGTACCCTGTATCATGTAGGTTGTATCTTGCCAAAATGTGAATCTAATTACAAGAAATAATCAGACATTCTAAAATGTAAGAAATCCTATAAGACAACTGGCCTTGAGTCTCCAAAAAAGTCAGTATCATGAAAAAGAATTTTCTACATTACAATGTTCTACTTTAAGACAGATCAAAGAGATGTAACAATCAAAAGCAATGTCTTTTGATTGAATAAACCTTGATTGAATCCTTGGTCCAGAAAATCAGAAAAAGCTCATAAATGGATTAAATGGTATTTCACCATTGTTTCTATGAACATTCCTTTTATTATTCTTATAGCTTCCTGTTTTCACACTCAGCTATTGGTATCCAGTTATAAGATATAAAGATCAAACGTTCTGGTGACTATTGGCATGGTAACTAGGACAACATACAAGCATCTCTTGTTCCCCACCACTTTGCCTTTCCTGATTTCTGTGACCACTACCCACCTACCCTGTTCAGAATTCTCTCAAGCTCGTATACTGCTTGTAGGGCCCCGACTTCCAGAACCCTCAGCTGGCAGAGTAAGAGGTGAATCACGGCCCGGGGACAAGTCAGCATGTGGCAGTTTAAACAAGAGCCCCGAAGCAGCAGGTACAGCTTCTGAAGAGAGGGAATAAAAACAAACAGGATATTAGAAAGAAACACAGTAGTCATGGTGATTTTCAGTATACTCACAAGTTTCTTTATGTAGTCAGTCTATTCCTTTAAAAACTCTACTTCAGCCTACATGCTTAGAAAGGCCTTTGTTATCTTAAGAACCAGATAAATATTCCCTTCTATTTTCTTTTAAGGTTTTATTTTAATCCATTTAGACTTGAAATTTACTTTGGGTGTACGACCTGAGGTAGAGAAATATCTTTATTTTATTCCAAGATTTAATTAAGAGACTTCTCAGCCAGGTGCAGTGGCTCACGCCCATAATCCCAGCATTTTGGGAGGCCAAGGCGGGCGGATCACTTGAGGCCAGTCACTTGAGGCCAGGAGTTTGAGACCAGCCTGGCCAACATGGTGAACCTGTCTCTTGTAATTTTTGTAAAAATACAAAAATTAGCTGGGCATGGTGGCACGTGCCTGTAATCCCAGCTACTCGAGCGGCTGAGGCACAAGAATCACTTGAATCCAGGAGGCAGAGGTTACAGTGAGCCAAGATCAGGCCATTGCACTCCAGCCTGGAAGACGGAATGAGACACTGTCTTAAAAAAAAAAAAAAAAGACACTTCTCTTTAACATGATTAACAGACAAAAATCATGTCCATGTATACCAACATATGTGTAGCTTACAAAAAAAAATCCTGGAGGTGAGTTAGCTGAAATAAAAAGCTGAAAATGTACCAGCATGACTCTAGACAGGAGCTTCATTCTGACCTCACTGTTGGGCTTTCTGGGGCTTTGCTTCTCCTGCCACCACACAAGTGCCTGTAGAGACACCTGAAGGGCTCAGGGAGACCCTGAGAACACTGAAGTTCTCTCTATTACCAGGCAGGTGCCACTGAGATTTCTGAAGAGCACGAAGACCCTGAAACAAAAGGTGTAGGGGATGAATCTGAACTCTCCCCAATCCTCCACGCAAACGGAATCAGGCTGTGGCTCTACTCAACTGGAATCAAACTGATATTCATTTATTTAGGGCCACAGGGTAAGTTGAAGTTATTGTATTTGGCTCAAAGCTTCAAAATCTCATTCTACAGAATGCTTTCATTGGAGTGCCTGGGGCTTAACCTCCTTAGACCACTCTTGTGGGAGAGAGGCAGCACTCACAAATCCCACCAGCAGCCCTGAGACCCACACAACTAAGGCAACACTTACATCGAAGAGGAGAGGGTTATACACCGTGAGTGGGAGCTCAATGTGGCCCAGGTGCCCAGAACAGTTGCTGAAGTCCTGCACGCAGGTGGAGCACACCTCTTTGGAATCTGCAGGGCCCAAAGCTAAATCATACAGGCCGTTTGCCGATGGGTTCCCCAGGCTGTCCAGGTACCGAGGGTTCGTAATGGATTTAACACTTAATTTCCTAAGGGGATAAAAAAGACCAAGAGGAAAGCTAAGGTTACCAACCTCTCTGATGTTTCCTTTCCAGCACAAAACTATAGTTAAGTGATTATTTAATGCCTGTTTGATAGCTCTGGAGGGCACAATCTCTGTCTTTCTCACTAGTGCACCCCAACACTAAGTGCAGAGTTGGTACCCAATAGTTAATAAATACATATGTGCTAAATGAATAAGTCATAAAATACATATATGCTAAATGAATGAGTGGTAACTTCTTAAAAACAGATTTAGAACAAAACTTGCACTAAGTATATTGGTAAACTGTTTATAAAAGGAGTTAAGCATCTACTATACACTGACTGCTTCACAGGCAGCATTATTCTGTCTTTTTTTTTAAACAAGGTCTCACTCCTGTTGCCCAGGCTAGAGTGCAGTGGTGCAACCTCGACTCACTGCTGCCTCGAACTCCTGGGCTCCAGTGATCCTCCCACCTCAGCCTCCCGAGCAGCTGGGACCACAGACATGTGCCACTATGCCCAACCAATTTTTCGATTAATATTTTTTTGTAGAGACAGGATTTCGCCATGTTACCCAGGCTGGTCTTGAACTCCTGAGCTCTAGAGATCTGCCTGCCTCAGCCTCCCAAAATGCTGGATTACAGGAGTGAGCCACCATGCCTGGCCACATTATTTAGTCCTGATCTTAATCCTCTGAAATGCTCATCACTACATGTACTTTTCAGAGGACGAAACCAAGGCTCAGGGAAGTTAGGTGATTGAATCCAGATGACACAAACAGAATGTGGGGGAGGCAGAATATGGAATAGGCTTAACTCCAAAGCCCACCCAGTTCAATGAAGGGAATGTGATGCAACAATCCCTGTATGCAGAAATAGTAAATTTGACAACATTAAACACATTTAGTCAAACCTTAAAAAAGGTTTCATCACATTTTATGTTTGGTTTGAAAGGTGCTCCCATAGGACACAACTATGTTTAGGAGGCTAACTTTGCTTTCACAACTTTCTCCTTTCTGATTTAGAAAATAAAGACAAAGAAACCATCCCAATCTGACAGCCTAGAGGAGATCTGAAGGTTGAAACGAGAGTCCCCTAAAGATGTAAACACTCCCTTTAATAAAGCACAAAAATAGTGTCAAGTTTTCATGAGTGGTGACATGTTCTGAGTGTAAAATGATGTTAGTCTATCAGGAACTAAGCTGCTCAGCTCTAGAGGATTCTATGTTGCATGGCCAGTGTCACTCTAAGGGCCAAGGCGACAGGGAGGCAGATCTGCTGCTGTGGCTCTTGTCTATATGGTCACCTTGCTGCCAGTAAGCTAATTTCACGAGAAACTTGATCTAACTCAAAAGTTGTGCGTGTGGTCTCTTCCCACAAATCTAGAGTCCACCTGCAACCCTGAACTGGGTAACATTGAACAAATTACTTACCTTTTGTTCTTTAATCTTAATTTTTGAAACTGTAATAAAATATATATAAATTCATCATCTTAACTGTTTCAATTAGTACAGTTCAGTGGTAGTAAGTGCATTTGCATTGTGCTACCATCACCACTCTCCATCTGTAGAACCCTTTTTCATCTTGTAAAACTGAAACCCTGTACCCATTATACAGTAATTCTTCATCTCCTCCGCTACCATCATTTTACTTTCTGTTTTGATTAATCTGACTACTCTAGGTACCTTATATTAAGTGGAATCACACCGTACTTGTCCTTTTGTGACTGGCTTATTTCACTTAGCACAGTGCCCTCAAGGTTCATCCATGTTATAGGATGTGTCAGAACTTTTTTCCTTTTTTAGGGCTGAACAATATCCCATTGCATGTATATACCACATTTTACGTATCAACCCATCCATTGATAGACACTTGGGTAGTTTCCACTTTTTCACTATTGTGAATAATGCTGCTATGAACATAGGTATACAAATATCTCTTTGAGACCCTACTTTCAATTCCTTGGCTACACATCCAGAAGTAGAATTGCTGGATCACATGGTAATTTTCTCTTTAGTTTTTTGAGAATCCACTCTACTGTTTTCCATAGTTGTTGCACCATTTTACATTCCCACTAATGGTGTACAAAAAGGTTCCACTTTCTCCACACCCTTGTCAACACTTACTACTTTCTGTTTTTTTGATAGTAGCACCCTACTGGATTTGAGGAGCTTTTTATTTGCATTTCCCTAATAATTGGTGATGTTCAACATCTTTTCACATACTCACTGGCCATCTGTATGTCTTCTTTGGAAAAATGTCTATTTAAGTCCTTTGTCCATTTTAAAATTGAATTTTGTGTTGTTGAGTTGTAGGAGTTCTTTTTATGTTCTAGATATCAATCTCTCTTCAGATATATAATTTACAAATATTTTCTCCCATTCCATGGGTTGCCCTTTCACTCTGCTGACTGTATCCTTTGATAACTACCTAATTTTTTTCTCACCTGAAGTCTGGGCATCACAGCAGCTCTATTAGGATGATTAGAAGATAACATATAGAAAATAGTGTCGAACAAAGTTCCTCTCTCTTTGTAGAGGAGAAAGTCCCTCCCACCATTACAGGAGTGGGATGAAGAGTAGGGGCAACTAGCAAGGATTCCACCAGAGACAGCAGAGTTTGAGATCAATAGACTTAGGTTTGAAGATGACCTTTGCCACTTCCTAGAGAGATATTTTGTTCTCTGGGCCTGAATTTTTTACCAGAGGTGCCACCACAAATCGTGTTGTTAAGAACTGAGAATGGGTGTCGTTAAGGAATGAAAGTGCCAAGCACTGAGCAGCTAGCTCCTCTATCCATCTATTCAAACACTCAACAAATACCCAGAGTGCTCACTGTGTGCCAGACAGAGTTAAGTGCTAAGGAAACAGACAAGAACTGCTATGCTTACAGGCCTTACATTCTATTGGAGGAACGGGAACAGACACAAAATAAATGTATAGTCTGTTAGATGGCAGAAAGGGCTATGACGAAAAATAATGCAGGGAAAGGGAAAAGCGGAGTAGGCAAGTGGTCCTAGAAGCCCACTAAGGAGGTACTTGGGCAAAGGCTGAAGGAGTTGAGGGAGCAGGCCATACAGTCACCTGGGCAGAGGGTTTTACAGGAGGAAGAAGCAGGCAGTGCAAAGGTCCTGAGGTGGATGTGTGCCCGTGGTGCTCTGGATGCAACAAGGTCAGGGTAGCCGGAATAGAGGTGAGATCAGAGAGGTAACAGGAGACTGAAATGACCCCTCCACGCCATTTTTAAAGACTTGGTTTTTACTGAGTGAGATGGGAAGCTATTAGAACCTGGCACAATAAAAGGTGGCAGTATTATTGAAATGTCTCAACTCTAAACCTGTTTGAAAACTCCACAATTATCTTTTTAAAAATTCAGGCAACTTAAAACACTTCTGCTTTTGGATGAAATCATAACCACTTATGGCGGTGATGATATAATTGGAATTTCTGGGCTAGCACACTGTTACCAATGATACCAGAGCTGTGGCTCAGGAGTTTATTCATCCATTTATTCAGACTTGAGGATAAAAGACAAGAGTGACACATATACGAAGCTCAAGGATAGTGGAGGAAGACAAATATACATAAGCACAAAAAGTCACTAAAGCACCATGACAGACAACTGTATCATGTGCAAAATGACCTCAGAAAATGAGGGAGGTGAACTGAGCTTTCAGGTGTGTATGTTGGGTTAGGGGACAGAGGGAAGTACCTCCTTTTGGCTGAAAGGACACTGCATGCAGAGGGAATAGCTTAAAGAAAGGCCCAGATGTTGAAATATGATGGCGGTTTCTGGAATATGCAGGTGGTTTAATAGGGCTGAAGAAGGGATGATGTTATAGCTAAAATCAGCATTGGTCTGATCATGGGAGACTTTGCAGGCTATGCTAAGAAAATATACTTTATCTGAGGGAAATGGAGAACATTTAGAGGGTTTTAAGGGTGACAGTGGCATGACTACATTTGCACTTTGCAAGAATAATTTTGACAGCAGTGTGGAGTATGCACTTGAGAGGTGTAAGGGGAGGGTGGAAGGAAAAGACAATTCAAATATGAGATAAGGGCCAGAGGCAACACAGTAGCAACTGGGAGAAAAAGGAGACTAAGAAAAAATAGACATGTAGGTGACACAAAATAAGAGCCCAATAAATAAGTTAGATGTCAGGAGAGATCCAGAATTATTTTCCAGTTTCTAGTGACTATTTTGCACTATGTACACCATTTTGGAGGGGTAAGTAACCCCTCCCTTTGAAGAGGAATGCCATGTTGAGTTTTTTTTTTTGAGACAGAGTATTGCTCTGTCGCCAGGCTGGAGTGCAGTGGCGCAATCTTGGCTCACTGCAACCTCCGCCTCCTGGGTTCAAGCGATTCTCCCGCCTCAGCCTCCCGAGTAGCTGGGACTATAGGTGCCCGCCACCACGCCCAGCTAATTTTTGTATATTTAGTAGAGACGGGGTTTCACCATGTTAGCCAGGGATGGTCTCGATCTCCCGACCTCGTGATCCGCCAGCCTCGGCCTCCCAAAGTGCTGGGATTACAGGCGTGAGCCACCGTGCCCGGCCATATTGAGTTTTTGATATGAATTTACGATCTCTGTGTGAAATTCAATTAAAGATGTACAGACAGCTGAACAAATGGGTCTGAAAATCAGGGAAATAAATTTGCGTTGGGGATTTAAATTTGAGACTATAAATCATGAAAGCGGTGAGATTGTCTAGGGGCAATATTTACCATGAAGAAAACATTACCAGAATAGAATCTTGAAGAACATCAACATTTTAGGAGTAAAACGAGGTACAGACCTTGCTCACCAATGTGTCATTAATGCCTAGCTTGGTGCCTGGAAAAAACTGGATGCTCAATAAATGTTTGTGGAGTTATAGATAGATAGAGGAAGAAAGGGAGGTAGAAGTATTTGTCATAAAAATAGGAGAACTTGAAGACACATAAGGTTCTGGAAGAAAGGAAAGTTTCAAGAGTGCATTGGAGAATGTTAAATGCTACCTTGATCAAAATGAAGACTAAAGAGAGTTCCCTTGATTTAACAACCAGACCGAGAATATAGCGGGGTCCAAGCAAAGAGAAGTTAACTCCTGAACTGACACTTGAAGGACAATCATTTTACAAACAAGAGGAAACTTACTACGTGCCTAATTAACCATGTCAGGTACATTATGGTTAATTCCACAAATGCTTGTTAGTTAACGAGGAGACTGGCAGATGATAACGCTGCAGACCAGGACCCTCCCCACCCTTATACTCCCCCACCCCCAGCGCAAACTCTTTCCCCCAGCCCCACCGGCCTCTTATCTAGGCAGTCCACGCCAGCCCAGGAACGTTCCCAGAACTACGGCTCCCAGCAGGACAAGCGCCAGACAAGCCTGGACTCAGAGGACAGACTGGGCGCAAGGGCTTCTGGGAATCGTAGTTTAGGGCGCCGACCTCAAGAGCCAGGCTGGGCACGCTACCCGACCAACTCCTTACTTGAGCTCTTCAGCCGAGTATATCCCGAAGGAAATGCCCTGCAGCCGCCGCCAGGGCATGTTCTTGGAGATCAACATCCTCCAGGTCCGTTTTGAATTCCGACACCCAGACAGACGTTCCACTCACCACCTGACTATTCTTAAGTCACCCTCAAGCCCGGAGTCACCACGCGATTCAAAGTGCGCTTGCGCGCGGAAGCGGTCGCAGGAACGACATTTACGTGGATGAGATCACTTCTACATGGGGGGGAACAAATAGTTGTACAACTCTCTGCTCGCTCTTTTGTTTTGAAAACAATGAAAGATATATAAGACATCAAAATAATCATTTAGGAAAATTCCTCCGAGGCAAATCGGGTGTATAGAGCTTGTAGCTTCCGTGACGAAGTCTTTCAAACCATGAGCTTGCAACCTCCCATTTTATGATTGCTTTCGTCTTCTTCCGCTTCAGCCAATAGCGGAGCTGTTCCCTGCTCCCCGCCCACTTCGCCCCACCTTCCTGAAGGTCGAGGAACGCTTTCCCAACATGCTCTGCAGAGAAATCAAAGATGGCGGGTGTATCCGCTGTTCGCTGGTTGGGGCTTCGCAGCAGGCTTGGCCAGCCGCTGACGGGTCGGCGGGCGGGTCTGTGTAAACAGGCACGCAGCTGCAGGTAAGAGACGCTTAGGGTATCCGCGAAGAAGACCGCGGAGTCACCTTAGTCCTATGTTTCCCAGCTGGCTGTGGAAGTAGGCACGTTAAAGTGGTTTGCTCATGCGCGCCCTTAAGGCCGCGTGCCCTTAAGACCAGGCACGCGGAGGTGGCCCTTTGAAATAGGATTCGCAACGCATTTATTCATTAGAGAAATACTTATTGGTTGCTTGCAATATTCTGTAGTTAACACCATCCTCAAAGCTAGGACCCTGCTCTCATGAAGCTTGCGTTCCAGTGAGTGTGGGTATTAGCAACACTACCCCAAATTAAAAATTATCCGCCAGTACTCATTTTAATCCAATCAGGAGGAGCGAGGAGAACGTACAAGATCTTCCCAAATAAAAGGCAGTCTCTGGTCGACACTGTAGGAACTTTGGCTAAAGAAGTTACCAGGTTTTCATAAAAGCAGAAAAGTCTAAAAGATCTGACCATGCCCTTTTGATCTGTGATAGTTATAGCTGGGAACATGTATGACCTATTTGTGTAATTTTTTTTTCACTCAGTACAAACAGTGGCATTGTGGGAATATGAGAGGCAGTAATTTGTAGTGAAAACTTGCTAAAAGCCTAATTTTAGGTTTAGTGTTTGCCATTCACTTAATTGGATGATAGTAGACAGATTTCCTCATCTGCAGACTGGAGTTGGTAATAACCATCCGAAAAGTTTGTGAGGTATAAGTGGGATATGTAATTTACAATATGTTTTTTATATGTACTTTCCCTTAGTTCCCCTCAAGAAAGAGAAACCACTCCATCTGATACTGCAGAAACCTTTGTGCTGCCATTCAATGCCAGTCCTCCGTTTCCTGGTAGCCATCGTTAGCATTTTTCTACTCATTTTCTTTGCCTGAAGCAGAATCTCTCCCTCAGCATCCGTTCTCAAAATAACTGTGATCTCTGTTTTAAGGTCATGAGAAACAAATAGTGTGACTTGAAAGAGTTGATCTCTTTCTGAAATGTCCTTAACGTAGAGGGGTATTCATGTTTTAAAATGATACCTGAAACCAGATACTACTGGAGGAAGTATCTTTCTATGCAATCACATCTTGACAATTTTCTGAATGTTACTGATGCCATTTAGTAAGGGGAAACACAAGATAATACTAACTGTGCACATTATCTGTGTGGTGTGTTGACTGTGTTTTTAGTGTGATCAGAATACTTAAACAGAACACTTAAAAACTCAGTCATGGGCCAATGATTCTGTATTTTGGTTTAAAAAGGATTTCATACTGAACCTCTGAAAATAGAAAATATCAGCAATTCCAAGTCTAAATCAGGCCTTATGTATTTGGTAAGTTCTTGATTGTTGAAAGAAGTGGAATGAGAAGCCATGGGTGATCTTCCCTGTGTTGTAATTGCTTTAAGTGAGGTAGTCCTTTCTGATCAGGGCAGTGTCTGTATAGGAGCAAGAGCTCACTGAATTGTTCTTTTTAATGTCATAGTGTTTTGGGTTCCTGAAGTTGAAAGTTCTTGCATTTCAGACCAGATTATTCAAGTGCTATTAAAAACTTTCCTCCCCCTCTGCCATTTATGTAATGAGATTGCTTGCTTCCAAAAATTTTGACTAGCCGGGTATGGTGGCATATGCCTGTAGTCCTAGTTACTCAGGAGGCTGAAGCAGGAGGGTCTCTTGAGCCCAGGAGTTCAAGGGTTCAGTGAGCTATAGTTGCACCACTGCACTAAAGGCTAGGCAATGGAGCAAGACCCTGTCTCTAAAAAAAAAAAAAAAAAAGTTTTGACAGTCTTGTCCATATCTTGTATCCATTCGTTAATGATATTGAACATGCTGTACAGACTGTCTTCTCAGCATTCATTGACATGAGTTATCCAGTTTAATCCGTGATAATTGGAGAATTTGGGCTCAAAGTACATATAGGTGGAGGTGAGCTGGGTACTTCATTAATGACTATTAGCTTTAAGGCTTTTGTTTTTGCAGATTTTATTCTGGTAGTGCAACCCTCTCAAAGGTTGAAGGAACTGATATAACAGGTATATTTTAAAATATATTGAATTCTATTTTTATATCAACACGTTGGATTCCATTGTAGTACTAGGAAACTGATTCATGTTTTATTTTTTACATTAGGGATTGAAGAAGTAGTAATTCCAAAAAAGAAAACTTGGTAAGTATTCTATCAGTGTTCATTCAGCAAATGGTTGAGTGCTTACTATGAGAGAAGTATAAGGGTTAGGTAAGGAGACAGTGACAGGAAGAGCAATAGGAGAGCATTCTTGAAGAGAGTAGCTGAGCGGGGAGAAGCTAGGAGTTTAAAGGACAAAAAATAGAAAGGTGGAGAATAGTGAGTGAATGAGCAATGAGATTTACTTAAAAGAACAATTGAAAGACATTTTGAATTAGTGTGGGTTACTATTTACGTGGTTAATAATACATGGTTATACATGAACATCATCATTAGAGTAATTTTTGTTAAGGAAGTTCTCTCATATGGTTGGAAGAGCAGACAGTTACTGTCTTTATTATCTCTAATGAGGTAAAATAAAGTAAATGGTGTGGACAGCAAAATTTTGCTTTTTTATTCACTGGATATATCCTTGAACAAATTGCCTCGTCTCATTTATTCAACATTTTGTTGAATATGCAGGAACTAAAACTTCGCAAAAGTGCTCGTTACAGTGTAGTACTATTGAACGCATTTAGTGGCCCCTCAAAAAGCTAGGTCTTAAAATTATGTGACCTAAAGACTCAGGTTCGCCGGGCGCGGTGGCTTACGCCTGTAATCCCAGCACTTTGGGAGGCCGAGGCGGGCGGATCATGAGGTCAGGAGATCGAGACCATCCTGGCTAACACAGTGAAACCCCGTCTCTACTAAAAATGCAAAAAAATTAGCCGGGTGTGGTGGGGGGACGCCTGTAGTCCCAGCTACTCGGGAGGCTGAGGCAGGAGAATGTGAACCTGGGAGGCGGAGCTTGCAGTGAGCCGAGATCGCGCCACTGCACTCCAGCCTGGGCGACAGAGCAAGACTCCATCTCAAAAAAAAAAAAAGACTCAGGTTCATTTAAAAAGCCTTTTTAAAAAACTTTATTAATCTGAATTGTGTGATTATTTTAGGGAGGCCAGGGAGCCCAGTTATGTCAATGCATAGGTAACTGGGATCATAAAAGAAGTGCAAATTAAAACTTACCATATTGGCAGAGAGAGGATGTGAAGAAATACGTTTGTTATGGGACAGTAAATTGGAACAGCTCTTTGGAGGGAAATTTGGCAGAATCAGAATTGGAAATGTACGCACCTTACTGGTTAGCCACTTTGGAGGAACATTTGCATATATACATGGACAAGACTGTTCTTTATTACTTGGGAATAGTAACAGGTTGAAACAGCCTGAATGCCCATTGAAAAGTGAATGGATAATTTTAAAAGGTTATCATACAATAACTTTTTGCATTGAAAGGAATTAATTAGCTCTATATTTAATAACATGGATAGTGCAGTCAAACTTACGTAGACACATGCAGAATGACAGTGTGTATACGTTTTTTAGGGAGATGTTTATGTGTGAAAATACCTTTAAAAGTTCTGGAAATACAAATACCAAATTCATCGTGGAGAGGGGCCACAAGGTGACACCAGACACTTCAGGTTAACGTGTAATGTTCTAGTTTATTTTCTTAAGATAATGTATGATAACTTTTTAAAGTAACCCTTTTAAGAAAGAGAATTAGTGAGTAATCTGAATGTCATCATTTTTTCACTGCCATTTGTTCAACATGTTAGGAAAGTGTGCTAACTTGATAAGACTTAAATAGGGCAATAAAAGATCTGCTGAAGGAATGCTGAGATGAGAGAATGTGTCATTATCATACTTGCTGAAATTACATAAATGTGACTTCTAAACGTGGATAGAAAATTTAGTGGATATTATATACATCAGGGAATTAGTTTTGATGAAATATAAAATTTCCTGTACTTTTGGTTTTCTCAGATGACTTACAGTCTTAAGAATGTTACGTTAAACTTTATTTAGAAAAATACTCTTGGTATAATTCCCTTTTGGAAAGGAAACACATTAAATCTAACACAGGAGCAAAAATATATTTGAGATCAAATTATCTTGTCTGTCATTTATTCCAGTGAAGGCTTTTCTAATAGTTCAGTGAAGGTCTCTACTCAGAGGTGCAGTGGACAGCTGGCCTGCAATTCTTACCATAAGGTTATGTATGGTTGAGAGGTTCTAAACCAGGAGGTTGCATCAGAATTATCTGGGAATTCAGTAAGAGTGTGTGTGACAGTCCTCCATGGATCTTGGGAGGCTTTGATGCAATAGGTCCAGAGAGAAGCCTGTGGTTTATTCTCCTATAACTGAATCAAGAGCTACCAATTAGGATAGTAAAGGCAACAGTAGTCCCGAAAGCTGCAGTAAGAATCCATAGGAAAGTGGATAGAGGAAGTAGGCCAGATAGTTTTATGAGGGCAGGATGGAAATCACTAGCCCTGGGTTATGGCATTATGCACCAGACCAGAGAGGACAGGCAAAGAGAGGAACATGTACCAACTAGGGGAAAGAACCGGCAGTTTTCTTAATTTCTAATTTATTCTAGTGACCTTGTGACATAACCAGCTTCAGATGAGATCTGCACTTTGTTATTGGCCAGTACACTGAGAGTAGAATCACTTGTTCTGTTTGTGGCTATGAAGAGCCCTGATGAGGATTAACTTGTGGTTCTTATTTTTAGGGATAAAGTAGCCGTTCTTCAGGCACTTGCGTCCACAGTAAACAGGGTAAGTAGGATTTTGGTTTTTTTTTTAACCTAAAACTTGGCTAATAACACACTTTTTAACTTGGCTAATAACACATTTAATACTCATACCTCATCATTACTCAGAATTAAACTGTTGTGGGTCTAGAAAGTTTCTTTAAAATTGTCTAATCCAGCTGAGCCAGGTGGCTCATGAATGTAATACCAACACTTTTGGAGGCCAAAGTAGGAAGACCACTTGACATCAGGAGTTCAAAACCAGCTTGGGCAACGTAGCAAGACCCCCATCTGTTTTTTGTTTGTTTGTTTGTTTTGTTTTGTTTGAGACAGAGTTTCGCTCTTGTTGCCTTAGGCTGCAGGGCAATGGCGCGATCTCGGCTCACCGCAACCTCCGCCTCCTGGGTTCAAGCAATTCTTCTGCCTCAGCCTCCTGAGTAGCTGGGATTACAGGCATGTGCCACCACGCCCAACTAATTTTGTATTTTTAGTAGAGACGGGGTTTCTCCATGTTGGTCAGGCTGGTCTCGGAACTCCTGACCTCAGGTGATCCGCCCGCCTTGGCCTCCCAAAATGCTGGGATTACAGGTGTGTGGCACCGCGCCAAACTTTTTTTTTTTTTTTAATTAATTTATTTATTTTTTGAGACAGAGTCTTGCTGTGTCGCCCATGCTGAAGTGCGGTGGCACAGTCCCGGCTCACTGTAAGCTCTGCCTCCCAGGTTCACGCCATTCTCCTGTCTCAGCCTCCCAAGTAGCTGGGACTATAGGCCCCACCACCACGCCTGGCTATTTTTTTGTATTTTTAGTAGAGACGGGGTTTCGCTGTGTTAGCGAGGATGGTCTTGATCTCCTGACCTTGTGATCCACCCGCCTTGGCCTCCCAAAGTGCTGGGATTACAGGCGTGAGCCACGGCGCCCGGCCTTTTTTTTTTTTTTTTTTTTTTAAGAATAAAACTATTGGCCGGGCGCCATGGCTCACATCTGTAATCCCATCACTAATCCCATCACTTTGGGAGACCAAGGGAGGCAGATTGCTTGAGGTCAGGAGTTCGAGACCAGCCTGGTGAACATGGTGAAACCCTGTCTCTACCAAAACAACAAAAACAAAAATTACAAGGCATGGTGGCACCTGTAGTCCTACCTATTCAGGAGGCTGAGGCAAGAGAATCTCTTGAACCCGGGAGGCAGAGGTTGCAGTAAGCCAAGGTCCTGCCACTGCACTCCAGCCTGGGTGAGTTAGTGAGACTCTGTCTCAAAAAAAAAAAAAAAAAAAATTTAAAATAAAATTATCAAATCCCTTTATTTGGCAAATGAGGAAGCTAAGGTTTTGAAAGTGGCCAGTGGCTGGTTAGGATGTTAAAACCTTAATTAAAGGCTTAATTCCACGCCTTTTATCTTGAAATGCAGTGTTTTTCTACCATACCAGTGATCTTTAATCCCTGGAAGAGTTTGTTGAAATGTACGTTCTTAGGGGATGATTTGGCTGTCGTATACCAACTTGGAGAAATAATGTACCTGTCATGCTGACAATCATGTAATGATTAATAATCTGGGTCCTGGAGCCTACTGGTTTGTTTTAATAGCCAAGCAACTAGCTTTATGATCTTAGGGAATTTACTTTACCTCTTGATACTTCTCTTTCCTGACTTATAAATTGGGGGTTAATTATAGCACCAAACCTCAAGGTTGCAGTGGGAATTATTAAAAAATGAATTAAGTATACGTAAGATTTAGAACAGAGTCTGGGACAAAGGAAATGCTTGGTACATTGTATTTTGTTACTGCTACTACTGTATTGTTGATTTCATTGACATGAAATTTGCTCTGTTGGCAACTCAAGAATAGAGTTTGTAGTCTGGTAGATACACTGAAACTTTGGTAAATGCATCAGAAATGGAACTTTCTGCTTGGTTGTATTTTTTATTAACTGAAAACTTTTAATTTCATCTGTGGGGAAAAGTCTAAAATAATTAAGTCTTTTTTTCTGCCACAGTATCTGTATGGATATTGATCCTCCTTAAGTCGATTATTACAAGTACGGAGAATTGTTCTTCTATTGTAGATATTAAACTACATCTAAAAATGGAACTACTAGGCCGGACATAGTGGCTCATGCCTGTAATCCCAGCAGTTTGAGAGGTCAAGGCGGGTGGATCCTGTGAGCTCGGGACTTTGAGATCAGTCTGGGCAACATGGTGAAACCCTGTGTCTACAAAAAACACAAAAATTAGCTGAGCATGGTAGTATGCGCCTGTAGTCCCAGCTACTTGGGAGGCTGAGGTGAGGCTCACTTGATCCTGGGAGGTGGAGGTGGAGGTTGCAGTGAGCCAGGATGGCACCACTGTACTCCACAGAGTGAGACCCTGTCCCCCCGCCACAAAAAAAAAAATTAAATATAAAATAAAGATGGAGCTACTAAAGATAGTGTTGGGTCTAATGTGCACTAGTGTACTCTACCAGTTTCTGAAAAAGGACTTTACTACGTCTCCCTACTTGCAAAGCATTGAGATTTTCAGTAGCTCCCTTATCCATAAATAGGCACCTGAAATGTAAACACAGAAATGGACCTCTGAGATATTCTCAACATTTCAATGAGAATGGCCCAGGGCCACCTTCAAATCAAAGAAGTTATAGAAATTAAGTGTAGAATTGTGATTTATCTGGCCCTTAAAATCCAAGAGTTATTCGTTTATCTGTTCATTCAGCAACAATATTTTGTGCCCTTATGATGTTTATCAAGCACTGTGCTGGATATAGAATTAGACACAGTTATTGCGTAGTTCTAGAGGGGAAGACTGAGGTAGCACTGAGAAGGGGTTATATCGCTGAGACTGGGAAAGGAATTCTTTTTTTTCTTTTTTTTTTTTTTTTTTAAAGAGATGGAGTCTCCCTCTGTCACCCAGGCTGGAGTGCAGTGGTGCGATCTCAGCTCACTGCAAGCTCCACCTCCTAGGTTCACGCCATTCTCCTGCCTCAACCTCCCAAGTAGCTGGGACTACAGGCGCCCCCCCACCACGCCCGGCTAATTTTTGTATTTTTAGTAGAGACGGAGTTTCACTGTGTTAGCCAGGATGGGGGGAAAGGAATTCTAAGCAGACATTTTAGAAAAGACAGCTATGTGGAGAATGGGAAACCTTTACACTTGAGAGTGTGATAAAGAGCTTAACATATCCAAAAGCAAACCCCTTTCCCTCCAAACATTCCTCACATATTTCTTTGCCATCTCATTAATGGCAACTCCATTCTTATAGCTGCTCAGGCCAAAATCCTGGGAATCATTAGCAAAGCCTTTGTTTATCCCTTCAAAAGATATGTGTGTGTGAGGTCTCCGTGACCACTCCCAGGCTAAGAGTTATGACAGCAAGAAGATATAAAGCAAAGTCAGCAAAGAGAAAAGGCTCATTGGATAAAGACCAAACGAAATCAGTCACAAGCTTCCAAAAGACCTCTCCAGAAGATTCAACACAGGACATGCTTAATTCCTCCATCAGTGACTTGTGACAACACATGCAAAGTGTCTACCAAAGCTCATTAGAGACCCAGTGCCCAGAGTTTTTAGGGGAGGCTGGCCATGTAGACCACCCACTGGCTGGCATATATTATACCAAGTTTCCACACTCCCAGAAGGAAAGCAGGTGTTTGGCACAAAACACGTTGTACAAACAGATTAGGCACAGTGAACCATTCTTAGCAGTTCTAGGAATGGTGGGAACCCTTCCGATATCCAGGTTCCCAGATGGCAGCCAAGGGCCAGCCTTGGAAGCAGACCTTCCTAAGGATAGTAGTTTCAGGTCTGTTAACTCGTTTCTACACAATATCAAAAGTTTCGATGCCTGATATCACTACCAATCACCTTGGTTATTGTCGTCTTACAAGTCTGGATTAATTGCAGCAGTCTCTCTCGTCTCCCACTGCACCTCCCTACACACTGCTGTCAGTTCAGCAGCTGTAGTGACCCTGGATCATATCACTCTTAAGAATTCAACATTGGCTTTCCATTAGTATAATTCAAATAAAAACTGAAGTTCACAACAGGGCTCCTAAGGTGAGGCTCAAGGGAAAGGGGTTTTTGAAAGGGGTAGCAGAAAGCTAGGTCCAAAATAAAATACTGCCTCCAGGTTCCAGCTATGAGCAGCTTTCCCTTGAGAGCTACAGGGAAGCTTCTGCGCCCCCTCCCTGTGGAGTCCAGGTCAGGAAAACAGCATTAAGGATATAGGATAAGTTTTTGCTTTGGAATAAAGGCCCAAGTAAGGCACTCAGACACAGAAGAGAATAGAGAAAGCAATTCTGGGGCATTTCTCAGTGGGGCCCCTGGTGGTATTGGAGAGTTGATTATGCTCAGATTTAGGGAGCAATTTTAATGGGTAACAGGACGTGGAAGAAGCTTCTGTTGCTCACTCCTGAGAGGGCACGGTGATATCTTCCATTTGGAGGGGGGGACTCTTGGTGAAGTTGAGCGTGGGTGGATAGCGACCTTGCTTTGGAGGAAATCCTATTCTGGGATTCTGCTGTTAGGACTAGTTAATTCAGATGATTCTTACCTAGAGTTTAAAACAGTCCCCAGTGATAGCAAACTTAAATATTAAAATCAGCCATAGGGAGGGAGGCTTAAGCCATTGTTTGCTTTGCATAATTAAAGGCAAGTCTTGTAGAGCTGAGAGTACAGTGCAGGTGTTTGTCTTTTGTCTTTTTTCTCTATATATACATGTATATATGCCCACACACATTTGCGCATTTAGGTTACATACATAATTACAACTTACGGAATTTTTATCAAAACTCACAAGGTCCTCTTAAAAATTTAGCTAAAACGACTTGTGGGCTGGATGCAGTGGCTCACGTCTATAATCCTAGCCCTTTGTAAGGCAGAAGTGAGAGAACTGCTTGAGGCCAGAAGTTTGAGACCAGCTTGGGTGACACAGCAAGACACCCTCTCTACAAAAAATTTTGTTAAATGGCCAGCTGTGGTGGCACACACCTGTAGCCCAGGCTACTTGGGAGGCTGAGGCAGGAGAATCCCTTGAGCCCAGGAGCTAAAAGTTAAAGTGAGCTGTCTTCAAAATAAATACAGAAATTGTATTATGTCTTTTCCACAGGATACCACAAGTGTGCCTTATGTGTTTCAAGATGATCCTTACCTTATACCAGCATCCTCTTTGGAATCTGTGAGTATTTTCATATAATTTTCTAGTATTTTATCTCGCTGGTTTGCTTACAACAGTACATAAATAATTTAGTTGTAATAACCTGGGAAAGGTTTACAAATGCTGAGAAATTGATAGACTTTGTGAATCCTTTACTACTTTTTTCAAAACGATGTACATATCGTCAATGGGGAGAGGATTTTTGGTTTTGGTTTCTAATACTTAGGGCTTTTTCACACTGGAGTGACCCACTCAGTTTAAATGGCTTGCTTTTTATATATTTCAAGCTGTGTATAAGATGCTAACTGAAATTATATCACAGTAGAAAAGGTGGGATAGTCTAATTGGGATTCTGCGTGTTGTTGCATTTATTTTTTTTTTTTTTGTGAGGGGGGAGAAATTCTTGCTGAGAGTGTAACTATAATCTTGCTTGAGTTTAAATTACATGTATTTAAATCTTTTTCTTTATATAGCGTTTATTTTTACTGGCAAAGAAATCCGGGGAGAATGTGGCCAAGTTTATTATTAATTCATACCCCAAATATTTTCAGAAGGACATAGCTGAACCTCATATACCGGTAAGGAGAGGTAGTTACATTATTTACATAATACTATTTTAAATGTAAATTAAACCAGGCTTTCATGGCTAATATTTCAGTAGCCATTTGAATACCCTCAATATTTGGATGATAAGCCTTTTAAAGTATGGAGTTAGCTTTGATCACAAGACTAACTTTAAAATTCTTTCTGTATTTATTTGCTCTTCATCTTAATATTTTCCCCATTTGATTTTTGTGACACATGCTCTTAGATCTTTAATTCTGTGACTGAAGTTTCCTTCACTACCTCTCTATACACATCTTTCTCTTCCTTTTTTTTTTTTTTTTTTTTTTTTTTGAAACAGGGCATCATGCTGTCACCCAGGCTGGAGTGCAATGGTGCAATCATAGCTCACTGCAGCCTGGAACCCCTGGGCTCAAGTGATCCTCTTGCCTCAGCCTCACAAGTAGCTTGGACTACAGGGGTGTGCCACCATGCCTGGCCGATTTTTTTTAATTTTTAGTTTTTGTAGAGAACAGGGTCTTGTCTCACTGCACTGCCTAGGCTGGTCTCAAATTTCTGGGCTCAAGCAAACACCCTCCTCGGCCTCTGAAATCTCTGGGATTGCAGGTGTAAGCCACTGCTGCTTGCCCTTGATCTGCTTCTTTTTTTGTTTGTTTTTGTTTGAGATGGAGTCTCACTCTGTTGCCCAGGCTGGAGTGCAGTGGCATGATCTTGGCTCACTGCAACCTCTGCCGCCCGGGTTCAAGCAATTCTCCTGCCTCAGCCTCCTGAGTAGCTGGGATTACAGGTGCCTGCCACTGCACCTGGCTAATTTTTGTAGTTTAGTAGAGACGAGGTTTTACCATCTTGGCCAGGCTGGATCCTGACCTCGTGATCCACCCAACTTGGCCTCCCAAAGTCCTGGGATTACAGGTGTGAGCCACCGTGTCCGGCCTTAATCCACTTCTTAAGCATGGGTATCTTTCTTAGATTTTTATGCTCATTTTCTCTTTTTATTGTGTATACTCTTCTGTTTCAGTGACGCTTGTAATCCATTTGGTACTCTTGTGTATCTAGCCTAGATCCCTTTACTTTGAACTCCACATTGTATTTCCAGCTCCCTCTTTGTTCTGTAGTTTCGGAGTGAGGATTTATGCAGTGTGGTGGGTATTGTGCTTAGTGCTTGTCCATACAGTGGTGAGCAAAACAGATGCACCTCTGCCCTCCTGAGTTTGTTGGTGGAAGTACTAATCTCAGACTCATCATATCGAAACTGCTCCCATACCCCCACATCTCTCTGCTTCCCAAAGCTCACAGAGAAACACACACTTCTTGTTTTCATAGTAGAACTTGTAGATAGATGAGGAAACCAGTGTGATTGTGTAAGTCAAAATATTAAAATCCTGAACTAAGACAGTGGCTTTCTCCATTAGATTGTGAGCACCCTGAAGGTAGAGAATGCCTTTCGTCTCTGTATCCCCAGTGCCAAGCTTAATGTCTGGGGTAAAGTAGTAGGCATTCAGAAAGTATTTGAATAAGTTAGTGAATGAGGTAAAATCAGCATACCTTGGGTAGTATTAAATGTTTAGAGGATACACAGCATTAGAGATGAAAGGTTTACTTCAATTCCCTGTGAAGACAATCATGTTAAATGATCAGTAGTATCTGGTGCAGGACACATGAATTGGAGCAGTGAAGTTTTACTTTGGTATGTTGGTGATAAAAATTTTGTCCTACTCAGTTATCCTTTCCTCACCTTTACCTGTTTGTAGTAACTTTAGTCATCTTGTTTTCCTAGTGTTTAATGCCTGAGTACTTTGAACCTCAGATCAAAGACATAAGTGAAGCCGCCCTGAAGGAACGAATCGAGCTCAGAAAAGTCAAAGCCTCTGTGGACATGTTTGATCAGCTTTTGCAAGCAGGTGACTGAGTTCGATTAAAGCCCCTCTAATAACATGGGCTTTGAAGTGGGCCCCAGTTATATGATTCATATATTTTGAGTAAGAGTTACAGGTCCTGCTGTACTTACTCTGCTTTGATGGCTGCGTGGTTTATATTTTTAATAGTTTATTTCATTTTTAGCTTTAGTGTTACTTAAGAATTATAGGCGAAGTAGAATTGCAGCTTTGTTGGTTTATTGTAGCACTGGTAGAGAAATTATATCACCCTTCTACCTTAGCTTCTGTTTTTAATGTTAGGTAGGTATGCAGTGCTCCCAGATTTCCTGTACCCTTTTCCTTTTTTTTTTTTTTTTTTTGAGATGGAGTCTTGCTCTGTCGCCCAGGCTGGAGTGCAGTGGCGCAATCTTGGCTCACTGCAAGCTCCGCCTCCCAGGTTCACGCCATTCTCCCTCCTCAGCCTCCCGAGTAGCTGGGACTACATGCACCCACCACCACGCCCAGCTAATTTTTTTGTGTTTTTAATAGAGGCGGGGTTTCACCATGTCAGTCAGGATGGTCTCGATCTCCTGACCTCGTGTCCACCCACCTCGGCCTTCGTAAGTACTGTGATTACAGGCGTGAGCCACCGCGCCCAGCTTTCCTGGACTCTTTAAGGATATTTGGAAGATTGGGCGACAACACACAAGAAAGAAATATGTAAAAAGGAAAGCACACTCAACTAGGATCAGGGGTTTTGATGCTGGTGCCATCTGTGTCACTAATTGTTCTTAGCGTTCAAAAAGTTACTTAATTTCTCAAAGCTTCTAGCTCTAAAATTGTGTGGTTCTCTGAATTGGAGCTGGATGTAAACTTCCGGAGCTACACATGTAAATAGCACAGCTGATAAGTCACCATGAAAATCTACATATAGCAACATCAGAAGCAGCTGGCATTAAGTTTTTAGAATCTAGAGTGCTATTTGGTGATTTAGAATAAACATGGAAGTGGTGGAAACTGGACTGAATCATTATACACTTGAACACAAGAAACACTTGCAGAAAGCTATGTTTGAGAATTTTGGTGTGTAGCTTGATACAGCATCAGATGTATGGCTGAGTGATAGCAATAGATTGTAATTTAGTGAGGCGCTTCCCTCTGCTTGTTAATACGATCGGCATCTGGTGTGAGTCTGCATTGAAGTTCTTAGTGCTAAGGCTTGTCTTTTTCTAGTTTTACCCCCTTTATTGGATAGGTGTGTGCAGTCCTTCAGTAAAGACAGATGTCAGACCCATAGCTCAGTAACAAAGTGAGCTAACATACCAGGGAAAGGATCCTAGAACATTTCATTGTCAGGCCCCTAATAAGTGCAAAACACTGTGCTAGCCATTTCACATACTTAATTCTACAATACCTTATTCATTGGTGTGTTTTATAATAATCTTATGAAGGTAATTATTAGGTAATTTTTCCAGGGTCGCATAGCTTTGAGATGGTGTGAACCAGTTGCTTCTCCATAGCCTGTACCCTCTGCCCTGCTTTCTCTTCTGGACTTTTTACATTTCCTGATGGGCATTTTAAAGTTATCAATGTATTTTGTTTAGAAAGATAATTTATTGGCTGGGCATGGTGGCTCACACCTGTAATCCCAGCACTTTGGGAGGCCAAAACAGGAGGATTGCTTGAGCCCAGGAGTTCAAGACCAGCCTGGGCAACATAGTGAGAACTCATCTATACAAAAAATTTAAAAATTAGCCAGGTGCAGTGGCACATACCTGTAGTCACAGCTGCTTGGGAGGCTGAGGTGAGAGGATCACTTGAGCCCAGAAGTTCAAGGTTGTAGTCAGCTATGATGTGCTTGCACTCCAGTCTGGGCGACAGAATGAGCCCCTATCTCAAAACAAACAAAAAGATACATTTACTTTTCTTATAAGATAGCAGATTATATCTCATACTTCTCTTCCTCCTGTTCCCTTTTTAGCCTTTTTAATGAGTGTCAAGATGGGGACATAATGTTTTGAACAATTTTTAAGAGACTACTATAGTTAGACAATTATGCTAGTATTTCTAGGCAAGTTTTTAGTGAGTATCTGAATCCAAATGGAATAATTCTACTTGCGTTTGTTCAAATGCACCTGGGCTGGGGGAACTAAGTGGGGATAGTTTGCAGTGTGTTCAGTTTGGTGATGATAATTAAAACCATGAAGTAGTTTGAGGATAATGAGTACATAAAATAAGTGAGCACAGGCCCAAACTTCATCTTGTGTTCCTATCTTCTACGTCAAATTACATGGTTAATAGGGGTTATGTCCCTGTCTACATCACTTCAGGTGTTTAAGTTGACGTTGAGTGCATAAAGTAGTGGACAACATTAAGTGTGTAGCCATGAAGACCACCGCTAATATAAAAAAAAGACACATTTTAACCTAACAGGCTTTAGTTCTTCATTGTTTCAAGGTTTCTTTATCTTTCTGTCTCTTACCCACAGGAACCACTGTGTCTCTTGAAACAACAAATAGTCTTTTGGATTTATTGTGTTACTTTGGTGACCAGGAGCCCTCAACTGATTATCATTTTCAACAAACTGAACAGTCAGAAGCATTGGTAATAACTGTTGGCCTTGATTTTTTTTTTTTTTTCCCTTAAGCTTCTTTTTGAAGAAATTGCTTTTAAAAATAAGATGGGTTGTTTTGCCATGTGTCAGGGTAGTAGAGATTTGTACTGAGATGTGTGGTACGATAGCCTTGATAAAAAGTGGTACAGGAGGAAGAGAGACTTTAAACAGTTACTTCTGTCCTAGTTTACTTTTTAACAATATGTTGTCCTCACCTACTTCATATTAAGGCAAAGCGTTGATCAGAAATGTTTGGGCTGGCCTGTGCCACTTAGAGTAATAACATGATGTATTCTGGCCAGGGAAAGACTCCGTGGCCTGAGCCCCCTCAAAAATTCATACATGGACGTAGAGGAGAGAACACACTAGGCTGGAGACAGAACAGTAGTGTGCCGGGGGCCGCCTGTAAGTTGAGTCATAGCCTCTCTCTCAACTCGTGAATTTTACTTCTAGAACTAGGTCTCAAGAAATCCTTTGGATCAGTCAGATAGAGATGCTCATGTGACATTTTTCATGAGGAGGTATTTATACTTGCAAAAATGTTGAAAACAATCTAGATGTCCAACAGTAGATGATCAAATGATGATAAAAGTCGTGTGGCCATTGAGCACATTAGAGTAGATGTGTTTGGGTATGGAAACATTCATCCAATAAGTGGGAAACAGGCTATCAGCAGTATATATTCCATTTTTGTAAAAATGTTTTTACAAATGCATACAAAAAAAATCATTTTAGAAGTGTTTCTGGGTGATGGGATTATTGGTGTTTTTCTTTGTTTCTATCTTTTCTACTCTTTGCCCAACTAAATGTGGATTTCTTGTTTCCCCCTCAGAGACAAGATCTCACTCTATCATCTAGGGTGGAGTGCAGTGATGCTATCATAGCTTACTGCATGCAGCCTTTGACTCCTGGGCTCAAGTGTTCCTCCTTCCTCATTCTCCCAAATAGCTAGGACCACAAGTGTGGGCCACCATGCCTGGCTAGTTTTTTTTTGGGTGGGGAGGGCGGGTAGACATAGGGTCTTGCTGTATTGCCCAGTATGGTGTCTTCAACTCTGGGGCTCAAGCGATCCTTCAGCCTCCTAAAGTTTTGGGATTACTGACCACTGCACCTGGCCAAATGTGGATTATTTATGTAGAGAACTTTACATTTTTAAAAGTGCATAGGCAGTAGGTTGCAGTTACACCTTGCTTTCCAGAGCATCACTTCCTGAAGCCCTGCTCTGGTTGGCCCTCTGCCTCGCCAGCCCCAGCTCTTGAGGCAGCAAGCTACAGAGCCAGCACTGACCTCTGCAATGCCAACCAAGCTTGTATTGCTCTACGTCAGCCTCATCCCAGACCTTGGTTTATAAATAAAGACAAGATTTAGTCTTGTAGGAAGTCTTGCCAGGTGCAGTGGCTCACACTTGTAATCCCAGCACTTTGGGAGGCCGAGGCGGGTGGATCATGAGGTCAGGAGATCAAGACCATCCTGGCTAACATGGTGAAATCCCGTCCCTACTAAAAAAAATACAAAAAATTAACTGGGCGTGGTGGCACGCGCCTGTAGTCCCAGCTACTCTGGAGGCGGAGGCAGGAGAATTGCTTGAACCCAGGAGGTGGAGGTTGCAGTGAGCCGAGACCGCGCCACTGCATTCCAACCTGGGCAACAGAGCGAGACTCTGTCTTAAAAAAAAAAAAAAGAAGTCTTAGTTTGCTTGGGTGAGTGTTAGGCGTTAACTATATGTTGTTTATCTTGCTTTCACCCTAATTATGACAGTTTATCTGTATGGATCAAGCCAGATGTAGTCTCTGAGCAAATAGGCTGTGTTGTTTGGTTTTCCTCTTTCTATCTAAGGAGCAGGCCATACAGGGAACTGGCTTCATCTTGTCTTCACGCTGTCACTTGTTGCTTTGAGAGTCAACTTGGCTTTTCATCTGATTTGCACTTAAGAAATTAACTGTATAGGTGTAAGCGTTATTGGGCTTCCTCTTTGCCTTCTGCTGGATCTATTTTTCCTTTATTTTTCTGAGTTCCCTTTGCCTTTCTGATTTTGAGTAGTCTGACTGGGAAATGCATTCCATTGCCTTAACTTTTATTTCTCTTGATGATTATTCATTTCAGGAAGTGGAAAATGATGAGACATCTAGGAGGAAAGCTGGTCATCAGTTTGGAGTTACATGGCAGTATGTCACACATAATTAGAACCTTGAATTACAGTGTCTTACAGTGCATGGAATATGCCCCATCACCCTGTGAAGATGTTTTCTTGTGATGTTCTAAAATAATTGATTTTTATTGTGCAATATAAATTTCACTATTTGTATTCATACACATTTAGACTGTTTTTCAATAAGGTCTTTATCTCCATTCAACAACACAAGAATCTGTTGAGAGGTTGACCCTTTTTTTTCCCTCATCTGTTTAACTCAGCATAACTTTCATATGGTATGGTTCCTTTGGTAGTTTCATTAACAGTGCTACCTTGGAATATATACCTCTAATTCTGAAAGATTTAATACTTTTGTTTACTAAAAATATCATAGACACTAGAGTGTACTGCTAAATTAAGACCACTGACCAACATGTAGGTAGACATACACAGCAGTTTGAATGAAAGGCAATAACTTAATTATATTGGAGAATTAGCTGGGTGTCTAAAAGGAAGATATTTCATGTGAATGTCTGGAGAGAGAAAGCTACCATGATTATCTAAAATTGTTATTGACGTGATGAATTTGATAGGATGAAAGATTAAATTCCTTGGGGTAGGCTGGATGCAGTGCCTCACGCCTGTAATCCTGGTGCCGTGGGAGGCCGAGGCAGGTGGATCACTTGAGGTCAGGGGTTTGAGACCAGCCTGGCCAACATGGTGAAACCTCATCTCTACTAAAAATACAACAATTAGCTAGGCGTGGTGGCACATGCCTGTAATTCCAGCTACTCTGGAAGTGGAGGCAGGAGAGTCACTTAAACCTGGGAGGTGGAGGTTATGGAATGAGAGAAGAGTTAAAAGTACATATGCTAGAATATGACCAGAAGGATCCAAAAGAAACCATTTTGCCTCTGGGAAATAGTATCTGAAGATTGAAGAAGGTGAGGAAACTTTACTAGGGACTTTATCATACAGTTGCTTCTTGTTTTTAATAGCATAGATATTTATATACTTGTTTATAAACTTTTCATTTTCAATTGTAATTCTGCCATTTAACCTGCAAAGCCCTGACAACACATTAAGATCGTTAAGTCTTGATTTTCCCCATTTTCAAAATGATAATAACCATAACACCCTGTAAGAATTGAGATAATGTATGTAAAGTACTTGGCACATTGCCTAGAACATAATAAACCGTCAGTAAATGGTGGTAGCTCTCACTGGTATTTCCTATTGCCCGGGTTCACATTTACTCTCTTGTGTCTAGAGCAAAAAACAACGCTGAGAGAATCTTTTCTCTAATGCCAGAGAAAAATGCACATTCCTATTGCACAATGATCCGAGGAATGGTGAAGGTACATTTGTTTCATTTATTTTTGTCTTTCATTTCCACCGATCAGGGTGTTTCAGCCTCAGAACTACTAACATTTTGGGTCAGGTAATTTGTTGTGGGGTCTGTCCTTTGCAATGTGGGTTGTTAGTAGCTCCCTGGCTTCTACCCACTGGATGTGAGTGGTACACTCCTCCCCAACTTTCAGTTGTGACAAAAATATGTTTAGGCATTACCAGTGGATAGAAAACCCCACTGCACTAGAGTATGAGCTTCATGAGAACAGGAGCCTGATCTATTGAGCCTGAGCTATATTACCAAACTCTAGGACAGAAATGTACAAGGACTTCTTAAGTAAATGAATTTGATGATGCTTAATTTTTCCTTTTCCTTTTCCAGCACCGAGCTTATGAGCAGGCGTTAAACTTGTACACTGAGTTACTAAACAACAGACTCCATGGTGAGTTTGAGAGCTCCCCCCCGTCCCTTTTTCCATTTCCTTCTTTCTCTTAGTTGTCTGTGTGAAGGCTTTGGATCGTGCCTCAGTCACTGGCCTGCACTTTGCCTTTTCCTGGGGCATAGGTGATTGAAGCAAGAGTAGAGATCCGGAGAGGAGAGGAGTTTTCCAGTTTTGTGGACATGTGATTAGTCAAGGGACACATAGGAATGACTGCTTTGCCTTAAACTCAGCCATTTAGGGATTAATCTTCAACCCCAAATTTTATCATTTTATTATTTTACAGCTGATGTATACACATTTAATGCACTGACTGAAGCAACAGTATGCGTGATAAATGAGAAATTTGAGGAAAAATGGAGTAAAATACAGGTAAGGAGGAATCCTCAGTTTATTTTTTAATAGGGCTTAAATACTCTTTACTGGAAATACATGGGCTGGCCAGGTGTGGTGGCTCAAACCTGTAATCACAGCACTTTGGGAGGCCGAGGCGGGCAGATCACCTGAGGCCAGGAGTTCGAGACCAGCCTGGCCAACACGGTGAAACCCGTCTCTACTAAAAGTACAAACAATTAGCTGGGCGTGGTGGTGCATGCCTGTAATCCCAGCTACTTGGGAAGCTGAGGCAAGAGAATCGATTGAACCCGGGAGGCAGAGGTTGCTGTGAGCAGAGATCGTACCACTGCACTCCAGCCTGGGCAACAGAGCAAGACTCCGTCTCAAAAAAAAAAGAGAAGTACATGGTCTGGAGACAGCATTTATGAGCACGTGTATGGCAGTCACTGTGTAGCAGTTACCTGTTCACTACCCTTTCCGCAGCCCTGGAACTTAGCTGCGTCTGGCACATAAGAAGAAAAAGTTACTTGACCCAGAGTATACAGCTAGAATTCTGGACCATTTTATTCATTTATTTTTCATAATAGTTTTTCTGTTACAAAGTAATGCATATTTGCTGTCAAATCCTATCAGGTATAAGTTCAAAAAGTTGAAATCACTGGATTGATTCTCACCTAGTAACTTAAGAATAGAAACGGCTGGGCACAGTGGCTCATGCCTATAATCCCAGCACTTTGAGGCTGAGGTGGGTGGATTACCTTAGGTCAGGAGTTTGTGACCAGCCTGACTAACATGGTGAAACCCTGTCTCTACTACAAAAATACAAAAATTAGCCGGGCATAGTGGTGCACGCCTGTAGTCGCAGCTACTCAGGAGGCTGAGGCAGGAGAATCGCCTCAGCCCACAAGGCAGAGGTTGCATTGAGCCAAGATCGCGCCACTGCACTCCAGCCTGGGCAAGAAGAGCGAAACTCTGTCTCAAAAAAAAAAACCAAACCACTTTTTTATATCATACTAGTCTATTATTTTTGCGTCTTTTCTTGGAAAACTCTCCTAGGTGGAAGACTGAAGATAGTTGACCACCTCTATCAAGTGGGGTGGGTATTTGAATTAGCAGGCTTCTTTAAAAGGCAGAATCATGGAACCTGCTAATTAATAAACAGTTCTTAAAAGAGGGATATAGTTACTAACCTGCTTTAAACATAAGCAAGAATGCTAAATTCTTTATTTTGTATGAAACATAGATTATTGGACAGATTACCCAGGCATGAAAGATACTTCTTGTTTTTTATTCAACTAGGAGCTGCTAAGACACATGGTTGCTCAGAAGGTGAAACCAAATCTGCAGACTTTTAATACCATTCTGAAATGTCTCCGAAGATTTCATGTGTTTGCAAGATCTCCGGCCTTACAGATTTTACGTGAAATGAAAGCCATTGGAATAGGTGAGGATGCACCCTTGAGTCCTCTGAGGACAGAGACTGTGCCAGCCAGAGGTTTCAGGGCTACATAAGCAAAGAGCTTTAAATTATTCTGCTGCTTACATAATATGTTGGAAATTTTCTTTCCACGTTTGGCACATTTAATTACATGTACTTATTACAGTGGGAGTGCCTTTATCATCTTAGTGTTCATTAGTATTTTAGGTACTTTGTTTATGGATCTGTTGAATCTGAGGAGAAGTGATTGCTTTGAGTTAGCTAGTTTTAAATTCATGACATTTTCCCAGCATAATTTAGGTATTTGAACCTAAGTGTGTGCTAGTGTATTGTATATTTTTCATTAATTACTTTATTGGAAGTTGCTTTGGGAATCAGTTCACTTCAATATATTTTACTGTTCTCAGTAAAGAATGTGACTAATAAGTATTTGGACTTTGAAAAAGTGATACAGTCTTTATGATAGTTTTTTACCTTTACATTAATGAGTTGGAAAATATCTTTGTTCAAAGGAATAGAAATGTATATTTTGCTTAAATATTAACAATATGTTTTTAATTCAGTGTGTCTCAGTAAACTATATTTTGGATTGCTGTGTTTTTACCTCATTGTTTTTTTTTTTCTATCTACCTGGTAATTTGAGAACCCTCACTTGCAACATATCACCATATTATTCACGTGTTTGATCAACCTGGTATGTATGGCCTTAAATTGTGTTAATTTATATAGAAAATTGACCAGCTTTCTTGAATTTATGTGATTAATTGTTGTAGGTTATCTTCTCTGCATATGAATTAAGAAAAGAGAATTTGTAAATTAACCTGTACAACCTGAGCAGAAAGTTGTGGCTTTTTTTTTAGACAGGATCTTGCTTATTGCAGCCTTGAACTCCTGGGCTCAAACATTCCTCCCTCCTCAGCCTCCTGAGTAGTTAGGATTACAGATGCCCACCAGCATGCCCAGCTGATTTTTTTTTTATTGGACAGGGTCTTACTACCTAAAATTATTCTTGAGGGTAGCAATCTTGTTTGTGGTCTAAAACTTGAGCTGGAGGGGAGAGGGTTATGGATTGTACTGGCACTGATGTTGTACAAACAGGAATTGGGTAGAATATATTTTGGTTGAAGTTCCTTTTGTTCTCTGGAGCTGTGCTATTTAATACCGTAGCCACTAGCCACATGTGGCCCGTTAATTAAAATTAAGTAAAATAATAAATTATTTTGTCACATGGGTGCTCAGTAGCCATGTGTCTAGTGGCTACCATGTTTAGTGATGCAGATTCAGAACATTTCCATCTTTGCCAAAAGTTTGTGGACATTGCTGCTCCAGAGGAAAGGTAAACTTACTGTGAAGCGTTTTGGGAGGACCTCGAGGCTCCATTCGTTGTCCACTTTTAGGTCAGTTCCCGTGGGAGCTCTGCTCTGTAGTAGATGGACTTTGAAGAAAGACACACCTGAGCTGAGATGTCCACTCTGCCATTTATTTACCAGCTATGTCAAAGCGACTGGATACCTACCTGAGGAATAGCAGCAGGGTGTGGTAGTTAAATGAGTTCCACACCGTGTCTGCTACTGTGCTTGGAGGGCACATATGAGGCACTCAAAATCTTTTGGTTCTTATCCATTATCCCCAGCCTAAGAAATAACCCTTGAGTTCAGAATTGACAGTTCTAGTCATTCTTTCTTGTGGATAGACTATAAAAATTACAGAAGGGAAGTTCATTCTCTCTGGTTTGGAGGACTAATTTTGTAAAATCCATATCCTCACCTGTATAGGCAAATTTTATCTTTAGGAAAAGGAACCAGTTAATTGACTATACCTTGGAAACAGGTAAACAGTTTCCATAATTGTGTCCCCTAAAATTTTACTCAACCTTGGTGAGATTGTGATGGAGCTGGTATTTCTGACTCCAAAGTATATTCCTTTCCTCTATAACTCTCATCACTGGTTCAATTGCTAATCAAAGTCAGATGTACTTACATTTCCTAAGTAACAGCCAGGACTGGGGGATGGGGGATCTGGGGGAGCCGTGTTGGTTTGTCTTATGTATGTAAATTGCCTGTCTGCAACAGTAATTTTGGCTTACGCCTGTAATCCCAGTAATTTAGGAAGCCAAGGCAGGAGGATTGCTTGAGCCCAGGAGTTTGAAACCAACATAGAGAGACCTCCATGTCTACTAAACATGAAAAAAGTAGCTGGGCATGGTGGCGCACCCCTGTAGTCCCAGCTACTCAGGAGTGTGAGGCAGGAGGATTGCTTGTGGCCAGGAGGTTGAAGTTGCAGTAAGCTGCGTTTGCCCCACTGCACTCCAGCCTAGGTGACAGAGCAAGACCCTGTCTCAATAGTAATAATAATTTCTAGGAATTTACCCAAAAGAGAGAGCCTAAAATAACGTAGAAACAATACATTGAAAAGAGAATATTATGTAACTAATAAAATTAAGAATGTTAGCAAAGGGAAGCATGCTTGAGTAAATTGTGAAACACTATCTGTGCTGTCATTACAGCTTTACTACCACAAACATACAGAACAGGTAGGGAAAGGAGTGTAGAGAAATATTTGACTGGGAATATTGCAGATGATTTTCTGACCTATTAGTGCTCAGTTCATGCTATTTTTAAGAACTGCCCTGTCCATTAATTCTAGTTTACTTTTTCTTGACCTCATTCTGATTATATTTAAAGGGAACACAAATGATTACTAGCAAAAAACATTTTTGGCCGGGTGCAGTGGCTCATGCCTGTGGTCCCAGCACTTTGGGAGGCCGAGGTGGGCAGATCACAAGGTCAGGAGTTCAAGACCAGCCTGGTCAATATGGTGAAACCCCGTGTCTACTAAAAATACAAAAATTAGCCAGATGTGGTGGTGGGGGCCTTAGTCCCAGCTGCTCGGAAGGCTGAGGCAGGAGAATCGCTTGAACCCGGGAGGCGGAGGTTGTAGTGAGCCGAGATTGTGCCATCACACTCCAGCCAGGGCAATAGTGCAAGATTCCGTCTCAAAAAAAAAAAAATTTGTTTTTCTAAGTATGCTGGTTTGGTGAGGGAGTGTGTGTTACTGTCTGCCGCCTGCTTCAGTAAGTCAGGCTTCATGTGAAAAGACTATATATAAAGGAAGGGGAAAGTCTCAGTGGAGCACATGAACAGAGACCTGTGATTATTCCAGATTTTACAGAGAATTGCTCTCTGCAGGGTATAGTGGTTCCTTTAGCAAGCATTGGTCTCCACCCAGCTCTATGCGAGGACTTAGGCTGGAGGTGGAGGAAGGAGAAATGTGTCCCTTTGTATTAGGTACTGTGAGTTTGGTGGTGGTAAAGGAAGTGGATTAAACACATTTGCTTTCTTGTTTTGCAGGAGACCCTTTAAAGAGATCATCCTTCATCATTTATGATATAATGAATGAATTAATGGGAAAGAGATTTTCTCCAAAGGACCCAGATGATGGCATGTATAGAAATCACTTGTGTTTTCCTCCTCTAAAGACAGAGGGCCGGTTTACCTGAGTACCAGTTAGAGGCCTTGTGATCCCTATAGCTTAGAAGTATTTTTTTCTTATTTTATTTTTAAATAGATTTGAGTACATAGTAGGTGTACATAGCTTAGTAATATTTGCCATGATCTTTCTGAGAAAGCCAAAATTGTGGCACGTTCCTGCCTCTCTTAAGTTTTTACGTTCTTAGCTTTATCTTGCATGTTACCAGTTTTGTTGGCAGGATTTTTGTTAATGTTACTGACTTGAAAATATATTTTATCCATTGTAACCAAAGCTCTTGTGAACTTTGATTTTCAGATAAGTTTTTTCAGTCAGCCATGAGCATAGTAAGTATCATTTCTTTATTAATTTGCTATCCATTTCCTAAATTTATCTGTAACTGGAGAGTTCTCCCTGGTTCTTTTCACTTTCTAACTCTTCTGTTCATGTCTTTGCTTCTGTTTTTTCTTCTTTCTCTAAAATCTATAATTTTTTTTTTCTTTGAGATGGAGGTTCACTGTGTCACCCACGCTGGAGTGCAGTGGCTCACCGCAACCTCTGCCTCCTGGGTTCAAGCGATTCTCCTGCCTCAGCCTCCCGAATAGCTGGGACTACAGGTGTGCGTCACCACGCCTGGCTAATTTTTGTATTTTTTGTGGTAGAGATGAAGTTTCACCATGTTGACCAGACTGGTTTGAACTCCTGACCACCTCCCAAAGTGTTGGGATTACAGGCCTGAGCCAACACGCCTGGCCTAAAATCTGTACTTTTCAATCACATACTATCCCTACCCTTTGTTTATTGTTTACATTGATGTTTTTCATGCCCCTGAACAGATAAGCTTCCATAATATTTCAGATTTGCCTATTAGTAAGTTAAAATTGATAATGGTTTTTCTTTTAGTTTATGTAATCATGCTTATCATAGGAAAAATTTCAAGCAGTTTTAGGATGAACCCGGTTCCCTAGGGGTAATTTAATTGCTTTACTATTAGATTGGTGCAAAAGTAATTATGGCCTTTGCCATTACTTTCCATGGCAAAAACCGCAATTACAAAAGCCACTACTTTCAATAGCAAAAACCACAATTACTTTTGCACCAACCTAGTATTTAGTGTGGATCCTCACAAGGTTTTTACTCTGGGTACTCAAGTGTATGCATATCCAGGCATACTTTCAGGGTGTTTTATTTATTGGCAGCAATCAGTATTTCATAGTAAGAACTATAACTTAACTTTCCTGTGGGTAGATTTTGGAGTTATTTCATGGAGATTTTTACTAGTCCAGACTCTGCAGTGCAGGTGTCTTTTGTGCACTTGACCAGGTGGTGTTATAGGATTAATTTTTAATGGTATAATTGCTAAATTAAAATAATACTGTAATAAATTTCACAAAACTTGGGATTTGTCTCCCCCCCATTTCTTGTAACTTATTTGCTGTCAACCAATAATACGTTGAATCAACATTAAGTATTTTCACAAGACACTCTACTGTTTTTATTTATTTGTGAACCACTGGGTGACAGGATATCAGAGTGATACTTACTACTTGCAAATTTTCAGTGCTCATCTCTCAGAGATCTAGAACTTGCCTACCAAGTACATGGCCTTTTAAATACCGGAGACAACTGGAAATTCATTGGACCTGATCATCATCGTAATTTCTATTAGTAAGTGTGTTGGAAACACATCCTTTTGCATGAGTTACCAGATTCTGCAAGTGGGAGGCTGTTGATGTCCCTTCATACCTCACTTGTGGTTTCAGGCAGCATGCCAGTGATCTAATAGGACATGTTAATTGAGCACTTAGGAATTAAAGCAGTGGTAAAAGTACCAGATTTGAAAGACTAGTTTGTGTCCTTTAAGGGTTTTTTTTTTTTTTTTTTTTTTTTGCAACACTGTAAAATCCACATATCTTTTTCCTCTACCCCCTCTCATTTTACATTTTCAAATTGCTATAGCAGGGTGAGCCCTGAAGATTTCCTCTCACCTCCCTTGTTTTTGTATTCAGAGATGAAGATACTGGAACCCAGAGATACTCCCTAAATGGGTTTGCTTTTAGGCAGATAAGAACATGAATTTAAGAAGGCAGCTTGTTAACAGATGTGTGAGACTTGTTTTCTGTGTATCCAAATCCTTGTTTCACATTGAATGTTTTAAAAATGAATTTGAAATTCAGTATCTATTCACCCCATGACCTAAGAGTATACAGAGGAACCAGTTAGAAATGACCAGTTGAGGGTAGAGTGTTTAATTGAGAAGTCAGCACATACTGGCAGCTCTTAAACCAAATATTGGCTCGTTTAACTTGAAATTGTAAGTATTTTGAAATTCTTTGTAACATATGCTATAATTTCAATCCTTATTTCCCCTGTTGTCAGACATAGCGACTTTAGACTAAACATACTTTTTGCCTTCATCACAGTTCCAAGTTCTTCGATTTGATTTGTCTAATGGAACAAATTGATGTTACCTTGAAGTGGTATGAGGACCTGATACCCTCAGTAAGATGGTTCATTACTTGTTATTTATCATTCTAGATGAATTGGGTTTCTGCAGATTAATGCTTTAAAAATGTGTTTCTCTTAATCAGGTCTACTTTCCCCACTCCCAAACATTGATACATCTTCTCCAAGCATTGGATGTGGCCAATCGGCTAGAAATGATTCCTAAAATTTGGAAAGGTCAGTTTTACTTTTTATGTGTACAGGTGCATCTCACCTCAATATCCTCTATTTTGATAATGAATGTGCTGACATTACTGTTAGGGATGAAAACTTCCATTTTGACTGAACTGAATGTGTTAGCTGAGACCTACTTCAAGGTCATGTGCTCATGTTGTATGTTGGCTATCAGGAGAAAAATTTGTTGAAAATGACTTAAGTCAGTCCCTTTGTGACATAGGAATGAGCTGAGTTTTGTGCACCTGTTGTGGGATATGACCCAAAGAAAATAAATGCTAATGACGTGGCAGACCTTAAATCTGAATAAAGGTCTTTGACCCGAAAGCCTGTGTGATTCCTCTGTGCCAGTGTTGCCTCACTTTGCTAACCACAGTCAGTGATGATTATGTTTCCAAGTAACATAATCCATAAAACATAACAAAGCCATGAGCATCACGCATCACGGGTGTGTGTGTCTTATGTGTATAACTTGGCTGCAAAATGAAATAGGTACTCTGTATCTTTCACTAGGTGACTACTGTATTATAAAGTCAGTAGGCTCTAGTCCTGCCCTCCTGCTTCACACGACTGCTCTAATGAGTAATAAAAGTATATCAAAAATTCCCAAGTGCTATAAAACAACGTCTTACCACATGGAGCTGGTGTCCGCTCCCATGTAGTGCACATGCCGTGATGAACACGTCACTGGAACAAGGCCCAGGCATTGGCTTTTACATTTGTTCCACTGTGAATCCTGGTGGGTTTCTGGAATCCTGGGATGAGCCTAGAATAAATAACAGCAACTTATTTTTACCCACCAAAAAATAGGTTGACAGTGAACAAGAGAGTGTTGGTTTTACATAACAATGATCACTCCTTGTTCCTTTCTTGTTTCAAGATAGTAAAGAATATGGTCATACTTTCCGCAGCGACCTGAGAGAAGAGATCCTGAAGCTCATGGCAAGGGACAAGCACCCACCAGAGGTAGGCCTGAAACTCATCAGCCAGTATGTCCTCCCATACTGAGGTCTTTTTAAGGCTAGCTTCCCTGGTTTCATCTGCCATTTTGGAGAGTTCTGCCACCCAAACCCATATTTGAGTGATGATAACATCTAAACATATCTTGCCCTTAGCAGAAATTTGTTCTTAAAGTTACCCTCTTTCCTGTAGTCCAAAGCAAGCAACATGAAATTAGCTTCTGTCTTCAGCTTGCTTTTTAAAAAATCTCCATCTATAAAGGAAATGCATAGCTGAATTTGAAAGTTGTGGCTAATCAAAATACTTAAGACAGGGTCCTTTTTTTTATTAAATTACTTGTGTGCTATACACATAATATATTCAAATGGTAAAATGCATTGCTCAGATTTTAAGGATCCTGTGTTAGTCTCCTGAACTGAAATTCTCATAAAACCAGTTAGGCAGTTCTGCTGACTCCTAAAGCTTCTCAGCTTCAGGTGGCATTTGCTGACTGTGCTGCTGATATCAAATCTGCGTATGAAAGCCAACACATCAGACAGACTGCTCAGGATTGGCCAGCCACCTCTCTCAACTGTATAGCTATCCTCTTTTTAAGGGCTGGGAGAACTCAGGAAGCCTGGTGAGTACAGTACCACAAGTATACACTTCAGAAGCTTTTGTATTTGGATCTAAAACATTGACCCACGCTGGTAGAGGTTCTTTCATTTGGCCATATAACAAGTATTTGATTCGGAAACTTGCAAATACCAACTAGAAAGCAAACTTTTGGAAGAAGACAATATGCATGATGTGCTTGAGATAAGGCATAGTTCTCTCAAAACCATAGGGTGAGAATTATCTTTCTACTTTCTGTGTCTATGGACAAGTCAGTCACTTAACCTCATTACTCCACTTAAATGGACTAAAGATCAAAGAAATATATGATCAAAGAAACGTAGTTTTGAAAATGTTTTGGTCATTTGGGTTACTGAAGTATTTTTGGATGCTTCTGCCATCCCACTCTCCAGCTTCAAATGTGGGCTGTGTACTTAGACTTCTGGAAGCTGGCATTTACGCACATTAACTAAACTTGGCCTTGACCACAACCCATCCTTGGTTGGTGCCACTGTGTTCTGGTTATGTTTTTATCAGCACTTCATTCACATACTAATTTTTAGTGTTTGTGAATGGGAACCTTATGCATATTCATGTTTCCAAAAATGAGCAAAAGGATCTTTTGTAGGGGTAGTGACAGGTGGTTTTCCTGTATTTTGTTTTGTATATAAATGTGTGTTCTAAAAGTCATAAGTGGGGGGTGCTTGTGTATGGCTCCTTGTACAAGAAAGTAACTTTATTTGAACATCTGATTGCTAGTCAGCTATCTCCAGGAAAAGATGATGAAGGCTTGTCTTTGATGTGTGGCTCACACACGTCTCTCTAGCAACTATGCTGCTAGTGACAGAGACGTATGACATGCATTTGGTTGTTAGCGCAGGCAGTTTGGCACACACTTGATATGACCAGGCTGTGATGATTGGCGCAGGGGTACGGACCTCAGCTGAGTCATGGGAGCTGAATGTATGTGTTTCTCCTTTGTCCTGCGTGTGGCAGGCTGATGGGGAGCACTTACATGAGACTGTTGCCTCAATCTGAGCCTACACTTCATAACAGAATTCTAAGACAGACTGAACCCCTGCCGTACTTTTAAGAGAGGGAAACAGCATGGTTCCGTTCTATGCCTCTTTTCCAGCTGTGCACAGGATGGATTCCCTCCTTAGAAGGACAGTGGTGATCCTCTACAAGAGGACAAATACAGTCGGAGTATCCCTTTTCCAAAATGCTTGAGACCAGAAGTGTATGGGGTTTTAGATTTTGGAGCATTTTTGTATTAGGAATATTCAGCCTATACCAGCAAATCTCGACATTGGCAGCATATCAGATTTACGTGAAAATTGCAGTGTAGATTCATTTGGGGAGTTTAAGCACCCGTGGTGATTCTCATGTACACACAGGGCTGGGAGCTAGTAGAGCCCACAGATGTGTGTCTTTGGGAGCTTACAGTATAGTTAAGAAAAGGGCATTTAGTCTCTGATTTCAGAGGGAAGACAGCTATAGTATCTGATTGCCTTGTTTTTCTAATAGTATTCATAATCTTTTTCTCTTGAGCAGGAACATGTTGGAGCTTTTCAGGAAGCATAATAAGATTCCTAGGTAAGTTTAAATCAACCAGCTGTCTTTGGGTACAGCCTGGAAGTAGCCACATTGGAATTTCTTCACCAGCCTTAGCCACCACATTTGGGCACTCTTCTGTTAGGCAAGCATACCGTCAACTCCCTATTATCCAGGGCATCCTGAGGCAAGCAGTTTTTTATCTGTGCTCAAGATCATCGTACATTGGGGCTACATTGAATAGATCATCATGAAGTCATATTGAATGAATATTGATAATCCCTTTGGCCCTTTAGACTTTCTAACCTCACTGGAAACAAATAACAATAAATGTTAGACTTCATCTAATTTTGTCTCCAGAAATACTGTTGGGAATTCTATTACTGAACTTACACTGGATCTTGCCTATAAATGTTTTACTGAAGGCGTTGGAGAAAGTTCACACTTTGCCTTTCTTTTACAGAAGTGAGTTGCTGAATGAGCTTATGGACAGTGCAAAAGTGTCTAACAGCCCTTCCCAGGCCATTGAAGTAGTAGAGCTGGCAAGTGCCTTCAGCTTACCTATTTGTGAGGGCCTCACCCAGAGAGTAATGAGTGATTTTGCAATCAACCAGGAACAAAAGTAAGTGGGTCACCATGAAGCAAAGTTTGTAAAATGGAGACCTTTCGTCCATCTGCCCATTCAAAATGTTCATAGCTTTCGATCCTTTCTATTTCCTTGCAAAAAGTCAGAATGTAGTAATTTAATGACTATTTCATTTGTCATGCAAGTCAGGAAGGCCTATAGATTTGACTGTTAGAACCTTTTTCTTTCTAATATAGTTTAACGCAGCTGCAGGGTCCCTTTTTCTGATTTCAAAACTGACAGGCTATAGGTGAGTGTCAGAGACACCGAGAACCCCAGCACCCAGTTGAATTGCAGTGTAATCCTCCATTTTCTTTTCTTAACAGGGAAGCCCTAGGTAATCTAACTGCATTGACCAGTGACAGTGATACTGACAGCAGCAGTGACAGTGACAGTGACACCAGTGAAGGCAAATGAAAGTGGAGATTCAGGAGCAGCAACAGCCTCACCATAGCTGCTGGAATCACACCTGAGAACTGAGATATACCAATATTTAACATTGTTACAAAGAAGAAAAGATACAGATTTGGTGTATTTCTTACTGTGAGGTACAGTCAGTACACAGCTGACTTATGTAGATTTAAGCTGCTAATTTGCTACTTAATAACCATCTATTAATGCACCATTAAAGGCTTAGCATTTAACTAGCAACATTGCGGTTTTCAGATACATGGTGAGGTCCATGGCTCTTGTCATCAGGATAAGCCTGCACACCTACAGTGTCGGTGAGCTGACCTCACGATGCTGTCCTCGTGCGATTGCCCTCTCCTGCTGCTGGACTTCTGCCTTTGTTGGCCTGATGTGCTGCTGTGACGCTGGTCCTTCATCTTAGAAAGGTGTTCATGCAGTTCTATCACAGCTGGGGTTGGGTCAATAGTTTCCCAGTTTCAGGATATTTCGATGTCAGAAATAATGCATCTTAGGAATGACTAAGCAAGATAATGGCAGTTTAGGCTGCACAAATGGTAAAATGACTGTAAATAAATGTTGTAATTAGTGTACACGTTTGCATTTCTGCTAATATAGCTGCTGCCATAGTTTTCTAACTTGAACAGCCATGAATGTTTCATGTCTCCTTTTTTGTCTATACCTGGTACCTATTTTAGTGGTTGAAATGAGAGCTAGTGATGACAGAAGGATGTGGAATGTCTTCTTGACATCATTGTGTATTGCTGGTAATCAAGTTGGTAACGACTACTTCTAGCAGCTCTTACCACTATGACTTAAATGGTCCTGGAAGGCAGTAAGTGGAGGTTTGCAGCATTCCTGCCTTGATGAGGGCTTCTACCACTGACCACTTTGCACATACCTGGCTCCCAGATTTACTTAGGTACCCCATGAGTTGTCCACATGAGCAGCTTCATCTTTACCTTGCCAGAGTTGACAATTATGGGATACTCTAGTCTACGTATACTTGTGTTCCCATCTGTCTGCCATCCTCTGAAGGCCAGGACCCAGTCATACATCCTTAGAAACCAAAGTATGGTTTGTGTTTTCTCTTGGAATGTCAGGTCTTAAGGCATTTAATTGAGGGACAAAAAAAAAAAAAAGCTGATATAGTAGCTAGCTACTTAAGCATCCATGGGTATTGCTCCATATCAAAGCAGATTTGCAGGACAGAGAGTAAATTAGCCTTCAGTCTTGGTTTACAGCTTCCAAGGAGAGCCTGGCCACCTGAAGGGTTAACTCGGTCTCTTCCTGTCTCTGGTTTATCAGCACCTGCAGATGCCTGACTCTTGTTAGCCTTACTATTCAATACAGTCCTTAGATTCATGGTATGCCTCTTCCTATCCAGGCACCAATTCTGAATCACCATGTTGCTCTGCAGCTAGAGTTGATAGGAGAAAATCCATTTGGGTAGATGGCCCATGAATTTGTAGTAGACTTTCAAAATGAATGATTTGTTAGCTTGGTACTTTTAAGTTTGTGATACAGATCCTCCAAACCCATACTCTGATGAATTAACTTTCTTGAACATAGAGAAAAATTAAGGCCTCATAGGATGAGTCTCCATTCTCTGTAAATGCTTATTTTATCATAGTCTTTAGCCTCTACTATGAGTAAAATGTTCTCTTTGGCCGGGTGTGGTGACTAACACCTGTAATCTCAGCACTTTGGGAGGCAGAGGCGGGAGGATCACTTAGGTCCAGGAGTTCGAGACCAGCCTAGGCAACATAGTGAGACACCGGATCTACAAAAAAATAAAAAGCCAGACTGGTGTTATGCATCTGTGTCCTAGCTAATTGGGAGGGTGAGATGGGAGGATTGTTTGAGCCTAGGAGAGGGAGGTTGCAGTGAGCCGTGATCGCACCACTGCACTCCAGCCTGGGCAACAGAGCAAGACCCTGTCTTGGAGAAACCAGAATTTCGGAAGAGCAAATGGGGCTAAGTGCGGTGGCTCATGCCTGTAATCCCAGCACTTAGGGTGCCAACGTGGATTACCTGAGCCCAGGAGTTTGAGACCAGCCTGGGTAACAGTGAGACCCCCCCTCCCTACAAAAGATTTTAATAATTAGTTGGGCGTAGTGGTGCATGCCTGTAATCCCAGCTACTCTGGAGACAGGTGGAGAGATTGCTTGAGCCTGGGAAGCTGAGGCTGCAGTAGCCATGACTGCATCACTGCATTCCAGCCTGGTTGACAGAGCAACCCTTGTCTCCAAGAAAAAAAAAAAAAGCAAATGGGATTAAGGACTCTCACGGAATGGGAAGGGGAAAGGGAGTCTTACTATATGTGGAATAAACTTGCTCAGTGTTGCCACAGAGTTACATTACCAATGTGTAGAAGTCAGAAACTAGACTTGTAGTTTGGTTCAACATTTGAGGATTGTTTTATAGCCATCAAAGTATTCAAGAGGTTGGATGGCACTCAAAAGATTCTACATGTCTAGAATCAAACTCAAATCTGGCACGTAGGTGCTTCTTAGTAAATGCTTAATGAATGCCACCAACTCTGTAGTATTCATTGATTTTGAGACCTTAGTCATGTTGCTACTAAAAGTAGGGCATATGACTGCCTAAGAAACAGAACTTCGAGAAGTCCTAACGTAACCACAGTAAAGCAGACTCCCTTTTCAGCAACCTCAAAGCAAAAAAAAAAAAAAAAAACCCCAGTTAGCTGCTATATAAACACTATACCAAGCACTAGGCTTACAGGAAAAGATGTCAGATTGTACTGTCACTGGTTATGTACCCATATTCTGTAAGATAGGGTAGCATTTGTCTTTCAAACTGCAGGGTTTGAAATCAATTTTTGTGGGTGATTGGAATTTTTTAATGAAATGCATTAGAACATCTAAGCACGTCGCATACAGTTTTGTGATGGTGCACTTTTGCATTGCAATATAGATCTGTGCATAGATATATGCATTAAGTGTAGCAAATCGTGATGTAAATTTTTTACTGCTGGTCATGGTCAAAAAGTAAGATATGCTAGGAAATTGAGTCACTAGGAGCATGGATGTGTAAGGCAGGTAACTATTTAGATTCAACATTAATGGTAGAGTGGCATTTTACCAAAAAAATGGGTGTGTTTGATTTGGGTGCTGTAAGGCAATTTGCTAGGACATGGGATAATCAGATTACACAAAATCTAGGCAGTGAACAAGTCTTCCTGGCCCAGGAAATAGCCTATTAAAAAATGATGTCCAGGCCAGGCACAGTGGCTCAGGCCTGTAATCCCAGGACTTCCGGAGGCTGAGGCTGGAGGATTGCTTGAGTTGAAGACCAGCCTGAGCAACACAGTGAAAACCCATCTCAAAAAAAAAAAAAAAAAAAAAAAACTGTCCAGCTGTGGACTTTGAGGATTCAGGACTGCTGGGGATCAAGCCCGAGAACGTTTTTCGGAGCTCTGTGATTTAAGATGCTCGAAAAGTAAGAGTCCAAAAGGAGTAAAGGTCATGACAGAATTTACTCCCAGGACAATCTAAGTTCTGCCACAAGTACCCGTGGTGTGTGTTCCCACAACAATGGCCCCTTCACAAGCTCTTGCCTCACAACCCCTGCAGAAGCCCTTCAACAAAACGAATAGACTAGTGAAACCTACTCCTCACATGGGTAAGAGCTGTAGCGGGCAGGTGACCCTCCTCCCTGCCCCCATCCTTTGCTTCCTCAAGCTCCCTGCCAACCTCAGGGCCCGTGGATACATCAATGGGAAGGAAACCAGGGAAGCACAGACCTATAGTACAACGGGTGTAGTGACCACTGGACCTGATGAAGCCAATCTGCCTGACATTTAATACGCCTTTTTATTTCCCTTCTGTGTTAAATCAAATGATCTGTTCTGCACTGAGCCAAGCAAGTTACTTTTAAAACTGGTGGCACAACTCATTTGGGACTTGGAGACTGCTTTTATACAGAACCTGTTAAGAGAACAGGGGATTTAAATACAAAGGAATACGAAGGTAGTGTGCCTTAAAGACTGTCTAAAATTAGGTTTTAGTTTGTTACATTATTTTGAAATATCAAACAACATGAAAATGTTAAATCAGCATGCGTGACTTTTAAGATGTTGAACACTGTCCTACATCAGTGAGGAGGGAGGCAATAAGGTAATTTCAGACTAAAACAGATTGAGGATGAAACCAAGACAGAAGTGATGATTTGGCTTTTTATGATTTTTGCTGTGGAAATGGCAGTCATGTGACTTTTCACTTGCAGTTTAAATGAAAGGGTGAAGTGAAGCCGACCTGCCCTAATGGCTCAGGGCTATATCCGCCTCCCAGATAACCCTGGCCCTTGGGACTCCATCTCCTTGAAGTAGTACTGAGAATCCAAGAGGCTCCGCTGCTTTTTGCACATGGTTACTGAGTTACATCTCAGGAAGATTTTTAAGCATGAGGAAGGAAAATACAGGCCTGGCCAAGCAGGGTCCCCTCTTCAGTATCATCTTTGTTCCTAATAAGCAATCAAGGGGGTGGGTGTGTTGGCTGGTAAAGGAACTACTAAGATTCAGAAGCTTGTAGTCATTATTTTGTTTTACAGGTTAAAATAAACCACTTGGCTGGGCGCGGTGGCTCACACCTGTAATCCCAGCACTTTGGGAGGCCAGGGTGGGCAGATCACGAAGTTGGGAGTTCGGGACAAGCCTGGCCAACGCAGTGAAACCCCATCTCTACTAAAAATACAAAAAAATTAGCCAGGCGTGGTGGTGGGCACCTGTAATCCCAGCTACTCGGGAGGCTGAGGCAGGACAATTGCTTGAACCTGGGAGGCAGAGGTTGCAGTGAGCAGAGATCACGCCACTGCACTCCAGCCCAGGCGACAGTGCGAGACTCTGTCTCAAAAAAGAAGAATAAAAAATAAACCACTCAGTATTGCTGCTTCTAAGTTCCGACAGATAATCGCATCTGAAGGAAGTTATTTCAGGGCTCCAAGAGAAATTTAGATTTTCTTATAACCTATAATATTTTACATATACAAATAAAATAGAAATTATAAGCATTTCTAATATGACAAATAGGGAAGTTTAGCTTTACAAGTAATGTATTTTGCAATTTTGTGCCATTCCAAAAGGGAAGACTGAATTTAGAACAGTCCTATTATCTCCTAATAAAAACTTAGTATCCCCTAGGTAGGTGCACAGAGTGCCTCTGCCTTTGAGATTACGGGCATTAATCTCAGGAAGGAACACAAAGCATGTGTTCCAATCAGAAACTAGATATATTTTGTTGAATTAAGTAAATCCACTTAGGAGGGAATATAAGGACTATTGACAACATTAACACAAGCCAAAGGTGGACCAATATATCCCAAAATCAAAGGACAAGGCCAGTGCCATACAGACACTAGAAAGTAATTATCCAAATGCAGGGGCTGGCATACACCTACAGATGCAGAACCTGCCCCTTTTGTGATTCCAGATGTGTTGCTCAGATAAAAGTGCCTCCTCAATTTCTTTGTGAACACACAATCCCCAACAAACAGTTGTAATTTTGAAGAAAGTTGACATATTTTTATGTAGAGATGGTGGTCTTCATGGAGTAAAAAAAAGAATGTTAGTGCTTATGCAATATGACAATTGTACTAATCTTTAGAAAGATGAACTGAGAAAGTTCTCTGGGTTTTATAGCAATCTACATCAAATACACAACAAAACTATTTAATCTCTTCATTAAGATTCCAGGCTCCCCATCCCCCTACTTTGAAGGGATTCACAGCCCAGGTACTAGAAAGAACTAAGCTCCATTACCAGTGTTTTAGAACTGTCAGCTGTGACCCATATAGGGCTGCTGAATTAACTTGTGGGTAGAGACCAACATTTTAACAAGTCACTAGAATGATATATCCCCAATTATAAATACATGTGGCACTTTGGCTTGTATATTACTCTTTTGAGTCTGAGCAGCAGGAATCAATTCACCAAAACCTTCAAAGCCAAAAAGCAGGCTGTGGACTTCTGGTGACGCAATTCACAGCCTGGAAACTGTGAGCTAGAAGTTCCTACTTCTGCTGTTGTTGTTTCTCAAGGTTATTTTCTGTACATACAACAAACTAGAATTTTTTTTTTTTTTTGAGACGGAGTTTTGCTCCTGTTGCCCGGGCTGGAGTGCGATGGCACGATCCTGACTCACTGCAACCTCCACCTCCCAGGTTCAAGCGATTCTCCTGCCTCAGCCTCCCGAGTAGCTGGGATTACAGGCATGCGCCGCCACGCCCAGCTTAATTTTGTATTTTTAGTAGAGATGGGTTTCTCCATGTTGGCCAGGCTGGTCTCGAACTCCCAACCTCAGGTGATCCACCCGCCTCAGCCTCCCAAAGTGCTGGGATTACAGGCGTGAGCCACCGCACCTGGCCAGAAATGTACTTTTTGAAAAGGGATAAGATACTCAGTTTTCATCTTGTTGCTTTATTCAGTTTGCTCCGAGGGCAAAATCAACAGTAGTAGAGGTCACAAACATTATTTTGATTGGCCTCACAAGCCTCATCAGTAAAACCTGAAAAAACAGAAAATGTTACACAAGTTGCAAAGAAAGCACTCCTGGAGTTCACTGACATGATAGCAAATGGAAAGAATATAAATGCAACAGGTGTTAACATTTAGAACAGTACTTGTAAACCCACTCATTTCTAGACAATTCTGGGACCCTCGTTGCGAACCCTTCATCTATCACTGCTGATTTCCTTTGACATGAAATATGACTTTATGAAAATCTTCCTAAACCTTACTCTGGCTGCACTTGAGTGGTTCCTATTCCTACGGCGCTGGCATACGCTGTCAGGATTTCCACTATCTGTTTCGTTTCTAGGGTCATTCGGGCTTCCTTCAGCCAGTCCTGTGCCACTCGTCTGGATTCCCCCTTCAGCTGATTGACAAACTTTGCTGCTAGCTCCAGATCACCATGCTCAATGCAATAGGAAGCATATGACAGTAATTTAAATGTGTTTATATCCTCAGGGCAGAGCTCCGGGGGCGGCTTCAGTTGCTGAGGTGGGAATAGGAGCAGGGACTGTAGGTAGGAGAGGAAGTACTGGTACAAGCTATTTCTGGTTTCATCAATCATTGCTACCCTTCGGGCCAGTTTTTGAACAGCATAGAAACGGGCTCTAAGGGTCTCTTCACTGTACACCCCACGGGTCAGGGACTCTGGAGGGATAGCTGCGGTTAAAGCTTGGGTGAATTCATTATCAGAACAGTTGGCTTTGATGGCCTCAACTGCACTACCCAGCGGGATAGTAGGTGTTTCTGCAGATGAGGTCTTCATGCTGTACTTTAATGCCTCCACTGAAAGCCAGAGTTGGTGGGCTTTTCTGGCTTCCTCTTCAGCAACTGCATGACCTACAAAGAAAAAAAGGCAAAGCCAAACATTTTTCTCTGCATCTGACAACATACATCCACAGAACTGATGCACATTCAACAAGCTACATCTACACATGTGGAAGATGAGGCCAGAGAGTTTCTTACAACCCCACCCCCACCACTTATTTCTGGTGTATTTTCCTAGCTGGCCTCTTCATATCAGGCAGTAAAGTCAGAAGTCATTCACATCTGCATGATATCTAATCCACATATTTTTACCTTTACTAGTTGAGAAAGAAACATATTATTTAAATTAGGCTAAGACTTACGCTAAGGCCATCAGAAATTTTCTGCAAAGAAATGGGAGACTTCAGGGCCAGGCACAATGGCTCACGCCTGTAATCCCAGCACTTTGGGAGGCCGAGGTGGGTGGATCACTTGTGGTCAGGAGTTCAGGACTAGCCTGGCCAACATGGTGAAACCCTGTGTCTACTAAAAATACAAAACCTAGCCAGGCGTGGTGGCACGCACCTGTATTCCCAGCTACTCGGGGCTGAGGCAGGAGAATCGCTTGAACCCAGGAGGCGGAGGCTGCAGTGAGTCGATATCACACCACTGCACTTTACCCTGGGCGACAGAGCAAGACTCTGTCTCAAAAAAAAAAAAAAAAAAAAAAAAAGGGAAGACTTCAAACGAACTTAACAGACTACTGGATCTTGAAATTCCATGAGTATTGAATTTATTTTTATTGTTATGCGACAAAAAAAGATTCCATAACATCCTTAAAAAAACCCATTTTATTAATAACCTCATTGTCAGGACATTTCTCTTTCAATGTGGCACATGGAGGCCTCAGCATAAATACTGTCCATTTGGTAGTTGGACTTGGCAAATCACCACCTCCAGCTAACCCACCAAGCCTGTGGAAGGCAAGCATGGGACCACACTGACCCCTAGCCCTTACCACCCAGGCACATGCGACATAGCCAAAGGGTACTTGGTAAATAGCCTTGTAAATGGTGATTTTGTGTTTGTCATACAAGGTATAAAATTTCTAGTTATATAGATTTTGCCATTACTTTTAATAGCAAAAACTACAATTAAGCAGTGATTAGTATTTTAATGTCCTGATGTCAATACATGTACCCCATTTTCCCTATAAAATTATTTTAATAAATTATGCTGAGGAAAATTATCTGTAAGATGACATAGCTTATGCTTACTCTGAACAGCCTGTTCGATTCCTCTGAGTCTGGCATAGGCAGTATTTATATCCAGAGTAAAGTTGTCAACTTGCTCTTGACTGAGACGACGAAATTGTAATTCTTGTTCAGAGAGTTTCTCAGACAGGTTCTGAAATAAAACAGAAATAGTTCCAGAAAAAAGTGATACTCAATGCATGTCACGTAACTGTGTAATCCTCCAGCAACTACTTGCTGAAGCAAAGAGGGCCTTAGAGTTGTCACGAAATTCCTACATTTTGTGTAAAGTTTCAAAAATGTCCTAACTTATATTTGATGTATATAATTTTTTTGTTTTCTTTTTTTTTTTTTTTGAGATGGAATCTTGCTTTATTGCCAAGTTGGAGTGCGGTGGCACAATCTCGGCTCACTGCAACCTCCGCCTCCCAGGTTCAAGTGATCCTCCTGCCTCAGCCTCCCAAGTAGCTGGGATTACAGGCATACATCACCATGCCAATTATTGTATTTTTAGTAGAGACGGGTTTCACCATGTTGGCCAGGATGGTCTCGATCTCTTAACCTCGTGATCCGCCCACCTCGGCCTCCCAAAGTGCTGGGATTACAGGCATGAGCCACCGTGCCCGGCCGATGTATATAATTCTTTACAGGTTTACTGATGGAACCTAATATTAGAGGAGGCATACCAAGAGAAGAGAGAAGGCTGTTAAAGTCAGAAACAAACTGCCAACTGTATTTTATTTTTGAGACAGAATCTTGCTCTGTCATCCGGGCTGGAGTGCAGTGGCACAGCCTCAGCTCACTGCAACCTCCACCTCCCAGATTCAAACGATTCTCATGCCTCAGCCTCCAGAGTGGCTGGGATTACAGGTATGCACCACCACGCCCAGCTAATTTTTGTATTTTTAATAGAGACAGGGTTTTGCCACGTTGGTCAGGCTGGTCTCGAACTCTTGGCCTCAAGCAATCCACCCGCCTCAGCCTCCCAAATAGCTGGGATTATAGGTGTGAGCCACTGTGCTAAGCCACAAATTGTCAGCTTTAGAAAGTAAATTATCTGTACTGAGAACCTAAACATAATAATTAGATTAAATTATATTCCAATATCTTGTATTTAAGAGCTTATACATTAATTTTTCTCAGAAAAATATCCAGCAAATAGAATTTAAAATACCTTTTCATACTGACATACATTGCGATTCTCTGGAAGATTTTACTTAGAAAACCTCAATATCTTCTTGTAAGACAAAGTAACAAGTTAATATTACTGTAAATGATTTCTTGAATAGAAACTATGATTACAGGCATCCTGATAATTTGCTGGGATTTCAAAACTTAACTTCTCTGGGAAATTACCTCAGTTATAAAAATCTAAGCACTACCATGCCATCTATAGGAGGAAGATACACATGTCAAATATTACTGTCTGCATTCCTGAAATCCCCTTTACCGACTCTCCTTAAAGCTCTGAAGATTCCAAATAACTAGAATATATATTTTAAAAACACATCTGATCATGAACACACAGGTACACCATTATGTAAAAAGAAGCAGTTTTGTAGACATACAAGGAGATTTCCAAATCTTCGACATCCTCAGAGTACATTAAAAGGAAAGGAGAGTCTGTTAATCCTGTCAGGAAGAGGGGTGTGGCTGAAGGGAGTCCAGGTCCTCACCTGCTCAAATTCAGACTTCAATTCCTGTTCTTGTACCCTAAGGACATCTCGCAAGTGATCAGTGTGGGCAGCTGCCTGTCGGCGAAGCTGGGTTCTCATTTCATTCTCCATGGCATCTCTGACTTCTTCTATCTGTGAAACCAAACATAATTATTAGTTTTCAATTCTCCACATATACTTTTAGGAAAACAGAAAGACCACTATCAACCATGACAACAGCAGCTTCCATATCCTGAACCCCTCTAATGTGCCAGGCATGTGTACACTTCTACTTCTTATGTGAAACGGAAAGCTAAACCCTGGAAGGTGATTCAAACAAGATCACACAGCTGTGGCAAAAACCAGATTTCAAACAAAGGTCTCTCTCACCCCCAAACTTGTGGTTTTTCCACATCACCAGGCTGCCTCTCATATAAAACACTGTCATTTCCTGAATCACATGCTCCTCTGAGAAATAACTAAATCCAGGATATGAAGAAAAGTAACTATACACTTGGAGTCAAGCGTAGCTTTACTACAACCATCTGTGTGACCTTGGGGAAATGATTTATCTTCTCAAATCTCCACTTTCTCATTTGTGAGTAATAATGCCTACTTTGAAGAATCATTAAGAAAATTAGTTGGCCTGGCATGGTGGCTCACGCCTGTAATCCCAGCACTTTGGGAGGCTGAGGCAGACGGATCACGAGGTCAGGAGATCGAGACCATCCTGGCTAACACGGTGAAACCCCGTCTACTAAAAATACAAAAAAAATTAGCCGGGTGTGGTGGTGGGTGCCTGTAGTCCCAGCTACTCGGGAGGCTGAGGCAGGAGAATGGCGTGAACCCGGGAGGCAGAGCTTGCAGTGAGCCAAGATTGCGCCACTGCACTCCAGCCTGGGCACAGAGCGAGACTCCGTCTCAAAAAGAAAAGAAAATTAGTAAGTATCTGGTAGTTATTGACATAGTCTTCTAAACAAAGAAAACTGCTTATTTTTAAATGAATTTAAATTCAACATGGGCCAAAAAAAAACACAAAAAATATACCTTGCCTAACAAATAGCCATAGGTCACTTTACAAATTACTTAACACTGATTGCCTGAAATCCAGAACTTATTTTTTCTCAGAAACAATATAATAAATCAATGAATCCATTCAGTCAGTGCATAAGTATTTATGAAGTGCCAGCCCTGTGTGCCAGGCAGTGCCTACTATCTGTATGGATCCAGTGGTGCTTAGTGCAGACAAACTTCTTGCTCCCACACAGTGTATATCTCAATGGAGGCAGCAGACAATAAACAAGTAAACAAAAAAGACATCTCAGATTGTGGTACATATTTCTACATATGACTTTGAGCAGGCAAGGACCTGTTGTGAAGCATCAACACCCCTTCAACCTCCTTTTCCCCCACCTTACATTTAAAATAAACAGGGCAACATAACAGAAAGTAATACAGAGGCTCTACTTTGGACTGAAGGGATAGGAAATCTCAGTCTTGCTAAGAAAGTGACATCTAGGCTTAAAACTTAAGTTTAGAGCTCAAGGTTTAAACAGAGAGGATAGAACAATGTACTAGGCAGAGAAAACATAAAGGTCCCAAGACGAAAGACATAGTCAAGGTACAGACAAAAAATACCAGAGTGCCTGGAGCAGTGAAATGGCTCATGGCATGCAGCAATCAAGAAGCCTTTTGGGTATTGGTTAAGAATTTGGAATTATATTAAATGAAATGGGTAGTCCATGGAGGATTTCCAGCAGTGTAGTGTCTGATTCGACTATGTTTTATTTGCCTGCGTAAATAGACACAGAAAGAAGGGTATGAACAAAGGGGAAATTGACTGGGCATGGTGGCTCACACCTGTAATCCCAGCACTTTGGTGTTTAAATTCCTTGGGGAAGGCCGGGCATGGTGCCTCATGCCTGTAATCCTGGCGCCGTGGGAGGCCAAGGCAGGTGGATCACTTGAGGTCAGGAGTTCAAGACCAGCCTGGCCAACATGGCAAAACCCTGTCTCTACTAAAAATACAAAAATTAGCCACATATGGTGGCATGTGCCTCTAAGTCTAGCTACTCAGGAGGCTGAGAGGCACAAGAATCACTTGAACCTGGGACGCAGAGGTTGCAATGAGCCATTGCACTACTGCACTCTACCCTGGGCCACAAAGACAGACTCTGTCTCAAAAAAAAAAAAAGAAAAAAAAAATAGTGGAAGCTGTTAAGATGACAGCTAGGGCTAAGGTGGTAGTAATGGAGTGGACAGATTTGGGATTTATGTTGGATGCAGAACTGGTAGGATCTGTGGGGCAACTGAATATGAACTGATGGAGGAACAACAAAGCATGATTTGAGCTGGAATAACCGAGCAGATTGTTCAACTCAGTTTATTTAGAGAGAAACAACTTTTACTCCCTCCCTCCTTCCCTCCTTCCCTTCCTCCCTTCCTTCCTTCCTTCCCCCTCTGTTGCTGAGGCTGGACTGTACTGCCGTGATCTCCGCTCGCTGCAACCTCCCCGCCTCGGGCTCCCGTTATTCTCCTGCCTCAGCCTGCCGAGTGCCTGGGATTGCAGGCTGGAGTGCAGTGGCGTGATCTCGGCTCGCTACAACCTCCACCTCCCAGCCGCCTGCCTTGGCCTCCCAAAGTGCTAAGATTACAGCCTCTGCCTGGCCGCCACCCCGTCTAGGAGGTGAGGAGCGTCTCTGCCTGGCCGCCCATTGTCTGGGATGTGAGGAGCCCCTCTGCCCGGCCGCCGCATCTGCGAAGTGAGGAGCGCCTCTGCCTGGCCGCCCATCGTCTGGGATGTGAGGAGCACCTCTACCCGGCCGCCACCCCGTCTGGGAGGTGAGGAGCGCCTCTGCCCGGCCGCCACCCCGTCTGGGAGGTGAGGAGCGCCTCTGCCCGGCCCCCACCCCGTCTGGGAGGTGAGGAGCGCCTCTGCCCGGCCGCCACCCCGTCTGGGAGGTGAGGAGCGCCTCTGCCCGGCCCCCACCCCGTCTGGGAGGTGAGGAGCGCCTCTGCCCGGCCCCCACCCCGTCTGGGAGGTGAGGAGCGCCTCTGCCCGGCCGCCCCGTCTGGAAGGTGAGGAGTGCCTCTGCCCGGCCGCCACCCCGTCTGGGAGGTGAGGAGCGCCTCTGCCCGGCAGCCGCCCCGTCTGGGAGGTGAGAAGCGCCTCTGCCCGGCCGCCGCCCCGTCTGGGAGGTGAGGAGTGCCTCTGCCTGGCCGCCACCCCGTCTGGGAGGTGAGGAGCGCCTCTGCCGGGCCGCCCCGTCTGGGAACTGAGGAGCGCCTCTGCCCAGCAGCCACCCCATCTGGGAACCGAGGAGCGCCTCTGCCCAGCAGCCGCCCCGTCTGGGAACTGAGGAGCACCTCTGCCCGGCCGCCCCGTCTGGGAAGGGAGGAGCGCCTCTGCCCGGCTGCCCCGTCTGGGAGGTAAGGAGCGCCTCTGCCCAGCAGCTGCCCCGTCTGGGAGGTGAGGAGCGCCTCCGCCCAGCAGCCGCCCCGTCTGGGAGGTGAGGAGCGCCTCTGCCCAGTAGCCGCCCCATCTGGGAGGTGAGGAGCGCCTCCACCCAGCCGCTCATCGTCTGGGAAGTGAGGAGCGCCTCTGCCCGGCCGCCCCGTCTGGGAAGTGAGGAGAGCCTCTGCCCGGCCGCCCCGTCTGGGAGGTGAGGAGAGCCTCTGCCCGGCCGCCCCGTCTGGGAGGTGAGGAGCGCCTCTGCCCGGCCGCCCCGTCTGGGAAGTGAGGAGAGCCTCTGCCCGGCCGCCCCGTCTGGGAGGTGAGGAGTGCCTCTGCCTGGCCGCCACCCCGTCTGGGAGGTGAGGAGCGCCTCTGCCCGGCCGCCCCGTCTGGGAGGTGAGGAGTGCCTCTGCCTGGCCGCCACCCCGTCTGGGAGGTGAGGAGCGCCTCTGCCCAGCAGCTGCCCCGTCTGGGAGGTGAGAAGCGCCTCTGCCCGGCCGCCGCCCCGTCTGGGAGGTGAGGAGTGCCTCTGCCTGGCCGCCACCCCGTCTGGGAGGTGAGGAGCGCCTCTGCCGGGCCGCCCCGTCTGGGACCTGAGGAGCGCCTCTGCCCAGCAGCCGCCCCGTCTGGGAACTGAGGAGCGCCTCTGCCCAGCAGCCGCCCCGTCTGGGAACTGAGGAGCACCTCTGCCCGGCCGCCCCGTCTGGGAAGGGAGGAGCGCCTCTGCCCGGCTGCCCCGTCTGGGAGGTAAGGAGCGCCTCTGCCCAGCAGCTGCCCCGTCTGGGAGGTGAGGAGCGCCTCCGCCCAGCAGCCGCCCCGTCTGGGAGGTGAGGAGCGCCTCTGCCCAGTAGCCGCCCCATCTGGGAGGTGAGGAGCGCCTCCACCCAGCCGCTCATCGTCTGGGAAGTGAGGAGCGCCTCTGCCCGGCCACCCCGTCTGGGAAGTGAGGAACGCCTCTGCCCGGCCGCCCCGTCTGGGAAGTGAGGAGAGCCTCTGCCCGGCCGCCCCGTCTGGGAAGTGAGGAGCGCCTCTGCCCGGCCGCCCCGTCTGGGAAGTGAGGAGCGTCTCTGCCAGGCCGCCCCGTCTGGGAAGTGGGGAGCGCCTCTGCCCGGCCACCCCGTCTAGGAGGTGGGGAGCGCCTCTGCCCGGCCGCCCCATCTGGGAGGTGAGGAGCGCCTCTGCCCGGCTGCCCCGTCTGGGATGTGAGGAGCGCCTCTGCCAGGCCACCACCCCGTCTGGGAGGTGTACCCAACAGCTCCGAAGAGACAGCGACCATCGAGAACGGGCCATGATGACGATGGCCGTTTTGTCGAAAAGAAAAGGGGAAAATGTGGGGAAAAGAAAGAGAGATCAGATTGTTACTGTGTCTGTGTAGAAAGAAGTAGACATAGGAGACTCCATTTTGTTCTGTACTAAGAAAAAATTCTTCTGCCTTGGGATGCTGTTAATCTATAACCTTACCCCTAACCCTGTGCTCTCTGAAACATGTGCTGTGTCAACTCAGGGTTAAATGGATTAAGGGCGGTGCAAGATATGCTTTGTTGAACAGATGCTTGAAGGCAGCATGCTCGTTAAGAGTCATCACCACTCCCTAATCTCAAGTACCCAGGGACACAAACACTGTGGAAGGCCGCAGGGACCTCTGCCTGGGAAAACCAGAGACCTTTGTTCATGTGTTTATCTGCTGACCTTCTCTCCACTATTATCCTATGACCCTGCCACATCCGCCTCTCCGAGAAACACCCAAGAATGATCAATAAATACAATTTAAAAAAAAAAAATGACGATGCCAAGGATATATTTACTGCCATAGAAATTTACTGCCCAAAACATAGTGACAAAAAACTATATGTTACGATTCTACTTTTAAAAATGTTTATATGCATAAAAAAGTATAAAAAGCAACAAACCAGAATGTTTTGAGTGGCAAAATTAAAGACTTTTCTTCAAAAAAAAAAAAAAAGAAACAAGTTGAGGGGCTGGAAGACAGGTTGGAGAGAATAAATAAATCTGTTTGGAGCATGATAAGCATGAAATGACTACTGAAAATCAAGCTGGAGATACCAGGTAGGCTGCTGGATGGGAACCTGAAGCCAACGCAGAGGTCAGAGGTGGAGATAGACATTTATCAGGTATAGATGGTATTTAAACTTCCAAGTCATGGGACTCAACAAGAACACTTAGAGACAGTTTAGATGGAGAAAACGTTTCAGAACTAATGCCAGCTATGCCACTATTTGAGAGGCTGAGCAGAAAAGGAGGTTAAGGAGTGGCCAGCAAGGTAGGAGAAAGGCCAGAAGAGCATGGTGTCAGGGAGCCTAGGGAAGAAAGTTTCAAGAAGGAAGGAGTGGGCCAGTAGTACTGCTAAGAAGACACAAAGGTGGGATGAGTAGTTAGGTTCCCAAATCAGCCTGTGGACACCTATTTAATAAATGGTGTGCCCAGACAGAGGGCTAAAGAAGCTATTTCACCTGTTTTTTAACCACCAACCACTTAACAACAATAGCAGAGAAAAATATACTCAGACTCCAACAAAGATTCATTCAGCACTGCTTTAAGGGACAGAGGCTCAGCTCCACTGGAAAGATAAGCTAGATAATCCTGGATACCAGTAGCTTATTACTTTCTTACACTTCTGCATCTGCTCAACATAAAGGAACTCTGCTCGATCACTCCTTTCCTAGAAGTTCTGATGAGGAGAATGAGGACCTAAGCTCCATTCTAAAGGTCAGCTGGCATGACTTATATTCAATATCCTAAAGCCAATTGACTGTCAGTATTTTTTCTTTCTTTCTTTTTTTTTTTTTTTTTTGAGACAGTCTTGCTCCATCGCCCAAGCTGGAGTGCAATGGCACGATCTTAGCTCACTGCAACCTCTGCCTCCCTGGTTCAAGTGGTTCTCCTGCCTCAGCCTTCCGAGTAGCTGGGATTACAGGTGTGAGCCACCACGCCCAGCTAATTTTTGTATTTTTAGAAGAGACAGGGGTTTCACCATATTGGCCAGGCTGGTCTCGAACTCCTGACCACAAGTGATCCACCCACCTCGGCCTCCCAAAGTGCTGCGATTACAGGCATGAACCACTACACCTGGTTGAGCCAGTATTATTTCTACAAGTAAACAATCAAGTTAGAGTCACTTTAAATGTTAGGCAACAATTCTCATTTCTTTTACCTTTCTGTCCTGTTCAGCCTGTATTTCACTTCTGTGATGTTCTAATGCTTTTGCTACTGCAGAGTCAAATGCCCGCTTTTCTTCCAGCTTTTGTTTCTCCAAGGCTAACGTGATGTGCTGCTTTTCAGTGGCCTTCTGTTCTGCCAGCTCTCTGTTCAGCTGATCAATACGACGATGTGCATGAGCAATCAGGGAGTTCAGATCATCAGTAGAGAGCTTGTCAGCTAAGCAAAAGAGCATGTTAAAATATTAATGATGTCACTGAAATTATACCGCATTACAAGGTAATCTGCATCAACTGATTATAATTTAAGAGCAGTAAACGAAAGTAAAACTTAGCTAACGTGAAAAGAGATTTAGATTCCCCAGTTCAATCAGAAATTGGCTAGTGTCCAATAAGGTATTTTCAACCCCTGGCAAAATTCAGGTAGGCCTTCAGACAATCAGTTGTTTTCCAGGAACCCTCTTTTAATCTGAACTAATTATAAATGGACTTTCTCATTTACTGTAACTTTGCCTTTAAAGACAAAACTTATATATACAATCACTTCTATATTTTCTTTCAGGCATAACTCTGATTAGTTATAACAGGCATCCAATTGAAGATTCTTTTCTGCTAAAACTAAAAATCAAATTCAAATTCTCTCAGACTTTTCCTTACTAAGTTTTTTTACTTTTCTTAAACACATATGATCTAGATTAAATCCCAACACAGCAACCAGAGCTGTCCATCAGAATCACTGCAAAGCTTTTTAAAATACACCCAAAGATTCTCATCTAGGCTTAAACCAATGTTTGTGTTTTTTTAAAATCTCAATCCAAAAATGTAGCAACACATACACAGATTAAGAATTATGGCTCCAGCCAGGCACAGTGGCTCACACCTGTAATCCCAGCTCTTTGGGAGGCCAAGGCGGGCAGATCACCTGAGGTCAGGAGTTCGAGACCAGCTTGGCCAACCTGGTGAAACTCTGTCTCTACTAAAAATGCAAAAATTAGCTGGGCATGATGGTGGACACCTGTAATCCCAGCTACTCGGGAGGCTGAGGTAGGAGAATTACTTGAACCCAGGAGACAGAGGTTGCAGTGAGCCGAAATTGCGCCACTGTACTCCAGCCTGGGCAACAGAGCAAGACTCCATCTCAAAAAAAAAAAAAAAAAAAGAGAACTATGGCTCCACCGGCCAGATGCAGTGGCTGATGCCAATAATCCCAGCACTTTAAGAGGCCGAGATGGGTGGATCACTTTAGGCCAGGAGTTTGAGACTAGCCTGGCCATCATGGTGAAACCCTGACTCTACTAAAAATACAAAAATTAGCCAGGCGTGGAGGCACATGCCTGTAATCCCAGCTACTCAGGAGGCTGAGGCACGAGAATTGCTTGAACCCAGGAGGCGGAGATTGCAGTGAACTGAAATTGTGCCACTGCACTCCAGCCTGGTGACAGAGCAAGACCTTGTCTCAAAAAAAAAAGAATTATGGCACCATCACTTCTTAGTCTTTTGGCTAAGATGAAGTGAAGAATTATGGCTCCAACAGCAAAATATGGAATGTAGGAAATTCTATATGACTAATGACTCAATTTCTTAATAAATACATTGAAAAGCAAAAAACAAAAAGGGGCAAGAGATTTATTGACTAAACTCAACATGTGGAACGTCTACGGGTATCGATTTGAATAAAAAACTGTAAAAACTCATTCTATGAAATAATAGGGGATATTTCAACACTGAATGGACATTTGCTGACTAGGGAATTGTTACTAAGTTTCAGGTGTGATAATAGTATGGTGATGTTTTTGAAACATACTGAAAGTATTTACAAGTGAAAGAATGTGATATTTGAGTCTGCTTCTATATAAGCTGAGGAGGAGTGGGAATAGATGAGACAAAACTGGTCATGTGCTGATGGCTACAAAACTGAGTGATGGGTCCTGGAAGTTCTTTAGTTTTCTTCTTACTTTTTAATGTTTGAAATTCTCCAGAGTAATCAGTTACAATCCATATTACACACATATATACACACACACACACACAAACTTCACATCTATAGGATTCCAATCACTTGATGAAACATTTTCATTCCTGAGAGCATTCAGATGCCAAAAATATCCAATTCAGATTTATCATGTGACATAATTCTACTTTATATCTATTTAGATGGCTTTGTGTAAGAATCATAGACACAACAAAAAGACTTTAGTCTCTTAATACCCAAAAGACTTTAAACATGAAATATACATAACACTCACCTAAGTCTGAAACACCTACAAAAGAAAAAATAGAACAGTTTGAAAAAAAAGAATGCACATACTTTAGTTATTGATCATTAGACAGAAATATCTAAAAGGAAACAAGAAGGAATCGGAGACTAGTACCAGGAAAAGCTATTTTAATACTGGAAAATGAAATGATACAGCTATTTTCTAAAATTTAAACTGTAAAACAAGACAAATCAAGGTAAATAACATTTTAGAAAATAAAAGAATCATTGATATTAATTGTGGTTTTGGTTTCAAAGGACTTATCTCTGTTTCACAGTAATCAACTTAAATTTTTTGTTTTTTTGTTTTGAGACAGAGCCTTCCTCTGTTGCCTAGCCTGGAGTGCAGTGGTGCAATCTCAGGTCACTGCAACCTCCACCTGCTGGGATCAAGTAATCCTCCCACCGAAGCCTCCCAAGTAACTTGGACTAGAGGTGTATGCCACCATACCTGGCTAATTTTTGTACTTTTTTGTAGAGATGGGGTTTTGCCATGTTGCCCAGGCTGGTCTCAAACTCCCGGGCTCAAGTGATCCGCCTTCCTCAGCCTCCCATAGTGCTGGGATTACAGGCATGAGCCACTGCGCCCAGCAACCTAAACATTTTTTTTTTTTTTTTTTTTGGAGATAGAGTCTTGCTCTGTCACCCAGGTTGGAATGCAGTGGCACAATCTCAGCTCACTGCAACCTCTGCCTCTTGGGCTCAAGGGATTCTCCTGCCTCAGCCTCCCAAGTAGCTGGGACTACAGGTGCCTCCCACCACGCCTGGCTAATTTTTATATTTTTAGTAGACGGGGTTTCACTATGTTGGCCAGGCTGGTCTCGAACTCCTGACCTCAAATGATCTGCCCGCCTCGGCCTCCCAAAGTGCTGGGATTACAGGCGTGAGCCACCATGCCCGGCCTCAACTTAAGCATTTCATAGAAACTGTAATTTTCTTTTATCCCTTGCATTTTCATTAGTTCATACAGTATTTTACTAAATCACAGTTTTGACTCTCTGTTCTCAGTACCAGGCCTCTCTTAACATTTCAGATACTTAATAAATTCAGTTCTTCTTTGAAATTTTTAAAACAATGAATTCATATTAAATTTTCATTTAACCTGTGAAAATTAAAGAACTACAATGGCCTGATTTGAGAGTAAAGGAAAAATGGTATTCTGTACAGTTTAAGTGATGTCCCCCACCACGATCACAAGTATCACAAGTACCCACTGTGAACACGTGACAGGAGAAGGGGAATGCAGCCAGTCGCAGCTACTGCCTCTCAGGATGAGCTGCTGAACATCCTGGTATGAAAGTCCTTTTTTTTTTTTTTTTTTTTGAGACAGAGTCTCCCGTTGCCCAGGCTGGAGTGTAGCAGCACGATCTCGGCTCACTGTAACCTCCACCTCCCGGGTTCAAGTGATTTTCTTGCCTCAGCCTCCCGAGTAGCCAGGACCACAGGCACACACCACCATGCTCGACTAATTTTTGTATTTTTAGTAGAGATGGGGTTTCACCATATCGGCCAGGCCAGTCTTGAACTCCTAACCTCAGGCAATCCACCCACCTCAGCCTCCCAAAGTGCTAGGATTATAGGTGTGAGCCACTGCACCTGGCCAGTCCTGACCTTAATAACTTTTGCATTCAACAAGTCCAAAGACAGGTATTTTTCATCCAAGGGGCTCTGAACATCAACTGATTAAACATCACTCCCTCCTACACCGTCAATCTCATAAAAATAAAATTTCCTCCTTATTATGGTTACATCATTCCTCTTCTCAAAAGGCCAAAAGGGAGTCCCGTGCTGCTGATACAAATCATTTAGGCAGAGAATAGTGAGGCTAGTGGGGGAGAATGAAATCCCGGCTCTTACCCCAACCTTGGGCAAATTACTTCTCTGTCTCAGTTTTTTCATCTATGTAATTGGGATAATAACAAAATTTGCCTTGTAAGGCTGTTATGAATTTCAAATAAGTTAATATATGTGAAGCACTTAGAACTCAGTGCCCAGTACAAAATAATGCTCAATACCACTAGCTATTATTACGTTTGGAAACTTGCTCAGCTACAGATAACACAGAAAGAGTACTGGACGTAGTGAACATCATCAGGACATTTGTTGTCTAGGGAAATAATAAGAGCAATCCCAGAACTTAAAGTATTATAAAAAAAATAATGATAATAAGAGCAAAATGCCTCATAACACAAACCAGTACTAACAAATTTGGTTTAGGTCTTAGTGCGTTCTGATTTCAGAGGTGAGGACATCCACTGAGGGCTAGGGTAATCATGGAATAATTACTATCTCTAGAAATACACAAGAAATCAGTAATACCGGTTGTCCCTGAGGAGAAAAACAGTGTGAAAGGGAAACTTCAAATGCATTTGTACCTTTCAAATTTTGTATTGTGAATATATACTCTATTTTATAAATTAATAAAGATTTAAATGGAGGTCACAAAAAAGAAACAACATAGAGAGAGACTGCTTCACAAGGCACCTTCATTTTCTATATGGCCCCTTTCTTTAGCACAGGCTTCTCAACCTCGGTGCTACTGACCTTCTGGTCCACACAGTTCTCTGCTATAAGGGGCTATTCTGTGTACTACTGGATGTTTAGCAGCACATCTAGCCTCCACCCACTACATGCCAGTAGCTCCCTACAGTTACGGCAAACAAAAATGTCTCCTGGTGTTGCCAAATGTCATGTAAGGGACAAAATGCCCTCAGTTGAGAACCACTGTTTAACATTTTCATGTTTTACGATAGGCAGCTGGGCGTGGTGTCTCACGCCTGTAATCCCAGCACTTTGGGAGGCCGAGGTAGATGGATATTTGAGGTCAGGAGTTTGAGACCAGCCTGACCAACATGGTGAAACTCAGTCTCTACTAAAAATACAAAAACATTAGCTGGGTGTGGTGGCACACGCCTGTAATCCCAGCTACTCGGGAGGCTGAGGCAGGAGAATCGCTTGAACCCATGAGGCGGAGGTTGCAGTGAGCCAAGATCGCACCACTGCACTCCAGCCTGGGTGACACAGCAAGACTCCATCTCAAAAAAAAAAAAAAAAAAAAAAAGTTTTGCGATAGGCACTTTCAAAAGCAGAAAAAAAGCAAAAGTTAAAAACGTGAGAGCTGGCTTGGAAAAATTAGTAGGATTTAGTCTACTGGGAAGACCAAAGACAGAATGCAAATTCTTAGGGTTGATGCTCCTATCTAACTCCCCACAAATAAAATTTGTCCTGCCCTGTCAACCTAATTTCATTTTATTTGAGCCACTGGAGACTCCCTACTACCTACCAATGTCAAATTTATGCCAACGAGCTTACATATATCTAATGCAAAGAGACAACAAACAAGCCAATGAATAAGAATTTCAAGAAGATAAAATAAGGTAATATGGGGTACAGTTGTTTGTGGAGGAATATAATCAGGGAAGGTCTCTGAGGTGCTCACATCTGTTTCAATTGTAACCTCAATGAAGCACAGACAACCCCTTGAGAAATTCTGATGAGGGAAGCAGTGCCAATGTGGCTCAAGTTTATCCTTCTCAAGGATAAATTGTCCACAATGCCCTCTTTGCTTGATGGTAGTTATCCAGTGTCTAAACAAAAGTCACTGGTCCCAGACTGAACTTTGTATTTCTCCACATTATTCTCTCTCATAAATCGTACTGTCACTTTTTTATTTGACAACAGTCTAACTGATACCTGCCTCCTGAGTCAACTGCATTCAAAGAGCTCAATGTCTGAGTTATCTTTTGACAGCCTTAACTCCACTTCTTGACATTCAGTCTCCCTGGGTGGCCATCGTGCAGAATGATTATAAATCCCTGCACTGGTGTTTATTACCTTCACTCCTTAGACCAGGCTTAGACAGCCTGGTTCTGTGATGCAACCCTGACACCTTCAGCCCAGAGAGGCCTACAACATGAGAAGTCTGCTTTCTAACAAATGCTAGCATTTAAACAGTGTTTTAAGCCAGGTGTGGTGGCTCACACCTGTAATCCCAGCATTTTGGGAGGCCAAGGTGGGCAAATCACTTGAGGTCAGGAGTCCAAAACCAGCCTGGCCAAAATGGCGAAACCCTGTCTCTACTAAAAGTACAAAATAATTGGTTGGGCGCAGTGGCTCACACCTGTAATCCCAGCTACTCAGGAGGCTGAGGCAGGAGAATTGCTTGAACCTGGGAGGCGGAGGTTGCAGTGAGCCAAGATCGCACCATTGCACTCCAGCCTGGGCAACAAGAGTAAAACTCTGTCTCAAAAAAAAAAAAAAGAAAAGGAAAAAAAAAAGGTACAAAAAATTAGCCTGGTGTAGTGTCGCATGCTTGTAATCCCAGCTATTTGGGAAGCTGAGGCAGGAGGATCGCTTGAACCTGGGAGGTAGAGGACTACACTCCAGCCTGGGCAACAACAAAAAAAATAAAAATAAAAATAAACGGTATTTTAATTTTGCTGAGACAGGTGATCTCTGTGATTCTTAGTACTATCACGGAACTTCAGGGAAATGTGACTATAGTTACACCATGTAACGACTTCAGCATCAAAGTTCTCTGTAGTCTCAGCTTGAGGAAGTGGATAGCCAGACAGCTGGTTCCTTTCTCAATGCAGGGTCCCTAGGTAAACTCTCAACAAAGTGTTGTTTTGTCACAGAGCAGACATAAAGTGTGCTTTAAATAATTCACTGAAAATACTTTTAAAGTAACAAGGTTTTTTAATACTTATACATATACAATAATATTTCAGTAGCGTCAAGGTTATAATGTCACTTTTGTTCACTCAAATTCCAAACTTTTTTTTTTTTTGAGTAGCAAAGATCAGAACAGAACCAACCACGGATTATGGAATTAAACACTAGCTGGAACTCATGTTCACCACAGCTAAAACTACAAGAGTATTGTTGCAGCTGTGTCATCTGTAATGATTGTGGTTAAAATAAAACGCTGTAACAGTGTACTGTACACAAAAAGAGATATGCATGCATGCCAGAGGGATTTGGACTACCATGGAGATGAAGCAAGTTTAGATTCATTGATTAGTGGCTAAAACATCGAAAAAAAACATTAATTCAGTTGTACTCACTCATTCCTTTCCACCCAGGAAGGACTTCTGGAGTAATACTGTCCAGCTCTCGTTTAAAGTCATCCCGAGCTTGGACCACCAGCTCATGATACTGAGATACAACCTTAGCCTCAGACTGAGCTGCTTGGACCTGAGCAAATACACAGGGTATGTGATTAAATTGAACAAAAAGTACCATAAACATTCTAAGAAACAGAAGTAGTATTCCTTTATTTGTTTACATTTTGTTGGAAATGTGTAAGGAAATCTGAAGCTCAGAAACAGAACATAAGCCTTATTTGTTTCCTTCTAATTCCTATTCAAATACCACGGACAGGCCCTTTCCCATCTTACTATGCCCCCTCCTCCCTCCATACAGATCATGTAAGTGCAGGCAGAACATCTGCTACAAAATGGACATTTTCATAAGTGACAACAATCATAACCAAAAATGTTACCTATTATAGAAAGTATCAACAATACGGAACAATCCAGCTGGTTGGTGTACAAGGCAAAAAAAAATATCTTTTTTTTTTTTGACAGGGTCTCACTCTGTCACCCAGGATGGAGTGCAGTGGCACCATCTCAGCTCACTGCAGCCTCAACCTCCCATGGCCAAGCCATCCTCTCACCTGTCTCCTGAGTAGCTAGGATTACAGGCGCACACCACCACGTCCACTTAATTTTTGTATTTTTTGTAGAAACAGAGTTTCACCATGTTGCCCAGGCTGGTCTCAAACTCCTGGGCTCAAGTTATCTGCCCACCTCGGCCTGTCAAAGTGCTGGGATTACAGGTGTGAACCACCACACCCAGCCAAGACAAATTTTTTAAAATAGTCAACAACTAATATACTTTGCAGGAGAAAAGAGGGGGAGATGGTAGGAATTTGCTGTTTTCCTAAATCCTTAAAATCCTTTAAGAGATTATATTTTAAAATATAAAATATTATAAGACTTAGGAAACATACCTTTTTGACCACATTATCCAGATCAACTATCATGTTGTGAAGTTTACCCTCTGCAGCAGTTATATGAGGCTTGGCCCCAGCAACCTCTTTTTTCTTTGCATTTTCAATCACACTTTTCATCTTCTCTAACTCTTCTCTGGAAACCAACAAAACAAAGATTTAATATAACTTCTTGTCAACCGTATTAAAAAGTTTTGATGTCAGTACAGTATAGAATTGTTAAAAGTCTATGAAAGAGGCTGGGAGCAGTGGCTGATACCTGTAACCCCAGCACTTTGGAGGCCAAGGCAGGAGGATCACTTGAGCCCAGGAGTTCAAGACCAACCTGGGCAACATAGGGAAACCATGTCTCTATTTCATTTAAAAAAACTAAAAGAAAAGTCAATGAAAGAAATGTAATTGCTTTTTCTTTTTTTTTTTTCTTTTTTTTTTAAAGACTAGTTAAGTGCAATAGTAAGAAGGGAGGAAAGACTAGAACGAGAGAGGTCGATCCGTAACTGACTGAACAATCAACTGAGCTAACTCACTACCTTTGGACGAGCATCAACGCTTTTCTGGAGTCAATAAACAGAGAGGCTTTTCTCATCAACAACTGAAAATACCTTGGTTAGAAGCTAGATTTACTAGAGTGAACCAGAGAGGTAGCATGGTATATGGAGTGACCCAGACTTCAGAGTAAGACAGCCCCAGATTCAGCTCCCATATCAGCCTCTCATTTCCTACATGCTTTAGTGTAAGGAACAGAAGTAATTTGTAAGAAATACTTAGTGCCTGGCCGAATCATGAGCACACAATAAACAGCAGCTCTTGCAAGGATCAACCTGACTCACCAACCAATGAGAGAGAGCTAAGGAAGGCAAAGGCACAGGAGAAGGCCAAAAACCTCACTGGGCGAATACTTAACTGGGTCTCAGGGAGCCCTCATGATTCAGAATGTTTCATAAGTCAGACAGACTGTGGTCTACCCACCATAAAACACAGAACTCAAAGTGATATGAGCATAATGCCTTAAATCTCCTAAAAGATATGCTAGTTTTATCAGAAGACTTCCTTCTCTACTAATAATAAATATTTTCTTAAAAAAGACAGCAAAATTTTGAGTGACAAATAACTATTCCATAGTGCTGATGAGGATCTTTAGTCAAATGTAGGTTTCCATCAACAGAGGTTGATCTTATATCTGGGTATGCTTGCTCAATCCTAGTTTTAGCCAACTTCCAGGAATCAAGGTCAACGTGGCATACCTATTACATACTCACTATTTTGGCTAAGGCAAACAGATTGTGACATACTTTCTACATTCTGATAAACTGCCCAAACTGTTCCAGTAAAATCTTAAAACTACAGCAGAATCTCAGTACATCTGTAGAGATACATCATCTAAGCAATAATCCAAAGCAAAACAGACTTTTATATAAGATCCTTTATATGTCTGGGTGTGGTGGCTCATGCCAGTCCCAGCTACTTAGGGAGCTGAGGCGGAAGGATGGCTTGAGCCCAGGAGATTGAAGTTATTGTGAGCCCTGATCATACGCCTGCACTACGGCATGGTCGACAGAGCAAGACCATGAATTAAAAAAAAAAAAAAAATCCTTTATATAAGTTTCTGCCAAATTTATTCTGGCCTTATTTTATATACATACATTTTGAGATGGAGTCTCGCTCTGTCGCCCAGGCTCAGGCTGGAGTGCAGTGGCACAATCTCAGCTCACTGCAACCTCCGCCTCCAGGGTTCAAGTGATTCTCCTACCTCAGCCTCCAGAGTCGCTGGGACTACAGGTGCACGCCACCACGCCTGGCTAACATTTTCATTTTTAGTAGAGACAGGGTCTCACCATGTTGGCCAGGATGGCTCAAACTCTTGGTCTCAGGTGATCTGCCTCTTAGGCCTCCCAAAGTACTGGGATTACAGGTGTGAGCCACTGTACTCAGCCTGGACTAATTATATTTTATTCCTTCTTTCTTTTTACACCTTTGTACAAATTCCTTTTTTTTTTTTTTTTTTTTTTTTGAGACGGCGTCTCGCTCTGTCACCCAGGCTGGAGTGCAATGGCATGATCTCGGCTCACTGCAACCTCCGCCTCTTGGGTTGAAGCTTCTCCTGTCTCAGCCTCCCGAGTAGCTGGGACTACAGGCGCCCGCCACCACGCCCAGCTAATTTTTTTGTGTTTTTAATAGAGACGGGGTTTCACCATGTTGGCCAGGATGGTCTCGATTTCTTGACCTCGTGATCCGCCCATCTCGGCCTCCCAAAGTGCTGGGATTGCAGGCGTGAGCCACCATGCCCGGCCTGTACAAATTCCTAACGCCAATTCAGAACAAGCACAGGTGGAAAAGTGAGAGAAGGGTTTCTCTACCTCCTCTTTATTCTATACAGACAATACAAGAAAACCCAGCCCAAAGAAAGCCACCAGGAGGCCCTAATTACTTGTTAAAGTCCATGAGTAATTACTTGGCTTTGAGAAGGGCATCGGCAGCTTCATCTACTGCCTTTCTGCGTTCCTTCAATGCACCCTCCACTGTGCGCCACTGAGCAGATTTCTTCTCGCCTGCAATCTAAACAAAAAATTTTAATTATATAATAAATAACTGCTATTGTCATATGATAGGCCAACAAGATTGAACACAGAAACGTGTGACATTAAATTCAAAGGTAAAAATTTATATGCAATGTTTCTCCAGAGTAAGAACTCTTAATTTAAGGCTTATGTTCTTAATTTAAGGCTTATGATCTGCCCACGTCGGCCCCTCAGAGTGCTGGGATTACAGGCATGAGCTACTGCCCGGCCATATAAGCATTTTCTAAGGACAGTTTTGTTTGTTTGTTATTTTTTAAGATTCTCAAAAGGATGTACAAACCAAAATCAGAGTTTAAGGATAAATAGGAGGTTTACATATTTGTAGGGTCCTTATTCCTCCTAAATGTTACTCTAAAGAATTACTCTTCTTAATTTGTTACATATAAGTCAACTATTGTCAAAAACCTCCCTTGAGGTGACTCTTTATGGTATGTGAATTGTGTATTAAAAAAAAAAAAAAGTTTTGGCCAGGCACAGTGACTCACGCCTATAATCCCAGCACTTTGGGAGGCTGAGACAGGCAGATCACGAGGTCAAGAGATCGAGACCATCCTGACCAACATGGTGAAACCCCGTCACTATTAAAACTATAAAAATTAGCTGGGCATGGTGGTGGGTGCCTGTAATCCCACCTACTCGGGAGGCTGAGGCAGGAGAATTGCTTGAATATAGGAGGCGGAGGTTGCAGTGAGCCGAGATCACGCCACTGCACTCCAGCCTGGCGACAGAGAAAGACTACTTCTCAAAAAAAAGTCTTCCTTGAAAATCTTAGGCAGATCCAACATGTTTTTCTCCAGCTATGGAACTGATTGACACTTTTTTGAGCAGAGCTGGCTCATATTTAGGGAATATATAACATTAGGAAGAAAATTCTCTAACACTCTAATACCACTAAGTGCAGCAAGAGTCTCACACTATGAGAGTGTGCAAGGTACCCAGAACACTCAGGGCCTAGACAGGGTGCAGTGGCTCATGCCTGTAATCCCAGCACTGCAGCAGGATCGCCTAAGCCCAGTTGTTTGAGACCAGCCTGAACAACATAGTGAGACTCCATTTCAACAAAATAAAAAAAATAGCCAGGCGTAGTAGCTCATGCCTGTGGTCCCAGCTACTTGAGGGGCTGATGTGGGAGGATCATTTGAGCCTGGGATGAGGCCACAGTGAGCTGTAATCACACCACTGCACTCCAGCCTGGGTGACAGAGCAAGACCCTGTCTCAAAAACAAAAAATTATGTGAAATAATAAACAAGATCTAGTGGTAGAACTAATAAATACCCTATTAGTGATGAGCATACATAATATTCAAGAGATCTGCAAGTACTATAATGTGATCTGAAAACATCTGTGCTTTCTATTGGTGACATGGTCACAGTACTGCTAACATTACTGTGGTTTGTTGCCAATATTCATCGTTGAAGAAAATGGTTTTAAATTTCAATTTGAGGCTAGGGAAAATAAAGATGTTTCCCTCCTTCAAGTTCAATGAGCCCCTGAATTCTATCTACAGACTCAACTCCAGGTTAAGAGTCCATACATTTAGAAGAAATATTTGTACTTTTCTTCATGTATCGCTTTTTAAATGTTCTATGTAGCCGGGTGCAGTGGCTCACAACTGTAATCCCAGCAATTTGGGAGGCTGAGGTGAGCAGACCACCTGAGGTCAGGAGTTCAAGACCAGCCTGGCCAATATGGTGAAACCCTGTCTCTACTAAGATGGGTGTGGTGATGGGTGCCTGTAATCCCAGCTACTCGGGAGGCTGAGGTAGGAGAATCGCTCGAACCTGGGAGGCAGAGGTTGCAGTGAGCCGAGATCACGCTATTGCACTCCAGCCTGGGCAACAAAGCAAGACTCCATCTCCCAAAAAAAAAAAAAAAAAAAAAAAAGAATGTTCTATGTAAAATTTTGCAAAGTATATCTTACGATGTGAAAAATAAAGTTGATGTTTCAGTGAATTTCCACTTTAGTCTTTTTTTTTTTTTTTTTGAGATGGAGTTTCATTCTTGTTGCCCAGGCTGGAGTGCAATGGCTCGATCTTGGCTCACCACAACCTCCACCTCCCAGGTTCAAGCGATTCTCCTGCGTCAGTCTCCCGAGTAGCTGGGATTACAGGCATGAGCCACCATGCCCAGCTAATTTTATATTTTTAGTAGAAACGGGGTTTCTCCATGTTGGTCAGGCTGGTCTTGAACTCCTGACCTCAAATGATCCACCGGCCTCAGCCTCCCACAGTGCTGGGATTACAGGCATGAGCCACCGCGCCTGGCCCACTTTAGTCATCTTGAAAATAAAATACCTCTAGAATGTATACTGATTTGCGGCCAGGCATGGTGGCTTACGCCTATAATCCCAGCACTTTTGGGAGGCGGAGGCAGGTAGATCACTTGAGGTCATGAGTTTGAGACCAGCCTGGCCAAAATAGTGAAACCCTCTCTGTACGAAAAATACAAAAATTAGCCAGGTGTGGTGGTGGGCACCTGTAATTTCAGCTACTTGAGAGGCTAAGGCAGGAGAATTGCTTGAACCTGGGAGGCGGAGGTTGCAGTGAGCAGAGATCACGCCACTGCACTCCAGCCTGGTGACAGAGCAAGACTCTGTCTCAAAAAAAAAAAAAAAAAAAAAAAAAAAAGAATGGATGCTGATTTGGGCCACATGAACTGACCCAAATAGAATTACAAAGCATGTAAATGTCAATGACACATCTAGGGGCCAAAATTTATCACCCTTGTTGAAGGTACTCCTGCTTACAGAGGTCCAAGGAAAACCTACCCTGTAATAGACACAGATTCCCCTACAATCAAACTAAATCCTAGTATTACCAAATCCACCTCTTCACAAACACTGCTTTGTGAAAGTTATTCAGTATATATTAGAAATTACATGTGCACCTGTAGCTTCTTGTACTAGAAAAAACAAAAGCTGGAATTCATTCTTAACATTTCAAAATGTGTTCATACATTTTTCTATTTTGTACATTAGCTAATACTCTCACCTGTTAACTGCTACCATTAGATTGTAAAATCTTGACTGCAATAGATTTTACACTGTCTAATCACCATGTGCTACACATTATGTGCGCTGGGAAGATGAAATACCACCTTGTGTACCCTTATACCCAAGTAGTAACATGGCATTTAAAGCTTCTAATCTGTGTCCTTCTGAGGGATATTGGTCTACTTGGGTTTGAACCCAACACCCTCACATCACGCAACTTCTAGCCTTCCCATATTGGTAACCAGCAAATTAAATTTCCTAGGTGGTTTCCACTTTGCTGACTGAACTCTGATATTTAAGTATTTTTCTTGGACTTTAAATAAAATGGAATTTTCCTTAAATTGTCAAAGGTTGTAGTTTCTTGCTACTAACATCAGAGTAGACCAGTTAAACTCTTTTGTAATATAAGTACATATGACTGAAACAATGTAAAGTGTGTGTAAAATTTTTTTTAAAACTACAGTTATGACGGCAAAGTAACTTTACTGACCATGTATGATCCTGGTCCTTAAGATTAATAATTCATGTATTTTACTTTAGTTTACTCCTTAAATGATTTGGACTAGAGATACATTTATACATACTGAATAACTTAATGTAATTATAAAATAATTTATTAGGTCTCAGTATTAAATTTTGAAAAGTCAATGTTATTACTTCATTCTTTGAAGTGTTTAGCATAAATTAAATAATCATAAACATTTAAAATAGCAGGTGTTTCAGGGAACATGAGATCTCTCTGTATTATTTCTTAAAACTGCGTGCAAGTTTGAAAAGTATCTTAAAAAGTTTACCTATGGAAATAGCAATTTTAAAGCAAACAACAAAAATATTTAAGCACTATTAAAATATGAAAGCAAATCTGAACTAATTCTTGCGCTGCATCAGTGTTGTAAGATATAGTAAAGCACAATGTATAAAATTCATTCTAAAAAATTTAAAGGCTTTTTTCGATTTGTTTTTTAAAGATAATTACTCCAAGGCCAAGCATAGTGGCTCACGCCGCCTGTAATCCCAACATTTTGGGAGGCCGAGGCAGGTGGATCACTTGAGGTCAAGAGTTCCAGTCCAGCCTGGCCAAAATGGCAAACCCTGTCTCTACTAAAAGTACAAAAATTAGCCAGGTATGGTGGCGGGAGCCTGTAATCCCAGGTACTCGGGAGGCTGAGGCAGGCGAATCGCTTGAACCTGGGAGGTGGAGGTTGCAATGAGCCGAGATCACACCACTGGACTCCAGCCCCGGCGACAGGGCAAGACTCCGTCTCAAAACAATAACAAAAAAAGATTAATTATTCCAGACTATCTTCCCCTAGTGAGAGAAAGCCCATATCATACAGAAGAAAGCAGCCTGTTAAATATTACACTTCTCTCCACCCTCGATTTTTCTTTTTGTCCTCCAAGTCATGACAGCCAAAACACTTCTAATCATTCACTGGACTCACCTCAGAATTGTCCATGGCGGCTTTCAATATGTTGGAGTGTGCATTGACAGCCTGGACTGCAGCATTCTGAGCTGCAATAGCCTGCAGAGTGACACTTGCAGTTTGCCTCAGAGCATCTTCTAAGCTCTTGGCTAGAGCTTAAAAAAAAAAAAAAAAAAGAACAGTTAAAAAACAAATCCCTACCCCCATAAATGACTGTAAACTTCTGCTATTCTCCTATTTAGTCTTCCATTGCATTTCCCAAAAAATTTAAAAAGGAACAAAATACATGAGACTCAAATTTAGGGAATCAAAGTTTCACTTAAAAGTATGGTAAAGGCTGGGCGTGGTGGCTCATGCCTGTAATCCCAGCACTTTGGGAGGCCGAGGCGGGTGGATCACAAGGTCAGGAGTTTGAGACCAACCTGACCAATGTGGTGAAATCCCGTCTGTACTAAAAATACAAAAATTAGCCGGGCATGGTGGCGGGTGCCTGTAGTTCCAGCTACTCGGGAGGCTGAGGCAGGAGAATCTCCTGAACCCGGGAGGCGGAGCTTGCAGTGAGCCGAGATCACACCACTGCACTCCAGCCTGGGCGACAGAGTGAGACTCTCTCAAAAAAAAAAAAAAAAAAGTATGGTAAAATACTGATAATTTAGTCTGGATGATAAATCTATGAAGCTTTATTACACTTCTTTTTTTTTTTTTGAGACAGAGTCTCGCTCTGTCGCCCAGGCTAGAGTGCAGTGGCGCGATCTCTGCTCACTGCAAGCTCCGCCTCCTGGGTTCATGCCATTCTCTTGCCTCAGCCTCCCGAGTAGCTGGGACTACTGGTGCCTACCACCACGCCCAGCTAATTTTTTTGTATTTTTTAGTAGAGAGGGGGTTTCACCATGTTAGCCAGGATAGTCTCGATCTACTGACCTCATGATCCACCCGCCTTGGCCTCCCAAAGTGCTGGGATTACAGGTGTGAGCCACCGTGCCCGGTTTTTTGTTTTTTTTTTTTTTTTTGGAGACGGAGTCCCTCCCACTCTATCGCCCAGGCTGGAGTGCAGTGGCACCATCTCAGTTCACTGCAACCTCTGCCTCCCAGGTTCAGGCGATTCTCCTGCCTCAGCCTCCTGAGAAGCTGGGACTACAGGTGCCTGCCACCATGCTCGGCTAATTTTTTTGTATTTTTAGTAGAGACAAGGTTTCACCGTGTTAGCCAGGATGGTCTCGATCTCCTGACCTCGTGATCTGCCCACCTCAGCCTCTCAAAGTGCTGGGATTACAGGCGTGAGCCACTGTGCCCAGCCTACTTTTTCCTTTCTGTATATCTAAACTTTTTCAAAATAAAAAGTGTTTTTTTTTTTTTTTTCCAAAATTATTCAAAGAAGGGTAATGTATTTCAAATGGGAGAAACAAGATTTAGGATACTATAGCCCCTTTTACATATTGTGGCTATAAACTCAACAAATCCATCAGCTTTCTTCATTTTAAACAACAATCATAACAGGGAAAAAGAGGTGCCCATTTCATCCCCTTAGCAAGAAGGAATACTCATAGCAAAACACTAATGTTGACAAGATACAAGAAAACAGACAAGAGAAAGAAAAAGACAAATAAGAAAACAGGTCAAAAAATACAAAACAAAACCCAAAGGCAACTTGAAATGGACAGTGTTCTTCCACAAAAGGACTCAAGAAATAGCAGACACCAGTGTTCAAAAGGCTTCCACCTATTAAGATCACATTTCTATATGCTGTTTTGGGAATACCAAAAAGTAAAGCAAACAACAATTTTAGATAATTTACTAAAATGCAAAAATAAATGGTCATTTGAAGAAAGAAGGCTAGTAAGAACACTAATTTAATAATAAATGGGCCGGCGCAGTGGCTCACGCCTGTAATCCCAGCACTTTGGGAGGCCAAGGCAGGCGTATCACCTGAGGTCAGGAGTTTGAGACCAGGCTGGCCAACACTGTGAAACCCCGTCTCTACTAAAAATACAAAAATTATCCAGGCATGGTGGTGGGTGCCTATAATCCCAGCTACTCAGGAGGCTGAGGCAGGAAAATCGCTTGAACCTGGGAGTTGGAGGTTGCAGTGAGCTGATACTGCACCACTGCACTCCAGCCTGGGTGACAGAGTGAGACTCTGTCTCAAAACAAATAAATTAATTAAATAAATGATATCACATGACAAAAAATAAAATGTATTTGACAAGTGAGCAAAAGAAGCATAAACTAGCAATGAACAAATGGAAACTGATGAACTACAAATGGTACCTCTGCAAGAAAGATAAAAGAGGAAAACTAATAAGGAGAAAATAAAAAGAAATTGACAGAAGTGATAGAAGTGAAACGAGAGCAGGGGATACAAAGAGAGAAAGGGGCAAGGGAGAGAAACCGTGGTATTTGGATCCCATGACATGCACGAGTGAACAGTGGATATCAAGTACAGGTAGTTGTGAACCACTTTATGGAGGCACAGAAAGTGGGCTGCTGGGAGGCACCTGCTGCTTCCAGCCCTCTTCAGAGGTCTAGTCACTGTCCTTTGATCCTTGATAAATATTTCACATGCAAACGCATGTGTGTACATTTTTAAAGTCAAGTTTGAGGGGGAATTAAGAGGTGACAGATAAAATTCTGAAAATTTTCACTTTGCCCAAAATGAAAGATGAGAGGAACCAGGCAAGGAAAAGAACAGCTGGAACAGCAGACATCTCCATCTTACATTTATAACTTAATTTCAAGGTGCCCAAGTGATAAAGAGAGAAAAGTGAAAAGTGAAGAAAAAATAGGACTAAAAGAAAAAAGAAGTAGGAAAAAAGAAATATTTCACTTAGAAGTCATTTATTAAATATCCTCAAATATTTGTAACACAATCAGAAGAATACAAAAAATCAAAAACAAAAATCCAAATCCAAGTAGCAAAACTAATGCCATAGGCACAGAATGACACCTATGCTATTCTAAGAAACTTGGTTCCTCAGGGTAGGGCAGAACCAGCACATTACAAGGGAAACAGGAACAAAACAAATGACGAGGCGATCAAAAAACTATAAACAGCTGCCATGAGTACTTAACTCTCTGTCCAGCAAAAAGCTACATCCCACGACCTCCAGATACATCAACATATTATAGCACAGTACAAAAAATTATGTTACATGTGCTTTAAGACAGAAAAATAAATTGATAAGTATCTATTATCTTTTTTAAACCATCGAAAAATTTAAGAATCCTGACCTACCGAGGACAGCAAAAATAATAATAATGATAAAAAAAACTTGGCCAGGTGTGGTAGCTCATGCCTGTAATCCCAGCACTTTGGGAGGCCAAGGTGGGAGGATCTCTTGAGGCCAAGAGTCCAACACTACCCTGACCAACACAGTAAGAGCCCATCTCTTCAAAACAAACAGACAAAAAAACCATAAAACTGAAACTTAAAAAGGAATATGCTTGTTAGCTGGAAACCAGCGATGTGTAGAACATTCCATGCCCCACCAGTGTCAGATAAAAGCACTACTAGAGTCCAGAGGCTAGATGATAAAGCAGTGTAAGCCATTCTGACTCCAACAAATAAATTTACAATTATTAATAAACAATTATTTACAAGTATAAATTAACAATTATTAATAAGACTCTTAGGGCTGGGTACAAGGGCTCAGGCCTGTAATCCCAGCACTTTGGGAGTCCAAGGTGGGAGGATCACTTGAGCCCAGGAGTACGAGACCAGTCTAGGCAACTTAGTGAGATGCCTGTGTCTATAAAAAATGTTTAAAAAATTAGCTGGGTATGGTGGTACACGCCTGTAGTCCCAGCTACAGAGGAGGCTGAGGTGGGAGGACGGGTTTGGCCTGGGAGGTTGAGGCTCTAGTGAGCCATGACAGTGCCACCGCACTCCAGTCTGGGTGACAGAAAAGAACCTGTCTCAAAAAAATAAATAAAGGACTTTTAGGCAAGCTGCTAAAACATAAATAATCAATTTCTGTTTCCCAGAGTATAAAGAATCTTTAGCGCTAACATAATCTTTAGTATTATTTGGAGTTTTCACCAACTATACACTAAGAATAGCCTTTGTCACTTAGGTAAAAGAAGTTTAGATGAAATGAAGGTGATGAATAAAGCAATGCCATTAAAAAACAACAGCAGCAACAAAAGAAACCACAACTAGCTGATAGATGACAAACTTGTGCTGATAGTTTAAGAAGAGAGCAACTGGGAGATGACCCAAAATCCTTAAGAAGCTGTCTGGTTTACATACACTCAATTTTAACTTGTTCTTGTTTTTCCTGTTGTGCAAGGCGAGCTGCAACTTCTTCAGGTGGTCGCTCCCTTATAGAAGATGAGGATGCTTCTTCTTGCGCAAAAGTAAATAAGAGGAAATCAAATTTCAGCACAGAATTTTAACAGCTAACAGGATATAAAAAAAGCATCATTTGTACTGGCCAGTTACATCAGTGTAGGGCATTTTTGTGGTAAGAATTCTAAAACCATATCATTACTCTTAATGACTCCAAAATGAAGAAATAGGAATCAGCCTTTAATATTCTTGTTTAAAAAGATGCATTCAGACATTTAAATTTTAAAAATTTCCTAAGAAACTCTGAAGACCTGAACTCAGTGTAAATGTATACATAGTGTCTACGTGTTGCCTAGGCATTAAATAGTTCTGATGAGCATATCATGTATAAAAGAACAAATAGAAATAAGTAAATTACCTGAAAGCACAGGTGTGGGTTTTCCTTCACCAATTTCAGGGTGATCAGTTTTTAAAGACTCCTCAGGCTGAACCGCAGGGGCTGGGACCGACAGGGTATCACCTGCTGCAGAAATAATTTGAGCCGCTTCTGTAGGTGCTATAAACATATGTTACTCATGGTATTTATACTTTCCTGGGTTAACAGAGAAACACACAGAAATTTACCACCACCACCATCCACTTCACATCTGACTCCTTAAAGACACAAATATTTGTACTGCTACATGTTTGAATAACACACAAACAGGGGCACTGTCCACTGCATACATAAACTCACACAAAATGGACAATGGTTGGGAAAGAACAAAAGAAAGAAGTCTTGTCGGCATCCACCTCCATTTTAACCATCATTATTCCAGGCAAGGCTTCTAATAATAATATTAACACACAAGAAGGGGACATTTACACAGCATGGAAAGAGTAACAAAGGAAAAAGCGTGTTAATGAAGACAGACAAAAGAAAGCAACTAAACAAAGAATACTTTTTAATTGCTTTGAAGAGTGGTAGAAGACGTGTGAGCAGGAAAAAGATTACAGTTTTAAACAAAAAGATGAAAGGTCACAGTGATCAAGAACAGAACTGAGTTTATATATATATATATATATATTTTTTTTTTTTGCACACTTTGGGAGGCCAAGACCAACCTGGCCAACACAGCAAGACCCAAATCTCTATCAATCACTCAATCAATCTTTTGTGTGTGTAGTTTTTTTTTTTTTTGAGACAACGTCTCACTCTGTTGCCCAGGCTGGAGTATAGTGGCACTATCATGGCTCACTGCAACCTCGACCTCCCAGGAACAAGCAATCCTCCCACCTCAGCCTCTGGCACGTAGCTGGAACTATAGTGTGTACCATCACACCTGGCTAATTTTTAAATTTTTTTGTAGAGACAGGGTCTCCCCTCTCTTGCCCAGGCTGGTCTCAAACTCCTAGGCTCAAGTGATCCTCCCTCCTTGGCCTCCCAAAGTGCTGGGATTACAGGTGTGAGCCACTGTGCCCGGCCTTGGTTTTAAAGTAACAGTCAATTATCAATCCCCTGGCTCAGCATTCTCTTCCCATCCCACCCAGAATATGAAACAATTTTTTTTTTGTTTGAGACAGAGTCTTGCCCTGTCACCCAGGCTGGAGTGTAGGGGTGCAATCACAGCTCACTGCAGCCTCAACCTCCTGGGCTCAAGTGGTCCTCCCTCCCGAGTGCTGGGACTACAGGCATGCACCACCATCCCCAGCTAATTTTTAATTTTTCATAGAAACAGGATCTTGCTAAGTTGCCCAGGCTACTTTCAAACTCCTGGGCTTAGGTGATCCTCCCGCCTTGGCTTCCCAAAATGCGGGATTACAGGCATGAGCCCGTGCACCTGGCCTAAAATAAAATTCTTACAATGGCTTCCAAGGACTGCCACAATAAAATTTTGCTCCCTCTCTGACCTCATTTGCTCCTATTCTCCCCTTACTCAATTCACTCTAGCCTCATCTGCCCTTTGCTTGAATATGTCAAGCCTCTACACCAGTTAATCCTGTTGCCTGGATGCTTTCCCCACCATCCTTTTACATGACTTACCCCCCTTATCTCTTTCTAATCTTTGCTCAGATAACCCCTTCCAGGTAAGGTATTCTTTACACATTCCATTTAAAACTGCAGTATTCCCTCCCACAATGTCTGACATCCTATACGTTTTACTTGTTTATTCCCTCTCCTCACCCAATCAAGAAATATTAGCTGAAAAAAATTTTTAACTGTTTTGTTCATGGCTATTTCCCCAGTGCTTACAAGAATGTCTAGCACAGAAAAGACAGTAAATATCTGCTGAATTAAAGAAAGTCAGGTGATTTAATCAAGGACAGACGCAACAAAGGAGAAACATAAGAAGTTCAAATGTATACTGAACAGGTTAGAGTTCAACAGGCAAGTGCTGTAAATTAGGGTGGGGTGACTGGTAGTTTCTGAAGTCAAAAAATATCTGCAGGGACTAGAGCAAGACACTTTCATCACTAAGAAAGAAGAGAGGATAAAGAATTGGTGAAGAGGCCAGGCATGTTGGCTCACACCTATAATCCCAGCACTTTGGGAGGCCAAGGCGGGCAGATCACCTGAGAGCGGGAGTTTGAGACCAGCCTGACCAACATGGAGAAACTCCGCCTCTACTAAAAATAGAAAATTAGCCGGGCGTGCTGGCACATGCCTGTAATCCCAGCTACTCGGGAGTCCGAGGCAGGAGAATCGCTTGAACCTGGGAGGTGGAGGCTGCGGTGAGCCGAGATTGTGCCATTGCACTCCAGCCTGGGCAACAAGAGTGAAACTCCATCTCAAAAAAAAAAAAAAAAAGAATTGGTGAAGAGATTTACCTATAATTTTAAAAAGATGGTTCAAAATATAAGTACCTGTTGCTGAAGCTGGAGTATCTCCCTTTTGTTTTTGGAGTTGTGAGGCAGGCTGTTTAGATTCTTTCATTACTTCTGATACACTAGAGATTTTTAGTGGACCCGACTGAATCTTGGAAATAAAAAACATTTAACATTTCAGATATACTGCTGTTTTTTAAAAAGGTACAGTAATTTGCAGTATTTCAAATGCCAAGTCTTTCAGGCTTTTAACATAAGGTTATCAACACTTTGTAACATATGTATTTTATTAAACATAGTTGAGAGAAACCACCATTACTAGAAAAGTGCAGTTCAAAAATTTCATTCCAAATGACCAGCCCATATTTTAATAGTAACAAAGGTTTCTATTAGGGTGACCAATAAAGTCCATGACAGATGATCTTCTCATTAAACACCATTCCTTATACTTATACAGTATTAAGAAGACTATTATCATTTCTTTTCTAAATCAAATTATGATGTCTTCTGTATACATTCAGATAGAAGCAAATGATTATTAAAGGCTCTGAGTAAAAATACAAATGAATTTTGTTTCTTTGATCTCCAGGATTCATGCAATTGCACAATAAGATATATGATCAATTTGTAAGCAAGGCTTGCCTTCCTCTTTCCCAATTATTGCCTGCTCTAAGTTTAAGACACTGTTCATTTAAGACGGCTGCCAGATATGTGCCAGAGAAAATTACTTTTATTTTTATTTCCACTTATGTTATTCCACTTTTTGCCCTAACTTGGCAGTAGGACTCAGATATCCCTAATATGACTACTTAAACACAACAGAGATGGTTCTGAACTTAGTCACTACCAGAAACCAGAATTATTTCCATTTTCATTAAAATATTATTTTTGAATGATGAAGACTGTTTACTGTAACAAGCAAAATAATACCAAGATATATCAGTGGCTTTAACTTGCCTCTTCACTGCTCCTTTCCCTTTCCACTCTCTTAGGTAGCCACTGCTAATAGCCTGGAATCTATCCTTCTACTCCTGAGCAAAAGCTCAAGTATATACACATAAACAATGTTTCACTTCCTTAAACAAACCAAAATAGGTTATATTATACAAATTACCTTGTAACTTGCTCTGTTTTTCATTTAACACTATATCATGGACATTTTCAGGTCAAGAAATTCTTTTTAGTTGCATAATATCCTCATATAACTATTTCCCATAATTTGGTCAACTTCTCCTCTATAGTCATTCAAATTGTTTCCTGTTTTGTTTTGCTGCTACAAAGCAATGAACATCCATCCCTGTCCATTTAAATGAAAAGCACCGTAGTGTGACATCTATGGGATAGTTTTCAGAAGAGGAATTGCTGGGTCAAAGGGGTTGTATATTTTTAACAGATTACTTTCACTTAAGGTTCTAGTGATTCACATTCTCACAATTAAAGTGTGTGTGTGATCTATTTCCAAATTCAGTTGTTCTATTCCTCTAATTTCTTTTCCTGTGTCACAACCTTATTTTATTAAAGTAGCAGTATAAAAAAGTCTATCTAGAAAAGCACCCCTCCTCATCCCTTTTTCAAAATGTTCTTGAGTAGTCTTGTACATCATTAATTCCTCCATATAAATGTTAAAACTGTATTATCTGGTTCCTCACCATCTAGAAAAATTCATTCAAATTCTTACTAGATTTGTGTGTACAGACACACAATAAAAACATCATTTCTCTCTAATATATACATATACATTTCTCTCAAATATATATATGTATGTCATATATATTTGGTACTATCTTAATGTAATTTGGTACTATCTTAATATATATTTGGTACTATCTCGGTACTATCTTTAATGACATACATATATATTTGAGAGAAATGACATTTTTATGATATGAAGTTCTATCCAGGAATGTAACAGTTATAACCATTTAGGTAGGTGTTATTCCATGTCCATCAAAAAGATTTTATGCATGGACAGTAAATATAGAGACAATGTTATAACAAATCATGCTGCCACTAAAAAGTTACTATGAAATAAAATGCACAGCAACAAGCTGACACGATGTTTAACAGTAGAGAGTGCTTGAATAAATGGTAAAAAAAAAAAAAAAAAAAAATAGAAACACTAACTGCTATTGTAATTCAGAGGTGAGAAAATTAACTTAGATCTATACAGTGAAGGATGCAGCCCTTGAAGAGAACATTAATGAGCAAAGGAAAGGAAGTCATTCTGGGTAGGAGACCATCCTGAAAAAAGTTGTACAAATAGAAGGGATCTTAGATGAGTTCTCTCTTTAAGCATGGCCCTTGGAACAGTGCCTGCAACATAATAATCACTTGATTAACATTGGTTGAATAAATGAATAAATGGAAAGCAAAGACATATTTGTAATGAAGGGCAACTGGTGTACAGCTAAGGGCTTATGTGCAGGACCCAGAGATAAGGCTGCAAAGGTAAACAAGTGCCAGATTGCCAAGGGTATTGAATGTCAACTTAAAAGCTAGCAAAGACCACAAACTACAAAAATAAAGGAGCCCAATGGCCAGTTCCTAGGCTGACATTTAAGCACTACTGGCTTCATACTTATTCAGAAGGTAAGAAAGATTTCTCTAGTTTTTACATCCTGTGGTCTTCCATCTTTTAAACAATACGAAATATCTGGAAGTACATTAATAGGTGTTATCATGAAAATATCAGAGCACTTCTTTTAGAAGATTCTCTGGTATTAATATAAGGATGACCCAGATTCTGTTAGGAGGAGAGATCTAGGTAGGTAGAGACTGGGAGGAAGATGGGAAAGACTGTGTGTGCGCATGGAGAGCAACAGGCCTAGTTCAGAAGACAATTTGGATATGAAGTGATAAAGGTCAGAATAGGGGTACGGATAGTGGTAATGCAAGAAGAATATTAAACAAGATAGGATAGCTAACAAAATATGGGCAACCTGTGAAGAATCTACAAATTCTGGCCTAGCTACACCTGACAACTTGGTACTATCTTTAATACAAAAAAGCAAATAAGGAGCAGTGTAAGTGTGGAGGTGGTGTAGTACAAACATGCTGAGTTATTAAGTAGAAATATTCTCCAAGGTAGCTGAAGTGGAGTGAGGAGAGGCCAAGGCTATTTGGAGAGATAAAGGATTCATCTACAAAGAATGACATCTGAAGTCACAACAACTGAGAAAAGAACACTGCTCTGAATTTTTCAACCTTACTCCATGCTCCTAGAACAGCTTCCAGCTATTTCTCCTGGGTCACGCAGCTTAAAATAGATTCAAGATTTTAGAATAAATCCACAGGGTTCTGCTCCTTGACTTATGAAGCTGCAAAATTATCTCCCTCAGCCAGTATGGACATTTTAAAGTCCATAGGGAAGAATAAATGATGTGGGCGACTAGTCAAAAACATTGTGAAAAAGTATGGTCGGGGTGGGTTACAGGGAGGAAGTTAGATGACATTTATTTTTCCAAACGTTAACTTTGCTATAGGATGGGTCTCTAGATCATGTTAGATACTGGACAGTAAGTCCACCCAGTTTCTAAGAATAAACTGATCAGCCATGTCCAGCCTCCTAGCGTAAAGAAATGCCCAATACCAAAGAGCCAAAAATCCATGCTCTTTTACAGAATTTTTTTTTTTTTACAAGAAGCTGTGTGTGAATGAAGAAACATTTAAGATTAGAGTTTAAAAATTTTTTTAGGCTGGGCGCAGTGGCTCACACCTGTAATCCCACCATTTTGGGAGGCTGAGGCAGGCGGATCACCTGAGGTCAGGAGTTTAAGACCAGCCTGGCCAACATGGTGAAACCCCATCTCTACTAAAAAATGCAAAAATTAGCTAGGCATGGTGGCGCACACCTGTAGTCCCAGCTACTTGGGAGGCTGAAGCAGGAGAATTGCTAGAACCCAGGAGGCGGAAGTTGCAGTGATCCGAGATCGCGCCACTGCACTGCAGCCTGGGCGACAGAGCAAGACTCTATCTCAAAAGAAAAAAAAAAAAGAAAAAAATTTTAAGGCTGGTGAGAAAAAAAGGAATACACACAAAGTTACAGGAATAGTACAAGATATCCTGTCAACTAATCAGCATCTAGATGAAAATTCTGTGACTTTGTGTTATAGTCTAAAAGGAGCCATTACTAACCATAATATGTGGTTTTATGTCATGACCATTCTGCACTTGTTTTTATAGTGTTCTAAGTAAGAGCTTGATAGCTGCAACAGTATGGGATAATATATAGATGTCCCCCTCAGTCCATAGGGAAACCATGGTTACCTCTGCCCAAGTATCTCCTCCATTTACCCTTGTGTGCAGCACAGTTATTTTCTATGTGATACGTGCTGAGAGCACTTATGGGACTCCAAAAGAATTATCCATCTGTACCAGCTACTATGAGTTCAATTTAAAGAAAACTGGCGGCCAGGCGCGGTGGCTCATGCCTGTAATCCCAGCACTTTCGGAGGCAGAGACGGGCGGATCACGAGGTCAGGAGATCGCGATCATCCTGGCTAACACAGTGAAACCCCGTCTCTACTAAAAAAAAATACAAAAAATTAGCTAGGCGTGGTGGCAAGCGACTGTAGGCCCAGCTACTCAGGAGGCTGAGGCAGGAGAATGGCGTGAACCTGGGAGGCGGAGCTTGCAGTGAGCTGAGATCGGGCCACTGCACTCCAGCCTGCGCGACAGAGCAAGACTCTGTCTCAAAAAAAAAAAAAAAGAAAAGAAAACTGGCCAGGCACGGTGGCTCACATCTGTAATCCCAGCACTTTGGGAGGCCAAGGCAGGCGGATCACAGGTCAGGAGTTCAAGACCAGCCTGGCCAACATGGTAAAACCCCGTCTCTACTAAAAATACAAAAAATTAGCCGGGTGTGGTGGCGCACGCCTATAATTCCAGCTACTCGGAAGGCTGAGGCAGGAGAATCACTTGAACCCAGGAGGCGGAAGTTGCAGTGAACCGAGATCACACCACTGCACTCCAGTCTGGGCGACAGAGCAAGACTCCGTCTTGGAAAAAAAAAAGAAAACTAACATACATACATCTGGCAAGTTGCACTGTATACATACAAAACACAACTGGCTCTCCATATCTGTAGGTTCTACATCCATAGATTCAACCAACCACAGATTGAAAAAGTATATTTTTTAAAAAATTGCACCTGAGGCCAGGCAAGGTGGCTCATGCCTGTAATCCCAGCACTTTGGGAGGCTGAGGCGGGCAGATCACCTGAGGTCAGGAGTTCGAGACCAGTCTGGCCAACACGGTGAACCCCATCTCTACTAAAAACACAAACAATTAGCCGGGCATGGTGGCAATTGCCTATAATCCCAGCTACTCGGGAGGCTGAGGCAGGAGAACCACTTGAACCCAGGAGGCGGAGGTTGCAGTGAGCCGAGATCATACCACTACACTCCAGCCTGGTTAACAAGAGTGAAACTCTGTCTCAAAAAAACAAAAAAACTGCACCTGTACCAAACATGGACAGACTTTTTTTCTTGTCATCATTTCCTAAATAACACAGTATAACGAAAATTTAGACAGCATTTACATTGTGTTAGATATTACATCTAATCTAGAGATGATTTAAAGTATATGGGAGGGTATACATAGGTTATATGTAAACACTGTAACATTTTATATCTGAGACTTGAGCATCCATGGGATTTTTGTATCCATGGGAGGTCCTGAACCTCTCCTTCAAGAATACCAAAAGACAACTGTATTTTCAACATGAAAACAACTTGCTTTTAAAGCATTTCATTGGATAAATTGAAATATTGTTTAAAACTCTTACCGATTTCTTTGGCAATGGAACATTATAAGCTGCAGGACCAAGAACCATCTCGAAGAGTTTGTCTGAGTAAGGTATGGTTTTCTCTACACTTTCCCGGAAATGGGAATCCCATTTAGCATATAGGATAGTGCCACCAATACCTCCACCAACAAACAAAAGGCCAGCTCCAGCAATTTTGCCAGCAGTCAACCTAAGTGAAAGAAACAGGAAATACATTTATATTTCTTGGCTCTCCTATACCTATTTTCCTATACCAATGTAACCATCTCGAAGAACTCTAGCCTCTACTTATCTACCACTAATTCAGATCATAGCAGTCAAGTTTACCACCATATCTGCACATCACCTTTTCCTGATTTGTTTATAACATGTTGCCACCAAAAATAGTATTTATTCATTTTAGGAGGCCTAGGTGGAAGGGTTGCTTGAGCCCAGGAGTTCAAAACCACCCTAGGCACCATAGTAAGGCCCCATCTCTACCCACCACTCCCTGCCAAAAAAATTAGCCAGGTGTAGTAGCACGTGCCCCAGCTACTCAGGAGGCTGAGGTAGGAGGAATGCTTAAGACTGGGAGATCAAGGCTGCAGTGAGCCATGATCATGCCATTGCACTCCAGCCTGGAGCAACAAAACAAGACCTTGTCTCAAAAAAATAAATTAATTAATTAAAAAAAGTATGAATAACTAAAAAATTTTTTTAAATACAATATCTGGGAATCCACCCCTTAACATGTTCACAATCATGAGATTCTCTCTGAACCCAAACAAGAACTATCACTAACTTTCAAGGCTCCTCTTCCTCAAGCAAACATTCTATAAACACAATAAACTCTTTTTTTTTTTATTTTTCTTGAGACAAAGTCTTGCTCTTGTCCCTCAGGCTGAAGCGCGATGGCACGATATTGGCTCACTGCAACCTCCACCTCCCGGGTTCAAGTGATTCTCCTGCCTCAGCCTCCCGAGTAGCTGGGATTACAGGCATGCACCATTACGCCCAGCTAATTTTTTTTATTTTTAGTAGAGATGGGGTTTCACCATGTTGGCCAGGCTGGTCTCAAACTCCTGACCTCAGGAGATCCGCCCTCCTCAGCCTCCCAAAGTGCTGGGATTACAAGCGTGAGCCACCACGCCCGGCCTAAACACAATAAACTCTTTACAAAAGATAATAAAATACCAGCCAGGCGTGGTGGCTCACACCTGTAATGCCCGCATTTTGAGAGGCCGAGGCGGACGGATCACCTGAGGTCAGAAGTTCGAGACCAGCCTGGCCAACGTGGCGAAACCCCGTCTCTACTAAAAATACAAAAATTAGTTGGGCATGGTGACATGCGCCTGTAGTCCCAGCTACAGGGGAGGCTGAGGCAGAAAAATCGCTTGAACCCGGGAGGTGGAGGTTGCAGTGACCCAAGATCGAGCCACTGCACTCCAGCCTGGGCAACAGAGCGAGACTCTGTCTTTAAAAAAAAGAAAAAAAAATAGATAATAAAATGCCAAATAAATTTAACACTTATTTAAGTTACAACATGCTGAGTTCTGGATATAAATCTATTTGCCGTAGAATGGAAGATTGCACATGCAAGGAGGGCTCTGCCTCGGATGCCATCCAATTACCAAAGAGCCAAAAGGTACATTATTAACAAATTTTTACCTACAAACAATGCTCCAGAAGGTACCCCAACAATGTTACAGCAAAGCTTCGGTGTATGTACCCCTTTAAAAAAAAAAGGTTTAGACAGCTATTCCCATATTCAAGGAAAACACACACTCCCTTAGCAGCACACGGTGAAAAGCCTGGTTATAGGGAGACATACTACATACCCAGAGCTGCCTGAAGTAGAGTATCTGCGGCATGGTCGCAATGGACGGAGGACAAACTTCCCACAGAGACAACTCTAAAGAAGGAAAACACATCACAACCAATACAGTTAAAGGAAACTGGTAAGCTTTTAGGGTTGGTAATACAGAAATAATACTTTTATTAAAAATGTCTTCATTAAACAAAAAATTACTTTTTTTCAGAAGTCAATTTATCATGAACCATATTTATAGATTCCTAAAAGCAGTGATGCTTCTTACATCCCAAGGCTCACATAAAATTACTTTTAATATTAAAAAAATTAGCAGACTATGATCAATTAGCACCTTTAAGTAAGTCTTAAGTATGCTAATTATTTCTTGAATACAATTGGTATTTGCTATATGTTTTCTTAATTGGCAAAAAAAAATATCTATTTTTACTTTATAAGCTTAGTTTAGACATCTGAAAAATCACCCACAAAGTCTAGCTAAAAACATGGCGTTACAGGATACACACTCAAGGGACAGATCTAACCTTAGCTAACTGATCCAGAAAACCAGGTTTCTCATCTCTAAGGTAACTATGCAGCTGGTCAACTCCTAGAGGCATTCATTTAAAAGCTAATTTTTGGTTTATCTTAGCATATTGTTAGTCTAAAAGCCAACCATTTTAAGAAAAACATTTTAATTAATGTTGTAAATGCTCAAGTACACCTGTCCCCATATAACTAGTCTATCCTTACATAAAAACAAATTATCAGGGATATATGGTTTGTGATTGGTTTTAATAAGAGTAAAACACACCTAAATATTTCTTAATAATATGTGGATCCCCTAAATTAAGCAAATGAACAAGCATCTAAATACTATTGGGGAAGGTTTTCATAAACTTTAAACCATTCATACCTATCAATTTGAAAATTTACACTAATCAAATCCATAAAAGTATCTTTTTTAAAAAACTAGGAAAAATCAAACTGCAACAAGAGGAAAAATGCTTTTTCTAGGTTCTTTAATGAAATTGTATTTAACGAATATCAGAATAACACAAACTTCCTTTTAAAAGTATCTATAGTTTTAGGAAAATATATCACATGATCATAGGACACATGAAATTACTCTAGAGTTATTATAATTTACACTCTACTGGCCAAAGCCTAGAGGTAAACAGCTAACTAATGCAGTAATACAGTTTGAAAAACAAAAAACAATCAGATGTTTTAAAATATGTACAGCAGATACAACTGGTATTAAAAAGTATTTCAATTACTGACATGGTGGCTCATGCCTGTAATCCCAGCACTTTGGGAGGCTGGCGAGGGTGGGCGGCGCGGGGGGGATTGCTTGAGCCCAGGACGTCAAAACCAGCCTTGGCAACATGGCAAAACTCCATCTCTACTACAAATACAAAAATTAGCCGGGTTTGGTGGCATGCGCCTATAGTCCCAGCTACTTGGGAGGCTGAGGCATGAGAATCACTTGAGCCCGGGAGGTGGAGGTTGCAGTGAGCCAAGACTGTGTCACACCACTCCAGCCTGGGCAATAGAATGAGACCCTGTCCCCTCCACTCCCCTTAAAAAAAAACAAAACATTGATTTTGTATCCTGAGACTTTGCTGAAGTCGCTTATCAGCTTAAGGAGATTTTGGGCTGAGACAATGGGGTTTTATAGATATACAATCATGTCGTCTGCAAACAGGGACAATTTGACTTCCTCTTTTCCTAATTGAATACCCTTTATTTCCTTCTCCTGCCTGATTGCCCTGGCCAGAACTTCCAACACTATGTTGAATAGGAGTGGTGAGAGAGGGCATCCCTGTCTTGTGCCAGTTTTCAAAGGGAATGCTTCCAGTTTTTGCTCATTCAGTATGATATTGGCTGTGGGTTTGTCATAGATAGCTCTTATTATTTTGAGATATGTCCCATCAATACCTAATTTATTGAGAGTTTTTCAAAAAGTGGGCAAAGGATATGAACAGACACTTCTCAAAAGAAGACATTTATGCAGCCAGAAGACACATGAAAAAATGCTCATCATCACTGGCCATCAGAGAAATGCAAATCAAAACCACAATGAGATACCATCTCACACCAGTTAGAATGGCAATCATTAAAAAGTCAGGAAACAACAGGTGCAACTCTTGGTGGGACTGTAAACTAGTTCAACCACTGTGGAAGTCAGTGTGGTGATTCCTCAGGGATCTAGAACTAGAAATACCATTTGACCCAGCCATCCCATTACTGGGTATATACCCAAAGGACTATAAATCATGCTGCTATAAAGACACATGCACATGTATGTTTATTGCGGCACTATTCACAATAGCAAAGACTTGGAACCAACCCAAATGTCCAACAATGATAGACTGGATTAAGAAAATGTGGCACATATACACCATGGAATACTATGCAGCCATAAAAAATGATGAGTTCATGTCCTTTGTAGGGACATGGATGAAATTGGAAATCATCATTCTCAGTAAACTATTGCAAGGACAAAAAACCAAACACCGCATGTTCTCACTCATAGATGGGAATTGAACAATGAGAACACATGGACACAGGAAGGGGAACATCACACTCTGGGGACTGTTGTGGGGTGGGCGGCGGGGAGGGATAGCATTAGGAGATATACCTAATGCTAAATAGCGAGTTAATGGGTGCAGAACACCAGCATGGCACATGTATACATATGTAACTAACCTGCACGTTGTGCACATGTACCCTAAAACTTAAAGTATAATAATAACTAAAAAAAAAAACACACAAAAAAAACCCCCAGTATTTCAATTATCACCTACCCTGTAGAATTCCCAACATTTTTGAACCATTTTTAATAGAAAAGGGTGTTTTCCTTCTATTCTGTAAAGTAGTATGAAATTGTAAACAGAAATGCATCTATTTTTACATGTCAACAATTCCATTTTTGTGATTTAGGGAGAAAATATTAAGAGGCCACTGAAGTTGTATTATATTTAAGGTTGCATTTTTTATCTGTCTAGGTATAAATAGGTATTCAGGTAAAAAGTTAAGGCACTGTCAACAGTGGATAATTAGCTAACTGGAGTATCAAGCAGCAAGCACAATGGATAACTGACTCCAGGAAATCAGGGACAAATTTAATACTAGAGTTTGAGACTACCCAAAGTCACATCAGTTTTTCTTTAAATAATTTTTTTTGTTGTTTGTAGAGACCGGGTCTTGCTATGTTGACCAGGCTGGTCTCGAACTCCTGGTCTCAACCTATTCTCCTGCCACGGCCTCCCAAGTTGTTGGAATTACAGGCATGAACAACCACGCCCAGCATCAGTATTTTTAAATGTTTCTTTATCTACCTTCTATTTTCTTTTATCTTGACTCTCCATCCTCCCTTTGACAGAATGTATTTTGACTATAAGTTAAAAGCTCCTAATACTAAATAAATTTAAAATCTGAGGTTTTAAATAATAATTTTAAAAGTTTAAATATGCATAGAGTAAAATCTCCCTCATACTTCTTTCCCCAGCCACCCCATGCTTGCCATAGGCAACTGACACTGTCAGTTTCTTATTTATCCAGAGACATTTTGTGTATATTTATTCAAATATGCATATTCTCCTGACTTTCCCCACCTTTACACAAATGATACCATAATATACACGCAGTTCTCTATTAAAGTTCAAGGATATATATTTTAAATCACTGTATATCAGTACGTGAAAAGCTTCCCAAGGGATTTCATGATTTGGTATTCCATTGTTACTTAATGTTTAATTGTTAACCAGCCCCTATTGAGGGACACTGAGGTTTTTTCTAAATTTTTGTTAAAATAAATAATGCTACCTGAGTAACACTGTATACACAATTTTGGGTCTATTCTTAAAAGTAAAATTTGCCATGTTGATTAATACTGCCAAATTAGCCAAACTGCCCTCTAGTAATATGAAAGTATGTTTTCCCACATTTTCTCCAACACACTGTATTGTATCATTTTTTTTAATCATTGACAATCTGAGGGGTGAAAATACAGAAATAGAGTGTTTCAAGCATATAAATTTTTTTTTTAAAGAGACTGAGTCTCGCTCTGTTGCCAAGGTTGTGGAATGCAGTGGTATGATCATAACTCACTGTAACCTCTAACCCCTGGGCTCAAGTGATCCTCCAGCCTCAGCCCCCGAGTAGCTGGGACTACAGGCACATGCCCACCATACCCAGCTAATATTTTTGTTCTTGTTTTTTATAGAGCCAGGTCTGCTATGTTACCCAAGCTGGTTTTGAACTCCTGGCCTCAAGCAATCCTCCTACCTTGGCATCTCAAAGCACTGAGTAATTTTTATTTACATAATTTATATTATTAATACATGTTTATTATTGTTAATATAAGATAATAATTATAATTACACTGCCATTTAATACCACTAAGTTTAGGGTGGTCTGTTACACAGCTACAGATACCAAACACATGTTTATACCTAGAAGAGGTGTGCTACTGCAACAAAACATAAACACGAGGTCATGATTTTGGGACTGGCGTTGGGGGCGGCAGAAGCTGGAAGAACCTTGAAGACACTGTTAGCAGAAGCCTAACGGCCTTCACAGAGCCTATTGGTGAGGGATTAAAGCAAAAAAAAAAAAGAAAAGGTTTTTGGAAACTGGAGGAAAAGATATTCTTGTTATGTAGTGACAGAAGTTTATCAAACCTGTCATCTGTAATGACAGACATGGAAAATAGAAAATTAAGTATAGCTATAGCTACACCTAATGAACTGATGTACTTGGCTAAAGAGTTCCAAGTAGGCCGGGCACGGTGGCTTACGCCTGTAATCCCAGCACTTTGGGAGGCCGAGGCGGGCGGATCACAAGGTCAGGAGATTGAGACCATCCTGGTGAAATGGTGAAACCCCGTCTCTACTAAAAATACAGAAAATTAGCCGGGCGTGGCAGTGTGCGCCTGTAGTCCCAGCTACTCGGGAGGCTGAGGCAGGAGGATGGCGTGAACCCAGGAGGCAGAGCTTGCAGTGAGCCAAGATCGCGCCAGCCTGGGTGACAAAGCCAGACTCTGTCTTAAAAAAAAAAAAAAAAAAAAAAAAAAAAAAAGAGTTCCAAGTATAGTGTTCATCGCAAGTGCTAACTGGTTTCTTTTAGCTGAGTATGATAAAGACAGAGATGAGCATTAAAAAACAAAACAAAAACCTGTTTCGCTTTCAAGCAAAATTTAAAGGAAATATAAAAGAGTCAGGATTTTGTGGGTTCAAAAATAAAACTGCTTATTGTTTTCAAACAGATTCTCAAACAGAGAAGGGCTTCAAGCCAAAGATCAAATCTAGTGTGTGACCAAAAGATACTTTGAGATCTCAAAAAGATCTAAGGAGGTGCCCCTCAGACAGTCTTTTTACCGTGAGGAAAAGGCCCTCTAAGAATCATAAGGATGTGTTTCCCAGATTCTATTAAAACAATAAGGTTACTCAGAACATTAAAGGTGTTACCTACAACAGCCTCACAGGAAGCCCAAAATGGAGAAGGGCTTATCTTGATAAGATGTATGAGTATCACGAATCTAATGAAGAAAATCCCATTAGGATTCACAGGAAACCCACAAACTTGTTGAGAATTGTGTCAATAAAAAACATGCTGGCTTATATTTAAAGTGAAAAAGAGGACAAAATGAAAAGAAGCTTCTGGACTCTTAAACTTCTACAGACAGGAAGTAGGCTGTGAAACAATTCAGCTGCAACAGGCAACATATTCTGGAAACGGAAGAATAATTCAACTGTAAAACCAGGAGCCCAAAGGGTAGAACCAAGAGCTGAGGAGAATCATTCCCAAGCAGTAGGACTGAGCTCTCATCAAGGAATTAGAAACATAGGGCCAGCTGAATTTTATACTTGTTATGGAATGGTGACTGCTGTGTGCCTCTTAGTTTCTGTCTTTTTGAATAGGAGTGTCTAGAGTGATTATCCTGTGCCTGTCATATCACCATATGCTGAATGTATGGGGAGCAGATAATTTGTCTCTTTAGTTTACAGGGCTTTAGATCACCAAGAAAAGTGTTTAAGAAGCTATACCCTAGGGACCACATTCAAGATGTCTTATCCATAGTAGGATCTGATTTAGATGACAAGATCTTGTTCCTAATGCTGATGCTTTGATGTTATTAGACTCTGGAGGGTCTTGGAGACGGCTGTGAGTGTATTTGCATGTGGGAGGGATGTCAGTTGTGTCCAGAAGGCTGAGGATAATATCCAAAATTGACTGCAACAATACTTCCTATACCACATGCTGTTCCAGAAAAGTGCCCCTCTCCCACCAATAATAAGTTTTATGTACACTTCCCTTAAACAAGGGCAGGCCTTTGTTACTAATTCACTAATAGAAGGCAGTGAAAGTGATGCTCTGTAACTCCTGAGACTAAGACATAAAAAGGACACAGCTTCTACCTGGCTCTGCCTCTTGTCACACTTGCCCTTGGAACCCAGCCACCAAAGTGTATGGAAGTCTAGACACTTAAAGATGCCGCAGATGGGTGATCCAGCCAACAGTCCCTGCTGAGGTGTCAGCTGCAGCCAGTATTTACTGCCACACATGAGAGTAAAGAAGACTTGGGGATGACTGTAGACCTAGTAACTATCTGACTGCAACTTCATGAGGGTCTCTGAGCAAAAATTTTCCAGAACTGAGTAAGGCAATAAACACTGTTATTTTACCCCAAGCTCAAGGTGGCCTGTTATGCAGCTGTAACTCATAATAACAGATCTTTTTAAATTCATGGATTTAAACACTTTTGATGGATTTCAACCATTTGCAATTACTGTCTTTTTGCTCAAATTTTCCTATCTTGGGCCAATGGAAGCCTCTTCAAGTTTAGGGTGTGTATGTGTGTATCTAGCTCTGCCTCTGTACTTCAGGCCATCTGCAAATACCTGGTAGCAGGTATTTTTTTTTCCTCTATGTGACAAAATTCCCTTAACATAAAATTCACCATTCTAACCATTTTAAAATGTACAATTCCACGGTATTTAGTACATCCACGATGTTGTACAACAACCATCACCACTATCTAATCTTAGAACATTTTCATCACCCCAAAAGGAAATCCTATATCCATTAAGCAGTCATCCCCCATTTTCCTCTATCTCTGGCCCCTGGCAATTACCACGTACTTTCTGTTTCTATGAATCTGCCTATTTGAGATATTTTGTGTAAATGGAATCACACAATGTACATCTTTTTGTCCAGCTTCTTTCACTTAGTATAATATTTTCACAATTCATCCACATTGTAACATGTATCACATATGTAGCTTGTACTTCATTCCTTTTTATGGCTGAATCTAATATTTTATCACATAAATATACCATATTTTGTTTAACCAGTCATCAGTTAATGGACATTTGGGTTGCCTCACCTTTTGGCTGTGAATTGTGTATAATGTTGCTATGAATATTCATCTAAAAGTTTTTGTTTGAACACCTGTTTTTTATTCTTTTGGCAGGGAACTTCAGGGTCATATGGTAATTCTATGTTTAAATTACTGAGACACAGCCAGGCTCAGTCGCTCACGCCTGTAATCCCAGCACTTTGGGAGGCTGAGGCAGGCAGATCACCTGAGGCTGGGAATTCGAGACCAGCCTGACCAACACTGAGAAGCCCCGTCTCTAGTAAAAATACAAAATTAGCTGGGCGTGGTGGCGCATGTCTGTAATCCCAGCTACTCAGGAGGCTGAAGCAGGAGAATCCCTTGAACCCAGGAGGTAGAGGCTGCGGTGAGCCGAGATCGCGCCACTGCACTCCAGCCCGGGCAACGAGAGTGAAACTCTGTCTCCAAAAAAAAAAAAAAGTTACTGAGACACCACTAAACTATTTTTTCATAGCAGCTGTACCATTTTACATTCCCACTAGCAATGTATGAGGGTTCCAATTTCTCTATACCCTCACCAACATTTGTTATTTTCCATTTTTGTTTTGAGATGGAGTTTTGCTCTTGTCGCCCAGGCTGGAGTGCAATGGCGCAATCTCGGCTCCCTGCAACCTTTCCCTCCCGGGTTCAAGTGATTCTCCTGCCTCAGCCTCCCAAGTAGCTGGGATTACAGGTGTGTACCACCATGCCCAGCTAATTTGTTATTTTCCATTTTTATTATAACCGTCTTAGTGGTTGTGAACTGAGTATCTCACGGTTTTAATTTGCATTTCCCTAGTGTCAAAGGATGTTGAGCATCTTTCCACGTGCTTCTTGGCCATCTGTATATCTGCTTTGGATGAATGGCTATTCAAGTCTTTTGCGCATGCATACACACACACGCACACACGCACACACACACACAAATACATATATGTATATATTTGGAGACAGCGTCTCACTCTGTCACCCAGACTGGAGTGCTGTGGCACCATCATGGTTCACTGCAGCCTCGACCTCACAGGCTCAAGCAATCCTCCCACCTCTCAGCCTCCTGAGTAGCTAAGACTACAGGTGCATGCCACCACACCCACCTAATGTTTGTATTTTTTGTAGAGACAGAGTTTCACCATGTTGTCCAGGCTAGAACTCCTGCGCTCAAGCATTCTGCCTACCTCAGCCTCCCAAAGTGCTGGGATGACAGGCACGAGCCACAGAGCCTGGGCCCTTTGCCTATTTTTTTATTTGGGTTGTCTTTTTTGTTACTGAGTTGCAGGAGTTCCTTACCTAAAAAGAAACACCTCATCAGATACGATGAGGGTCTAGTATCCAAAATATCTAGTATCCATTAGAATACTTTCATCCTTTTCACTCGCAAGTATCCCTTTGATGCACAAAAATTTAAAATTTTAATGAAGTCCAATTTATCTTTAGTTTCTTTTGTTGCTTGTGCTTTTGGTATTATAGCTAAGAAACCATTGCCAAACATAAGGTCTGTCTCCAGAGCTCTCTTAAGTACTAAACTATTAACATAAACTAAATATCCTACATTAACACACAAAATATTGGCTACTTTTTTGTCCTGGAATTCCTTTTTATTAATAAGGACCTATGACATAGATAGGACAACACTGTTTCAAAGCAATCTGTCTAGACATATATTATAAGGTTAGCCTTGCTGCTTCTAAACCTGCAGAAACATGATATTAAAAAAAAAGAGGAAACAAAATTCCCATGCAATGTTCTTTTTTTTTTGAGATGGAGTCTCGCTGTGACACCCAGGCTGGAGTGCAATGGTGTGATCTCGGCTCACTGCAACCTCCACCTCCCGGGTTTAAGAGATTCTCCTGCCTCAGCCTCCCGAGCAGCTGGGATTACAGGCACCCACCACCACACCCGGCTAATTTCTGTATTTTTAGTAGACAGGGTTTCACCATATTGGCTAGGCTGGTCTTGAACTCCTGACCTCAAGTGATCCGCCCCATGATTAATGTTGTTACACAGACCATCTGTTCCTTATCTCTACCAAACTAAAGTGAAGACATAAAGAAACCACAATCTAGCATGACAACCTGGACATGGAGCCTGTAGTATGAGCTGCCTCATGTGAACTCTAACTAGAGGTTCCAGGTTTCCTCCACAGACTGCTGGTTGCTGTCAACCGATAACATTTTTGTGGATCTTGTCATAAGGACTCCTCCCACACAAACGAAAAAGGCACCCATAAGTTAATGGGCAGTTCCACATTTGAAATATAGATTGATATACAACAAATTAACTTTTTCTACTGTTAATTTAAAATAGTTTATAAGAATCATGCATTAAGGTTAAAAAGTATATCCCACAAAAAAATCCAGTAAGTTTTTACATTGAAATTTTACATTTTACATTACAATTTTACATTGAAGCAGCATTAAATTTCAGTATAAACATATTCTATTCTAGGAGAACACGTGCTCTTTAGTTATAGAAATGGCAGATACTTATCAGTATGACAAAAGCAGGAACTTGACACTAGTTTTCCCTGCATATATGTGAATATATTTTATATGTTATCACTTGGGTGTAGTAAGTTACGACGTAAGATGTATTTCAAAATGGTTTGAAGGCTACTGGTCTAGAGATATGAAAAAAGGAATAATGAAGAGGATTCTAGCATGGGTAGAAGCAAACATCTGGCCGCATGATCTACTAAACTACTTTCTAGCACGTGTGGTTGGCTGCCTATCTCTATCACTGAGTAACATAATGTTTTATAATCCTAACAGAAAGAAGGAATTCTAGAAGATGATAACTCATGTCCACACACAAGTTCAATCCTAAACTAGCTGGGTTATCAAACTTGGTCTTAAGTAAGCTGGTGCAGTTGATCCTCAAGAATAATAATGTTTCTTCTTCTTCTTTCAAGTTATAAGCAGGAAAGACTACTCCATATGTAAATGACCACTCCCAGGTTTGTAGTTTGAGAGAAGACTAGGCTAGGCGGAAAGCCCATGTCCTCCAAACTCAATGACCACTTCAAAAAGGCTGGGGCTGGTGATGCAGTATTGGGACTAAGAGAAGAAAGATGGTGTTAGGTCTGAGGAATAAAAAAAGAAAACAAAAACAGAGGGACCAGAGTTCTAAAGCACATTTACTGAATACCCACAACTAAGGAATGCAAGGATGATAAGCCCAAACATAAAGAATAAGGCAGATACTGTGCCGGGTGCAGTGGCTTAAGCCTGTAATCCCAGCACTTTAGGAGCCCAAGGCGGGCGGATCACGACATCAGGAGATCGAGACCATCCCGGCTAATATGGTGAAACCCTGTCTCTACTAAAAATACAAAATATTAGCCGGGCATGGTGGCACGCGCCTGCAGTCCCAGTTACTCGAGAGACTGAGGCAGGAGAATTGCTAGAACTCAGGAAGCGGAGGTTGAAGTGAGCCAAGATCACACCACTGCATTCCAGCCTGGGCAAAGAATAAGGTAGACACTACCTATGATGGTTCATTTTATGTGTCAACTTGGATTGTGTTTTTGGATGAGATTAACATTTTAATTGGTGAACTAGTGGCCAGGCATGGTGGCTCACTCCTGTAATCCCAGCACTTTGGGAGGCAAAGCCGGGTGGATTACTTGAGCCCAGGAGTTTGAGACCAGCCTGGGTAATATAGTGAAACCCTGTCTCTACAGAAAAAAAAATACAAAAATTAGCTGGGTGTGGTGGTGCATGCCTGCAGTCCTAGCTACTCAGGAGGCTGAGGTGGGAGGATGGCTTGAGCCTGGTGGATGGAGGTTGCAGTGAGCTGAGATTGCACCAATGCACTCCAGCCTGGGTGACAGAGGAAGACCCTCTCTCAAAAAAAAAAAAAAAAAAAAAAAATTGCCCTATAACATGAGTGGGCTTCATTCAATCAGTTGAGGGCTCAAAAACAATAAAAAGCAAGAGGCAATTCTCTAGCAGACTGCCTCCAGACTGAAACTGCACCATCCACTCTCCTGGGTTTCCAGGCTGCTGGCCAGTGGACTGCAACTGCAATATTGGCTCTCCTAGGTCTCCAGTCTGCCAAACCACACAGCAGATTCTGGAAGTGCCAGCCTCCATAACTGTGTGAGTAGAGTCCTTATTAAATCTTTCGGCCAGGCGCAGTGGCTCACGCCTGTAATCCCAGCACTTTGGGAGGCCAAGGTGGGCGGATCACAAGGTCAGGAGATCGAGACTATCCTGGCTAACACGGTGAAACCCCGTCTCTACTAAAAATACAAAAAAACCCAAAAAGTAGACAGGCATGGTGGCAGGCGCCTGTAGTCCCAGCTACTTGGGAGGCTGAGGCAGGAGAATGGCGTGAACCCAGGAGACGGAGCTTGCAGTGTGCTGAAATCGCACCACTGCACTCCAGCCTGGGCGACAGAGCAAGACTCCATCTCAAAAAAAATTAATAAATAAATAATAAATCTTCCTAGGCTGGGCACTATGGCTCATGCCTGTAATCCCAGCACTTTGGGGAGGAGAAGGTGGGGAGATTGCTTGAGCCCAGAAGTTCAAGCTGAGCTGGAACAACATTGCGAGATCCCATCTCTACTAAAAGTCCAAAACATTGGCTGGGCATGGTGGCATAAGCCTGTAGTCCCAGCTACTCAGGAGGTGAGGTGGGAGGATCGCTTAAGCCCAGGAGATTGAAACTGCAATGAGTTATGATCACACTGCTGTACTCCAGCCTGGGCAACAGAATGAGACCCTATCTACACATACACGCACGCACACATGCACACACACACACACACACACACACCCTTATTGTTTCTGTTTCTCTGGAGAACCTGAATATATAATCAGAGGTTCGAAAATCTATGGGATGTTTAAAGGGAGGTCACATCCACTTACAGAGATTAAGAAAAATTCCACTTTGGGAGGCTGAAGTGGGCATATCACTTGAGCCCAGAAGCTGAAGACCAGCCTGGGAAACATAATGAGACCCCGTCTCTAAAAAATTTTTTAAAATTAAAAAAAAATTCATGAACACATTCATTCTTTCATTTATATATGTCATAAACATTCACTGAGCATCTACTCGGAGCCAGGGACTACTGTCAATACTGGAAACACAGCAGTAAATATGGACACAGTTCCATTGTGGAGCTTACTTTTCAAAGGTGGAAACTGTGTAATAAATACACATTACAACATCAGGTAGTGCTAGGAGCTACAAAGTATAACAAAGTAGGATGGGGTAAAGATATAGTGATACAAGGAAGGCAAGAGTAGTCAGAATTCTATTTTGGATCAGGATGCCCTCTCTGAAGGGAAGGTGACATTTGAGAAAATAACTGAAGGGAATAAGCTAAGCAACCGTGTGAGAAGAGTTCAGGGCAAAAGAAACACCTGATGAAAAGGCAGTGACGCACATGCTGGAGATTACCAGGATAATCTGAGTGAGGCAGTAGAAAAATGAAATATGAGAAGAGTTAGATCAGGGGCCCATGGTAAGCAGTTTAGATTTTATTCTGAATGTGATGGGATGTCTCTAAAGAGCATGACCTCGTGTTTGCCTTTTAAGAAGCCTTTTACTAAATGTCTTACTGCTTTTACTATTCCCTCCTAGAGTAAAGAATGGACTCTAGGAGGGAACAGGAAAAGCAGTAAGACATTTAAGAAGATGGGGTTGGCTGGGCACAGTGGCTCACGCCTATATTCCCAGCATTTTGGGAGGCAGAAGTGGGAGGATCATTTGAGCCCAGGAGTTCGAGACCAGCCTGGGTAACACAGAGAGACTCTGTCTCTACAAAAATTTTTTTAAAAATTAGCCAGGGATGGTGGCACATGCCTGTGGTCCCAGCTACTCAGGAGGCTGAGGTAAGAGGACTGCTTGCGCTCAGGAGGTCAAGGCTGCAGTGAGCCATGATTGTGCCACTGTACTCCAGCCTGGGTGACAAAGTGAGACTCCGAATCAAAAAAAAAAAAAAAAAAAAAAGAAAAGAAAGAAAGATGGGGTTTAATAAAGTAGAAAGGATCTTGACAAGTGAGATATTCTGGATACGCTGACACAATCAAATACAATGAGGCTAGATAGAGTCACCTGCTTGGGGATTAAAGTTCTGAGAGTTGATGTAATCTCAAATTAGAGAGTCTATAAAGAGACAGGAAGAGATGAGAAGGTGTATATTTCGAGGTACAAAGAAGAAGCAGACTCAGTAAAGGAAAACAAGAGAGATGGGACCCAAAATATTACTTGAGAGAAGCCAAAAGTGCAAAGAGCCTCATAAAGCAGCAATGTCAAATGCTACAGAATGATTGAGGAGATGGTGAGAATAAACCAAAGAATTTTACAAGATAGGCTGGTGTCCTCTAGAAGGCAAAAAACTGGGAAAGGCAAGTAAATGGAAAAGGCAAGGAAGTGGAAAAGGCAAGGAAATAGATTCCCTCTAGAGCCTCCAGAAAGGTTCTTAGGAGAGTTGGACACATTCAAAACACAATATGTGATTAAGAAGATTAAAGATTAATACTTATTGATGGATTACTGTGTGCCAAACTTCCAACCGAATCCTGACAAATCCATAAGATGTGGAAACCACAGTTCACTGAGGTTGACATTTCCAGGTTCATACAACAAGGATGGGGCCTATTCTTCCTCTTCCTCCAGCCATTGACTGTTTGACATGAGATATGTCCTTTGATAAGTCAGTAGCGGATTACCTCAAGGCAGGAGACAACTAAGGCTCCAATAGAAAGGATGAATTGCAAGAATGGGACAGAGATCATATTCTCAAAAGGACTTTTTAATAAAAACTCACCGAAAGCAATTAATTTTTCTTGATTGTTTAATTTTCTGCCTGGACAAAGCTGATGTTTTAACTGTGTTTACAAAGCTTCTACTGCTGGCCATGGCTTCTAGAATTGGTCTCTGATGGCTGGATCTTTCACACTGGAGCCCTGGTTTTGATTATCCAAGAGGTGAAAGAATCACTCCCTAAACCTTCTGTTGTCCACTACAGAGCTTCTCTTCCACCCCACCATGCTGCCTTTCCTGTCAGGGCGACAACAGCAAAGACAGCAATAATAAAAGCTAATGCTTACATTAGTGCTTGTTATGAACCCAAGGCTTCCATAAGCATTACATCTATATTAACTCATTAATGCCTACTCACAACCTCCTTTATAACACCAAGGAAGCTGGGAATAGTAACTGCTGGTCAGAGCTGTGACAGAGGCCATTGTCAGACTGTAGAGATTTTTGGTGCCAAACAATTGTTCTCAATAGGGGGCGATTTGGCCAATGTTTCGAAACATTTTTGATTGTCTCAACTGGGGGGATGCTACTAGCATCCAGTGCATAGAGGCAAAAGATGCCACACAACATCTGGTAACCCTCCACAACAGTTATCCAGCCAAAGAAAAATTTTTTTTTTTTAAAAAAAAAAAAAAAAAGAATTTTACAAGATAGCAATTTCAAGAAGCTTAGACATCCTGATTCAGAGCTATAAAAGGGTTCATTTTTTATTACCAAGTTTTAATTAGTTTTCTTATTTCCCAAATGGGATCCCAAAAAGTTGACTCTGAATTAACTGAAAAGGAGGTCATCCAGGTGGGCCTGGTCTAATCACATAAGCCTTTTAAATCTGGGTCTAGAGAGGAAAGACCAAAGTAAAACAAATTTGGAAGTCAGAGAGGCAAGCTCCTGGTAGCCTGCACGAAAGCAAACATCCATGTTATGAATGGCCTCTGGAGGCCTTGAGGCAAGGAACTGTAGGCAGGCTGCAGAAGCTGGGAGCAGTGGCTGGCAAGAGGCAGCAAGAAAAGAAGGACTTCAGTCCTGTAACTGCAAGGGACTGAATTCTTTCAACAAACTGCATGAGCCAGGAAGAGGACCCTGATCTCCAAATGAGAACCACAGCTTCGCTAATACTTTGCAGCCTTGTGTGATCTGGAGCGGAAAACACAAATCATCCGTGCCCAGACTGCTATCCTACAGAACCCGTAAGGTCATTCATGGGTGTTGTTTTAAGCTGCTAAATTTGTGGTATTTGTTACGCAGCAACAGAAAACTAACACAGGTTCGTTCCACTTTCCTATGGAAGGGGCTGCTTCTGTTACCTAGCAGCAAATAGGAAGAGAAGCGAATTTGAAAAAACAAAGCTTGACTTTTATGATCTCTAACTCACTATTTCTAGCGATTCTGTTCAATTACTGCTTGAGTCACAGTACTTGTTTTGCTATCTACAGTTTGCCAAAATATCAACTTTCTGAAAATCATGAGCAGCGGAAACAGGCTTTTTAATTTTCAATTGTAGAAAGTAACTTTGGCAATTACGCAAAACTAAAAGTAACTGGGTATTTAGGCTCCTTGAATGTCAAAGTAGTCCCAGCGCCTGGAGACACAGATCCCTTTCCTAATCTCAGAAATGAGCCACAAGGTCATGACTCCAGTCTTTCCTTGAAGACCAGGAGTTTCAGCTCCACAAATGAAAATCTTTCGCTTTTGTTTGGATTAAGAATAGTTCAGAAGTGTTCTCAGCTGCGAAAAGAAAGGCACTCCCTCCCAGATAATTACAACCTTGACCCCTAAAATGTGGACTCTCGCTGGAAGTCCAGGCACCTCCTTATTAAGGATGCAACAAGCCGCCGCTCCGCTCGTCCTGCCGGGAACTGTAGTTCTCCTCCGTCGACCTTCAGCAGTGAAAACCTATCGCGCGCCCAACCGGCGACCCAGACGCCAGCAGCCAGGATTGGTCCTGGACCGGGGCAGCGCGGCGCTGATTGGACTACATGCCCGCGAAGCCGCGCCTCCCGCTACTCTCCACACCCCACCCCGCTGCTGCAATAACCTCAAGTCATCCCAGGCCGGCGAACTCCCTGGTGGCTGCCTCGCTGCCAGCCCGGGCCCCTCCCGACGAGGGTGGCCCTGAGACTCGCCTTTGTCCTGGAGGCTAGGCAGCGACCAAGGCTCCCCCGTTTTTCGCTGACGGTCCTAGGTCAGCCTCCTCACGCGCCTCCGGGAGCCCCAGTGCTCACCTGGGCGGCGGCGGTCACACCCGATAACTGACAGGCCCGCAGCATCTCGGTCAAGCGGACGGCGCTGCTGGTGGACTCGAGCTGCCGCGGCGGCGCGAGTTAAGTGGAGGCGTGCTTGCGTGTGTGCGTGCCCGCGTCCGCGCCCGGCGCACCGGAAGCACAGCCGACGCCACTGCGCACGCGCGGCCCCGTCTACGGTCCCCGACTCCGCGGCTCTCAGAGGGTGGGCTGTATCGCGGCTGCGGAAACGCAAACTCCAGGCGATTGCGCGAAGGAGGCGAAAAGGGCGGATTCCCTTTCCGGTCGCGCCCGGGCTGCAGGTCCTTATCCCCGAGCTGGGGTTACTAGGTGAACACGGCCGGAGGGAGAGCGTTCTGAAATCCATTCTTCAGCCGCACGTGAAAAATGGACAGCTGTGACTCTTAAGTGAATTAAAGCAACAAAGCATCTCAGCCTGCTCTATGAGCTGGATATTTCGTAGGAAGGAGCCGATTTGGCGAAAGTTACGTAAACAATGGAATTGTCTCAGTTTGCGCGTTTGTTTCGTTTGACAATCCTTCAGGGAGTCATCCTGATTGCTGGAGACGGTGAACTAACACTGTGGGGACCCTTGTGCGGAACGTGTCAACTGGCACAACAAGGATAGGAACACGGGTCCTTTGGACTCCACAGCTTCTGCTCCTTCCAGATTAAACCACACTGCTTTCTCCAAGTTGTTACTGTAGTAACATCATTTTGGCTGCAGTTTGTGGATGGGTTGGAAGATGGGAAGTTAGTGCAGAAGCACCATTGAAAGTATTCCACTGGGCCGGGCGCGGTGGCTCACGCCTGTAATCCCAGCACTTCGGGAGGCCGAAGCGGGAGGATCGCTTGAGCCCAAAGGTTCGATACCAGGCTGGGCAACACAGTGAGACCTCGTCTCTATATAGAAAAACAAACAAAAAATTTTAAAAGAAAAGTAGGGCCAGAAGCGATGGCTCACGCCTGTAATCCCAGCACTTTGGGAGGCCGAGGCGGGTGGATCGCCTGAGGTCAGGAATTCGAGACCAGCCTGGCCAAAATAGTGAAACCCCGTCTTTACTAAAAATACAAAAAATTAGCTGGGCATGGTGGCGGGTGCCTGTAATCCCAGCTACTCGGGAGGCTGAGGCAGGAGAATTGCTTGAGCCCGGGAGGCGGAGGTTGCAGTGAGCCGAGATCACTCCATTGCACTCTGGGCAACAAGAGCGAAACTCTGTCTCAAAAAACAAAAAAAAAGTATTCCATTGATTCTGTAATCAAAATAAAACATGTTAAATATTAAGCATGGTATTAATACTCCATGTATACTCCAGAATTAATATGTTAGTATTAATACTATTAGCATCTTATTGCAATATCATGGAAACTAACTTTTCTATCTTCTATTGAGTTTGCAAAGTATTCCAAGTCTTAACTGGGTAATTTATTACAATATGTATTCTCTCTGGAGGTAGACTGCGCTATGACTTGTAGCATGGAGAGATGGACTTGAAAATTATCTGAAATCAATGGTTATGTTTGTATATGTTCTATGGTCTTTAGGGGACTACAGTAATTACATATGTTTCATATCTCTTTCACTTAGCTTCCAGAGCAGTCTCCCGTTTTCTTTAGTAATTTTAGCAATTGAATTGCTGCCTCCCTGCCCAGTGCTGTCATGCCCAGTTGTGCCGGTGTGATGACTTTTCTAACACCCTTGGCTTTGAACTTCTCAATGCCAGTGAACACTTTCATCCTGCTTCAGTCATGTGGTGCCAGTGTGATGACTTTTCTAACACCTTTGGCTTTGAATTTCTCAATGCCAGTGAATGTTTTCATCCTGCTTCAGTCATGTACGTCACAGCCACAACTTGCGCCTGAACATCATTAGCAACCTCTCTAGCTTCAAGATGTCAAACCTCAAAATTAGCCTCCCAACCCCTCATAACCTATGTGGAGAGTCCTCACTCTCCACATGGAAGTTGTCAATATTTTTGCTTTAAAATGTTATCAGGCAGGCCAGGCGCTGTGGCTCACACCTGTAATCCCAGCACTTTGGGAGGCCGACGCGGGCGGATCACCTGAGGTCAGGAATTCGAGACCAGCCTGGCCAACATGGTGAAACCCCGTCTCTACTAAAAATACAAAAATTAGCTGGGCTTGGTGGTGCGCGCCTGTAATCCCAGCTACTTGGGAAGCTGAAGAAGGAGAATCGCTTGAACCCGGGAGGCAGAGGTTGCAGTGAGCCAAGATCATACCACTGCACTCCAGCCTGGGGGACGGAGTGAAACTCCGTCTCAAAAAAAAAAAAGTTATCAGGGGCTGGGTGTGGTGGCTCATATCCCGGCATTTTGGCAGACTGAGGTAGGAGGATCACTTGAGCCCAGGAGTTTGAGACCTGCCTGAGCAAAAGAGTGAGACCTCTCCCAGCACTTTGGGAGGCCGAGGCGGGCGGATCACGAGGTCGGGAGATCGAGACCATCCTGGCTAACACGGTGAAACCCCATCTGTACTAAAACAAATAATAATAATACAAAAAATTAGCCGGGCTTGGTGGCGGGCGCCTGTAGTCCCAGCTACTTGGGAGGCTGAGGCAGGAGAATGGTGTGAACCCGGGAGGCGGAGCTTGCAGTGAGCCAAGATCTCACCACTGCACTCCAGCCTGGGCGACAGAGCGAGACTCTGTCTCCAAAAAAAAAAAAAAAAAGTGAGACCTCATCTCTATAAACAATTTTTTTAAATTAGCAGGGGATGATTGTGCATGCCTGTGGTACCAGCTACTTGGAAGGCTGTGGTGGGAGGATCCCTTGAGCTCAGGAATTCCAGGCTGCAGTGATTGCACCACTGCACTCAGACCCTCTGTCTAAAAAACAAAATTTAAATCAAGTCACTCAATTGTTCAAAAATGTGCAGTGAGGCCAGGCTCAGTGGCTCACACCTGTAATCCCAGCACTTTGGGAGGCCAAGGTGGGAGACCTGTCTGATTCCATACCAAACAATTGAGACCACCCTGGGCAACATAGTGAGACCTAGGTCTCTACAAAAAATTTAAAAATTAGCCAGGTGTGTGCCTGTAGTCTCAGCTACTCAGGAGGCTTAGGTGGGAGGATTGCTTGAGCCTAGGAGGTAGAGGCTGCAGTGAGCTGTGATCGCACCACTGCACTCAAGCCTTCGCAACAGACCAAGACCTAGTCTCAAAAAAAAAAAAAAAAAGTATGCAATGACTCCCGTTGCCAATTCAAAGAGCTTTCATGAATGTTTCAATATACTTGTCTAGCATATGTGCCTGTTTTTGGACTCAAAGTGGCCACCATAGGTGGGAGATCAAGTTGGCAACAATAGTGTTCCAAGGTAATACACCCTATATCTCGCTCTGTACCCCAGGCTGGAGTGCGGTGGGCTCGATCTCGGCTCACTACAACATCCGCCTCCCAGGTTCAAGCGATTCTCCTGCCTCAGCCTCCCGAATAGCTGGGACTACAGGCGCGCGACACCACGCCCGGCTAATTTTTTGTACCGCTTAGTAGAGACGGGGTTTCACCGTGTTAGCCAGGATGGTCTCAATCTCCTGACCTCGTGATCTGCCCGCCTCGGCCGCCCAAAGTGCTGGGATTACAGGCGTGAGACACCGCGCGCGGCAAGAATTTTTTTTTTTTTTTTGAGACGGAGTTTCGCTCTTTTCGCCCAGACTGGAGTTCAGTGGCACTATCTCTGCTCACTGCAACCTCCGCCTTCCGGTTTCAAGCGATTCTCCTGCCTCAGGCTTCCGAGTAGCTGAGATTACAGGCGCTTGCCACCGCGCCCGGCTACTTTTGTATTTTTAATAGAGACGGGGTTTCATCATGTTGGCCAGGCTGGTCTCGAACTCCTGACCTTGTGATCCGCCTGCCGCGGCCTCCCAAAGGGCTGGGATTACAGACGTGAGCCACCGTGCCCGGCCCCAAGAATTTTTTTTAATAAGAAATTTTGTAGAACCTTCTATAGGCAGTCGTTTTACAGCGGCGAAGAGCGGAACCCGGCAGATGACATTGAATGAAGGTTCAGCGGACAACTCCCTTGTTCTTTTCCTCTTCCTTGACTCCGCCTTCTTGCTTTCCCTTCATTCCCTTTTGCTCTTGTGCTTTTAAACCCAAAGCGGCCACCGTAGGCGAAGGTGAAGATGGCTGCCTCTGCTTTTGCTGGTGCGGTGAGAGCAGCTTCAGGTCAGTGGAGAGCGACATCCTCCATGCATGCCTTCACAGAAGGGGAAACTGGTGCGGGAAGGAATGGGCGTTTAGACTGAAGGTTAACAAGCAAAAAGGGTCATTAAGTTAAGAAGGTTGCGCCCAATTTTCTCTGGGGCGGTGTGACCGGCAGCCCGTACCAAGTCCCCCGACTCGGACTCACGCGGCCCTGTGTGTCACGCATTTACCGCTTCCTTACCAGCTTTTTTTCCCTAGAAAACAAGCCAGAGAAACTGGAACGGAAGGGGCGAGGGAGACCAAAAAGTCTCACCTAACTTTCTGATTTAGAGGCTACGACCTGCCATTCACGACCTTTAACCTTGAGAATTAATTTCTCCTAACTTAAGATTCTACACCTCTAAAATGGGGGTCATACCACCTACCTGGGGATTAAATGAGATAATGCACGTAAAGCGTCTTGGGCAGTGCCTGACACGTGGTAAGCTTGAAGGCTAATTTAATTTTTAACTACAGCCCCCGGCACAAGGGCTGGTATGAGGACTTCTTGACTGAGAGAGAGCAGAAGTAAAGGCGACTAAATTAAGTTGCCGTCACGTTAAGTACTTTTTGCAAAAAGTTAAAAATCATCTAAATACCGTAGGATGCTCAGTAAGTTACTTTCACACAAAATATATTGTTAGGATAACATTTTGTGGAAGAATATACGAGATCAGTCAAGAAAATGCAACGATGTAAATTTTCCCGTTAGAGAAAAGCTTTTTTTATGTGGAGTATTTTTTGTGTTCGCGAAACATAATACATATGAGGAAAATTTTATATAGTATGCATGAATGGTTTAACAGTTCTAAAGCAAACACCTGTTTAACACTCAGGTCAAAACAGCGCACCACCAGAAGCCTCCTCTCCCCTGTGTATCAAAATTCTCTACTTCCCCCCCAAATATAAAGACTGTTCTCATTTTTATAATTACTATTAGGTTGCCTATTTTTCCTATAGTAGTTTTAGCATCTATATGTGCATCTCTCAAGAACATAGTTTTGCCTGGTTTTGAACTTCACATGAATTGGTTCATACAGTATATACGCTTTAGTATCTTCTTTTACATTGTGAGATTCATTCATTTTGCGTAACTGTAATGCTTTCTCATTGCTATATAATTTTTTTTTTTTTTTTGAGACGAAGTTTCTCTTTGCCCAGGCTGGAGTGCAATGGCACGATCTTGGCTCACTGCAACCTCCTCCTCCCAGGTTTAAGTGATTCCTCTGGAGTAGCTGGGATTACAGGCATGTGCCACCACGCCCAGCTAATTTTGTATTTTTAGTAGAGATGGGGTTTCTCCATGTTGGTCAGGCTAGTCTCGAACTCCTGACCTCAGGTGATCTGCCCGCCTCGACCTCCCAAAGTGCTGGGATTACGGGTGTGAGCCACCATGCCCGGCCTGCTATATAATATTATATGACTGTTCCAAAATTCTCCATTTCCAGTTTGGGGCAGTTATGTACAAAGCTGATTGATCTCGTCCTGGCGCATGAGTCTAATTGTTTCTAAGGATGTGGTATGTGTGAAACTCGCTGTGGAATCGCCTGGTCAGAGAATATGTATATATTCAGCATTGCCTGATATTGCCAAACTGTTGAGTCTCCACATCCTCACCAACACCTGATATTGTCAGACCTACAAATTTTTGTTAATCTGGTGGCTTTGTAATGGTATCTCATTGAGATTTAAATAAGCATTTCTCTGATTAGCAACAAGCGATAGTGTGTTTACACATTTTTATTGGCCTTTTGAATTTCCTTTATGAAATATCCACTTAAATATTTTGCCCATTTTCCTATTGGATTGTTTGTCATATTTATTTAGAGTATTTTTTTGTTTTGTTTTGTTTTTTTTGTTTTTGTTTTTCATTTATGTGTGTCCTTTATCTTCTCCCACTCAGGCTTGTCTTTTTTACATTATTTTGGAGTGCCCTTTGACGAAAAGTTATTTTTCATCTACTTGAATTTATAGTTCTTGTAATTTTTAAATAGATGATGTAGGTAGTTATCAACTTACTATTAATTTAGATTCTACTGAAAACAATTTAAAGAGTGATGTGACAGCTTATTTTTAAATGTCAGTATTTTAAATTATGCTGGAAATTATAGCCTTTTTAACAATTTAAACTATTTGATATTTTAGATACTAAGAATTTGCGAAAGGGTAGTTTTTCAAAATTCTTTTAGGAAACATAGGATCAGAAATCTTGAAGACTCCTGGTTTCGATACTGTCACACTCTCCTCCACTCCCATCCAGTGCAGTTCATGTCCCCCATTCATTCCTTTGATTCATGCCACATAGAGCCATTGTAATTCCCCAGATGTACATCGTCACCTTTGTACATCCTATTCCCTCTGTCTCTTCGTACTCTTTCAAAACTCTGGTTTTGTGTTACCTCTTTTGTGAAAACATCTGTGTTCTCTATACAACAGTTTGTTTAGAGTAGACTAGTCTGTATGAAAATGCCCAGACGGGGCAGAGGACTGAAGGAAATTAGTTACTTCCCTTGATGTACTGCACTTTTGTTAACAAAGCTAGACTGTTAGGTTTCCCTCACAGGCTTAATCACATGATTGATCCCCCAGAAGGCGCAGTAGATAGAGCCTCCCCACATATTTTCCCGTGAACTGCTCTCAACCAAGATCCCAGTTCCTGTTGTTCCCGGAACCATTTTTTCTAACTTCAGTGTATTTATTCCTGATTTCATCTTGTTGGTTTTGATCTGTTTTTCTCTCTTACTGAGATCACTTGGAGTTCTGATACTCTGTGTCTTCACAAATACATTAACAAGCCATCGTTCCCAGCTTGCTTTTTGGGAAAATTGATAAATATGTCTTATGCAGCCTCAGGATCTTCATAAAAATTGAGAACAAAAGAATTTCTTAGCTTTTAATTTTTTAACTGAGAGATACCAAAATCTGATGACCTGTGAAAATTGGAACATTTTCTTATCTACAGTCCTCCAATGCACCTAATCTTCCAAAGATTATCTCCTGCCTTATTACATCTGCACATCTTTTCAGTTCTTTGCAATTTAACTTATTTATTTGATTTCCAAGGCCCTATGTAAGGGCTCTCTCATCAGTTTTCTGCACCAATGTTTATACTACCCTTTTCAGTTGCAAACTGTTATCTCTCTTTCTTTTGTGGAGACAGAGTCTCGTTCTGTCTCCTGGAGTGCAGTGGCAAGATCTCGGCTCACTGCAACCTCTGCTTCCTGAGTTCAAGCAGTTCTCCTACCTCAGCCTCCGAGTAGCTGGGACTACAGGCGCGCGTCACTCTGCCCAGCTAATATTTCTGTTTTTAGTAGAGACGGGGTTTCACATGTTGGCCAAGCTGGTCTCGAACTCCTGACCTCAGGTGATCCACCCGCCTGGGCCTCCCAAAGTGTTGGGATTACAGGTGTGAGCCACCACACCCGGCCCTGTTATCACTGATAGCCACATATTAATATACAGGTTAGGTATCTCTAATCTGAAACTTTTTGAGTACCAACATGACACCACAAGTGGGAAATTCTTTTTTTTTTTTTTTTTTTTTTGAGACAGAGTCCCGCTCTGTCGCCCAAGGTGGAGTGCAGTGGCACAATCTCAGCTCACTGCAAGCTGTGCCTCCCAGGTTCATGCCATTCTCCTGCCTCAGCCTCCCAAGTAGCTGGGACTACAGGCACCTGCCACCATGCCCGGCTAATTTTTTTTTGTATTTTTAGTAAAGATGGGGTTTCGCTGTGTTAGCCAGGATGATCTCGATCTCCTGATTCTCGTGATCCGCCTGCCTCGGCCTCCCAAAGTGCTGGGATTACAGGCGTGAGCCACCACGCCTGTCCCACAAGTGGAAAATTCTTTACCTGATCTCACATGATGGGTGGCAGTCAAAACTTTGTTTCATGTACAAAATTATTTAAAATATTGTATAAAATTAACTTTAAGCTATATGTGTAAGATTTACATGAAACAAATGAATTTCGTGTTTGGACTTGAGTCCCATCTCCAAGATATCTCCTTTATGCAAAATTTTAAAAAATCTAAAATACTTCTGGTCACAAGCATTTCAGATAATATTCAACCAGTATCATCTTTGCTAAGTATCCCTCCTCTTTATTATCTGCCGTTAGCATTCATTAAATGTTTTCTCTGTGCTACTCTTCCAAGCACTATACATGCTTCATCTCATTCAAGTCTCATTACCTCTCCATAATTAACTTCATTTAAATTTGAGGAAACTGGGGCACAGAGAGGTTAAGTAACTTGCCCCTGGTTACACAGCAAGGAAGTCATAGAGCTAGAATATGAGCCCAAATCATCTGATTCAAATCCTAGCACTTCTATATCAACATGGCCCCTCATTTGTTATCTGAAATCAGTGCAGTAGAAAATAGGAGAGTAGTTCTAAGTCCCAACCAAGCATTAGACTCAGGTGGAGTATTTTTCGTGTTTTTTTTTTTTTTTTTTTTTTTTTGAGATGGAGTTTCACTCTTGTTGCTGAGGCTGGAGTGCAATGTTGCAGTCTCAGCTCACTGCAACCTCTTCCTCCCAGGTTCAAGTGATCCTCCTGCCTCAGCCTCCCGAGTAGCTGGGATTATAGGCGCACACCACCACACCCGGCTAATTTTGTATTTTCAGTAGAGACGGGGTTTCTCCATGTTGGTCAGGCTGGTCTCGAACTCCTGATCTCAGGTGATCCGCCTGCCTCGGCCTCCCAAAGTGCTGGGATTACAGGCGTGAGCCACCGTGCCTGGCCGGAGTATTTTTCTTAACCAACGTTATTGACGTAGAATTTACATGCCATAAAATTACCCATTTTATGTGTACAGCTTTATGTTTTTTTATTAATTTAGCAAGCTGTACAACCATTACCACATTCCAGCTTTAGGACTTTTTTTTTTTTTTTTTAATTTTGTATTTGTGCATTTTTTTTTATACTTTTAAGTTCTGAGGACATTTTCATCATCCTGTGGAACTTTTTTAACACACAATTTTGAATCCCAAACTGGACTTCAGTCAGAATTTATGAGTGGAGTCAGAGCTCCACGAGTGATTCCGATTTGCAGCCATGAACTATTAGTCTGGCCATAGTGGGAAGGACTGATAAGAGGACTGCATCCAGACCACACGTCTAGGCTCTCTGAAATCTGCCTTCTGACCTGTTCCACCCCACTGCCCACTACTTCTCCCCAGGTGTCTCTGATAGTCAGGCGAACAGTCTCAGCCTCTGAGGCAGGTCTGGTCCTCAACCCATACGTGTACAGTTGACCCTGGAACAACACAGCAGGTGGGGTGTCAACCCCCAAGCAGTTGAAAATCAAGTTGAAAAAAAGTATAACTTCTGGCTCCTCCAAAACTTAATTATTAATAGCCTACTGTTGGCCAGAAGCCTTACCAATAACATAAACCATTGATTAACATATATTCTGAGGCCGGGCACGGTGGCTCACACCTGTAATCCTAACGCTTTGGGAGGCTAAGGCAGGTGGATCACTTGAGCCCAGGAGTTCAAGATTGGGTTGGGCAACATGGCAAAATTCTGTCTCTACAAAAATTAGTCAGGCATGGTGGCACATGCTGTAGTCCCAGCTACTTAGGAGGCTGAGGTGGGAAGATAGATTGAGCCCAGGAGGTCAAGGCTGCAGTGAGCTATGATTGTGCCACTGCATTCCAGCCTGGGCCACAGAGTAAGACCCTGCCTCAAAAAAAATTTTTTAAACATATATTCTGCATGTTATATGTATTATATACTGTATTCTTAACAATAAAACAAGCTAGAGAAAAGAAAATCATAAGAAAGAGAACTAGGTTATTGTTCATTAAGTGGAAGTGAATCATCATAAAGGTCTTCATCATCTTTACATTGAGTAGGCTGAGGAGTTGGTTTTGCTCTCTCTGCGATTGCAGAGAAAGAAGAGGTGGAGGAGGTAGAAGGGGAGGCTGGAAAGGCAGGCATACTCGGTGTAACTTTTTTTGAAAAAAATCTGTGTGTAAGTGGCCCTGTGCAGTTCAAACCCATGTTGTTCAAGGGTCACCTGTATTTGTTTCAGTCCCCATGCCTTTGCTTATGTTGTTCGTCCTACCTGAAATGTGTTCCTCCTCTTCTAAGGGCCTGCTCACTTTCTAGAGAACTCAAGTGCCTCTTCTCTTTTCTTCGAGAATCTTTCGCCACTCTTGTCTCTCCAGGAAGGGTCCATGCTCTTGCATCCCTGACCTGCCATTGTACTGTGTGTGGGAATTCTGTCTCACCAGAGTATAAGATCAGGGAGGTGGGAATAAATGTTACACACATCTTTTTTCTTAGCACTGGACATAGAGCTAGCAAACAGCCAACTTGATTGTGATGATGGTTGCACAGCTCTCTAAATTTTCCAAAAATTGTTGAATTATATACATAAAATCAGTAATTAATTTATAGTTACACCTTAGTAAAGTGGTAAAAGCTTCACAGGTGAGTCTGATGCTCAGAGCATGTTAATTATGTTTAATACTTGGTGGCAGTGACACATCTCTTAATTTTTAATATCTGGATGCATATTTTGGAGTATTAAATTATATGCTCCTATCTTTACAGGAATCCTACGGCCCTTGAATATTTTGGCATCTTCAACCTACCGCAACTGTGTCAAGAATGCCTCTCTTATTTCTGCATTGTCCACTGGACGTTTTAGTCATATTCAGACACCGGTTGTTTCCTCCACTCCCAGACTTCCCACATCTGAGAGAAACCTGACATGTGGGCATACCTCAGTGATCCTTAATAGGTAGAGTATATTTCTTTGTGGGGTTTGGTTTTTTTTTTTTTTTTTTTGAGATGGAGTTTCACTTTGTTGCCCAGGCCAGAGTGCAGTGGTGTATTCTCAGCTCACTGCAACCTCCACCTCCGGGGTTCAAGCAATTCTCCTGCCTCAGCCTCTTGAGTAGCTGGAAAGTTCTGGGATTACAGGCGTGAGCCACTGTGCCTGGCTGGTAGAGTATATTTCAATAAACATGATGCTTAGACAAACTTTCCAAGATGTTCATGCCTGCCAGGGGTATCCTAGAAGTAGGTGGTATTCTTTGCCTACCTGCAGTTAATTATGTAGACGTCTGCTTGATTGAGTGGGAGACTCTGACTGACATCCATGTATTTAGGCGCCTGCAGCAGGAAAATGCCAAACACAGCATGCTTCTGATGTTGTATGTGTGCTTTCCTGCATGGAGGCTGTCATCCAAAGTGGCGAGTGCACAAGACGCTCAGCTTATAAGGATGGGCTGCATGTGTTGGTCATTCAGTCAGCAAATACTCAGTTAAACACCCCTGGGTGCCTAGCACTGTACTTGGCAAAAAGGACATAAGGGTAAACAAATTGAAGTCCTCAAGGAGTTTGCAATCTGGTGGGAAGATGGATAAGAAATCAAGCGATGATAATAGAATGAATTATTTTACAGGGATTGAGGGGGTAGGTTTTAGAAGATTGCGAGTTGGTGATGGTTGCTATTCTAATTTATGCTTAATGTCATGGGTCATTGGAAGTAATACTGTATATGAAAAGTTAGTTCCATTCCATTGGAGCAGCTTTACTCATTTCTCAGTATAGATATGAATTTTAATCCTTGAATCAGTCTGATTACAAGCTAAAAATTTTTAAATATATTTTTAGAGTGGCCCCCGTGCTTCCAAGTGTCCTGAAGCTGCCAGTCAGATCTCTAACATACTTCAGTGCAAGAAAAGGCAAGAGAAAGACCGTGAAAGCTGTCATCTATAGATTTCTTCGACTTCATTGTGGCCTTTGGGTGAGGAGAAAGGTGAGTCTTCACACTGTTACTAAATTGAAAAAGGAATGTGAGGCCCGGCGTGGTGGCTCACACCTATAATCCCAGCACTTTGGGAGGCCGAGGTGGGTGGATCACAAGGTCAGGAGTTCAAGACCAGCCTGGCCAACATGGTGAAACTCCATCTCTACTAAAAATACAAAAATTAGGCGTCGTGGCAGGCACCTGTAATTCCAGCTACTCAGGAGGCTGAGGCAGATAACTGCTTGAACCCGGGAGGCGGAGGTTGTAGTAAGCCAAGATCGAACCACTGCACTCCAGCCTGGGCGACAGAGCAAGACTCCATCTCAAAAAAAAAAAAAAAAAAAAAGAAAAAGAAAAAAAAGAGTGTGAGCAGATTAAAATCAAACAGAATTCAGAATTTAGCTAGGCACTGTAGCTCATGCCTGTAATCCCAGCACTTTGGGAGGCCAAGGCGGGCAGATCACTTGAGGTCAGGCATTGTGGCAGGTATCTATAATCCCAGCTGCTTGGGAAGCTGAGGCAGGAGAATCGCTTGAACCTGGAAGGCGGAGGCTGCAGTGAGCCAAGATCATGCCACTGCACTCCAGCCTAGATGACAGAGCAAGACTTCATCTCAAAAAATGAAAAGAAAGCAGCTTAAGACCAGTTTTGCAAAACCATTTTTGAGATTTAGTAACTGCCCAAATCCTAATTCCCTTTCATTACTTGGAAATTAAATCTTTAAAAATCAAAATTTGGTTCCCTGTAAAAATAAAATAGTTGGTAGAACTTTCTTGATGTTTGAAAGGTTGAAAGGATTCTCCCGTTTTATAAACAGTACTAAATTAGTAGATAAATGGGTTGGTTGGAACTCTCAGCTCATTTCTCTATTGAAACACTGTGGTGGGTAGTTTCTTACACCAGTCAGCAGAAGCTCATATAATCCATAAGCAGCTAAACTAAAGGTCTAATGTTCTGAGTTTTGTGAATTTGAGACCACTGGAAACAATTTCTTCCCTTTTGTGTGTTTTTTTTTTCTTTTTTTGAGACAGAGTGTCACTCTGTTGCCCAGGATGGAGTGCAGTGGCGCAATCTTGGCTCACTGCGACCTCTGCCTCACGGGTTCAGGCCATTCTCCTGCCTCAGCCTTCTGAGTAGCTGGGATTACAGGCATGCACCACCATGCCAGGCTAATTTTTGTATTTTTAGTAGAGACGGGTTTTCACCATGTTGGCCAGGCTGGTCTTGAACTCCTGACCTTAAGTGATCCACCTGCCTCAGCCTCCCAAAGTGCTGGGATTACAGGCATGAGCCGTGACGCCTAGCCCCCACTGTGGTTTTTATACCAATTATTTCCAGGTCCTCTTCTAGCGCTAGGTAAAATGAAATGGGTGAGTTTCCTTGCCTTCCTTTCCATGTCCCTCTTACTGGGCTCTGGAGCCCTCATGTTACTGTAAAGGACCCGATCATACTCTCCAGTCATAATACCTAACTTCAGTTCAGGGGTCCCGAAAGTATACCTTGTATAGAATGCCCTGCCTCTTCAAAATCTAATTTTCAGAGAGAAACAAAAAATCTGGGTAGATGAATTCATACTAATGTGTAAAACAAAGTATTTTCCATGACACGGTTTCATCCAGCAGTCCTTGGTATTTATTGTTTATTCCCTCCTTCCATTTTTGAATCTAGAGATTGTCTAAAAAATTTCAAGCATTTTCATAGTGGTTCCATTCCGTGAATAATCTTTAAAGGATACTGGTGGTAATAAGTAGGGCAGCAAATTTGGTGTTTGTACGTCAGAGATCCATAGTAACCCAGTTTGGCCTGCAAACTATGAAATTATTACACAAATGTGGAGATTTGGCTTTAAATGTTTGCATTTAAAATTGTAAGCAGTGAGTAGCAAAAATCTAACCTCTAGCATTTTAAAACCAGAACTCTTAAATAAGCTTTCCTTATTGCATCACTGTCCTTATAGAAATTGATGGTCACAATGATGATACTAAGACATGTCAGAAATGCAAGGCACATTCTCGGCAAAGAGGCATGGTTTTGTTCAGTTGGTATTGTGCCATAAAGAGCCCTTGGCTTGAAAGGACCCAAGGGCTCACTGTGTGGTTTTAGCCAGATGTTAAGCTGGGTGACACCTAAGATCCCTTCTAGTTTAAACAGGCTATGATTATAGTTTTTATATTCAATCAAATTTTCCTTTCCTGTCTTTAAAAATAAATTCTTCAAAATAATACCTGTTTGGGTGTATATGAAAGTTCTGGGTTAAATATGTGGGTTAACCATTCCTTCCCCACTCCTAATAATAGTCTTACCATATTCATAATTCCTTAGAAAAGTACTTCCTATAAAAATTGGTCCCTTGTGTGTGAAAAGAATGAATGAAGCAATATATTTGAGAACTGTGCTTCTCAGCTCTTGTAATATTCAGTCTCCTTAATAAATATTAATGTTGTTACCTAGCCCGCACTCCATCCTCCTCTACGTTAGGAAAGACAGTGGTTAAGAACTCTTATTAGCCTGGGCAAGATGATGAGACCTTATCTCTACAAAAATTTTAAAAATTAGCTGGGTATGGTGGTGCACACTTGTCCCAGCTATACGAGAGGCTGAGGCAAGAGGATCACTTGAGCCCAGGAGGTAGAGGCTGCAGTGACCGTGATCACGCCACTGCACTCCAGCCTGGGTGACAGAGTAAGACCCTGTCTCAAAACAAAACAAAAAAAGAACTCTTATTAGCCCTCAGACCTCTGTCTGCTACTTCTCTAATCAATGGTTTCTTTTTTTAAAGATGTAAAATAGAATAATAGTATGTTGTTAAAGATTGCTGAAGAGATAGTAAGATTATACCTGTTAAGTTAGTGATTGTAATTCTATGTCAGTATCTTGTATTTTCCCAGCCACACACGTTTAGTTTTATTTTCTGTGAGTTTAATTTAAATAACATTTTTTTCTAAAATATTATTTATTATTAATTCTTTTTCAAACTACACATGCTTTCTCCATCCCCCTGCCCACCCTCCCCTCCCCCGGCCATTGAGAATCACATCTTTCCAAGAAATATTCCAGCCCCTATGGAAGTCTGGTTTTTGTTCTTATTGGGTCTATAAACCTTGAGTTGTGAAAATACCTGTTGTTTCATACATAATATGATGTTTTACATTTCTTTGTAATATCTGACAGGCTGGCTATAAGAAAAAATTATGGAAAAAGACACCTGCAAGGAAGAAGCGATTGAGGGAATTTGTATTCTGCAATAAAACCCAGAGTAAACTCTTAGATAAAATGACGACATCCTTCTGGAAGAGGCGAAACTGGTATGTTGATGATCCTTATCAGAAGTATCATGATCGAACAAACCTGAAAGTATAGATCAGAAGTTTCACTTGTTTCTCAGTTATTGGATATGTATCTTTGTGTACATGATATCTTTGCAAAAATGGATAAGTACAAAACTTGATGTAAATTGTACCAATGAATATGTAAACATACAGTGACAATATTAAACTTATAAAAGTTTTAAAACTTAATGGATCAGACTTTGCCAGATTTGGTTAGGGAAACAAATTTAGAATGGTGCATTATTTTTAACAAATGGTATTGGCTTAACTAGTTGTTTAAATTATGCTCTTTTAGTTGCAAGGAATCTCAAGTGGGACAAACATAAAAAGACTCAAAAGCTACAAGTTAGCTCAAGCAGTGTGACATTATTTCAAGGATATGTGCCTGGGAATTCAGGAACCACCTCACCAACCCCATCTCCCACCCAGAAATCACCCCCCAGCCTCAGGAAGAGCAGAAATTGGGTGGTGCTCCTCAGCAGGGAAGGTGGATGTTTAGGCTTGGGCTCTGCACGCATGTGACTTGCTTCTTTTTGCGTTGTTAACTCCATTCTCTCCGTATTCACCAACTTCTCTACACAACTTTTGCATACTTACAGTTTCTGTTCCTTTGTAATAACTTTAACTTGCACCTTTGAGGTTCTTTTGTACATCATGACCTTCAGCTCCTGTCGCTAGTCTCCAATCGCCAAAGGAATTTAACTGGGCCAGACTACCTTTTTATACTAGGTCTGGTTGGGTCATTGTCTAGAGCAGGGATTGGCTGTTCTTAAGTCAGGAACCCGCTTTGTATTAGCAGGTTTGCATGCAGCAAAAAAACAGTTATGTGAGCAGTTTCACTTGGAGGTTCACATGGGATGGCAGCACACTTAACGTCTAACACACCAGGTTCATTGTGTTCATAACACTTGTCATTTATTGTAACAACATTTTTTCATAGAGAGGAGAGTAAATAGCCCTTCAGCATGCTCATTCATGAAACAGAAGAGGCTGTACAAGTGAAGACAAGGGCTTTTTATGCAAGTTTTGAAAGATAGGTATTTATTTTTTCTAGAGACAGGAGTTTAGCTCTGTTGCCCAGGCTAGAGTGCAGTGGTGCAATCATAGCTCATTGAAGCCTCGCACTCCTGGGCTCAAGTGGTCCTCCTGTCTCAGCTTCCTGAGTAAGGATATGTATTTCTTAAAAGTTAGTTTATCCACTTCAGATTTCATGTTTTCATTTGTAAGGATAAACTTTTCCCACAAATTTTCAACAATCATTGTAGAAACTAAGGGGGAGAAAGTAATCTCAGTTGTTTTAGAAACGATGAAAAAGTTAAGCATTGTTTACTTGAAGTGGGCAGGGAAGCAGCACTGAGTAAAGTTCAATTGAGTGGTTACAGTCTAGGGCAGTGGTTCCCAACTCTCCGATCAGAATCATCTGGGAAGCATTTTCAAACAGCAAAGTACTTTGAAAACCATTATTAAATAGAATTATGCATGAATTACTGTTTCAGATCCTTTAATGTGGTAGTTGGTGATAATAAGATGAAATTCCTCTGTTGTTAGTAAAATTACGAAATTTAAGTTCTGCAGCATGTCAGGCCAGGATTATTAGGGGGATTCCTTGAAACTAGTGTGTGTTTATTAAAAGGAGAAAGGATAACAATAGAATGTTCTAAAACCAGAAGTCCAAGTGCGTGTCTACTTATGGGACCAATAAATAAAGAACAGACATTTGATTTGAGGTGAGGTAAAAGCCTGAAACATGGAATGGCATTCTGTTTTGATGGATTTTCATTTCTTCGCACTTCTGAGATGGCAAAGCCAACCACTTAGAAGGCTTCCACATCTTTGTCACCTGCCTGGCTCCTGCCCTCTGATGTACCTCTGGGTAGTGAGATGGAAATGGTGCCTGCAGAAGTTGGGGAGAAGGACACTTTCGCACAGCCTCCATGATGTCTTTAACGCAAATATGGATGACAAGGGTCTCTGTTACAGGGGCCTCAGAGCACCTTCGTTTCTTCTCTAGACCGGGGACAGGAGGTATAGAGATAAGGACTGGCAACCAGAGCCTCAGCATCCAAAGATGGACTGAAGTGGGACGGCTGACAGGCACATAACTTAGGGGAGAGGGAATTTCATACATACGATTTTTGTTTTGTGGGTAGGAGGGCTTATCAGCAACACTGATTTTATAATCTGACAATAAATGTCTTTCATTAAAGAGTTTACCTAAATGATGTTTGATTATATGTATAATTTATAAAATATTTATGTATAGTTTGTTTATTCAGGTATAATTTATTGAACACCTACTATGTCCCAGCATATCTGCAAAACTGGGTACATACATACTATCTAACTGCTAATCCACATTTCCAGTCTTACAAAGGACATAATGATTAGTTAAGCCCTAATTTAGATTTGAGGAAACTGAAGCTGACAGAGGGTTAAGTAAATTACCCAAAGTACAGCTAATAAGACCCAGAATCTCAGTCTTACTCCTTGGGATCCTGTGTATTTCCCTGAGTCTTCTAACAACATATGAAAATTCATATCTAAATCAACAAGTGACTGTAATCTGGTACTATAAATACTAAATAAACACTTCTTCATAACACTGTACCAATTCAGCTTTTAAATTTTATTACTTTGCTTTCCTGTCTTTTGCCAACTCTTAACCTAGTTAATCCCAGTTCTGTCGACATTGGACCAGGCTCAGTAAATAAACAAATGAATGGATTTCCAGCCTTTTTTCCCCATCTCTTCCTGCTTTTAGTCCTCTGAATCTGCTTCTTTTCTTACTGCTGCTTTATTTTACAGTGGTTTTGTCAAACATAGAATACAGGACTAAAAATGCAAAGAAATTAGGTCTGTGTTTAATTTTGATGTTTCAAATTTTGAGCTTCCAAGTCTTTGTGGCCACCCAATGAAGTTTGAGTCTGCTTGTTCAGATGTGAAAGGTAAGGGCTGCAGCAGGTTTAAGGGCATCCCTTCCACCCACAGTGGCCCTTCACCACCCTGTTGTCACCTGCACAGGCACTCCCCCATTTGCAGATGAAGAAATGTTCAGAGAAGAAAAATGATGGACCAAAGGTCTGTTTGCACAATTGAAACTCTACCAGTGGACTATTCTATTTTCACAGCTACCTAGTTTCTGCTGATGATTTTTTTAAATGTGAAATAAACAGTGATACTTTCAGGTTTGTAGTTTTGTGATGAACTGGTTTTCAAAACACTTATATCATCTGATTTTCTTTCCCTCTCAACATCCTATGCAACAGGCATGGGGCCAAGTCACCAGGCCAGTCGGTGGCTGAACACTCAGCTTCTAATCCTTGCTACCTCCCATATTTGAAAAAAGTATTTCCTTTTTCCTTTTAAGCCCAACATTACAAAGATGTTTTTTAAAAGAAAAATGTTAAGACTTTATTCAAGATGTGTATCAGGCATTATAACAAAACAGCAGAACTTCAACCTTTGGAATACTGTAATTTTACATCCCTTTGATGCACAGTCCAGTATACTATTTTATTACAGATCGTTCTATAGGGACTACAGAAATGAACTAGAGGAAATGTGCACAGTCACAGTCCAGAATATCAGCTCTGAGAGTGTACACTGTTTGTTAGAGGATGAAGCACATCCTTTGCCATTTCAAATACTGTGCGAGGTGGAGGACTAGGAAGGCTCAAAGATGGTCATGGTTGACAAGCACTCTTATCACAAACACATGGACAGCTTATCACGGAGAACACATTTCAAAGGCCAGCAAAGTGAGCAAGCTATTCACACAAAGCCAGGAGGATTATGACTAAACTCTCCAGTTTATAAGCACAAGTCCACATCTCACCTCCTCAGAACAGATGCTCAATGGCAATTAACTAAAAGTTATGACATGAACATTACAGACTTTCCAGCTAGCATTTTGTAAACAGCCTGTGTCTGTAAGTCAGCAAATTAAAAACATTCAGTTGTATCCTCTAGACAGCACCACACCACTACGTGTACACTTACAGGCTTTCACATTTTATGTCAGTTCATACACAAATGTACAGCTTGTCAGATACGTAAACACATTTTGCCAGAAATATGACAGCTGCTTTCAGTTGTACAGTGAGTGTCTTTAAGAGAGAAACCGACTCCCTAGTCAACACTTGAAGGAAAAATAGTTCCATTTACATTAAGACAGCAGTTTGGATACCTTTATATTTTTCAATCTTGAATTAGAAGTAATAATACAGCATGTCTGAGAATAGAGCGCTTCAAAGTTTTTTTGGCATAGTTAAGTGCAAACTTGATAACCTATATTTGTCGCAACTTTCCATTGTAAAATGGCAAAAATATAGCTTGTTCACAATAGGATTTTAAACTGCTGCTAAAGGCAATTTATTGTTTTGGCAAAAAAAAAAAAAATTGCTAAGAAGCTGTGTAAGCTTTTTTTTTTTTTTTTTTTGCATTCATTTCTGATAATTCTGGGTACTTCAACTAACGGGTAAATACATTTTAAAGAGTATATTCTTCTTCTGTCTGGAACTACTCAATGAGCACAAAGAACATATTTTCTGTCTTAACAGATTTAGGTATTGGTGGGTGTGGGGCACAGAACATGAGCAACAGCTTCTGTTTATCCTCCCAGCCACAAATTTGCTTTTAGGTATATTTTCCTATACCCTTTTGCAAATTACAAATTACAAAATCACCTTCGGAGGAACTATGGGTAGACGGGATTCCAATATGCGTATCTGGCAACAATCAGCTTCAAATCAAACCCTTTCTGGGGTGGCTAAGATCCAGCTAATGTGTCATCAGCAAAGGCCTCTAATATGTGTTTGTGTAGTAATGGAACAGTTTTTAATTGGGCCTCTTTATAGTTGATTGACAGTTAAGTTCTATATGGTATATAACACTAATTCTCTAGTCTTCTGGGCATATCTACGAACAAATACAATCCAAATATGAGTAACTGGGTTGTGACCACTGCATGCATTACACTGAAAGAAACACCCAACTCGAAGCACAAATATATTATTCTTACATTTCAGCTCAGCTCTCAGCGGGGAGAGCAGCTACCTCGGACGACAGTGCCATTTAAACCAGATTCTTTTCAAATAAAATTCTCAATCTAAGTGGAAAGCCCCCTCAGAGAGTGCCTTATTCCCCTACTAAGCAATCCAGGCTTGTATAAAACGTCTGACAAGGCCCGTAGTGCCCACTGAGTGTGAGTCTGCTGTTTACATTCTGCACAGGCCAGGAGGAGGGGAACAGAAGGTGTGAGCCACAGGTGCTCCTAGGTCTGACCAGCAAGTCTAACCCATAAAGATCTCAAGCTCTAAAACCATTCTAGAGCCCACCATTTTGATTGTTACATATGTGTTTCAGATGTATGTTATGGCATATCTGAAACAGCAGAGTTCTCAGTTTTTTTCGTGTTTGTTTTTGCTAAGCTAAACAAGTTTCGCTAGAGTTTGCTAAAACAAGGTGCTCAGAGTGTAAGCTCCTCTGTGGGGAAATCAGCAGTGCTGGTCACAATAAAGGAGAAATCGTCCTTTGTCAAGCACAGAATTACTCCTTCCAACAGCTCTACATGTTCCCATCCTCAAGAAATTGCGCCAAGAGTGAGCTACCTGCCTGTCCCTGGAAAAGATTCAGAAGCTCCTAATCCAGAATCCAGGGAGGAGATGAGCTTCCTGTGACTCTTCTCTTTTACTGGGATGTTCCCCTGACCTCTCATCACACTTTACTGTGTTGTGAAATATTGTTTCTCTTAGTTTGTAACTTGTCTGGTCTTTTGACTAAACAACTATCTAAAGAATATAGACCACATTCCAGCAGGGAAAGGGATGTCTTACTGGAGTTGTATTTGGAAGCTTTATAAGCACATCTGAGACGTTCTCTAGAACCAAAATATTTTTCTATATTTGTTTTTGCAGTTTTCTTACATATCAGAACCTCTGGCAGCCCTTGCAAGTCCATTATATTAAAAGCCAAAAGCCATAAATATGTACATCATAGTTCAAAGTATTAGTACCAAGAACAAAGAAAGTTTAAAAAAATGCTTTGTTTGCATTTACAGGACTAAAAACTAAGTATGCAACAGATAAATTACAAATGTACATCTCAGCAGCATAGGGGTGATTCTCTTATCTTTCTAAAAAACACACTGCTGTCTATAATGACAATCCAATTGTGGAAAATTACCAACCTCAGAAGACTTAAAAGGTCACCACCCCCGCCCCTACTACCTTTCCCTTTAGCCTCTCCCCAGCAAAATAAAGAAAAGGGGGAAAAAATAAATCCTTAGAAGTGGAAGGGGAGAGAGAAAAGGCCATGTTTGTGAGGCTGCACACTCAAAGCACACCCAGCTTGCGGATTTCTATGTTATTAGTGAATAGCTCTTTAAGGCAGAGAAGAAACATTCTGTGGATCCGGTGCTGTTGGCTCATCTCACTCACGTGGTTTCGGTGGCCGAGGATGAGGTACTTTTCTTCCTGAAGCGAGATCGAAGGATTCTAGGCGGTGCCTGGTAGAGAAAACAGAAAGGTGTCCCTCAGTTTGGTGTAAATGTGGAATCTTTTGAGGTCAGCACCTGGAAGGCATTGTGTTGAGACTTCCAGCTCCTTTGGCCAAATGCAGCTGGCTAGGGCTGGGGTCTCCCTGAATCTCCACAACAGGAAGCAATCATCAGAGTCCCATCCCACATATCCCATGAAGCTGAGCCCTTTGAGAGGCTGATGCCTCCCTCTTAAATTATGCTCCTCAATCTCCCAAGGGAACGGTTGTGCAGAATGACACATTTTTCTTGTTTCTGCCTGAGGAGCAAAATTATCTTAAATGATTCAGCAGAAAGAGACACCTCCGCATCGCTTCCTTTGCTTTTGTTATTTCCCTTGGGAACCAGCCTAATGTTATTTGGTACATGCCTCAAATTTCCATCATCAAATTTCCAGTCCCCTTTCTGGATGTGAAACCTCTTAATGTACAGCACACCACACCACACCACAAAGGCAAACACCACCTTGAAGTACAGGTTGAATATCCCTTATCTAGAAATGCTTGGGGTCAGAAGTGTTTTGGATTTCAGATTTTTTTTTTCCAGATTTTGGGATGTTTGCATATACATTCCAATTGAGCACCCCAATCTGGAAATCTGAGATTCAAAATGCTCCTATGAGCATGACCTTTGTACATCTTGTCCGCACTCAAAGAACTTCAGATTTTTTGATTAGGGATGCTCAACTTATATAAAGGGCTCCACCTCATCTCTCACACGAATGACTCTCAAGGGACCCCTCCTTCCATGGGATACACAGATCACAGGAGGAGTTCCTATTTCAATGAAAGTGAAGGGAACATTTTCTGGCACAGCACTCGAGGGGGTTCACACAACTGGCCCCAACCTACCCTCGGCCCCCGTGTCTGTCCACTTCTCTGTATACACAGAGAACTTCTTTCTCTACACTGTGCCCATTCATACCTCTATTCCTTCTGACTGGAAGCCCTTCCCTCCCTCTTCTGTCTTGCATATTTCTAGGCCTCCTGAGGACCCAGCTCAAAAGTCACTTCTGCAAAGGTTTCCCGGAGCCCCTCCTGCCACTGCCCAGCCATGCACAACCAGGCATCGTCACCTCCTTTGTTCTCTCATGTTATGTACATGTCCCACAGCAGAGGACTTTGCACCCAGTGGGAAGGGGGTGTGTGGGGGCCCTGCTCTCTCCCCAGCAGAGTGGGGACTTCTGAGGGCAGGCCCATGTCGCATTCACCACCATTTCCTGGTGAGTGGCTCAGTGCTGGGCAGGCACGTAGAAGGGAGGAAGTGAATGAGCCAGAAAACAAGACACAGGCCCTCTCATAGAGTCCTCATGCTACAGCCTTACCACTAGGAAATGCTTACCAGCCACCTCTGGACAGACACTGAAAACGGAAACAACGGAACCCACCTTTATAGTAATCTGCCTCTTGGCGGGCTGGTGAACAGTAAACAGTAAAGCAGTTTGTGCAGCTTCAATAAACAAAAGCAAAACAGCACAAACCCTTGGGCCTTAGAATTCTTTAGGCTGCGCTCCTCTCCCCATCAGGAGGCTGCCCAGGCCAGATTGCCCAGGCCAGACTCCTCCAGCAGTGTCCAAGCCCAGAACATCCTTTCCCAAACCCTCTAACTTTAAAAGGGATGCATGTGTGCCTCACCTTGCAAAGGAACCTGATGAACTGCACATGGAGGTGGTCATAATTACAGTCCTAACGAATAAGAATGCTAGGCTGCTCAGTGTCTGTGGAAGGGAACATTTCAAGGCATCTCCCCATATAAGTCTCACAAGGGTCTGTACGGAGACTTCCTATTTGCTTCAGATGGCCTCTCAGGCCATGATACTCAGCAGATGGGGAATAGGAGAGGAGACCTTAGGAAGCAGAGAGAAAGACTGGGGTCCTTGCACCTGTGCTCATGACTGGTGACTCCCTACCCACATCACAGAGCAAGGCCCAGGAGGCTCCAGGCTCAGCCCTCCTGCTGCCAGAACTCCATCCACATCCTACAACTGACAATAGTATATATGTCAAGGGTATTGGTTTTGGTAACTCTAAAGGTCTATACCCCTTCACTAACATTTCATGAATAGCTACTTTGTACCAGGCACTATATGCTGTGTCTTGGAGATACAGTGATGAACAAGCCTTGTTCTTATTTATAAAAACTTTTCAAATAACACATTCTGAGTTTTCTTCCCCCAAAACAGTCAATTTGGGTTGCTTTTCACTTGTACGTCAACTTAGAGTGGTAGTTGTTAATACCTGGAAAAACCAAAACAAAACAATAAAGACCTAGATACTTTACCGCTCTCCTATTTGTTTTTCTTTTTTTTTTTTTTTTTTTTTTTTTTTGAGAAGGAGTCTCGCTGTGTCATCCCAGCTGGAGTGCAGCAGTGGTGCAGTCTCACTGCAACCTCCTCCTCCCAGGTTCAAGCGATTCTCCTGCCTCAGTTTCCCAAGTAGCTGGGACTACAGGTGCGAGCCACTACACCCGGCTAATTTTTGTATTTTCAGTAGATAAGGGGTTTTGCCATGTCGGCCAGGCTGGTCTCGAACTCCTGACCTCAGGTGATCCACCTGCCTCGGCCTCCCAAAGTGCTGGGATTACAGGTGTAAGCCACTGCACCCGGCTCAAGCTATTTCTAAATGAAATTAATAGGATTTCCTCTCCTTGGCAAGCAGCTGGATGCTATCCAGTGGCTGGTTCTGCTTGTTTGATGGAAGGAGATCTTTCCACCCCAGGTATTGAGGAGATGTTGGTGCCCCAAGAGATGCTGCTCCCAGGACCCCCAATCTCCAGGGCACAGCCTTTGGACAAACACACTCCAAACCACAGCCCCAGACACTGTGTACCTCCAGGGGCAATTCCGTCCTTCGAGGTGCTTTATACTTGTACATGAAATCCAGCAGGTCTTCCTCCTCCTCGTCAGAAAACGCCAATGGGTTTTGGACCTGGTGGGGCTCCCATGCCTTCACACCACCCTCATTCACATCTCCCTCAACCACTTAATGTCCATTTACAATCTACACAGAAGAGACAAGGTATACCAAGAAGGCATCAGTGCAGAGAGCAGGGAAGGGCAAGGTTAGGCACACAGCACAGCAAACCAGGCCTGTGAGGACAGCTGAGGCCCCTGGGTCTGAGGAAGCACTGATGTTTTGGGGGCCTCCTTACAGGGGATCTGGGATTGTGAAAGTGCAGTTGTATGAATCTCCAGGCACTGTGCACAGAAACAACCACAGACTCAGAATCTACTGAATTCTGAGTAATTCAGTAGATTTACTAAGGGGGCACCACTTCCCTGGGTGAAGAAAGAAGCGGCTTTAACTGAGACACATCAATCCCTGCAGCTCAGTCCTGTGATCCCACACCAGGTGAATGCTCAGGGAAAGAATCTCCTCCAGAGAGGATGGCAGCAGTGATGTGGGGTGGGGTGGGGGAGCAGTTTCTATGTTGTACATACAAGCCATGTTGACATTGTATATTATACTTGCATATTCAATTCCAAGCATTCTGTAAGAGACAGGATATAAAATGCCAGGAGGCCTTAAGGGATAACCTTAAACAAAGCTATATAGTTTTTGTTTTTGTTTTTTTTGTTTTTTTGCGAAGGCCCAGTCCTAGAGAAGCAGAGAAACCTAAGGAAGGAGAATCTGACAGAAGCCTCTGCCAAAAAAAATGATAGCAAGATTCCTGTTTCAGTCTGCCTTGAATACATCTGCAGGAAAAGCTTCAGAATTAATTCATCTCATTGAACGCACAGTATTTTTTAAATGTTAAATGCTAATACATATTCCATGTCATCTGGCTAGGTGGTTCTTCGTTGAGATGTAAAATATCTTCTGCCCCTACCCAGCTTATCTGGTATCACACACACACATTTTTCTATGCTTCATCTATTGTTCTTACCTAGAATCACAGAATGCAAGACTAAGGGGTTCTCAAGTCATCTGGTCCAATCACTGTGAGGCCTCCGGATAGAAACCAGAGCTCTTCCTGAGACACCTTGCTCCTAAGAACATATTCAGCCACCGAATGTGCTCTCTCTCCATCAACAGTGGACTTGCTAGACTATAACACCACCAAGCGTGGAGTAAAAACAGACAACTGAACCCTAATCTTGGGCAGCTTTACCAGTTACCACTGCTGTGCTCCCCAACAGCCAGCAGGCGGCAGCACAACACCCAAAGCTGAATTTTAGGCTGGGCTGTGATTAGTTCAGACTAAGCCTTAGTAAGTAAAGTCCTGAGATAATTGATGTTCCTTTGATTTTTTATATTATTATTATTATTATTATTATTTTATTTCTACTCTGAACTTCCCTCAGCTTATTTATTCTGGGCTCAGTTTGTCCTTTGCTCCCTTCCTCTGTCCTAATCAGCTGCATCCTGTTGAGCACAAAGACCAGTGACTCCAGGGAGCCCTCGCTGAATACTCTGACCCTCCCTGGCCTCCCCACTCTGAGACCCGACAGTGCTTGGAGGCTGTGCCACAGAGCTTGTGTTGGGTGCCCCGGTCCTCATGTCAGTCTCATTGCCTCAGCCAACAGAAGGCATCCTGAGGTTGGGGGGCCATGGCTGATCCTCCCTCAGTCCCTCTGAGCACCTGACCCAGGGCTGGGCACACAGTGGCCACTCATCAACTAAACTAAATAGAATCCTGAAGTCATCTCAGAGATCTCAGCTCTAGTACCAAGTCAGAGCTTGACACCCCCATTAACCAAACCACGAAATTCCTTCTGGACACAGATACCTCCTGCCTGGCAGGAGGGAAAAAAGACCAAAAGCCCTCAGACCAAGGCAAAAACTGCAGAAGCAGCCTGGTCAGCTCCACCCCAGCAGCAAACTCCATGACATGGAAGTGGGGTGGGTACTGCTTCGAGACTGTGCCTCTGCATATGCTGTACCCTCCACATCCAGGTCCAGGGCTTTCCCTGTACGGATGGTTGTAGGTGTCAGAAGGTGGCCCAAAGTCACCATGAGATCTTCAGGCATCTAACAACCCAGGCCAGTTATCCAGTCTGGATTCACTGAGGCTGAGCAATGAACTCACACATTACCAAAATCACCACCATCACTATAATCTCAGTAATAAAACTGAAATGGCTTTGCACATGTTCTCCACTGCAAGGATTGCAGGGTAGAAAAGAAATGACCCTCCAGCCCAGTAGGAGTGATGGTTCAAGGACAACCCAGATATCCAAGCAGGAATAGAAACAAATGCTCAGCTCAGCAGAGGCTGGGAGCAAAAGAGGCCAGTGTGGGCAGTGAGGGAGCCAGAATAGCCTCAGGAAGAAGCTACGGAGAGAACCTCCTAAAAAGAGAACACATCTCCTAGTCACTGTGTCCGCTGAGCATTTCTGCCAAGAGTGTTGTCTATAATATTTGCCTTACTCTCAGAACCAGTGAGAATAAACATTCTAAATAAGACAAGCTTCCACGACGCTGGCTGGCTGTTGCACAGCGGACTGAATCTCTTAACTAATTGTATTTCCCTCTTTGCAGTGGTTTCAAGGAAGCCAGGTGTCTCGACAGTCTACACCTTGATGGCATGCGTTTAAAATGTCCTTCTCCCCACTGATTCCATCTTACTTGCCCACTCCCTTTTCCCCATGCTTCAATTTTCTTACTTTGATTTGCTACTTTAGATCTATTTCCACAAGTAGACCTAACTCCTTTTTATATCAGGAAGGAGTATACATGGAGAAATGAACCCCACAGAACACAGTCCCAAAAGAGGGGCACCAGGAGGAGCATGAGAGTGAGTAGCTGGGTAGAAAATCCCATGCTCTGCCTCCTCCGTGTTCTTGTCCCTGAAGATCTAAAGATTGGTGACCCAACAGGTCCTTACCCCTGGCAACAGGCCTGAAAGAGTATTGCTATCCACATCTTAGTACTCTAATTGGCTCCCAGAGAAAACGTGTATGGGAGGAGGGTCTCCCACCCAAGGTCATGGCCATAACAACTTGCAAACCTCAGGTGATGGTGGCCACAGCCTTGAGCCTGCAGAGCTGCCACTATGATGCCCAAAGCTGGGTTGCTTCTAGGAAAGGGCAGAGTCTCTGCTGTCTTCCACAGCAGGGGAATGGGTGTGTGGCCTTGGCTGATGTTTCTGTATTAGCAAATGTGTCAGCAGGGCTACAGCAGCCGGGGCTGCAGGCTCCACCTCTTCTCTCTGTGGGGAAGGGAGGGAGGGAGAAACTGGCAGAGCCTCTAAGCCCTTTAAAGGCCTGTGTAGCCTGCACTGGGCCCAGGGCTGCCCCACCCCTGCAGTGCAGCAGAACCTCCCCCAGGTTAGCAAAAACATCTCACACAGCACACATTAGCGGGAGCATTAATGGAAGGCAGCAAATGTCTGCAGAAGAGCGCGCCTGTCTGGAACACTTACATCCACGTCCCCAACAGCACCGAGGAGAGAGAAAAGAACATTCCGTTAGAGAAGGGTCTTTAGCACTGAAACTCACACATGTGTGCACCATGCACACATCCCCATCCACACAGACACACACACACACACTCACATGCACACATGTAGACACACACATGCTCACTCACTTCCCATGCTCTAAACCTCAGGCAGCTCCTCCTGCTATAATCAGAAGGACACTGCCCAGAGGCCACACTCAAAATGCAATTCTCTCTCTCTCTCTCTCTCTGAGAGGACAAAAAGGATGACTGCTTTGAAAAATTATGTCCTACATGCTTGATTTTAAAAGGCGGGGAGGGACACCTCTATGACTAACCACGCTGGCAGTAATCCAGAGTTCAGTTCTATATTACATAGAGGTAGGCAGAGAAAAAAAAAAAGAGAGAGAGATAATAATAGACACACAGAAAAAGAGAGACAAAGACATGCAGAAAACAATAGGGAATCGGTTGACAAATGGGGCAGGAACAGAGCAAAGATGGGAAGAGAATGTTCTGGCATCTGAGATGTGCAGCTTAGAATAGAGGCTGCTGCCCTCTGGGGCCTCCAAGCTCTGTCACTGCCCTAAAAGGCACTTAGCAGCCTCCGAAATGCCTCCTTCCCCTACCCCCATCATGAATTAAGACCTGAATTTACAACTCCTAGAAAATGTTCCTGTCTGCTGAGGGATCCTGAGGCTCTGCATGGCCCCAGAGGTAATTTGAATCTTCCCAGGCTTTGGCCTGAGTGAGCGCCCCCTGTGACAACATTTCAGGGGACCACGAGGAAAGTGTCCCCGATAACTGTGAAATCCTCTTACTGCTTAAGAGTCAGCCAATAGCCCCAGGTGCAAGACAGACCTCCCCCAACACCATCTGCCACCACTGCACAACCCAGTAGAGACTGTCAGAGCTGGGAGGACCAAGGGACACCTCATGGAGGGGGAGACTGAGGCCTGCAGAGTACAGGGGCTTTCCCAAGGCCTCAGAGGGAATGGTGTAGGCCAATCATCAAAGGGTTCCTTGCATGCAGACCTGAGAGCCAGGGCACAGGTATTAAGAGGCCCTTGGAGAGGCGTAGGCCCAAGAAAGGAAGGGCTAGGGCAACGGCTTCCAGGTCTTGAGGCTGCCACCAGGCCTCACCTGCTTCCCACTGTCCAGCAACCCCCACCCCAGCAGCTCCCAACCTGCTCGGGGATGAGGAACCAGAACTTGGACACTGAATCCTGGACACACTCTTATGCACATGCAGCCTTCCAGAACTATTCAGTTCCTACAATCAACCACAGCTCTATTGAAATGCACTGGAAACACTGTGTCTGATCATGAAACCACCAGGTATCATGGCAGGGAAGGGCTTCTGAGAGCAGCACAGAGCAGTGTCAGGGGAAGAATGGAGGAGAGGGCAGCCACTCTCCCCAACCCCCAAGTGCCAGTCTCCCAGAATTAGAGGCTTTTGGAATGGCTCACAGAATTTGCAGACTCAAAACTACAGTGTGAATAGACAGAAATCCCTGCAATTGCCTGGAGCCACTGGCACCGCAGGGTCATTTCCCATGAACTAGTGTGTCCACCAGGCCAGCATCTAGTGCCCAGTGCTGGGAACAGCTGAACGCAGCCTCTTCATTTCCAACTTGGACCAGGAGGCCCCACAGGGACACAGGGTTAGAGTCAGAGCTGGTCTGGGATGCTTGTCTCCACCTGCAGCCCTGCTCAGACTCCTCTGTCAGTTCAGTTTGGCCTTATGGCGTCCAAAATCCCCAGCTTTTTTTTTTTTTTTTTTTTTTTTTAGATGGAGTTTCGCTCTTGTTGCCCAGGCTGGAGTGCAATGGCGTGATATCATCTCACCACAACCTCCGCCTCCCAGGTTCAAGCGATTGTCCTGCCTCAGCCTCTCGAGTAGCTGGGATTACAGGCACATGCCACCTCACCTGGCTAATTTTATACTTTTAGTAGAGACGGGGTTTCTCCATGTTGGTCAGGCTGGTCTCAAACTCCTGACCTCAGGTGATCCGCCCACCTCGGTCTCCCAAAGTGCTGGGATTACAGGCGTGAGCCACTGTGCCCAGTCTAATCCCCACCTCTTCTATAAAGGACTTAAAAAGCTGAGCACTGAGAGCCTTAAAAATAAAGCAATGCAGGGAAAACAGGACACGTCACATAATGCAGTTTCCTGTCTTGCTCACTGCCGATGGGGGAGGGGCACGTCATGCCTCCGCAGCACCAGGGCTGGAGCAAAAGCTATATTAGGCACCTTGCGTGCCTTCCTCCCCTGACACCAGCCAGCAGGCTGCAGGCCAGGCATGGCCCCTCTTGCCTTCCAAGCCTAAGGCAGCTTCTCCATGGGGAGCCAGGCAGTGTAAAAGGGGCACTGGATTAGTCCAGGACCCTCACTAGTCCCTAATGTGTCTACTTAAGGTTAGGCAACTGGAGAAGCAGGTCATGGCAACCACTAGGTGGCTGTGGCTCCAGCAAGCCATCACTCACACACTGGGAGGGCAGCAACAGGAGTCTCTGTCCAGAACTGGGAGACCTCCACTCTCCCTGGGGTCTCCTGGCTGCTCCAGGCTATCATCACCACCACCACCACCACCATCATCATCATCATCCTTCCCAGGATTATTATGGCCCTTTCACAGCCACTTTCACAACAGCACAGTGAGGCCGGGAAGCAGGGATCTCATCTCCGTTTTAAGAGGAGGAACTGAAGCTCACAGCAGTTAGGTGATTCACGCAAAGTTGCACAGCTAGTAAGTGGCAAAGCAGGACCAGGGCTCCCTTGGCTGCCCCAGGACCAGAAACCCCTGGAACTTCAGGACTTCATCATTTCAGAGGACCTTAGTCCTCTGAAGTTCCTGTGTCCTTACCTGGAGCACAAGGAAGTATGACCCTGTTGTGGCTTTTTTTTTTTTTTTTTTTTTTTTTTGAGACAGGGTCTTGCTCTGTCACCCAGCTTGAGTGCAATGGCACAATCATGGCTCACTGAAACCCTGACTTCCCAGGCGCAAGCAATTCTCCTGCCTCAGCCTCTCAAGTAGTTGGGACTACAGGTGCACACCACCACACCTGGCTTTTTTTTTTTTTTTAATTGTAGAGATTAATTCTTGCTATGTTGCCCGGGTTGGTCTCGAACTCCTGGGCTCAAGAAATCCTCCCACTTCTGCCTCCCAAAGTTCTGGGATTACAGGCATGAGCCACCGCGCCCAGTGACCCTGTGGTAGTTTTAAGATATCTCCACACATTCTTTGATGCTCCTCCCTTCAAGAGCTGGAGATTAATTCTCCTCCCCTTGAATGTGGGCTGGGCTTAATGACTTGCTTCCAACAAATAGAATAAGGCAGAAGTGATGAGTGTGACTTCAAAAAACAGGGACAGAAAAGGTACCCTGACTTCCTGCCTGCCCTCTCTCTCTTGAATGGCTCACTCTAGGCCAGGCCACCTGCCATGTTGTAAGGACTCTTAAGCAGCCTTGGAGAGGCCCATGAGGTAAGGAGCCTCCAGCCAACAGCCATAAGAATGCCGTCTTGAAAGTGGACCCTCCAGTTTCGTCAAGCCCTCCGATAACTCAGCCCAGGCTGACATCTTGACTGCAGCCTCTTGAGAGACCCTGAGCTAGAACCACCCAGTTAAGCTGCTCCCAGATTTACAGGAACTGTAGGCTACTGTGTTTGCTGTTATAAAGGGTTAACCTCCTGACCCCTCCCTGTGACCGTGCAGCTGAAAGGGAGCCCCAGGGTCAGGTGCCCGCTCCTGGTTAGAAGCTCTTCCCGAGTGGGAGTCCAGCACACTGCGGAGAGGCTGGCTGCTTACTCACCTTTCCAGGTCCTGCAGGTGGAGCAGCAGGTACACACTGTGGGAATGGGGTGGGGGCACCATCAGTGACATCCCCCACTGGACAGGAACCAGCCCTGGGCAAACAGGGAGGCCCTGGAGAGGTGTGGGGATCCCAGTGTGTACAATATAGGGATCCCAGGAAGGTGGGTCTCTGTAGAGACACCAAAGTGGGGAGTCATCTCAGATTCAGTTTCTGCTCAGGTGCAGAAGATACCCTCACCTGGCACACAAAGTCAGTCCTTGCACCCTGCAGCCCTAGGGAAGGCAGGAGACAGAGTCAAAGTTCCCTCTGGGAAATAACTCCAAGCACCCCTGCCCAGAGCCTCCTCCTCTCTTTGCTTTCCAGTTCAGAATGTCCTCCAGGAAACCTCCTCAGACTTACCTCTGAACCCCAAAGTGCTTCGTATCTGGGCATTTGCAAAGGCCTAACTGGCTGCTGCCTTGTACACGCCATTGGTCTTGGTGCACATCTGGGCCTTGGCATAGAGTAGGTGCTCACTAAATACATGCTCACTGAGTGACTCCAAGTCCATGGAAGGCCAGGATCATTCTTTCAACATTTCTTGTACACTTCCTGGTGTCCAGTGCTAGGCATTCAGCATATGGTATCTAACTACACACCTCCCAGCTCATTCTGCAGGGAGGGCCATGTCAATCCCTGCCTGCCCTGACCCTTTAAGCAAAGAGGAAAACTCCAGGCAAGAGAGAGGGTCAGGCCAAATACACTGCCCAGCCCCATTCTGGGTGCTGAAAGCAGCAGGAAAGAACTCTCCTTCCCCTTCTCCAATGCCCAGACCCTGTGTCCTCAGCGCACATGCAGAGGTCTCTGTGTGCCAGGCATGTGGTGGGTATGTTGGGTAGGCATTTACAGAGGGAAGCACAGAACCCTTGTCTGTCTGCCAGGAGCTTGCAGCACTGAATGACCGTGCAGGGATAGTCTTTGTGCCCCTTCCTCCCTTCCTCGTTTGTGTGCATCTTCCTTCCTTTTCTCAAGATGCAGGAGGTCACATGGATGTCCCTTCTTGGCTCACAGCAAATGGCCCACACTGGTTCATGGGATCCCCCTCACTTTTTTTTTTTTTTTTTTTAAATGAGACAGAGTTTTGCTCTCGTTGCCCAGGCTGGAGTGCAATGGCGTGATCTCAGCTCACCGCAACCTCTGCCTCCTGGGTTCAAGCAATTCTCCAGCCTCAGCCTCCCAAGTAGCTGGGATTACAGGCACCCGCCTTCACGCCCGGCTAATTTTGTATTTTTAGTAGAGACGGGGTTTCTCTATGTTGGTCAGGCTGGTCTCAAACTCTCTACCTCAGGTGATCCACCCGCCTTGGCCTCCCAAAGTGCTGGGATTACAGGCGTGAGCCACCACGCCTGGCAACCCTTTTTATGTGCCTTTACGTGACTTTTATTCCCACACCCCACTCACATTCTCCTTCCTTCTCAAGGAGTGTCACTTTTAATATTTTAGTGTGCAACTTTTTGTTTGAACATGTTCTTCATATAAACTCCGTATTGTTACTTTGCATGATAGGCATATATTTTTTACATAAATTGTTAGATAAAATCTCATTCTGTTTTGCAGTTTTCTTCACCTGGCATCATGCTTTCAAGTTCCATTGTGTGCACATTTAATCTGTTGCTTCCAGCGGCTGCAGAGAATTCCATGAGGTGCAGCTCCCACCTCTCTCCAGGTTGTCTTCAACTCCTGCCACCTGTCCAGGGTTTGCAAATTCTATGGTTTGCTCTCCTCACAACCCTAAGACATAGGCTGAATAGGGACTACTGGGCCTTTTTTACAAAGAAGAAAGCCTAAGGGAATCAGGTCTGTCCTCTGTGCCAAGGTCAAATCTATGGTAGCGACTGCCTGGGTTGTTCTGAGAGAAATTCTGAGGCTGAATTGAGGCTCAGGAGGAATGAGCGTGCCTTGCTGTGCTGCATTTGCTGTGTCTGCACAGGCCCGGCATCTCCCAGCCAGGATGAAGTCTAGCCTCTTCCCCTCTTCTGGGGCTCTTTCTGCTACCTGATCTGGCCTGGCATCTGAGGCCCACACTGGGGGCTGAGCTGGGAAGAGTACACCAGCCCGGTATAAATTGGCTTCCTCTGCCAGACTTCCTCCCAGGCATGTTGACCTTACTTCAGGGTATGATAGCCCAAGAGCCTCTGACCCAGGAAATTCTGCCCCATATCCAGGCCCCAGGCCATCTTTCACCTGTCTTCCTTTTTTTTTTTTTTTTTTAAGATGGAGTTTCACTCTTGTTGCCCAGACTGGAGTGCAATGGCACGACCTCATCTCAGTGCAACCTCCGCCTCCTGGATTCAAGCAATTCTCCTGCCTCAGCTACTCCATGAGTAGCTGGGATTACAGGCATGCGCCACCACACCTGGCTAATTTTGTATTTTTAGTAGAGACGGGGTTTCTCCATGTTGGTCAGGCTGGTCTTGAACTCCTGACCTCAGGTGATCCACCCTCCTCAGGCTCCCAAAGTGCTGGGATTATAGGTGTGAACCACTGCACCTGGCTCCTGTCTTCCTTTTTGAGATGGCTTTTATTTTAGGCTCCAGAACAGCTGGAAAGAGCACCACACTGTCCCTGGCCTCCCTGCTGGGTTGCACCTTTCCTCTTTGCCCCCTGCAGTCATAGGGGCTGAGGCCAAGGGGGCCAGCAGTGAGGAGGGCTGGGGCATGATGCAGCACAGCTGGTCATCTCAGCCTGGGACAGCCGGAACACTCCCCACTGCCTCCCTGGGGCATGGCAGGGGATGTCATCACCTCTGCTCATGGAGAGTGGCAGAGCCAGTGCCAAAGCAAATCATCCCAAACGCTTTTCTACCTGGTGCTGGGCTGGGAAGATGCTTCAGGCCCAGAAGACACTGCCGTCTCCCTGCAGACCCTGCCAGCTTTTTGCATTCCCAGTTCTGAGGCTGCCCTGAATAATTCACCGGGGGAGGTCTAGGCAGGAGGCCTGGATTCTGGGCCTGGGGGCCTCAGCCCAGTGCACAACCTCTCTGAGCCTGCTTCCTCCACTGGGCTCACCTCTAAAATGGCAACACAGACTCTTAGAGGCAAAGGGACACCAGGGACACCTACACCCGCTTCCTAGCCAAAGCAGGAATCCCTCCCTCGAACCTGACCATCCAGCTTTGGCTTGTGTCCTTCCAATGTCAAGGATCTCACTACCTCCCAAGATGGCCCATTTTGCTCCTGGACACTTTCAGCATGACAATGAGCCTTCTCAGGAGAGACAAATTAAAAAAAGAACAATGATAACAGCTACTATGTACTGGTGCCAGGCATGACCATAAGCACTTTTACATGGCTTGTTTCATTTGAAGCCTCACAACAACTCTACAAAGGGGTGTCATTCCTTGTGTAGATAAGAAATCTAGGGTGCAGAGAGGGTAAACAGCTTGCCTGGGTCATGCGGCGAGCAAGTGGCTACCCCCTTCGAACTTCACCCCACTGCTTCTTGCCCTCTGCCCTCTGGGTTTCACTGAATTGAGGCCCCTTTTCCATCTAAGGGGCAGCTTTCATCTGAGGCTTGGTAGACGATGAGCTGATGCAGTGTGGAGATGAGACCTAACTCTGTTTTGTATCCCTATTTCTGGGGCAGTGTCCGGCAGATCAGAAGCTGTAGATGCTTGACAAAGCCTGGATGGTTGATGAGTGAGTGACCAAGGGCACTGGCCCCGGAGTCAGGAGGCCACGCTCTACTGCAGCCCAGCATGGGTGACCCTGAACAGTCCCCTTCTCTGGACCTCTGTCTCTTCACCGGTAAAATCACTGGGTTTGACTGAAAGATCCCTGAGGTCATTTCCTGTCTGGCCTTTTGGGATTCCATTCCTGGGGTGGGGGGGTCCCTCAGGAGGTAACCCCTCCCTGAGGTGGCCATCACCCCCACAGCCGAGCATCCACCTCCCCAACCCTGCCCTGCTTCCAGCAGTGACAGGGTTAAAACATCTCCCAACAGAAAAGCCACAGTCTTAAGACCTGCGAAGGGCCAAGGGGACACTGCTGAGAGGGAGGAAATGGATGGAGCCCTGAGCTGCACTTGGCTCTGAGCATGAGTTGCCATTCCCAGGAAGCCGCAGGCCTCATGCCTTCCTATTGATGGCTAAGACCCCCGGGCATCAGATGCGTTCTGTCAGGACATGGGGCTTATGGCCAAGGTGTACCCTTCAGGCTGTACCTTACAGCACACGGTCACAGGTGGCCAGACATCTCCGTTTATAGATTAAAGGGCCACGCAGTCACCAGACATACGTTGTGGACATAGATTCCCACCCCTCTCACCCCAGCGAGGCAGATGTGGTGATCCAGAACCGTCCCCCACACCCCCACCATCAGTCCTGGGCAGCTGCTGTGCTCAGCCCCTGGGAGCCAAGGCCCCTGGCATCCTCCTAAGGAGCAGCCTGGGAAATTGTGTGCCCCTAGCCCGTGCCCCCACCCTCCATGAGCCTGAAACACATGCTGGTGGATCCGATGCCAGGGGGGTCCCAAACGTGGCTACATCTCAATGAAATCACACTTCTGGGTCTCACCCCAGACCTACTGAAGCCTCTGTGGATGGGCCCAGGACTTTGCATGTTTAACGAGGTCCCCAGGTCAGTCCCAATACCAGCAATCCCACGATGGGCGTGTGACACCAAAGTCAGACATTGGAGGCAGAGGTGTGGTTACTGTAAGGTCCGGGTCACCACAGGAATGAGAACTCAGAGCTAGCATGGCCTTTGGTATGCAGAGGCTGGGGGTGGTGTGAGGTACATGACAGGTCAGAGATGACAAGGAGACAGCAGAGTGAGAGAGAGGACAGGCAATATTCAGGCAGGGAAGAGGGCCTGTGAGAGCAGTAAGCCCCGGGTGAGAAGACAACGTTCAGGTGTCAACAGGTACGCCTCCCCGGAGTCTGAGAAGACAACACAGAAGGCTCCCGGGGCCCAGGTCCAGTTGTGCCTGCTGCCTCCAGGCTTTGCCTAGACACTAGCCCCCAACTACCCCCAATTCCCCAGACAATCATATGGAGGAAGGGGGACCCTTTGGTGCAAGTGACCTAACCCTGTCCCTGATCAGAGTCACCAGGCCGGTTTCCTGGCCTGGCCTGAGGGGTGCTCCACCCCTTGGCTGACCTGGCATGATCTCATGGACACCTCTGTTGGTGGCAGGTCCGTGGGGCCAGGGCCAGGCTGCATGCCACACTGCAGACTGGGCCTCTCTCAATGAAAGCGAGGCCCAAGGAGTGGGAAAGAGGGGAAGTAAAGTGACACCTACCTGAGCTGCTAGCACTCTCAGAAGCACTCCTGGACATCTTAGGCTGGCCGTGTTTGCCGCTGGCCCGCCCAGACCCCGGTGGTGGGGGGCCCGAGGGAGCAGGGGTGCCGTCTCCCCTGATGGTGGTGAGGTCCTGCATGCTGAAGCTCCGCAGTCTCTCCGATAAGGCACCCTGTCCCTGGATACAACACAGGAGGGGCACACGTCAGAGGTCCTGCTCCACAGGTCAGACTCGACAAAGGCCAAGAGGGAGCTCTGATGGTCAGCAAGGTGGAAATCAAGACCTGGATCAACTCTGAGGTGCAGGTGCCCAGACATAGCTGCTGGAAACACAGAGAGGGTCAAATCCCGGAATTTTCCAGGGCCTCCTCTGGGGCTCAGCAATTGCTCCTTTGGCTCCAGGCTCCCTCCCTACCCTCAGACACCACTGCGATGATGATATGATGATGGTCCGGAGCCTCAGACAGACCCAGGGCCAAGGGCTCAGACAGACCCAGGGCCAAGGGCGTGACCACTGCCTGCAGCTCCTACTCCCTCCAGGCCACCTGCTGCTTCTCTTGCTTTGCATAAATAAAAATCCACATGTATCTCCGTTTTTCTCAGTACATGAGAATCTGGTCAGGCAATCAAAACCTAATATTCTATGTGCTTAGTTCTTATTATTTTCAAAGGACACAAAATACAGACAATATTTTTCTAAATGTTTGACCACAGAAACTTCTTTTATTTGTATAGCATATTACTGTCTACGAGGCACATTTACTTCTGCTGGTGCATTTCAGCTTCGTAAAATACCCAAAAGGTAATGAATCAGAAAGGAAAAAAATGATTTAAAAAAAACCCTGCTGACTGTAACCATTTCATATTCTGAGGGAGACAGAGAATTAATCTCGGGGGGCGAATTTTTCTTTTATTTAGAAAGCAAGATCAATGCATTTTACTTACGAAAGAGCAGCTCCTCACTGTCTGGATGAGAGAAGGTGTCAGAGTGAAAATGATCACAGTGAAGGCTCAGGGATGGTGGCATTGCTTTAAATGTGCCTCAGGGGCTGCAGAGAGAGGCTACAGAAACCTGAGAGTGGGAGGAGACTGGGGAAATTGAGAATCGGCTAGGATTTGGAGCAAGAAGTGACAGGCAAGTAACCATCAGGCAAATGAATGAACTCAGACATCTTCAGAAAGAAGAAAGCCTGGAGGGTGTGCAGGCTTCCCTCGGGTGCATGGCACTGCAGTGGCATGGAAGAGGTATTCTATGCCACTTGGATAATGAAGGAAAGAGTGGTCCCAGAGATCTGGGGGACTTGGGGACAATACTGCACAACAGACATAACAGAACCAACAAATCAGCACAAAATCAATTCAAGCCGCTGACAAGAGGGCTGCTGGTGGGATTGATGAAACAAGCAAGGGCCAAAACAGTTGAGTAAGAGGTTTTCAGGGGTGAGAGAAGGGTTTGGAAGATTTTTTCATTTTACTTAATATAAAAAATAATGAAAATGAACCAACAAAGCACAGCAATTCGCTGAAGTGAAAAATCCAGATAGGATCAAGGAGCAGATGCAAAATGAGTTCATTAGAGGGGAGGGGGAAACAAAAGGGGCTTGCAGGCAGGTTTAGAAGAAATGCCAGAAGAGGCCAGGTGTGGTGGCTCATGCCTGTAATCCCAGTACTTTGGGAGGCTCAGGCATGAGGATTGCTTGAGTCCAGGAGTTTGAGACCAGCCTGGGCAATATAGTGAGACCCTGTATCTACAAAAAATTTTAAAAACTAGCTGGGCATGGTGGTATGTGTCTGTAGTTCCAGCTACTCGGGACACTGAGGTGGGAGGACTGCCTGAGCCCAAGAGGTAGAGCCTGCAGTGAGCCGGGATCATACCACTGCACTCTAGTCTGGGCAACAGAGTGAGGCCCTGTCTCAAAAAAATAAAAAGAAAGACGTGCCAGACTAAAAGCAAGATGCACTAAAATATGAACTAGATCTGTTCCCAATCTACCAAAGATATAAAAACCAAGTCGCCAGGAAACCAGCAACAATAACACAAAGAAAACTATTTAAATAGACTTGTAAGTCCAGGCCAAGAAGTATTTGGAGGATATTATGTGAAAAAAAGACAGAAATAACCCTGGTTACCTCAGACACTGCTCTAGAGTGATGGTTGGGCAAGGGTCCAAGGCCTCACGTCCTTGGCAGGAACAGCTGGGTGGTCTTTGCCAACAAAATGGAGGCTGGACCAGCCAGACACCCATTATATAACCCCTCAAATATAACAGCCAATGATCCATGATTATTTTACTCAGAAACATTCTAGGTAGCATCTAGAATTTAGAAGAAATTTGATGACTAAGGAACAAAACTTGATTCTGAAATGAGTGATAAAATATTCTGCTAACTATAAGTGAGTAACTCAATGTTAGGTTAGTGTTCAAGCAAACTATTCACTGACTCACTCTTTCATTCATCCTCTCATTTCTTCATTTACTTTACTTGTTCAACAATTACCAAGTACTTTTTATGGGCAAGAACATGGTGCTAGGTGTTAACATGAAACACCAAAAATGCAGTTTGATTTCTGAGAAAGCGTAAAATGACAAATGTACAGATACAACACAGAAGTGCCCCAGCAGAAGCTACAGAAAGTGAAGATTGAGAACAGTAGTTCCTGAGTCAGGCCTTGATTCAAATTCCAGCCCTGTCATTCAACAGCTGAGTGATCTTAACCTCTCTCCGCCTCAAGACCTTCATTTGCAGAAGAGGATCCAAATGGCCGGCTGCTGGTGCGGATTTAATGAGATTACATCCTTAAGGTGCCCATCACATAGCCCATTGCATATTTAGTCTTCAAAAATGTCAACTATGATGATAATGATGTTGATGCTGTGGCTACTGCCTAAGATACAAAGGTTGCTATTGAAAGCTATTGAAAGCTGCCTAAGACACAAAGGTTGCTATTGAAAGCTATTGAAAGCTGCCTAAGACACAAAGGTTGCTATTGAAAGCAGAGGTGGAAAAGGTCACTTCCTGAGCTTCATGACCCCAAGCCCAAATAAACGGCCAGGGATGAATTCCCTCAATACAGTTTGCCAGTTCTTGCTCATTGTCGCTCAGCAACATATGTGAGAGAAAGCAACAGCAGGCATCGTACACGTTCATTTTAGCAAAGTGCTCCATTCAACTCCCAGAAGCCAGCCAGTCTAGCTCCAATATCACACTGGCAGTGGCAGAGGTTAGGAAAGAGAGGGAGATAATAATAGCTCAGTATCAACCTAGGCCTGTGTCCGAGGAAATTATAGTGGCACAGATACAAGACTCCTGAAAACAAATTAGCCCTTGCCCATCAAAACACTCTGAGACGGTTAAAATCAATATGCCTGACTGGGTGCAGTGGTGCACGCCTGTAATCCCAGCACTTTGGGAGGCCAAGGCAGGTGGATCACTTGAGGTCAGGAGTTTGAGACCAGCCTGACCAACATGGTGAAACCTCGTCTCCACTAAAAATACAAAATTAGCCAGGCGTGGTGGTGCACGCCTGTAATCCCAGCTACTTGGGAGGCTGAGGCAGGAGAATCTCTTGAACCCAGGAGGCGGAGGTTGCAGTGAGCCAAGATCACGCCATTGCACTCCAGCCTGGGCAACAAGAGCAAAAACTTCATCTCAAAAAAAAAAACAAAAAAAAAAAACAGCATGCCTCTCTCATTTGTAAACCTTTCAGCCCTTCTCAGTCTCTACACAAAATCTCATTCCTTCCTGTTCACTTTCCACAAACCCCATTCCACACTGTCAGTTCAGCTCCGCTCTGCAGAATCTTTGTTATTCTGGACCATTGTCTTCTGGGAAGAACCACGAGTTGTTCATTGGTATTCTGCAAAATTGCTTTCCCTACTTTGGGGAAATAAATTTGGATTCTCTAAATTTGGAAAGCGTTAATACCATATTCCCCATAATTCCATGAGCCACATTATCATACTAAAAGCTCTGAGAAGGCCCATCTGGTGGTGCATGCCTGCAATCCCAGCACTTCGGAGGATAAGGCGGGAGGATTGCTGGAGCCCAGGATTGCTGGAGCCCAGGAGTTCAAGACCAGCCCAGGCAACATAGGTAGACTCTGTCTCTATTTTTAAAATTTAAAAAGACATCACTAAGTTACCAGAATAATAATGACAGCACCCACCTACTCCTAGACTTCTTGAAAATGATTTTCATCAATTTTAAGACATATTTTTCTTTTTTTTAAAATTATTATTATACTTTAGGTTTTATGGTACATGTGCACAATGTGCAGGTTAGTTACATATGTATACATGTGCCATGCTGGTGCACTGCACCCACTAACTCGTCATCTAGCATTAGGTATATCTCCCAATGCTATCCCTCCCCCCACCCCACAACAGTCCCCGAAGTGTGATGTTCCCCTTCCTGTGTCCATGTGTTCTCATTGTTTAATTCCCACCTATGAGTGAGAATATGCGGTGTTTGGTTTTTTGTTCTTGCGACAGTTTACTGAGAATGATGATTTCCAATTTCATCCATGTCCCTACAAAGGACATGAACTCATCATTTTTTATGGCTGCATAGTATTCCATGGTGTATATGTGCCACATTTTCTTAATCCAGTAATTTTAAGACATATTTTTCATCTCTGAAATCGGGGTGGGTCTTACAATTGCTGCTGTCCTGACATCATTGTCAATGCCTACACATAGATATACTTGGTTGTTATTTTCCCTGGCATAACTGGACAACTGAAACCCCTAAGTGTTTAATTAACAAACCATTTAAGAACTGTTTGAGAAAGGAATATGAATCTCAGTTGTCTAACACATATCTCACTGACACTTTCTGGTATGATCAAGAAACTGGCAGCATCAAAACTGGCATGAATGAAAATCCCAGAAACAACAGCTCGACATCACCCAACACACTGGAAGGAACAGAGAATGATATGGCACAGTCATAAGTGGATACTGACACGCTGAGTTGAAAAGTGATTCAGGAGACTCTGAAAGTGAAAAAGTGAGGTTAGAGAGATCTTAACCACTTATTGTGCTAATGCGTTCCTTTTTTTCTCTTTCTTTTTTTTTTTTTTTTTTGTTGTTGTTTTTTGTTTGAGATGGAGTTTTGCTCTTGTCAGCCAGGCTGGAGTGCAATGGCACAATCTTGGCTCACTGCAACCTCTGCCTCCCAGGTTCAAAAGATTCTCCTGTCTCAGCCTCCTGAGTAGCTGGGATCACAGGCGCCCACAACCACGCCTGGCTAATTTTTGTATTTTTAGTAGAGAGGGGGTTTCACCATATTGGCCAGGCTGGTCTCAAACTCCTGACCTCAGGTGATCCACCCACCTCGGCCTCCCAAAGTGCTGGGACAGGTGTGAGCCACCGTGCCCAGCTGTGTTCCTTTTAATGTATTTATAAAAGAGACAAAAAAAGATGTCTAAGAGTCTTTTTAATAAGAAGAAATAAACATTCTGGCTGGGCGCAGTGGCTCATGCCTGTAATCCCAGCACTTTGGAAGGCCAAGACGAGTGGATCACCTGAGGTCGGGAGTTTGAGACCAGCCTGACCAACATGGAGAAACTTCATCTCTACTAAAAACACAAAATTAGCCGGGCATGGTGGTGCATGCCTGTAATCCCAGCTACTCCGGAGGCTGAGGCAGGAAAATCGCTTGAACCCGGGAGGCAGAGGTTGCAGTGAGCCGAGATCGTGCCATTGCACTCCAGCCTGGACAACAAGAGCAAAACTCTGTCTCAAAAATAGTAATAATAAATAAATAAATAAATAAACATTCTAAGTGAAAAAACATTGTGTCCTAATTTAATTGGCAATATTATCTTTCTTAGTGGAACATAAGATAATGATGTGTCTCAGAAACCACAGCTTTTTAGATTCAATGAAATATGGTTGCACTTCTCAGAGCAGCTTTCTCTACTCATCCCAGTTCCCTGTAATATGCTGTCACTACAGCCTTTGAGCTGTACTTCTCTCTTGTACTCCACACAATGATATTTAAGTATTTCTATTGTCTGTTTTATTCACTATTGCAGCCTTGGCATCTGCCACTCTACTTGATACACATTTGGGGTTAAAGAGTTGCATAAATGAACGTATGACCATTTATGGAGCTGCTGCCTGGGTGAAGTGTGACAGTGGGAAATCCCCACCTCAGCCTGATACATCAGCCAGGGTCCCAGACCTGAAAGAGGATCCTGCTGAACAAGCCTTGAGATGTGTCTGCAAGGAGTGTATAAGAAGTGTCAGAGGGCTGTGGGTGCACAGGGCAGAGGGCACACATCGGAGAGGCAAGGCGTCCCAGAGGAGACTGCGCTTGAACTTGGGTGGGTGGAGGACTTGGGTAGGTGAAGATGGAGACCAGGTAGAAAAAGAAGGAATATGTGTTAGTATTTGTCACCACTGAGAACGGCCATTTCAATCCACCCTAAGTGAGGTCTTTGTAGTTTTGTGTGCTAAGGAGATGGGGGTCCACTTATACCTTGTTCATGGCCAGGGATGTATCTGAATAGCGGAAATGACTGCAAAAAGGCTACGTGGTTTCTTTGTAAACAACCATGCCAGTGGAAGGCAGGGGTAAGAGTAAGACTTACTCTTCACTGGACACTCTCTTTTGTCCTTTTATAATTCTGCACCAAGAACATGCATTACCTTTAAAAAATAAGTACAATTTAATTTTCAGTAACACCTGCAGCACTCACTTAAGGTCACCCTGAGGACCTATTTTGTGAATATACAGTGTGCATGATGCTGAGCAATGCCATCTAGACCAAAAAAAAAAAGACATAGGAGTAATTAAAACAGCAATAACAGCAACACAGAACTAAGAAGGAGTACATGGTATCTCCAGAAACTGAATGAGTGTTGAGCCCTTAATGAGGTCCTCTTTTCCAGAGGGACACACCAAGTCACAGGGGAAGGCTCCAGCAAAGCACGAAGTTTAGCCCATCTCACTTGACACAATATCTAATGCCTGCTACTGAGGACAACAATAAAGACAAAGGGTTTTAGTGAGTCAGGAAATTCATAACAAAGCCACCAGCACAACCACATTTCCCACCGGTAATTCAGAAGGAGTTAGTACTTCCTTCCAAACCCCATGGGGTGCCCGCCTCACTGGTGGAGTGAGCCTCCACAGCCATACATGCGCCACATCCAAGCCAAGCAGGCTCCCAATGACATGCTGCATGAGGACCAGGCCCTTGTCTGTGACACAAAATGGGATTAACAAACCAAACAGAGAAGGAGAATTTCTACTGCAATAGCATCCATCATCAAATTCAATCCATTCTCCAGGCATTAAACAAAGAAAAAAAAAAAACCCAAGTAAGTTAATCACATGTTAGATGCTACCAAATTCACACCATAAGAGTCTCTGGAAAGACAATGAAGTGGAGCCCGGCTCTGTGTGCCCCACATGGATTAACACACACGCACACGCAGGTGCCAAGGCAGGGGGGACACCTGCCTCTGATCCAGACCACGTGCTGGTGAGCAGAGCCGGCGGCCTGGCCTCGCCGCCCGACTGGATCAGTTTGGAGTTAGTCACACCTCTCAACAGGGTTACCTGCCCTTCTCTCAGGTCCAAAGAGAAGATAAAATGAAAGAGTCGAGCCACCTGATGAAGGGGAAAAGGAGAAAAAAGCCATGGGCACCAAGGCAACAAAATGGGGTTGAAGGGAGCCATATCTTCACCTCTTTCCTGACAGCACTCCCTCGCTCACTCACCCATTTATTCACTCACTCGCAACAGATGCTGCTGGAGTGTTCACGAAGCTCTGCGTGAAGCACCGCAGAGGAACAAAGACGAGGATGGTACGGTCCCTGCTCCCATGGAGCTCACAGTCTAGCTGGGGCATCAAGACACAAAAGTGCATACAAGGCCACAAGTGACAAAGATGACCAACATCATGCCAGAGTACAGGGCAGGGGATGGCACCGTCACCATGGCTAGGCACGCGCAGAGGCCTCATCCTCTCACACAAGGGGTCAAACCCGAGTGAGGAGTGAGGTGAGGGCTGCATCCTCTGAAGCAGGCGGGGGAAGGTGCGTGCTGGCGGGGAAGTGCTTTGGGCCAGGGCGTGAGAGTGGATGAAAACCCAAGGTGCACCTGGGAAACGGTGAGTGAACCCACCTGGGGAGAAGAGGCTTTGGTGCCAGTGAGTAAAAGGAGACCAGCCTGGGAGAATTCGGCTTCAGCTGCCTAAACTTGGTTTTTGACAATAAACTGAGTACTCCACTGAAGGTTTTTGAGAGGTGAGCAGTGTGAAGGAGGCAGGATGTTGAATGATGAGAACATCCTAGATATGCCACGTGGCACACACCAAGAACTTGCCCCCAGTATCTGTTCTCCCCTTTTCTCTCACTTTGCAGCAGGCACGTGGTTGTCTGGAATACAGACGGTATTTTCTAGTCTCCTTTCTGGGAAGTGCCCTTAAGGAGAGACAGCAGGCAAGAACAAGCATTAACTGGTGAGGGAGGCGGGCTTGGTGCTTCTGGTTCAGAGCAGGCTGGATGGGAGGTGAGGAGTGGAAGCCTGGGAGGTGAGAAAGGCCTGTGCTGACCAATGACCAATGACTTGCTCAGGCGAGTCGGGTCTCTGTAGCCAGACCAAGCCTGGCCATCTGAGCCAGGCCCTTGCCTGGTGATGGAGAGTACACCAGGAGGGACCCTCCACATACAGCATCTGCCCCGGCCTCACCTGTGGATGTCTCAGCTGGAAGCTTTGCCTCGTCTATGCTTCCTCCTTCAGAGGCAAAGGCCCTGCTGGAAAGGGACAATGAGAAGGCACGAAGGACTAAGGGTGGGAAGGGGGACCCACAGGACAAATCTGCCCAGCCGCTGGTGCAAAGTGAGCTCTAATTATACTGGTGTGCAAACATGCCCACCTATCGCACGTGATCGAGCTTTACAGAAACTGTGACTTACGGTGACAGGTACTTGTGATCCTCATTCCTTCACCCTGCATTAAGTGTTTCCCAGCCTTGCCGCAAGGCCGAGAGAGCTGATCGATCGTCAGAAGAGCAGTACCCTGGGGTGTGACAGACTCTAAAATCCTCAGTGAGGGACAGTCCAGGTACTCAGCCACCAGGGCCTGGTAGTGTAATCCAAGCACAAAAATGGCCAGGAAGTGTCAGTTTAGGGTGTGTGTGTTGTGATGGGGAGGGCTTGGAGTGATGCAAGGATACTGGAGGAACTAGAGACCCTGGTGCTGATCACGGCTCAACAACTAACAGCTGCATGACCTTGGGCAAGTCACTCAAACCCCTGCTTGGTTTCCTCCCTGAAGTGAGGGTTCCAGCTGCTCCAGCAGCCCATGTTTGACCTTCCTCCTGTCTTGGCGGGTGGCAGGTGCTCACATGTCATAAGCTGCCCCTCAGGGGCCCACACACCTCAGGGTGGAAGAGGAGGAAGAAGCACCCCTATGAAAAGTCAGGCCCAGAACAGTGGGGAACCCTGAGCCCAGGGGAGCATGGCTTGTGCAGGAAGACACAGCACATGTGAGGTGGGCCAGGACAAGGTAGGAAAGTCAGCTGCCAGTACAGAAGAGCCTGACTTGTAAATAACATCCCAATACCAGGGCCTGACTTGTTTTTTTTTATTCTGTTCAACAGTGAAGAAAGAGAAGATCATAATCAGCCTGAGATCAAACTGATATGTGAGCAAATAACAGGCAACCTTTATTAAACATTTATTATGAGCTCTGCATTCTGTGAAGTCTTTACACTGCCTCATAACTCCTGTGGCAGGTACTATGATCATCCCTGTTTGCAGGTGAAGAAGCGAGGTTCACAGAGGTACAGCAGTAAGTAGGGAGCTGGGACTTTTAAACCTGGCCTGCTTATCTCCAAAGCCCAACCTTGGATATCCTTGATTCTAAGTATTGCTCTGTTGGTCATGGCAGCTAAAAATATGCACAACAGTCTTTCATTCCTTTAACATTTACTGAGCACCTATGGAGATGCAGGTAAGACACATATACATGATGACATTAGTGCAGAGGACCCAGGAGTGAGAGGCCAGTTCTACCTAGGGATCAGAGGAGGCTTCATGGAGGAGATGGCATTCACCTGGAAGAGTGGGGAGGATTTCAAAGAGGTAGAAACAGAGGTAGATGAAGCACCAACATGAGCAAAGGCAGAGGCAAGAAAGAGAAAATTCTGGAAACAGCGCTCAGAGTTGCTATTTCCAGAATAGTACAGAAGGCAGTTCTGTGAATGCAGTATCACAAGAGCCAGAGAGGTAAGGAGAGACAAGACTGAAAGGCTAGGATCAGGGTCGGACTGCACAGGACTTAAACAGGAAGGGAGAGAGCAGTCGACCATTTGGGTAGCTACTGCAACAGTCCAAGCTAGAAGGAAGGGTGTGGAGGAAGGTCCAAAAGCAGAGAAGGGATGTCAAATGGTTAGGACTTGAAGAGTAAGTGGGAGGAAGGTGGGGCATCAAAGGTAACAGAGATTTGGAGCTTGGGTGCCTGACAAGATGGTAATTTCATTATCATCAGACGTGGGACACACGGAAGGGCAGATTTGGAGTTACAGGACTGTTGACTAAAGTACGAAGGAAACAAGGGAGATGTTCAGCAGAGAACCAGGAACACTTGGATTGAGCCCTGGGCAGAGAAGCCCAGCTGGGAACCAGGTCATCAGGTGACAGCTGAAGGTGAGGGACAAGATGAGATGGTGCTAGGAGAGAGAGGAGAGAAAGGTGGGGCCCAGAGAAATTCATCTAACACTGAGGAGTGAGGAAAGGAGGGAGGAGGCAAACATGAGAGGGGAATCAGAGAGAAGAGGAGAACGAGGAGGTGCCGTGTCACCACAGCCAAGAGACAGCCCTTCCCACTCACTCATGATCCTCAAATGTTTCCTCAGACCTCTAGGTTCACTGGGCCCTGTGAGGTCAGGCAGGCAGGCTTCCCCATTTCCTCTTGGACCCTTGAGGCATCAGGCTGCATAGTCTCCACAGGTAGCCACAGAACAGAGCAGGTAAGTAATGTCAGACCACCAACTCTATGTGAATTCCTGGCCCTTCCTCTTCAGCTGAGTGTGATGTGGGTGTTTCATTCATTTGAATCCACTTCACTATGCATGGAGCAGTGTGAGGTGAGGTAACACTCCAGGTAGAAACGCTGGGAGAGCCAGAATCCAGCACGCTGGTAAAAAGTCTTGCTTGGTTCTGCTTCGACACGTTTTGAGAGTGAAACTTGGGTATGAGTTGACTAATATTTGGGAGACTGGAGGGTAAGGAATACTTCCAAACTTTTTCAGCAGTTTGTCCGTAACAGTTTAAATAATCTTGGTGTTTAAAAATGGTTGCCATGGTGAATTCTAAATATTAACTTCATGTCACATAGTCCTTGGCTAAAAAACGAAGAAAGAGGGCTAACTTGATGTGAGCTAGCACAGTGCCCAGGAAATGCTCCTCTGAGGGATGAAGAGACAAACACAGGGCTTTCTGGAATCCTTACCCTCTTTGATTCAATAGATGGTAGAGACTAAAGCCAGAGAGGTGAAACATATGGATCTGGGTAGGGGACAGCAGTCATCTCTTCTCTGTCCTTGGAAATATCTCCTAAGTATGAGCTGACACAGGGAGGTTTTATAAAAAGAAAATCAATGCCTGCCCTCTGACTAATTGTAAACAGGTAGTTTTTTTTTTTTGTTTGTTTTTTTTTTTTTTTTTGCTAGAAAGCAAAACAAAGGCAAGGCAACTGACTCCAGTCAGGTCAGAAACCCCAAATCACTGGGCTTACGAACTTCCTCAAATGAGCTTTTGATTCCAAAAATAGTTTCATGGTGACTTAAAAGCAGTATTTTACTCAAGCTAGACATTTAGATAGAGCACTGATGGATAAAAGATAAGGATATGTGGGAGAGGGCTTTTTTTTTTCCTATTGTGCTGAACTGTTTTGTAGAGCTTCTTTTTCTTTTTAAGGAAAGAGTGGGAAATTTTTTTTTAAGTGGAAAAACAAAATAATCTAACTCTCAGTGGATTGTGCCTGGCTGTTCAGATGCTAAGGACTATAACCAAGGCTTGGCTATCCGCTGTTGGCCACTGACTATAATTGCAGGCCAAGTGCCTGAGTTTCAGAGAGCAAGTCAGGAAAGCAGAGGTCATGGTGTGAAAGCAGGGCCAGACCAGTAAAGAGGAAGAAGAAATAAGAGCTACAGCATGGGTGCTGCTATAGGCTGAGTTTCCAGCTCCTGGTGAACCTTATATACAGAGGCCCCAAGGAGCTGAGTAGGTAAGGAGGGGTGGGTGTCCTGTCGAAGCCAGAGCAACTGTGGGCAAAGGGGTGAAAAAGAGGCAAAGGAGAACCCTGGAGGGTTAACAGAGGGCTTGGGGCAGTGCTGTCCAAAAGAACTTTCTTCAATAATGGAAATGTGCTATCAGCCATACTGGCGAATGAGGACTTGAAATGGGGCTAGTACAGCCAGGTGCAGTGGCTTCATGCCTGTTATCCCAGCACTTTGGGAGGCTGAGGCCGGCAGATCACCTGAGGTCAGGAGTTCAAGACCAGCCTGGCCAACATGGTGAAACCCTGTCTCTACTAAAAAATACAAAAATTAGCCAGGCGTGGGGGCAGGCACCTGTAATCCCAGCTACTCGGGAGGCTGAGGCAGGGAGAATTGCTTGAACCCGGGAGGCAGAGGTTGCAGTGAGCTGAGATTGTGCCACTGTACTCTAGCCTGGGCAAGAGTGAGACACTGTCTCAAAAAAAAAGGGGGTGGGGGGCTAGTACAACTGAGGAATTCAATTTTAGATATACTGTTGGGAAAAGGGGTTGTGGGGTGCCTGTATAAACTGACCATAAAAATATGGGACAATAAGTTGTGGAAAGCCACAAGAGGCCTCTGAGGAGGAAAGCCTCCTAATTGCCATCATGTCCCCATGCTCAGAGTGAGACCCGCTCTCTTATCTGTAAACACTGTGTTCAAGGAGAAAGACACTCCTTTGAAACACTGGAATGTGGACAGACGTGCAGGCTCCTGGTTAAGCCTGCTCCCACTAGCTACTCTCCGATAAGTTAAAGATGTGCTGTTTGAGCACAAAGGAGATTCATTTAAACCACTATTGCTATAGATTGCGCCTATGACGTACTGCCTCCTTTTCACTGTTTTGCCCTGAACATCTGCTTCTTAGATCTAAGTGATCGTACTCAATAAATACTGTGGAGACCAGAACTCTGGGCCTTTTGCAGCCTCCATTTTGCAACTGGCCCCCTGGCTCCCACCTTTAGGAATTCTTAACCTGTCTCTTTTCATTCCTTTGTCGCCACCGGACTTCAGGTACCCTAAGGGTGGTGTTGAGGCTGGTCCCCAACATATATTCAATTTTTTTTTTTTTTTTTTTTTTTTGAGACAGAGTCTCACTCCGTCGCCCGGGCTGGAGTGCAGTGGAGCGATTTCGGCTCACTGCAAGCTCTGCCTCCCTGGTTCATGCCATTCTCCTGCCTCAGCCTCCCGAGTAGCTGGGACTACAGGTGCCTGCCACCACACCTGGCTAATTTTTTTTTATTTTTAGTAGAGACGGGGTTTCACCGTGTTAGCCAGGATGGTCTTGATCTCCTGACCTCATGATCTGCCCGCCTTGGCCTCCCAAAGTGCTGGGATTACAGGCGTGAGCCATCGCGCCCAGCCGGTATACTCAATTTTAATTAATTTAAATTTAAACAGCTACATGTGGCAAGTGGCTACCATACTAGACAGGGCAGGTTTGGAGGAATCAAAAAGGTATATACTTCAAATCAATCAACAAGGCTTAATCAACAGCTATGAGTGCAAAGCACTAAACATTCTGTTTTTGTTTATTTTTTAAGCAGGAAACAAAGGAAAAGAAGCCAGAGCCCCTCATCTCAAGAAGCTTACAATACCAGATTTGGGGATGGTGGAGGATGGAGCCATATACACACAAACACAACTCTGAAAACAAACTGCAAGAGAAGGATCCCTAATTCACAGAATGCTGGTTTTACTTAGAGCAGCTTTCTTCAATAGGTGGACTATAGTAATAGTATTGGTACTACTGGAAATGTTCTAGAGACAAGATCACCAGGGGAACTAAAACATTATTTTTCGAGTTATGAGACAAGTGAAAAACAAATGTTGGTCTACCAGGTCTGAGAATTCAGCAGGCAGAAGAAACCTAGTATGTGGTTCAAACTGCAAGGGAAGTAAGGTAGCCTGGAGACCCCATGGTTTTAAAACTTTAGTTCAGTGGTTCGTCTCACTATGGTTTCTCTTTCTTTCTCTCTTTCTGTCTCTCTTTCTCTCTTTCTTTCTTTCTTTTTTTTTGACAGAGTTTCACTCGTTGCCCAGGCTGGAGTGCAATGGTGTGATCTCGGCTTACCGCGACCTCCACCTCCCGAGTTCAAGTCCTGCCTCAGCCTCCCGAGTAGCTAGGATTACAGGCATGCACCACCACGCCCGGCTAATTTTGTATTTTCAGTAGAGACAGGGTTTCTCCATGTTGGTCAGGCTGGTTTCAAACACCCAACCTCAGGTAATCCACCCGTCTCAGCCTCCCAAAGTGCTGGGATTACAGGCGTGAGCCACCGTGGCCAGCCTATGGTTTATTTTTCATGTGAGAATATGTTTTACTTAACAAATTTCTAGAGCATTATTTTTTTTTAAGAGAGAGATTTTTCATTTCCAGTCTTAAAAAGACCTGGGGTTCAGTTTTCCCTCTGGATGGAATTACGGGTTAGGAGACAGGCAGCATTTAGGAGCAGAGTCAGTAGAGACTAGGAATGCTGAGACAGAGGGTTCTTGAGAAGTGTGTCCTCAGGAAGGATGCACAGCAGTTTTCACTCAAAGAAAGATGCATCAACACTTCCCGGGGATAGGGGTTAGCCTTGTAGGAAATTGAGGGTGGGATAGGGGTTAAATTCCCCAGAAGAAATTTCTCATGCCTGATGTTTTTTGTTTGTTTTAGCTCTTCCAGTTCTAAGACAAAACAGTAATATTAACATTAATAAGCTGGGCATGGTGGTGCACACCTGTAATCCCAGCTACTTGGAATGCTGAGGTAGGAGGATCACTTGAACCAAGAAATACAAGGTCAGCCTAAGCAACCTAGAAAGACCTTATATAAAAAATAATTAATAAGAACTTCCTTTTGTTGTTTTTTTTTGTTTGTTTGTTTGTTTGTTTGTTTAGACAGAGTCTCACTCACTCTGCCGCCCAGGCTGGAGTGCAGTGGCTCATTGCAACCTCCACCTCCCAAGTTCAAGCGATTCTCCTGCCTCAGCCTTCCGAGTAGCTGGGATTACAGGTGCATGCCACCACACCAGGCTAATTTTTGTATTTTTAGGAGAGACGGGGTTTCATCATGTTGCCCAGGCCAGTCTCGAACTCCTGGCTTCAAGTGATCTGCCTGCCTCGATCTCTCAAAGTGTTGGGATTATAGGAATGAGCCACCATGCCTGGTCAGGACTTCTATTTATATAATAATGTGATTTACAAATTTTTTCCACAATTCATGATGATACAAAAAACACTCCTGCAAACATTAATTTTATTAGAGAAAGGACACAGGGCTCAACATTATTTTTGAAAGGATTAACTAAAAGTGTAGTCAAAAGATTTTTCATTCTTCAGTTTAAGCTCCATAGTTTCCTCGTAGAAAGTCACTGAAGTATGGAAAAAAGAAGATAGAAGGAAGAATTACTCTTTCATCCCATCATTTTATCCCAGCCTCCATTTAATCTGTCAGAACTAATCTGTTTCCTGGCCTGTAATTCCAGCCCAGTGTGCTGAGTCTCTTCCAGGAATGATCCTAAGGAAGAGTATTCTCACCATGCAACACTCTCTCTTGCATCCCTTTCACTAAATGCAGTAGATACTGAGAGTGAGAACTGATTGGTAAGTTGAGGGTGTTTTGTGGGAGGAGAAGACAGGCAGGTCCAAGAAATTTAAAATGAAGCCAGGAATCACCTGATCATAAATCCTGGTTTCCTTGGGACAGGCCTCGTTTATTTTATTTATTTATTTAATTTTACTTATTTATTTATTTTTTATTTATTTATTGAGACAAAGTCTTACTCTGTCACCTAGGCTAGAGTGCAGTGGCATGATCATGGCTAACTGCAGTCTCTGCCTCCTGGGCTCAAGCGATGATCCTCCTGCCTCTGCCTCCCAGGTAGCTGGGACTATAGGCACATGCCACCATGCCTGGCTAATTTTTAATTTTTTGTAGAGACAGGGTCTCATTATGTTACCCAGGCTGGTCTCTAACTCCTGAGCTCAAGCATTTCTCCCACCTCAGCCTCCCAAAGTGCTGGGATTATAGGTGTGAGCCACCATGACTGGCCAAACAGGCCTAGTTTAGACATGCTGTTTCAGAATAATTATTATAAGCATCTTTTACATTCTCAAATGTGTCCTGGTTTGAACAATAAATTATATAGTCACCCCAGCCATGGGTGACTTTGCAGGGTGTCTTTTTTTCAGGCAGTTGCTCTAATTATTCCCCTTGGGTAATCAACAAGGTTGATAAGGGGTCAGCCAGGTGCAAGGCACTGTGCTAGGCTCTTGGGAGCACTACAAAAGATGTGGGATGCCTGTAATCCCAGCACTTTGGGAGACTGAGGTGGGAGGATCACCTGAGATCAGGAGTTCAAGACTAGCCTGGCCAACATGGCAAAACCCAGTCTCTACTAAATATATAAAAATTAGACAGGCATGGTGGCAGGCGCCTGTAATCTCAGCTACTTGGGAGGCTGAGGCAGGGAGAATTGCTTGAACCCGGGAGGCGGAGGTTGCCGTGAGCTGAGATTGTACCACTGCACTCCAGCCTAGGCGACAGAGCAAGACTACATCTCAAAAAAAAAAAAAAACAGTGGGAGAATTTGTAGTCCAATCATAGTATTTCTCAATTGGCAGTAAGTTTTGGAGAAATAAACACCAGTCTCCCCCTCCCCACTGCCCGGTTCCCACACAGCCACTGCTTTCCTCATTCTCAAGGTTAAGGCTTCCAAGGAGGTGAATCTGCATTCCAGGAATGTTACAGAAATCAACTACTTTAACCCTAATCACCTGTGCCCCCTATGGTTCTGTATGGGGCCTCAGGCAGTGACTTGTACAGAGCTGGCTGTTTAAAAATCATCTGGGGAACTTGTTAAAAATAGAGATTCATGGGCCCACTGCCTGAGATTCTGATTCAGCACATCTGAGAATCTATTAAAAAAAAATAAAAAGCAAAGCTCTCCAGGTGGCTTGGGCATGCAAGCCAGATTTGGACCCACTGGTGAGTCATCATCCTTTGACCAAGGCCTGAAGTGATCTACTGTTGCTATGGAAACCACTGATGTACACCTCAGCTAGATTGGATTTTTGGATTTTACTTCTTCTTTTATTTAAGTACACATCTGTTTCAAAAATAGAGGGCATTATTTTTAGAAGAGAATATGTGTTTTCTCTCTCCAGATATTTATATTTAGAGAGAAAAAGCAAAGCCCCACAAGGCAGAAAATTTTCTCATCTGAAACCAAATTCAACAGAAAGCAGATGTCCCTCATTACATTAGTCCAGCTGGAAAGAACTAATGAGCACTTATTTCCTGAGGCAACTTTCAGACTGTCTGGCGCTTCTTTTAGGTTTCAGCTGCTATAAGGTGCCTGGATGGAGAAGACGGGCTCACAGGCTTCCCAGGTGGTTAGGGGACAGGCAGTGATTGGCCAGGATGATAGGAAGACTCTGGAGGCTCCATCTTGAGGCAGACCCAGAAAAGGATGGCCTGCGGAAGTTATTTTCAGAATGAAATCTACATGCACGCAGCTGTGTCACCAGGTGACCCACACTGAACCACCCTGACAGATACAGCACGTTTATACTCCATGAACGAACGGAGGAAAGCGCAGCAGCCTGTTTTCCTTAGACTTCAGAGGCAGAACAGATGGGGTAGAGAGAGGCTGAGACAGGGTTTCCGTAGCTTTACGTTGCCAGGTTGGCTTAATGAATTCAGAATTTAGCAATTCTGAGTTCTCTTTTGTTTCAGCTTAAAGATTAAAGCATAAAATGGTTGCATCTCAAATAGAAGGTTCTTGGAATTTATTGCTGTTTGTAAATCCTGATTGATCTTGGGAAACCAAAGCAGAATTTCCCTTCCAAAGATACTCACTGGGATCCCTCATTTTGCCAGCAGCTATTATAGTAAAGGGGGCAGAGACCCCCTGGACCCCCAACCCCGAGATCTGCCATATGGAATGGCGGGACACCTAGCTACAATTCTGTGTGACAGATGGAGCTGGTCTTGTCTGAAAGAGGAATCATTCATTTTTGGTTCCCCTTCCCTCTTGCCCAGGCTTTGTCTGCAGAATTCCTTGGCTTCCTGAAAGGTACTTTTCAAGCAACCACCCGGCCCAGTGTGCTGAGTCTCTTCCAGAAATGATCCTAATGTGCTTCTCTTTGGTTCAGGGCAAGGAAAACCCAGCTCAGTCTCTTGAAATGGGCTCTCAGCACCCTCCATCCTGCCATCCACACAATGCTCATAGAGCACCAAGATCTGTACTAATCATCTTGCAAACCTTTTACAGCCCCATTGCCTCCTTTCCCAAAACCCTCACATCACCACAAGGGACTAACTTCCTTATGCTAATACAACTCACCTCCCAACCACTGTCTTTCCAAACATCAGCATAACTGCCTTCCCTCCACCACCAGCTGAACGTAGGTCTCTACTCCACATATGGTTGTTGGGCTTGTCACTGGGGAACACTAGGATGATCTGCTGATTTCACATGAGAGGAAATATCTGACCAATTTAACTTTTTCAGGTCTACGTAAATAATGACAAATTGACGACAACAACGAGAGGGTGATGTGAGAAGACGCTAGGAAGAAACACAGTTTTGAAAAGGGCTGGAGAGAATAGAGAAAGAAGTAATGCTCACACCGCAACATCCCACAGACCGGTGTTTATTTCAAACCTCCTCTGCCTCAGTTGTTATGGCTTGGCACATTACTGACCTCCACGTCTGAACCACTCAACTTATTCTGGGACCTGGGTTCCTTCCCCTGGATCTGCTGGACCACATGAGCGTGAGTGAGTCCACCCGCTTACTCAGGTAGTCTCTCCACCTGTCCATTGCATTTAGGTGACTCTCCCAGTGCACCCTAGGAAACTGCAGAGAAGCACTCTCTCCCTCTCTCCCCTGCCCTCTTCAGTTTCTCCCAGGCCTAAGTGCCAAGTAAGTTAGAAATTCTATTATTTTCTTGTTTCCAGTGGGGTTGGATAAGTTAGAAATTCTTAACCTGGGACCCACAGATGAGTTTCAGGGGCTCTGGGAACCTCTTGATATTGCAAGTATGTGGGCATGTGTGTTGGGGGGTGAGAATTTTCTGGGGCAAGATTCAGCATTTTTTTCCATCAGATTTTCAAAAGGACCCCTAAAAGATGAAAAACCACTGATTGGTCCTTAGCCCGTTCTGTGTGGTTGCACAGGTGATGAGCAGGGCAAACTAGAGGGACTGAGACTCGTGTAGTTGTGGTACTTCCAGCACAGTACCTTGGAAGCAGCCATCACAGCCGCTGTGGCGGCCACGTTCAAGCCCCGCTTCCCAAAGTGCACAAGGGCATCGTAACTTCGGTCTTTTGCTTGGACCAGACAATCATCGATTTCCTGTCAAAGGAAAAACAGAGGCACACTGAGTTGGAAGGTTCAAATACATCTCTGTTCTCTTTCCTTTCCTCTGAGCATTGGGCTTGGCAGCTTGCCCAATCCTTGTTCTTGCTGGACCTGAAAAACTGTAGGCACTTTGAGGGTGTGTGTGCAGAGGGGAGAGCAGAGATACAGGAGAGTAGAAAAGGGAACTCTGAAAACACTGCAACTTATGGATCCAGCGATGCCCTGAGATTGTTTCTAAAGCCCTCTAACCTTCCAGGGGGCTCCAGGAGGTTCTGGAAGTGGACAGCCCTGCCTGCCATTCTACACACAGCCACTCACCAGACACTGAAAGCACCCAGGGTGGAGAGAATGCCCAGAACCGAGCTTCTAGCCTCAGACCTGCCACCAACTGACTGTCAGACCTTGGCAAGTACTTAGCCTCTCTACACACAGTTTTAGTCTTCTGAAAAACGAGGATAATGACAATACCCAACTTGCGGAGCATGGTGAGGATTAAATGAGGTAATTCCAGTAAAACATCTAACACAGTGGCTAGTTTCAATAAATGATAACCATGTCATCTTCCTTATCTTGACAGGGTTGAGCCCTTGCAGTTCTAAAATTCTGTTATTCTATAGTTATTTAATTCTAAAATCAAATATCACCCCATTTGTATATCGATGGGAGGGATTACAAAGCCGAAAGAAATGAGTATTACTGGATAAGGGAGATTGTTTTACAGATATTCAAATAAAATCAGGTATTAGAAGTCATCCAGTGTCATGCAACAAGGTAAAGGTGAGATGGAAAACAGGATTGAGGTCTTCTTCAGGGACCAAAGCCAAGTACAATATTGGTTTAGTTCAAATTTGGATTAACTTTGGTGTATTCTTTTTGTTTGTTTGGGAGTGTTTTGTTGTTGTCATTGTTTTAAGAAAATGGCTGTTTGTCGGCGGGGTGCGGTGGCTCACGCCTGTAATCCCAGCACTTTGGGAGGCTAAGGTGGGCATATCACCTGAGGTCAAGAGTTCGAGACCAGCCTGGCCAACATGGTAAAACCCCATCTCTACTAAAAATACAAAATGAGCCAGTCATGGTGGCACGTGCCTATAGTCCCAGCTACCCGGGAGGCTGAGGCAGGAGAATTGCTGGAACCCAGGAGGCAGAGGTTGCAGTGAGCCGAGATCGTGCCACCGCACTCCAGCCTGGGCAACACAGCAAGACTCCATCCCAAAAAAAAAAAAAAAAAGGCTGTTTTTCATGACAGCTGCTCATTTCAGAGTTCGGTAAGACAATGACATTTGGCCTCAGTCAAGTTCTGCACATTAGTGTATTTCCATTGCTTTGACGTGTGCAAGTGGGTCAGCAACCTCCTGCTGGATTCCCTGTGGAATGCTTCCCCAGGAAGTCACAGCAGCAGGCCCTCTAACTGTGACCCCCTGTCCCCCACCACCACCCCTTTGGAAGTGATTCTTGGCAACTCTTAAGAGTCAGTCACCTTCACTTCAATGGAAGTTACACTGGCAGCTTCAGGGGAAGCCCAGCATTTGAGGAAAGGGAAGTAGGATGAGCAGAGATTTGATAACCAGGTCAAGACAAGGATCCGTTCCTCAAAATCCACCCTTCTGAGACAGGAAGTGCTGCGGTCCTAGTTCCTAAAGAGATTTTCAGAAACTTGTACAGTAGCCTGCTCATTCAACTGGCATGTTTCCCAAAGCCTTCCCCTTTCTAGTCCAAAGAATTCAACTTTCAGAAACAATAGACATTAATCTATCAAGCCACCTATGATGCTCCTATTTTATGTTAAGAAACCCCACTACACAATCAGCTTAGTAAGTAATATAGTTAACGAATGATACAATGTTTGAATCGTTTGACTCAATAATCCTGCTCTTGGGAATTAATTCTAAGACAATCAAAGGAAGCAACTAAACTCCAGGAATGGTAGTGCTCACTGCAGAACTATCTATATCAGGAAAAAGTAGAGACAATCTAAATATCTAGCAGTAAGAGAACATCATCACGGGTATTACGAAGACCAAGTAGAAATGGATTTGTGTGCAAACACATTTAAGATCTCAGGATACAAATATTTTATGTTAAGTTTTAAAAGTCATTTAAAAAAAAAAAAATCCACATAAAATTTTAATCTTTCTTTCTTTTTTTAAGAGATGGGGACTCTCTAGGTTGCCCAGGCTGGCTTTGAACTTCTGGACTCAAGTGATTCTCCCACCTTATACCCCTGAGTAGCTGGGATTACAGGCATGCACCACCACACCTGGCTTCCAGGTAAGATTTTAAATAGTCTATGTAAAAATCATGTCTATAAAAAGACAGGGGCTGAGCATGACAAAAGGAAGGAAATTCACTTTGCGTGGTTAAATTGAGTGAATTTTTTCTTTCTTTTGTTTCAATTTATGGAAATGTTTTCCAGTAAATAATGACAAATAACATCTTTTAGAGAACTTCACCACTATTTCTAAACACGTCTCAGAAATACACTTAAAAAAAACGATTAGGAGGAATGACTTGCTGGAGGCAAATGAGAGCCAAATGAGAAGTCTCCTGCAATAAGATCATCCCTTTTTATTTATTACTTATTTTCTCACTTGCTAGAAAGAATGAAAGGCATGGCAGCATATATTACCTTTTCTTTTGAAGATAGCGTGGGATGTACAAACTTCCTGTACAGGAGGCTGGAGCCTTTTGTGTAGGGAGACAGCAGCCAGGCTACAAATGCTATTTTTAGTTCATAATAGAATGGAAACCTGGAGAGAGAGATGAAAACACAAGTTCTGTTAGGTTCTCAGCAACACTGCCCTTTTGAAGGATGAGACCTGGTGGGTGGCAAGGATGCCTCTCCTGTTTGCATGTGGTTGCAAGTTTCCCAGATTCCTCTGTCCTCCACCTATGAAGGCGAGGGCACACACTTGCACACACGCAGTACAACCCCAACGCCTCTCTTTGAAAACCAGTTCGTGTTTTCTTTTGTTGCCAAAGCAAACCAGGAACACAGGTTCTCTCCAGCAATCACCCCCGTGGCCCTGCCTGGCACAGGCTGGAGCTTCCTGCTGGGCTGTGCTCATTTAGATTGGAGCTAGGGCTCTGGCCACAGCCTACAGGCTCAGAGGATCTCTTCTACGTTGTACACCCAGTCACTCACTCTTCACTCACATCTAAGAAGGGACAAACACTGGGGGGAATTACAGCAGGGAAGAGTTGACAAAAAATCTCTAGACTGAGAATGAAAGCCTCTCTTTCTTGGCTGCCTTCTTGGCCCAAACAGAGGCAGGGACAAGAGCCCAGCTCTTGGCAGGAAGAAGAATGCTACTCACCCTACTCAAGTCAATGGCAGGCAAACAGATTTTGATCTTCTTAGTGCCAAGAAATAGAAGAGTCCACGGTGCAGATAACACATAATTCTGGAGTTTGCAGTCCTGCATACCCTCAAGCCTGTTCATTTATTTGTCCCCCCACAGGCACCCAGTCCCTGTACGTGCCAGCTTGTACTGAGCACCAGGTACAAGGAGGTACAGGGAGGCAACGGTGAGCAAAGAAGACCTGATTCCTGCCCTCATGGAGCTTCTGGTCCACTGGGAAACACAGACAAGATTCTGGCATCCTTGGAACTAAGGGTCCAGTCAGGGAAACAGAGATTTACAAAATAATCACAAATAATATAGAACAGAAACCTGAGACAAGTGCCATAGTGCTAGCCCACATGGTGCTTTTGAATGTATTAGAAGAAAACTGGCCTTTTCAACTGGAAGCAGTTCTGTGGCCACATACCACAGAGCTTGGTCTGGATTTCAGCCCCATTCACCTGCTTGGCCAGATATCTTATGCTGTCAACAACCCGAGCAACCACATTTGGCAGTCCAGAGGTGTAGTAACCATGTGTTTATGGTTTATTTTTTATTTTCTGTATTCTGATGTACTTGGGGGCCTTGCTTACTCTGGAGGAACTGCCCCCCCACAAGGTGAGCCAATTGCTAGAGATAGTAAAGAACTCACTGGCTGGGCACGGTGGCTCATGCCTGTAATCCCAGCACTTTGGGAGGAAGAGGTGGGTGGATCACAAGGTCAGGGGTTCGAGACCAGCCTGACCAACATGTTGAAACCCCGTCTCTACTAAAAAATACAAAAATTAGCTGGGCGTGGTGGCGGGCGCCTGTAATCCCAGCTACTCAGGAGGCTGAGGCAGAATTGCTTGAACCCGGGAGTTGGAGGTTGCAGTGAGCCGAGATCGCGCCACTGCACTCCAGCCTGGGCGACAGAGCGAGATTCCGTCTCAAAAAAAAAAATAGAACTCACCTGCAACACACCTTTCATATGCAAACCAATCAATCCATGGGCCCAGGCTCCAGCCACCACCTCTGATGGACTCTCACATTCCAGGCCACCCTCCACCTGCCCCAGTCACCCCAGGGCCAGGGCTAGACAACCAGAGATAGCCCCATACACCCCAGAGCCTACTGAGATTATTCAAACCAGCCGAGCCCAAGCCTGCCCACCCTGCTTTGCCCTTTCCTTCCTTTAATGTGGAATGTGTTAAAGGCCCTCACCCCGGTTTCTCCCTCTTCTCCTGACGGACCCTGAGTGGCCCCCAACATGGCTCTGCATGGTGTGCTGTGCCTCCTGTTTCTAGGAATCTGTGAGCAAAGAAACTCCTCCCTTCGTGACAATTATTTCCATGTCTGTGTCTTACCCACACTCGCTTAAAACAAATCTCAGGTATCCTTAAAACCTGATGCTATGAGATGAGACAGTCAACTGTCCTAGTCTTAGAGATCAGAAAGTCCTTTCCAGGCATCCTCCCCAGATAAGCGATCAGAAAATCAAAAACGGCAAGTCATTGGAGGGCCCTTAACTCTCACACAGACACCCCCATCCCCCAGTCAGCAGCCCCACCCACGCCTCCTTTCCTCACCAAGGTCTCCTGGCCCCTGGCCTTCTGCCTCTGGTAGGTGCTTCCTGAATATTCCCTCAGCAATTACTGGGCACTTGCGTGGCAAGATTGTTTAATGTTTCACACCAGAAAAGAGAGAGGCTGAAGAACAGAGGTGTGATTCTCCCACATTTGAACACTCTGGTGATTAATAACGGAGGAACTTTTGTTTTGAAAACAAGTATTCACCAGCCCCAAGGGGAAAGGAAATGAATCCAGCAAGCTCAGACACCAACACAAGACACATAGATAATCTGTCGCACTGCAGCTCTTTTATTTATTACATAAAAGATGTCTTTTTAAAAAATAGGTCATGCATGCATATAGTTAAAAAAAATTCTAAAAGTCCAAAGGAGTATACAACAAAGAGTCTCCTTCCCCCACCTGACCCCTAGTCCCTTTTCTAAAAGCAAAAACATTATCAGGTACTTGCATATCCTTCCAGAGGTAGACTAGGGCTAGGGATACATCATGCAGGTATATATGACTCCCTGAGTTGCCCCCAACACAGAGAAGCATTCTATACACCCATTACTACATCTTGCTTCTCCCAGCACATACACACAATCAACAGTGTGCCTTGGGGACTATCTCATGCCACTACAGGGATAGCTACCTCACTCATCTTTTTTTTTTTTTTTTTTTTTTGAGACAGAGTTTCACTCTGCTGCGCAGGCTGCAAATGCAATGGTGCAGTCTCAGCTCACTGCAACCTCCACCTTCTGGGTTCAAGCAATTCTCCTGCCTTGGCCTCCCAAGTAGCTGGGATTACAAGCATGCACCACAATGCCCAGCTAATTTTTGTATTTCTAGTAGAGACAAGGGTTTCACCATGTTGGCCAGGCTGGTCTTGAACTCCTGACCTCAGATGATCCGCCTGCCTAGGATTACAAGCATAAGCCCCCACGCCCGGCCTATCTCACTCATCTTAATGGCTGCATACGAGTGTATGAGTACCGGCTCAGGCCCCCATGAATGGATATTTACAATGGTTATGATCTTTAGCTACTTCAGCCGAACTACAAGGGAACCTCTTTGTGAACAGTGCTGAGGGGAGTAACTATCAGTGCTTCGGTGCTAGGGTTCCTGAGGCACTCTGGCTCCTCCCTTTCCAGAGTCTTAGTGTTTCTGCTTTTCCTTTTATTCTGTGAGTTACTTCAGCATCTACCAACAGAGCATCATTGTTTTCTTTTCCTTGAGTCTGTCAGAGGGGTCTCTGTTGCTTGCTAGAATGGATCCACGTGTCCCAATAACCCAAGGCCCATGGGCCAAATCCAGCCTGTCATCTGTTTTTATAAATAAAGTTTTATTAGAACACTGTTATGCACAATGATTTATTAATTGTCTACGGTTCCTTTCATGCAAATGGCAGAGTTGAGTAGTTACAATAAAGATCATATGGCCTGAAAGCTCAAAACATTTACTATCTGGCCCTTTACAAAATAAAATATGCTGACTCCGGATTTAAAGCCAGGCCCTCCCCACATAAAGCCTTAAAAATCTCTTGTCACTGAAGTGTGGGGGCATGGGATGGAGGGGAACAGTCCTGCTGCCTCTGGAATCATCACATACAAAACCAGGTCCTTGCCAGGCATCACAAGATAATATAGGCTGATCCACTCAGACACTGTGTTTCCTAGAGGCCTTGGGGTCCCTTGGCTCTACCAACACAATCCCCACCAAGTCTTCTTCCAGCCTACCTCGAGAGGCAGAGAAAGGCCCTACTCATTTTGTAATGAGAACTCCTTGAAGAGCCCTGACCTCTGAGATGTATTTGAAAAGGCCACAGGCACCCACCACATTTCCTCCATCTTTTCCAAGGCAAATGCACAGCACTGGAGCACAGGGCAGTTGTCCTCTCCCCACTCTCCCCATATAACACCCAGACACTCTAGAGGGGCAGATGTGTTCTAAGAGGGTTAGACATGGGATGAAACTGTCCAAAATACATGCAATAAATGTGTATAGAGCATTTCTGGAAGAAAAGAAAACATAAGTAACTTTTAACAGTGTTGCTGGCCAGGCACGGTGGTTCACACCTGTAATCTCAGCACTTTGGGAGGCCAAGGTGGTCGGATCACAAGGTCAGGAGATTGAGACCATCCTGGCTAACATGGTGAAAATACAAAAAATTAGCCAGGCATGGTGGCACGTGCCTGTAGTCCCGGCTACTCGGGAGGCTGAGGCAGGAGAATCACCTGAACCTGGGAGGCAGAGGTTGCAGTGAGCCAAGATCGCACCACGGCACTCCGTCTCAAAAAAAAAACAGTGGTACTTCTAGGGAGAGAGACTGTGGGTCTCTGGGAGGAGAGACACTTACTATTCAGTATACTATTTCTATTTCATTTTTCCTTATGTATGCATTATTTTATTTTATTTTTATTTTTATTATTTTTTGAGACAGAGTTTCGCTCTGTCACCAGGCTGGAGTACAGTGGTGCAATCTCGGCTCACTGCAACCTCTGCCTCCTGGGTTCAAGTGATTCTCCTGCCTCAGCCTCCTGAATAGCTGGGACAACAGGTGCCGCACCACCACGTCTGGCTAATTTTTGTATTTTTTAGTAGAAACGGGGTTTCACCATGTTTGCCAGGCTGGTCTCGAACTCCTGGCCTCAAGTGATCTGCCTGCCTCAGCCTCCCAAAGTGCTGAGATTACAGGCATGAGCCACCACGCCCAGCCTGTATTATTTTATGAAAAAAAAAAAAAAAACTAAATGAAATCACCTCTACAACCTGTGAAACAAGCCACCATCTTATCTATTCTGGGACCACAGATGCTGTTCTCATCAAGATGGAAAGTTTTACAAGGTTACCCATGAAAAGGGATCTGCCCTAGGGGAGAAGTGGGAAGAGGGGAATGGGGGTGAGCGAAGAGTGAGGAAAAGAGGGTCCACACAAGCGGCTCCAATTCTGGACGAGAACAGAAGTTAAAGGTGCTTCTAGGAAGACAGAAGACATATTTTAGCACAGAAACTCTCCCCCTAACCTTTTTGAATAGTAAAGAATGCTCAGAGCTGCGGAGATGGTGCCCATGTCCTTGGAAGTGAAGCAAAATTCCTACGTTCCCTGATGGGCCCATCCTGTGCCTGTTCTCAGCGTGAGAGGAAGGAAGGAGACTAGGATCTATGATACCTGGAGGTTGGGAGAAAAAGAGAAAGCAGGGTGAGGGCATGATCAGGTTGTGGGATAAAGCAGGCAGAAAGGTTCCTAAGGAGCCTCTTTCCTGCAGAGCTCAGGCCACCAGCAGAAGAGCAAAGGACCCTCACTTCCCACCCACAAACTGCCTGGACACCCCCAGCTAAGAGACCAAATAAGGGAGCAGAAGAGGCCTCCACGTGGGTCAGGAAGAGACGGGGATTCTACCCATACCTGCATACATGCTCCAAACACACCAGGTAGCAAATGTCCTCCTGCGGTCGGCAGAGTTTTGGCCAAGTTCTTCTTCCCTGGTGTAACTCCCATGAATACGTTACTTTACATTGCAAATGTGACTTTGCAGATGTAATGAAGGTTACTGATCAGATGACTTTAAGATAGGGAGATTATATGGGATTATTGGAGTAGGCCTAATCTAATCACAAGAGCCCTTAAAACAAAAGCAGAGATCCTCCCTAACTGGTGGCAGAAGCAGACAGAGAGTCAAAGCATGAGCAGGACTCGACATGCCATCATTGGCTTGAAGATGAAGGGGGTGGCATGTGTCAAGAAAACGGAGACCTCAGTCCTACAATCATAAGGAACTGAATTCTGCCAATAACCTGAATGGGCCTGGAAGGGGAATCTTCTCCAGAGCCTTCAGATAAGAGACCAGCCTGGCCCACAGCTTGATTTTGGTCTTGTGAGATTCTAAGCAGAGGATGATTCCACCTGTACTTCCGACTTATAGAAGCTGTGGAATCATACATTTGTACTGTTTTAAGCTGTTAAATTTGTGGTAATTTGTTATGGCAGCAATAGAAAACTAATATGCCTCCCAAAATCAAAATGAAATCAATTCCAGAAATAGTTGTTGAACACTTACTAGATGTGAAACTCTAAAATTCCAGGGCCACAGGTAAGGGCATATTCCAGCTACCCAGGAGGAACACAGCCATCATTAGATAGGATTTCCACCCAGCAAAAAGCGGTGAGGCTGAAATGCTGATATCCCCAGGAATGAGCTCGTGAGACTAACACGGGAGGACAGAAGAGGCCCCTAGCACCAGACAGAGGGCCTGGTTAAGGAGGAAAGGCTGGATGGCAGGAGGTGCTATTTAATTGACTACACAGTCTTGACTGGGCCGGCCTCTACTCTCATCTTTGTGAATCAGACAGGAGTTTCCTGATGTAGCTCTGTACAAAATGACCTGACTTCCAGGGCCAGCCTCAAGGCCTCGGGGAGACAGGGGATGGCTCAGCAGAGAGCTCTGCCTCCACCTAAGGAGACTCAGCTCCATCCAGAGTCGGCCGCATTATCTGCGCACAGTGCAGGGCACGAAGGCACAAGCATATTGAATAAGGAAATCCAGACTTCTTCACTACAGCTTGAGGCTACAATGGCTGGGACATCTACTTCTCTCAGTGGAGGTGAAAGCTATGTTGTGGGGAAAAGTACATACTAAGATAATTAAGGCCATTGACTCAAAATAGGATTCAGAGAGTGCTATTCAGGTCTATTCCTTGGCCTAGGACATCCCAGAGGGTAATTTCATACTGATCCTTTTTGGGTAAGAACCTGTTTTCTCCAAAGTGGAAATATCTTTATTACTTTCTCTGATGACACTTCACCATGGTTAAAACATTCGTACAACACAGCAAATGCAAAACCAACCCCATGATCCCAAGTCGTAGAAATAACCCTCGTTAACTGCATTTTCCACACTACTTTTAATACACATTCACATTCACATGTGCACACACTCAACTCTTTAAATACAAACAGAAATTGATATATTATTTACAGCTTCTTTCGCCTAAGAAGGCGCAATATAGCAATACAAAGATCTAGCTTGTTTTTTAATTGCTTCATTGCTAGAAATAGCTACATTGCTTATAGAAGAAAAAAATGGGTATCAACTTAAATGCCCATCAAAAGGGGATGACTTAAATAAATTATGCTCCATCTATATCATGAAATATTATGTGGCCATTAAAAAATAGGAAGATGTATTTATACTCATATAAAAGTATTTCCAAAATAAATTTAATAAGCAAAGTGAGAACTCTTATGTATACTATAATACTCCTTTTTAAAAAAAGAAGTGTGTGTAAAATGTGTGTATACACACATACACATATATTAGCTTTTTTTTTTTTTTTTTTTTTTGAGACAGAGTCTTGCTCTGTCACCCAGGCTGGAGTGCAATGATGCGATCTTGGCTCACTGCAACCTCCACCTTCCGGGTTCAAGTGAATCTCCTTCCTCAGCCTCCCAAGTAGCTGGGGCTACAGGTGTGTGCCACCATGCCCGGCTAATTATTTGTATTCTTTTAGTAGAGATGGGGTTTCGCCATGTTAGCCAGGCTGGTCTCAAAATCCTGACCTCAGGTGATCCACCCGCCTCGGCCTCCCAAAGAGCTGGGATTACAGGCATGAGCCACCATGCCCAGGCCATATATTAGTTTTTTAAGAGGATACACAACTGTGAGCAGTGATTATGTTGACAATGAATTGAGCGAGATGGAAACTCAGTTTTTCCTGTGCATTTTTGTACATTGTTTCTTTCGTTTTTTTTCTTTTTTAACATATGAATGCTTCTTTACCAACTCCATTAATTGAGGACGTGTATCTGTCCTGTCCATGACTATATCCCCAGGGCTTAGAACAATAACTACTCTTTATAAGGTCATTCAATAAAATTTACTTGAAGAACAACTTTGTAGACTAATCTATTGAAAATGCTCCAGTTAACATCCCTCCTCTTGCGTCTCTGGCCTGAGGTGAGGTTTGAGGCTGGGTTCAGCCCTTTCCCACCTCCCCCTGAGTGACACTAAGCAAAATCGTCCTTAGAAACATCCCAACTCCTGGAGTACTTACCAACAAAGGAAGATGTCTGTGAATGTCTCTGCTGTGGTGAAAAGTGCAAATATAATCCAGTACATCATCCATTTGACCTGTTGAAACAGAAAGCAACACAGCTGGTAGAAAAGGTCCAGGAAAAACACTGCCCAACACCAGGAAGAACAGGCCCCGGCGGCAGATACAGAGGCACGTCCAGGTGGTGCAGCCTGCATTTGTAGCCTTCTCCCTACCCTTCCCCAGCTTATGTCCAGTTCTGCTCCAGATCTTGAAGCTGGAAGCAAATGCGCTGTTTCACGACTGACTCAGGCTGAAGGTCATATGGCCCTCAAGTGAGCCAGGGAGACCTGCAGACCAACAGTGACCCATGATTCAATCAGGTCATTTTTCAGAACTAACATCAGGGGAGAAAATGCTCTAGGCCTCCACACAGACACACCCTGGAATGAAGTATAACTGGGCCACACTCTCTGGGATGGCATGGTAGTAATCTAAGAATTCTGATCTTCCTTTTTATCTCTCCCATGTGACCATCCTTTTCAATTTCTACTGCCTTTCTCCCCTAACTAAGGCCTTTGTCCCCTCTCTCTTGAACTACTCCTACTTCCCTTGTTTCCTGACTTTCCCCTCAGGAACCCATCCTAATACCAAGCCACCCCTGTACTATTCTCCCAAAAGTATAAACTCATCAGACCATCACCCCATTTAAAATATCCCAGCCTGCAGAATCAAGGCCAGATTCTTTAGTCTACTCCTTCTGGCTTCTGGCAAAAGTGGGGTAGCTTATATTGAACCAAGGCTCCTACTAATAATGATAATAAACACCAAACAAAATATTTCAAAACAACTGTTTGAAGGCACTGGAGAGCAATATAAAAAGCAGACAGAGACTGGAAGGGATTCAAGCTTTGGAGTACGGGAAACACACTAGGTTAGTACAAGTCAGCGTGGCTGAGGACAGTCCTCATTCTGCACATCATGGGGCAGAGAGAACTCGAGCTCAAATCCAGAGTCTTATTTGTCCAAAGAAATGGAGAGTGGAGTCTGAGACTGCCAGAGATGCCGGAAGTGGACAGAGAAAAATCTCAGAATTAGGGAAGCCATAAAGGCGCAGCCCCAAAAATCTACATATAAATTCTCTTCAAAAACTTGGCAGGTCCCTGAAATGCACAGAAGCAGGTAAGACTCCAAGCGAAGAAGTCTGTATAATAATATAGATATAAATACATATAGATATAAATGTAGATATAAACAGCTGGAAAGCTGAAAAGCTCAGAGTTGAGCAGAGATTTAGCTTCTGCCCACTGTTGGGGAAACAAAATTTGGAATTCAAGTCATGTAAAGTTAGAGGGGTTTGGTAAGCATTTGGAATTTCCAGTGAAACCCCTGGAAGACCATATCTTAGCAATAAAAATTACATCCTAACACTAAGAGATTAACTCTATGACTAAGAGCAAAATTTAAATATACCTGCCCAAACAAAACTTATCTAGCTGCCACAGGGCCAAGGTGATCTGCCTGAATTTAACTGCCTGCTACAACAACACTCAACATTCTTCACAAGAAGGCAAAAAAAAATCTATAACCTAAGTCTATCAATGGATGACTAAATAAAGAAAATGGGGTGTATATACATATATATATGTATATATATAGTAGTATTCCATTGTGCATATATATATATATAGTAGTATTCCATTGTGCATATATATATATGCACGATAATAAAACGATAATAAAAAATCATGTCTTTTGCAGCAATATAGATGGAACTGGAGTCCATTATCATAAGTAGAATAACTCAGAAACAGAAAGTCAAATACTGCATGTTCTCACTTATAAATAGGAGCTAAATAATGTATACACATGGACATAGAGAGTGGAATAATAGACTTTGGAGACTTGAAAAGGTGGGAAGGTAGGAGGGGATGAGGGGTGAGAAACTACCGAATGGGTACAATTTAGACTACTTGGGTGATGGTTACACTAAAAGCCCAGACTTCATCACTATGTAATATATCCATGTAACAAACCTGCACTTGTACCCCCTAAAGCTATAAACAGAAAAAAATAAGAAAAATGTATAAAATATCTGTGGTTTCCACAATGAATCACACACAAGGTTCTGTATACAATAAAATACTACACATGTGAGGGAATAGGAAAATATAATCCATGGTTAGCAGAAAAATTGGTCAATAGAAACAGATCCACAGATGACTTCGATATTAGAATTAGCAGACAAGGGCTTTAAAAGGTATCAATATGTTTTGAGTTAACTAGATATCCACATGTAAAACAATAAAGTTGAACAACTTCATACCATATACAAAAATAAACTTCAAATGGATCAGAGTCCTAAATGTAAGAGTTAAAACTATAAAACACTTACAAGAAAAACATATAATTAAATATTTCTGACCTTGGATCAGGCAATGCTTTCTTAGATATACCACTAAAAGCACAAAAAAAAAAAACGAACTAAAAGGCCGGGCACGGTGGCTCACGCCTGTAATCCCAGCACTTTGGGAGGCCGAGGCAGATGGATCACAAGGTCAGGAGATCGAGACCATCCTGGCTAATATGATGAAACCCCGTCTCCACTAAAAATGCAAAAAATTAGCCGGGCATGGTGGTGGGAGCCTTAGTCCCAGCTACTCAGGAGGCTGAGGTAGGAGAATGGCATGAACCCGGGGGGAAGAGGTTGCAGTGAGCTGCGAATGGGCCATTGCACTCCAGCCTGGGTGACAGAGCAAGACTCTGTCTCGGGAAAAAAAAACAAAAACAAAAAAACAAAAAAAAAACAACCAAACTAAAAAATTTACTGGGAGGCCAAGATGAGAGAATTGCTTGAGGCCAGGAATTTGAGATCAGCCAGGGCAACATAGTGAGACCCCATGATATGGTTTGGCTGTGTGGCTGTGTCCCCACTTAAATCTCTACTCAAATTGTAATCCAATTTTAATCCCCACGTCAGAGGAAGGACCTGGTGGGAGGTGATTGGTTCATGGGGACGGTTTGCCCCATGTGGTTCTCATGATGGTGAGTGAGTTCTCACAAGATCTGATGGTTTTATAACAGGTAGTTTCCTCTGCTGTCTCTCTCTGTCCTGCCACCTTGTGAAGAAGGTGCCTGCTTCCCCTTCACCTTCCACCATGATTATAAGTTTCCTGAGGCCTCCCTAGCCATGCAGAACTGTGAGTCAATTAAACCTCATTTATAAATTACCCAGTCTCAGGGAAGTTCTTTATAGCAGTGTGAAAACAGACTAATACACACTGTCTCCACTAAAACACTCAAAAAGTAGCCAGGCATGGTGTCACACACCTGTAGTCCTAGCTAGCTATTTGGGAGGCTGAGGCAGGAGGATGGCTTGAGCCCAGGAGTTCAAGGCTGCAGTAAGCTATGATCATGTCACTGCCCTTCAGCCAGGGCAACAGAGCAAGATCCTACCTCAAAAAGAAAACAAATTAGACTTCATCAAAATTAAAAACTTTTTTGCTTCAAAGGACACCATCAAGAAAGTAAAAAGACAACCCACAAAATGGTAGAAAATATTTGCACATCACTCATCTGATAAGGTACTTATATCTAAATATATAAAAAATTCTTACAACTCAACAATAAAAGAGTACATAACCCAGTTAAAAACGTGCAAAGGGCCCATAGTCTATTTAAGAAACTAAATCAGTAATGAAAAAAAATCCAACACTCATTTGTGACTTAAAAAAAAAAAAACCTTAGCAAAGTAGAAATAGAAGGGAAGCTCCTCAACTTGATAAAGAACATATTTTTTAAAAAACCCTACAGCTAACATTAGACTTACTGGTGAGAAAATAGATGATTTCCTCCTAAGATCAGAAAAAGGGCAAAGATATTCTCTTCCATCACTCCTATATCATAATGGAAGTCCTAGATAATGCAATAAGACAAGAAACAGAAAACATATACAGACTGGGAAGAAAGAGATAAAACCATTTTTCTTCATAGATGGTGTAACTGTCTATGTAGAAAATCCCAAGGAACTCACCAAAAAAATCCTCCTGGGATTAATAAATGATTATAGCAAGGTTGCAGGATACAAGGTTAATATATAAAAGTCCACTGCTTTCCTACGTAATAACTGGAACTTGAAATTAAAACACAAATACTACTTATGTTAGTACCATCTAAAAATGAATAACTTAGAAATGTATCAAACAGGATATGTAAAAAGTCTATATAAAGAAAACTATAAAAATGATAGAAATCAAAGATCTAAATAAATGGAGAAATATTTCATGTTCATATATAGGAGAACTCAATATTGTCAAGATGTCAGCTCTTCCCAACTTGATCTATAGATTCAATGCAACCTCAATCACAATCCCAGCAAGTTTCTTATGGATATCAACAAACCAATTCTAAAATTTATATGGAAAGGTAAAAGACCAGAACAATTAATATAATACCAAAGAAGAACAACATTGAAAGACTAAAGCTATCAGACTTCAAAACTTAATGTAAAGCTAAAATAATCAAGACCATGTGCAATTGGTAAAAAAATAAACAAATAGATCAATGGAACAGAACACAGATCCCAGAAATGGACCCACGCAAGTATAGTGATTTGATCCTTGACAAAGGAGCAAAAGCAATTCAGTACAGAAAAGATGGTCTTTTTAACAAATGATGCTGGGAAAACTGGACATTCACATGCAATAACAACAATGAAAAATGGATCTAGGCACTGACCTTACATCTTTCACAAAAATTAACTCAAAATGGATCATAGTTCTAAATACAAAACACAAAACTAAAAAACTTCTAGAAGACAACATATAAGAAAATCTAAAGATCTCAGGCTTTGGCACTGAGTTTTTGGATACAACATCAATGGTATGATCTATGAAAGAAAAAAATCGTTAAGTTGGACTTCATTAAAATTCAAAACCTTTTTTCTTCATCCCTTCTGTTTATAAAGCCAATCCCTTCAGCTCAGCTTGTTAGAACACTTGTTCTACTTTATAGAATGAAGTGTTGCCCAATTCTAGGCTCATAATAAAGCCAACTGAGGTATTTAAACTAAATTTGTTGTAATTTTGCCTTTGACGCTGAACTCCACTGTGGAAAATATCCGACTAGTCCCCCAAATTGTCTAAGTTATATTTGTTGTTGCCATTTCATCTGCAAAATTAGCTAACTCCTAGAGTATAACACTTTATGGCATTCAGTGACAAATGTCCTAAATATTTTACCTTGGTTTGACAATATTACAATTTGTCCAGTTAGGTCTGAAGTCCCTGTGAGGTGAGGAATTCTAACAAAGCCAAAGTATCAATTTTGCATTGCTCTTTTGATTCTTAGGCTACCAGCAAACCATCTACATACTGGATTGTAAGCCAAAAATAAAATTCTAAGCTCCCAACCAACTGAATGGACCCTTCCTCCCAGCAAAGGAGATTTAAAAATAAACCTGAAACACTAGTGCAGGACATGATGGTAATAGGTGGTCAGGAAAAAAAAAATTATAAAATTAAAAACTTCCGCTCTGCACAGGTAACATTTAGAGAACAAGGAGACTGGGAGAAAATATTTATAAAACACATATCTGATAAAGCACTTATATTTAAAATATACAAAAAAAACTCTTAAAACTCAACAATAAGAAAACAACTCAATTTTCTCCCACAGATTGGGAGAAAATATTTTGCAAGATATGTATCTGGTACAGGACTTGTACTCAACATATACAAAGAACCCTTAAAACTCAACAATAAGAAAACAAACAACCCAATTAAAAAATGGGCAAAAGATCTGAACAGACACTACACAAAGAAGATATACAGATATACAGCAACTTATTAACAAAACTTTTATTATGAAAACTAAACTTTTGTTTTGTCACCACATAACAAGATACTTATCCTAGGAGGAAAAGGATGTGTTCAGTATCATTTTTCTTTTGTTTGTTTGTTTGTTTGTTGAGATGGAGTTTCACTCTTGTTGCCTGGAGTGCAATGGCATGATCTCAGTTCTCCGTAACCTCCGCCTCCCAGGCTCAAGTGATTCTCCTGTCTCAGCCTCCCGAGTAGCTGGGACTACAGGCATGTGCCACCACACCCGGCTAATTTTGTATTTTTAGTAGAGACAGGGTTTCTCCATGTTGGTCAGGCTGGTCTCAAACTGCTGACCTCAGGTGATCCACCCACTTGGCCTCCCAAAGTGCTGGGATTACAGGTGCGAGACACCGTGCCCAGCCATATTTTTCTTTAAAAAGTATAAATATATTAAATAATCTAAAAGAAAATGTGAATACAATGAGTGGAGAGATGGGGGATTTCAAGAGAAAGAAGGAAACTCTTAAAAAAGAAACAAATGATATCCTAGAATTCAAAAGCACAATATCTGAAATGAAACAGTATGACAGAATTAACAGCATATTGGATACAACAAAAGAAAAGATCTGTGTATTTGAAGACAAATCCAGACTAAAGCCATGCAGACTAAAGCCTAGATTGGAAAACAACACTGAGAGGCTCAATATCTGTTGGACTGCATCAGGCAGTCTAACATACATGTAATAGGAATTCCAGAAGGAAAGAAACATGAGAATGGAGACCAAAAAAATCACTTGAAGCATACTGGCTACAAAGTTCTAAAATTTGATTAAAAAAATAACAAACCCTGATCAGATGTGATGGGAACACTTTGGGAGGCTGAGGCAGGTGGATCACTTGAGGCCAGGAGTTCTAGACCAGCCTGGGCAACTTGGCGAAACCCTGTCCCTACTAAAAATATAATAATTAGCTGGGCATGGTGGTGAGTGCCTGTAGTCCCAGTTACTTGGGAGGCTGAGGCACAAGAATTGCTTGAACTCAGGAGGCAAAGGTTGCAGTGAGCTGAGATCATGCCACTGCACTCCAGCCTGGGCAACAGAGCAAGATTCTGTCTCAAACAAACCAACCAACAAACCAACAAATCCAAAGAACCAGGAAGCTCAGTTAATCCCAAGCAAGATAAATACAAAGAAAAAGAAAACTATACCTAGGCAAGTCATAGTAAAACTGCTTAAAAAAAAAAGAAAGAAAGAAAAGAAGAGAAAAAAAGAAAAATCATTACCATATAGAAAATCTTCAAAGCAGAGAGGATGGAAAGATACATTACACACAAGAGAATGAGAATAAGAATGATAGCTGACTTTTCATTGGAAAAAATGACTATCAGAGAAAATGGAATAACATCTTTAAAGTGCTAAAAGGAAAAAAATGTCAACCTAGAATTCTATACTCAGCAAAAATATCTTTCAAAAAATGAAAGCTGTTCTGGTGAATCCCTGTTGTCTTTGTGACTCTAAAACATGTTTCTCAATGGATTACTTACAGATCTTCTCTATCAGAAAAACAAGGTAGGTTTAGTCCATCAAATAACTACTGTCTGAGACACTGCACACTGCCAGGTTGTCTGTAGCAGGACTGACTCCTCAGCAGGGGGCAAATGAGGTTTTGTCCAACGGTAAAGTCTATAGCCTGCTGGGGCTCAGGATCTGGGAATTCTCAACATCAGTATCCAGACACATTGTGAGGAGCCTGAATTCCTTCTCTATAGGCTTTCTCTTTTTAGTAGTCAATTCATGTTTTGGGTCTTCAATTAGAGCAAAAGGACAATGATAACAATTTTAAAAATCCCTTTCCTTGGCCAGGTGTGGTGGGTCACACCTGTAATGCCAGCACTTTGGGAGGCCGGGGTGGGCAGATCACCTGAGGTCAGGAGTTTGAGACTAGCCTGACCAATATGGTGAAACTCCGTGTCTACTAAAAATACAAAAAATAGCCAGGTGTGGTGTATGCACTTGTAATCCTAGCTACTCAGGAGGCTGAGGCAGGAGAATTGCTTGAATCCGGGAAGTGGAGGTTGCAGTGAGCCAAGATCGCGCCACTGCACTCCAGCCTGGGCAACGAGAGTGAAACTCCATCTCAGAAAATTTTTTAAATCCCTTTCCTTGATGCAACCCTTAGCTACAAATTCTCCAGTGAGTCATCTATACTTGCAAGATCTACTTTCTCATTCCTCACTTGCTCACTGCAGTGCATCCATTACATCAAAATTGCTTTCACTGGGGCCTCCACTTTGTAACATACTTCAAGGAAGTGTAAGAAACCTCTTTTCAGTTTTTACTTGACTTGCTTGACTTTTCGGCTGGTAGTGAAACAATCACATACTGAAAAGCTCTCCCAACACTACAATTGTCCTGGTTTCCCACTTGCTTTTCTTGCCACTTCTTCTCAGTGTCTTCATTTCCTCCCTAGAGCTCTGTTCTAGACATCTGCTTCTAACTCTAGACTAGACACTGTCCCTAGGGAAAACTGTACATTCCTCACCTAACACAGGTAACCAATCCCCAAGTTCTGTCACTTCCACCCTCTTGTTTTTTTCTTGAACCTATCTTATTTTCTCCATTCTCCTCTGCCATCTCCTTACCTCAGACCACCACCATCTCCTGTTTAGAATAGTTACAACTTTATGCTGGTCTTTACACCTCTGTCCCCTTCACAATCCATCCTCCAAATTCCAGCCAAAATGATTTTCTTAAGGCCAGGCATGGTGGCTCATGCCAGTAATCCCCGCACTTTGGGAGGCTGAGGTAGGTGGATCACTTGAGCCCAGGAGTTTGAGACCAGCCTGGGCAACGTGGTGAAACCCTGTCTCTATAAAAAAACACAAAAATTAGCTGGGCATGGTGATGCACACCTGTAGTCACAGCTACCAGGGTGGCTAAGGCAGGAGGATCACCTGAACTTGGGGAGGTCAAGGCTGCAGTGCTGTGTATAATCACAGCTCTGTGATTATACCGCTGTACTCCAGCCTTGGCAACAGAACAAGACCCTGTCTCAAAAAAAAAAAAAAAAAAAAAAAATCTTAAACCTAAAGTGGGTGACTTTCTTTCCTAGTTTAAAGCCTTCAATAGTTCCTTACTGTTGTTAAGATAAAGCCCAAATTCCTTACATTGGCTTATGAGGCCTAGCATGAACTGGCCCCTACCTTTTTTTTTGAGGGGGACAGGGTCTCGCTCTGTCATCCAGGCTGAAGTGCTGTGGTGCAAACACAGCTCACTGCAGTCTTGACCTGCTGGGCTCAAGTGATTCTCCCACTCAGCGTCTTGAGCTGGGACTATAGGTGCATGCCACCAAGGCTGGCTAGTTTTTTTGTATTTTTTGTAGAGACAGGGTCTCACCATGTTGCCCAGGCTGGCCTTGAACTCTTGAGCTCAAGCAATCTACCTGCCTCAGTCTCCCAAAGTGCTGGGATTACAGGCATGATCCACCACACCCGCAAACTGGCCCCTAATTATTTTCATCAAAAGCTCATCCACACCCCCCTACCCATTCACATTTTCCACTCCAACCATATGAGTCTTTCAATTCTCAACAGAGCATCTTTTTTTGCCTCTGATTTCAGCCCTCAGATCTCAGCAAAAACGTGACCTCCTCTAGGACTTACCCGAAGTTTGGGTAAATACCCTCTCCTTGCCTTTCTCTATAGTATCACACATATTTCCTGTCATAACATTTATCACACTGCTTTGAAAGTACCTGTTTATTCCCCTGCTTTTCCTAATACATTGTAAGCTCCCTGAGGGTGGAGACCAGTTCTTCTTACACATCATTATATCTCTAGTACCCAAAACAGTTCCTGACATATAATAGGTACTGAATGAGTATGTTTCAAATGACCAGATTAGAATGCTAGCACTGTGAATGGGACAGAAAGAATGGTTTCAAAAGGTTAAGAAGGAGTATACTTTGAGAAATACTGTCTAGATGGCTTTTTGAGAAGAAAAGACAGAATTAGACAACTTGTGAGGCAACAGATGCTCCCTATGAGTGCCTACTGAGTAGATGACTGCATAAACATGGGAAGAAAGGCAACTGTTGAAGTCAGGGCATCAGTGACTGATAATTATGGGGCCACTTGCACCAACAAGAAAGTAAAGAAAGAGCCAATTTACGCAGAAGAGTTTGAGCTTTATGTGGCTCAGGGCAGCCAAGAAGAATGCCCAACAGATTCCTAGAAAGGCAAGACCAAAACTCAGGAAGGAGGTTGAGGCTATGGACAGAGATGCTGCAGCCATGGCAGAGAGGGGACTTAATGCATTCTCCTGAAGAAGTTCCCTTGATGCACTCCTTTGAAATACTTTCATGCAGAAGGAAGGATCTGAGAATGACTCATTGAGGCTAACAAGGTCAACGGAACACTGGTGACTCAGAGATGGAAACCATATCCATCTAAAATTACCAGGAAATGGTCTTCCCCATCATTCCTCATGGAAATCAAATGACAGTTATTTCCCCCAAGGTTTGAAATATAATTTTTCACATTTGAAAGATTCCATCCAAACCTCCCTGCAAGATAGGGATGAGGAGCCTGGGTGGGCCTTCAGTCAGAATAGAGAGAAGGAGCTATGGCCAATTTGAGAGGTAATATTCAGGAGTAACTCTCCTGGACAAATGGAACGTTGACAGTATGACTGGGGAGTCTCTCTAAACTGGTCAGGAGCAGGATCTAGGAGTGAAGAGATGGGAAAGATGCTGTGACCCTCAGCCACAGCAAGAAGCTCCAGAGCTCAGGGTAGGAAGCGGCCTGGAGACTTTCCATGAGCCACAGCAGCTGGCTGAAATTCCGTGGTCCATTCTACCCACTGCCAGAGCTCCTGGCAGCCTGCCAAAGGCCTCCCTATGGGCTGCAGAGGAGCAGGCTTAGCTACTTCTTTAGTGTCACCTCACCTTTGGACTCTCCTCTAACCAGGCACATTCAATTTCTCAAGCCTTTCACACCCCTCTTGCATCTGGGCCCTGTGCTTCAGCCTCACAGGGAATTCCCTGTGCCATATGACAGAAAGAAAAAATTCAAGCCTGCTTTACAGATGACTCTGCACCATCTGCTAGTATGAGCTCACCGTGGATGGCTATACAGTCAGGGGTGACCCTGGGAGAGCGGGAAATTGAAATTCTCCTGCAGGCAGGACTCTGAGCAGGGCACTTAGCCTGGAGGGAGAAATGCTCTAAGTTAATGTTCACGCACTGTCACCGGGTATATGAACTCCATTTTCTTATTTTCTCTATTTTTGACGCTCTGGCATCTGGGGCCTCACTGATTACAGAGAGACTGCCCTTCCAGGACTAGCCTTGCCCCAGCACACCTTTCATATGCAAACTAACCAATCCAGAGCCTATACTCTAAATTACTTCCTTTATGGAGCTCCCACAGGTTGAGCAATATTCCCCAACCATAACCACCCCAGAGCCAGGTCCCAGACAACTAGAGGCAGCGCCCACACCTTGGAGCCTGCTGAAATGATTCCACCTAGCCAATCTGAAATCTGTTTACCCTACCTTGCCTTACCTTTCTCACAGAAACCACAACGAAGGCCACTGCCCACGTTTCCCACTCTCTGTCAGCCTCCCGACCAGCCTGGTGCTTCCCCATGTGGCCCTACAAAGCACGTGTCCCTCCTACTTCTAGACTTCTTCCTTCATGACAGTCATTTCCACATCTTTGTGTCTTTCCATCCCTGAGTAAAACAAATCCGGGGCACGTTTTCAAACACCAGCTAAGGCTCTGTCTAGAGGATGAGGTTCTTGGAAGAAGTGAGGCTGAGAGACTCCTGTTGAGGTGGTCTGGGAATGAGGTGAATGGGCCCAGAGAATGAATATATTGGTGGCCCAACGCTTATGCTCACCAACAGGTCCCACAGCAGAGGAGGCTCCTAGTGACCGAGTGCATGGGATGACCAGGTCTGTGGATGTCGGCCAGCCTCTTTCCTCAGGCTTGACAGTGCATGTTCAATGGGCTCATGTACCAAGCAGCCAAGCGGAAGTGACAGAGGAAGCCTACGGGCTCAGCAATGTGGAATTCCTCTCACCAAGGCTGACCTGGCCACAACCACTGCTCAGAGACCATGTTGCCAGCAGCAATGACCAAGCATCTCCAGGGTGATCCCATATCACAAGGCACCAGCCAGCCTTCTGGAAGCAGGTTTATTCCACCAGGCCCCTTCCCTCATGGAGTGGGCGACATAGGGTCTTTTCTGGAATATTCATTTTTTCTGCATGTGGACTTGCTTTTCCTACTGCTCTGCTTCTGGCAGCCACACAGCAAGCTGTGGAATCAGGGATTATCCTTTTCCTTTTAATGCATCCCATACAATACTGCTTCTCATCAAGGACCCTCCTTTATAGCAAAAGAAATAAGGCAATAGGCTGATGCTTTGGGGAGTCACTGATCTTATGTACCCAATGCCCTGTGGTGGCTGGCCTTATACAGTGCTACCTGGCATTGGAGGGTTCCGAAAGCAAACAAGGTGGGAGTCAGCATTTTATGAAATTGGTGTGCAGTCCTGGAGGGTGCAGTTTCTCCTCTGAACCACTGACCAACATATGATGGTGCTACTTAGCCAGAATCTAAAGGTGCAGGAACCGAGGAAATGAGGGTTCCTTAATCTATGATTAAGCCTGATGCCAGCTCCTTGCAATCAAAGTGAAGTCCGTGGACCCGCACTATTGGCATCATCTGGGAGCTTGTTAGAAATGCAGAATCTCAGACCCCATCCCAGACCTACTGGATCATAATTCACTTTTAAGGAGATCCCCTGTTCATTCATATGCATGTTAAAGTTTGAGAATCACTGCTCTAACGCACTCACAATATTTTTGCTTCTCATCCCCAGACCTCTGATCTCTGCTTCTTAATGATTTTAGTACTTGAGGGATGGATGCTTCCAACAGGGGATACAAAATGGTTTCAGTGAAGTGGAAGCAGAGACTTACATTGTCTCCTGGTGGCTTCACGATACTCACACCAGTAGGAAATAGATGATAAAGGGGCTTATGGGCTTTGAGGGGGTAGCTGATCCTAATTATCAAGGGGAACCAGGACTGCTGCTACACAATGAGGCAGAAAGAAGAGCAGATGGAAGTCAAACAGCCTTGGGGGGCCTCCTAGTACTGTCTTGTTCAAGGGTAAAAGTCAATGGGTTGGCTGGCATGGTGGCTCACACCTGTAATCCCAGCACTTTGGCAGGCCAAGGTGGGTGGATTGCCTGAGGTCAGGAGTGCAAGACTAGCCTAGCCAACATGGTGAAACCCCCATCTCTACAAAAATGCAAAAATTAGCCAGGCATGGTGGTGCACGCCTGTAATTCCTGCTACTCGGGAGGCTGAGGCAGGAGAATCACTTGAACCCGGGAGGCAGAGGTTGCAGTGAGCTGAGATCGTGCCACTGCACTCCAGCCTGGGTGACAGAGTGAGACTCTGTATCAAAAAAAAAAAAAAAAGTCAATGGGTCATTACTACAGCCCTACAGAGGCAAAACTGCCAAGACCTCAGATTCCTCAGGAATGAAGATTTGGGCCCCATCACAGGATGAGGAACCAATCCCACTAAAGCCCTAGCTGAAGGCAACGGGAGCATGAATTGGATGGCGGAAGAGGAAAGCCTCAGGAAAACCTGAGAAAGACTTCAGAATGGGTGTCCTGTGGAATGCTAGGTGTCCAGCATGTCCTTCTGAATTATCTTGATTCCGCAGGGGTCCTGCTTTTCAATGTCTTTGAGCTATTTTACAACTTTATAAGTTAAAACTGATTGCAATGCATATAGTTTCACCCACAGAGGTGCAAATAAATTTTGTCCAGCAGAGATACAACTGATCTCCCCATCCCACCCTCCAAGTAATCAGTTTAATATTTATTAACAAATCCATTTCAACATTTCTGATTGCCTACATATGTCTGTTATTTGGGATCTCCTTTGAACACCTTACTGGTTCCCTCATTAGTTCATGAGTTAAGCAAAATCTTCAACATGTGTTCATTTTATATTCATACAAAAGTCATGATTCCACCCTCTAAAAACTTTTTTCTTTTAACAAAAGACACAAATACAGCTATGAACTCATGACCAGTTGCATGAATATGGACTGTATCTTCTATCCATATTTTCCTCCTTTCTGTGTTAAGTATAGATTTTAATATTTTAATTATATTTTAATTCTTTCTCTCCCCACTAAAATAGTATGTGAGCTGCATTGGTGACAGTTCACTTAACAATTCAGTGTTCAGAATGCTGAATATTAAGGTTGGGTCTTGTCAGAACCAGAGGAGAGGACTTTGCCCAGGGATACTGGGCCTGGAGCTGGACTCAGCAACTTACGGAATCTGGATTTGACAAGTGAGTGAGTTGTATAGAATTCTTGTTGGAAGCATGTTTTTAAGCCAAAATATGGGTAAAGGAATGGATGTGGATGTAGTTTTGGGGTAGCCTAAGAGGCAGCTGTATTGGTTATTTTTTTTCCATGACTACTCAGCATCCAAAGCCTTCTAAATTGGGAGACATCTCCCAACATGAGCATCTTTGTGGGAGGAAAGTCCTGTTATTTGGGCCCCTATCCAGGACTCTGCACTGTCAGGGGATGCCTCGAAAGCACAAGCAGCCAGTGTCTAAGATGTGACTTTGGCAGAGGCTTCCTAATCACGCCCTTTCCTACGACGGCGTGAGCTGGGCCGTCAGCACCACCCAGCCTCCTTGGATCCTCCCCAGTTCCTGGGTATCTTTCTCTTGCTACCTAGTTAATTCTACAAATTCCCGTAAATTCCTTTCTGTTTAAGTTTTCATCCCAAAACCTTGAATCCAGGTACAGTAAGTTTGGTTGGAAAGACATAAGCAGCTGTAAATGTCCTGAGCAATGTTTCTAAATTGGAGATCCTGTGAAAAATGCCCATTTTTATTTAGGAGAGCTCCCTCTGCTTCCTGACCAGCCCTGGTGGTTCCCCTGTGTGGCCCTACATGGCATGCCATGCCTCCTACTTCTAGGGGAATGAGAGTCAAAAATTCCTTCATGATAACCGTTTCTGTGCCTTCCACAGAAAGACAAGCCTGAGTCTTCAATTCAAGCAAGTTCCCAAGTGATGTGGATAATGCTGGCCACCAACCACACCTTGGGTGTTGAGATCACAGCACTGAAGATGTGTAGAGAAGCGACTGGGAAGTAGGGAGGAGCAAGATCGAGAAGGGTGTTAAATGCTGTGTAATGAAGTTTGTGCTTGATCTTGCAGGTGATAAGCAGCCATTAAATGACCCAGGGGGAGTGAAATAAATAGACTTCCATTTTTAAATGGCACTGGATGTCATGTGGCAACAGAGGGGGAAAGGAGGGACAGGAGGCAGGAGAACCAGTTAGGAGGTGTGATAGGTACAACAACAGCTCCCAAAGATGTCCCTGTCTTAATCTCCATATGGCAAGTGGGACTGTGTAGCATTATTAAGTTAAGGACCTTCAGATGGGAAGAGTAGCCTGGATGACCCAGGTGGGCCCCATGTAATCACACGAATCCTTAAAGTGGAGAACCTTTCCCAGTGAGCCTGAGGGAGATGTGGTTATGGAAGAACAGCCAAATGTTGCAGGCTCTGAAGGAGGAGGAGAAAGGGGCACAAGCCTAAGAATGCAGGAATGGCCTCTAGGAACTGGAAAAGGCAAGGACACAGCCTCTACCCCGGAGCCACCAAACGGAGCACAGCCTTGCTTGATTTTAACCTAGTGGGACTCATTGGACTTCTGACCTTCAGAATTATAAAATAGTACAAGGTGTTTTAAGCCACTAAGTTCACGGTAATTTGTAATGGTGACAATAAAAAACTAATATAGGAGGCTATTGCCACCTTCTAGGGAAAATAGTGAGAATCTCATTTCTGAGAGTGGCAGCAGAGAAGGAAGACAGACCTGGTTTGGAAGATTATTCAGGAGATACGGATGAAGGGACACGGTCACCAACTGGGTGGGGTGTGGGTGTGGGTGTGTTAAGGAAACTCGCAGGTTTCTCTCTTCAACAAAATGGGCCCATTAGTCAAAAGGACTGCAGGAAGGAAACACAGGAGTGTGAGTGCAGAGAAAGGCAGTTCCCTCCTGATACTACTCGGCTTGTTTCTTCAGATTCCTTTTTTACCAGGAAACCTAATCTTAACTCTTGCATGTTCCCTACTGGGAAAAGCGTGTGCTCAGCAGCCAACACAAACAGCTGCTCTGCTCATCAATTATGGTTTTCACTCTAAATTAATGAATTGCCATTCTAGTCATAAACCAGGCTTTTGTGAGTTTAGTCAGAGCAAAACAATTTACCAGGGTTTGATCTCTCTCAGAAGAGCTGACAGAGTTGTTTTTGCCCCTGCAAAGTGAAGGATTAGACCTTATACCACAGTGATCCTGGTAAGGCCTCCTTCTCTGGCACAGTTTGCATGCGGGAAAGGGTTCGGAGAGGGAGGGCTAGAAGAGGCTGCCTAATGCTTTGCCCTGTGCCAAGTCAATTGAGAATCAGGAGGTTCTGTGCTTGCAATTTAACAGCTATTTATAGCGTGCATTCTGAGATTCCCTCACATATACCACAGACCCGGTCTCCAGAAGAAAAATCGCTCCTCCTCTGGAACTCCCTGCTTACAAACAGCAAGGTGCAAGCCCAGGCAAGTTGTTCTGGGAAAGTGGGAGATTGTGGGGTGGGGTGGGGGGTGAGTTCTGGTTGCAGTTGATATGGAGATGGTTGGTTTCATCATAAAGACTTCTTGGGAAATCTGAGAAAGAAAATACTCTTTCTAAGCCCACTTTGAATTGTTTCTTTACCTATGCCAAACCTGCCAAGAGACATCTGAGTAAAAGAGGCAAAGGCATGGCTATTACCCACCCCACTGTTCAGATGAGGACACTTAGGCTCTCAGAAGTTTAAGTTCCTTACCCAGCACTGCATCATTCAAATGTCAGAGCCAGGAATTGACCGACCTCGGTCTTCTGATGCCAAAATCCACACCTTTTGCATTTTGAGTTTGTGTCCTATGTGGGGAAGGACATCCTTCCCTCACCACCCACCCAGCAGGTCTTTCTCAGTCAGCGGTGGTCTAATGGTTCTCCTGCCTGAAGGTGCCCGACACATTCAGGGCTGGTGACGAGGGCACCCAGATCATCCAACAGTAATTGATATTATCCTCTGACCAGTAAGTCCTCCCAGATCTCCTTCCTATGTGCTCACCTTCTGCAATGTGCTACAGAAAACAGATATAGGGGCCGGGCACCGTGGCTCACACCTACAATCCCAGCATTTTAGGAGGCCAAGGCAGGCAGATCACGAGGTCAGGAGTTCGAGACCAGCCTGGCCAACATGACAAAACCCCGTCTCTACTAAAAACACAAAAATTAGCTGGGCGTGGTGGCACACACCTGTAATCCAAGCTACTCGGGAGGCTGAGGCTGGAGAATCTCTTGAACCTGGGAGGCGGAGGTTGCAGTGAGCTGAGATTGCGCCACTGCTCTCCAGCCTGGGTGACAGAGTGAGACTCCGGCTCAAAAAAAAAAAAAAAACAAAAAACAAAACAATGAAAACAGATATAGGATGACAAAAATCCTCTGCCTTCAAAAGGTTACAGAGCAACAGAACCTGAATTGTGGAGTTGGAATGAAAGAAATGGAATGGGCACAGAGCTGCAGAACCAGGAACCAAACCCAGGTCTGCCAGACTCTAGCACCCGTGCTCCTGCCCGCGATGCTAGACTGTTTCTCTATCACAGTGCTTTAAGGTCTACAGAGTGTTTTCCAGACAAATAAATCAAGGCTGAGAAAGGTGAAGTCACCTGTGGCTTGTGGCAGAGCTGAGAAACCTCCAATTCCAGATGCCACAGCCTCTTGCCGTACCTCCCTGCTTTTCTCACCTCAACGCTCTAGGTCTGGGCAGGGGAAGGTCTAGACAGAAAAGAGGACTCCTGAGATGTCTCATGAGAACTGTGATGAAGGGACTCCTTTTTCCTGCTTCCAGTGCCCATAGCAAGGAGGGCATCCCCTTCCCCCAACATTTCATGCCCGACCTCACTCCAGCCAACCCCCTCCAAAATACACAGTGCTACTTACATATTCCTTAATGTCCTTTGATTTCACAGCCTTGTAGGAATAATATGCAGGGTAAAGGGTGCCAAATATAAGCCTGGAGGGAAGAGAGACAAAGAGAAATATGATTTTTCATTTATCTTATTTAATGGAAAATGTCTGTCTTCAATGCCAAGAGCAGCTCTCTAAGCTACAGAAAGTGCTGCTGTGGGGCTTGATTTATTTTTATGAATGCCCTGAAGGTGTTCTGCTCGTGACTGGGGCATCCTTGGGCACCTCTATCTTCTGTTAAAGCCCACACCCACCTTCCTTCAACCTGTGGTTTGGCAACATGGAAGGGTGGTTAGGGGTCATGGAAGCCAAAAATGGGGATGTGAAGGCACCAAGACCCCTGAAGTTAAAGGCTGCCTTTCCTCTCCTGCTGCTAACCCCCCTCTGAAGCTCTATTAAGCCTGCAAACACCTCAGGCTTCTTTCTCCATCAAAACCTTTCCCCTCAAATTTCACTCCCCTTGGACTTGATCTCAGCATCCTGCAGCTAGAATAAACTCTTCACATTTCATATTGTAAATCCAATCAGGCCAAGCCCTCCTCCCACCAATACATCCCCATCTTGCATTAGCCTGTTTCTCATCGCTCTTAAGATGAAGAAGCAAAAATACCAACAATGTGACACTGTTTGGGCAGCAGCTCTCACTGATCTATGCTCAGGGCTGCGTTGGGTCATTAAATGATCTCGTGCTCAGCCCTGCCTCTCAGGACCTGCACGGTAGAGCTCCACCTGCCCTCATTCTCTCTACCATGCACTATCCCCCACCCAGAAAGCCTTTGCCTGTGCTGTTCTCTCCTTCTGGAGTCTTCCTTCCCCCTTCTTTGTCTGGTTAATGCCTGTTCATCCATCATATCCCAGCTCCAGTATGACTTCTTCCCTGGCCTCCCTAACTAGCTCAAACCTCCCCACTACACTCAAAGCACAATGTACCTATTATCAGGGTGTTCTTTTATTGTTGTTTGTGTGATGCTTTGATTGACAGCCCTCTTTCCACAGCACTGTAAGTGCCTTGAGGGCAGAGAATGGATCTGTTTTACTCAACACTGTGTTCCCAGAACCTACCCCATAGTAGGCCTTCAACAGATATTTGTAAATAAATGAATTGAGCTGGAGGTTCAAACTTTTCACCTGACAGATGAGGTCACCTCAGGTGCCAACTCAGGGCCAAGCTGACTGGATGCAGGAGTGGGCCTGGCCCAGGCACTATATGAGCTGACATCTCCTGTGACAACCCCACAGATGGAGCTTTCAGAGTCCCTGCAAAGAGCTGGCCTACTTACAGAAGATACCACACTGAAGAAACTCAAAGCCGTGGTTCACTGGGTATTGAGAGTCTGTACAGAGAACTCCTAGTCCAGAAGCAATTTACCAAACAGGGGTCAGCTTTACCATGAGCACTGTTGCCAGGGAACACCCTGATATTCCACAATCATCAGGTTTCCAGGGAAAACAAAGTTAACTGAACCAAGTCCATTTCTGGCACTGAAAGGGAGAGGGCTGTTAACTCTTGACTCACACAGACCTTGTGCGAAGTGCTTTAGAGCTTTATCCCACTTAGACCGCCTTGTCCAAGGGAACTCCTTTTACAGACAGGACTCCAATGCACGGAGCAGCCAGTCACTTACTTGTCTAAGGCCTCATGACCAGTGAAGGGTAAGGCAGGCGCTGGAGCCCAGCCAGGCCAGCCTCCTCCAAGCCTGGCTTCTTGTGACCACCTTGCACTACCTTGGGGAGCCGCCCACCCTCCAGGAAGGCTGAAATGACCTGTGTGAAGAGCAGGATGAGCCACTGGGGGGATGACAGAGTAGTGGGAGGAAGGGGAAAAAGTAGGCCTGGGGGTGAGGGGGAAACATTGAAGAGAGGGTAGTGCCAAAGACAGCAGTCAGGCCAAGGGGGAGGTGGCTGGGGAAGCCCGCTGGGTTTGGTCATCGCCCCCTTGGTGAGGAAAGTCCCCACACTCCTCCACACTGCCTCCTTGCCTGCCCCCTCCTAAGCATTCTCAGGTATCCAGGAGCCTCACTTCCTCAGGGAGGCCTTTCCTGACCTGGTCACCCCCCTGAAGATTGGGCTCCTCTCCCTTTTTAGCTCCTGTACCTGCCCCTTTCTTAGCTCTTGTCCACTGTATCCACTTGCGTCTCTCCCACAAGACTGTGTGTTCCACAAAGCCAGAGATGGCGACCCTCATTCATAACACACCCCTGTGCCCTGCACAGCAGGAAGGGTTCAGTAAGTACGTGTTCACTGTGTGAAGTATCAGAATGGGGAAGCCAAAGCCAGCACCATCCAGGGAACGCTCGTGACCTTGGGACTGAGGTCTCGGTAGTGAGGTGGACGCCAGACAGCACCAGGCTGATTCAGCAAAGCCTCGGGCACAACGCCATGGACTAGGGGGAAATAAATACACCACTCCTCGGCACAGGTGCCATGGTAATTACCCATGTCTGCCAGGATGGAACTGTCTGGAGCCCCTGCCCTGGGACAGCATGTGAGCAGCAGAGGAGAGACATGTGGGAAGTACAGCGCTACCCAGGGGCTGATTGATGGGATCCCCGTGAACCCCAGTGGGTCGTGACACCCTCTGAATGGTCACAGAGCAGGGAAGGCAAGACAGGAAGGCCTGTGCTAGGTCAGCTGGACTCTTCTGGAGTGAGCTGGTTGCCAGCATCCTCCGCCTGGCTCCTGTGTTACAGCACAAGGTCCCTACACACGAGTTTGCTTTTCACTTTCTAAAAGCTCAGTAACACTTAGCATCTCACTGCCCTGGGGAAGGGGAAATGGGATGAAAATGGTCAGTTCTTCTTAACCTATTTTGGAAGTAAGAAATAACGAAGGAAGCAGGCTCAAGCCAAAAGGACTTGGTACTTCTGCTCCTTCAGACCAAGTACCCCCACACGGCCCTTCTCCACCGGCCTCACTGGCCTTGCTTCCCACCCCTCCCTCAGCCTCAGGTTCACAGAGCCAGCAGCTGTCCCCTGATTAAGCCACATTCACTTGCAATCTGTGACTTTCTGGCTGCTCTTTCTTCTGTCTGAACGTTAGCACAGGATCTTCCCCAATCCCACAACTCTTTTGTTTTTCCTGATAAAGTGCCACTAATCCTTTAAGACCCATCTCAGAAATGCCACTTCTTCTGTGAAGCCTTTGGTTACTGCCCCCTCAGTTTTCTTGATACTATTTAAGCCTGTGACAGGTCTTATGTAGTAGCAGCAATAACAAAACATTTAAAATAATATTATTATATCATTGAGTGTTCACTAATGCCAGGCACTGTTCTACAAGCTGTACTCACTCTTTCAATTAATCCTCTCAAATACATAGGGAAAAAGAATTCTTACTACCCCATTTTACAGACTGGGACACTGAGGCTTAGCATCATTACTCACTTACCCAAGGAGACACATCAGCCAGGTGCAGAGCTGGGATCTGAACCCAGGCAGCCTGACAACAGAGCCTGCCTTCTCCCGGGGCTGCCTGTGCTGGCTGAGCCTGTCTCCCTAGTCAGATCATATAGTCCTGGGCAATCAGGAGGGTCCCTCGTGCCTGGCACAGCACTTCCCCCTTTAAGTGGGTACTTGACATGTCTGTTGAGTAACAAGCAATTTCAATCTGTCTCCAAGGAACTCAGCCCACTTGCTAGACTCACATAACTTTCTACGAAGTCAGAAAAAATGTGGTAAAATAAGAGGGTCTAAAGCTCCTTTAATGCTCAAGCTGGGCTCAAGCAGAGGGAAGATGGAAGGCTGGAGTGCCATCCTCCAGAGAGACGAGGCTCTGCACTAACACACTCCTCTCGGTTATCTCTGAACCTCTGAACGGAGCTTGCACCTCACAGCTCTGTGCCCACCCTCCCTTCCCCCCACTGTCATTAACTGTTACCCTGAAGCCCCAACTCTGTGTAAAGCCTCCATGGATCTGCCTGCAGCATTTCCCTTATCTTTGCCCTTCACTCCTCCTCTTGCTCCAAGTTAGGGGTCTTCATCCAGGTTGCCTCCCCACCCACCTCCTCCACAGCTGCGGCATTGAGAAGGGAGCATGAGTCTCATGTGACTAGTACACTCTGACGCAGTGGTTCCCCACTGGGGTGATCTCGTTTCCCAGGGTAATCTGGGCAATGTCTGGAGACACTCTGGTTGTCTGAGAGGGTGCTACTGGCAGCCAGTAAGCAGAGGCCAGGGATGCTGCTAAACATCCTATCATGCACAGGACGGCCCCTCTCAACAAAGAATCATCCATTCCAAAATGTCAATTGTGCCACACTAGTCTAGTTTCTAGACTAGTGTGCTGTTTCCTAGTCTTTGGGCCATGGACTCTTCACCAGACCATCAAGGGTCATTTTTTTGAACCCCAAGAGTTCAAAAAATGTCCAGTGTCCCAAGAAAAACTGTAAATGCTCTGATAGTGGGGGATGGCCCCAAATGGTTTACCATTTGGTAATACGTAGGTCTTTAGACCGCCTACGTAGCCTGCTAGCCAATGTCAGGGAAAATACAGCTCTGAAGTTGCTTATCAACTTCCTGGAGCTCTGGCCAGAAGAGAGAGATTGCTGACCTAGGGCATAACTACAAGCTGTGGCACTGCTGTTGCTGACCGTAGCCAAGTCCTCTGCAAACCATGAAACAAACTAGTATTTTCCACAGTCTTCTCAGGCATCCTAGAGTTGCACCAACATGTCCCAATCCCAAATTGTGCTAAAAATTTAAAAATCAATGCTGGCAATATATTTTTCTAAGATTAATTTTTTAAAGTGTAAGAGGAATAACAAGCGTATTTATACAGCTCTTTATAACATTAAAAAACAAATCACACTGAAGAAATTGTATGTCACACAAGGGCTTCTGGAATGCTCTGTTTCTTGACCTGAGCACTTGCTTTATAATGACAAATATATATAAAACTGTACACATCTTATTTCATAATTTTTTTTTTGAGACAAAGTCTCACTCTGTCACCCAGGCTAGGGTGCAGTAGCATGATCTCTGCTCACTGCAACCTCTGCCTCCCAGGTTCAAGCGATTCTCCTGCTCAGCCTCCCGAGTAGCTGGGATTATAGGTATGCATCACCACATCTGGCTAATTTTTGTATTTTTAGTAGAGCCGGGGTTTCTCCACATTGCCCAGGCTGGTCTTGAACTCCTGGCCTCAAGTGATCCACCTGCCTCAGCTTCTCAAAGTGCTGGCATTAAAGACATGAGCCACTGCACCCAGGCTTATTTCATAATTTTTAAAAATGATGTACAGTATCCAAGAAAATAAATTTGCACAGTCTTCCAATTCATGAAGGTACACTGTTTCATCTGAGCATTAAAATGTATTAAAATTTACACTATGTTTTGTGCTTTGTGTTCTTAATAAAAATATAATTTTGAATTATGTTTTCTGAAGATACTTTCTAAAAACATATAAATCCATTTTTATCACTTTTTATAAGCATTAATCTCCAAGACTGTTTTTGCTGTCTACTCTAACAGAAGAATGCTCCTTGGTTCTTCAGCTCCTTTTGGCATTCCAATAAATATGCTATAATTCTTAATTTGGAGAAAACTGTAACACAGAGCAGATATATTTGAAGTCCCCTATATGTACTTTCCTGATACAATCCTTTTCCTCCTCCCCAAAACTCACCACTATCCTGAATTTGGTGTTTATCATTCTCACTATGTTTTTATTAACTACATGAGCCATGCATAAACAGAAAAAAAGTGTTTATACCTGTTTACATATTCTACAAATGGAATCACACTAGATGTATTCCACTGTGATATGTTTTTTCATTCAAACTTATGTTTTTGAAATTCAATCCATGTTGACACTTGTCTTTCTAGATCATTTTTTAAAATTATTTGTTTTGTTTTATTTTTATCATTTTTTTGAGATGGAGTCTCGCTCCCATTGCGCAGGCTGGAGTGCAGTGGCGCAATCTCAGCTCACTGCAACCTCCGCCTCCCAGGTACAAGCGATTCTCCTTCCTCAACCTCCTGAGTAGCTGGGATTACAGGCGTGAGCCACCACGCCCAGCTAAAATTTGTATTTGTAGTAGAGATGGAGTTTCACCATGTTGGCCAAGCTGGTCTTGAACTCCTGACCTCAGGTGATCCACCCGCCTCGGCCTCCCAAATGCTAGGATTACAGGCGTGAGCCACAGCACCCAGCCTAAAATTATTTATTTATTTGTATCGACACAGGGTCTCGCTACGTTGCCCAGGCTGGTCCCGAACTCCTGGGTTCACTGATTTCCCACCTCAACCTTCCAAGTAGCTGGGATTACAGGTATGTGCCATGTGCATCCAGTTTTTTTAGATCCTTTTTAAGTACTGTGTACCACTTTACTACATGAACATATTATAGTTTATTCTGTTGATGCATACTTAGGTTCCTTCCTATTTTTCCCCTTTACAAACAGGGCTGTGATGAACATTATTATACATGTCTCCTTGGGCACACCTGAGACCTTCTCTAGGGTATCTACATAGTGTGGAACTGCTGGGTCAGAATTTACAGCATCTTCCATCCACCAGATAATGCAAAACCACTTGCCAGAATGACTGTACCAATTTATACTCCTTCCTGCAAGTGTAAAAGATTTTAATACTCCCCATTCTTGCCAAACTTATATAGTCAGACTGTTAGATTTTTGCCACTGTGATGGGCGTAAAATGGTATCCCATGTTTGTTTCAATTTGCATTTCCTCAGTGGCAGGTGAAGTCAAGCAACTTTTTATGCCTGTTGGCCATTTGGGCTGCTTAACTACCCTGTTTATATCCCTCCATTAGTTTATCTTGTTCTTAGTGATTTTTAGGAATTCTTTGTGAATTTTGGGTATAAATCCTTTCTTGGACATATGCATCACAAATGTTTTTCCTCAATATAAGCTCTCTTAACTTGGTTTGTGGTGCATTTTCTTGCTTTCTAGCTTTAAATTTTATATAGACAAATATATCAGTCTTTTCCAGCTTTTTTCTATCTCGTTGAGAAAATCCTGATCACGTATATTTTCTTACAAGAGTTTTAAACTTTTGCTTTTTCAATACTAGATTTTCATTCATTTGGAATTGCTCTTTATGTATGATGTGAGTTAGGAATTCAATTTTAATCTTTTCTACATGGATCCCAACTATCCCATCCCACTGATTTGCAGTGCTGCCCACCATATATAAAGTTTCCAATATGCATAGGTATTATTTCAGCTCTCTATTTGACTGATCTACTATCTAACCATGCACCTAAACCACAGTGTCTTTATCATAACCATAATATTAACAACCATGACTTTATAATAAATCCTGATATTCTTAAAATTGTCTTGGCCATTCTTTTTTTTTTTATTAGAAATTTCAATGTAGAATCTTGGCTATTCTTGACCCTTTGTTTTTCTATATAAATTTCATGATAGTTTGTCAAGTCCCACATAAAGCCTTATTTACATTTTGATTGGAATTTCACTGTATTCATAAAATTTACTAGAAGAATCACCATCTTTACGGTTTCAAGTTTCCTCTTTGTGAACATGGTGTCCTCCATTTCCTCATGTCTTCTTTAATGTCTTTTTATTATATGTTATAAATTTCTTCATAAAGATCTTGTACATGTTTTGTCTTACTGCTAAGCACTTTAGGTTTTGGGGGTTTTTTTGGTGGCATTGTGGATTTTTAAAATTAGATTTTCTATTGGTTATTCATGGTATATAGGAATGCTACTGACTTTCCAGGCTGCTCTCAGAACCACTAACCTTGCTGTAGTCAAAAGCATTTGGAGTCTCAAATGCATTACGGTGAGTGAAAGCAGCAAACTCAAAGGGCAACATGTGTTATGACTCCATTTATATGCTCTTTCTTTTTTTGTTTTTTGAGACGGAGTCTCACTCTGTCACCCAGGCTGGAGTGCAACGGCACAATCTCAGTTCACTGCAACCTCCACCTCCTGGGTTCAAGCTATTTTCCTGCCTCAGTCTCCTGAGTAGCTGGGATTACAGGCGTGCGCCACCAAACCCAGCTAATTTTTGTATTTTTAGTGGAGACGGGGATTCACTATGTTGGCCAGGCTGGTATAAGCTCTTCTGAAAAAGAGAAGTTTATAGGGACAAAAACCAGGTAAGTTGTTGCCAGGGTTAGATGGGGAGGTGGGAGGTTGACTCCAAGAATGTGCAGGAATTTTGGGGAGGGATGGAGCTGCTGCATACCTGACTGTAGTGCTGTTTATACAACTGTATATGTTTGCCCAAACTCAGAATTAAAACTCACACTAAAAAGAGTGAATTTTACCAATTTCACCACTATACACCTGACCTTTAAAAAAACCAAAGCATTCAGAGGAATTCACACTCACAAGTGAGGTGTGTCGTGGCTCTCCAAAAGTGGATCAAGTTGACCTGAGCATCAGCCTCCAAGCTCTGAGACAACCAGTACCTTCCTGATGTCAGAAGGTCCATGTGTGGCAAAACAAGCCTTCCCAAAACCATAATCCATCTCTAAGACCCACTGATCCTCTAGCCCTGAAAGGACTGTCTCAGATACGCTGTGGGCCTGGGATCTAAGTGCTTGAGAAACTCTGACCTTTACCATACTGCCCCAGGGAACATCCTCACTCACGATGATTCTCTGGAAGCTTAATCTGGGAAAAGAGATCCTCCGTCTGAGCACACAGTTCAGGTTCCCATAGCACAGCAAACCACTTGGGCTTTGGTTGCCATAGGTCCCAACCCCTGGGCTTCTGCTTACTCACAATGACTTTCTAACGGGCTGGAGGGAGAAAATAGGAAAACAGCAGAACTGGCCCACTATGCATTTTGGTTCCCTAAAGACTGTATTATTGTGACTTATAAGCCATTTATTTTTGAGTGCTCACTTTTAACCTTCATGTGAGACAGGTATTATCATTTTCCTCATAATAATGAGAAAACTGAGGTTTAGTGAAAATAAATAATTGAGTCTCACAATTAGGGGAGGAGGCCAAAGTCAAACCCACGTCTAACTCCACTGCCCATCTCCTCACTGCTATGAGGCACTGCCTTCCTGACTCTGCAGCACATGGCTGAGAGTCTGCAGCTGGTCTCTGAATAAATGAATGAGGAGTAGGAGAGTGGGAGGAAGACTGCTGCCTGCTTCCTTGCCTAATGGAATTCCCCTCTGGCCCTGAATTATAGATTTACTGACAACAGGTGACAGTATAATTACAGGGTTTCAAGCACATAAACTGTTCACATAAACGAGGTTGTCTCCCGACCTGAGCTGATCTTGGGAAAACAGAAATGAGACATGTCCTTCTTTTTCACCTTGGCATGTGATTCTGCCAGCCTCTCTGTAGTCTTTCCTTTCCCAGTTGGCTTCAGACCCTGCTCCTCTCTGCAGATTTGAGAGAGTGAACACATACGCAACTCTTCCTTGGGTAACCCACCTCACAAACATCTCATTTGCTTATTTCCTCATCTGATCTGCACTGTACCCCTCCGAGATAATGGGATTACTTTCCCAGTTTACAAATAAAAAAAACTGAGCCTCAGAGTAGTTGAGGGATATTCCAAAGCCCTTCTCCTATCCAACAAGACGCAAACCCAGGCCTCCTGTCTCCAAGTCCATGGCCATTCCCTGGACCACACTGCCTCTCTTAGCATGAAGAGGCAGTTTCATTGCTTATTTAAAGCTGTCTGTAATGTGTGCTGCAAAAATCCCGTTTTAAGTTGGATTTTTATGCTCCCAAACACAACTTAGGAAAGCACAAAACAGAAAAGTCTGATGCAAGCAGGAACAAACATTCTGTAAATTTCCAATTGATACTGTTCCACTCCACAATCCAATCCACACAAATCTCTCAACCACAAATGTCTGCCTGAATCTATTGTTTTTGTTTAAGTCTTAATTGTAGAGATTCCTATTCTTAAGAAACCCAGCTTTATTGCGTGTGGTAGAAAGAGGCTGGGCTTTGACTTCAGACCTGAGTTTGGATCCAGCTCCATCCCTGACTAGCTGTGGAGTGGCAAGCATGCTTCTTAACTACTCTGAACCAGTTTCCTCCAGTATAGAGACCAAGAACACCTACTTTCAACAGCCACTATGCAGATTAAACGAGGAGATTGTAGGTACAAATTTAACATACCAGAGACACTCTAGATGAATGACAATTATCAGTTCCCCTCCCTTCTACAGAAACAGTAACTGCAAATGCCAGTTTTTTTAACCACAAAATATTGTCCATTCAATCATTAAATATATGCTGAGCACCTACTGTGTGCCCTGGGCCATCTGATAGGAAAGGCAGGCAGCAAGCAGATAATTATACAAATAACTGGTTATTGTCATCACAATAATTGTGATGAGTTCTGCTGAGTCTGTTTTGAAGAAGAGAGAAGACTCATTTACAATGACTGTCCTGTGGTTGTCTATTTCCCAGCTTATGCTCCCCTCCCAAGACCTTAGAGCCAGAGACCTGACCACCAGCCAGAGGGTTCTGTGCTAAAGGTTTATGGTTTTCTCCTCCTGGTGGGCTTCATCTAAAGCCCCCTACATGGTATATATTTAGGCTGAGAAAAGGACTGCTGGGTCTTCCTATGTGCACCATGAAAAAGGGGTGGGGGGAAGGAGTGAGGAGCTCTTTGAGATTGACTGGCAGGTGGTCAGCGGGTATCTGTGGGGTTTTCCAGGGACTTGCCTGCTCAGCTGGTGCCCTCCTAGCTCTCACACAGCAGGTACTGATGTCCTCTTCCAGGGCCCAGCCAACTTTGAGTGCATGTGTCTGTCTGGCAGAAGGTATCAAAAGCCCTGGGGAAGGCCATGGGAACAGGACAAACCTTTACTAATGCCCACCAGGCACCGTACAAGGCAGTGATCCTCACAGAAGTCAGGTGAGGCAACTACAATCCATCCCCTCTTACGCAGGAGGGACCTGGTACATTAAGAGGTTAAATTCATTCATTCATTCATTCATTCATTCGTTCGTTCGTTCATCCAACAGACATTTATTCAGTCCCTACTCTGTGTCAGATTCTGAGGCCAACACAAGGTCACAGAGCTGCTAACTGAATGAGCTGGATTCAAACGCTCTATCTGGCTTCAAACTCTTTGCTCTTTCTAATCCAACTTGATACCTCAAGGTCAGAGGTTTTATCTTCAGGGAAGTCACAACATGGCTGGGGTGCCAGGTGTATCAGAACAAGAAAGGGGGCAGGCAAAGCTGAATGGGCTAAGTATGGAAGGAAAGACAAATGATGGGCAAAACTACAGAGATAGAAAACAGATGAGCTGCCAGAGGCTGGCAGTGGGGTAGAAGAAGATGATGCCTACAAAGGGGAATGGAGGAAGTTTTGGAGGCAATGAACCTGTTCTATATTTACACTGTGGTTGTGATTACATGACTGTATGCACTTGTCAAAGCTCACAAAACTATACAGTAAAAAGGGTGAATTTCACTGTGTGCAAATTATCAGGAATTTATACAGGAAATTTAATCAGGAAAATCAAGATTTGAATTCAAATTATACAGGAAAGTTCAGGTTTTTCCAGCCCCCTCACTCAGCTGTACTGAGGCTGCATCGCTTCCGTTTATAGTCCTATGACACCATGTGAACAAACACTGCCAAATGAGGCTGGTCTTATACATTTAGTTACTGATTTCCTCGTCTGTTAAAATCAGTCAAGTTAACAGAGTAGAATGTAGCTAAGTCTTAAAGTGGTTATGTCTCAAAAAGATATTTGCACACCCATGTTCATAGCAGCATTACTCACAATAGCCAAAAGATGGAAGCAATCCAAGTGACCATCAATAGATGAATAAATAATGAATATTATTCATCCTTTCAAAGGAAGAAAACGCTGACACTTGCTAAAAGATGGATGAACTATGAGTATATTATGCTAAGTTAAATAGGCCAATCACAAAAAGGCAAATACTGAGTGATTACATTTATAAGTGGACTGCTCTAAATAACTCCTTAACTAGATAAGTCAAAATCATAAAAATAGAAAGTAGAATGGTGGTTGCCACAGGCTGGGGGGATATAGGGAGTTGATAATGGGTGTGGAGTTATAATTTTCAGTTTTGCAAGATGGAAGCTTCTGGAGATTGGTTGTACAACAATGTGCAATAAATATATACTACTGACTGTACACTTAAAAATGGTTAAGATGGTAAATTTTATGTTATGTGCTTTTATCACAATTAAAATAAAATAAATTTATGACATTTATGAACCAAAAAAATCTCTGCATGAATATTTGTTCAAAATCATCCATACTTAAAAATTTTATAAAAACAGAATTTACTTAGTATAGGTCATTAGTTCATTTAATCCATAAAAGATTACTTCTAAGAAAGTTATAAGAAAACAGAATGTATAATCTTTCAATTTATATCTGTTTCATGCAACAATGCTATTTTGTAAAATTTACTAAAATTTTCAAACATCTCAACTTATTCAATCCATTGTAATGACATTTAAGATGAGTGAAAATTAACAAGTAATGCAAGTAAATATATTTTTTACTGGTTCTGGTTGTAGAGGAAAAAACATTGCTGTATATTATGTTCTATTAAGAAGTTACACTATTAAAATGTTTCTGAGATTGATATTTTAGATAGATAGACAGCCAGATAGATAGATAGATAGATAGATAGACAGATAGATAGACAGATTGATTGATTTCTGACTTGTTCCAGAAAGGATCTGAGATGGCTTGGTTATAAATAATTGTGTAGCTCATAAGAAATTACCATGATTCCAGGCCACTGGGTTTGTCTGGCAGCAGAAAGGCTCAGAACTGCTAACCAAAGCACAGTTGTCACCTCACTAGAAGGGGAGGGTGGGACTATGTCCCACCTGCCCATGGAAGAACAAGGATTGTGTGAAACAAAGGATGTTTGGCTCAGGTCCGGCATGGCACCCTGATTGGAACACAAAACCTATTTTTAAAAAAAAGTAAAGAAAAAAAAAAGCAAGCTGGAAAACAGCAGCTTTACTTCAATGAGCAAAATTTAAATTGAGAGAATTTTCAGCACGTGTCTTAATTATGAGTGAGTCAGGACAGTCAGGGAACAAATGCAGCTCCCAGCTGCTAAAGTGCACTTCTGGCTGGAAGTTCTGGACCTTGCTCCTGAGTTGGCCAACCTGGGGAAGAAGGAAGCAGAGAGACTGGGGCAGGAACCCACTGTATGTACCTCTTGCACACCTGCCCTGCAGATGACTTAGGAGAGCCACTGCTGGCTGCACAGCTCCAAAGGCCCTGGCCACCATGTGTAATACAAACCCTGTGTAAGGAAGGTGAGGTCCTCCTTTGGATAACAATTTTTTATGTTTGATGCTTTGAAGGGCAATCCTCGGTAATGCTCTAAAAAGTATGGTGGAATACTGCATAATAGTTAAAAAGTTAAAATATAACAAACAGCTGCTTTGTTTTTTGTTTTTGTTTTTGTTTTGAGACGGAGTCTTGCTCTGTCGCCCAGGCTGGAGTGCTTTGGTGCCATCTCCACTCACTGCAAGCTCCACCTCTGCAAGCTCCGCCTCCTGGATTCAAGCAATTCTCCTGCCTCAGCCTCCCGAGTAGCTGGGACTACAGGCGCCCACCATCACACCCAGCTAATTTTTTGTGTTTTTAGTAGAGATGGGGTTTCACCGTGTTAGCCAGGATGGTCTCGATCTCCTGACCTCGTGATCTGCCCGCCTTGGCCTCCCAACGTGCTGGGATTACAGGCATGAGCCACCGCGCCCAGCCCACAGCTGCTTTGTTTAGAAAATAAAGATATTTCTCTCAACTACCACAGAATGAGAATTCCTCTTTAACAACTGTGGCATTTGCTTTTGCAGATCCGAAGAGAATAGATAAAACTAGGTCACTAAGGAGAAAAAAATTCCAAGACAATAACAGAAAGAGTTAGCTCTAAGCATGGAAATGTAAGAAATTTTATTTGCTTCAGAATGAAAACAATATACATTCTTTCCATTTCTGAGCCTCAGATGGCCACAATCATAGGTGACCATAAGGGAAAGTCCAAGTGAAGAATGTCCTATTATCCAGGAATCAAGACTAAAAAGGAAAGCTTCACACTTCGGGGGAAAAAAGTTACCAGTATAGCACTCCTCAGTAATTAGCAGTGGTTACAATATAATGCACGCTCTGTACACAGCTTTTAGCAGTTTATATCCATTTGCACATACAAAAACTCCATGAAGTAGACGTGATTATAATTTCCATTTCACAGACTGGAAATGTGGATCAGAGAAGTTAAATAGTTGGACTAAGGTCACACACCAAGTTTGTAGCAGAGCTAGAACTCTCTGTGTGAGAGTTCTAGAATGTGAGATTTCAAAGCTTAGGTACTAAACCATGGATGCCCCAACTTCTTTGATTGCACAAAATCAGTAAAATATTTTGATCACGTGTATTTGTATTACCACAGGTCCTTGGCTTTGCTGAGGAAATACTTTTAAGTCATCATGAGGACTGGTTTAAAATTGGATTGTCTAAGGCTGGGCATAGTGGCTCATGCCTATAATCCCAGCACTTTGGGAGGCTGAGGCGGGCGGATCACCTGAGGTCAGGAGTTTGAGACCAGCCTGGCCAATGTGGCGAAACCCCGTCTTTACCAAAAATACAAAAATTAGCCAGGAGTGGTGGTAGGCGCCTGTAATCCCAGCTACTCAGGAGGCTGAGGCAAGAGAATTGCTTGAACCGGGGAGGTGGAGGTTGCAGTGAGCCGAGATAGCGCCACTGCACTCCAGCCTATGCAACAAGAGTGAAACTCCGTCTCAAAAAAGAAAAAGAAAAAAAATTAGATTGTCTAATACATAAGTTCACTTAACAAGCCTCATGCGAATTGTAACACAACTTGGGTTCTGCTGAAAACAGTCAAAACAGCGAGGGACCGTGTTGCTCCCTCCGTGTCATGGATCTACCCCCTCCCTCAGCATCTCCCACCAGAACATGTGCCACGTCGTGCACGTCAGGCGTGCAGACCCAGTGCCCCTTGCTGAGGGCCTACTCCAGGCAGGCACTGTGCTACCAACCACCCACATGGTCTCCTTCCATACTCAACATCCAGAGGCTTCCCCTGCCCAGAGAGCTGGCCAGCACATGTGATGAGGGTGTGGCCTCTGTTCTGCCTGGCTGTGAAGCCACTCCAAGCTGCACCATGAAAGGAGGGACCACCCAGGAGAGCTTGGAGCTTGGGGACCTTGGTGCTGGTCTTTGCTACACCACTTACTAGACATGGGTTCATGGACAAAAGCCCAGAAGCCTCACTTGTTTTATCTCCTCTGCAAAATGTGGTGTCAAATGGGATAATACACGTTATGATACTTGAAAATGGAAATGCTGCACAGACTTGCAAAAATATTTTTCCTACAGGGGAAGCTCTGACCAGAGGACCATGGACTGTGGTGTCCCACCACTGGAAGGGCTGACATAGGAGCCATCATGGGAGTCATTTAACCAGTCCTGGGGTGGAGTTGGTACAAGCCCTGGTACCTAAAAGATGCAGGGATGCCACCTAGCTGGGAGACCAAGAACAGCCACTACCTGCAAGAGAGATTCTCCCTGGGGGTTGGAGGGAGGAAGAGAACACTTTTTTCCAAGGTGGATGTTTTCTGAAGCCATGGGGAGAAGCGTCACTGTCTCGGTGGAATCATAAAAGCAACCTACCTCCTCATTCACTGGTTCTGGGTGTGAGGGAAATGCCTCTTCCCAGAAGACTCTGGGGGATCTCAGAGGATGCCTAAGGTCCAGCCTGGGTCCCTCTCAAAATAAAAAGAGAAAACAACTGACAAGTTCACACTGTTCCCTTTCCCTATATGTGTTTGAGCCAAGAAGGCCTTACTATAAATGGTAAAATTTGGTAAAAACTTCAGCACCATATAGGGTCCCATCCCCCACCTCCCACCCCAACTGGTCCATTAAGAAATGCCTGGGCTGAGGCATCATCAGAGACATCCTGGGGTAAGTGGATAACCACAGTAACTAACTAGCAGTCTCCAACATTTTAGTGTAGAGTAGTTTAACAGCTCTGTGGCCAGTGGCAGCAAGTAGGGAAGGGCATGCTAGGCTGTTTCCCTGGGTTGATGGATTGGTTGGTTTGGGGAATGGTGGAATTCAAGGAATGGGAGAAGTTTGGAGAACAGGGTGCTGGCTAAAGGTGCCTGGCCAGGACCCAGGATGATAGCACCACGTCCCCAGGCATGGAAGGGGAGATGTGGCACAGGGATGGGCTCCCAAGTGGGGGTCAGGAATCCTGGTTCCAGGTTCAACTCTGATCCCAACAGGCTGGGTAATCTTAGGCCATCACACCCCCTCCCTGGATCTGTCTCTTCATTCTTTCATTCAGAAAACATTCACCTGGTGCCTACCAGTATGGGTGTGTAACACTGTTCTATTGCTGGTGAGGCAGGAGTGAACACATGAAGAGAGCACGGTGTTGAGTTCTGGGGTGCCCTCCCCTTCCGCAGCTCAAGCATTGTTTATCCCCATGCCTGCAGTCTGACCCAGGTCCAGCCCTGGCCTCTACTGGGCTGTTTCCACCGTGTGGATGCTCTGAGCATGAACTGGGCCCTCTACACTCCACCCTGCATCCAGAGATAGTGTGAGGATGTTAGTAAACACTCAAACAACAGTGGGCAAAGCAAAGCTGCTACGAGGCCAGCAGAATAGTCACGGACAGTCACCCTTGCCATGGTACATTCCTGGAAATTGCAGCAGGAAGGAGAATGGTCAAAAGGGGATCACTTTTTGCTGTATCCCTTTGTCACCAGCAGATGGGAATCCTGGGTCAGCAAGGCAGAGTGCTGACTGAGCTTTCCTCTGGATGATGGAAAACAAAGAGTGGATAGGCTGGGGAGAAAAACAGGAAAACGGGTGTGTTTTCATCTTTGTGGCTGTGCAGATGAGCAATCAATGAAGCAAAGTTCGGCTGTTAAGAACTGACTCTATTCTTGATAGAGCTCGAAAGATACCATTGTTCCCTACTGCCCAAAGAAAAACGTCCAAGCTGCTTATGTTGATATCGAGGGCCTCTGCCATCTAGCTGCAGGTGTCCCACCAGCTTCTTGGGCCCTCTGCTAATTCCTGTCTACTCATGCATTTCTGCCACTGTGCTCAGTCATCATTCTCTTGGTCTGCAGTGCTCTGTCCCCAACTCTGTCTGACAAAATCCTATGCATTCTTCTAATGCATTGGACTAGAAGCCTTGGCACTACTGACATTTGGGGCCAGACAATTCTTTGTTGTGAGGGGCTGTCCTCAGCGTTATCCCTGGGCTCTAACTATTAGATGACCCCACTCCAAGTGTGACAACCAAAAACATCTCCAGACACCACCGAATGTCCTCTCAGAACAAAACAGCCCCTGCTTGACAACCACTGTTCTATGCCTAGATCCAAGGCCATTCTTTTTATAAAACCTTTTCCTGAGCTCCTTAGAACGAGGGTTATATGTGTGCCTTCTACACACTTGGTAATGTTCTATTAGCACTTTAACTAGCCTTCTTCCAGCTTGCATTATGTGGTTATATCATACCTTCCTCATTAGGCTACAAGTTCCTTAAGAGCAAGGACAATACTGTGTTCATCTTATACAAGCCACAACACCATCTACAGTAGCAATTAATATTGGCTACTATTTATTGGCTACTAATAAAGTAGTTATTGGCTACTAATAAACTGTGGTTTAACTTCTTACTGTTAACATAAGCACAACTCATCTATGTTGATTGTAGAAAAATTTTAAAATACGTAAAAAAAAACACAAAAATCAAAATCATCCACAATCCAACACCCAGCAACAACAGTAGTTAAAATACTGGTAGACTGAATATGGCCCTCTAATACAAGTACACCAGTAAAATACCCTCTAATCTTCCTTCTGTGAGTGGAGAATCCAAGGAAAATATCTGCAGCAGAGGCAGCAGCCCAGGGCCAGACAGGGGGGACCACAAGAGCCATCTTGTCCACCCCAGCAGATGCTTGGATCTGCTTTAGAATGCTGTTCTGGACTGTTTGAACCTCTGCACATATAGGAACTTGCTATGATCCCACACAGGCTGGTCCACCTTGGGCCACCCTAAGGAGCTCTTTGTTTTACTGACTTAAAATTTGTTACCTGGGATTTCACTCCTTGGTCCAGTCCAAATTCCACCTCTTTAGCCAAATCGGTCCACTCTATTTCCCATCGACAGGTCCTGCCCTCCTTCCTCTGTGCTGAGAACTGCGCCTCTCATCCACTAGTATGGGCCCCAGAAGCCAGGTTCATACCACACAACCCTTCCAGGCCCTCAACAGTCAGGTTCTGTCTCACAGGAATTGGCACTGGTACTGAGAAACTTGAGTAATTCCTGCTGGATACTTGAACTAAAGGAATATAAACTCAAGAGTGGGGACTGCAACTGTGCATGGCCATGCTTGGCCATATACACATGCCAAGTAGAAGTCTAGGGAGAGAGAGAGTCAGAGAGAGTACCAGACACACACACAGAGTCGAGCAGATGTGGCCAAAGAAGCAGATAAGTGAGACCAGGGCCCAGGGAAGGCTTCCCAACTGCCTTCCAGGTCCCAGGGCCGCATGAGTCAGCTGCAACTCCCTGCCTCTTTACAATAAAGAGTTGTCGTTTTGGCTCATGCTAAGGCCAGTTGGTTTTATCTATCTTGGTTCATGTAACCAAAACCAAAAAAGCTTAAAGTGGACTTGACTCAGATACAGCCCTCAAAACCTCTGACAATGGATGCCCTAAAACTTGGGTCCCCTTAGCCTTCTCTCCATCTTGAACTCACATCCACTGGGGCTGACCGAGTCCCCTCTGATGGAAGATCATGCGTCTCTGTGTACAAAGCCCTTCACACCTCTGGGTACCACTGACAAACCCAGGTTGCACTGGCACCAAAAGGTGAGGATCCAACTCAGAAGCTGTCAGAGCCAAGAATCCAATTAAGCAGTATCCAGATGTGAATAAGGTGACCACCAAACGTGTATGTTTGCGTAAAAAGTCACATCACACCAACTAAATACAAGCACCCACAGTGAAGATATGAGACCAGAGAAGCTGGGAGCTGTCCAACTCCTTCATCAGCATTCTCTTTGAAGCTCCTTGGAGTTGGCTCTAAGTGCTTCTCAGAGCAGATCACAGCACCAGCGGAAACCACAGCAGGCTTTTCCATGGGCATACAGCCCCCACTTCCCTAGGAGCAGATAATGGCAGCCAGATTGCAAGGTCTTCCTTCCAGTTCCTGCCAGGGACAGGGGCAAAACAACTCCCTGCATACCGGGCAGGGCATGGGGTTTGCAGTCAGACATAGATTCTCATCTCATTTCTACCACGTATTAGCTTTATGACTTTGATTAAGTTATTGAACTTCTCTAAGATTCAGTCCCCTCATCTACAAAAATAAGTAACAACAATTCCTATTTTGAGGATTAAATGAAACAAGAGTTTTCAAGAGACCAGCGTGACAATACCAGAAATACTAGTTTCCTATCTCTCGTCATGTTTATATTAAACTCTTTCATTCATTTTCAAAATTTACTAAATGACAATGTAACGTCAATTTTAAAATATCATTTATGAGAGAGCATCCTCACTACATATGATCAGTTGGAAAATAACAACTTGATTAGGGCTCACTTTATTTTTCAAAGTGTCCTCTAAGTTGCATCAATTCCATAAATGTCAAAGTCAGCAAAAATAAGCAAGAGTATACTTAATACTTCAACAGATGCGCCTGTCCAAGAGGCTGCAAGTTTGGTTCCCAGGCAGGTCCAATTCCCTGTAGGCAGATGACTAACCTCTTAAAACCCACATTTGCTGCTGGGATTAACTGGTCAGGAGGCCCCATGCAGATGAATGCCCAGTCATGACCTCCCCCCACCATGACAGCAACAAATGCTTCATCCACACTCCCTTTTCCTTTAATTCCCCATAGGCTTTATAAAGCCAGCCCAGCTTCCTGAAGCTTGACTTCCTCATTAATGGATGTGCAGCTAATGGAGTGCTGCCTGCAGCTTGTGCCCAAAGGTCACCAAGCAGCTTCCTTCCCTCCCCTATTCCAGAAAGCTGTGCAGTCTCTTCAGGAGGCTCCCGGGTCCCAGAGTCCCGCCTGGAAAAGGACAGGGAGGCTGAGAACACGGGCCCTTGTCACTGAGGGCCAACCTCCCAGCCTCTAGGGCTGCAATGGGACAGGTTTTTCTCTACATCCTGGCTCCTATCACAAGAAAAGCTGCCGTTTCCTCCAAATGGAAACAACAGCCAATGAAGCCATTGGTGCTTCGGTTTTTTGCTTCCATGTCTTTAAATAATTCACAAACCCATCCATCAAAAACTGAGGATGAGAGTAGAGACTGGCACAGTCTGGGGAGACAATTTGGCATTATTTCTCAAACCTTAACAGTGTTGCTATCCTCTGATCCAGTAATTGCACTTCTGGGAATCTATCCAAAAGAAGTCATCAGAGGCAAACAAAGATTAACACAAAAATATGTTCCATGGTGTTCTTATGTCCAAAGCTGAAAATGATATAAACAACCAACAATAAAGAAAGAATTGGCTATAAAACATTAAAAGGTCACTAAAATCTTATCTTAGGACTCTTGTGGGCAATAAAATATTAATATATTAATGTTAAGTGGAAATGCAAGATACACAGTAACTTCAATCATAAACTTTTTGTATTCAAAAAGTCTTAAGGACCCCTCCAAAATGTATCTCCGGGTAATGGAATTATGAGTGATTTTTATTTTCTTCTTTATCCTTTCCTTTTCTTCCCCATCCTATTGACCACAGTAGCATTTGACCCTTCATCCATGACAGATCCTTTGTACTGTCATGATACAAAGATGAGGGGGACAGTCCTGCATCTCACTGAGTGCAAGTGTAGCTACAGTCCACTCGAGCAGATCATCACACCCATAATGAATGCTCTGAAGGCTGAAGCTGAATTGCTTTTTAAAAAAATATTTTTATTTTTTAGAAATGGGGTCTTGCTCTGTCACCCAGGCTGCAGTGCAGTGGCACCTTCTTAGCTCACTGTACCTTCGAATTCCTAGGCTCACGTGATCCTCTGACCTCAGCCTCCTGAGTAGCTAGGACTACAGGAGTACACCACGATGCCCGGCTAATTTTTTTTTGGACAGAGTCTCGCTCTGTTGCCCAGGCTGGAGTGCAGTGGCACGATCTCGGCTCACTGCAAGCTCTGCCTCCCAGGTTCAAGTGATTCTCGTGCCTCAGGCTCCTAAGCAGCTGAGACTACAGGCCTGCATCACCAGCCTGGATAATTTTTTTTGTATTTTTAGTAGAGACAGGGTTTCACCATGTTGGCCAAGCTGGTCTCAAATTCCTGGCCTCAAGTGATCCTCCCAATTCAGCCTCCCAAAGTTCTGGGATTACAGACATGAGCCACCACGCCTGGCTGCCTGGCTAATTAAAAAAAAAAATTGTATAGAGACGGGGTCTTGCTGTGTTTCCCAGGCTGGTCTCAAGCTCCTGGGCTAAAGTGATCCTCCTGCCTTGGCCTCCCAAAGTGCTAGCGTTACAGGTGTGAGCCCCACACCAGGCCTAAGGCTGGACTTCCAAATCAGCAACTTCTATGGGCAGGAGATGTTCCAGCAGATCTTGAAAGGTGAGCAGGGATTTGGTAGATTCTGGAAGAATGTAGGGTAGGGGAGGCATTTCAGGAGGGGAGAACAGCATGAATAAACCCCAGAAACATGAGAGAGCATGGTGGGTTTGCGGCTACAAACGGCTCAGTGCAGCTGGGTCAGGCAGAAGCTAGGCTGAGGGGAGCAATCACCCCCAGAGCACATCTGACAGCATCCATCCAAAGGGTGAGAAGAGGAGGAAAAACTGAAGAGAAAGGTGGCTAGGCTGGTGACTGAAAATATGAAGCCGACCTACTAGCACAGTGTGCGACACTTGGTAGATATGTAGTAAATAGGAATGATTAAATGAATGAATGTACGAGTGGTGAAGATACAGCACAGAGGTTAGAAAAGCAGTTTACAACCCAGGATGTGAAGGGAACCAGAGAGTTGAAGATCTCCCCTAAGGAAGGTGGGTAAAAAGCCATTCACACATGTGCTCTTATGGTCTCCCAGTACTCATCAATATTCCAGCAAAACAAAGGAACAATTTCTGTAAAACCATTAGCAACCAAGCCCTCGATTTCACAGTGAAGAAAGATGAATGTATCCAAATTTGTCACAGCAGTAACTAGATAAAAAATGAGTCTACTCTGGATAAGGCGAAAGACTACGGATGCCACCACAATTCCCTTCCTTCAGGTTCAGCTGCCCAAACTCTGTTGTTTTATTTCCAATCGCAGACTCTCAGGGTGGGAAGAGGACTTTAAAGCTTATCTACCTACCCCCTAAAAGAAAAAAGCAATGCTTCAATCCTTTGCATCCACAAGCTCCTCCCAACAGTAAGGGTTTCTAATTTTCCTTTAGCAGACACAAACCCGCATTCACCTCCAAAAGCCGCTATCATTGCTGGAGTGCTTGTTAAGAAGTTAAGCGAACAAAGACCATCTCCCTGCTCCAGCTTACATCATCAAGGATGAAAACAATGCCCCCGAAACACACCCTGTTTGGCACAGCTATGCTGCCCAATCCCTCTGTTATAAAGACCACCCACCTTCACCCCCACCCCTGGGCACCCACCACAGGACTCTGTCTCCAGCTAGAGGTGATGTGACCAAAGTTGGGCCCCAAATCCTCTCAGATTTTTTTCCCCAGGAATATAGAATCATGGCTGAGATATCTGCAGGTTACTTAAAACAAAGACTGTAAACTTAAGCAGCTATAGGGTGGCCACATCTGGCCAAATGCTCACCAGAAGAGAGACGGATGTCTCCAGAGAGAAGATTGAAACAGACAGAAGCAGAGACACTTCATGCTAAGACAGACAGGCAGACAGGCTCTATGGGCAAAGTCAAGTCTTCATTATTTTTTTTTTAAGCTCACCATTGGTACCTAGACCAGGTACCTTGTTAGAGGTTCAACAGATATACAGATATTGGTTAAATGAGTTAAAAGGGGGAAAGGAGAGAGAGACAGACAGACATAGAAGCTGTGTGGGTTCTGGGCCCTCATGAGTCCCGGATGGTCCCTCTAGTCTTAACAGTCCAGGAGCTGGGCCAGTATCCTTCCCATAAATATCCTCGCTTGCTCAAGCTGGTGTGAAGCAGGCTTCTGTTACTTGCATCCAAAGGAATCTCCCTGAGACATCCCCAAGCTTGGCCCCAGCCCTCTGCCTTTCTGTGTACCCATTTCCTCCCTCAGGGCAAGCCCCTGCACTCTGGTCTGCACCAGCTGAGCAAGCTCAGCATCCACATCAGCCCAGCTGCTCTCCTGTCTCTAACAGCCTGTGGGAGATTTCCTCTTGGATCACATATCCTTGCCTTAAGCCAATTTCCCTATTCCAGGAGCTCTCAAACTTGAGAGGCATGAGAATCACCAGGTGGGCTTGTAAAAACACAGATTGCCGGGCCCACCCCCAAGATGTCTGATTCAGCAGGTCTGAGGTGGGGCCTGAACATCTGCCCTTCTACCAAGTGCCCCTGGTCCCCCATTGAAGACCTCTGCCCTCTGTACCACCATCTGCCACTCAGATTTGCCTCCTCCTTCCCTCCCTTGGCACCTGCAGCCAGCAGGCTCCAGGCTTTGGACTTTTCCTCTGTAGGAACTGTTCTCCTCAGCCCTTCCTTATTACTCTCACAACTCCAGCCCTCCTCACTGCATGCCCGGAGGACTTGAGAAACTTCTAACCAGCTTTCCTCCCCTTTCGGCTCACCTTGCGCCTCACTGCCAGATTCCTCTGCCTGAGGTACAGTTCTCCTCGGGCCACTCGCCTGCTCATAACCTTTGGCTATTATGAAAAACGCTGCTAAGAATATTGGAGCAAAGTCTTGTGTGGACGTATGTTTTCATTTTGCCGTGAGAGAGGATAAGTATATATTTAACCTAATTTTAAAACTGCCAAACTTTTTTTTAAGTGGCTGTACTATTTCATTCCCTCCCTCCCCATAACCTTTGAATGACTCCATATGGACTATTAAATTTTTTCCAGATTCCGGGGCTTGACTTTCCAACATCTTGCAATCCAGCCCATACCTGCTGATCCAGCCAAAACCAACATACCACATAAATTCTAACTCAGTCTTCAGTATGTTCGTGCTGTGTCCTCATTCTCTCTTAACCTTCCTGAAATCCCAAATCAGGTCTCTCTTCTGTGAGACCTTCTCCACCACCCTAGCCTAAAAACACAAAGGCTCCTCTTCCCAAAACACACAATACACAAAAATATTTGAGTCAAGATAACCTAACTCTCCATCCCACCCTTTGCTTGAAAAAGTATGATGGTAATAAAATACTCCCAGTTTGCTCAAACTGTTACCTAGTCTTTACTCATCCATCAGAAAAAACACAAAGACAATGGAAGGATTTTATGTAAAACTATCTACAGTACTGCAATAAGCAACATTTTTCCAGAGGCTGAGGACAAGCAGTTACTGTAACCTTATCAAATGAAAGAACAAAATGCATTTCCCTGTCCTCTGATGAGCGTTATCTCATCTACAAATTGGTGTTTGGTAGTAGTTCTCCTAACGATCTCAAAGACACTAATAGAACACGTGTATTTACTCTTTCACATTACTTATTCAGAGGCCAGGGCAGAGATTCTTATAGGCCTCACACTGCTGGTCCCCATGGTAGGGGGAATAAATCAGTACTCTGTGTGAAAAGCAACATGATGGCATGTACCAAAAGTCCTTTGATAGTTTCCTGTTGGGAGCCAAAAGAAAAAAAAAAGCCTTTTGAAAAGCCGCACCTGGCCAGGCACAGTGGCTCACGCCTGGAATCCCAGCACTTTGGGAGGCTGAGGCGAGCGGATCACCTGAGATCAGGAGTTCGAGACCAGCCTGGTCAACATGGTGAAACGCCATCTTTACTAAAAATATAAAAATTAGCCGGGCATGGTGGTGACTGCCTGTAGTCCCAGCTACTCAGGGGCTGAGGCAGGAGAATCGCTTGAACCTGGGAAGCGGAGGTTGCAGTGAGCCGAGATCACGCCATTGTACTCCAGCCTGGGCAACACAGCAAGACTGTGTCAAAAAAAAAAAAAAAAAAGTCACACCTATTTATCCATGTTCTACTTTATGGAATCTAGCATAAGGAAAAGACCCCAAAAAACAAAGGGGTAGACCATACCATTACCTATAGTCACACAAACAAAAATCAGAAACAACCTAAATGTCTAACAAATAGAGGCATGGCTCTTACATTTCCTACATTTATTGTCCATTTGTGCCCAAAAGGATTTATGATACACTTAAGTAAATTGTGTCCAACTTACTAGAATGGATACAGCCATTAAGAATGATATTTAGGGCTGGGCGCAGTGGCTCATGCCTGTAATCCCAATACTTTGGGAGGCCAAGACAGGAGGAGCACTTGAGCCCAAAAGTTTGAGACCAGCCTGGGCAAGCGTGAGATCCTGTCTCTACAAAAAATTTAAAAATCAGCTGGGCTTGGTGGCACATGTCTGTAGTCCCAGCTTTGCAGGAGGTTGAGGCTGCCATGAGCCATGATGGCACCACTGCACTCCAGGTCTGGGCTATAGAGCAAGACTCCGTCTCGAAAAAAAAAAAAGAAAAGAAAAGAAAAAAATGATATTTACAAAATGTTTGAAACAGAAGACTTTCTATTATGTTACCAAGAGAAGTGAAATACAAAATTCTTAATGTATATAATTACAATGATATATTTTTACAAATTAAGTTCACAAATAGAAAACTAGAAGAAAGATTCTCTACGTTATTGGCAGTTGTGGTAGGATGATGGAAAGAGTGATAACATTTCCTTTCTATATAAATATTTTCCAATTAATTGGCTCATTTAAAAAACGTATCATAAAATAAATATAGAAACTAAACAGGAGTTGTCAGGCATTCCCTATCATATAGCTCAGAGAAAATCACCTGTCCTTGAGATATAAATATGGGTCAGATCACTAGAACAAAAGGAAAATAAATGCAAAGAACGCACGAAGGCATGGGAAGATCCTGGCCATCAGCCAGTACACACTGCTAAGAATCTCTTAGATGCAAGATCCAAAGGCAATAATGCAAGTGGTAAAGGCTGAGCTACTCCATTTGACAGCATTACAGAAAAAAGGAGGCAAGCATATTTGATGTGTGAATGGCACTTTTAATATGACAGAACACAGACCATGTTTTAAAAGGTTGATGCCCAGACTAGGCAACGTGGTGAAACCCCATTTCTACTAAAAATACAAAAAAAAATTAGCCGGGCGTGGTAGTGCACGCCTGTAGTCCCAGCAGTTTCAGCTATTCAAGAGGCTGAGGTGGGACGATCGCTTGAGCATGGGAGGCGAAGGTTGCGGCGAGCTGAGGTTGCACCACTGCACTCCAGCCTGGGCAACAGAGGGAGTGATAGAGGAATAACAACTAGGATTTCTCCTTGTGGTTTCAGAACTGCCCTGGGTCTGCTTCCCTAAGGAGCTTGCCGTGACAACTGGAAGGGCATGCACAGCTGGGAACTGGTCTGAAGAGCTGGAGTGAGGCTTGAGCACTGTCACTCACCAGTAGACCCTGGGCAGTCACTCAGCCTCTCTGCTCTTCTGTTCCTCACTTGTAAAGTGGGAAGTGTCTTGGTAGAAATGGACTCAAACTGGCATAAGCAGTAAAGAGAATTTGTGGGGAGGACACAGGTGCAGGGAGGGTTTAGCATACAAACCCCAAGGCAGCTGGGCCTTGTAACAGTCTAGAACTAGGGACTGGAGAGTCCTGGAAGGCCAGGCCATGTGTCTGCCACCTCGGCATTCTCCAGTGTCTCCATCACTCCTCCTCCTCTGCTGACCCACCTCCCACTGTCATGAATTTGTTTAATATAGGTGCTGCCTTGGCATCCACCTTTAGGCCTGACATGAGTTATCTGAAACACAGTAGCACCCTGTCACCTTTGGCCTGGTTAAAAATTCCCCTCGCTGTGGGGGAATTACATTTCTCTCTCTCCAGCCCACTCCTGCCACTCCCTGGGTGAGCTTCCTGCCACTTCCAGACTTCCCCTCGGCCTCCCGTCAGCACCCCTAAACTCTCTGGACCTGTAAGTAATAAATGTCTTCTCTTTCACGCATTTTGGTTTCACCTCCTCACTGTATTTCACCTGACTGGCAGACCCAAACCTAACCTCCCCCGGTCAAGGCTATGTTGGCTTATAGCCGCTCTCAGGAGAGACCTGAAGACCAACTTTGAAAGAAATCACAACACACGTGCTCTTCATGTGAACTGCTCTTCAAGCCACACGGCCAAACACGGCCTTCACACCTCTTGACTCTTACTCTTTACAGCTCCTGCCTCTTGAATTCGTCAGCTCAGGCTGCCATAACAAAACACTACAGACTGGATGGCTTAAACAACAGAAATCCATTTTCCCACAGCACTGGAAGCTGGAGGTCTGTGATCGGGTGCCAGCATGGTCAGGTTCTGGTGAGGGCTCTTCCTAGCTTGCAGATGGCCAGCTTCTGGCTGTGTCCTCACAGGGTGGGAAAAGAGAGGCAGGAGAGCTCTCTAGTGTCTCTTCCTCTAAGGACACTAATCCCATCATAAAAGCCCTACCCTCATGACCCCATCTAAACGTAACTATCTCCCAAAGGCTGCATCTCCAAATACCATCACATTGAGAATCAGAACTTCAGAATATGAATTTTTTTTGGGGGGGGGGGGCAATTGGCTGCCTCTGAATCTAACGTCTGTGTTTCCAGGAGGGGGAAAATATAATTGGCTCAGCTTGGGTCAGGTGTCCATTTGTGATCCAATCAGCCATAGCCAAGTGGAGAGGGCAGGTCGTGCAGCACAAACAAGGGTGCCGGGGGCCTACCATGATCGCCAAGCCTGTCTGTACCTTGTCATCATGATGAAAAGCCACAGGGAATCAGGTCAAGAAGTAGTTACTTCATGGACACAGGAAGGGGAACATCACACTCTGGGGACTGTTGTGGGGTGGGGGGAGGGGGGAGGGATAGCATTAGGAGATATACCTAATGCTAAATGATGACTTAATGGGTGCAGCACACCAGCATGGCACATGTATACATATGTAACTAACCTGCACATTGTGCACATGTACCCTAAAATTTAAAGTATAATAAAAAAAAAAAAAGTAGTTATTTCCCATTTTCCCCACCAAACTAAGCACTGGAGAAGGGTCATGTCTGTCTTATTCAGCATCACCTCCCCATGGTCCATCACAGAACTGGGCACATGGAAGATGCTCAATGGCTCTGTTGTCCTTTTACAGACAACTGAGGCTGGACTTGCTCAGAGCATTATGATGTTTCCGTCAACAATGGACGGCACATACGATGGTGGCCCCATAATTATAATACTATATTTTTACTGTATGTTTTCTATGTTTAGATACACAAATACCACTGTGTTACAACTTCCTACAGTATTCAGTACAGTAGCATGCTGTGCAGGTTTGCAGCCTAGGAGCAATAGGCCATACCATGTAGCCTAGATGGGTAGCAGGCGGTACCACCTAGGTTTGTGTAAGTACACTCTATGATGTTCACACAATGACAAAATCATCTAGTGACACAGTTCTCAGAACATACCCCTATTATTAAGCAATGCATAACTGTATATAGACATATCATCACCTTCTAGGGGCCAGAGTATGCTTTCCACCCTAAAGATCAAGATTATCCTTCAAGTCAACCTTCAACCTTTCTTCTTTCTAATCTTTTCTAGATGAGGAAAATTATCCTCCATCATTACTTCTCTCTCCTCCCCTTTCTCTCTCTCTCTCTGTGTGTGTGTGTGTGTGTGTGTGTGTGTGTAGTAATAACAATGTACAGTGTATAGAGGATAAAAGGAAGCAAAAGACAGGCTGTGTGCCTTCAAAGGACTGTGATATAAACTTAAGAGGCAAGACATAAACACTGGTGAAGTTAAAAAAACAAATCTATGACTTAAGAAATACAAAAACACACATGATACCTCTGGACAGCTATGTAGGTCATTGTCCAATAATTGGTGCTAGCAGTGTGTGCTTTGAGGTGGCAGAACAAAGAATCTACTTCAGTCTAGAAGGGTCTAGGGAAGAAAAAGTAGACAGATATAGCTAAGGGAGGGAGGAGAGATGGCACTCTGGAGAGGGTAGTGATGATTTAAGCCAATTCATAGAAATCAGGAATAGTCATAGGAACAGAAGTTCCCCTAGGACTACATTATGGGGTGACTGAACACCAATGCAAACTTCTAGATGGAATTATTAAAATAATTGTGAGCACTAGAAAGGAAAGAGACAAATACCAGGAGCCTGCACCAGTCCTGCCAGGTTCTGCCTGCACGGTGCCAGGCTGCCCTTATTTCCTCCTGCAACAGGGAGGCCAGCAGGGGCCCATGGGTTTTTAAAGGTAGTGGACACTGCATTAGTTTCCTAGGACTGCAGTAACAAAGTACCATAAATTTCCTAGCTTAAAACAACAGAAATTATTTCTCTCATCATTCTTCAGTCTAGAAGTCTAAAATCAAGGTATCATGAGGGCCACGTTCCCTCTGGAGGCTCTAGGGGAGGATTTTCCTTGCCTTTTCCTAGGTTCTTACAGCTGCTGCCAATCCCTGGAGTTCCTTGGCCTGGAAAGGCATCACTCCAATCTGGCTCAGTTGTCACACAGTATTCTGCATGTCTCAATCTGTGTCCAGATTTTCTTTTTATAAGGATACCAATCACTGGATTGGGACTAACCCTAATCCAGTATGAACTCATCCCAACTTGATTACATTTGCAAAGACTCTATTTCCAAATAAGGTCACATTCTAAGGTTCCAGGTGGACGTGAATTTTGGGGAGACATTATTCAACCCAATGTAGACACTGAGTATCTGTCACCCCTATGTGCTGGCCTTAGAAGCTACCTGCCATGTAAGATCCTGTTCTAGAATCCTGCACTGGCAGTGACTTGATGCACAGCTATCACAGAGGTCACCAACAGAGGAGTCCCTGTGCTAGGACAAGATGGGACTAGATGACTTCCAAAATTCCTTCTGATTTGCACATGTGTAGTTCAAGTCCTGCCGATTGTTCCCATTCTACTGATTTGCCAATTCAGCCCTCTCTTTTCATTCTCACTGCTAAGACTCGGGTTCAGCCCTTGTTGCTTCCAACTTGACACAGACACACTGCTTTCACATCACTCCTCCTGACAAACCCTCACCGGCTCACCCCTGCCTGAAAGCAAAGTTCTGTTTTTTGATCTCAACATCTACCTTTACCACCTGAACTCCTAAGATGACATTAATTTTCAGGCCAGTCTGGTCCTTCAACTGGCACAATCTCACCTTCACACCTAACTTCATACTGGCTGCAGAAGGGAATCCGAACTGTGTTTGGAAGACCATTTACTCCCCTTCCATGCACCCTCCCTGGACCAGCCAGTCCAGCCCACAGCACTTCTGCATTTCAACGATTCTTCCTGCTTGCAGAAGCACTGGACCCTAATCTATCATTGCCATGCACTGTAAATGATCCATTCATGGAGATGGGGCTGCAGCAACACTTAGGCAAAGACAACACAAGAGCTGTAAAATCAGAAAGATTTGAATTTGATTCCTGGCTCTAATATGTAATGTTTAAGAACTGAACAACAGGAGTTTGAGGCTGCAGTGAGTGCTGATCATGCCACTGCACTCCAGCCTGGATGACAAAGTGAGGCACTGTCTCCAAAAAAAAAAAAAAGAAAAGAAAAAAGAGCTGGGCAAATTCCTTACCCTTTCTAAACCTCTGACTGCTTATCTGTAAAATGGAAATAATACTACCTACCCCACGGGGCTACTGTCAGGGTTAAGAGAAATAATGTATGCCGACTTTCAATGCAACATCTGACATAAAGCATACTTGTAAATTATGTGTCAATAAACATACTTATTTTGATTATGGTAAATGGATCTAAGTTTTGCCTTTAGGTCTGGGGATCAAGGCACAGATCCTGTGTCCCTCTGGCACCTAGCAGCACACTGCCAAAGACTACTCAGAGTGACAGACATCAGTTCAGACGGGAACCCTAGAGAGCATTTAGCTACCATCCTTCTTCTTCTTTTTTTTTTTCTTTTTTAGTGTGAACAGCCAATTTTGCTTAAAATTCTGGGACATAGAGCAAGTTTATATCACAGAAAAGCAAATGGATTAAAAGAATAGCAGAAATTATTTTATTTTCTTTTATTTTGAGACAGAGTCTTGCTGTCACCCAGGCTGGAGTACAGTGGCACAATCACAGCTCACTGCAGCCTCCAGCCTCGACCACCTGGGCTCAAGCGATCCTCCCACCTCAGGCTCCCTACACCCTGAGTAGCTGGGACTACAGGCATGTACCACCATGCCTGGCTGTTTTTTCTTTTTTTTTTCTTATGTATGTGTGTGTGTGTGTGTGTGTGTAGAAACAAGGTCTTGCTATGTTACCCAGGCTAGAGATCCTTTTAAAATGCCTTTCTGCTAGGTTGTTGGGCCATCACCTCTCCTTTGTTTCCTTCTCCTCTCCCAGCTTCTCTGGATTCCATCCGTTTCTTACACTGGGAAGTCTGCTACCTAGCTAGCCCTCAACCTCTTTGTTTTATGAACGGGAAGGCTGGGACCCAGACAGGGCAAGTGACTCACCCAGTGTCACAGAGCTGTTAAATGGCAGAGCCACGACTGAATCGGGCCATGACTATTTTCCTGCATGACATATTGAAACCAGTTTGAACCTCGGTTTCCTCCCTGGCAAGACAGAGATACTAATGCCCACCTCCCCAGTTTGCTTTGAAAATACAGAATCAAGGGCTAGGCCAGTGATGGAAAAGACCAGGTGTGAGATGAGACATGGTCACCACCACAGCCTGCAGTAACCGGGCCAGGTGGGGCTAGGAAGATCAGGGAGCACAGGCCCTGGGGGCAGCCACCTCTCAGCTTGGCTGATGCTGCCCTGATGGACTCATCCTGCAGTGCCAGATCTTCTGATTCTTCAAGAGAAGCCCAAAATTTGGATTTTGGTGCCACATCTCTCTATTTAAGTAGATTCAAATTTAAAACACCACAAGCTAAACAAGCAATATGCAGGCTGATTTCAGCCAGGAGCCACCACGTTTGTGACCTTGTATCCAACAACAGATGTGAAGCCATTTGCAAACTGCCAAGCAGCAGACTAATGGGAGGAAAAGGCTGACCCACAGTGACTGGAATGATCTATCTGCCCAGGAAGCTTCTGCAAATTCTCCCGGGAGCAGTGGTCCCACCTGAGTGACTTCACCAAGCCCCACAGCGCCTTACCTACTGCCAGGAAGGCCACAACCACAGCTGATCTCATCCTGCTGCCAGCCCAGTGGCAGCAGCTTGGATGCCTGGCTGTCAGATGAGAAATTTGCCCGTGCCCTATAGGGAAACCACCTCCCCACCCAGAGTGTCATTAAACTGGATGAGTTGCCTCCAGGAACATGCTGAGCCTCAGTCTCACCCTGGAAGACACTGCAGGGCTGGGCTGGCTCAGGCTGACCTCAGAGTTTGGATCCCAGCCTCTCTTGAGGTAAGGCAGGCCCAGGTGGGATGAGCAGGCTGGCTGGGGTGAGCCAGCTAGGATAGGAGGCCCAGCGACAGGGCTAGACTGTTACAAAAGAAGATGGACAAGGGCCTCTCCAACCACTCCTTAGAGGTATTCTCTTAGGTCTGGGCAGGTAGAAGCCACAGGAACGGACCAGCCAATCCTGCACTCCTCACCTCTTCTTCCCCAGTGTGCTTTTAGGGAGGCAGTTTTTTTTTTTTTTTTTTTTGAGACAGGGTCTTGCTCTGTTGCCCAGGCTGGAGTGCAGTGGTGCGATCCTGGCTCAGGAGGCTGAGGTGGGAAGATTGATTGAGCCCAACAAGCAGATGCTCAATCAATCTTCCCACCTCAGCCTGCTGAGTAGCTGGGACTACAGGCATGCGCCACCATACCCAGCTAATTTTTCTATTTTTTCTAGAGATGAGGTCTCACTGTGTTGCCCAGCCTGGTCTCAAACTCCTGAACTCAAGCTATCTGCCCACCTCTGTCTCCCGAAGTGCTAGGATTATAGGCATGAGCCACTGTGCCCGGCCTGGAGGCAGTTCTTAAGGCTCTGGCCTCTTTCCTCCTTGGTCTCCTGTCCTCATGAGCTCTTCACCATCAACATCAAAGACCCTGCAGGGCCCTTGAGACCCTGGAGGGTCTAAGAGGGTGTATCTAGCTCAGAGTAGCCGGGACTCTTAGAGATGTAGAAGATGGGATGGCATGAACAATCAGGGAAGCTGCCTGCCAGGAGGGTGAGCCCCTCCCTGCTCCAAGGACCCTGGGAAGCACAGTCCCGTGGCCAAGGTCACTCAGCTTAGCAAGGGCTGAGTGACACCCCCAAGTCACATCCAGTCCAGGGCCAGATAGTGTTGCTGGCACTATGGTGCTCTCATGCTTGTCTGGCTCCAACCACTGACTTGCTGGGTAACCTGCACAGCCTGCCTAGCTCCAGGTTACAATTTTATCATCTGGGGAAGAGACAAGTAATGTCCAGCTGTATGACTGCTGCATTAATTAAATTATGAAGCCTTACATAAGAAATGCTGTGAGGCAAAACTCCAGTTGTTTCCCTCAGTGGTGACCCATATCCGGCTCACAGTGCCAGCTCACTCAAGACCAGATGATAGAGTTCACCTGCTGAGTGAATAAAGAACGGCATGGCACAACAGCTGCTGCATAGGGGGTACTCAGTAAAGTGTTTTATACCCTCATGGACACCAAAACTCTTTGGTGGATGTTGGTGGTTTTGGATAGCCCACAGGTCCAGTTGGCTTTAGTATTGGTAAGAGGACCAATACTATTGGGTCACCATCCCAGTGCCATGTGCTTGGACAACTGATCTTATCCCCAGATCCACGGTGGGTCCTGGCTGGTTTCAGTCAAACACATCCCATGCCCCTGCCATAGGGAGTGGCTCAGTGACAAGTATGTGACCAAAATCAGGAGAGCTAGAGGCTTGCTAGGGACTTCAGGGAAAAAGCTTCCTTGTCTCCCATAGGAGATGCTCTCTCTCTGGGAGAGATGCCTTCTTTCTGCTGGACACAAATGAGGGCTTCAAGGCCCCTAGAAGCCGCTAGCAGCCAGGGGAGCCAGGCTTAATCTGAAACAGGCACCAACCAAAGAGTACAGATGAGACACCAGAAAACCTGATGCTCTGGTGACAATCTTGAGCTGCCAGATCAAGCCTCACTTGAAATCAGCACCATTCTAGACTTTTAAGATGTGTGAGCCAGCCTCAATTGTATTACTTTTTCTAAAACCAAAAGAGTTTTAACTGATATACCTGCAAATCTAAAAAATAATCTAAAGGGGCCGGGTGCGGTGGCTCACGCCTGTAATCCTAGCACTTAGGGAGGCTGAGGCAGGCGGATCACCTGAGGTCAGGAGTTCAAGACCAGCCTAGCCAACATGGTGAAACCCCATCTCTACTAAAAATACGACAAAAAAAAAAAAAAAAAATTAGCTGGGTGTGGTGGTGGGTGCCTGTAATCCCAGCTATTTGGGAGGCTGAGGTAGGAGACTCACTTGAACCTGGGAGGCGGAGGTTGCAGTGATCCGAGATCGCACCATTGCACTCCAGCCCGGGCAACAAGAACGAAACTCTGTCTCAAAATAAATAAATAAATAAATAATCAAAAGGGCCGGGAGTGGTGGCTAATGCCTGTAATCCCAGCACTTTGGGAGGCTGAGGTGGGCAGATCACCTGAGGTCAGGAGTTTGAGACCAGCCTGGCCAACATGGTGAAACGCTATCTCTACTAAAAATATAAAAACTAGCTGGGCATGGTGGTGCATGCCTGTAATCCCAGCTACTCAGGAGGCTGAGGCAGGAGAATCACTTGAACCCAGGAGGCGGAGGTTGCAGTGGGCCGAGATCGTGCCATTGCACTCCAGCCTGGGCGACAAGAGTGAAACTCCATCTCAAAAAAATAATAATAATAATCAAAAGGAGACGATGATTTCGGGCAGTATCAGACAAGATACCCTGCCTTATTGTCCCACTGAAAACAGTGAAAAATTCTGGATTCAAAGAAATTGTATATCTTTTACCAAGTGGTTGAGTTTAGCACCACCAACTGTGAGACAGTCTGACACTCTGACCTCCTGACAGGAGGCAGTCGAGGGTGCACCTCCTCATCAATGTGGTGGTGTTGCCACAATTGTCAGACCTGGGTCTAATCATTAGGACGAGTCTGACACATGCAGAACACTCTCCACACAGCCGACCCGGACTCTTCAATAAATCGGGGCAACTGTTCTAGGTTGGTCAAAGACATAACAGCCAAATTCAGTGTGTGAACTCTAATTGCATCCAAATAGAAACAGGAAAAAAAAAATCAATAAAGGATTTTTTTTTACAAATTTGGGTAAATCTGAGTATGGACCTCATGCTGGATAAAGGTGTGGAATTAGAGTTGAATTTCTTAGGGTGGTAATAGTTTTTGACTGTACAGAACAGTGAGTGATTCTTAAAGTATAATCTACAGACTCCTAGGGGATCTCAAGACCCTTTCAGGGGATCCCTAAAACCCCTTCAGAGTGTCCATGAGGTCAAAACAATTTCAACAATACTACCAAGACATTTGCCTTTTCACTGTGTTGAATTTGCACTGATGGTGCAAAACCAATGAAAGGTAAAACTGCCGCTAGTACTTTGCATGAATCACAGCAGTAGCACCAAACTCCACCTGTCACCACTGTGTTCTTCACAACAATACAATAGGGAAAAAAAAAATCCTGTTTCATTTAAGAATGTCATAGATGATATAGTAAAAATCATCACTTTCATTAAATCCAGACCCTTGAGTATGGATGTTCTTATCATTCTGTGATGAAATAAGTAGCACTCATACAGTGTTTCTGGTGCATACTAAAGTATAATGATTGTCTAGAGGAAAAGCACTTGTGTCACTGAGTTGTGTGCTGAATTATCCCCTTTTTTCATGGAACACCGGTTATTTGAATGACTGATGAACTATGGTTATTCAGACCTGGGTATCTTGCAATCCTTTTCTAGAAAAATGATTGATCTCATCAGAAAAAATAAATAGTATTTGTTGCCAATGATGAGATTTGAGATTTTAAGCAAAAATTAGAATTTTGGACATTTTTATCCACTACCATTAACTTAACAGTATCCCAATACTTGAAGGCGTTTCTGATGAAATCAACAGTGATATTAATGCATACAGATTTTGGATATTATACAACAAAATGTGTCAACATTTGAAGATCTGCATCTATTTGGTGAACCAATAGTTTCCAAATGACCAATGCATAATGTTAAAAATCATACAGAAAAGATCCACTCAAACTATAAGATAGACCAACCACCACTAATAAGGTTTCAGATTCCACATTGAAATTAACCTTGATACAAAAAAGACTTACAAAAATGTACAGTACTCTCTTCTTGACATTATTTTGCCTTTTTTCTGGAAAAAGTGGTTTTCTTTTCTTTTTTTTCTTTTTTCTTTTTTTTTTTTTGAGATAGAGTCTTGCTCTGTCGCCCATTCTAGAGTGCAGTGGTATGATCTCGGCCCACCGCAACCTCCGCCTCCCGGGTTCAAGCAATTCTCTGCCTCAGCCTCTCGAGTAGCTGGGATTACAGGTCCATGCCACCAATCCTGGCTAATTTTTGTATTTTTAGTAGAGACGGGGTTTCACCATGTTGGCCAGGCTGGTCTCGATCTCCTGACCTCAGGTGATCCACTTGCCTTGGCATTCCAAAGTGCTGGGATTACAGGCGTGAGCCACTGCACCCGGCCAAGACCAACAAGTTTGAGAACCACTGGTATAGGAGAGTAATATTGTCCTTGAGTGCCATACTTTAGTATTTGGGGTGAGGTAGCATGATGTCTGCAGCCTCCTTTCAGATGGTTAGACAAGAGGGAAATGTTTGTATTTATATAAAAAAAGATGGAATGGATGTACCAAGGTAAGAATAATGGAAATATTTATCGTACTGTTCTTTCAACTTTTATACAGGTTTCCAAACGAAGCAAAAAGTGTAATCAATATAAATAATATTTGTAAACATATTGATATTCGATATCAGTGTAAAATGCTTTAGAGGCCAAAAGCAAAGTAAAAGTGGAGCCCCAGAAAGGTAAATTAAGGGCACTTGCTAACTGAAGCACTGAATTTCAAATTACAGGTCTTGACAGTGTCAAGTACAGGAGACATAGTCTAGGGCAATGCTTCTTAAACTTCAGCCTGCATAAGATAGCCTGGAGAGTGTATTAACACACAGATTCCTGGGCCCTAACCTCAGGTATTCTCATTCAGTAGGTCTGGAGAGGGAGAGGCTGAGAATTTACAGTTCTATTAAACTCCTAGGTGAGGTAATTGGATGGTCCCCAGACCACATTTTGAGTAACACTGACCCAGGGCATCCTTCTATAAAGCTTGGTCCGTGGTATGCATTAAATTGTTGCTCAAAAAGATATGTTGAAGTCCTAAACCCCAATACTTGTGAATGTGATCTTACTTAAAAATAGGGTCTTGGCCAGGCACGGTGGCTCACGCCTATACTCCCAAGCACGTTGGGAGGCCGAGATGGACAGATCACTTGAGGCCAGGAATTCGAGACCAGCCTGACTAACATGGCAAAACCCCGTCTCTACTAAAAATACAAAAATTAGCTGGGCATGGTGGTGTGCACCTGTGGTTCCAGCTACTTGGGAGGCTGAGGCATGAGAATCACTTGAACCTAGGAGGCAATGGTTGCAGTGAGCCAAGATCGCGCCACTGCACTCCAGCCTGGGCAACAGAGTGAGACTCTGCCAAAGAAGAAAAGAAGGGAAAAAAAAGAAGAAAAGAAAAAGAAAAGGATCTTTGCAGATACAACCAAGCTAAGGTGAGGTCATTAGGTTAGGGTGGCCCCCAATCCCATATGACTAGTGTCCTTATAAAAGAGGAAAAGAGACAGACACAGGGAGAACACCATGTGACAATGGAGGAAGAGATTAAAGTGACGCATTTACAAGCCAAAGAAGGGCGAGGCTTGCTGACAACCTCCAGAAGCTAAGAGAAAGGCAGGGAACAGATTCTTCTCTACAGCCTTCAGAGAGAGCATGGTACACCCTGATTTCAGACTTCTAGTCTGCAGAACTGTGAAAGAATAAATTTTTGTCAGTTTAAGCCACTCAGTTTGTGGCACTGTGTGCCAGCAGCACTAGGAAACTAATTCAGACCCCAAAGCACTACATCATCAGTAAAAGGGTGAAGAGAGAGAAGCCTGCTGCAATCACTAAAGGTTAAAGTAAAAACACCCATTCTCTAGTCATAGCAGTAGGTGAAGAGGAAACTGTATTTCCCCTGAAAACTTGTAACCACTAACCTCATCCTCACATAAGTTTGCAGCCCAAATTTACACTACCAACCTGGTCAAAATTTTAAAATCTCAAGAAATTACTTTTCAGTAGTCCAATACTGGTAGTGTCCCTAGACACCTAACCGAAGCAAATGCAAATATTCCCTGGAGGAATTCACCTTTGACCCAGGGCTAAAGAACTCCTACAGATGAAATTCCAAGGAATACAAGCTCACGGTGAAAAAAAAGAAAAAATTACAAGACACATAACGCACCTTGATTAGGAGCCACCAGAAAAAAAGAGATCTAAATTGCCCCTGAAAAATAGTTTAGATGCTAGAATTATCAGACTCCAAACATAACATAAACATGTTTAATATGTTTAAAGGAATAAAAAGGAATTTAAAATATGTAGAAGGAACAGACATCATAAAATATGGCCAGTTTTGCAACAGAACTAAATAGAATTTCTAGAATCTAATAATTAAAAAATTGTAAATCAACGGATATGTTTAGCAGCTGATTAGACATGGCTGCGGAGACAGATGTGCACACAATTATTCATAATGCAGCAGTGACAGAAAAATAAATCAGAAATAAGAGACGAAGAGACTTTTTGAGACAGTTCCACTCTTGTTGCCCAGGCTGGAGTGCAATGGCACGATCTTGGCTCACTGCAACCTCCACCTCCTGGGTTCAAGAGATTCTCCTGCCTCAGCCTCCTGAGTAGCTGGGATTACAGGCGCCCGCCACCAAGTCCGGCTAATTTTTGTATTTTGTAGAGATGGGGTTTTGCCATGTTGATCAGGCTGGTCTCAAACTCCTGACCTCAAGTGATCTGCCCACCCTGGCCTCCCAAAGAAGTGCTGGAATTACAGGTGTGAGACACCGCACCCGGCCAAAATGAAGAGACTTGAAAGACAGAGTAGGAACATCTAACACATGTCTAATGAGAGTGCTAGAAGAAGAGGGGAGAAGGAATAGGGTGCAGAAGCAATATTGTTAACTGTAAATAAATTCGAAAAATTACAGAAATGAATTAAGTCCTAAAATAATATTGATCCAAAAAGATCAAATAAACCTATTAAATAAATTGAATCAGTAGTTTAAAATCTTCCTGTTGAAAAAGCCCCTGGCTCTGAGGAGTTTACTGGCAAATTCTACTAACCATTTAAGAAAGACATCCAATATTACACACACTATCTCAGAGTACAGAAAAAGATGAGACACCCCCAACTTAGTTTATGAGGCTAGCACAATCTTGATACCAAAACCATACAAAAATAACATAGCCAATACCACTAACAAACATAGCTTAAAAAAAAAACCTAAATATTAGCAAATCGCCTCCAGGATCATTTTAACTAGAAAAAAGAAAAAACAACTTTATGAACTAATTGGGTTTATCCCAATTTTGGTATAATGGTAATGGCAAGTTTGGTTTAATGGTAAAATTAATTAATGCGATTTACCACTTAGACTAAAGACCAAAAAGAAATCACATTGTCTCAATGAAAGCATTAGATAAAATATAATATCATTCATTATGAAAACTCTTAGCAAACTATCGCTTGAGAGTGACAAAATATATTTCCAAAAACCCTACACAGCAAGCATGATACTTTATGGGAAAATGTTGAAGCATTCCTTTTTAAGTCGGGAACAAGACAAGAGTGTTGCCTCACCAATTTTAGTCATCATGTACTGGGAATCCAAACCAGGGCAAAATGGTGAAATAAAAAAGAATAACGACCAGAAAGGCACAACGCCGCACTGTTCTCAAATGACATGACTATTTATCTGGAAAACCAAAAAGAATCTACAGGTAAGCAAGGTTGTATTCTTCCAACAGTTGGAAGATGAAATTTTATTAAGATACTAAATACACTGGCATCAACAAATATCAAATACCTGGGAATAAATCTAACAAATGATGTATATGACATTTATAGCAAAGTTATAAAATTTTATCGAAAGTCATTAAAGACCCAAATACATAAAGGTAGATACCATATATATGGAGTGCAACAAACATATTAAGAACATCAATATTAGCCAGGCATGGTGGCTCACGTCGGTAACCCCAGCACTTTGGGAGGCCGAGGTGGGGGGACTGCTTGAGGCCAGGAGTTCAAGACCAGCCTGGGCAACAGAGACAGAACCTATCTCTAAAAATAAAAAATTGTTTTTTTGACAGAGTCTTGCTCTGTCACCCAGGCTGGAATGCAGTGGCACCATCACAGCTCACTGCAGCCTTGACTTTCTGAGTTTAAGCAATCCTTCCACCTCAGCCTCCTGAGTAGCTGGGACCACAGGTGTGCGCCACCATGCCTTGCTAATTTTTGTATTTATTTTGGTAGAGACAGGTTTTCAGCACATTGTCCAGGAGTCTGAGGCTGCATTACACTTCCCCACTGCACTTCAGCCTGGGCAACAGAGTGAGATGCTGTCTCTAAAAAAGTAAAAGGCCTCACACCTGGAGGCTAGGCAGAGGTGGGAGAATTGCTTAAGGTCAGGAGTTCAAGACTAGCATGGGCAAAAGAGTGAGAACACAGTGAGACAATGTCTCTATATAAAATTCAAAAATTAGGCAGGCACAGTGGCGTACACCTGTGGTCCCAGCTACTTGGGAGGCTGAGCCAGGGCAGGAGAACCTCTTGCACCCAAGAGGTCAAGACTGCAGTGTGCCATGATTGTGCCACTGCACTCCAGCCTTGGCAACAGAGCCAGACTCTGTCTCCAAAAATTAAAAACAAATAAAGAATATCAATATTCTATTGTTTCGTACATTCAATGCTAGTCCAATAAAAATGACAACAGATTTGTGTGTTTGTGTATGTGCTATAATACGTAACTCTAAGCTAATTCTAAACATGTATTATGGGAGAAGAAAGCACTTAGGCAGGGCCCCCAACCCCTGGGCTGCAGACAGGGACGGAGACTGGTCTGTGGTCTGTTAGGAACCTGGCTGCACAGCAGGAGGTGAGCAGCAGCGTTACCACCTGAACTCCGCCTCCCGTCAGATCAGCAGCCGCATTAGGTTCTCATAGGAGCACGAATCCTATTGTGAATTGCGCATGCGAGAGACCTAGGTTACACAGCTCCTTATGAGGATCTAACTAATGCCTGATGATCTGAGGTGGAACAGTTTCATCCTAAAACTGCCCCCCAACCCCCATCCATGGAAAAACTGTCTTCTATGAAACTAGTCCCTGGTGCCAAAAAGGCTGGGGACCACTGCACTAAGGCACTCTTGAAGGAGAACAAGGTGGGGAACTTGCCACGCCAGACATCAAGACTTTTCATAAAGTTCTGGTACTAACACAGTGTGGCACTATGGCAGGCAGACGAACTATTCAATGGTACAGAATGAAGGGCCCAGAAACAGGCCTGCACATTATAGAAACTCACTTTATGACAGGGCTGGGCATTGCAGGTCTGAAGAGAAGGCATGAACTTTTGAATAAATAGAGCCAGGAAAACTGGCTTTTCATGGAAGAAAAAAGAAAAAAAGAAAAAAAATTAGACTGCTGCTTCACATCATATATAAAAATCAACTCAAGATAGAGTAAGAAATTAAATGTGAACAGAAAAACTAGAAAACTGCTAGGAGCAATATGGAAGAATAATTTCACAATTTTATTTTCCTAGGACACAAAAAGCAAAAACTATAAGCGAAAAAACATGCCGTCTATTGCATTAATATTAAGAACTTCTGTTTATCAATGTAGACTATAAAAAAGATGATAAAATAAATCACAGACTGAGAGCAGACATTTGTAACACATAAATGACAGAAGTTTAGCATCCAGAAGAGTTAAAGAACTCCTACAAATCAATAAGATAAGGACAAGAGAAAAACTGGCAAGACTTGAGCAGGAGCTTCACAGAAGAGAGAACATGAATGGCCAATAAACATATGAAAAGATGCTCAGTCTCATGAGTGTTCAGAAAATGCAAATTAAATCCATAAAGAGATTCCACTTGGTACCCATCAGACTGGCAAAAATTCTAAGTGTGAGAGTATCAAGTGATGGTAAAGACACGGTGCAAACGGAATCCCACCCACTGCTGAAAGAAAATGGGTTTGGAGAATAGTTTATGAAGAACAAATGGTGGAGTGTGGGGAAAAGAAAGAGAGATCAGATTGTTACTGTGTCTGTGTAGAAATAAGTAGACATAGGAGACTCCATTTTGTTTTGTACTAAGAAAAATTCTTCTGCCTTGAGATGCTGTTAATCCATAATCTTACCCCCAACCCCGTGCTCTCTGAAACATGTGCTGTGTCAACTCAGGGTTAAATGCATTAAGGGCTGTGCAAGATGTGCTTTGTTAAACAGATGCTAAGAGTCATCACCACTCCCTAATCTCAAGTACCCAGAGACACAAACACTGCGGAAGGCCGCAGGGACCTCTGCCTAGGAAAGCCAGGTATTGTCCAAGGTTTCTCCCCATGTGATAGTCTGAAATATGGCCTCGTGGGAAGGGAAAGACCTGACCGTCCCCCAGCCCGACACCCGTGAAGGGTCTGTGCTGAGGAGGATTAGTATAAGAGGAAGGAACGCCTCTTTGCAGTTGAGACAAGAGGAAGGCATCTGTCTCCTGCCCGTCCCTGGGCAATGGAATGTCTCGGTATAAAACCCGATTGTATGTTCCATCTACTGAGATAGGGAGAAACCGCCTTGGGGCTGGAGGTAGGACATGAGGGCAGCAATACTGCTCTGTAAGGCATTGAGATGTTTATGTGTATGCATATCTAAAGCACAGCACTTAATTCTTTACCTTGTCTATGATGCACAGACTTTTGTTCACGTGTTTATCTGCTGACCTTCTCTCCACTATTATCCTATGACCCTGACACATCCCCCTCTCCGAGGAACACCCAAGAATGATCAATAAATACTAAGGGAACTCAGAGGCTGGCAGGATCCTCCATATGCTGAACGCTGGTCCCCTGGGACCCCTTATTTCTTTCTCTATACTTTGTCTCTGTGTGTTTTTCTTTTCCAAGTCTCTCATTCCACCTAACGAGAAACACCCACAGGTGTGGAGGGGCAACCCATCCCTTCAGTGGAGCACTTGCCAAGCCGGACATCAAGAATTTTCATCACGCCATGTAATTACAACAGTGTGGTGTTGGTGCAGGGTCAGTCAAAGTGATCAATGACACAGGATAAAAAGCCCCAGGATAGGCCCCCTTTTCTATGGAAACTTAATTTATGTTATTTGTCAAGTAGAAGATGCAACTATCCTCTGCCTCAGCCAGACTAACCCTAACAAAACCTGTGCAAAGGTATATCAGGAAACACACAAGAATGCTCACTGCAGAGCTCTTTCTGAGAGAGTGCAAAAGAAAAATCTAGAACAACCTAAACATTCATCAAGAGTTTGGTTGATAAGTACATTATGGTAAATTCATACAATAAAGGTAGTGTTCTAGTTCTTAAACTGGTAATGAGTAAATGAGGGTTCACTGTACTATTATCCATTATCCCCTAACGACCTTTTCTTTATAAATAGTCTTTTCTATTGACTCATTAATTACTTTTTGCAAATCAAGGAGAGCCCAGAAACGGAGACAAAATAAGATGTTAGAAGCCAGGTGCATATAATCCCAGCAACTTGGGAGGCTGAGGTAAGAGGATTGCTGGAAGACAGGAATTCAAGGCTGAAGTGAGCTGTGATCTCACCACTGTACTCCAACCTGGGCAACAGAGTGAGATCCTGTCTTTTAAAAAAAAATTTTAAAAAAGATAAAGACGTTAGAACATCAAAGTGTTCCCTTGTGTGTTTCCCCTTTCTTTAGGTTGTTCTTAGATGAACTCCCCTCAGCCTGGAGGCAGTAAGGCCTGTGATCTTGGGTGTGGTCAGCTGAGTAATGGCCTGCAAAGATATCCAGGTCCTAATTCCTAAAACCCGTGAATGTTACCTTATAAGGCAAAAGGGACTTAGCAGGTAGAATTAAATTAAGGATTTTGAGATGGGGAGATTATCCTGGATTATTCAAGTGGGCCCTATTTGATTTGTGATTAAATGTGATTAAATGTAATCACAAGTGTCCTAAGAGGAAGATGTAACGGCAGAACAGAAGACAGTGTGATCACAGAAGCAGAGACTAGAGTAATGCAGCCATGAGGAATGCCAGCAGCCACCAGAAGCTGGAAGAAGCAAGGAATGGAGTGTCCCCTGGAACTTCCACAAGGAACCAGCCTTGCCAACATCTTGATTTTAGCCCCAAAAGAGTCATTTCAGACTTCTGACTTCCAGAACTGCAAGAGAATAAACCTCTGTTGTTTTAAACCACTAAATTCATGGTTACCTGTTACAGCAGCAATCATAGACTAATACAGTGGGAAAGGATGCTTGACTTCATCCACCTCTTCGTCTCAGATTGTTTTCCACTTAGCACACCCTGTCCTCTGCCTTCTCTTTCCAACATTGGATGCTACAGTGTCCCCCCGGTAGGAAGACAAAGCAGTGGTTTAATTCCTTCATATGTAAGATGTACCACTTCCCCTGCTGAAAGGGCTTATCCCTACAATTTCCAACCAAAGCCCACACGTCATTCACACACACCCACAAAATATCCACCCAATGGAAACAGCACTGGGCAGGCAGAGGGACACTTGAATTCAAGTCCCAATTTCCCAGTGACTAGCTATGTGACCTCATAAACTTCTCAAAGATGGAATCAGAACTTATTCATCTTTATATCCCTGGTGGCTGGCATGCATCAAATGGTCAAAAAACTGAGCAGTACATCAATGAATAAATCGACCAAGCTATGAATCAATCAATCAGTCTTGAGCAAGGATAGAAGTCCAATCACTGAAAAAGGAAATATTTTTAATACCTCTTCTCTCTCTCTTCCTTAACCAGTATAAGGAAAAAGATTCAAATCATAAGCATGGTGGCTCATGCCTGTAATCCCAGCATTTTGGGGTGCCAAGGCGGGCAGATCACCTGAGGTCAGGAGTTCAAGACCAGCCTGACCAAAATGGTGAAACCCCATTTCTACTAAAAATACAAAATTAGCCAGGCATGGTGGTGCATGCCTGTAATCCCAGCTACTCAGGAGGCTGAGGGAGGAGAATTGCCTGAACCCGGGAGGTGGAGGTTGCAGTGAGCCAAGATCATGCCATTGCACTCAAGCCTGGGCAACAAGAGCAAAACTCCGTCTCAAAAAAAAAAAAATCATAAAGTTTTAGGGTTGGACAGTTTTAAGGTTGGAAGCCAGGAGCTCCCTGCCTCACAAGGCAGCCCAGTGCTGTCCAGTGCCAAGTACTGGAAACCTTTTCCTTCCAACTAGCCAAAAATTTATCTTCTAGCCACCCACTGGTTCTAGTCCAATTCTCTAACCATATAAAACAAGCTTACTTTCTTTTCCACATTAAAACATTGTCAGAACGTGGACACCTGGCCTTAAGTCTTGGCCTAGCCAATGAGGCTAGTGATTTTGACAGATCACCTATCTCTGTGGGTCCCCATCTTCCTTGCCTGTCGAACAAGGGCACAACATTACTAAGACTCCTTCTCGCTCTAAGATGCAGTGTGAAAAACACCACCTTCTTGGCATTCAATCCTTCACTGTTTTAACCTATTCATTGGATTTTTAATGTCAACACTTTATTTTTTACTTCCAGAAGTGCTTCTTTTCCACATGGGCCTATTTCCCTCCCCCAGGATATGCTGTTTTCTTATATTTTCAATTCTTTGCTTTATTTCTTTTTTCATTTTAAAAAAGACTTATTCTAAGGTCTCTAACTGGTAGCTCTATTATAGAAATAATATATATTATTAATATATGTATGTGCAAAGTCTGCTGGATGGGACAAGCTTGCCACCTTCTAAGAATAGTGAGGAGGCTGGAGCTGAGTGAGAGAGGGGAGGCCACTGCAAGGTAAGGTCAGAGCGTGGGCAGGAACCAGACCTTGTTGAGTGTTGTTGACAATGGTAAGGAGTTTGAGTTTTACTCTTAGTGAGATGGAGCAGTTTTTAAATAGCAGGGGAAAGATGGCCTATCTTACTTTTTTTTTTTTTGGAGACGGGGCCTCGCTGTTGCCCAGTCTGGAGTGCAGTGTCACGACCTAGGCTCACTACAAGCTCTGCCTTCCAGGTTCATGCCATTCTCCTGCCTCAGCCTCCTGAGTAGCTAGGACTACAGGCGCCCGCCTCCACAGCAGGCTAATTTTTTGTATTTTTAGTGCAGATGGGGAGACCGTGTTAGCCAGGATGGTCTCGATCTCCTGATCTCATGATCCGCCCGCCTCGGCCTCCCAAAGTGCTGGGATTACAGGCGTGAGCCACCGTGCCCGGCCCTATCTTACATTTTAATGAGATCACTGGAGGGACAGGAATAGAAGCAGAGAAAACAGTCAGGAGGGTTTTCAATGGTCCAGGAGAGCAACAGTATTTGGTTGGAGCAGGGTGGCAGTGGTGGAGGTGGGAGTCATGGGTAGACAGGCGAGTATTTTGAAGGCAGAGCTAGGGAGAACTTGCTGAGAGCCTGGATTCCACAACACACAGCCTGAAGTGTGCACAGATCGTGCTGGATCCTGCAACTCCCTCAGGAGGGGCACGTGTGGACTCGTGGTTCTCAACCTTATGTGCTCATGAGAAAAAGTCCTTGCATGTTCTTGGAAATCCAACATGAATCTCCAGCATCAGCTGGCCAGGCTCACTAGCCTCTTTCTCAAGGTGGGTTGTATTCCCTCTCCTCTGAGCAGCGTGACCCACTCAGCCCAATATTCTGTCTGACAGGCATAGGTTTGGCAGTCTATGCCCCAGTTGTGACAAGACTAAATTTTACACTGATCACAATTAGGCAGCCCACCTGTGAAAGTAAGACAGGAGGCCAAGCCCAGTGGCTCATGCCTGTAATCCCAGCACTTTGGGAGGCCAAGGTGAGGAATCAAGAGGTCAGTAGATCGAGACCATTCTGGCCAACATGGTGAAACCCCATCTCTACTAAAATACAAAAAATTAGCTGGGTGTGGTGGCGGGCGCCTGTAGTCCCAGCTACTCAGGAGACTGAGACAGGGGAATTGCTTGAACCCGGGAGGTGGAGATTGCAGTGAGCCAAGATGGTGCCACTGCACGCCAGCCTGGCAACAGAGTAAGACTCCGTCTTAAACAAGAAAAAAAAGAAAAAAGAAAAAAGAAAGTGAGACAGGAGGGCTCCCTTGACCCCTCTGTGGGACTTGTGACAGGGATGTGGCTTGCTTACTCGGCCTGCAGTGCTCAAACCCCTTGCAGGAAGGGAAGCATGCAGGTGAGCAGGTGCCAGGGCTGGGGTGAGCATTTTTGGGCTCTGGTCCCATGGCAGCGTCTAGGGGTGTGCTACAATTAATGCTGTTTTAGCAGCTGCTGTCCACAGATGGCTGTTAACCAGCTCAGTGGAGAGTCAAGGTGACAGTCTTTTACACCCTGCCCTCTTGGTACCCGGGTTCCAAGAAGAATCCGGCATCCTGGAAGAATCAGGTCACACAGACTTGAAGGATGGTGAATGCGGAGATTTTATTGAGTGATGGAGGTGGCTCCCAGCGAGATGGGGAGCTGGAAAGGGGATACAGACAGTGGGAAGATAATCTTCCCCTGGAGTGCGGCCATCCCTGGCTGAACTCCTCTCAACATTCAGATGCTTCTCTTCTCTCCTCTGCCACGCCACTCTGCTTCTCTGCCAGTAGAGTCTGGGGTTTTTATGGATACAGGATGCAGGGTGTGGCAGGCCAGAGTGGTTTTGGAAAAAGCAACATTTGGGCAGGAAAACAGGGATAACTGTTCTCATTTAGGGCCACAGTTTCCAGGCTTGAGGGTGGGGCCTTTGCCAGGGAACTGCCCTCTTCTACCCAGTACTTACCTGCCCCCTGTCCATATCAAAAGGTTCTTGGTTGGGCACTGGGTTGACAGAGTCCAGGTATGCTATTTAGAACTCATCATAAAAACTTGGGGTCAGAACCTCTAAGAACCAGAAAGCATGAATGACAGTCTAGCACAAATGGTGGCCTGTGATTAAATCCCAGGTCCCAGGTCCACAGCCAATAATGAGAATCTCAGGCAAGTCCATCTCTTTTCAATTCACAGGGGACATGATGGCACCCTGTCTCCTGAGTCAGCCCTTCTCAGGCTTTATGGAGATCTTGTTAAAATGCAGATTCACTAGGCCTGGGACTCTGCATTCCTAACTACTCCAGTAATGCCAGTGCTGCTGGTGCACAGATCACACTCTGAGGATTGAGGTCCTGACTCATTCACCATCCAACACGCACTTGCTGGGCACCTACTGCATATGAGAAACTGTGAGGGAGATGAAGCAGATGTGGTCTGTAAGGGGATATCAATGCAGAGACCACCACAGCACCAGGAACAAAGTGACAATGCCACTCTGGGGCCCCAGAGGACAGAAATCTTTCTTGGTTAGGGGACCTAAGGGAGGCTTCGTGGAGAAAGGTAGAAACACATATGGAGAGTGTAGTGAAAGCCAGAGGGCACCTTCCAAGGCTTTAGCTATGGAATGGCATCAGTTCTTTGTAATTGCTAATTTCTCCTCAGACTTAAGACCTCCTTTCTTGACTCACAAACAGAATAAACGGACTAAAAGGGAAGTGAGAGAGGTATTTCTAGTGTAGAGATTGAAGGAGTATGTCAGGATTCTCCCAGTTGCACAATACCATATTATGCCAAGGACATTTCTAGGTTTGCAAAGCTGGTTAGGAGTCATTCATTCAACATATATCATGATCATCAGGGCTGTTCTTTAGTGAGGAGTGTAATTCCCCACCCACTTGAATTCAGGTTTGGCCAATGATATGTGAGCAGAAATGGCGTGCTATCATCTCCAGGTGCAGGTACTTATGAGCCAGTATGTGACTCTCTCTTTTTCTCTCCCTACCACAGTGAATCCTGGTGTGTGTGTGTGTGTTTTTTGAGACAGGGTCTCACTCTGTTGCTCAGGCTCAGTGCAGTGGCGTGATCTCGGCTCACTGCAACTTCCAGCTGCCAGGCTCAAGTGATCCTCCCACCTCATCCTCCAAGTAGCTGGGACCACAGGTGCACACCACCATGCCCAGCTAATTTTTGTATTTTTTTGTAGAGATGGGGTTTTGCCATGTTGCCCAGACTGGTCTCAAACTCCTGGGCTCAAGTGATCTGTCCACCTCTGCCTCCCAAAGTGCTGGGATTACACATTGAGCCACCGTGCCCAGCCAGAATCTTGATGTCTTATAATGATAAGACAAAGGAAATCCAGTCAGCCTGGGACTCTGAGTGAATGCGATGAGCACAGTACCTCTGCCAACCCACAGTGAACAGGCAGCAGAAAGCAAGAAATAAACCTTTGTTTTCTTGAGCCACTAGGATTTGGGAGTTGTTCCTGCAGCATACCCCAGTCCATCCTAACAACAAATATTTAATTGGTTATAAGCGTCATTTAAAGTTTTCATTCTAGGATATGGGACAGCTCATGGCATCAAAAAAGCAGCTGCAGGAACTGGGGCCCGAACAACCAGAACCAAGACTTTCTTGTGCCAGCCTCTTTCTCTCACCCAAGTCTCATCTCCATTTATTTTTGCTTTGCTGTATTCTTCACTTTTGCTTATGGACTTTCTCCATGTATGCCAGGGGCTTTAGATGCCTCAGCCCTAACTTCATATTTTTCCAACTCTGGGCCCCATAGTCAAGGCTATTCTCCCTCAGCTCCAAATCAAAAAACGCTGGGGAAGGATCTCAGTTTGGGTCACCTGCCCACCTCTGGACCAATGTCCGTGCCCAGGAAAATGCATATCTAGGTCTGGGTCACATGCTGACTTCTGTGGCTGAGTGGAGGGAGGCAGGATGGAGCATGTTGCCAGAAGGGAATGGAAAACTAGTTTTGCAGCCCAAAGTACTATCCAGAGTCTCCTACAAAGAGGGGGAAAGGATATACACACATAAGCATGCAGGAGAATGCCTAAGGCAGACTTTAACTGAGCTGTGATCAGTGAAAGGAAAAAAGAAAGGTGGGGGGGCGGGGAATGTAGTATAGCTATGCATGGCAGTCCTAAGAGGAAAGAGAAGCAGGGCAAGACAGCCTCTAGGCTGGACAGCTCCCTACAGTGGCAACAGGAGGCACCTTTGTCCTAGAACTGCCAGGTGACTGACAAGGCCACGGGGAGAGGGAGAGATGCGATGTCAGGAGGAGATGTTAACTCAAATAACAGATGCTCTCTGTTTACTAATCTAGTAAATCTGACAATGGGGCAGACCTTTTCTGATCAGGAATGAGCTAAGTGTGGAAGAGCAAATACTGAAACAACACATGTGCCCCATTGCCATCTTCCCTGAATAAAGCACTCTTGGGACTCCTTCCCCACTGAGCCTAACTCAGCTTCTTGCTCCTCAAGACAGTGTCCTAGGCAGCCTCACATTAATCATAAGAGATGAACCTCACTTGCCATCCTGGTCTGGGTACCCACGCATGCTTGAAGACCTATACCAAATTACCTTTCAAGATTCCTTCTGAAATCCCTACTGTGTGCCAAATAGTTGGTCCTTGATCTATATTTCCTTTCTCCCTGTATTCCTAGGGAAGCCCCAGTGTGACTTAAAAAACCCAAAGTGAAAATAATGTGCTTCTGTATAAAGACAGATGAGATCTGAAAATTCAGAATAAATACTCTGAATATAATGATCCAACTTCCAGTTCCTCAAGAATCCCAATTCCCTTCCCAAGGCCCAGAATCGAGAGGAAAACATCCATAGTGCCCAAGTGCACCCCTCCCTTACTTCTTGTTGGGGGTTGGAAAAACTCCCCCAGACTAAGAATTCTGGTAACCAGCTGGGCATGTGTGTGGCTCATCCCTGGCAGTAAAATTCCAAAGGTGCCACGTGCTATGGCTGCTGCACTGCCATGTCTCTCCTTTCCCTAGCCTCCCTAACTTTCCTGGAAACACACACACACACACACACACACACACACACACGTTCACTCACATGCACTCATACTTACACAAAACAGCAGCCTCACTAAGTGGCCAAAGAGGACCTGACTCCCCGCTTCCCTCATTCTCCCCAGGGCTCCTCCTCCCCCGACATAATACACCCTCCAAAAAAGATAGCTTCAGAAGGGGCTTCAGAAGGAAAAAAAAGCGGGCTTCAGAAGGAAGCGGGGAGACTGACCCAGTAATAACTAGGTGAGACCCTCACTTGTCAGCTAACCTCAAATAAGACACAGTGGGAAGAAGTGCATGAAAGCTACTTCTCAGCAGGCAGACAGGATTAGCAAACAAAGAAACAGGGCAGCTCAACAGCGGAGAAATCCAAGCTGGTATTTTTCACTTCCTTGAGGATACTCCTCCTGTTTATAAATAAACGTGATGCATACAGGCCAGCTGGGGAAGGAAGGGACCTAGAGGAACACTGACTCTTGGAGCTCTTAGGACCTGCAAGGTGACTGTGGCCAAAAACCTGTCTCTTAGACAGGGAGCTGGCCCAGGTGGGTGGGAGTTGCCCTTAGGACTGTGACAGTGAGTCAGACCAGCACTGGGACTAGAACCCATGTCTGCTGCCTGCTAGCCTAACATCTTTCCCTTCACAATTCAACCGAAACATCTACCCAGCTCCCACAGTGTACTACAGCACGGTGCCAGGAAACCAATCCTCAACCAACTGGAACCCTCCATTAACTGAATCAGTTTCCTGCATGCCACATTTTAAAAGCAGGCCCCAAAGAAAGGCTAGCTTATATTTAAGGATTTATGATCTTTTCTTTTTTTTCCATTTGTTTTGCAACAGTTGGGGAATATCTTGAGGACAATCCACATTCCTCCCAGCCCCATCCATTTTCACATCCCTGACCCAGGACAGACTTCATGCTCCAAATCCCAGTCCTGGAACTTAGCCAGATCTTCAGCCATCAAACTAAGACTCTGTCTTGATCATCACACTGCATTTTCTAAAAACTAGTATTTTTTAAAATGTGCAATGTGGAAATAAAATGTTTTCTGCACAGGCATTAGTTATTCAGAAAATTCTGTGGACTTAGAACTCTCTTTTCCCCATGTAGTGAGCTGGGGTTTTAGTCTACTAATCCCATAAGGCGTGAGAAGCTCTTGATCCGTTCAGCCAACATTCTGGGCCTTGGCCAAGACAATGAGGCAATACCTGCTCCTTAGAATAATGCTTCAAAATGGCATATTCTTCCAAGAAGTCACAGAACAACATTGGTATCCCCCCTCCAAAAGGGTGCATAAAAACATGCTCTCCCCAGTTTGAAATTCATTCATGCCTAGGCCTTGAGTTGTGTGTAAAGAAAATGAAAGGAGGCAAGCAGAGAAGTCCTAAATAAGCCCCTGTGTCCCATGAAGGTATCAACCAGGTTCTGAGTGCTATTGCACTGAGTATCTCTTCCTTAATTCTTTACAGGCTGAACCAAGGAAGTTAGGAGAAAGAGAGCTGGCAAGAAATAAGCATCTCAAACTGGTCCTCACTCTAAGAGCCTTGCCCGTGGGCACAAGCCTGTCTTGATGCCTGCTGACCTCCGTCCCCAGGGGACAGCACTAGCCAGCCACTCTGCTTGTCCCCAGGGCCTGGGATTTCCTTCAACACAACCAACCTTTACTCAGTGCATTCAGGTGCCAGGTACTTTGTGAAAGACCCATGGCAGGGGAAAAGGGGTTGTAAAGGGAAACAAGCCACAATTGCTTTCTTCAAAATGCTCACGGCCAGTAGCAGCAGAGACAACCACGAGCACTGGCTGGCTGTCCCTGGAGGCCATCAGCTTGTCGTGATACCTCTGGTCGGATGGTCCGGACCACACAAAGACAGGAAGACACTCCCTCTCTATCCTCAGAACACAGTGATAGGTCTTCCTTACATGTTCTTTGATGTGACAGAGGCTTACAAAACCATGAAAAGATTGCTTACACAAAACGTGACTCGTGGATAAAACCATAGGATGTTCCCATACCAGAGGTCTAGGGAGCTTGAAAGAGATCAATTTTTCTCAGTGGGGAGTGAAGGTGGAAAAAGCACTGGACTGGACTAAAAATCCAGAGCCTGTTTTCTTTACCAGCTCATCTTGTGTCCCTGAGCAAGGCATATTTCCTCTGCAGTTTTACAGATGAGGGGGAGGACTAGATCAGTTGTTTTTATTAGCAGTAAAACACATAGATTTTTCTGAATTGTATTTTATCTAGAACCCCAATATATAAGACAAACAAAAAAGGAACTGCTTGGGTTGAATCAGGGATGAGGAGGCCAGAGCCCATCTGCTCAGGCTGGGTGGCCCTCAGGGAACCCAGCTGGAAAACCACAGGAGTAAATTAAGTCTGAGAGCCCCTCTCATAGGGTTCCCGGGGAGGACAGAAGGAGGGACTCATCATTGATTTAGTGCTCTCCGTGGTGCTTGGCAATTTATATATCAAGTGTCATGGAAGTCTTTAAAACAGCAACATGAGGTTAACTAGCTGTGGACTAGCATCTGCTCTGATCTGAGTTGTGAACTGGGATCTTCTGGCAAGAGGCAAAACTGGGATTTGAACCATGGGTGTTCTGACTCCAAACACAGTATTCCTCCCCTTGATAAGAAGTTCCTCAAGGTATGTGGAGTGTAGAATATTGAGCTGAATCAATAATATCCTTGAATTACAAATATATGTACATATATGCACACAGGAAAATTTCTTGAAGAATATGCCCTCCATCATTATTATTAGTTATCTCTGTGTGGTGGAAATGTGGATGATTTTCAGTTTTTCTAATTTTCCTGTAATTAACAAATATTGTCTTCATGGAACAGGTATTGCTTATTAAAAATGATGTTCATAACTCATAATCAATATGCTTATGCTGGGTTTCTACAGGGAATTAGGGACTGGGGGATAAGTGGTATCCCTGACCTTTGGGACTTGATAGTGGAAGCAACAATCCCAAATCCCATCAACTCTCCTTGGGCCACAGAATGCTGTTCATTTAAATTCTCTGAAGTCTCGGTTCTAGGGAGTGTGGTTGTTTTAGAAAGCAACAGCACATCCCTGAGACACCTCCCAAATACATGCCTCTCCTCTCCACCCCCATCAGTTGCCCATTGTAAAAAAGGGGGAGGGGCCTGGCGCGGTAGCTCTCGCCTGTAATCCCAGAACTTTGGGAGGCCGAAGCGGGCGGATCACTAGGTCAGGAGTTCAAGACTAGGCTGGCCAACATGGTGAAACCCCGTTTCTACTAAAAATACAAAAATTAGCTGGGCGTGGTGGCGGGCGCTTGTAATCCCAGCTACTCGGGAGGCTGAGGCAGGAGAATCGCTTGAACCCAGGCGGAGGCGTCAGTGAGCCGAGACTGTGCCACTGCACTCTCCAGCCTGGGCGACAGAGCAAGACTCAGTCTCAGAAAAAAAAAAAAAAAAAAAGGACAGGGGTGAGGGAGGTGCTAATAAAACTAATGATAGTCACATGACCCAGGACCAGATGCCCTCACTCCCAACCCAGCAGGACCTACAGAGAGCCCACCAGCCAGGCCAGCTCAACTCTCCAGCCCCACCCTGTGAGGGCTTCCCAGAAGCCAGTGGCAATATCGATCCCAGAGAGGAAACACCACCCTGAAGGCAAGACAGTGTTGGTCAGGCATGAGGCAGGGCAAGGCGTGTCAGCCACTTCCCTGTATTATTCATGTCGGCTCTGCCGGCAGAAATCTTCTAAATATTTAACATGCCACCTCAAGGTGCAGCGCAAACCCCCCGCAGTCAGGAACAGCTGTGGAGAGGCCTTCACGGAATGACTTGGGGGCTGAGAGGCACAGACACTGGCTTTGGGAGGAAAGCCCTGAATGGTGGCGGGAGACAATGCTGAGATCCACTTCGGAAGGGAAAATCAGTAAAGAAGGGAAGGGAGATGGGTGGTGTTTCGAAACGTGGGGAGTGATGGTGCAGAATCACTGGGGTCCAGAGCCCCGCGTTCTCAAACAAAGAAAAAGCCCGAGGTGCCTGCCACCCTCCTCCCCGCCTTAGACTCCCCACACCCATTTCAGCCCCTGCTAGCTACAGCAGGTGGCAAATCCGTTCTGACTCAGGCCAGGATGGTTAGGGAAGAACAGGGACTTGGAACAGCCACGTCTATCTCCAAAGGAGAATAAATCCACCGGGGAAGCTCTTCAAACGCCTACGGGTCCTGGGGCTTGAAAGAGAAAATCGGCCCCTACGCCCACCCCCAATGACTTTACACAGACCTCACCCCAGATGACTCTGCGCTCTCCGGCAAGGCCTGGGAGGTGTCATCGCCACCATGCGGGTGGCTGTCACTTGAAAATTTCCCGTGCACTCCTGGAGGTACCTGCCCCTGTCTCTCAATCCCCTGCAAAAGGAGTCGGAGCCGGGGGCTCCAGGCGTTTACTCCAAGATTCACATGCGTCTTCCCATGTCCCACCTGCCTTTGCCGCTGTCGATGTAGACACCTAAAAAGGAGGATTTTTCCAACCCCACTGGGAGCCCCGCCTCTGCCTCTCCACCCGTTCCGCGCTGACCCTCCAGGCAGCGCCCCTGGTTCGTCTGCGCTGTCCTTTCCACCTGACAAAAGCTGGAGCGGCGGGGCGCGGCGCCGGGCGACCGCACATTTCTCCCAAAGGAGAGAGACGCGTGTCCGCGGCGCGCCCATTCGGGGCCTCTGCAAATCGACCGAGCTGGGGAACAAAGCGGCCGGCGCGCGGCGAGACGCAGCCCCCGCGGAACCCCCGAGCGCCCCAGCTCTCGCCGTCCCGGCCCAGCCCCCAGCAAGCGGCCGCCGGCGCCGGCTGCCTCCTGGGCAGCAGCCGCGTCCTGCGCCGCCCGTCCGCCCGCAGGCGTCCTCGGCGGCTACTGTACCTGCTAAATTTAGCTGCGCCGGGTATTAATAGCCCGAGCCACTGGGGCCGGGCGCTGTAGGGGCGCGCGCAGCCCGGGGCCGGGGGCGGGGAGGGAGCGGACGGAGGGGCGCGGGGGAGAAGGCCACTTACACCACCAGCCTGGAGATGATCCATGACACCATGGCGGGCAGGCGGGCGGGGGAGGCCCGGGCGGCGCGGCTCGGCTCGGCTAGGCTGCGGGCGGCGCGGGCTGCTGCGGCGTTCCCGGTACGTCCGTCAGCTCACGGCAGCCGCCGCCAGACTGAGCGCGCCCGCCGCCCTGCCCGGCGTTCGCGTGTTGGCGCAGCCGCGGCACGTTCTGGCGGCGGCGGCGGCCCCAGCCCCCCGGGGCTCGGCGGGCCCGCAGCGATTGGGCGGTGAGCCGGTCAGGGCACCCGCAGGCCCGCCCCGCCCCGCTCGCCCCGGCCCCCGGCTGAAGGCGGGCGCGTCCTGCGCGCTCCCCGGGGCACCGGCCCCGCCAAAGGAACCCTGCGGCGGCCCCGTTTGCAGGGCAAGGGACCCGGGTGCCGCCCCACCCTCAGCGTTCCAGCGGAGAAATTAAAGTCCGAACCTGGACCTCGGGAATCTGTCTGCACCTGTCTAGGTGGGATGCTGTCATCCCTCATTCAGCTAGTGCGTTAGCCTCATAAAGGGTTTACCTGGATCCAGACCTAACCTCTTCAGCCTGTCCCTTGCTCAGCACTTTCTGCATAAGAAACAAACCTGGGCGCTTGCCTCCCTACTTAAAATTCTACAGAGTCCCTATATGATCGTGGTACCTGCCTAGAACCGTGTTGCCAAGACCATTCCCCCAAATAGTCCTCTAGCTCTTTTCCCTCCAGGCATCTTGGACTCAAATATTTGCTGTTTCTTCTTCCCTGTCCGTACACGCCACGCCTCATCGTCCTGCCTTGGTTTGATTCAGCTCCTTCTTCTAGGCTGGGCTGAAGGGCTACTTCTTCCTAGGGAAGGCCTTTCCTTGGGGGCTGCTCCGGGCCCTAGGAGGAGACTAGAAGCTGCGACTGCATAGCACCAGTGCCCCGCTGAGCCACGTTGAAGTCTTAGGCAAAAGGGAACTTGTGCACCCTATATAAATGTTTTTACGTATTTTTCAAAATACCGTATTAAATATTATGGGTTTTTTTTTTTTTTTGGTTTTTTTTTATGAGACGGAGTCTCGCTCTGGGGTGCAGTGGCGCGATCTCGGCTCACTGCAAGCTCCGCCTCCCGGGTTCAAGCGATTCTTCTGCCTCAGCCTCATGAGTAGCTGGGATTACAGGAGTGTGCCACCACGCCCAGCTAATTTTTGTATTTTTAGTAGAGACGGGGTTTCACTATGTTGGCCAGGCTGGTCTCAAACTCCTGACCTCGTAATCCGCCCGCCTTGGCTTCCCAAAGTGCTGGGATTACAGGAGTGAGCCACCTATTATGTATTTTAATTGCTGAATTTTATGGCACCTCTTAAATGTTTCACCCTCACTGAGCGCCTCACTCTGCTCACCCTAGTCCCGGCCGCATAGTACATTATTCTGTTACACTGGAAACGCTTTGTCCTCTACTCCTCGGCTCTGCTGCTGCTTTTCCCACCCTCCAATAGCTTAGGTTCTGCGTGGTGCTCTCAGCGCCCTGTCCTTTGCTGATGATGGTGTCATGTATAATTCAGTGTCAGATGTGAGAAGCGCAGGAGACAGCTTAGTACCCTCAGATGTAGCAGAATCTGTGCGTGCGTGTGCCTGATATAGGCAGAAGAAAGACTTCACGGACAACAAAGGGACTGCAGATGAGACATGCTCTCATATCTCAGGTCTCCAAAGAACCCATAAAATAGCTGTAATGTAGCAGATTTTTCATGCTGCCTTGACCCAGTTTTGAGGCTCAGGCTGGAGGCTGGTCAGTTCCCCTTCTCCAGCAGTCTATTAACCCCATACCCCCAACCACTTCCATTAGCAGGCTCTCACACGTGGGACACTATACACCTGCCCAGGGTTAGGCACCAAACAACTAGTTACAGCCCCTGTACTTCAGAACCCGCTGAAATTATCCAAATTAGCCTATCCTATATCTGCTTGCCTTATTTCACTCTTTCCTTCCCTCAGAAACCATGATAAAGATGTTTGTCCACAATTCCCCTCTCTCCCTCTCTCTGTGACAGACCCTGGCCCTGAGTGGCCCTGCATTGTGTGCTGTGATCTCTCCAGGAAACTGTGGATATAAAAAGCTCTAAAACTCTTTCTAGCTTCTCTCTCTTGATCTGTGTCTGGCCCCACCATATCTCACTCAAGGTAAGGTTATATGGGTAAAACAATTCTCCACAGGGAAAAGTTTTCCATACTTACTAGGCAAAGAGAACACCAAAGCTAGATCAGGACAGCACCCAGCACAGAGGACCTTTCTGAGACCTCCCTTCCCCTCCATCCATACCCCTCACCTATACTCCCTGGGTCAGAAAGGCTGTTACCCATCTTGCAGGGGGAGCAGCGGAGGGATGGACTACTGTGGTTCAAAGAGACCCTGTTGGTGGGAAAATAAAGGAGAAGGTGACCACATGCTTGTTCCCTACTCCCTATAAGTGGAATTCTCAGATTTGACTGTTGCACAGGACTGAGCATTTTAATTACCAAAATGAAACTATTCATGGGGTTAAAATATCTTGAGGTCTTTTTGTTAGCTGAAGAGGACCAGAAAACTAGGGAGACCAACCCATATTTCTCACAAGGGATGAGAAAGAACTTGTCCACAGAGCGGACTTGGATGAGTAGAGGAGGGAAAAGAAGAAAGAAAGAAAGTTGCTTTTTTACTGCATTCTGTCTCTTTCAGTGTAACTGTTACACTTATTGTATCTCTCTATCCTGGACCTCCTTTTGTTTGTCCTTGGCCCTGGAAAACATGAGGCCAGGGAATGGACTCCACCTTCTAGACAATGGAACTCTTACAGCTCTATCAGTTGCTTGACTTCAAGTTCTTTTTCATAAGAACTGCTTTGATAATAGATGTCTCTCATCTGTTTTTACCCTGTACCCTTCCCCTTTCTTCTGGGAAGAGCTCTCTGTTTTTCACTGGGGAATGAGTCTCCCCATACTCCAACCTTAGAAACTGTGATTTTCTTATATGTCCTCACTACCTTGATTGGCTTATGGGTGATCACCAAACAGAAACTGGGCCAACAATCTCCCTTGGGATTTTTAAAGTTGAAAATAGAAAAAAGAGAATTCCACTTTCATCTATGAAGCATTGGCTGCCGTGGGAATTGTCCTCCCACTGCAAACAACTAGAAAAACAGGATCCAAAAAAAGAAGCAAATGTTTTTGTTTACTTGTTTGTTTGAGATGGAGTCTCACTCTGTCGCCCAGGCTGGAGTGCAGTGGTGTGATCTCGGCTCACTGCAGGCTCCGCCTCCTAGGTTCACGCCATTCTCCTGCCTCAGCCTCCCCAGTAGCTAGGACTACAGGTAGCCACCAGTATGTCCAGCTAATTTTTTGTATTTTTAGTAGAGATGAGACGGGGTTTCACCGTGTTAGTCAGGATGGTCTCGATCTCCTGACCTCGTGATCCACCCTCCTCGGACTCCCAAAGTGCTGGGATTATAGGCGTGAGCCACTGCGCCCGGCAAGAAGCAGTTGTTTTTAAGCATTGAACAACAGACAGCACAGGACTGTGATAACTAAGAGAAGAGAAACAAATGAAGTGAGTCTTACGTCCGAGCTTACTGTCTCAAAGCAGTTTCTAGGCATCACTGTAGGGATGGGGAACCCAAACAGAGGCCAGAAATTTCACAGAACACAGGAGACAGAGAAGCCAAAGTGGCTAGAATTTGTGAAGCAGAATATAAGAGTGGAGGGAGATGATTAGAGAGAGAGCTGCAGAGATCTGCAGAGCAGTCACTTCAGGTCATTAGCTGAATACTGTCCTAAGCATGCATGGGTGAAATTCTATGAGGCCATGGGAAGAACTACCAGAAAGCAGTATGCCAAACAATTCCTGGAGCTCACACAAGGCTGGAAGTAATTTGTCTTCATACCAGCCAAAACAGAGACCTTTTATACACAAAGCATTGGCCAGAGTCCACAGAAGGGTATCATCTTATTGCAGGGGGAGGCTAAATTAGCCCTAAAATAAACACTTATCTGGTCCTGCCTTAACAAAACTTAAAAGCAATCTTCAAAAGGATCAAACTGATCTCAAGTAACTTAACTGTGCTCAGAGAAAAAAAAGTCCAAAATTAGTTACAAAACAAACAAACAACAACAAAACCCAACACCCAATAAGATAAAATGTCCAACATACAAACAAAAATTATCAGGCATGCAAAGAACATGACTTGTAAGCAGGTTGAAAAATCAACCAATAGAAACAGACCATGAAATGACAGAAATAATGCAATAAGCAAATAAATACCTTAAATTATATAATATTTGAACAGACATTTCACCAAAGAAAAAATACAAATGGAAAAACAAAAAGTACATGAAAAAAATGTTCAACATCATTAATCATTAATTAGGGAAATACAAATTGAAATCACAAGAAGATATTACTGCACACATTTAAGAATGGCTACAATGAAAAAGACTGATCATTTCATGTTCTGGCAAGGATATGGAGCAACTGGAACTCTCATATGCTGCTGGTGGGAAAGTAAAATGATACTACTTTGAAAAATGGTTTTCTATATTTCAAAAAAAGTGGAAATTACTTTTGCCTCACACCCTTCCCCTTTCTTCTGGGAAGAACTCTCTACTTTTTTTGGTGAATGATTCTCCCATGCTCCAACCTTAGAAACCCTAGAAACTGGTCTGACGGTTTCTTTTTTTTTTTTTTTTTTTTTTGAGATGGAGTCTTGCTCTGTTCCCCAGGCTGGAATGCAGTGGCACGATCTCGGCTCACCACAACCTCTGCCTCCCAGGTTCAAGCGACCCTCCTGCCTCAGCCTCCTGAGTAGCTGGGATTACAGGCATGTACCACCACACCCAGCTAATTAATATATTTTAGTAGAGATGGGGCTTCACCATGTTGGCCAGGCTGGTCTCGAACTCCTAACCTCAGGTGATCCACCCACCTCAGCCTCCCAAAGTGCTGAGATTACAGGTGTGAGCCACCATGCCCAGCCCAGTTTCTTTTATAATTACATATATACTTACATATGACTTAGAAATTCGATTCTTTAGATATTCACCCAAGAAAAATGAAAACATGTCCACACAGACTTGTCCATAGCAGCTTTATTCATAATGGCCCCAAACTGGAAATAACCCAGATTTTCATCAACTAGTACAAATTGTGGTATATCCATACAATGGAATATTTACTACTCAGCACTAAAAAAGAAATTAACTACATATGCTTGCAACAACATGGATGAATCTCAAAAGCATTATGCTAAGTATAAGAAGCCAGATACAAAAGACTCATACTATATAATTTCATTTTTATGAAATTCTAGAAAAGACAAAACCATAGTAACCAAAAGGGCATAGTGGTTCCCAGATGTCAGGGGTGGGGTAAGGAGACTAATTGTAAAAGGGCAAGAGGAAACCGTTTTGGGTGATGGAAAAATTCTATATCCTAATTGTGATGGTAATTACCAACCATAAACAGATTCATCAAACTTTACATTTAGAATTGGCAGGTTTTGTTGTATGTAAATTATACATCAGTAAAGCTAAGTAATAAAAAATAGAAAACATATTTTTCTATGATGTCTTATGAGAAGCTCTGTAGTTGTGGATAACCATGTTTTTATTGGCCTTTTTCTTATTTATTATTTAAAAATGTTTATATATTGAGAAATAAGCCTTTTGACTGTCATCCACATTGAAATCTTTTTCCCAAGTTATCGTTTTCCCTTCAGACATTATTTATGACATTTTTTCTTTTCAAAATGTTCAAAATTTTATGTAATCATTTTTATGTATATTTTATGGCTTGTGAGCTTTGTATTGGCTTATATATACTATTTGCCTCTCCTATACTAAAATTACTTATTTTTAAAATTTTTCTTAATTTTTAAAAATTTAAAATTAAAAATATTTCTGTGCATCTGCCTTTACATTTTAAATTTTAATTTTATACTTTTTATTTTACAGTCCACCTGGAATTCATTTTAGTGTATGAATTAGTTACTTGTCTTGATACAATTTATTGAACAAGCCACCATTTTCCCCTTCAAGTTGAAAGGCCATCTCTGTCATATACTCTGTTCCTTATTATATCAGAGTCTAGTTTTTCTAGACTCTGTTCAGTTCTGCACATCCACTCATGAATGGATGTGGTTTTAATTACTGCAGTGTTTTATAACATATTTTACTATTTAGTAAGGATAGTCCCTTCACTTCCTTTTACAAATTTTCTGGTTATTCTTGCCATTTATACTTTCATTAGACTTTACAGTTATGTTATCTCATTTTTTGATAATTCTGATTGTTATTTTTAGTTGAGATGAGGTTAAATTTTTAGATAATAATTAATCATGATAGTATTTGTCTTCCTAGCCAAGAGCAAGGTATTTGTTTTCATTTATACAAATTATCTTCTGTGTTCTTAATAGCATTTAATTTTTGCTTCAAGTAGATCTTTCACATTTCTTTACATTGCCATTTGAACCAATGTGTTGTATTCCATTGTGTAAATATACTATAATTAATTTAAACAATTCCATATCATTGGCCATATAGTAATAGATCATTCCCAATTTTTACTGATTAAAAACCTAGGGCCAGGCATGGTAGCTTGCACCTGTAATCCCAGCTACTTGGGAGACTGAGGCAGGAGGACTGCTTGAGCCCAGGAGTTTCAGTCCAGCCTATGCAACAAAGCAAGACTCCCTCTCTAAAAATTAAAAAATAATTTAAAAATAATTTAGAAATGAACACACTTGTAGCTATATATTTTAATATGTTCATAATGATTTAGTTAGGATAAATTCCTGGAAATTGAATCTTTAGGGGTATGAACTTTTGGGGTGGCTTTTGATGCATAATGCTAAATTACATTCCCAAAATGTTTCAGAAATGTTTGTTCTAATTTTTGTAAATTGTAAGTGTTACATGTGGTATAGTAAGGTCTCATCATACAATCAATAACTTACTTGAATTAAACTTTAGGGATCAGGGAAGAAAGAGAAAGAGGAAAATGGCCTGTATTACAGGGGTTCTGCCTGTCCTTTCACTTCATGACTTCATGAGAAGGTGCCCTGAGCTGATGATACTGGAGAGGTGGCTCTGCTGTTTCCTCCATAGACCTCGGTTCCTCTGAGAGCCCCACACTCTGTGTGTGTGATTCTAGTGTTCACACATCCATATTGTTTGTACAACATGATCCTAAGCACCTCCACAGCTTCAACTGGAAATGAACGAAAATGGAAAGTGATCTGATCCACAGCCTGAGGAAAAGCTCATTGTGTTCGACCATTATGGGCCATATAAATAATTTTTTACTGTATCAAATTCTTGCCTTAAACATTGACATTGATATGGAAATTCAACATCAAGTGTACCTACACCCAGAGTTGATTTACCATGAAGATAAAGCTTACGTTTTAGGACATCTAAGTAGGACCCTGGGAATGACCCTAGCAGCATATTAACATGATTAGATGTCTTTAATAAAATGTGCAAAATTAAAGATTTTTATTAAAATCTGTTAAGGCAGCTGTTTTTTCTAATTCTCAATCACACTTCTCCTTGTGCTGAGTGTTATCCAAGTGGCTGGAGGCATTTTTGGAAGTTGGCTAAGATGAAATTGAAAATACATTTAAAGTTTGGTGGGACATATGTATGGAGCTACAGTGACTTCCATGTCCCTTTTAGCTGTGGTTGCTCCCCAGTAAAGGAATGGCTCCCCAAAACACTCCTACTGCCCACTGTGTCAACTCACTCAGCTCCACAACACCATAGGCAGAGATAAAGATTGTATCATACTATGATCGTGGCCTGCAGCTTTGGTCCTGGAACTGCTTGAAGAGTAGAAGAGAAACACAGTTTGAAATGTACAGAGCCAGCATCTAGTCTGTATCTATTCTTCCAGTCATCAGATGTGGAAAATTATGAGTGGAGGGTTCAGTTCTCATCTGTACCCACTCAAAATGGTTCTCCTCTTTCAGGAATACACTCCATAATGCAGTATAGACTACTACAAATGCACTACACTATTTTTTAACTTTTTTGGTGGCATGATGTGAAAGAGAACATATTAGAATGTCTGACTTTATAAAGCACAAACCTATAGCAGTGTTACAAACAGCAAGCAAATCTATGTGTGGAGTCATACGTTTTATGAAACTCAACTCTAAATAAGAAGAAATATAGTTCAATAAACTATGTTAGGACAAATTATATTTTTATTCTCTCTACAGAAAATAGCAATACAAAGTTGTTGTCAAATGAAGAAATGATGAAAGTGTAGGCATCCAGAAAATATAGGAAAAAATTTATAAACAAGTCTTAGTCAATAAAAATAATGTTATTTTTGCTGTTTTTTGACACTTGTTGTCTTTTTTTAGCATTTGAAACATTATAGTTTGCTGTGATTTATTTTCTTATTCGAAATAAAATTCTTATTCACACTTAGTTTTGAAATCACAGTTTTGAAGACCCAGCTCCCACACTTTTTTAAGTTTCAGACTTCACAAAACCTGAATATGTCCCTGTGTATTTTATTGTATTTGATTTGCATTCTCTACTGTATTCAGTGAAGTTGAATTTCATCTAATTGATTAATTCAATTTCTTTTTTTGGGAGTTGCCTTTCCTTATTCCTTACCATTTTTCTGTTGAAGTGTGTGGGTGTTTTTTGTTTTTGTTTTTGCTTTGCCATTTTCTTATTGGTTTGCAAGAGTTCTTTGTATAAGGATAACAAACTTTCATATTTTATTGTGTTGTAATTTTCCCAGTACGTAATTTTTCTTTTAAATTTATCCATGGTATTTTTGACATACAGAATTTTAAAATATATATTCATTTATATTTTATCTGAATAGAGCAATTCATCTTCCTCCCTAATGCAAAAGTTTTACATTTATTCCTTTTTTTTTTCTTCACAGAGAATCAGAAAGGAGTAATCGGGATGTTGCAAGTCCTGATTACGCAGAGACATTAACCACGTTTCATGCATCTCCAATCAGCCTATTCTTTCTGCCCTCCAAAAGGAGAAACAGGTAAGAATTATCCCACCTGATGATGCATTTATTCCTGTTCCAGTTTGTCTGTTTTATTTGGAGCAAGTCTTCCGGTCTTAGATTATTTTTAATCCTGATTCCATTATCAGTGGTATTAATGATCAGGACCAGTATGCCTGTTAGATTGTCTTCAGCTGTGAGTAACAGCACATCCAACCAAATAATGTAAGTTCATCTTTCTCACATGACAAAAAGTCCATTTGAAGGTTGTGGGTTTAACAGCTCAACAATATCACGGCCCTGGGTCACCTTCTGTCATGGTTGAGCCGGGGCTTCAGCGGCTGCAGACAGTAAATCCTCACGTGACCATCTCTCAGACAGGAATGAAGGCAGAGGAGGCTTTCCTTCAGTGCTGCCTGGAGGCCGCCCACAGACTTTCCCTCACATATCAGAGGCCAGAGCAGAGTCGAGTGTCATCCCCTCCACGATTCCTAGCAAAGGGAAATGAATGTACTCTGACCGGCTTGGGCCACTCATTTTCCCTCAAGTATCGGGCCACCTTCCCTGAGCACATTTCTGTGTGATGCTGAACAAACTCAGGGTTATGATGCAAGGAGAATGGGTGAATGGCAGCCGGGTAGGCAACCAGCAGTGTCTCATCTACAAGAAGGATAAATTGCTGTTTGGTTTGCTAGTGGACTACCATAACAAATTACCACAAAGTAGGAGGCTTAAAACCACAGAAATTTACTCTCTGTCAGTTCTGGAGGCTGAGAGTCTGAAACCAAGGTGTTGGCAGGGCCACGCACCCCTGAAGGATCCAGGAATAATCTCTCCTCAGGTCTCCCAGCTTCTGGTGGTTGCCGGCAGCCCTTCGCATTCCTTGGCCTCACTTCCATCTCTGCCTCTGAATTCACATGCGCATCTTCCTTTGGTGTCTGTTTGTGCATCTCCACACGGCTTTCTTATAAGGAGAACAGTCATTGAATTTAGGGCCCACCCTGGTCCAGTATGATCTCATCTTAACGAATTATCTGCAAAGATCCTATTTCCAAATAAGGTCACACTCACAGGTACTGAGGGTTAGGATGTCAACATCTCTTTACGAAGGGCACAACTCAGCCCCCAACAACTATCATTCATGCCTCCATCCAAATATCTGATGCAATGCTGAGAGACCGAGGCTGGGACAGACCCTCAGTGCATACTTCCAGGGTCCTCACCTACAGCAGTCAGGTGTCCTCCTCCACGTGATGGCCCTCTCGATGGCTCACATCCTAAAATCTCTCCCTGCTTTCCCAAAAGAAGCTCCATTATCACCAGTCTCCCAGCCTCCAGCCTCTCCTGGAGCCCACTCCAGAGCGTTTGACTCACCCTGCTTCAGACGGACAAGAACCTTCTCAACCACAGGGCCTAGCTCCTGCCAATATCCCCATCCAATGGCAACTCTGACATCTTCCTTCAGATAGCCTCACCCCTGCTGCCAATTCTCACCTTCAGGTTCAGAGAACCTGTAAGGACAAAGTAACTTTTTGGGGGCTTACTGGCAGCTTTAGAAATTAGGAGGAAGGGCTGGGCATGGTGGCTCACGCCTGTAATACCAGCACTTGGGGAGGCTGAGGTGGGTGGATCATCTGAGGTCAGGAGTTGGAGACCAGCCTGGCCAACATGGTGAAATCCCATCCCCCTTAAAAATACAAAAAAATTAGCCGGATATGGTGGTGGGTGCCTATAATCTCACCTGCTCAGGAGGCTGAGGCAGGAGAATCACTTGAACCTGGGAGGCAGAAGTTGCAGTAAGCCGAGATCACGCCACTGCACTTCAGCCTGGGCAACAGAGCGAGATTCTGTCCACGCCCCCACCCCAAACCCCTGCCAAAAAAAAAAAAAAAAAATACAATGAAAAGGGAATGGTGTCCAAATTGGGACTGAGAAAAACAGGCTTCAGACAATGGTCTCAGGTCTCATTGGGCTTCTGGCTTCTACCTAGAAAAACCCACACCAGGGCATCGATGATAGGGACAATCTGAGGAATGCAGTGGGGAAAGGAAAGGAGGAACAAACTTAACCTTGAGCCCTGGCCCTAGCCAAGATCTCAGAAATTCACCTGGCCTCTTGACCTGTGGATTTTGGTCATGTTGTACTGAGGTACCTAGCACGTAGGAAGGCTGCCTGACTCACAGGGGAAAACTCAGACATGGGAAGGTGGGGTCTGAGAGATCAAGTCTGGGTTGACACCTTCTCCCTGGCCATCATAGATTGACCCAGGGGTGGATAACTGACTCAAGCCAACCCTTCCCTGAGATTTTTCAAGCTGGAATCAGGGAAATGTAATAATCCCACTCTGATGGAGAGTGCATGGCTCAGAAGCTGTTGCTCTCATTTCCCCCTTTATGTGGAAGAAGATCATCAGGCTTAGGAGGAATTTAGGCTGACATACAGAAACAAGAGAAGGGAAGGAAGATGTCAACAGCACAATATCTTTGGTTCTACAGCTCTGGGTCCAGCTTCATCCCCGACCTTCCCTTTTGTGAATATTCCAACCACACAGGCACTTGCAAGGAAGAGTCCTGAGAAATAAATGTAGTTCCCTGTGGGGCTGTTGGCTCCTGGCCAGTCCACCTTCTCAGAGACCTCAGTGAAGGATGGCCCAGATGGCACTGCTAACTCTTTTTTTTTTTGGCGGGGGGTGGGACAGAGTCTCTCTCTGTCAACCTGGAGTGCAGTGGCACAATTTCAGCTCACTGCAACCTCTGCCTCCCGGGTTCAAGCGATTCTTCTACCTCAGCCTCCTGAGTAGCTGGGACTACAGGTGCACACCACCATGCCCAGCTAATTTTTATATTTTTAGTAGAGACAGAGTTTTACCATGTTGGGCTGGTCTCAAACTCCTCACCTCAGGTGATCTGCCCACCTCAGCCTCCCAAAGTGCTGGGATTACAGGCATGAGCCACCATGCCCGGATGAGCACTGCTCTTACCACACATGTATCATGGCTGTTGAATAGCTCAGGTTGTTCATATTCCCCTGGCCATAGGCCAGGCAAGGACAGCATAGACACAAGTGGGTTAATATCCATGCTGGAGATGGGATTCATACAGTCAGGCTGGCCTGCAAAAGGCAGAGGGACAATAAGGGCAAAATCCTTGAAGGCAAACAGTTAAAACTCAGAGAAGCAAAACCTGATGCAGAGCCCAAAGGGCACTGTGAAAGCCCACGAATGGGGGGGTGGGGCAGAGGGGGGCCTGAAAAGCTGGTTCGTGGGACTAGATCAGCCAAGGAGGAAGGCAGGTCCCTGGCCTCTCTGCAAGCAGTGATAGGCATCTACAGCCCCTTCGCCTGCTTGGTGAGGGGATATGGTCAGCTGGATTAAAGGTTTGTGTTGAGAGGCCATGAGAACAGGAAAATGCATGGAGGCAGACATTTAGTGCAGTACTTTACTAGTTTGGGGTGAATTTATTGGCCTTTATAAGCCTAATTTCTTTCATCTGTAAAATAGAAATAATGATACACACTTTGTCTTGTTGTAAAGGCTAAATGTAAAACAACAACATCAGTGCGGTGGTATTTTAAAATGTGAATTCTTTGACGCTCCTTTAATCAAGACGTGGGGTCTATCTCGCATTCTGTTGGATCTGGGTGAGGATGTGATGGCCTCAATTAATATGTTACAGAGGAAGTGACTTCATATGACTTCCAAGGCTAGGTCATAAAAGGCCACGTAGTTTCTGCTTATGTATTACACATTCTTGGAGCACTGAGCCACGAGGCTCATAAAAGAATGTGACTTCCCTGAGGCTACCATGCTATAAGGAAGCCCAAGGCACATGCAGAGGCCACATGTGGGTGCTTAGTTGATATTCCCAGCTGAGCCCAGCCTTTAAATCACCCCAGGCTAGGCACCAGACATGTGAGCGAAGAAGTCTTCGAATGATTCTAGACCTCAGTCATTAGAGTCACCCCTGGCCATCTGAGTCTTCCCAGCTGAGTCTCAATATATCTTGGAGCAGAGACGAGGCCTCCCTCTCTCCCCTGCCTCTATTCCTGATCCACAGTATCTGTGGGTGTACATTTTGGGGTAAATTGTTACACAGCAATAGATAGGTAACCCAGATGCCATGTAAAGGGCCAGGTATAGTAGCAGAGTTGGGATTTGAACTTATCTAGCTGATTCTACAGATTGTGAACTTTCTACTTTACTAGTGGTTCCTGAAAGCTGGTGCCTATCAGTGATAGCATTTTAGTGAGAGAAAAAAAAAAAAAGATCAGGAAACTGTAGTAATTTTTTAATATAGCCAATGTATTCCATTGGAAAAAATATATATATATATATAGAGAGAGAGAGAGAGTCTCTCTCTGTTGCCCCGGCTGGAGTGCAGTGGCACAATCACAGCTCACTGCAGCCTTGACCTCCTGGGCTCAGTCAATCCTCCCACCTCAGCCTACTGAATAGCTGGAACTACAGGTGTGCACCACCATGCTTGGCTAATTTTTTAAAAAAACTTTTTGTAGAGATAGGATCTTGCTATGTGCTCAGCCTGGCCTCAAACCTCTAGGCTTAAGCAATCCTCCCACCTTAGCCTCCCAAAGTGCTGGGATTACAGGCATGAGCCACTGTGCCCAGCCAAAAAAAAACAAATATTATTCTGAGATTGTCTTTCCTACCTTTGGAGTTATCCATATGTCATTTCTTTTATGACATAATGGTGATGGCACTTAGTGGTAGTTATTTTATTAATGTCCTTACTCAGCAAAGTAAAAAATTATGAAGCTTATGTTATTCCATTCAGTTACCTTTCCTTTTTAAAGCTTTACTGGTCTCTGACATTCAAAAGTCCAGGAGCCCCTGCTCTGTTCTATTCCTTGGGTATCCTAGATCAGAGGAGGATCCATTGGAAGCTTGACATTGTTGTAGGGTTGTGTGTTTTCTTTGGTTGTTCCCTGTGATGGTTGAGGTGCTGGCTTGACTGGAGATTGCTGGTAAAGCATTGCTTCTGGGTGTGTCTGTGAGGGTGTTTCCTGAGAAGACTGGCACGTGAGTCAGTGGACTCAGTGGGGAAGAGTCACCCTCCATGTGGGCGGGCACCATCCAATCAGCTGGGGCCCCAGATAGAACAAAAAAGGAGAGAATAGAATTTCCTCCCTCTGTCTCCTGGAGCTGGGACACTCTACTCTCCTGACCTGGGACATCAGAACTCCAGGCTTCTTGCCCTTTGGACTCCAGGACTTATGCCAGCAACCCTCCACTGCTACCCTGAGAATTACACGGTCGGCTTCCCTGGCTCTGAAGCTTTTGGACTTGGACTGAGCCACGCTATAGGCAACCCAGTGTCTCCAACTTGAAGACAACCTGTCGTGGAAAATCCCCGCCTCCAAAATTGCATGAGCTGATTCCCCTAATAAATCCCCTGTCATCTATCTATCATCTACATATGTGTATCCTATTGGTGGTGTCTCTCTAGAGAACCCTGACTAATACGTTCCCTATTCCCTTTTAGGATTAACACATGTGTTCATTTATAGTTTATACCCCCACCTGTTTCCAAAAAGGATAGTCTTTCTCCAGACACACCCCAGATTCCTGTAACAGTTACTGAGTCAGATGGGGCCCTTCCCCAGGCGCCAAGAGGATTCAAACAGTGGATGACGGGAGTGAATGGGGGATGACCTTGCACTCTCTGTTGAAGGCAAGGTCATCCCTCACCCATCCCCGGCCACTGTTTGAGATCTTTGCTGCCACAGTGGCACTTGCCAACGCTTGGCATGAAAGGCAGAGATTGAGACCAGTGGCCCTTAGCCCGCATCCTGGTCCAGCCCTGAAACGTGGGCTGGCAGCTGTGGCTTCTTCTGTTTCCTGGTGTGTGGCTCTTCAGACACCTGTCTTTAGGCTGTAAGGCTTTATCTTAGGCAACATCTCTTCTTAGGTGGCTGGCAAGTCTTTCTAGCCGTGCTTATAACGGATCACCCACGGTGGAGCCCAGGAACTTACTCTTGGGAGGCTGGTGTGACCAAGGGGTTAAGAGTCTCATTTCCAGAGCCAGAGTGCCTGGATTAAACCCTGATTCTGCCACGTACTAGGTGTGTTGTACCCTTGGGCAAGCTACTTAACCTTTCTGTGCCTTAGTTTCCCTGTCTGTAAAATGGGAATAATAATAATGTGTACTTCATAAGGTTGTTGTGAGAAGTAAGTTAATAAAGAACTTAAGCTCCCTCTCCCTCTGCCTCTGCCTCTGCCTCTGCCTCTGCCTCTGCCTCTCCCCTTTCTTCGGTCTCCCTCTCCTTTTTTCGGTCTCCCTCTGTTGCCGAAGCTGGACTTTACTGCCGAGATCTCGGCTCGCTGCAACCTCCCTGCCTCGGGCTCCTGTGACTCTCCTGCCTCGGCCTGCCGAGTGCCTGGGATTGCAGGCGCGCACCGCCACGCCTGAATGGTTTTTGTGTTTTTGGTGGAGAAGGGGTTTCGCCGTGCTGACCAGGCTGGTCTCCAGCTCCTGGCCTCGAGTGATCTGCCTGCCTCGGCCTCCCGAGGTGCTGGGATTGCAGACGGAGTCTTGCTCACTCAATGCTCAATGGTGCTCAGGCTGGAGTGCAGTGGCGTGATCTCAGCTCTCTGCAACCTCCACCTACCAGCCTCCTGCCTTGGCCTCTTAAAGTGCTGAGATTACAGCCTCTGCCCCACCGCCACCCCGTCTAGGAAGTGAGGAGCGTCTCTGCCTGGCCGCCCATCGTCTGGGATGTGAGGAGCTCCTCTGCCCGGCCACCCCATCTGGGAAGTGAGGAGCGCCTCTGCCCGGCTGCCCCGTCTGGGAAGTGAGGAGCGCCTCTGCCCAGTCGCCCAACGTCTGGGAAGTGAGGAGCGCCTCTGCCCGGCCGCCCCGTCTGGGAGGTGAGGAGCGCCTCTGCCCGGCCACCCCGTCTGGGAAGTGAGGAGCGTCTCTGCCCGGCCGCCACACCGTCTGGGAAGTGAGGAGCGCCTCTGCCCGGCCGCCCCGTCTGGGAGGTGAGGAGTGCCTCTGCCCGGCCGCCACCCCGTCTGGGAGGAAGTGAGGAGCACCTCTGCCCGGCTGCCCCGTCTGGGAGATGAGGAACACCTCTACCCGGCCGCCCCGTCTGGGAGGTGAGGAGCGCCTCTGCCTGGCCGCCACCCCGTCTGGGAGGAAGTGAGGAGCGCCTCTGCCCGGCTGCCCCATCTGGGAAGTGAGGAGCGCCTCTGCCCGGCCGCCACCCCGTATGGGAAGTGAGGAGCGCCTCTGCCTGGCCACCCCGTCTGGGAGGTGAGGAGCGCCTCTGCCCGGCCACCCCGTCTGGGAGGTGAGGAGTGCCTCTGCCCGGCCGTCACCCCGTCTGGGAGGAAGTGAGGAGCACCTCTGCCCGGCCGCCCCGTCTGGGAGGTGAGGAGCGCCTCTGCCTGGCTGCCACCCCGTATGGGAAGTGAGGAGCGCCTCTGCCTGGCCACCCCGTCTGGGAGGTGAGGAGCGCCTCTGCCCTGCCGCCCCGTCTGGGAGGTGAGGAGTGCCTCTGCCTGGCCGCCACCCCGTCTGGGAGGAAGTGAGGAGCGCCTCTGCCTGGCTGCCCCATCTGGGAAGTGAGGAGCGCCTCTGCCCCGCCGCCACACCGTCTGGGAAGTGAGGAGCGCCTCTGCCCGGCCGCCCCGTCTGGGAGGTGAGGAGCGCCTCTGCCTGGCCGCCACCCTGTCCGGGAGGAAGTGACGAGCGTCTCTGCCCGGCTGCCCCGTCTGGGAAGTGAGGAGCGCCTCTGCCTGGCTGCCACCCCGTCTGGGAGGAAGTGAGGAGCACCTCTGCCCGGCTGCCCCGTCTGGGGAGTGAGGAGAGTCTCTGCCCGGCCACCCATCGTCTGGGATGTGAGGAGCGCCTCTACCCGGCCACCCATCGTCTGGGATGTGAGGAGCGCCTCTGCCCGGCCTCCCCGTCTGGGAAGTGAGGAGCGCCTCTGCCCGGCCGCCCTGTCTGGGAGGTGAGGAGCGCCTCTACCCGGCCACCCATCGTCTGGGATGTGAGGAGCGTCTCTGCCCGGCCGCCCCGTCTGGGAAGTAAAGAGCGCCTCTGCCCGGCGGCCCCGTCTGGGAAGTGAGGAGCGCCTCTGCCCGGCCGCCCTGTCTGGGAAGTGAGGAGCGCCTCTGCCCGGCCGCCCTGTCTGGGAGGTGTACCCAACAGCTCCGAAGAGACAGCGACCATCAGGAGCGGGCCATGAGGACGATGGCGGTTTTGTTGAAGAGAAGGGGGGGAAGTGTGGGGAAAGGAAGGAGAGATCAGATTGTTGCTGTGTCTGTGTAGAAAGAGGTGGGCATAGGAGACTCCATTTTGTTCTGACTAGGAGAAATTCTTCTGCCTTGGGATGCTGTTGATCTATGGCCTTTCCCCCAGCCCCCTGCTCTCTGAAACATGTGCTGTGTCAACTCAGGGTTAAATGGATTAAGGGCGGTGCAAGATGTGCTTTGTTAAACAGATGCTTGAAGGCAGCATGCTCTTTAAGAGTCATCACCACTCCCTAATCTCAAGTACCCAGGGACACAAACACTGCAGAAGGCCGCAGGGACCTCTGCCTGGGAAAACCAGAGACCTTTGTTCATGTGTTTATCTCCTGACCTTCTCTCCACTATTATCCTATGACCCTGCCATATCCCCCTCTCCGAGAAACACCCAAGAATCATCAATAAATACTTCATAAAAAAAAAAAAAAAAAGAACTTAAAAAGGTGCCTGGGAAAGGCCATTTAAAGCCATGTTGAGATATCCCACCCACCCATGAGAATGGCTAAAATTAAAAAGACTGACAGTACCCAGTGCTGTTATGCCTGAGGAGCACTGCAACTTTTGAACATTGTCGATGGGAATGTGAAAGGATACAACCACTTTGGATAATAGGGTGGCATTTTCCTATGACGTAAAATATGCACTTAAAATGCATTAATATGAAAAAAGGCATATATTTTTACAAAACAGATAATTTTTTACCACACAGTCCAGCAACTTTACTACTGGGTATGCACCCAAGAGGAATAAAAACATATGATTACACAAAGACTTGTACACGAATGTTCACAGTAGCATTGTACTGTGAACATTATAACAGTTAAAAAGGTAAGCAATCCAAATGGCCTTCAACAGGTGCATGGGTAGAGAAAATGTGGGTTTTGTGTATGTGTGTAATGGAATACTACTTAGCAATAGAGAGGAATGGACCACTGATACATGCAACAATATGGATGAATCTTGAAAACTTTCCGATGAGTGAAAGAACCCAGTAGCCAAAGAGTACATACTGTATGAGTCCATTTGTATGAAACTTCAGGGAGGACAAATCCAACCTAGAGTGACAGAGAGCAGCTAAGCATTTCTATAGGGAAGACAGAGAAGATTGAGTTGGAAAGGGCACAGGAACTTTCTGTAGATGATGGAAATCTCTATGTTGATTGTAGTGGCAGTTGTACAGTATAAACATTTTTTTAATGCAATAAATATGCCGGGCATGGTGGCTCACGCCTGTAACCCTAGCACTTTGGGAGACTGAGGCAGGTGGATCACCTGAGGTCAGGAGTTTGAGACCAGCCTGGCCAACATGGCAAAACCCTGTCTCTACTAAAAATACAAAAATTAGCCGGGCGTGGTGGCACATGCCTGTAATCCCAGCTGCTCGGGAGGCTGAGGCAGGAGAATTGCCTACTGGTGGAGGTGCCAGTAAGCCGAGATCGTACCACTGCACTCCAGCCTGGGTGACAGAACGAGACTGTCTCAAAAAATAAAATAAAATAAAAAAATAAAATAAAATTAAGGTACACTTGAAATGGTATGGATAGCATTATATGGAAATAACATCCCAATAAAACTGTTTTTCAAAACTTCTATCTATATGGAATGTGATGCCCTGGCTAAACATTGGGCTACAAAGTATTTTGGAATTATAAAAGGAAGACACAAAAGGTGGGATGGAAGAATAAACAATTATTTAATCTTTGCTAGAAGATGTCTGTTCTAGAGCTCTAGTCTGGAATAGAAACTGCACAAGGGCAGAGCTCTTAGTTGGTTTTATTCTGCAATGGATCCCAAGCACTTCAAATAGCACCTGACACTTGGCTGGAACTCAATTAATGTGTTGAATGAATGAATCTTTGGGACATACTGTTTCTTTGACTTGATAAAAATGGCCAAAACCAGTAAAACTTTATGTGTCCGAAAGGTAAAGCAAGTGCTCACCCATTGTTCTTGGGAAGATGAGGCTGTTGCTGTCATATGGTTACATGCCAGCATTAAAAGCCCTGGCTGGGAATGTGAAGTTGTTGTGCGCTCTTGCACCCTGTAGCTGTGGGATATATCCAGCCTTTCCTCTGTCTCTCTGCATATCCTTAATTTCCAACCATGAGTAAATGTTATGTGGCTGTGAATGAATCTAGAAGGCAGTCTCTTTGAGAGGCTTCCTCTTGCTGTTGTGATGGGGGTGGATTTTGGTTTGGTTTAGTTGGGGGAGGGGTGTCACTTGCTGGGTCTGAGGATGGAGGGGAAGATAGGAAGGGCCTGACTTAATGAGAGAGTGTATGGAGCCTGAGACACAGGCTAGGCTTCTTGGAGACTGGGGTGAAGATGTGTGGTATTAGGGAGCGAGGAAAGGGTGTCCTTGACCTCTGCAGACAACCTAGACCTGCTTTGGCACGTGGATGAGAGAGCCGGGAGCCAGGGAGGCAGCTCCTTTGGCACAGTCCTCATGATACGCAGGTGCACCGCTGGCAGTGGCCATGCTGACATTGTCTCAGGTCTTTGGAACAAGAAAAGAAGGACATTGCAGCTGCTGCGTGGGAACCTTAGTGGACAGAGAGATTTGTGGATTCACGTGACGTGCTCCTTGGAGACCCCCGCGATAACCGAGGAAGACACTTTGCGGCGCTAGGAGGACCTGAGAATCAATAATCGAGGCACTGGGGTCTTAGCAACTGTTTATTGAACATTAAAATTAATGAGAATCCAATAACCAATATTGTATATTATTTATGGGCATATACATATAGAGTAAAAATAGAAATAAAAAATACTAAAATGGAGATCCTTTACCTTTGGGCAGGAAATGGAGGGGGTATCATCAGATACAAATACACAGGATGTATCAGCCAGAGACACAAAAACACCAGAAGATTATCTATCTATCTATCCATCTATGTGTCTATCTATTTATCTATCTATCTATCTATCTATCTATCTATCATCCATCCATCCCCCCACCCATCCGTCCATCACTACATGTTCTCTCTTACAAGATTTGACCTTATGCAATTGTGGGATCTGGTTAAATGGTTTCTGGAAAGCTGTTATCTTCTCTGATGCTGGAGTTTAAAGTCCCCAGGGCAGGCAGTCAGGAAGGGGAGATGGATGTAAACTGGGGAAGAATGAGGACGAGATGGAACCCAGGAATATGAGCTGAAACCCACAAGAATGGACAGGAAACTGTGTCAGTCACTCACCACCTCCCACCTTGATGAAGGGTGTCCTGCAGGAAAAGCTGGTACCCTTTGTCATGGAGCTAGACACACACCTGGCTCAGCAGTCATAGGAACTGAAGGAAGGAGCAGGGCCGGGGGAGCAGGTGCAGGCCTGGACGCCGTCCCTGCCAACAAGGTAAGCAGAGAGGCAACAACGTGCAATAAAAGCACCCACCTAGGCCCTCCATGTGTAAAAAATAATATGGCTGTTGCTTCAGCTCTGTCCTCCAAATCTCAAAGATGGTCTCCTGTGGCCCACTGAAGCAAAAACATCCAGGGAAGGGGATTCTGGGAAATGTAGCTCAGCCCAACCGAGTGGACCCATTACAAAGCCACTTTGAAATTGCAGTTTCATGTCTAAAAACTGGTAAGTATGTAAGTGTTCATTATGTAATTCTCTATTTTTTTTTTTGCATGCTTGATATGTTTGATAAAAGTTAAAAATGAATTGCAGACATGTTGGTTACACCTGTCCCTAACCTCTAGGGCCTGTACACAGTTGTAATCATAGATGTGGCAACTCAGACCCAGGGTCACCCAGCCAGCAATGGGCAGCACTAGGACAGCCTTCCATGTTCTTTCCTCTACCAGGGGTGTCCAATTTTTTGGCTTTCCTGGGCCACATTGGAAGAAGAATAATTGTCTTGGGCCATACATAAAATACACTGACACTAATGATAGCCAATAAGCTAAAAAATGCAAAAAAATTCTCATAGTGTTTTAAGAAAGTTTATGAATTTGTGTTGGGCCACTTTCAAAATTGTCCTGGGCTGCATGTGGCCTGTGGGCCACGGGTTGGATAAGCTTGCTCTAGATCAAGCTGTCTTCAACAAATAGGAGTTACAGGTGACCTAAAGAGGTGGCTGCTATGTTGCACTATCTTTTTTCCTTAATATTCTGTTTTATTGTCTGTCTCTTGTCACTAAAATGTAAGCTCCATGAAAGCAAGGATATGTGTTCATTTTGGTCACTACTGTATCATCAGAACCTAGAATAGTGACTGGCATATAGCAGGTGCTCAATAAATACTTGTTGAATAAATGAATAAATGTTCTTAGAGGAATCAGAATGTTATATTCCTTACATCAGAGGAGAGCTTTGGATATAATCTTGTTGAACCCAACAAGACATCAATAAATCTGAAGTGGGAGCCCCAGCCCCACCCCCTCCAGCCTAGGCTTCTAAATATCAGCCAAATATTCCAGAGTCATCATGGCTAGTTATGACCTTTCTAAGCTTCAGGGTTTCGTCTCCACCTGTAAAGTAACAATGATCTTTGCCCTTCTTACCTCATGTGATTGTTGTGAGGCTCAAATAAGACTGCTCTGTAAAGTCCTCCACATGATTCCTGTTATCCCCATGAGATGTTTATCCCTTCCTGGAGTAGAGAGGAAAACAAGACTTAGATGTGAACATAAAGGTGTGCAAAGGGCCCCTCTTCCCATCAGAGGCTTTCTGACCGCTCAGGAGCCCTGGAGGCTACGGGATATTCACCAACAGCCACTATAGGCATTGCAAGCCTCTGTGCTGGTTCTCTGGGAGGGGAACCCTGATGCCCACATCCACACCCCAGACCCCAAACCACACCTCAGCTCAGAAAGCCTCTCAGGAGTTTCATTTTCCTTCATAATTTATCACTTTCTCCTATGCTACATGCAGTAGATTCTCATTATTTGCAGATTCTGGGTGTGTAAATTTGCCTACTTGCTAAAATTTATTTGTAACCCCACAATCAACACACACAGAACTTTCTCAGTCATATGCAGACTGTAGGGTCCCCCAGGTCCCCCTGCTTTTGCCCGTGTGCTGCCCAAGAAACACAGAGTGCTTTGACTGCTCTGTGACCCAGCCAGCTACTTGTTTTTCCCAGCAGGTTTGAACCCAAGCTGGAGCATTGAACATTCTCAGGCACTGATAAAGTTATCCGGGTGTTGCCCAAAGCACTGAAAGAAACTAGCCCCAGCCCTGAGCCAAATTTCTTAAACCCTCATGTAAACTCCATACCTGACCCCTTGCTGCAGACACACCTAGGTAGAACACCCGCTCCTTTCACCATCCCCCCCACCCGCCTGAGCACTGGCAGCGGCTCTCCTCTGTGAGTTCTCCTAGTAAATGCTTTGGATTGATCACCCTGAGGTTTAGCGCTTTTTTTCTTTTTTTTTTTTATTATTATACTTTAAGTTCTAGGGTACATGTGCACAACGTGCAGTTTTGTTACATATGTATACATGTGCCCTGTTGGTGTGCTGCACCCATTAACTCGTCATTTAGCATTAGGTATATCTCCTAATGCTATCCCTCCCCCCTCCCCCCACCCCACAACAGTCCCCGGTGTGTGATGTTCCCCTTCCTGTGTCCAAGTGCTCTCATTGTTCAATTCCCATCTATGAGTGAGAACATGCGGTGTTTGGTTTTTTGTCCTTGCGACAGTTTGCTGAGAATGATGGTTTCCAGCTTCATCCATGTCCCTACAAAGGACCTGAACTCATCCTTTTTTATGGCTGCATAGTATTCCATGGTGTATATGTGCCACATTTTCTTAATCCAGTCTATCATTGATGGATATTTGGGTTGGTTCCAAGTCTTTGCTATTGTGAATAGTGCCACAATAAACATACGTGTGCATGTGTCTTTCTAGTAGCATGTGCTTTTTTCTTTGAAATCCCAATCACTCTATCTTGGGACATTTTGGAAGCACCCTCTTGTGGGAATTCCCCTGCCTCCCCTTGTGGGGTGAATCCAGACATGGGTTCTGCCAGAGGGAACACAGACGTGCACAGAATGGTGAAAATTTTGAGTTGTCCAGCGTGCAAGTTAGCAGCTGAGGTTGAACAAGCCAGTGTTCTGCTTTCTTGTTTCGGTTCTCATACTGTCATCAAGTGTCCTTTCTGTGATCTACTTCCTGTCCTCTTTTTTTTTTTTGCTGAGTTTTTGAGCTTTATGTTGGTGATTGCGCTGTCTGAAATGGCCCCAAACGTAGTGCTGAAGTGCTGGCTAGTGTTCCTAAGTGCGGGAAGCTGTGATGTGTCTCATGGAGAAAATGTGCATTAGATAAGCTTCATTCAGGCAAGAGTTATCGTGCTGTGGCAGTAAGTTCAATGTTAGTGAATCAACAATATATATTAAACAAGTTGTCATAAGATAGAAATACACATAAAGCAAGGTTATGTATTGATTGGTTGATGAAAATGTAATGCCCAGAGTCTCATAGGAACCTCACCCTGTATTGCCTCTAGGAGCAAAAGTCCAGTATTTGCTAATTCAGTGTTTGTAGGTACTTTGTAGATCATGACAAGTGGGAATAAGGACAATAGATTGTACTTTGTTAATTAATTTTATTTACTATCTCTCTCCCTGACTAGAACATAAACTCACCTGGTTCATCCCCTGCCTTCAGGAAACAAAATTTTAGCTATGCTAGGAAGAAGAGTCTATCTCAGTAGAAATAATAATAGCAACAATAATTTATTATTAACTGTAGCTTTGGAAACCTCACTTTCCTTATCCACAAATGGTGCACAGGGTTGATTCCAAGATAAAATGAAATCAGGTGAGGTAACACACATGAAGCAGGTAGTACCAGGGAAGCCACAAAGAAATCACTCCCTAAATTTCAGCTGCTTCCCTGCCACAACTGCAATGAAACAAGATTGTTTTGTTAAAATAATAGTACCTGGCTATTGAATGAAAATAATATAAATATATATTCTTGTATAAATAAATAATATCTATATGCCCAAATATATTTATATAATTATTTAAAATACAAATATATAATATAAATACTACTTATATATGTGTGTATATATATATTTTTTTTTTTTTTTTTTTTTTTTGAGATGGAGTCTTGCTCCATTGCCCAGGCTGGAGTGCAGTGGCATGATCTCAGCTCACTGTAACCTCCACCTCCCGGGTTCAAGCGATTCTTCTGCCTCAGTCTCCCAAGTAGCTGGGATTACAAGCGTGTACTACCATGCCCAGCTAATTTTGTATTTTTAGTAGAGACAGGGTTTCACCATGTTGACCAGGCTGATCTTGAACTCCTGACCTCAGGTGATCCACCTGCCTCGGCCTCCCTAAGTGCTGGGACTACAGGTGTGAGTCACCGTGCCTGGCCTATATAAGTATATATTTAAATAAACAATATATAAATATGTATACTGCATATTTATGTTATTTTCATTTGTACAAAACATTCTACCTTAACAAAACAATCTTTTGTTTTTATCTTTGAATTGATTTAGTTTTAAATGGTTACCTCAAAAACAAGATCAGAGTTAATACTTTGAGCCAGATTAGTGTGTGAAACTTGAAATTCTGGCTGTAATTTTAAGTCTGCTTTCTCTGATTGGTAGACTGGATTTTTTTTCTAGTTATTTTAATTCAGAGTCAATTAAAGCCTTTTCTTTTTCTCTCCACGCAGAAGAGGGTTCTGTGAAAGCCGGGTGAATTATCACCATAAAGTCTAATTATTCCTTCCAGAGCCACATTATTGTAGTGAACACTGGTTAGTTGCTGCACAGGAGAGCCATGCTTGCAGGACACTTGGATTCAGAGGTGGGAAGCATTTCAGCTTAGAGCCAGGGCCACAAGAAAAGCTTGCTTTGTTCTTACCGTTGAGCTCATTAAAGTGGATTACCATCAGGACAACCAACCCCCAAATGACAAACTTAGTTGTGCTGCAAGAGTCCTTTAGAAGTCTGTTGTGGAAGCAGGAATGCATTTCCCCATGGAAACTGTGCTGCCCATAGCGGTAAGGTGCCAGCCAGCATCGACATCTGATTAACCCACATAGTAGCCGGGTATTCCAGCCCGGATTCTGGATTCCAGCAGCAGGGAGCCTGAGGTGTGGGAGGAAAATGATCCTGGTGGGTTGTTTCTCTTCTCCAGACTGCAAGGAGCTGCCTTGGACCTGAGGGTGTGAACCTGGGACCTACGAACCCTTTGTTAGTCCTGGAAAGTTTGTGTAAATGTTGGTTCATGTTTGCATACATGCATTGTTCCAGGGAGTGGATCCAAAGCTTCCACACAACTCTGAAAGATATCATTGATAGCCCCACTCCCCAAAAAGGCTGAAAATCTTCATCCTGAAATTGCCAAGTGTATATCTAATCTCCCCTCTCACCTTCTGTTCTGCTTCCACCTCCTGCTCCTGGAAACTCTCCTCATGATAGCCTGCCCCACCACACACAGGCCCCTCATTCAGGGGGCAGGGTGGGCTGAGGTTAAAGACTCACCTAGCCTAGCCACCTGGGGGTCTCCCTAGGGCCATCTCTTGGGACCTGCTCTTGTTTTTTTAATATTTGGGGCCATTACTGACGACAGGGATCTATTTTTTCCTCTAGGTGCAGTCAGATCATAATGTTCAAATGCAAATTCCCCAGTCCCACTAGTCCAAATGTCCAGGAGTGGCAGGGTTAACATATCCATCAGGCACAGTAGTCACCGTGCCCAGGGGCCACAATATATTTCGGACCCATGAAAATGTTTAAATTTCTTTTAGAAAGGGAAGGGAAAAAAATGAACATAAGTCTAGCCTGGATCATGTACTTTGTATCCGTGGCATGGTAAAATATAATTTTTAATATATTTTTATGTACAAAGGGGCCACGAAAATTGAGCAAGTAGGTGCTCTATATGTTGAATGAAGGACTGTCTATGTGCTAAGGGCAGAGTACTTGGTCCAATTTTAGAGGGAGGGTCTCACTCAGTTACCCAGGCTGGAGTGCTTACCTTAACCTTGAACTCCTGGGCTCAAGAGATCCTTTTCCCTCAGCCTTTTGAGTAGCTAGGACTACAGGCTTGCACCACCACACCCAGCTAACTTTTTAAATTTTTAAAATTTTTTGTAGAGACTGGGTCTCAATATATTGCCCAAGCTGGTTTGGAACTCCTGGCCTCAAGAGATCCTCCTGCCTCAGCCTCCCAAAGTGTTGGGATTACAGGCATGAGCTACCATGCCTGGCCATTGTTTTGTCTTACATGCCCCCAAATTGGAACAGCAATCAGACAAATACAAATATGCTGCTTTGGATAATGAGTGGATTGTCTCAGAAAACACAGGAAGCAGAAAGGCCTTAGTTATAAACCTCAAAAACATTCAGGCAGCACCTCAAAAACCCAGTATTTAAAAATCTTTTGGCTGGGTGCAGTGGCTCACGCCTGTAATCTCAGCACTTTCGGGGGCAGAGGTGGCTGAATCACCTGAGGTCAGGAGTTCAAGACCAGCCTGGCCAACATGGCAAAACCCCATCTCTACTAAGAATACAAAAATTAGCTGGGCATTGTGGTGCATGCCTGTAATCCCAACTATTCGGGAGGCTGAGGCAATAGAATCACTTGAACCTGAGAGACAGAGGTTGTGTTGAGCTGAGATCACGCCACTGCACTCCAGCCTGGGCAACAGAGTGAGACTCCATCTTAAAAAAAAAAATCTTTCAAGACAAGACATCTATCTTTACATTTTATCCAAATGCTGCATGCTATTATATGAACGTTTGCGTCCCCCCCAAGGCTTATATGTTGAAATTCTAACCCCCAAGGTGATGGAATTAAGAGGTGGAGCCTGTGGCTGATGATTAGGTGGTGTGGGCTCTGCCCTCATGATTAGGATCAGTGCCCTTTAATAGAGGCCCAAAAGAGACCCTCACTCCTTCCACCATGTGAGAATGCAGCAGGAAGGCACCATCTAGGAACTAGGAAACGGGCCCTCAACAGACACTGAATCAGCCTTGATCTTGGACCTTCTGGCCTTCAGAACTGTGAGAAATACATTTCTGTTGTTCATAAACTACCCAGTTTATGATATTTTGTTATAGCAGCCCATAACTACACTTTAATGAATTTATACAGGTTCTTTCCATATCTGGCTTTGGTAGTGAATTATAAAGATATCCACAAGGCTGGGTGAAGTGGCTCATGCCTGTAATCCCAGCACTTTGGGAGGCCGAGGCGGGTGGATAACCTGAAGTTAGGAGTTGGAGACTAGCCTGGCCAACATGGTGAAATCCCATCTCTGCCAAAAATACAAGAATTAGCCAAGCATGGTGGCACACACCTATAATCCCAGCTACTTGGGAGGCTGAGACAAGAGAATCTCTTGAACCCGAGAAGTGAAGATTGCAGTAAGCCGAGATTGCACCATCGCACTCCAGCCTGGGGGACAAGAGCAAAACTCTGCTAAAAAAAAAAAAAAAAAAATCCCCAAACACTAACCATCATTTTCTCAAAAATCACTGGGAGGTCTTCCTGTCAGATCTGAAGTCAGGGCTAAATTTGTGACACTGTATTTTTTCCCCCCTCTATCCCTACTACTACTCTCCCTCACTCTCAGTGAACGATAGCATCAGATCAATTCAAACATCATGTTCTAGCCTTGTAAAGATGTCCCAATTAAAGGAAAGTCTTTCTGTGTTTCTTTGAATCTAAGTGTAGTCTCATGGATTTGTAGACCATGTCTCTCCCCTGTGAGGGACCATTGGGTCAGATCCTAGGAACAGCAGTACTGCCACTGATGGGATGGGAGGTGAGAGAGTGAGCCTGTTGAATAGTGTCCCCTTCTTAATTCATAGTTAATAAAAGATATTTCTGGCTGGGAGCAGTGGCTCTTGCCTGTAATCCCAGCACTTCGGGAGGCCGAGTTGGGCAGATCACCTGAGGTCAGGAGCTCGAAACCAGCCTGGACAATATGGTGAAACCCCGTCTCTACTAAAAATGAAAAATTAGCTGGGCGAGGTGGCGCATGCCAGTAATCCCAGCTACTCAGGAGGATGAGGCAGGAGAATCACTTGAACCCAGGAGGCAGAGGTTGCAGTGAGCCAAGATTGTACCACTGCACTCTAGCCTGGGCAACACAGTGAGACTCTGTCTCAAAAAAAAGAAAGAAAAGATTTCTGATGTGCTAAACAAACTTTTGGAGACAAATTAGCAGCATGACTAATTTAGCCATTGCTGTCAGTTACCTTCAGAAAAGTATTATCAGTTTCATAATACATTCTATATTTCTTTGCATTGCGTGATGTTTTTGTATATTTAAAAAATTGAAAGAAAAAATGCATAGTGTGTTACGCCGTTCTTGCATTGCTATAAAGAGATACCAAAGACTGGGAAGTTTATAAAGAAAAGAGGTTTGATTGGCTTACAGTTCTGCAGGCTTTACAGGAAGCATGGTGCTGGCAGCTGCTCAGCTTCTAGGGAGGCCTCAGGAAGTTTACAATCATGGCAGAAGGTGAAGGGGAAGCAGACATATTACATGGCCAGAGCAGGAGCAAGGGGGTGGGAGGTGGGTACGACACACTTTTTTTGGGGGGTGTGTGTCAGGGAACGGTGTCTTGCTCAGTCACCCAGGCTGGAGTGCAATGGCGTGATCTTGGCTCACTGCAATCTCCGCCTCTCAAGTTCAAGCAATTCTCCCATTTCAGCCTCCCAAGTAGCTGGGATTACAGGCACCTGCCATCATGCCCAGCATTTTTTTTTTTTTGTAAGGATAGGGTTTTACCATGTTGGCCAGGCTGGTCTCAAACTCCTGACCTCAATCTGCACACCTTGGCATCCCAAAGTGCTGGGATTACAGGCGTGAGCCACTGCACCCAGCCCGGTGCCACACACTTTTAAACAACCAGATCTCATGAAAACTCACTCACTATCCATAAGACAGCACCAAGCCATGAGGGATCTGCGCTCATGACCCAAACACCTCCCACCAGGCCCCACCTCCAGCACTGGGGATTACAATTCAACATGAAATTTGGGCGGGGACAAATATCTAAACTATATCACATAGCTACTCAGAATCTGAGAATGTGACCTTATTTGGAAATAGTGTCTTTGCGGACGTAATTAGTTAAGATGAGGTCATACTGGGTTAAGCTGGGTCTTGAATCCGGTATCTAGGGTCCTTATAAGAGCAGGAAAGGACACACAGAGACATATCCAAGGAAGAAGACCATGTGATGATGGAGTCAGAGATGGGAGTGATGCAGCTGCAGGCCAGGGAATGCCAAGGATTGCTGGCAATTGCCAGAAGCCAGGAGAGGGGCACACAAGAGATTCTCCCTCAGAGCCTCCAGAAGCCGCCAACCTTGCCAACACCTTGATTTTGTACTTCTGGCCTCCAGAACTGTGAGAAAATAAATTTCTGTTGTGTTTAGCTCCCCAGATTATGGTAGTTTGCTATGGCAGCCCTAGGGGATCATACAGGGAAGTTCCCTTCAGAGTCCCCCTTGGAGCTGCCTTTGCTTCTCCATGTCCTCTGTGGTCAGGGCTCTTCCTGCATCACCCACAGGGCCCAGGGTGGGACTCTCAGTTGTATGAGCACAGCATACAGGACTGTGGCTTTGTCACAGCCAGCCACAGCGTGGCCCTTCGAAAATAGCCCTTTGCAAAGTCCAGGGATTGGCTGAAAGCCAGGATGCACTGCACATCTCAGTTCCCCACCCCCACTACAATAGAGATGATTATATACCCTGAGTGTGCAGGTAATATTAGTGAATCAGCAGAATTTTGTTAAAACTATTCAAGGCTGGGTGCAGAGGAGACAACTAGGAGGCCACAAGCATTTAAATGCTATAATCTAGTTCTTATTAATAATGCAATGACAAAACTGCCATTTATTGAGCACTTAGCATGGGCACAGAGCACTTTATAAGCATTGTGTCATTTTAGCCTCCCATCAGGCCTTTTGACGTAAATAAAGTGCCCAAGGTCAAGAAGCTAGTAAGTAACAGAAGAGGGCAGATAAGACATGTGCTCTTTAAAAGAAAAGAAGGAACAACAGAGCTGAAGATAGCATGTGCGTAGGACACAATTTCGCAGGAGAAGCAACATGCAGTGGTAGAAAAATCTGTAAAATGGAGACAAAATAATTCCAAATTCATGGGGTTGTTCTGAAGCCTAAATGAGCTAATGTTTCAAAGGATTTTTCCTCAGGTGTCTAGCATATAGTAAGGTCTCAATAAACATGAGCTGTGCTAATTATTATTAAAATGCATGGGGCAGACATCCAGAGCCTTCCAGATGGAAAGACTGTCTAGAGAAAAAGTAGAGATTCAGAAGAGGTATATTTTATCCTAAAGTCAGGTGTAGACCCTGAGCATGGAGATGAAGAAAACAGTTATGTGTGGCTAAATAACACTAAAGGCATTGGGAAAGTACTCTGTGGTCTCCTGAGCTGGAGGGTCCTGAGACTTGCTGGGGGACGGATAGGTAGGAATCAGGTGACACTGGGCTCCAGGCCCCTTCCTACCTCCCCTACCCTGAGCCAAACTGCACTGAGCTGGGTTTTTTTTTTTTTGTATCACTCTGTCACCCAGGCTGGAGTGCAGTGGCACAATCTCAGCTCACTGCAACCTCCGCCACCCCAGCCCAAGCAATTATTGTGCTTCAGCCTCCTGAGTAGCTGGGATCAAGGCGCGCGCCATGACACCCAGCTAATTTTTTGTAATTTTAGTACAGACTGGGTTTCACCATGTTGGCCAGGCTGGTCTCAAACTCCTGGCCTCATGTGATCCACCCACCTTGGCCTCCCAAAGTGCTGGGATTACAGGTGTGAACCACTGCACCTGGCCAACACTGAGCTGTTTACCCACAGGACTTCATTATGGGATTATGTCTATGGAATGCTTAATTTTGCTCCCTGTAGCCTTGTGATGTTGGACACATCTCTTCACCTCTTCACCCCTCTGAGCTTCGGTGTCCCCATTGTGAAATGGGATAATATAGCACCTATCTCTGAGGGTGGCCAGTAGCATTCTATTATTCAATGCATGTCAAGAGCATAGAACAGTGTGGACACCTAGGACTAGCCAAAAGATTCTGCTGTCACTTATAGAGAGGAAACTGCTGACAAAAGACAGGAAACAACTTCTGCAGGTGGCCAGCCTGGCTAGTAACAATGCCAAGCCAAACCAATCTTTGACCTGTCAGATAACACTCCCATAATCCTGACCTATGCTTCTTCTATGCCAGGCACTGCTAAGGGCCTCACAAATATCATTCTTTTAAACTCATGACAATCCTGAGAGGTGAATATTATTATTTTCTCACTTTACAGATAAGAAAACTGAGAGCCAGAACAGTTAAATAATTTGCACAAGGGCTCAGAGCTGGTTAGTGACAGAGCTGGGATGCAAATCCAGGCAGCCTGGCACCAGACTATTAAACTTCGCCTCACTCAGGTGATATATCCATTTGTGGTCCAATCTCAAGAGAGAGTTGGTAAGGGACAAAAGTCAGGAGGTCTGGGATATAATTTCAGGAGCAGAGGGAGGTTTGCTGGGCTGTGTGTGGGGTGGGCAAGACTGGGGCCTTGGCCTTTGTAACTAGCTCTAGGGGAGCTCTGGGGACAATGTCCTCCAAGACCCAGCCTGCTGGTCAATCCTGTCTGCTTGCTGAGTCCCCTTTGCCCTTGTCCAGATGCCCTTCACCTTGAGCTTCTGCAGTGCCCTGGCTTCCAAGCAACCTACTCTGATAAGCTGCACAGTCTTTCAACTCCCAGGTTCAAAGCCCAGCTCTGCTACCTGCTGTCCTTGGATGAGTTTTTTATTTATCCTCCTTACACCTCATTCCTCAACTATAAAACAGGGATGGTTTTCTTGTATTTGCTTTGCTTTATTCGAAGGATGATATCAGACAGTGTCTGCAAAACAAATGGCACACAGTATTACTAAATTCATGTTGGTTCCTCCCCACCCCCAGTCTACTCTGCTCCCTCCTTATCTATCCCCACTTTCCTCTAATTGCGGAGTCCCAACTGTGGCTCTTTTCTGCAAACATCCCTCCATCAGATGACAAAATACTCAACTCAAACAGAAGTCAATCGATACAAACTTAATAGTAACTAATATAACAGTGCTATGCACCAGGCTGGAGGAAAGTGCTTTAAATGCATTTTCTCCTTAAATCTTCAAATGAATCGTGCAATTTCCTGTGGTTTCAGAGACCTCAGTGAGTAACTTGCCCAAGGTCACACAGGGATTTAGTGTCAGAGCAGGATTTGGATCCACCCACCAAACCCAAGCAGATGGCTCTTGTCCAGTGCCTGCACCCTGCCGCCTGTTCCTGTGAGAAGCCAGTCTGGGCCACCCAGTTTCTCTCCCCAGAGAGCCCCCTGGCCTAGAGAAGGACCCTGTTCTGCAACCCAGAGAAGGGGACTCCTTGGGGATTTGGACTGGGGCGGGTGCGCCCTCTGGGGGAGCCAGCAGGGAACGCCTGGAAAAAAAAAAAAAAACGCAGTGGGTGGGAAGGAGGCGGGGCTTGAAAGACCAAATTGCTTTCAACAGGTGGAAACTGTTCATGTCCAACTCAGAGAGTGTCAGATGCAAGAGGAATAGGACGACTGGGGGCACTGGTGGTCAAAGGGATTTCTGCTTCGGGTGCAAAATTGGAATTAAAAAAAAAAAACTCTGGAGAGTCTATGATTGAAATATCTGTCAAGAATCTGTGATTCTATTACAGGTGCTGCTCTAGGAAAAAATGCACTGTGGGGGTCCTGCTCACACCTGGGGTTAATCTAAGGATTACAGAGGTGCATTTGGAGGGAATATTGAAGCAGACGGAGTGGGCTAGCCTAGTGGGTCTGAGTGTGGCCCCTGAAGAGCGGCTTCAGCGTCACTTGGGGACTTGGTAAAAACACAAATTTGAGGTTCCAACCCCAGGCCTACTGAGTTAGAAACTGTACAAGTAGGGCCCAGGAATCTGTTTTAATAAGCCCTCCCGGGGACTCTGATGCAAGCTAAAGTTTGAGAATCACTGTCTAGAGTTCCTCTTAATCTAGTGGTTATTTTCTTCTGTATTTTTATCACATAGTACTGATATTTACTACCGTTAATATAACAATAGAGCATCCCATCAATTCAGCATTTATTATGAACCAACACAAAAATGAGAAAGACATAGTACCTTCTTAGTAGGAGTTCACAAAATGATGGGAAACTCAATTTTAACCCAGACAACTGTGATGTGCACCCCAGCCAAGGGATAAACACACTAAGGGTGCAGAGGAAGAAGGGATTCATTTCTACTGATAAGCTGGGAGAAAGAATCACTGAAACAATGATTTGGATTTTGAAGGACATGTATCATGTTCAGCAAGCAGAGAAGGAGAAATTGATTATTACTTAATAATAGTTCAACCGTCCTTAAACCAAGGGTTTGCTTTTAGACCAAACAGAGCAGAATAGTTGTTTTCCTTGATATCTTTATTTGTGGGGCAAGTCAGGCAGCATCATCTGCTGGTGGTTCTCATGGTAATGGGAAAGCAAAAATAAATGATCTTCATCAGTTCATAAGGTTGCTAATCACCCAAGGTCAGGACTGGAGACTGTGAACCCAGACGCCACTGGTTTTGAGTAGAGGAGCAATATGCAGAGAGGAGAACTACCTGGTGACAGCAAGGATGTGTTGCTGTGTGTGGAGGGCCAGGCTTCCAAAATGGGGAGAGGGAGATGGAAGAGACATCAGCAGAGAGGAGGAGAGAAGAAATGAAGGAGGATTTGACTGAACTTGGTGGAGGCTTTCGGGAAAGAAGAAGAATCAATCATTCAGTAGCACCTGTATTTGGTCTCCTAAATTAAATGTGAATAAGGCTTTGCAGCCTGAAAGCATAAGAGGAAATTTAAGCCAGAGTTTCAATTATTTAAAACTGCAACACAGTACACTTGGAGCTGGGATCCAGACTGTTCTGAGGAGTCAAACCACATCACTCATTAGAGAGATCTTCTCTGAGCTCAGGACAAGCTAGCCCCTAGATCAGTCAGGGTCTAAGCAGAAGAGAGACACCACACAATAATTTGAACAGGAAAAGTTCAATATAAAGAATAAATCATGAAAGTGAATTGGATAACAAGGGATTGGCTAAAAGAACAAAAAAAGAACTCTAAAGAATAGAGGAATGGCAGACATAAGGAGCAGCTGTTATGTTGGGGGCTACTGAGGCCCATATGATAGCAGAATTGCTTAGGTGCTTGCCAGCACAACTTGCTGGAAGTCAGTCTTCTAGGGTGCTAGGGAAAGCTGCTCCTAGGGAGGTGTCAGTGGAGGCACTCCACTATAAAACTACCACAGGTGGAGTGCCAGGGGAAGCTGCTGGCCTCCAGGTGTTGCAGGAGCCTGGGACTGGAGAAGCTGTGCTTGCCGCAGGAACCTATTGAACTAGACAGTACACTGGAAGCAGGAAGCAAAACTCTTTCCTCCTGCAATGTCTATCCAGCGCCCTCTACTCACAAAACTTTCCTTGGAAAAAGAAAAATATTTATAGGTCCCAGCTTAATTTTCACAGAGCAAGCAAAAAGGGTGAATTTGGAGTTGAAAAGCAATGAATTGGTAACTGGGACGCCCCATAACTATCTTAGAAGGTTGAGGACACTCAAAAAGGGTATCCTTTGATTCCATATTACCTGTAGAAAACAATTTAATCTTGTCTAAGTTTGGAGTTTAAGCAGGTAGAGGCTTGCCTGATGGGTACCTGGCCATGTATGCATCAAAAACTTTATAAAAATTGATGCCTTTTCATCTAGGATTTCCATTTCTAAGGACAAGCAGAGGTAAACAATTGTTCGTTGCTGTGATATTTATTAGAAAGACAGAAAACGTGCTTAGAAGTCTGATATCTGGGGAATGGTTCAATAAATTCTGATGTGTTTACAAGGTGAAATATAGGTCATTAAAATGATATTTTAAAATAATTTTTAATGGAATGAGAATATACTCATGATATAATGTAAAAAGGAAAAAAAGGACATGAATAGTATCTGTGGTACGTTCCCAATTACGTTAAAATGTAAAAGAGTGTGTGTGTATGTTTAATAAAATAGAAGGAATGATAATGGTGTTTATCTCTGGATGGTGATTTTTATTTTCTTCTCCATGCTTGTCTATATTCTTCATATTTCCTAGACTGAGCATGTGTTACCTTTATAATTTAAAAAATGTGAGCATGTTTTAAGGAATATGTACATCTCCAGCATTCAGTAGCAGGAGAGAAGCCTGGCTTCACGATTCCTTCTGGAAGCTTACATTTAAGATCTGATTTTTCTTCAGGAGTACAGACTTTTAACTGCCTGTTTACAGCTCCAGTGGGGTGTGGGTGGAGACAGAGATCTTTCTGCCCATATCATTTCCTCTTCCTATATCTCTTGAATCTTTCCTTCCTTTGTGCAGAAGGAGAGAGAGAACAAAAATATGCAGCAGTGTGATAACATGGCCTTCATAAAACTCTGCTCCTGACAGCAGCGACTGTGTATTTACTGACTGCAGAACTTCCCTCCCTCCTCCTCAACCCTCCCTCCTCCTCTGCTAGATATTTACCAATTCATTTGTATCCGATGTTCCTTCTGAAACAATCACTGGGTTAAGATGAGATTCTCTTTTTCTCAGATTTTTGCTTGTCAGAACGGCATTCCAGAATTCTGGTTTTGTTTTTCTTTTTTAAAATAACTCAGTTATGTTAAAGATATGCATGCTGCATAATGATAAAATAATCTAAATTTCAAGTCAAATAATAAAATATATTAATCTATATTATTTTAATAGCTTCTTATACAATAAAAAAGCGTTGAATTTTCATAGGACACTTTTAATAAGTCACAGTGTGACCAACTCCTTCCTCTTTTCAAGAGTCTGATGGAAAGCCAGCAATTTAATAACAGATATCACTGAGGAAACATGAAAGAATAAGATGAATGGGATAGCTACTGGGAGAGTTGTTTAAACTATCAACCAATATGGCCCCCCTACACTCACACACACACGGTCACACACACATGCACACTAGAAAGGACATGAAACTCCTCTCTGGCCTGTGGGGCAGAAGACAGCTGGAGAGAAAGCAAGACCTCAAATTAATTGAAATTTCAATACCCACACGAGGCTATGGCTCCTGTTTGGACAGCATAAACAGAGGCAGAGTAAGTTTGGAGATCTGAGAGCAGAGGAGCTCTGTTCGCTCTTTCTCTCCAGAACTCTGGTACCTCACAGGAGTGTCTCACGCCCTTTTGCAGTGGGAACTGTAGTGTGACAATGACTGAATGGGATGCCAGGGACACAGGGGTTCTGGGACAGTCTTACCTGTGTTCCCACGGCTCTTAAGTGGCATGAGGGAGCTGTCACATTTTTCTGAGCCTAGCTTCCCCAAGAAAGATACAGTAGTTCGATTTTAAAAAAGGAGAGAAATGCTAATCTCCAGGATCCCTTTGCCTTGAGGGAATACTGGGTAGAAAGCAGTGTGAACTCTATGACTGCTGTCATATGAGACCAGACCAAGACTGGAGGCCTGGCTATCATGGGTTCTGGGGCACTCCTCCCATATCCCTTCTCCAGGGCAGATGCACTCATCTCTCAGCTGCTGAGAATTCTGGTTGCTAACAAGTATCCACTGGGAATTGCCCTGGCTGTGGGGAACTGACCCCCGGGTGGGAGCAGCCCACACATAGTCAGTGACTGGTTGATGTAGGGATACAAAAGCCAGCTTGTCCTGCTTCAATTTGGAGCAATTATAAGGCATTGTTCCAGCTCAAGAGCTCCCCCTGGGATCTAGGATCTGTCACCACGTTACAGGATGGTTTCTATCTCTCTCCAGTCCTGCCTTCCTTGTTCCCTTATTCCCAACTGCAAGACGCATAACTTGCCAACACTTTCCAATAACCCCTCTGTAAGCCTTTTTCCATCTCAGAACGTGAATTCATTGTAATATAGTTGGTGCCGGGAGTGGTCCTAGGAAGCCAACTGTAAAAAAGGGATTTTGGAAATGGGTCATTTGCTGGCTAGCTGGCAATGAGGACTCTAGAACTGGTGGCTGAGCATATGCATGGGACAAGAGCCCCACAGTGTGCTGGACAGGTAACGTTGTTCTGATCAGCACTAACACAGCTCCTTGGAGGACATTGCAGGGTCTCTGGCTTGCATTTTGAGAAGCCAGTGGAGGATTTTGAGTACAGAAGTGATTTGACCTCACTAATTTACAGGGAATATAGGGAGAAGAGAAACATGTTAAAAGACACCACGGGGAAACAATCAGCAAAAATCCAGGCTGGCAGAAATCCTACAGGATAAACTGTGTTGTTTGATTATGTAAAAATATCTCGAAAGATGGAAGACACTATAAGCCAGGTTAGATGACATAAGTGTGTCTACGCACAGCAGCTCAGGAATGTTACCCAAGAAACTGGTAACAGATGTGCTGGGACCAGATGTAGGCAGCTGTAATACAGAGTGAGGAGGAAGATTACTTTTTGAAGTATTTTCTTTTTTGCATGTTGTTTACTTCACCACCCTATTCAAGTAATTCTATTTTGGTATAAAGTAATTGTATTATTTCTTTGGAAACAATACCAATAAATAAATATATCTTTTAAAAAAGATAGCAATAGACTGGGAAAATCGACATTAATATTCCCAATATGCAAATATTTTCTACAAGTCAATAAGAAAAAGATGAACAGCGAAATAGGAAAATAGCTATTCATCAATCCATCTTTTTCTAATGGTTTTGATGAATCCCAAGCACATGCCCAGCACTATTCTACATGCTGAGGATAGGGTGCTGAAGTAAACAAACAAAGACTCTGCAATCCAGAGGCTAACATTCAGTAATGGTGGGGTGTGCAAGGAAGAGCACATATACAGGCAATTGACAGGAGGAGAAATTCTAATGGTTATAAAGAAATAAAAAATTCTCAACCTCAAAAACAAATATACGCAAAGTGAAACAGGAAGACATGATTTTAACCCACTGAGTGTCAAAGATTAAGTAGACCTAGAGCATCCATCCACAGTGAGAGTGGAGGAATTGGAACTCCTTTGTAATGTTGAATGGTATGTAAACCAGTGCAAGAGTGAAGGAGCATAATTTGCCTGTGTGTGTTAAAAATAGAAATTATACATACACTTATAGCCAGCAATAACACACTTAGAAAACTTTGGAAATAATACCAAAAGTCCAGAAAGATACTGAGCAGCAGTGTTTATTACAGCATTTTTTTGAAACAGTGAAAATGTAAAAACAATCTCGATGCTCATCAGTAGATGATAGTTAAATAAATTATGATATATCCATAAGTACAGAATAGTACTATTTTGATGTTAAAAGAATGAGGTAAAGAATGAGGTAATTCTATAGATATTCACCTGGAAAAAGAAAGTTGCCAAGCAGAATATAGAAATTGTTCCCTGTTGGGTTTTTAAAAAGCTCTATCTGTATGATAATACTTAATTTGTTAAAAAACAAAACTCTGTATGTGTGTTTTAAATTTTTTTATTTTCGAATAATTATAGACTCACAGAAAGTTTTTAAACTGTCTTTTAATTTTTTTACTTTTAATTGACACAAAAATTGTACATATTTATGGGATACATGTGATATTTCAATACATGCATACAATGTATAATGATCAAATCAGGATAATTGGCATATCCATCACTCAAACATTTATCATTTCTTTGTGTTAAGAACATCTGAAATCACTTCTAGCTAATTTGAAATATACAATAAATTATTGTTACCCATAGTTACCCTACTGTGCTATAGAACACTGGAACAAATTCCTCCTATGTGACTGTAATTTTGTACCATCAATCATTCTCTCCTTATCTCCCCCTCCCTTTATCCTTCCCAGCCTCCAGTAACATCTAGTGTTTCACTCTATACTTCTACGAGATCAACTTTTTCAGCTCCCACATGTGAATGAGAACATGCAATGTTTGTCGTTCTGTGTCTGGCTTATTTCATTTAACATGATGTCCACCAGCACCGGGCTCATCCACTTTGCCTCAAATGACAGGATTTCATTTCTCTCTCTCTCTCTCTCTCTCTTTCTCTCTCTCTCTCTTTCTCCAGGGTCTTGCTCTGTTGCCCAGGCTGCAGTGTAGCGGTGCGGAGTGTAGCAGTGCGAACATGACACACTGCAGCCTTGACCCCCCCGGGCTCAAGAGATCCTGCCTCAGCCTCCCATGTTGTTGAGACCACAGGTGTGTGCCACCATGCCTGGCTAATTTTTTATTTTTATTTTTTGTAGAGATGAGGTCTCACTTTTTTGCCCAGGCAGGTCTCAAACTCCTGGGCTCAAGTGATCCTCCCAAAGGCTGGGAGCACAGGTGTGAACCACCACAGTCAGCCATCAGAATTTCATTATTTTTTATGGCTGAATAATATTCCATTATGTATATATACCACATTATCTTTATTCGTTCATCTGTTAATGGACACATAGTTGATCCTGTATCTTTGCTGTTGTGAATAGTGATGCAATAAACATGGGAGTGTAGATATCTCTTTGACATACTGATATGATTAGGCTTTTTGTCCTCAACCAAATCTCATCTTGAATTGTAATCCCCATAATCCCTGTGTATCAAGGGAGAGGCTGAGTGGAGGTAACTGAATTATGGGGGCAGTCCCCCGCACCGTGCTGTTCTCATGATAGTGACTGGGTTCTCATGAGATCTCATGGTTTTATCATGGGCTCTTCTCCTCTTCACTCAGCATTTCTCCTTCCTGCCACCTTGTGAAGAAGGTGCCTTGCTTCCCCTTCACCTTCTGCCATGATTGTAAGATTCCTGAGACCTACCGAGCCATGTTGAGCTGTGAGTCAATTAAACCTCTTTCCTTTATAAATTACCCAGTCTCAGGCAGTTCTTTATAGCAGTATGAAAACAGACTAATACATGTACTGAATTTTATTTTCTTTGCTGCATACCCAGTAGTGGTACGGCTGGATCATATGGTATTTCTAGTTTTAGTTTTTAAAGGAAACTCCATATTGTTTTCCATAATGACTGTCCTAATTTACATCCCCACCAGCAGTGTATAAAAGTTCACCTTTCTCCACATCCTTACCAGCATTTGTTACTTTTTGTCTGTTTGATAACAGCTACTTTAAGTGGGGTGAGATAATATTTAATTGTGGTTTTTATTAGTATTTCCCTGATGACTAGTGGTGTTGAGCATTTTTTCACATACCTGTCAGTCATTTGCATGTCTTCTTTTGAGAAATGTCTATTCAGATCATTTGCCCATTTTTAAACCAAATTATTACTATGATTATTATTTTAATTTTATTTATTTATTTTTTGATATGGAGTCTCACTCTGTTGCCCAGGCTGGAGTGCAGTGGCACCATCTTGGCTCACTGCAACCTCTGCCTCCCGGGTTGAAGCGATTCTCCTGCCTCAGCCTCCTGAGTAGCTGGGATTACAGGCGCGCGCCACCATGCCAGGCTGATTTTTGTAATTTTAGTAGAGATGGGGTTTCATCATGTTGGCCAGGCTGGTCTCAAATTCCTCACCTCACGTGATCCACCAGCCTTGGCCTCCCAAAGTGTTGGGATTATAGGTGTGAGCCACAGCGCCCAGCCTATCACTATTATTTTTGCTGTTGAGTTGTTTGAGTTCCTTCTATGTCCAAGATATTAATCCTTTGTTGGATAGATAATTTGCAAATATTTTCTCCCACTTTGTAGGTTGTCCCTTCACTCTGTTGATTGGCTCCTTTGCTGTGCAGAAGTTTTAAAAATTTTATATAATCCCATTTGTCCGTTTTTGTTTTTGTTGCCTGTGCTTTCGAGGTCTTATCCATAAAAATCTTTGCCCAGACTAACATCCTAACACATTTCTCCTGTTTTCTTCTAGTAGTTTCATAGTTTCTCGTCTTTAATTTAACTCTTTAATCTATCTTGAGTTGGTTTTTGTATATGGTGAGAGATGGTGGTCTAGTTTTATTCTTCCACGTATTCTTCAATTGTCCCAGCACCATTTATTGAAAAGACTGTCCTTTCCCTAATATATGTTCTTGGCACTTTTGTTGAAAATCAGGTAGCAAATAGGTGAATTTATTTCTGGGTTCTCTATTCTGTTTCATTGGTCTATGTGCCTGTTTTTATGCTAGAACCATACTGCTTAGGTTACTATAGCCTTGTAGAATATTCTGAAGTCAGATGGAGTGATGCCTCCAGCTTTGTTCTTTTTGTTCAGGATGTCTTTGGCTATTCAGGCTCCTTGTGGTTCCATACACATTTTTGGATTGTTTTTTCTATTTCTGTGAAGAATGTCACTGGTATTTTAATAAGAATTGCATTGAATCTGTAGATCACTTTGGGTAGTGTGGACATTTTAATAATATTATTTCTTACAACCTCTGAACATAGTATGTCTTTCCATTTTTTATGTCCTCTTTATTTCATCAGTGCTTTATAGTTTTCATTGGAAATATCTTTCACTTTCTTGGTTAAATTTATTTCTAGGCATTTTATAGCTATTATAAATAAAATTGCTTTCTTAATTTTTTTTTAGATTGTTTGCTATTAGTGTATAGAAATGCTACTTTATTTTTTTTTAAAGACAAAGTCTCACTGTGTCGCACAGGCTGGAGTGCAGTGGTGTGATCTCAGCTCACTGCAACCTCCACTTCCTGGGTTCAAGCAATTCTACTGCCTCAGCCTCCCGAGTAGCTGGGACTACAGGCCCACACCACCATGCCCAGTTAATTTTTTCTATTTTTAGGAGAGACAGGGTTTCACTATGTTGGTCAGGCTGGTCTCCAACTCCTGACCTCAGGTGATCTCCTGCCTCGGCCTCCCAAAATTCTGGGGTTACAGGCATGAGCCACTGCTCCCAGCCGTTACTAATTTTTGTACATTGATTTTTGTATTATCCAACTTTACTGAATTCATCGATCAGTTCTAACAGTTTTTTAGTAGAGTCTTTAGGATTTTTAAAATATGAGATCAAGTTGTTTGCAAACAGGAAAATTTTGATTTTCTCTTTTCCAATTTAGATGCCCTTTTCTTTTGTTTTGTTTTCTTTTCTTTTCTTTTTGAGACGGAGTCTCGCTCTGTCGCCCAGGCTGGAGTGCAGTGGGTGATCTCAGCTCACTGCAACCTCCGCCTCCTGGGTTCACACCATTCTCCTGCCTCAGCCTCTCGAGTAGCTGGGACTACAGGCGCCTGCCACCACGCCCGGCTAATTTTTTGTATTTTTAGTAGAGACAGGGTTTCACCATGTTAGCCAAGATGGTCTCGATCTCCTGACCTCATGATCCACCCACCTTGGCCTCGCATTCTTTTCTTTTCTTTTCTTTCCTTTCCTTTTCTTTTCCTTTCCTTTTCTTTCTCTCTTTCTCTCTCTCTCTCTTTCTTTCTTTCTCTCTTTTTTTTTTGCCTAATTGCTCTGACTTTGGACTTCCAGTGCTATGTTGAATAAAAGTAGTTAAAGTAGGCATCCTTGTCTTGTTCCAGATCTTAGTGGAAAGGATTTCAAATTTTCCCTGTTCAGTATAACATCAGGTGTGAGTTTGTCATATATGGCCTTTATTGTTTTGAAGTACATTTCTTTGATACCTAATTTGTTGAGAGTTCTTATCATAAGAAATGTTGAATTTTATCAAATGCTTTTTCTGCATCTATTGAGATAATCATATGGTTTCTGTCCTTCATTCTGTTCAAGCAACGTATCACAGTTGTTGATTTGTGTATGTTGAATCATCTTTGCATCCCTAGATAAGTCCTACTTGACCATGGTGTTTTATTTTTTTGATGTGCTGTTGCATTCAGTTTGCTAGTATTTTGTTGAGGATTTTTGCATCTGTGGTCATCAGGGATATTAGTCTGTAGTTTTCTTTTTTGTGTGTGTCCTTCTCTGGTTTTGGTATCAGGGTAATGCTGGCCTTGTAGAGTGAGTTAGAAAGAATTCCCTCCTCTGGAGTTTTTTGGAAAAGTTTGAGAACAAAATTGGTATTAATTCTTCTTTGCAAGTTTGGTAGAATTCAACAGTCAAACCATCCAGTCCTTGACTTGTCTTATTGGAAGACTTTTTATTACTGATTCAGTCTCATTATGTATTATTTGCCTGTTTATGTTTTCTATTTTTTCATGGTTCAATCTTAGCAGGTTGTATGTGTCTAAGAGTTTACTCATTTCCTCTAGGTTTTTCAATTTATTGGCACATAGTTTTTCATACTAGTCTCTAATAATTCCTTGTATTCTGTGGTATCACATGTAACATATTTTCTAAATCTCAGATTCTATTTCTTAGTCTAGCTAAAGGCTTGTCAATTTTGTTTACCTTTTTTTAAAACTAACTTTTGTTATGTTAATCTTTCATATTATTTTAGTCTCAATTTCTTTATTTCTGCTCTAATCTTTATTATTTCTTTCATCTTACTAATTTTGTGTTTGTTTTGTTCTTGCTTTTCTAGTTTCTTGAGGTATATCATTAGTTTGTTTATTTGACATTTTTTGACTTTCTTGATGTAGGTGTTTACGGCTATAAACTTCCCTATCGGTACTACTTTTGTTGTGTCCCATATGTTTTGGTATGGTGTGTTTTCATTTTCATTTGTTTTAATAAATATTTAAACTTTCTTCTCAATTTCTTCACTGACCCTTTGGTCATTGAGGAGCATGTTGTAAAATGTACGTGCATTTGTACAGTTTCCAAAGTTCCTCTCTTATTGATATCTAATTTTATTCCATTGTGGTCAGAAAAGATACTTGATATGATCTTGATTTTAAAAAATATTTTGTGGCTTGTCTTGTGGCTTAACATATGGTCTATCCTGGAGAATGTTCCATATGCTAATAAGAATGTGTATTCTGCATCTATTGGATAAAATGTTCTGTAAATGTCCACTGGGTCCATTTGGTCTATAGTGTAGTTTAACTCTAATGTTTCTTTGTTGATTTTCTGTCTGGATGACCTTTCCATTGCTGAAAGTGGGCCATTGAAATATCCTACTATTATGGCATTGCAGTCAATCTCTCCCTTTAGGTCTATTAATATATTTGCTTTCTATATTTAGATGTCCAGTGTTGGTCACATATGTATTTATCATTTTTATACCCTCTTGCTATATTGACTCATTTATAAATACATAATGGCCTTCTTTGCCTTTTTTTTTTTTTGCCATTCTTACTTAAAGTCTATTTTAGTATAGATATCCTGCTCATTTTTGGTTTCTTATCTAATATAAGTATAGCTATTCCTTTTTTTTTTTTTTTTTTTTTTTTTGAGATGGAGTCTTGCTCTGTCACCCAGGCTGGAGTGCAGTGGCACCATCTTGGCTCACTGCAGCCTCTGCCTCGTGGGTTCAAGTGATTCTCCTGCCTCAGCCTCCCAAGTAGCTGGGATTACAGGTGCGTGCCACGGTGCCCAGCTAATTTTTTTATATTTTCAGTAGAGACGGGATTTCACCATGTTGGCCAGACTGGTCTCAAACTCCTGACCTCAGGTGATCCGCCCACCTTGCCCTCCCAAAGTGCTGGGATTACAGGCTTGAGCCACCGTGCCCAGCCCTGGTTTTTATCTAATATAAGTATAGCTATTCAATTTTTCATTGAAATATCTTTTTCCATTTTTTCACTTTCAGTCTCGTGTGTATTTATAGGTGAAGTGAGTTTCTTGTAGGCAACATATAGTTAGGTCTTGTTTTTTCTTTAATCCATTTAGCCACTCTGTGTCTTTTAATTGGATAATTAAATTCATTTACATTCAAGATTATTACTGATAGGTAAGGACTTACTACTACCATTTTGTTACTTGTTTTCTGGTTGTTTTGTAGACCCTTTCTTCCTTTTTTCTGTCTTCCTTTGTAGTTAAGTGGTTTTCTCTAGTAGAGATGTTTTGATTGCATGCTATTTATTTTTCTATTATAAATGTATCTGTTATAAATTTTTGCTTTGTGGTTACCATGAAGCTTATAAAACACTCTTACAGTTATAACATGTTATTTTAAATGGATAACTACTTAATTTTATTAACAAAGCAAAGAAACAAAATTAAACTCCACACTTTAACAATATCTCCTCTACTTTTTGGCTTTCTGATATTTCAAATTACATTTTTTTATATTGCCTTCTAACCTATTATTATAGTTATTATTATCTTTAATAGTGTTATATTTTAGTCTTAATACTAAAAATATAAGTGGTTTTGATGCCTTAATTACAGTATTAGAGTATTCTGAATTTATCTGTATATTCACTTTTACTAGTAAGTTTTATAAGTTTTATACCTTTAGATGTTTTCTTGTTACACATTAGCATCTATCTTTCAGATTGAAGAACTTCCTTAGCATTTCTATTAAGACAGGTCTGGTGTTGATAAATTCTCTCAGCTTTTATTTGTTTGAGAAAGTCTTTGTCACACTATCATGTTTGAAGGACAGCTTTTCTGGGTATAGTATTCTTGATGTTTCCCCCCCCCCCTTCAAAATGTTGAATATACCATCCTACTGTCTCTAGGCCTGCGGGGTTTCTCTTGAGAAATCTGCTGAAGGTCATGTTGGGGCTTTGTTGAATGTGATATATTTTTCTCTCTTTTTCTTGCTGCATTCAGTATTCTCCTTTTGTCTTTGATTTTTGATAACGTGATTATGACGTGCCTTGGGGAACTCCTCTTTGGGTTGAATTTGATTGAGCTTCCTGTATCTGGATGGTGTTGTCTTTTTCCATATTTGGGAAATTATCACCTATTATCTCCTTAAATATGTGTTCTAGGCCTTTTTCTCTCTTCTCTCTTATCTCTTATCTCCTTTGGGAACTCCTATTATGCAGATGTTATTTCACTTGATAGTGTCCCACAATTCCTGTAGGCCTTCCTCACTTTTTAAATTCTTTTTTCTTTTTGCTCTTCTGATCAGGTAATTTCAAATGTTCTGTCTTTGAGCTCTCAGACTCTTTCCTGTTTGACCAACTTAATTGCTAACCTTTAAGTTGCTTCTGAGTCAGGGAGACATTCCCTATAAGCATGTGGGCTGTATGGGAAATCCGGCCAGGGATTTGGGCCTTCCTGTGGATCGTGCACCTCTGAAGCACTATGGTGCCCCACTGATCAGAATGAAGAGCAGCTACTGAGATCTGCATGGTAGTTGTTGAGATCAGCACTCCCACTCTTTGTCTCCAGATCACCTCAGGTGGGTCAGCCCTCTTGTTACTCCCAATGCTTCTGGTAGAACAGGACCAGAGCAGGTTTTTCAGGAAGATTCCTAGACTAGTAGGGAGATCAAACATCCGCCTCCAATTCCCTTCTCCCAGCTCAGAAACTGTAGGTCCATCCACGGAAATTCTCCATGAATGGCATTATTCCAGCTTAGGGGAGTGGGTGGTGCAGTCTAAAACGACCTTTTCTTTTACTAGTTGTGGCTTTTCTCATTTCTGTGGGCCCAGGGAGTTTCTCTACTTCTCCCCCAAGTTCTGTGAATTCAGGATGGTATTGTTTTTCAGTAGTTGCTAGTTGTACTTTTGTGCTGGGGGTTGTCAATTCACCATCTTGCTGACACCACTCTGGAAGTTTTAAAAATAGTACAGAAAGAGCTTGTGTATCCTTCACCCCACTCTCCCCAGTGATAAAATTGTACACAACTATAAATATCAAAACTTGGAAATTGACATTGGTACAATACCAACTAGGTTATAAAGCTTATTCAGAGTTCATCGGTTTTTATATGCCAATTTGCATATAAAAGCCTCATTTGAGTGTTTGCATATATAGGTTCTATGCAATTTTATCACATGTATAAATTCATATAAGCATGGCCACAATTAAGACACAGAACTATTATATTACATCACCAAAAGGAACTGTCTCCTGTTACCCCTTCTCTAATGCCTGGCAACACTTATCTGCTCTCCATAGCTATAATTTTGTCATTTTAAGAATGTTATATAGATGGAATAATATAGCATGTGACTTTTGAGATTGGTTTTTTTCATTCATCATATTGTCCTTGAGATCCAAATTGTGTATATCAAAAGTTTGTTTCTTTTTACAGCTAGGTAGCATTTCATTATATGAATATACCATTATATTGTGTTTTTACAACAGCGTGCCTTTATAAGCAGTGGCGAATTTAGGAAATGATAAATTATAAACTGTAGGCAAGGTTAACTCTGGAGACTGAAATCGGAGCAGTCAGAAGCAAGGATTTTCACACATTTTTGTAACTCAAAAGACAGGAGCTTAGGGGTATGTTTTCTTTTATTTTGTTTTCAGTGTCTTTTCCCCAAAGAATTAAAACACACTAAAATAAAGAAAATTAAATAGGCCAAAAAACTTGAACTGAATGAGTGGCAGTTTTCAAGAAATTTTATTATATATTCATATGTCTTTCTTATGTTGATTGAAACTTCGACTCCTACCTAAAGAAAAGTCAACAAAATATTTTTTGTTGCAGAGCAATTCTTGCTGCTCTGGATCCTTCCCCAATTAGGAACTCCACCCCACACCAACACATATCTTTAGAGTTCAATTTAACAACAATATTTATAAACTTCATCCTGATGTTGTTTGTTTCTGAAAATACCCAGTGAGATGGACAAGGCTGGTATTATTTTTCCCATGCATCAAATACACCAAGGCCTGGAGAGCTGTGGATAGTAAAAGAATGACTCCATTGCCTCATTTAATGCTTTTCTCACTACATCAGGAAGGCAGTCTGGCTAAGAGGCCACCAAACAGTTGCATTATGCTCCTGGCCACATAATTAAACTATACTTCCCAGGTCACTTGCCCTTGGGCTGGGGCCTTGTGACTGAGTTCTGGACAATGAACTGTAGAGAGAAGTGGCATCACCACTTCCAGACCTGCCTGGCCTACAATACCACCTATGTGAATCTCAATTCTTTCTTCTCCATCCTTAGTAATGTTGGCAGGTCTGTATTGAAAAAAGTAGCACTGTTAGATATGTATTTATTCTTACAGTTCTTCTGTTTATGGCATTTGATATCTATTTAGGTAAAAAACAAAAGGCATACCAAGAAAAAATTAACAAATGGTAGAAAGACATGTGAGGGAAAAATCATACAGGCAGTGCATGCGCAGGATAGAAACATTGCATTATAACTGACCACATTTCTATTTTGAGTGCAGGCATGATCACTGGAGTTGAGTATAGGAGTGAAGAGATAGGCCGGGAGTGGTGGCTCACGCCTGTAATTCCAGCACTTTGGACAGCTGAGGGGGGCAGATCACAAGGTTAGGAGTTCGAGACCAGCCTGGCCAACATAGTGAAACTCCGTCTCTACTAAAAATACAAAAATTAGCTGAGCGTGGTGGTGCGTGCCTGTAGTCCCAGCTACTCAGGGAGGCTGAGGCAGGAGAATCGCTTGAACCCGGGAGGTGGAGGTTGCAGTGAGCTGAGATCACACCATTGCACTCCAGTCTGGGCAACAGAGTGAGACTCTGTCTCGAAAAAAAGAAAAAAAAAAAGAGTGAAGAGATGAAAGAGAGGGTGAATCTGGGGAGATACTGTGGGAGAGCTGTTCCTAGAGCATCCTGTGGCAGCTGTAAAAGTGTGTTGGGCAGGACAGGATGAGCAGTTCAGGCTTGCCCCAGTGACCCCGGATTCAATAAATACACAGTCAGTGTGTGCGTAACTGGTCCCCAGCATCTGAGTAAAAGCCTCCTTTCGGGAAGAATGAGTATGTCTCTCTATTTGTGTCCCATGGCTGCTGGCCTGAGGCTGAACACTCAGGAGGCCATTTGGAACGTCAGGCATGGTAGCTCTGGTGGAAGGGCAGGTGAGGTCTGAGACTTCAGTGCACCCCGAGTTCTGATGGGGTCACACTTCCCTGGCTGCCGCAGGTGAGCCACCTGCTGGAGCCCATGTTCAGACAGTTATGGCCTACAGAAAACTTGGGAAGGCTCTGGAGTTTTAGCAGCTTGGGGATACCCACTTTCTGCAGCCCCTTGGCTCCTGCTGCTCTGGTGTGCATGAGAGGAGTAGAAATAGGGAATTTCACGGAGCGGATTAAGAGGGAATTTCATGAGGGGGAGCAGCCATGCCTATGGGAATGGCCCATCTGTGTCCTCTGCCCCTGAGGCCTCCTGGGAAGCTGCAAGGTGAGGAAATCTGAGGAGAGGCAGATTGAGTTTACCCCCCGGCTCTCATGGCTTGCTGGGTAGAAAGAGGTGGAATGCCTTTCTCACACAACTGTCTTCATCACTCTCCGCATGTCAGGCCCCAGACTCAGCTCCCCAAGCCCCTGAGGCCCTGGGAATGCATGGTGTAGTGGTAGAGACAGCAGGTAAGTGGCTTTTTTACCTCAAGGCCAAGGAAGAGGAACAGAGGCCCCAGCCACGAGCTGTGGGGCACAAGCAGAGAGGAGCCCGGATGGGGGGCAGCCCCATGAGTTGAGGACCCTCACAGAGCTGACATATCTCAGATGTGGGGAGGGAGAGGAGGAGGAGCCGGTGGAATTCAACAGCACCCATGGCCCATCCTGATTCTTACCAGGTGCGATCATCTATTGAAAAAGTAGAAAACGATTGTTTTTCTCTTCTTTGTGTCCCCCTTCACTTTTCTCTTGTCCTCTCCCAGTTTTCCCAGGTGGCCAAGCTAAGTGGTCCCTTCCATCTGGACTTTTCTTGAAGCAGAACATCAGGATGGTGTTGAGAGAGAGGCCTGTCTGCTGTTATGGTACAGGTCACCAGTAAAAGTATTATGATGGGTGTGTACACAGGTGCAAGGCCTTTGAGAATCAGGCCCTCCCCCTGCACTCAAACACAACTGAATGGAAAGGGAAGGAGGTCCGGAGGCATGTGAGCTGTGGTCACTCTTACCCTGCATGAGAGGGTAGCCAGGCCTCAGGAGGATGAGTGAGTATGGAGAAGAGGGAGGCTGAGACCCCAATAGGGCATCCCCAACCTCAGCAAAGTTTCCTGGGCCCCATATGTGACCTCAAAGCAAAAAGGTACCCTACCTGGAAATACTACAGGCCTGGACAATGAGGAAGACAGAGGCAGCTGTGATGAAATGCAGAGTAGGGACATTCCTCTGATTCTCAGGGCTCTATAGCAGCATCTTGGACACCCCGGCAGGAAGAAGAACCTACCAGTGTCCAACATGGATTATGTAGGAAGGACAGGGTCCTGGGGTCAGATTTAAGTTGGTTTAAGGAAAATAAATTTAGCAAGAGTGAAATTCATACCAATTATATTCATTTGATTGTACAGCTCCCTCTTTCCTACCTCACCTCCCTTAAAAGTAGATTATGTATAAGCTATGTTAAAAGTAGATGTGTGTAAGCTATTTTACACACACACACACACACACACACTTATTTTTAGAGCAGTTTTAGGATCACATCAAAATTGAGCAGAAAGTAGAGAGATTTCTTATATGTCCCCTGCCCCACATGTGCACAGCCTCCCCAACTATTGACATCCTGCCCCAGAGTGGTACATTTGTTACAATCCATAAACCGACACTGCTACTTCACCACTGTATAGTTAACATTTAGGGACTTTTACATTTATAGTTTACGCTGGGGACTGCTCTTGCTGTGGTACATTCTATGTGTTTGGACAAATGCACAATTACATGTATCCCTCATTGCAGTATCATACAAAATAGTTTCACTGCCCTAAAAAATCCTCTATGTTCTGCCTATTTAATCCCTCCTTCCCTCAACCCCTGGCAAATACTTATCTTTTTTACAGTCTCCATAGTTTTGCCTTTTCCAGAATTCCAAGAGTTGGAATCATACTGTATGTAGCCTTTTCAACCTGGCTACTTTCACCTAGTAATATGCATTTAAGTTTCCTCCATGTTGTTTCATGGCTTGATAGCTCGTTTCTTTTTAGTAGTGAATAATACTCTATTGCCTGGAGGTATCACAGTTTATTTATCCATTCCCTACTGAGAGACATTTTGGTTGCTTCCAAGTTTTGACAATTATAATTAAAGCCATTATAAACATTCGTGTGCAAGTTTTCGTGTAGACAATGTTTTCAATTCATTTGGATAAATATCAAGTAGTGTGATTGCTGGATCATCTAGTAAGAGCATGTTTCATTTTGCAAGAAACTGCCAAACTGCCTTCTGAAGTGGCCATACAATTTTTCATTCTTACCAGCAATGGATGAGTGTTCCTTTACTCCACATCCTCACCAGCATTTGGTGGTGTCAGTGTTCTGAATTTTGATCATTCTAAAAGGTGTGTAGCAGTGTCTCATTGTTATTTTAATTTGCAATTCCCTCATGACATATGATGTTGAACATCTTTTCGTATGCATACTATTTATTTGTATATATTTTTTGGTGTGGTGTTTATTCAGGTATTTTCCCATTTTTTAATTGGGTTGTTCATTTTCTTATTGTTGAGATTCTTTATATATTTTGGATGATAGTCTTTTATCAGATGTGTCTTTTGCAAATATTTTCTCCCAAACTGTGGCTTATCTTCATGTTCTTTTGACATTGTTTTTCACAGAGCAGAATTTTTAATCTTAATGAGGTCCCCTTATCAATTCTTTCTCTCATAGATCTGTCTTTGTTTTTGTATTGAAAAAGTCATTGCCATGGCCAAGGTCACCTAGATTTTCTCCTATGTTATCTTCTAGGAGCTTAGTTTTGTGTATTACATTTAGATCTATAATCCATTTTTAGTTCATTCCTGTGAAGGGCATAAGGTCTGTGTCTAGATGAATTTTTTTTTATGTGGATGTCTAGTTGTTCCAACATCATTTGTTGAAATAACCACCTTTGTTCCACTGTATTACCCTTGCTCCTTTGCCAAAGATAATTATATTTATGTGGGTCTATTTCTGGGCTTTCTATTCTATTCTGTTCCATTGCCCAATCTGTCTTTTTTTTGTTTGTTTTTGAGACAGGACCTCACTCTGTCACACAGGTTGGGATGTGGTGGCACAATCACAGCTCACTGTAGCCTCAACTTCAAATCCTTGGGCTCAAGTGGTCCTCTCACCTTAGCCTCCTGAGTAGCATGCACCACCACACCTGGCTAATTTTTCTATTTTTTGTAGAGACGAGGTCTTACTCTGTAGCCTTGGTTGGTCTCGAACTCTTGGACTCAAGCGATCCTCCCACCTCAGCCTCCCAAAGTGCTAGGATTACGGGTGTGAGCCACCGTGCTCAGCCTGTTTTTAAATCAATACCACAGTGGCCAGTCGTGGTGGGTCACACCTGTAATCCCAGCACTTTGGGAGGCCGATGTTGGCAGATCACTTGAGGCTGGGAGTTCAAGCCCACCCTGGCCAACATGACAAAACTCTGTCTCTACTAAAAATACAAAAATTAGCCACATATGATTGGGTAGGCCTGTAATCTCAGCTACTTGGGAGGGTGAGGCACGAGAATCGCTTGAACCTGGTAGGTGGAGGTTGCAGTGAGCCATGATTGTGCCACTGCATTCCAGCCTAGGCAACAGAGTGAGATTCTGTCTCAAAACAAAACAAAACATCACCAAGCTTAAAAAAAATTAATATTACACTGTCTTTATTACCATAGCTCTGTAATAACTTTTGAAGCCAGGTAGTGTCACTCTTCTGATTTTCTTCCTCTCCTTAAATATTGAGTTGGCTATTCTGAGTCTTTTGCCTCTCCATATGAACTTTAGAATTGGTCTGTAGATATCCACAAAATAATTTACTAAGATTTTGAGTTGGACTGCATTGAATGTATAGGTAAAATTGAAAAGAGCTGACATCTCGAAAATATTGAGTCTTCCTATCCATGAACATGAAATATCTCTTCAATTATTTAGTTTTTCTTTGCTATCTTTCAGAGTTTTACAGTTCTGTTCATATGAATCATATACATATTTGATAGATTTATAACTAAGTATTTCATTTTGAGGGGTGCTAATGTAAACGGTAGTGTGTTTTCATTTATTTTTATTTTTTACCATGTTCCATCATCAGTGTTTATGTGGTTATATGTTTTAAATTTCAAATTCTACTTGTTTGTTGCTAGTATAAAGGAAAGTTATTGACTTTTGTATATTAACCTTATATTCTGCAATCTTGCTACAATCACTTATTAGTTCCAGGAGTTTTTTGTTGATTCTTTTGGATTTTCTTCATAGACAGTCAGGTAATCTTCACACAAAGACTGTTTTGTTTCTTCTCTCTCAATCTGTGTACCTTTTTTTGTTTGTTTCTTGTCTTGTTGTATTAGCTAGGACTTCCAATACAATGTTGAAAAGGAATGGTGTGATGGGACATCTTTGCCTTGTTCCTGACCTTAGTGAAAAAGCTTTGAGTTTCTCACCATTAAATAGGATATTAGTTGTATACTGTTTTGTAGATACCCTTTATCAAGTGGGGGGAAGTCCCCTCTATTCTGTTTGCTGAGGGTTTCTAACATAAATGGGTGTTGGAATTTGTCAGATGCTTTTTCTGAATCTATTGGTATGATCATGTACTTTTTCTTCTTTAGCTCATTGATGTGTTGGATTACATTAACTGATTTTTGAATGCTGAACAAGCCTTGAATACCAGGTATATATCCCACTTGTTCATGGTGTATAATTCTTTTTATACACGGTTAGATTCAATTATCTAATGTTTGTTGAGAGTTTTTGCATCTATGTTCATGAGAGATATTGGTCTGTAGTTTTATTTTCTTATAATGCCTTTGTTTAGTTTTGTTATTAGATTGATGCTGACCTCATAAAATGAGTTGAGGTGTACTCCCTCTGCTTCTGTCTTCTGGAAGAGATTGTAGAAAATAGGTATATTTTTTTCCTTTAATATTTGGTAGAATTTACCAGTGAAGCCATGTGGAGTTGGTGCTTTCTGTTTTGGAAATTTATTATTTATTCAATCTCTCTAATTGTTATAGGTCTATTCAGATTGTCTATTTATTCTTAGGTGAGTTTTGGCAAAATGTGACTTCCAGGGAATTGGTCCATTTTATCTAGGTTAACAAATTTATGGGCACAGTGTTGTTCATAATATTCCTTTATCATTCCTTCAGTGTTCGTGGGATCTGTAGTAATGTCCCCTCTTTTATTTTTTATATTAGTAATTTGTGTTCTCTTTCTTTTTGCCTTATTTAGCTTGGCTAGAGGCTTATCAGTTTTTTTCATCTTTTCAAAGAACCAGCTTTTGGCTTTGTTGATTTTTTCTGTTTTCAATTTCATTGATTTCTGCTTTAATTTTTATTTATCTTTTCTGTTACTTTACATTTAATTTTCTCTTTTTGTTGCAGTTTCCAAAAGTGGAAGCTTAGATGATTGATTTTACATCTTTCTTCTTTTCTAATATATAAATTCAATGCTATACATTTTCCTCTTAGTATTGCTTTCACTATATACCACAAATTTTGATAAGTTGTATTTTCATTTTTATTAGTTAAAAATATCTTTAAATCTCTATTGAGATTTCTTCTTTGGCCTATGTTTTCTTTAAAAGTGTATTGTTTAATCTCCAAGTATTTGGGTATTTTCCAGCTATCTTTTTTTTCTTTTCTTTTCTTTTTTAAACAAACCACATGACTGTGTTAGCCACCTCTTTAGTTTTGCTTTTTTTAAAATTTATTATACTTTAAGTTCTGGGATACATGTGCAGAACGTGCAGGTTTGTTACATAGGTATACACGTGCCATGGTGGTTTGCTGCACCCATCAACCCATCATCTACATTAGGTATTTCTCCTAATGCTATCCCTCCCCTAACCCCTCACCTCCAAACAGGCCCTGGTATGTGATATTCCTCTCCCTGTGTCCATGTGTTCTCATTGTTTGACTCCCACTTATGAGTGAGCAGATGCAGTGTTTGGTTTTCTGTTTCTGTGTTAGTTTGCTGAGAATGATGGATTCCAGCTTCATCCATGTCCCTGCAAAGGACATAAACTTCATCCTTTTTATGGCTGCGTAGTATTCCATGGTATATATGTGACACATTTTCTTTATCCAGTCTATCATTGATGGGCCTTTGGGTTGGTTCCAAGTCTTTGCTATTGTGAATAGTGCTGCAGTAAACACGTGTGCATGTGTCTTCATAGTAGAATGATTTATAATCTTTTGGGTATATACCCAGCAATGGGATGGCTGAGTCAAATGGTATTTCTGGCTCTAGATCCTTGAAGAATCGCCACACTGTCTTCCACAATGGTTGAACTAACTTACACCCCCACCAACAATGTAAAAGCGTTCCTATTTCTCCACATCCTTTCCAGCATCTGTTGTTTCCTGACTTTTTAATGATCGCCATTCTAACTGGCGTGAGATGGTATCTCATTGTGGTTTTGATTTGCATTTGTCTAATGAGCAGTGATGATGAGCTTTTTTTCATACGTTTGTTGGCTACATAAATGCCTTCTTTTGAGACATGTCTGTTCATATCCTTCACCCACCTTTTGATGGGGTTGTTATTTTCTTGTGAATTTGCTTAAGTTCCTTATAGACTCTGGATATTAGCCCTTTGTCAGATGGATAGATTGCAAAATTTTTCTCCCATTCTGTAGATTGCCTGTTCATTCTGATGATAGTTACTTTTGCTGTGCAGAAGCTCTTCAGTTTAATTAGATCCCATTTGTCAATTTTGGCTTTTGTTGCCATTGCTTTTGGTGTTTTATTCATGAAGTCCTTGCCCATGCCTATGTCCTGAATGGTATTGCCTAGGTTTTCTTCTACAGTTTTTATGGTGTTAGGTCTTAGGTTTAAGTCTTTAATCCATCTTGAGTTACTGTTTGTATAAGGTGTAAGGAAGGGGTCCAGTTTCAGTTTTCTGCATATGGCTAGCCAGTTTTCCCAACACCATTTATTAAATAGGGAATCCTTTCCCCATTGCTTGTTTTTGTTATGTTCGTCAAAGATCAGATGGTTGTAGATGTGTGGCATGATTTCTGAGGCCTCTGTCTTGTTCCGTTGGTCTATATATCTGTTTCAGTATCAGTACCACACTTTTTTGCTTACTGTAGCCTTGTAGTATAGTTTGAAGTCAGGTAGCATGATGCCTCCAGCTTTGTTCTTTTTGCTTAGGATTGTCTTGGCTATATGGGCTCTTTTTTGGCTCCATACGAAATTTGGAACCCCTGACCTCAGGTGATCCACCCACCTTGGCCTCTCAAAGTGCTGGGATTACAGGCATGAGCCACCGCACCTGGCCAATGATGAATTTTTTTAAGAGGAAATAGCATTAGGAAGAATTAAAAGGAAGGCAAAGCCTCTGAAAGATCCAGAGGAAAATTTTAGGAAAGAGTTTGACCATAACCATGTTTTGGCCACTGGTGTATGGCATATACTACATGCTATGGGGCAGCACCCTAGCCTCCCAGCTGTCACTGTAACTGAGCCCTCCACAGGCCATTCCACTGTTTAATCAAGCCAGCTGATTTGGGGTGATGTGTAGCACATGGCAAAAACAGTGAATTCTATAGACACAAGTAATGAACTCACGTCTATAGAATGCCCTTCTCCATAAAATGATCTCCTTAATACAGGCAATTTTGTGTGAATTGCACGTGTTGAGTAAGGCATTATTTAAGCCCACAAATGGTGCTGGCAGAAGGATTGTGGGCACAGAAGACAAACTCTTATCTTGAATAACTATCTATTCCCATAAAGACAAATTGTTGTCTCCTCCACAATGGAAAATGTCCAGTATAATCAACCTAAGACATTGGGGCTGGCTGGCAGCCCAAGGATAGGTGTCATAGTGAGGCCCCAGTGTTATCTCTGCTGTTAGAACACTGGGCACTCAGCAGTGACGTTAGCTAGATTAGTCTTGGTGAGAGGAATCCAACTTGGTGAGCTCATGTAAAATCTACCCCTGCCACCATGGACATTTTGTTTATGGGCCCATTGAGTAAGCATCAAAATGTTTAGGGAAAGGAAATCACTTTCAGCCACATATGGGTTGTTTTGTGCACTCCACTAGACCACAGAGAGCTGTCTCTTCAGTAGATGCCCTTTGGTGAGCATTCATAGTGGTTACAAATATGTACATTTTTAGTGCCCGTTTTGAAGAGTTAATTCACATACTTCCTGAAGACGTCCTTGTCACTGGTCTTCCAATCTTGTTCCTCAGAAGTCAGTGACCACTCTTCTAATCCATTAACCCTTGATCATAAATTGGTATAGTTGCATACTCCAGGGCATCTCTCCTTCTACAGTAAGTGGACAACAGATGTACTGCTTAAAATTCTGCCTATTAAGAGGATTTCCTTTCACCCTTACCTTTCAGACTCACTCTTCAGGGGAGCTGTAAAACAGCAGCTGTTCACTTGCAGCCCTATCATGCAGACCTGCTGCAAACCAAGACTGTGCTTTTTCTTCCTCTGTCAACTAGTCCTAGGCAACTCCCCTTGAGGCCACTGGTGTGGGCTGAGAGAGGTGGTAAAGTAGAAGCAAAAAATGTGGGAGGGTGAGCCACCTGCTTATGCAATATTCCTGAGCCTTTTATACCTGCTTGGGCCTATCTTGTAAACACCATTTCCATTTTATACTGAGTACTGCTGCACATTCCAATTTTATGACTCAGTGGATTAGATAATGCCCAGTTCACAATGGACAGTTTGAGTTGCCTAGCGTGCCATGATCAGGATTCAGACTCTATCAGGGACTAAATTCAGCCTTGTTCTGGGAATTGGTGCCCAGGTCTTGTGGTTTCATGGGGTTTTCTGTACTCTCTAAAGTTGGCACAGGGCTTCCTGTATGCAAAAGAAATCCCCACTCTAAAGACTTCCCTGACATGATTTTGTTGCTGCATAAACCGTGATAATAATGACTAACCTGACTTTCACTTTTATTTAGTTAAGCTTCATAACAATTTGGTGAAGTAGGTTTTATGTTCTCCATTTAATCAGAAGAGAAAAACTGTGACACAGTTCTAGAGGTTAAATGCCTTGTCTGAGGCTACATGGCTCACAAGTGGTGACAGCTGGAGTCAGACTGCCAACTGCAATACTGTCCCCTTGGCCACCTGAAGTAGCTTCCCAAAGGCATATTTATATCAGTAACCTGCAGAGTCCTTTCAGTGCACAGAGACAAATTAGATTCATCTAGCCTGGGCCAAGGTATAGGGCATAGAGTAGGGTAGGTAAAGGCAAGGATATCAGTGGGTCTTGGTACAGGATGATTTTGTTGAATTCCTAAGGACCACATTTTCAATGGTGATGCCCACATTATAATATATACTGAAGCAATTATTGATAAAATGATATAATTTCTAAAATTTGCTTTAAATTAGCCAGGAAGAGAGAAACCAGTGATGAAATAAGATTGGCCATGTGTTGATAACAGTTGAAGCCTAGTGATGAAAATATAGTTCATTATACTGTTTTTCCACATACTAAAAAATAAAAAATATATTCTATTCACCATGGCAGACCACATTATGGGCCATGCACATATCTTAGCAAGTTTAAAACAACAGAAACTACACAATGTCTGCTTTCAGACTACAATAGAATTAAATCAGAAATTGATAAAAGAAAGATAGCTGGGGCCGGGCGCGGTGGCTCATGCCTGTAATCCCAGGACTTTGGGAGGCTAAGGCGGGTGGATCACGAGGTCAGGAGTTCGAGACCAACCTGGCCAACATGGTGAAACCCCATCTCTACTAAAAACACAAAAATTAGCCGGGCATGGTGGCGCGCGCCTGTAATCCCAGCTACTCGGGAGGCTGAGGCAGGAGAATTGCTTGAATCCAGGAGGTGGAGGTTGCAGTGAGCTGAGATCATGCCACTGCACTCCAGCCTGGGTGACAGAGCAAGACTATGTTAAAAAAAAAAATCATTATTTTGTTGTAAATCCAATGTTGTTTTAAATTATTTAAATGTCACTTTAAATGTTGTTATAAATCCAGTTCTCTTCACTCCGCATCAAACAAGGCAAGGTGTGATCACATAGACTATTTGGGGGTGGGCGGCTCTGGGTAGTCATCTCCACAGTGCTTGGTTTCTCTTCTCAAATCTACAGCTTGGAGTAGGTTGATTTTTTAAATCTCCCTGCCTGTTTCCCAGGGAAGCGTTGCACTGCCCACATGGCAGCTTTCTCATACTCCCTCTCTGCATTCCTCTGTTTCCCTAAATGAATGGAATATCTTGGATGAACTACTGCAAGGTCCTTTGGGTCTCTCCCACACAGTTTTGGCTCTCTGCAACCTCTGCCTCCCGAGTTCAAGTGATCCTCCTGCGTCAGCCTCCTGAGTAGCTGGTATTACAGGTGCCTGCCACCACACCTGGCTAATTTTTGTATTTTTAGAAGAGACTAGGTTTCACCACGTTGGCCATGCTGGTCTCAAGCTCCTGATCTCAGGGGATCTGCCCGCCTCGGCCTCCCAAAGTGCTGGGATTACAGACATGAGCCACCACACCTGGCCCGATAATTCTTTACTCCTAGAACTAACTTCCCAAGATGTACTATATACACACCCACTTCCCCCAACCCCCACTCAACATACACATACACAAGACTCACTTACTGCCCCATTCCCTGGAATTGGTAGCCTCTATCTCCAGAAATATGGGATGTGAGAATGGAGGGTATAAAAGAGAAGGGAAGTGCACAAAAAATGCACAAAGGTGCATAAATAAATATCCAAGGGATTTAGAGGGGTGGATTAAATGCCAGCTTTTGTTCTTCCTATGTTTTGTGTGTCTGAGCCCAAAGACAAAACCTAGATGGAAGAATCAAGCTTGCTTACTTACATCCAGCACTCATAAGGCAAAGCCGGGGTTCGTACCAGGAGCTGTAGCTTGGGTGCTTTCCTCAAAATGGTTATATCTGCCTCATAATCAGATCCCAACTTATCTGTCTATTGACTGCCTGTTGGTCGTAGTTTTCAGCGCTGCTGCAAGATCTGGTTATTTTCTTCATCTTCATGGACAAAACACTGGAGGCAGTATTTTGAGGACTGATATTCCTTCCCATGCTGTTCAGTAAATCTCCCCCAGTTCAGTCAGAAACACTGAGAAGTTACCCTGTGCCAAGCCCTGGATTAGGTGGCACAGGCTCCATGATCATTGTGTATGGGTGAGCTCATAGTCTAGAGCCAGTGCCAGCCGTGGGACTCGGTTAATGCCTCAGGAAACCTCCTGGCTGTCTGCCCCCCACCCCCTTCGCCCTTCGCTGACTTTCCCTTCATGACCCTGGTCTTTCCGTTGTGCGCGTTTCTATTTGCATAGACAAATACTTTAGCTATGCACCTATCTTGATTCTGGAAACTTGGGCTGCGTTTCAAGAAATGGATTGTTGCGGTCTCCATTTTGCCTCCGGAGCAGTGCATAGTCCACAGGGAGGCAGCAGAGTCCACAAGGAGCCAGGGTCCATGCTGACTTCCAGATAGAGACAGCAGCTGTGTGGCCTTGAGCTTCAAGTCTCCAGCTCCCTCATCTGTCAAATGGGGATAATAATGTGTACCTGATAGAATTTTGCGGGAAGAAAATGAGAGGAAATATATTACAACACAAAGCACAGTCCCTGAAACAAAATGAAAGCTGTATAATACTGTTTTTCTTCCCCACCTTATACATAATGTGAAAACATTCCCTAAAGAACTTGGTTTTGGTCGGGCGTGGTGGCTCTCGCCTGTAATCCCAGCACTTTGGGAGGCCAAGGCGGGCGGATCATGAGGTCAGGAGATCAAGACCATCCTGGCTAACACGGTGAAACCCCGTCTCTACTAAAAAATACAAAAAATTAGCTGGGCGTGGTGGTGGACACCTGTAGTCCCAGCTACTTGGGAAGCTGAGGCAGGAGAATGGTGTGAACCTGGGAGGCAGAGCTTGCAGTGAGCCGAGATTGCACCACTGCACTCTAGCCTGGGCAACAGAGTGAGACTCCATCTCAAAAAAAAAAAGAAAAGAAAAAAGAACTTGGTTTTGCCAATATGACCTGTGAAGCTTTTCTGTGTTCCTAGAAAAGAGTATTGTGTGAGTTGGATGAGTGGTGTGTGTGTGCACGTACGCTCGTTCACACGTGCACACTCTCCAGGTCTGCTAAATGGAGAATGCTAAAGTTAGTCTGTTTTTGTTCGTTTGTTTGTTTGTTTCAGATGAAGTTTCACTCTGTCACCTCCTGGGCTCAAGTGATTCTCCCACCTCAGCCTACCAAGTAGCTGGGATCACAGGTGCACATCACCATGCCCAGCTAATTTTTGTATTTTTTGGTAGAGACAGGGTTTTGCTATGTTGGCCAGGCTGATCTCAAACTCCTGAGCTCAAGCGATCCTCCCGCCTTGGCCTCCCAAAGTGCTGGGATTATAGGCATGAGCCACCATGCCTGGCCACCAAAGTTAGTCCGTGTGTGTATGTGAGTATGTGATGTGCATATGCTCGTGTGCACTTGCATGCCTGTCTTGGAGATTCCAAAGAAATGACTCAGCTAAATTTGATTCAGATAACGGTCTAATAAATTAGTCTTTAATCAATCAGCAGGTCTTCCTAAAACCCTCACTTGCTCTAGATGCCAAGAGGCACAGATTGATAGAAAATATATCTTCTGCCTACAAGGATTTGCTGGTCAAAACTCTTTAAATTAGCTTAGGCACAAGGGTAAAATGTATTGGCTCAGGGAGAAAGACTATAGAAAGAGTATGTTCAGCTGGATCCAGGGCTTAAACTTGCCAGGACTCTCATACTGTCCTTGGGGCTCTCTTCTTATCTCCTTGCTAGCTTTGTTTTCTTACACTGGCTCCTCCATAAGATAAGGGATATGGCCGTAGGCAGCCCCAGCATTACATCCACAGCGTGTGCAACCACAGCTCTCTTTTCCAAGTTCGAATGAGAAAAATCTAACAAGAAAACTCTGATTGGCCAGGCTTAGGTCATGTGTCAATTCCTGGCCCAAACCAAGCCCTTGGGAATTAATACTCCACTTGTGTCACCTGCATTCACTGGTGGCCAGAACACAGAGTATCACAAATGGCAGACTCATGTGGCTGGGGGCTGGGGGCAGTTTCCCGGAAGAAGGATGTTGCTATTATGAGCAGATGAGAAAAATAATTACCTACGACACAGATGCATGCTAAATTTTGCTGTGGAGGAAATTAAGTCAGTGAAATAGTAAGTCGGTATTTTTTGAATTCTATTTTGATGGCGTCAGTGATATATTTATATAATTTTACCCAGTTGGAACAAGCTATTTGCTTTTTGATAATATAAATGAACCACTTTAGTCAAAGTTTCATAAAAAAGGTATACTGACCCAGTTATTTTCAGCAAATTACTGTGGTTTTACAGCTCAATGCATGCCCATGAGATGAGTGCTTTCTCATTTACTGTATAGTAACCTTTGTTAAGAGACTTATTAAGTCATAGCTTGTGGTACAAAGAATTTAAGTCATCTCTCCTCTCTATTCCACAAATGTCTAGGGCTTCTTTCTTTTTTGACCACTAATGCCTATAATTTCCAGTATTAATATCTTCTGACATGAACACCATAACATGAATCTACTAGATATAAACAGATGTAACAGCCATGGAATCCATTAGTGATGCTTTCAGAAAAAGAAATTTGGGATCCCAGGATCTGTCCCAACGTTTGTAATATCTTGGGATAGGACCAGAAATTATGCAAGACTAAATAGAAGGCATGGATGGTCTTGGACTTAAATATGGACGCGACTCACTGAGGTGGTGATGGAATGGGGAGAGAGTGAATGAGTCAAGAATTGCAGAGACAAGATCAAGAGGCCTTGGCAACTGCTTGGAAAGGGGAACAAGTAGAGGTAGGAGCCTGAGATGACACTGAAGTAGGGTGGAGGAGCAACTCACAGAACTAGGAGACAGGGAGGGGAAGCAGGTTGGAGGAAGAGTCCATTCCAGACACAGTGAAGATGAGCTACCAGGATTTGTTGGTGATATGGGAGATTTGTTGGTAATGCGAGATTGAAGCTCAGGAGAGAAAACAGATACGGGCTGAGCCATGATGGTGAGTAAGATCAGCAAGTGAAAAAGTGTAGAGAGAGAAGAGAAGACAAAGGAACTTTGAGGAACACTCCCTTAGTGGCTGGAGGAAGTACTTGGAGCCAGAGAAAGAAGCAGAGAAGGAGCATCAGAGAGAATGCAGACACTGGAGAATGCCGTGTCACATTAAAGAGCTTTGGAAGGAGAGTGACCCATGGTGTCAAATGTGAAGAGGAGCCTGAGAAGGAGTCCCTGAGGCCAAACTGGAAAGTCTCTGCTAGGTTGGTGCAATGGACTGAAAGTGTGTGTCCCCCCACCCCACAAATTTTTATGTTGAAGCTCTAATCCCAGTGTGATGATATTAGCAGTTTGTGCCTTTAGGAGGTGATTAGGTCATGAAGGTGGAACCCTCATGAATGGGATTAGTGCCCTTATAAGAAAAGATCAGAGAGTTAATACACTGTCCCTCATGAGGATGTAAGAAGTCAGCTGTCTGTCACTGGAAGAAACCCTCACCAGAACCCAACCATGCCAGCACCTGTTCTCTGACTTCTGGCCTCCAGAACTGTTAAATTTGATTCAGATAATTTAAGAAAACTGTGAGAAATAAATTTCTGTTATTTATAAGCCACCCAGTCTATTACTCTTTATTACAGCAGCCCAAAGGGACTAAGAAGGTTGGGATTCCCCCACTTAGGAGAGATTCCTCAGAAGCAGACCCTGAGAGGGTCTTGTGCAGTAGACTTATTCCAGAAGACATCTCTGAGGGTGTGGGGGGCAGCAGGACGGGGAAAGGTGTAGTACACTGGAAGAGGCATATCATGGCTATAAGATTAATGGCAGCCATAAGGCCCACTCATGCATCTTGCAGGGCTGATACTACTGGCTACTTGGTAGTATGCTACAACCTGACCTGGAGATTTCCAACCCTGGTCCATGGATTTCCAGGAGACAAGGCCACCTCAGCATAGATGCAACTTTCATAAATCATAAAACAAAGCTTACTCTTACAAGAATAGCTTCAACTCCGTTTATGAAAGAAACACTTGGTAACTGATGTAATTGACCTGGACTGAATGCAGGTATAAGAAAGGGGGAAGGATCCCCCAAACTCTGAGAACAGTGTCCAGATGGAGACCCTCTCTGTCATTTGTCATCTGATCCCCTGACTGTATCTAGCCCATGCCACCAGCCTGCTCCTATCTGTCTTATAAAAGTGCCGCCAGAATAAATTCCTTGAGCATCAGACAGTGTGTAAGACTCATGTCTGATGCAAATCTAACTGAAGGGGAAATGTCACTCTTGGAGAAGCTGGTTAACTCAGACCACTCGAAAACCCCCAACACAACAAAAGCACAGCAGGTAAGCAAGGTGCAATTTCCAGCAAGTCCCAAGGAGGGGAGCTCCAGGCTGACCCTGCAGTGGGTGCTCTGGGCTTGCATTAGTCAAGGTTCTCCACAGAAACAGAACCAATAGGATATATAGATGCTCCTCAACTTACAATGGGGTCACATCTTGATAAACCTGGCGTAATTTGAACATATTATAAGTTAAAAAAAAAAATGCACTTAAGGGGCCAGGTGTGGTGTCTCAGGCCTGTAATCCCAGAACTTTGGGAAGCCAAGGCAGACAGATCACCTGAGGTGAGTAGTTTGAGACCAGCCCAGTCAACATAATGATATCCCACCTCTACTAAAAACAGAAACTAACTGGGTGTGGTGGCACATGCCTATAATCCCAGCTGCTGAGGAGGCTGAGGCAGGAGAATCGCTTGAACCCGGGAGGTGGAGGTTGCAGTGAGCTGAGATTGCACCACTGCACTCCACCCTGGGCGAGAGTGAGACTTTGTCTCAAAAAAAAAAAAAAAAAAAAGCACTTAATACACACGACCTACCTGAACATAATATCTTAGCCTAGTCTACCTCACACAAGCTCAGAACACTTACTGTATAGCCTACAGTTGGGCAAAATGATCTAACACAAGCTTATTTTATACTAAAGTGTTGACTATCTCATGTAATTTATTGAATACTATACTGAATGTGAAAAACAGATAATGGTTGTATGAGTACTCAAAGTATAATTTCTCTTGAATGCCTATCGCCTTTGCACCACCGTAAAGTAAAAAAATTGTAAAGTTGAGCCATTATAAGTCAGGCACAGTCTCTCTCTCTCTCTCTCTCTCTCTCCCCCTGTCTGTCTGTCTCTCTCTCTCTCTCTGTATACATATATGTGGAAATTTATTATAAGAATTGGCTCACATGATTATGGAGGCCAAGAAGTCCCACAATTTGTTGTTTGCATGGTGGAGAACCAGGAAAACCAGTGTTGTAATTCAGTCTGAGTCCAAAGGCCTGAGAACAGTGGAGACAATGTTGTAACATATAATCCAGGTCCAAAGGTCTAAGAAGTGGGGGGCAGTTGGTATAAGTCCCAAAGTCCAAAGGTCTGAGAACCAAGAGCTCTGATGTCCAAGGGCAACGGATGTTCCAATTCAAGAAAGAGATAATGCCCTCTTCCTCTGCCTTTTTGTTCTATCTGAGCCCTCAATGAATAGGTTAATGCCCATTCACATTGAGTGAGGTTGGATCTTCTTTACTCAGTCTGTGATTCAAATGCTAATCTGTTTACCAGCTCTCTGTTTTACCAGCTATCTGGGCATCCCTTAGCCCAGTCAAGTTGACACACAACATTAATCATCACAAAGTTGTCTTAGTGCATTTTAGTGTTGTTACGGTGTTACAGGCTCACACCTGTAATCCCAGCACTTTGGGAGGCTGAGATAGGTGGATTGCTTGAGGTGAGGAGTTCGAGACCAGCCTGGCCAACATGGTAAAACCCCATCTCTACTAAAAATACAAAAATTATCTGGGCGTAGTGGCCCATGCCTGTGGTCCCAACCACTCAGGGGGCTGAGGCAGGAGAATCGCTTGAACCCGGGAGGCAGAGGTTGTGGTGAGCTGAGATCATGCCACTGCACTCCACCCTGGGTGACAGAGTGAGACTCCTTCTCAAAAATAAAAATAAAAATAAACTATGTAAAAAAAAAAAGAAAAAAAAGAAGGCAGTGAATGAGACAGAATAACACCCCAGGGTAGAGAACAGTACCCTGGGGAAGCCTCCATCCTTCCTGGCTGAGCAAACAAGGCAATCTTGACTTGCCAGCAATGTGAGACAGGGAGAGAAGATCCCCTATTCTCTTGTATTGGGCCCGATCCCATCTCCACAATGCCTGGCAAAGTGCTAATGGAAAGGTCTGAAGATTTCTGTGCCATGCTTTGCCCATGAGCAATAATTACAAATGTGTATGGCCCAGGGCAGTTTCCAAAGAATTTACCTGGATTTTCTAATTTAATGGCTGTGACAACCCCATGACATCAATGTTATTATCGCACCTTTATGAATGAGAAAACAGGCTCTGATTAGTAACTTACCAATCTCCAAAGTGAAACATTGGAAGAACTGAAATGCAGACTCCAAGTCCCCAGCTGTAGCAAACAGTTAAAATGAGGGGTTGGGGTGAGATCTGGGGGGTATATGCAGGAGGCCTAGTTCCAAGAGCAATTTTTAATTTCCTGCTTTCATTTGATGATAATGTCAAAAATTGTTTAAACCATTTCTAAAGACAATATGTGAGCTTTTCTCAAACTGGGGGACAAGGACCTTGGGATCCACAAAATGAGTTTCAGGGATTTTGTGAAATTTTTTTTCTGTTTAAAACAATTATAAATATTATTTAAGTTTGAGAAGCACTGGATTAGATGCCCTTGAAGGGGGGATCCAGCTCTAATATGCATTTTATAGATTTACTGTCAAGTAGGAACTGGGTGACTTGTTAGATTCTTTCAACATCTATTCATTTATTCTTTTTTTTTTTTTTGGTTAACCATTTATTGAATGCCTAGTATGCTTTGGGATTAAAGACGCTGGGAAAAATTAGACTATTCCTGCCTTTGTGGAGCAATGTCCAGTGAGTGAGCAAGATGTGAGGGAAAAACTAAGATACACATACACAAAAATGATATAATCCCCTATGTATTGCAATGGAAGAATTTACAGGGTAATATTATGCGCAGGAGGTTGAGGAATTGGTTATGCCTCAAGGAGGAGCTATTGGTGGGGTGAAAGGCACAGCCATGGTTAGTGGAGGAATGAAAGGATGAGTAGCAGTGTTGGGGCCAGGGCCAGGGTGAAGCAAGTGAGGAAGCTGGGGGACAATTTAAGGATGTGCTCCCTCTCAGGTATCAAGCCTGCACTTGTGTGACCCTGAGAGTGGGTGCCTTAATCACCTCACCTTAGACCCGCTCTGAGTGATGTAATGGAACTCTGTTTTTGCCTACCAAGATCCCTTTATATGAGTAAGACATCCATCCATCCCCCAGCTGCTGTGGAGTTGGCCGCTAACAGCTCATGGCTGACTTTTTCTCTGGAGAATTGCCCTCAGCCAAATGGGAGCTGTCTCACTTCGGACATTATTTCCCTTCCCGTTCCACATTCATGAGTAGCCCATAGCCAAAGAAGAGAAATTGCTAGCATGACAGTGTCAGGGGCACTGTGGACCCACTCCTCAGTGAAACTGGTGACAATTATTAAAAAAAAAAACCATTTAAAATATCTGGAAATGGTCCCAAGGACATATAGCAAATGAAGAAATATTTATTTAAGAAAATATAGGCCAGGCGCAGTGGCTCACACCTGTAATCTCAGCACTTCGGGAGGCTGAGGCAGGCAGATCACGAGGTCAGGAGTTCAAGACCAGCCTGGCCAACATGATAAAACCCCATCTCTACTAAAAATACAAAAATTAGCCAGGCGTGGTGGTGTGTGCCTGTAATCCCAGCTACTTGGGAGGCTGAGGCAGGAGAATTGCCTGAACTCAGGAGGTGGAGGTTGCAGTGAGCAGAGATTGTGCCACTACACTCCAGCCTAGGTGGGCAACAGAGCAAAACTCCATCTCAAAAAAAGAAAGAAAGAAAATATAAAATTGGACATGAAAAGCAAGAGTCTGTTATATTTGAACCCAGACATGCTCCCTCCCTCCACCTTCCCAACTCAGTGAGATGGAAACTCCACTCCAGACTGATTTAGCAAAGAACATAGGGCTCCTTCTCTCCCCAGTTCCCAGTTGGAGGTAAAGGGCATCAGTGTTTCTCATCTGGCCTTCAGTTACCTATCCCAAATATCCCAAGTAAGTGTGGCTGACTGGTGGGGGCTCCTGTCTTCCTCTCAGTTTGCACTCATGGAGTGGAGACTACCTTGGGCAGTAGTACCCACTGAGAATACTGGGACCCCAATTTCCCTCACTCCAGCTTATAGGCAGTGATTTCATGCCAGGAAAGACAACCCAAGAATATCCAAGTCTACTGCCTCACTGTCACCAAATATTCAGCTCCCAAGTGGAGTGTCACTCAAAGAAAAGAATGGCATTGTTTCTACCTCCAGGACTGTGACTCAGAATTTTTTTTTTTCCCTAGGAGAAAAAACAGACCATAAAGTAGATGGCGTCTAGTCTCTTTTCAAGGAACTACCTTTATTTGCAATGGAGTGTGGAAAGCCTAAGAACACTTTCAAAAACAGTGGAAGTTGTGGTGAAATATAGTTGGGAGGAAACTGGTAGGCTCATTGGACATACAGGCTAAACCAGAGGCCACTTGGTTTTCCTGAAAGAACTAGGGAAGGAAAGAGCTAGAGCAGCTTGCCTGGGATCAGGACAAATCTCAAACACTGATCTTGGAAACTAAGCCTTCAAAGGAGCTAAATTTTATTGGTTTAGTCTGTGAAGCAAGTTATGCCCCAGGACATATCAGCTGACATTTAGTGGAGTTTAACTGCTGGGTGTGGTCAGGGAAAGAAATGCCAAAATCACTGTCATGTGGAGTAAATGGTCATACCCAAAGGTGCCTCCTTTATGGAGCAACATCAGAGGCTAAATACTGTGGAGGGTAGGGGAGCAGACTCCACTAGAATAATCCAGCCAATTATTAAACAAATAAACAAGTGAATAATAATGACAAGCCCCAGAGGGGGAACTAGCACCCATAGTTATTATAATATGTTATCTAAAATGTTCAATTTCCAACAAAAAATTATAAGGTATGCAAAAGAAATAGAAAAGTATGACCCACACACTGGGAAAAAGCAAGCTACAGAAACTGGCCCTCAGGGCGACTAGATGTTAGATTTCACAGACGAAGCTTTCCAAGTAGCCATTATAAATATGGTCAATGAAATAAAGGAAACCGGCCGGGTACAGTGGCTCATGCCTGTAATCCCAGCACTTTGGGAGGATGAGGCAGGTGGCTCACAAGGTCAGGAGTTCAAGACCAGCCTGGCCAAGATGGCGAAACCCTGTCTCTACTAAAAATACAAAGATTAGCTGGGTGCGGTGGCAGGTGCCTATAATCCCAGCTACTCAGGAAGCTGAGGCAGGAGAATAGCTTGAACTCGGAGGGCGGAGGTTGCAGTGAGCCAAGATTGGGCCACTGCACTCCAGCCTGTCTGTCTCAATTAAAAAAAAAAAAGAAAGAAAGAAAGAAAGGAAACCATGATTAAATAAATAAAGGAAGGTATGACTACAATGTTGTATCAAATGGAAAGTATCAAAAAAAGATATAAAAATTTTAAAAGAAACAAATGAAAATTCTGGAGTTGAAAATTACAATAACTGAAATGAGAAATTTGCTAGCGGGTGTCAACAACAGATTTAAACTGGAAGAAAAAGAATTAGAGAACCTGAGGATAGATTGATAGGGATTATACAATCAGAAGAGCAGAGAAAAAAGAGAATGAAGAAAATGAACAGACTCAAAGAAATATGGGGGCACTGGTAAGCACATCAACATACATGCAATGGGATTATCAGAAAAAGGAGAGTGAGAGAAAGGAGCAGAAAAAAATCTGAAGAAATAATGGCTGAAACTTCCCCAAATTTATTGAAAAACAACAACCAACACTTCCGGGAAGCTAAATAAACCCAAAGTAGGATAAACAGAAAAAGATCCACAAACAAACACACCATAATTAAAATTCTGACAGCTAAAGACAAGGAGATAATCTTGAAAGCAGCAAGAGAAAAATGATGTGTCACTTACAAGGGAACTCAGTAGGATCAAATTCTCAGCAGAAACATTGGAAATCAGAAGGCAGTGAAGTAACATATTCAATGTGCCCAAAGAAATAAGCTGTCAACCAAGAATCCTACATTCCCAAAGCTGTCTTTCAATAACGAAGGCAAAATAAAGACATTCCCAGATAAACAAAAACTGGGAGAATGTTTTGCTGGCAGATCATCCTTACAAGCAATACTAAAGAAAATTCTTCAGGATGAAAGCAGTGATCCAGACAGTAATTTGAATCCTAAAAAACAAACAAAACAAAACCAAAAACTACTAGTAAAGGTAATTAAGTAATTTAAACAGATAGTATAAATGCATTTTCTTTTTCCTTTCTCCTCAATTGATTTAAAAACCAATTGAATAAAACAACATGTATGTAATGTATCGTTTGGTGTGTAACAAATAGAAATGTAATATATTTGTCAGTTGAGAGTGGTGGCTCACACCTGTAATTCCAGCACTTTGGGAGGCTGAGGTGGGTGGATCACCTGAAGTCAGGAGTTTGAGACCAGCCTGGCCAACATGATGAAACCCCATCTCTACTAAAAATACAAAATATTAGCTGGGTGTGGTGACAGGCACCTGTTATCCCAGCTACTCGGGAGGCTGAAGCAGGAGAATCACTTGAACCCAGGAGATGGAGGTTGCAGTGAGCCAAGATCGTGCCATTGCGCTCCAGCCTGGGCAACAAGAGTGAAACTCTGTCTCAAAAAAAAAAAAAAAAGAAAGAAATGTAATATATTTGCCAATAACAACACAAAGGAGTGGGTGGAAGCAAAGCTGTACTGTGCTAAAGAAATGACTCCAGGCCAGGTGCGATGGCTCACACCTGTAATCCCAGCACTTTGGGAGGCCAAGACAGCCGGGTCACTTGAGGTCAGGAGTTCGAGACCAGCCTGGCCAACATGGTGAGACCCCATTTTTACTAAAAATACAAAAATTAGCCAGGTGTGGGGGCACCTGTAATCCCAGATGCTCAGGAGGCTGAGATGGGAAAATCGCTTGAACTCAGGGGGCAGAGATTGCAGTGAGCTGAGATCATGCCATTGGACTTCAAATTGAGTAACAGAGTGAGACCCTGTCTCAAAATAAATAAATAAATAAATAAATAAATAAATAAAGTAAAAAAGAAATGACTCCAGATAATAACTCAAATCCAGAAAAACAAATGAAAAGAACCGGAAGTGATCAGTAAGAAGATTAATATAACAAAACCTATGAAATAAATCCTTACTGTCATTTCTTCTCTCAGCTTCTGTAAGACACATGAAAACATATATAATAATGATTAAAACAATATATTTTGGGGTTTGTAACATTTATAAATGTAATATGTATGATAATAATATCACAAAAAAGAGAAAAGGGAATAGAGCTATATAGGAATAATGTTTCTATATCTCATTGGAATTAAGTTAGCATAAACCTAAATTTGTTCCTGATGTGTTGTTGCATATAATGAGCCCTAGAATAACCACTAAGGAAATAACTAAAAATATATAGTAAAAATCATTAAAGTAATTATATGGCTGCATTAAAAACATTCATTTGAGGCATTAAATGAGTATTTAATGAATATATAATACATCAAATGAATATTTAAATCATTAAAGCTGTAAAGGAGGAATAGAGGAACAAAAAACATATGACACATAGAAAACAAAAAAGTCAAATGGCATGCATAAATCCAACTATATAAATAAAAACATTAAACGTGAATGAATTATACAATACAATCAAAAGAAAAAATCATCAGACTGGATTAAAGAAAGCAAGATCTAACTATATGCTGTGCACAGGAGAAATATTTTGATTCAAAGACACAAATAGATTGAAAGTAAAAGATTAAGAAAATATACAGCATGCAAGTAGCAACCACAAGAAAGCTGGAGTGGGTATACTACTACCAGATTAAATAGAGTTTAAAATTTAAAAACACTAGTAGAGATTTTAAAAGGATCATTATAAAATGTCAGTCCATGAGGAAGATATAACAACTATAAACATACATGTACCTAGTTACAGAGCACCAAAATATATGTGACAAAAACGGACAGAAATGAAGGGAGAAATAGGCAATTTGATAATACGTGGAGACTCCTATACTCTACTTACAATAATAAATAGAACAACTAGGCCAGAAGACGGAGAAGGAAATAGAATACTTAACACTCTAAAACTAAGAGGCATGTATGTAACATTTCCATTCAACAACACCAGAATATATATTCTTCTTAAGAGTACATGGATTCCTCTCCATGATAGACCATCTGCTAAGCCATAAAATAAACCTCAATAAGTTAAAAAGAATAGAACTAATACAAAGTATGTTCTCCCATCACAATGGAATGATGTTAAAAAGTGAAAACAGAAACTCAGGAAACTCACAATTATGTGGAAATTTTAAAAACACAATCCTAAATAACCAATAGATCAAAGAAAAAATCCAAAGGGAAATTAGACAATGCTCTGAGATGAATGAAAATGAAGACACAACATTTCCAAACTTATGAGATGCAGCTAAAATAGTGCTTAGAAGGAAGTTTATAGTTGTAAATACCTATATTAAGAAATAAGAAAGATCTTGGCCAGGCACGGTGGCTCATGCCTGGAATCCCAGCATTTTGGGAGGCCGAGGCAGGGGAATCACAAGGTCAGGAGTTTGAGACCAGCCTGGCCAAGATGGTGAAACCCCATCTCTACTAAAAATACAAAAATTAGCCAGGCACAGTGGCAGGAGCCTGTAGTCCCAGCTACTCGGGAGGCTGAGGCAGGAGAATCACTTGAACCTGGGAGGTGGAAGTTGCAGTGAGCCGAGATTGCACCACTACACTCTAGCCTGGGCGACACAGCAAGACTCCATCTCAAAAAAAAAAAAAAAAAGAAGAAAGATCTCAAATTGTAACCTCACATTCCATCTTAAGACACTAAAAAAAGAAGATCAAACTAAACCCCAAAAAAGCAGGAGGAAGGAAATATTGAATATTAGACCAGAAATCAATAAAATAGAGAATAGAAAAATTAAAAAATCACTTAAACCACAATTTGGTTTTTTGAAAGATTGACAAAACTGACAAACTTTAGCTAGATTAATCAAGGAAAAAAGAAGGAAGACTGAAGTGATCAGAATCAGAAATAAAAGAGGAAACATTATTACTGACCACATAGAAATAAAAAGCATTGTAAAGGAATACTATGAACTGCTATATGCCAATAAATTAGATATCTTAGATGAAATGGACACATTTCTGAAAAGACACAAATTACCAAAACAGACTCAAAAAGAAATAGACAATCTACATAGATCTATAACCAATAAAGAGATTGAATTAGTAGTATAAAACTACACACAAAGAAAAGCCCAGGCCCAGAGAGCTACTCTGCTAATCCTATCAAACATTTATAAAAAACAGTTAGTACCAAGGCTTCACAAACTTTTCCAAAAATAGAAGAGAACACTTCCCAACTAATTCTGTGAGGCCAATATTACCCTGATACCCAAACCAAAGACATCAAAAGAAAAGAAAGCTACAGGCCAATATCTTTTATAAATATGGACACAAAAATGCACAACAAAAAAGCAGACTCTGGAAGCATATAAAAAGAATTATATACCATGACCAAGTGAGATTTATCCCAGGAATGAAAGGTTGGTTTAACATTAAAAATGTGATATACCGTATCAATAGTAAAAAAACAAAACCACATAATTGTCTCAATAAACACAGAAAAAGCATTTGACACAAGTCAAACACGCATGTCTCTATCATAACATCTCATGTACCTCATAAATATATACACCTACTATTTAGTACCCACAAAACTTAAAAATAAAAACCTTAGGGCCAGGCACAGAGGCTCATGCCTGTTATCCCAGCACTTTGGGAGCTTGAGACAGGAGGATCGCTTGAGCTCAGGAGTTCAAGACCAGCCTGGGCAAAATAGTGAGACTCTGTCTCTACAAAAAATAAAAACCAGGCATGGTGGCATGTGCCTGTGGTTCCAGCTACTCAGGAGTCTGAGGCGGGAGGATCGTTTGAGCCTAGGAGGCTGAGCCTGCAGTGAGCCGTGATCGTGACACTGCACTCCAGCCTGGGCAACAGAGCGAGACCCTGTCTTAGAAAAAAAAAAAAAGGTCCAACACCCTTTTATAATAAAAACACTAAAAGACTGGGAATAGAAGGCAACTAAACCTGATAAAGAGCATCTACAAAAAACCACAATTAACATCATGGTGAAAGACTATGTGCTTTGCTTTCCTCCTGAGATCAGGAACAAGATAAAAATGCCTACTTTTACCACATCTATTCAACATTGTACTGGAGATTTTAGCCAGAGCAATTAGGCAATAACAAGAAATAAAAGGCGTCCAGGTTGGATAGGGAGTGAAACTATCTTTATTCACAGATCTTATATATATTAATAGAAACCCTAAGGAATCTACTAAAGAACTATTAGAACTAATAATTGAATTCAGCATGGTTACAGGATACAAAATAAGAAAAAGATCAACTGTATTTTTATATACTTGCATTGAACAATCCAAAAATGAAATTAAAAACAATTTTGTCAGGCACGGTGGGACATGCTTGTAATTCCAGTGCTTTGGAAGGCTGAGACAAAGAACTGTTTCTGGCCAGGAGTTTAAGATCAGCATAGACATTTTAGCAAGATCCCATCTCTACAAAAATAAATAAATAAATGCACAAAAAATTAGCCAGATGTAGTGGCATGTGCCTGTAGTTTGGGCTACTTAGGAGGCCGAAGTGGGATGATTGCTTGAGCCCAGGAGGTTGAGGCTACAGTGAGCTATCACCACGGTACTGCACTCCAGCCTGGGTAATAGAGCAAGACCCTGTCTGAAAATGAACAAACAAACAAAACAATTTCAGTTAGCATAGCATCAAAAATAACACTCAGGAATAAATTTAACAAAACAAGTGCAAAACCTACACTCTGAAAACTAGAAAATATTTTTGAAGGAAATTCAAGATCTAAATAAGACAATGTTGTTAAGGTGACAATATTTCCCAAATTTATCTATAGATTCAATGCCTACCTGAATCCACATCTGAATCCCAGTAGACTTCATTGTAGAAATTAACAAGCTGATTCTAAAATTCATATGGAATTGCAAGGGACTCAGAATAGAACAATTTTGAAAAAAAAGAACAACGTAAAAAGACTCAAATTTCCTAATTTCAAAACTTACTACAAAACAACATTAATCAGCTAGGCACAATGGCTCACATCTGTAGTCCTAGCATTTTGGGAGGCTGAAGTGGGAGGATTGCTTGAGCCCAGGAGTTCAAGATAAGCCTGGGCTGTCGTGAGACCCTGTCTCTATAAAAAATACAAAAATTAGCTGAGTGCTGTGGTGCACACATATGATCCCAGCTACTTGGAGGGTGAGGTGGGAGGATTGCTTGAGCCCAGGAGGCTGAGGCTGCAGTGAGCTGTGTTTGCATCACTGCACTCCAGCCTGGGTGACAGGATGGGACCCTGCCTCAAAACAAAACAAAACCCAACATTAATCAAGACAGTGTGGCACTGAGAGAAGGATAGACATCGGGATCAATAGAATAGAACTGAGGGTCCATAAATAAATATGTCTATTGCCAACTGATTTTTGAAAAGAGTGCCAAGATCATTTAATGGGGAAAGAATAATCTTTTTAACAAATGGTTCTGGGACAATTGCATAGTCACATGCAAAAGAATAAACTTGGATGCTAACTTCACACCATATACAAAAATTAACTCAAAATGGATCAAAGATCTAAATGTAAAAGCTAAACCTATAAAACTCTCAGGCAGGTATGTTGTCTCATGCCTGTAATCCCAACACTTTGGGAGGCCAAGGTGGGAGGATTGCATGAGGCCAGCAGTTCAAGACCAGGCTGGGAAACATAGTGAGACCCCTGCTCTACAAAAACAAAACAAACAAACAAAAAAATTAACTAGCTGGGCATGGTGGTACATACCCGTAGTCGTAGCTACTCAGGAAGCTGAGGTGAGAGGATCACTCGAGTCCAATAGTTCGAGGTGGCAGTGAGCTATGATCATGTTTTCCAGCCTAGGCAACAAAGCAAGATCCCATCTGTTAAAAAAACAAACAAACAAAAAACTCTCAGAAGAAAACATAGGGGTAAATCTTCACGACTTTGATTTGACAACGGATTCTTATATATGGCACCAAATTGTGACCAATAAAAGAAAAAATAGATTAGACTTCATTAAAATGAAAAACTTTTGTGCTTCAAAGGACACCATCAAGAAAATTAAAATACCCACAGAATGGAGGAACATATTTGCAAATAATATGTCTGATAATGGACTTGTACTGGAATGTATAAAGAATTCCTCCAGTTCAATAATAAAAAGATATTCCAATTATAAAATGGGCAACAAATCTAAACAGACATTTTCCAAAGACGATATATGAATGGCCAATGAGCACTTAGAAACATACTCAACATCATTAGTCAGCAGGGGAATGCAAATCAAATCACAATAAGATACCACTTCACACCCACAAGGATGTCTAGAATCAAAAGTCCAGAGAAGAGCAGGTATTGGTGAGGATCTAGAGAAACCAGAATTCTCAAATGCTGCTCATTGGCATGTAAAATGGTATAGCCACTTTGGAAAACAGTCTGGCAGTTTTCTCAAACAATTACACAGAGAGTTACCATATAACTAAGAAATTTCACCTCTACATATATACACAAGAGAAATGAAAACCTGTGTCTAGACAAACATACAAATTTTTATAGCAGCACTATTCATAGTAGTCAGAAGGTAGACACAACCCAGATTTCTATCAACTGATGAATGAATAAATAAAATGTGGTATATCCATACAGAGGAATATTATTTGGCCACAAAAAGGAATGAAGTACATGCTACAACATGGATGAATATTGAAAACATTATGCTAAGTGAAAGATGCCAGTCTTAAAAGACTGCATATGGTGTATGACTCCATTTATACGAAATGTTCACAGTAAGGAAATTTACAGTGATAGAAAGTAGATTAGTGGTTGCTTAGGGCTGGAAGGGATGGAGTATAGGGAGGTGATAATTAAGGGTACAGGGTTTCTTTTTGATGTGATGAAAATATTCTAAAATTAATGGTGGTGATTGTTGCATATGTCTGTAAATATACTAAAACCATTAAAGTGTATCCTTTTAAATGGGTGAATTGTATGGTATATGTATATCTCAATAAAGATGTCTTAAAAAAGCCAGCTGGTTGCGGTGACTCACGCCTGTAATCCCAGCACTTTGGGAGGCCGAGGTGGGCAGATCACAAGGTCAAGAGATCAACACCATCCTGGCCAACATGGTGAAACCCCGTCTCTACTAAAAATACAAAAAATTAGCTGGGCATGGTGATGCATCCTTGTAGTCCCAGCTACTCGGGAGGCTGAGGCAGGAAGATCGCTTGAACCAAGGAGGTGGAGGTTGCAGTGAGCCGAGATCGCGCCACTGCACTCCAGCCTGGAGACAGAGCGAGACCCTGTCTCAGAAAAAAAAAAAAAAAAAAAAAAAACAACCAGCTTCCTGACTCAAGGCAGGATCAGCACTGTGGTCCAATTCACACTTCAGAGGTTCCTGAGTGGTCAGACTGCTCAGGCTGAGACCACATCCTTGCCTAGCTCCTTTTCCCTGTGTTATCTAGCTTCCTCATTCCCTCTCTTCTGACAGTGTGGCTTTAACAAATCACATGCCCTCAATAATTCCATCTCAGGTTCCGCTTCCAGGGAACTTGACATAAGATGATTGGTATTGAAATCAGTTCTAGGAAGCAGACTCTAAGAATGGAAATTGCCACGACATTCACCTGGGGTGAACTAGGATGGAATATACAGATGGAATACACAGGCTCATATCACCTCTCTGGCATTTGAGAGTACAGGAGTGTATCAGGTATCTATTGCTATGTAACAAATCACCCCTAAACATAATGGCCTAAAAATGGTAATTTATTATTTCTGACAATTCCATCATGAATTCTGTTCCACTGATTGTCATGGCATGGGTTGATTGGCTAATTCTTCTACTCCACATGGTATAGACTGGGGTAGGCGATGGGCTGGTAGATCAGCTGGGCTCAGCTGAAGTCAGTAGTCTATTTTCTTTTTTAAAATAGCCTGCTTGCTTGCTCTTTCTTTCTTTCTCTCTCTTTCCTTCTTTCTCCTTCCTTCCTTTTTCCTTCCTTCCTTCCTCTTTCTTTCCTTCTCCTTCCTTCCTTCTATCGTTCCTTCGTTCCTTCCCTCCTTCTTCCTTCTTCTCCCTTTCTTTTCTCTCTCTCTCTCTCTCTCTCACAGTGGTGTGATCATAGCCCACTGCAGCCTTGAACTCCTGGGTTCAAATAATCCTCCTGCCTCAGCCTCCCAAATAGCTGGGACTACAAGCATGTGCCACCATGCCCAGTTAATTAAAAAAAAAATTTTTTTTTTTTTTTAGATGGAGTCTCACTCTGCCACCCAGGCTGGAGAGCAGTGGCGCGATCTCGGCTCACTGCAACCTCCACCTGCTGGGTTCAAGTGATTCTCCCGCTTCAGCCTCCCGAGTAGCTGGGACTACAGGCAGCCACCACCACGCCTGGGTAATTTTTTTCGTATTTTTAGTAGAGATGGGGTTTCACCATGTTGGTCAGGCTGGTCTCAAACTCCTGACCTCAAATGATCTGCCAGCCTTGGCCTCCCAAAGTGTTGGGATTACAGGTGTGAGCCACCACGTCTGGCCTAAAAAAAATTTGTAGAGAAGGGTTGTCTCACTTTGTTGCTCAGGTCCTGGCCTCAAGTAATCCTCCCACATCAGCCTACAAAAGAGTTGGGATTACAGGTGTGAGCCATTACACCTGGCCAAAACACAGACGTGTTTTTAAAAAAACACAATTGGAGTAAATGATACACATTGTTTTACACTGGCTTTTCCATTTAATAATATGGCTTGACAATCATTCCCTGCTACTTCCTTTCTTTTTCCCTGCTGCATAGTATCCCAGAGTTGTATCATACTTTATTTAACCAGTCTCTTAGTCTTATAGTGAACATCTTTACATAAGTCACTGAGCATGTGCACATGAGCCTGAGTAGACCAGGAGGACAAAGTCTTTAAGATGGAACTGTAGAGTCAAGGGTAAGTGCTTATTACATTATGATAAATGTTGCCAAATGGTTCCTCCTAGAGTCTGAGCCTCAGTTTTCTCATCTGCAAAGTAGGTTTTAATAAAAGTAACTACTCCAAAGTGATGTTGCAAGGTTTCCACTCAATAATCCATGCCAGTAACATAAGGCAAGAAGATTCCACCCACACAGATGCCAAAAAGAAGATGGATCTTAAGTAAGGCCACCCTTAGAGAAGCTAACGGTTAGAAAAACCTCAGGAAAATTGACCAGTCTGGGAGTTTACTATGGAAACCAAGAGTCACTGGGTCATCCACATCAACAATGAAATCACCTGGGATGATTGCAGAAATACTGTCAAGCAGGAACTAAATTCTTCCTGGAATGTGGATGAGTGAGAATAAGGAGGGAAGGTGATACAAGCCAGTGGAACCAGTCTCTAAGGAGGAGGTGTTTTTACACAAAGGTGGAAAGGTTTGGGTTAAAAAGAGCGCTGGCCTTTCCTCTAGGATGAAGAATGAAAATGAATTCCCCACACTCAAGGTGCTACAGCAGAAGAGGGTTGCAGTTAAGGCCAAGAGATGAAAGAGGTTGAGGCTAGGAAGACTGGCTTAGCAGAGAATGTTCCAGAGATGCAACTCATTGGTTCCATACAGAGTTCTGAGGGCTAGTCCTGACATAGGTTTGGGAAGGGTGGGAACACTAGGAGGGTGGAGAGAGAGAGTGGAAGGACAGCGACAGCACAGCTCTGGCAAATGAGAGGAGGTCTCCACGGCCGGAAAGGCGCTAGTGTCAGGAGGGGTGATTTATTTCTCTTATTGTTCTTTTCAAGTTTTTTCAGTAGTGCTGAAGAGCATGTGAAATCTGTTAAGAGAAGCCAGCGAGACAGCTGTAGCCATAGCTGCAAATAAATCTCCCCAGTTTACGGTGAGTTTTTCCCGAAGCTTTCAATTTCCCACTAACTTCCTGATAACCATTATGAAAAAAAACAGTAAAGAGTCAAATTTAAGAACAGGAAGAAATAGATAAAACTATTAAGATGAAAAGCTATGTTTCTAAGGGGAAAAAGGAAAAAAATAAAAAGAGGAAGGAAAGAATCATGGTTCAAACGCATGAAACAAATTCAAAACAGAAAAACCAGAAGCTTAATCATTCATCTGGGAAAGTTAATGGCACAGTTTAAGTACAAAATTATTTTTAAAAGAATTTAAAATCATATAAAATATGAAAATGAACACCTACAAAAAGTACTAAAATGACCTTTAAATAAATCCCAAAGCCAGTATGCCATGCTCAGTTAATAAAAGGGAATAAAAGGCAAAGAGCAGAAATTATATAATAAATAAAAATAAAGAAGCTAAATATGAAGTTCTTTAAATGGCCTATAAAAACTAAGCTAAATAATTTAAAATGTAAAGAATTTTTTAAAAAGATGGAAACAAAACTAGAAGATCAAAAATATTGAAGATAAAATAGTGATTGCTACTGAAGTATAGCAGGGTGAAAAAAGAAAAAGATTAAAGAAAGAAAAACAGCCCCCCAAAAACATTAAAAATAAAACAAAATGCTAGAAATAATTGTATGCAATTGTTCAAATTGCATACAAAATAAAAAGTTTAGGAAGAAAACATTCAAAACAGAAATAAGAAAAGATTGGAAAGATAAAATTAGAAAATAGCAAAACTTGAAAGGTGAATAAATAATATAATACAATAAGTAAGAATAAAAAAATACTAAGACAACACAAAGGTACAAAGGCAAAAATACTTCAGATTAAATCCTTAATAAGGTACAAAATACACATGAAAAATAGTTAGAGGTGAGTGTTTAAGAAGGAATTTAGGGTTGCAGCAGCCATGATAGGGAACTGAAAGGAGGTCCTGGATGGGGGCAGAGAAAGGGAGCAGGACCCCAGCCCCCACCCCCCAGTGGGAGCCCCTGGAAAGCTTCTTCAGGAAACGAACCACGCTGCAATAATAAGCAGCTGGCAGCCCAAATCTGTCAAAGCAACAGAGACTGCCAGGAGGCCCCCTCACCCCTTGCATGTGCCCAGCGGCAGCTGCAGCAGTCAATAATCTCTATGGATGACAGGCACCTTTTCACTCTGAGAGTCACAAGTAGTACAGGACCTGTAAATACATGCACCAACTTGAAGACACACTAATTCCTCCTTCATAGCTTCATGCTCTTAGGTAAGTTTCCTAACTTCTCGAAGCCTCAAGTTTCTCATCAGAAAAACAGGAATAATTACACCTATCTTATAAGGCTATTTTGAAGACTCCACAAGATAAAGCTTACAAATTATGTTACCAACCATGAATGAATGACAGCCTTTATTATTTATATTATTCACTTGCTAGAAGAAAAAATGTTCTTTTTTATTACAGCTATACAGAAAAAAAGACAAAATATTTTTAAGGTGTTAGGATTTTCTTGAGGGGGAACCAAAAAGGCTCAACTGGGATATCTTTTTTTTTTTTGGCTTAAAACACCACAAATTTATTATTCTACAGTTCTGGAGCTCAGAATGTTTAAAGTCAAGGTGGCAACAGAGCTGTGTTCCTGTTGAAGACTCAAGGGGAGAATCTATTTCCTTGTCTCTTCCAGCTTTCAAGGCCACCTGCATTCCTTGGTTTGTGACCCCTTGCCCCCATCTTCAAAGTCAGCAGCATCTTCAACCCTCCCCTTCCCTTTCTTTCTCTTCCATGACTCCCATTTCCATGATCACATCTCCTTCTGAATCTATCTTTCCGAATCTGAAAAAAGACTTTTGCGATTATATCAGGCCCACTTGGATAATCCAGGATAATCTTCCCATTTCAAAATCCTTAATTTATTCACATCTGCAAAGTCTCTTTGGCATGTAAGGCGACACATTCACAGGTTACAAGGATTAGGATATAGACATCTTTAGGGTATCATTATTCTGCCTACCACATCCCCTGAAAGGATTAGCCTAGTATCCACTGAAATGTGCGTAGGTTTAAGCCCTAACTCTTAGTAGGGGCAAATTATTCAGATCTGGCTCTGAAGACCATCTAGACATCAGACCTCTGCAGTTAAGATTGTTGCTCCAGTTCCTTGATCCTTATGCAAAAGGGGCCCAGCACTGAGTCCGGTGGCAAACAGAATCTTCCTCAAAAAGCGCCAGGGGGAGGAGGACTGGAGGCCCAGTGGTTTGTGGTGAAAGCCAAGGGGGCAATGTACCCTAGACATGTTACCATCCCTGCTCGACAGGAAGTCACAAGGAAGGTAAAAAAGGAAGGAAAACTGGTCAGAAGGAGAAAGAACTCAACCAGCTTTCTACACTTTCTCAGCTCCATTTGAATAGGCTGCATGTGTGTGCGTGTGTGTATGGTGAAATTCACATAACATAAAATTCACCATCTCAATTATTTTAAAGTATACAGTTCAGTGCTGTTAGTACCTTCAAAATGCTGTGCAACCACCACCACTATCTAGTTCCAGAACATTTTCATCACAACTCCCTATAAAATCCCTGTATCCACTAAGCTGTCACTCCCCATTCCCCACTCCTTCCAACCCCTAGCCACCATTAATCTTCCTTCTGTCTCTTTGGAATGTCATATTCTGAATATTTCATATAAATTGAATTACACAACATGTGGCTTTGTGTCTGATTTCTTTCACTTAGCCTACTGTTTTCAAGGTCCATCCTTGTCATAGCTCGAATCCGTACTTTATCACCTCTTATGGCCTAAGGATATTCCATTGTATGGATATAGTGAATTTTGTTTATCCATTCATTAGTTGATGAACATTTGGGTTGTTTCTACCTTTTGGCTATTGTGAATAGTGCTGCTTATAAATATTTGTGTATAATTTTTCATTTGAGTACCGGATTTCATTTCGTTTGAGAATATAACTAGAAGTGGAATTGCTGGGCCATATGGTAAACCTATGTTTAATAGACCATCTTTAAAAAATACTACATAAATAAAACAATTTTTTAAAACTATTATTATATTCTATCAGTAAGAGAGAGCTCTCAAGCAACCATGAGAAAGGAAAGGAAAGAGAAAAAAACAAAACAAAACATGCATTAGGATACAGATTCCGTTGCTGTAAAAGAAACCAAAGTAACAATGGCCTGGACAAAATGTTAGTTTATCTTTCAATTAGGCAACAGTCATGAGGTGAGGGCCACTTCCTTCTGTCTTCAACATGCAGCTCCCAAAATGGCTCCTCCAGTCCCTACTACACTTAAGGTGACCAACCCATCGGTTTGCCTGAGACTTTACCAGTTTTATTGCAGAAACTCCTGCATCAGGAACCCATATAAACCGAGACACTCCAACCTATATCACTCCAGCTAACTGGAGAGGGAGAAGAGAAAGTGAAGTAGAAATCATATTTTCCCTTTAAAGAGAAGACCTGGAGGTATATTTACTCTTTCTGTTCTTATCTCATTAGCCAACAGTCCCACGAGCACATCTATTTATAAGGAAGGCTTGGAAATGTAATGTGGAGCTGGACAACTATGGGCCCAGATAAAAATTGAGGATTCATGACTAAAGAAGGGGGAGAATGGCTAGGCAGAGACAACTAGCTGTCTCTGCCAACACACGTGGTAAAGAAAGGTACCAGGACATGATACAAGTAGGGAGAGATGTGCAAGGAAAAAATGCGGTATGTCACATGTGGTATGTCATTATTTGGCTTATAAGTTTGGTTGTTAAGTGGTTATTTCTTCTTTGGATACTTATGATTCACCAGTTGGTAGTAGTGCCATATTAAACAGATGTCCCTTCCTTCCTTCCTTCCTTCCTTCCTTCCTCCCTCTTTCCGTCTTCCTTTTTAATAAGGAACATGACTTTATCAGTCAGGATCCTGGCAGTAGTAGCATGGGTAAGAGATAACTGAGGAGAATGGAATGAAGGGACTGTATACAGGGGAAGGGAAACCACAGGGATGGTGCAATACTCCAGGGCTAGCAACCAGGTAGAACCATTACCACCCCTTCTCTGAAAGGAAGGAGGGGTTATGGGAGCTTGGAAGGAGCAGCTGTGGTTGTTCAGAGGGCCACCCAGCAGGGGCTGTGGCCTCCACTAGAGGAATAAAGTTAACCCAAGGCCCAGCAGGGAAAGAAAGAGCCCTGGGAATAAACATTCACCTCTCTCTCCTTCCCTCCAATCTCCTGCCCGACAGGAGGATCAGCCTCTTGGAGCACAGAGAAAGGAGAAGGGCCAATCTGCAGGGGCAGGTACAAAATAGCCAGCAAATCAACTTTTCATTAAAACAGTCCTACTGTACAGTTAATAACTTAAATGAATTAATAATTACATAGTTACCTTACCTTTGAAATTAGCCTTAGTATTGTTGATTATAACTTCACTGAATCCAGGCCGGGCACAGTGGCTCACGCCTGTAATCCCACGATTTTGGGAGGCCAAGGTGGGCGGATCACTTGAGGTCAGGGGTACGAGACCAGCCTGGCCAACATGGTGAAACCCCATCTCTACTAAAAACACCAAAAAAAAAAAATTAGACAGGCGTGGTGGTGTATGCCTGTAATCCTTGGTACTTGGGAGGCTGAGGTGGGAGGATTGCTTGAACCCGGGAGGCAGAGGTTGAAGTGAGCCGAGATCGCATCGCTGCATACTCCAGCCTGGGCAACAGAGCAAGACTCCGTCTCAAAAACAAACAAAAAACGTTTCACTGAATCCTGGTCTCATATAGATATCCAATTCCCACCGCAGCTCACCTTGAATCTGATTTTGAAACCTGATCTAGGACTCCTGCTTATCCACCAGATTCACTTTGTAGGTTTCCGTCTCTGTTTTCAGTAGGGTATTTTACCATATTATGAAATACATTTTGTTTATCCCTGCAATTATTCCTTTGAGGTAGCTTATTTGATAGCAATGCACTCCCCCTTCCAATAAAAACAAACAAGCCAAACAAAACAAGCCATCTTTTTGAGTGTGCATTTATCTGGGGCTTCCAGTGAGATGTTTTAAATAGGTTCCATGCTACCAGTAGGTTATTAATCTTAAAAAAACTACCTTTCATTGTAAAGAAGGCATATAAATCAGTAAGACCAGCACTATCTCCCTAACTAATCAATGGACAAGGATATAAATTTTTTAAAAAAGGTAAGAAATACTCAGCTTTACTTGTAATCTAAGAAAATCAGTTTTAAAACCAACCAGGTACAAATTTGTTTACTAGAAAATTCAGGGAGAATGAAAGGATTTAGTATTTCAAAATATTATGCAGCACACAAGAACTGAAGGCACATGCTTCTTGAAGGTCGTACTAAGAGGATACAGAACTTGGATAAATTATTTTTGTGGTGAGTTAAAGATATAATTGGCACCGTCAAGCTCAAAAACCCATGGAAATAGACTGTTGTGGCCCACAGAAGTAAGCACAGCCACTTTGGGAATGTCCCACAAAGAGCATCTATGAGTAAGGCCACTGTGTGAAAATGGGGTGATACGTTGGCATGGGTTGCATCCTGAATCTCCTATTTTTCACAGCTCACAGCCAATCCATTGGCAAAGCCTTTAAAATACATCTATAATCTAATCATCTCTCACCACCTCCAGTGCTACCAATATCTCTCACCTGGACCAGTAGCCTCCTAACTGGACCCCCAACTCCTGCTCTTGTCCCAAAGAGGATTCTGTTCAAACACATCAGCTCATTATCTGAAAGCCTTCCAGTGGCTTCCCATTTTGCTGAGACTAGAAACCAGAGGGCTTGCAGTGTCTATAAGGACTGACACTGGCCTTCTGTGGCCTGTTGACCTCATTCCCCTTCACTCACCCTCCTGCAGCCACTCTGGTCTCCATGGGGCATGCCAGGCACACTCCTGCCTTACAGCATGGGCTGGCCCCTCTGCCAGGAATGCTCTTTCCACAGTTACCCACATGGCTTGTTCTCTCACATCCTCAGGTCTCTGCCCAGAGGTCCACCTTCTCACCTAGGAGCCTGTTCTTAGCTTTATTTTTCTTCATAGCACTTTTTACCTTCTGACATTCTGTGCAATAGACTAATTTACTTTTTGCCATATCCCTACTAGCTTCTAAGTTCCAGGAGGGGAAGATTTTTTTCTGTTTTATTAATTATGGCATACCTAGTGCCTAGAAACAAGGCCAAGCACATAGTAGGTGTTCAGTAAGTCTATACCTATTTCTCCACTATATCTGAGAAATACTAAATTAAGCTGTAAGTATCCTTGGACTGGACTCGCATCGGAACTAAAACAGCTTTCCTATCAGTCTCCTATCTCATGGATAGTGTCATCATCTACTCCATGGCTCAAGCCAGAAAGCTGGGAATCATCCTGGATTCCTCCTATACTTTCAGCTCCTCTCTAAGCATCACCAAGTCCTGATGATTGTTCCTCATTGTTTTCCAGTCCCTTCTATGTCCTTCCACCCTGACTGCCACTAGTCTGGATTAAGCCACTATCATCTCCCCTCTAGATTAAGAAAAGTCTCCCAACTCATCTCCCTGCTGCTCTCACCTCTTCCAATTTATAGTTTATGATGTAGTTAATCAAAGGGATATTTCAGAATGCAGATATGCACAGAGATGCTTAAGCTCCCTCAATGGTTGCCCTTTACCTTAAGCATATGGTTCATATTCCTTAACATGGCTTAAAAAACCCTTTCCATCTGGGCACCATCTAACTCTTTAGCCTCTTTTCTGTAGGCCTACATGCTCTTCCCATGGTATTAAATACTCTCTACATCTCCTCTTTGCCTGGTTTACAGATTTGGTGTCACTTCTTCCAGAAGGCTGGAGCTTCGACAGAACACTGTACTTCCCTATCATAGCATCCACCACCCACTTTGTCGACTACTCCCACACCCCACCTCACTTACTCACCCTATTCTGTGAGTCCTGCAAGAACGATAATGAAGGCTTGGTGCTCAGCCCAGTCTCAGGGAGTGAGAGATGGCATTGGAGCTGTGTCTCAAAGGCAAGCAGGAATTAGGCTTTGGAGAAGGGACGGGTATTCTGGGTTCTCAGTAAAGCATGAGAAAAATCATGAAATCAAGAAACAGCAGCACAGGGATGCAGAAGTACAGCTATGTTCACATTAATCAAGGTTAATATGAGCAGAGGAGGAACAAGTGGGGAGAGGGACAGAGGAGCTCAAAAGCCATCCAGGGTCTTTAGATTGTTCTTTCCAGCCACTGAAGGGTTTTTGCTATGGTCAGATTACACTTCAGGAGGACCACTCTGGTAGTTTTGAGGATGACACATAGGAGGTCAGGGGAGCAGTGAGGGGATTCCACTTCCCTAGAGTACATCATGCATGGTGACTATGTCCTCTAATCTTCTTTGTCATTGGTTGTAACAGCCAAAACAAGCTTTCGGTTTCAATAATAAGCCAATAATATGCTTAAGTTTTTATGGAGGTGAGAAAATAGTCATAGTAATTTTTCTGTTGGAGAAATATTTAAGGTAATCTCTGAATTACTTCATTTTTCATGATACTTCCCCAGTTTTCCAAGGTTAGGTTTTCTACAGCTCTTGTTAAACCAGGAACTAGAAGGATGAAACTCAAAGAATGGATAAAATCAGTTTTAATTTATTGGGGCTTTGTGATAAGAAATGGGAAGAATGCCTCTCTGACTTTAGGCAAATAAGATAGAGTTCAGAAAAACTCTAGACCAAAATAATCTATCAGACTTAAAAAAATTCATTGATGGTTTTCACCATGAATTTTCTTAACACAATCTCACTTTTATTAACCCCTTGATCTTACCAGTTCAACTGTGAGCTCCTGGATAGTTTAAGAGTTATGACTCGTTGTACCTTACATACATGTTTCATATTTCACAAAGTGAACCATCTCTTTCTTGATCTATTTGGATAATTTTTCTTATTCTTCAAAGGAACATGCTGTACTACTTTGCTATTTTTAAATCAATTTTATAAATACTGTGATGGAATATGTAGGCAAAATATGCATAACTAAACAACCTCTTTTCTTTCATTAAAATATTTTCATATCTGCCTATCTATCTAATGTATGTTATTTTATCTAACCCTATGTGGTAGGTGTTAGTGGAATAATTTTATCTTTGAGAAAACCAAGCCCCAATCAAATTAGATAATGTGCTCAATCATCCAGTAAGTGACAAAGCTAGGGCACAAATCAGGGCTTGTGAGTCAAGCCTTGTTCTTTCCATTGTGCAATTGCCTCTCCTTGTGTCTATTATTCTACTAGTGCAATTAAAAGCCTACAGCAACACCATGAATAGCACCAAAAGAAAGACCCCTCACCCCCAGGAAAGATCTTAAAGGCTAAAAGGACTCTGTGGGAGATAAACCTGATGACAAAAGTAGAGATCTGAGGGGGCAAGACCCAGAAGCACAGCTGATTGTGGGTATTTTGAGATACAGATGAGAAAGCTTTGCAGAGTCTTTGAAACACCTCTCATATCCTACTATTATAGTCCACACCTAAGGCAGAGCCATTATGTTGGATTTATGTTTATTTCACAGGTCATCATCACTTTACTGCCTGTTTTACTCTTATTTTAGATCTATAAGCCCTTCGATACTTGATTAGAAGACAGCGATATGAAAAATAAAATGAGTTATTTAAAAATTCTTAATTTTCTTTGAGTACCTTTATGGTTTTTTTTTTTTTCCTAGTTTCTCTGACCTTCTGGTATAAAGTGTGAGGTAGGGATTCAACTTCACCTGTTTTCACATGACTACTCAATTTGTGTTGTGGGACTATTTGTCCTATTTGTAGCCACCCAGTGTCATTTGAATCATATTTCTATACTTGTGGATGTTCTAAAATTGTATTCTGTCTCATCAAAGTAAGGCAGATACAAAGTCAATTCCCCAGCTTCTCTTGTGGCTCTGAAGAAGGTGCATGACCTAGGTTTCATCAACTAGATATGCATTCATGAAATCTTGATTTGGGAAAAAACATCATGAGAAGGCAGGTACTACCAAACATAGTTCCTGAAAAGGGTGATGAAGCACAGCAGAAAAATATGGAGAAGTTAGCAACAGCAACAGCACAACTATGGTGTGAAGTATGTTGCCAGCACCAGAATGCTGCAGTCATTCCTTTGAATAGTTGGACAGGCTAATTCAGTTTCCAAATGCTTCACCTCAAAGCCTAACTCTCTGGCCCATCTGGAAAATTTGTAATCTATTAATAATGTTTAATATACTTATTTTCTGTTAAAACTGTCCCAGATTTTATCCTGTAATTGCAAATTAGAACCTATTAATATGTGTACTGACACCATTTATTGAATAATTTATCTTTTCCTCCACTGAGATGAATTGCACTTTTGGTGGACTTCTATTAGTTTCTGATACTGTTTCTGGAAAGATAGTATCAGGAACCAGATTTACCTTCCTGTATGAAACGACAAACAAACAGAAAAACTAGACAAAATATGTGAAACAATGGGTTTCAGACATGACATCAAGTGGGGCAGGACAGTGATCCCTAAGAAAGGCGAAGCAAATAAAGTGAGCCCTATGATTACCCAAGCTTACTTTCTTTTTGTTTTTTTTTTCCCTCCCTTCCTCAGATCCTCAGTTCCATCATGGAGCAATTTACTTTCTTGAGAGAGTTTTCAGGCCACAGTGTAGTATGCAGGAACTCAGGCAAGACCTGGAGGTCTCTCTGAATTGAATAGAGTTGGGAGATTGGGAAGTCTAAGGCACCTAGAGTTCACACACACAGTGGCACAGGGGAAAGAGTTGCACAAAGAGAAAGTTCTAGATTCTGTAAAAGATTCACCTTGTCATCAGCTAAATACTGATCACAGTATGCAAGTAAACTACTCAAAGCTAGAGACATAACTGTCTCAATGGAATGTAGTCAGCAGAGCTCACAGAAGGCTAGGAATAGTCCGTGGTTATACCAGGCAGAGTGAAAAACATCATAACTCAGGGGGCGTTGGGTAGAGTCCTCTGAAGGGAAAAACAAGCCCTAAACTAATTGCCTCAACAGCATGGTAAAGTTAGCCCTATTGTAATAGCTGCTTGTCCCAGTTAACAAAGTGAAAAAGAAGTCTCAAAAGGATCAAACTGTTTTTACATAACTTAGCTGCATCTCATAACAAAGCTCAGTAATATTTGAAGGAATATAAGAATATCCAGCACCCAGCAGAGTGAAATTCACAATATCTGGCATCTGATCAAAAATTATGAGACATACTATGCAAAATGTGGAGGAAAAAAGATCAGTCAATTGAAACAGACCAAGAAATGTCAAAGAGGGTAGAATTAGTAGACATGGGTATAAAAACAATTATTATAAATATATCTTATATGATCAAGAAGATAGAGGAAAGCATGAGCATATGAAGGAGAGACAAGGAAAATGACCCAAACCGTACTTCTATAGATGACAAAAACCAATGTCTGTAATGAAAAATACCAAGGAAGGGATTAGCAGCAGATTAGACATTATAGAAGAAAAAAATTAGGAAACTTGAAGCCAGAGCAACAAAAAATAATCCAAAATAAAACACGTAGGGTAAAAAGACTGAAAGATAATTTAACAGAACATCAAAGAGCTGTGGGACAACTTCAAATGGTCTAATCTATATCCAATATGAGTAACAAAAGGAAATGAGAGAGGAGAAAACAAACAATATTAAAGAACCCAAAGATTTTCAAATCATTTGAAAATAAAAAACCTACAGGTCCAAGAAAATCAATAATTTCAAGCATAAAAGCATGAATAAGACTATCTCTAGGCATATATAAGCAAATTGCCTAAACTCACCAGCACACATACACTACAATAAATATTAAAGAAAGTCCTTCAGGCAGAAGGAAAAGGACACCAGATAGAAATCTGGATCTACGTAAAGGAATGAAAAACATCACAAATGGTAACTACATGGATAAATAGATAAGACTTTTTCTCATTATCTTATTCTCTTAATAGACAATTGACTTTAAACAAAAATAATAAAAATGTATTTTGGAGTTTATGACATTTGTGAAAGTAAAATGCAAAACAAGTATATCATAAAGGACTGAAAATGGCAGAGTAAGGAAGTTCAAGACTGTGTCTGTCTTCTAAAGTAATGATTAAGTTAGTGAGAGCTGTCATAATCAACTTTTACAGAAATCTGGAACATAATAAAAAACTTAACAACCAGGGGATGCTAAATGAAGAAAGAAGCAGCTACATTTTAGTAAGGGAGCATTGTAGCATTTTAACTTACCCGCCTACAAAATCCACTCTCCAGATCATCAGCAGCAGCCACTAAAGAAGTCTTAACACATTTTAAAAGATTGAAATTATATAAGATATCTTTTTGACCACAGTAGAATTAAACCAGAAATCATTAACAGAAAGAAGACTAGAAAATTCACAAAGTATAAATTAAACAACACAGTCTTAACTAATGAGTCAAAGAAGAATCACAAGGGAAGTTAGAATATATCTTGAGGCAAAGGAAAATAAAAACACAACATAACAAAACTTATGAGATCCAGCAAAAACAGTGCTCAGAGGGAAATTCATACCTGAAACATGGCATTAAAAAAAAGACAAAGATCTTAAATCAATAATTTAACTGTATACCTTAGGAAACTAGTAAAAGGAGAACAAAGTCCAAAGCTAGGAAATGAAGGAAGTAATAAAAATTGAAGATAAATGCAACAGAGATTAGAAAAATAATAGAGTTAATGACCCCCAAAGTTGATTCTTTCAATATCAACAAAATTGACAAACATTTAGCTAGACTGATCAAGAAAAAAAGAGAAAAGTCTCAAATTACTAAAATTGGAAATGAAAGTGGAGATATTACTATGAACCTTATAACAATAAAAATATTATAAGAGAATACTATGAACAATTGTATACCAACAAATTAGATAACATAGATGAAATGGAAAATTCCTAAAAACATACAAACCACTAAAACTCATGAAGAAGAAATAGAATATCTGAACAGATCTATGAGTGAAGAGACTGTAATCTCTTAATCAGTAATCAAAAACCTCCCAGCAAAGAAAACTACAAGACTATATGGCATCAATGGTGAATTCTATCTGGTTTCTTTAAGTATATTGTCTTGCTTTGTCTTGTTTTTTCTTTTCAGGTATTTGTGCCCTGTCTTTGAATGCCAAGCATTTAAAATTCTTTTCTACTATGGGTATGTATGTGCCCAGGTTTTTCTCTAGTTATGCTCTGCTCACCTGCTAAGTCTGCCTGGTATATTTGCTGATCTCATAGATACGCTGGTATTTCTTGTCCCTCCTAGCCATGCCTGGTCATGTTCAATGTGCCAAAATGGATCCTGGACGACACAAACAGAGAAAAAGGCAAGGAATCAGGTAATCAAAGAACTATGCAAAAAAGGATGTTGCTTCAGAATATAGAAGGTTAGAGGAATTGAGAAGGAATATGTGAGCAATAGATTTAAACTGTCCAAGGTCAGCACAATATTTATTGAGCAACAACAGTGTGCTAGTAACTATAGATTCAAAGGAAAATAATACAGGATTGAAAAGCCAAAGCACAATCTTAGAATAAGAAGACAGGCAAGCCCAGTTCAGATGCAGGGAATACAAAAAGATTAGGGTCAAAGTTGAGTCAAAGGCAAGTTCATCAGAGATCATGTTCATCTAAGGACTAAGAGTTTCAAGTAGTGGATCAGAGTCAGCCCGGCTGTTATCAGAGGAGTAATAAAAGTAAACAAGAGACTGCTGCCTCTACTCTGGATGTAGAAAGCTTCAAGATAATATTGTTCTAACTGTAATAATGAGAATGAGTTAAGTATGTACAGAAGCATAGCTATTTTAAGCCCCTTAGAGAGCTTGCAAAGAAACCTAATGAATGAAAATCCAAGAACTGACAAGCCCTCCTAGGAAAGAATGGACCCATGGTGAAGCAGCAACTTCAGCAGAAGAAAATATTCATAGATATATGCAATAACAAAGCAGCTGAGGCTGGGGGCAGTGGCTCATGCCTGTAATCCCGGCACTTTGGGAGGCTGAGATGAAAGGATCACTTGAGCCCAGGAATTCGAAACTAGCCTGGGCAACATAGCGAGACATCATCTCTATTAAAAATAATAATAATAATAAATTTAAAAAGAAAAAAACAGCTGAATCTTTAATGCAATTGTAATGATGGAATGTGGGACAGTTTCGAATTCCTGGACGGTGAAGACACAGGGGAGTCTGAACCAAACTGCTAACTCTTTTCCATAGGACTTTCCAATGAGTGCTCACAAAACAGGTTACGGTAAAAAACCTGAGAGACAGATGTGCTGCACCTGTTGAAGTCTGAGGGTGAAGCAAGAGAATGGAGGAGCAATCTGGGCCTTACACAGAATATGAGGGAGCAATTGCCTACCAGTGGGGAAAAGACAGATAAGCTGAGAGACAACCTCCTAGAATCAGGCAGCAGCCATTTATGGCTTGGGGGAGCTCAGCGAGATCCCCTGAGGAGCAGTCACATGGAACCTGCTGACATTTGTGCACACATCAAAAGAAGGAAGGCAAATCCTCCAGGAACTCAGACTCCAAGCCCTGCTAAAAGGACTATACATGTGCTGTAAAGACACATGTACACGTATGTTTATTGCGGCACTATTCACAATAGCAAAGACTTGGAACCAACCCAAATGTCCAACAATGATAGACTGGATTAAGAAAATGTGGCACATATACACCATGGAGTACTATGCAGCCATAAAAAATGATGAGTTCATGTCCTTTGTAGGAACATGGATGAAATTGGAAATCATCATTCTCAGTAAACTATTGCAAGAACAAAAAACCAAACACCGCATGTTCTCACTCATAGGTGGGAATTGAACAATGAAAACACATGGACACGGGAAGGGGAACATCACACTCTGGGGACTGTTGTGGGGTGGGGGGAGGGGGGAGGGATAGCTTTAGGAGATATACCTAATGCTAAATGACGAGTTAATGGGTGCAGCACACCAGCATGGCACAGGTATACATATGTAACTAACCTGCACATTGTGCACATGTACCCTAAAACTTAAAGTATAATAATAATAAAATAAAATAATAAAAAATAAAAATAATAATAAAAAAAAGAAACGTCTTGATATTAGAGGGCCGGGACTAAGGTGAAGCAAATAAGGTGAATGAGGCACTTGCCTTGGGCACAAAAGGGGGAGGCCAAAACACTCAATTAATCAATAAATAATATTTTAATGCAATATTTTAAAAATTCAGTTTGTGCAAAAAGTCCATGATGAGAAAAATATGAAAAGTTTAAAAAAGGCCTGAAGTGGTGGCTCAGGCCCATAATCCCAGCACTTTGAGGGTCCAAGGCAGGAGGACTGCTTGAGCCCAGGGGTTTGAGACCAGACTAGGCATCATAGGACGACCCTGTCTCTACAAAAATAAAAAAACAAAATAAAACAAAATTTTTTTAATTAAAAAAAAGTTTTAATAAAGACAGAAATGGTCTTACTGATTTTTCCTTCTGCTTCAGGATTCAATATTTCTTGGTATAGCCCTTACTGATCTTCTCTCTTTCTGCACCTCAGCAAATGCCTCACTTGCCTCATCTTAGTCCTGGCCTTGACCTGCTCTCAATAATTCAAAGTACGTAATAAACTGAGTCTAATTAACATATACAAAGCCCAGTCTCATTCAATTTCAGACTAGATTGTCCCAACCCACTACATTAACAGTATGACAGAAGAAGAGATACACCTTTTCTGAATGTATTATTTACCCCAAGCTCTTCTGTTATTTGACACACAGTATATGCCGATAAATTTAAGATAGATCCAATCCCCAAGCATCTGAGAACAGCTAGATGCTGCCAGACTCCAGAATCTTGATCTATAAAGTCATCAAGATGGCTGACTAGAGGTGCCCAACACTCACTTCCTCCACAAAGGACCAAAACAACAAATAACTGCACTTTGAGTAGAGTGCCTAAGAGAGAACAGTGGAGTCCAGGAAGGAAGAAACAACAACTCTCTGAAGCACAAAAAGTCAAGATGGCAGCATAGAGAGGGAAGTGCAACATCCAGCCAGGATTGGCTCAAAAGAAAGTGGGACACCCTACTGTAGGGAAAAAGTAAGCAGGAAATCCCCAGCAGCCCCCATTACCAACAGTCCTAGCCACAGGAGAACCCCACAGTCCTCATGGGCTTTGAGCACATTACCAAGAGCTTCCTGGAGTCCACATGGCAGCAATATTCCAGAAAAAAACCCATGCTAGGAAATTTCCACTCCCTAGGACCAAAGTCACTAAGGCACAGTGCCATTTTGAGAACACAGCCACTGCTAGAGTACATCCTGCTCTGGGTCTCAATAGCCGCTGCATCTTCACATTGTTGGGGACCCAACATCAACCCACAATGCCCACACAAAAGGCTTCAATGCCACTACCCCAGCTAGACCCAGCAGTACAGCCATGGCACTGGCACAATTCAAGCCCACATAGTACCATACACCCCAAGGAACAGGGAGTCCCACACAGCAGGGAGGCGGCCCCAAAGACTGAGGGAGATAATGTGTGTGTTTCCCAGGGCTTGAGAACCTCCTGCCTGGCCCCTGCCACTGCCAGCAACTCCACCCTCTGGACCAGTGGAACTGCTGAGCATGTGCCCCAGGAAATGGAAGCTAGCTTATCTAGTACCCACCACTGCCAGCAACTCTGATCCCTTGACTGGTGGAGCTGCTACATGCAGAGCTCACCTCAGGGAGTGGGGAACAAGGACCAGCTGATTTGACACCTACTTCCACTTGTGCTGCCCCTCAAACTGGCAGAGCCACCATACCTGACATGGGACACTCTTCCACCCCCAGGGCTTGAGAACTGGCTGACCTGGCAATTTCTGCCCACAGAAAAGCCACACGATTGCCTCCACAAATGCTCATAGTCTAGGCCACTCATGCACTTTCAAATACCACTGATGTTAATTATAGCCAAAGAAATCATATGGAGACTACATTGCTGTGCCCAGGCAGAAACAAAGCCAAAGCACCCTATCCAACTGACAGTATAGAATACACAGAAAAAAAAGTCCTTCCCTACAAAAGCTATTCCATAAAATTGGAAGAGGTAACTGTTCCACCAGATGTGCAAATATCAATGCAGAGACATAAGAAACACAAAAAAGCCAGGAAACATAATATCTCCAAATAAGCACAATAATTCTCCAGTAATAGACCTCCCAAAAAGGAAATCTATGAAATGTCAGAAAAGGAATTCAGAATAATGATCTTAAGGAAACTCAGCAAGACACAAGATAATACAAATAGGCAACTTGATGGAATCAGAAAAACTATTCATGATCTGAAAGACAAACTCAACAAAGAAATACATTTCATAAAAAAGAATCAGACATAAATCTTGGATCTACAGAATTCACTGATTGGAATTAAAAAAAAAACAAATGAGAGATTCAACAATAGATTGGATCAAACAGAAGAAATAATTTCTGACTCAAAGACAAGTCTTTTGAAATAACCCCATCAGACCAAAAATAATAAAAATAATAATATTAAGAATAAAGAAGGCATACAAGACTTATGGGACACCAATAAATGAACAAATTTACACATTTTGGGAGTTTCAGGAGGAGAAGAGATGGGAAAAGTCATATAAAATATATGTAATGAAATAATAAATGAAAACTTTCCAAGTCTTGGGAGAAACATAGATATCCAGATCCATGAAGCTCAGAGGTCCCTAATAGATCTAACACAAAAGGTTCTCTCTGAGGAACATTATAGTCAAACTGTCAAGAGATAATTAAAGACAACGAGATAATTCTACAAACAGCAGGAGAAAAGTGTTAAGTCACATGTACAAGAATCCCTATTAGGTTAACAGCAGATTTATCTGCAGAAACCTTACAGACCAGGAAAGAATAGAAAGATATACTGAATACTCTGGGAGAAAATCCAAACTCATTGCCAAGAATACTATATCCAGAGCAAATATCCTTCAGAAATGAAGGAAAAGTAAAGTTTCTCCCAGAGAAGCAAAATCTGAAGGAATTCATCACCAGTAAGCTGGCCTTACAAGAAATGCTTAAGAAAGTCCTACATCTTGAAGTGAAAAGATGATAATTAACACCATGACACATGGGAGTAGAAAACTTAGTGGTAGAGCAGATGCACAAATGAGAAAGAGAAGAGAATAAAACCTCATCACTGTAGAAAACCACCAAACTGCAAAGATAAACAAAAAAAGAGGACAAAAAATCAAAAACAAAATATATACAAAACAACCAAAAAACAATTAACCAAATGAGAGGAGTTAGTCCTTACCTATCAATAATAACTTTCAATGTAAATAGATTAAATTCTCCAATTAAAAGGTATAGATTGGCTGAAGGGATTTTTAAAAGGCCAAACTATTATATAACATATGCTGCCTTCGAGAAATTCACTTCACCTGTAAAGACACATACAGACTAACAGCAAAAGTATGAAAGAAAGATATTATACACAAATGTAAATCCAGAAGAACCAGGAGTAGCTATACATATATCAGATAAAATAGACTTTAAGTCAAAAACTAAAAGAATACAAAGAAGGCCATTCTATAATGATAAAAGGACTAATTCAAAAAGAAGACGTAACAGTTGTAAATATACATATGCACCCAACACTGGAGCTTACAGTTATATGAAGCAAATATTATTATATATTATATATAAAGGGAGAGATAGACTCCAATGCAATAATAGTTGAAGGCTTTAATATCCCAGTCTCAACATTGGACAGATCATCTACACAGAAAATCAACAAAGAAACATTAAATTTAAACTGCACAATAGGGTCAGGCATGGTGGCTTACACCTGTAATCCCAGCATTTTGGGTGGTTGAGGCAGGCAGATCTCTTGAGCTCAGGAGTTTGAGACCAGCCTGGGCAACATGGTGAAACCCCACCTCTACAAAAAATACAAAAATTAGCTGGGTGTGGTGGCATGTGCCTGTAGTCCCAGGCACCTGGGGGGCTGAGGCGGGAGGATCACTTGAACCTGGGAGGTTGAGGCTGCAGTGAGTCATGATTGTGCCACCTTAATCCAGCCCGGGCAACAGAGCAAGACTCTGTTTCAAAAATAAATAAATAAACTGCACAATAGACTGAATGGACCTAACAGTTATTTACAGAACATTGCATTCAAAAGATAAAGAATACACATTCTTCTCATCACCCATGGAACATTCTTCAGTATAGAACAGATGTCAGGCCATGAAACAAGTCAACCAATCTTTAAAAATTGAAATTATATCGACTATTTTTTTCTGACCACAATATAACAAACTTAGAAATCAAAGACAAGAGGAACTTTTAAAAGTGTACAAATGCACGGAAATTAATGCTCTTAAACAATGCTCTTAAACAATGCTCTTAAACATGCTCTTAAACAACCAATGAATCAATGAAGACAATAAGAAGCAAATTTAAATATTTTTTGAAACAAATGAAAATGGAAATACAACATACCAAAACATATGGGATACGACAACAACAGTACTAAGAGGGAATTCATAGCAATAAATGCTTATATCAAAAAAGTAGAAAGGTTTCAAATAAACAATCTAATGAAGGACCCCAAGAAACTAGAAAAGCAAGAACCAAACCCAAAATCACAGAAGGAAAGAAATGATAAAGATCAGAGCAGAAATAAATGAAATAGAGACTAAAACAAAACTAGAAAGCATCAACAAAATGAAAAGTTTGTTTTTTGGAAAGACAAAATTAACAAACCATTAGCTAGACAAAGAAAAAAGAAGACTCAAAATAAATAAAACCAGAAATAAAAAGGAATATTACAACTGATGCCAGAGATATATAAAGGATTATTAGAGACTATTATGAACAACTATATGCCAACAAATTGGAAAATATAGAGAAAACAGATAAATTCCTGAACATATACAACCTACCACAACTGAACCAAGAAGAAATAGAAAACCTGCACAGATGAATAATGAATAATGAATAATGAGACTAAAACAGTAATAAAAAGCCTCTCAACAAAGAAAATCCCAGGACTGGATGGCTTCACTGATGAATTCTATAAAATATTTAAAGAAGAACTAATACCAATTCTTCTCAAACTATTCCAAAAAATTGAAGAGGAGGAAATTCTTGCTAACTCATTTCACAATGCCAGCATTACCCTGATACCAAGACCAGCAAGAATGCAACAACAACAAAAGAAAACTGCAGGCTAATATCCTTGATGAACATAGATGTGAACCTCATTAACGAAATACTGGCAAACCAAATTCATCAGCACATCCAAAAGATTATATATCATGGTCAAGTAGGAGATTTATCCCAGTGATGCAAGGAAGGCTTAGCATATGCACATCAATAAATATGATACACCACATTAACAGAATGGAAAAAAACACATATGACCATCTCAATAGATGCAGAAAAGCATTTGATAAAATTCAATATCTCTCCATGATAAAAACTATAAAGAACTTAGGTATGGAGGGAACATACCTCAAAACAATAAAGGCCACATATAACAAACCGACAGCCTACATCATACTGAGTGAAGAAAAGTTGAAAGCTTTTTCTCTAAGAACTAGAACAAGACAAACATTCCCACACCACTTGTATTCAACATACTACTGGAAGCCGTAGCCCAGGCCAGAGGAATTATGCAAGAGAAAGAAAGGGCATTCAAATTGGAAAAGAGAAAGTCAAAATGTCCTGTGTGCAGATGACATGATTTATACATAAAAAAATCAAGACTCCAACAAAAAGCTCTTAGAACCGATAAATTCAGTAAAGTTGGAGGATATAAAATCAATCCACAAAAATATGAAAAATCAAAAATGAAGGTGAGGTTGGGTGCAGTGGCTAACACCTGTAATCCCAACGCTTTGTGAGGCCAAGGTAGGAGGATCACTTGAGGCCAGGAGTTTCAGACTAGCCTGGACAACATAGCAAGATCCTGTCTCTAAAAAAATGAAGGTGAAATTAAAACCTATTGAATAGATGAAAGCTGAAATAATTTATCTCCGGCAGGTCTCAACTTCAAGATATACTAAAATAAGTTCATTAGAGTAAAATAAGAGTTAGACTTTACCTGAAAGCTGCAAAAATTAATAGTTTAGATTTATGTACAATAAACTTATTTAAACTTATTCCATAAGAACAAAAATTAGGACAACTTATTTGAAAACAAAGATGAAGTCTCATCTTCCAATTGACTTTCTCATTAGTTTCTTCCAGAGTAAGGTCTCAAAGTGGTGACTGACACTTTTTTCATAATGAACCCTTTCACAACATTGTATAGCCTGTGGTAAGTACAAAGGGAAAGGAAGACATATTTAAGAGCTTTACTATCAGTATTAACTCTTCCTAGTTCAATTGTGTTCGTTTTTTGTCTATTAAGTTAAAATACAAACCAACATTGATATTCACTTTCCAATATGTTAAAACGTAATGTTACTTATGAAAAATATTTTTCATGTAATTGTGTTATGTCTTGTATATATACCTCAAAGTCAAATCAATAACTTTCATGTATGTTCTAAAACAACATAAACAACACAAAATTAATAATATCCTTAATTATAAACATAGTAAGATGTTTTGCCATTGCTGCTAAATGCCATTTTGTACTTCTTTGCTTGTGCTCTCTGTATTGTATTAGACAACTCCCAGTGCTGTTGAACTGCTCTTATTTTAAAAAACAAAACAAGAAAAAACCTTGACATTGCATACATTTTTTGGTTAATCAAATCATATACATAGAAACACGTAATGCAACTGAGTTGAATATATATCAAATTCTTGACTTAGTATTACCAATGAGCAGAAATGCACAGTGAGCAACTATTTTATTATTCCCTTTATTTGTCCTTACTGATATCTAAATTACTGAAAAAGGTATGAATCTATTTCTTAAGGCTGATTAGGCTGAAGGGAAATTATATCAGATGGAAGTCTGGTTTTTCAGGAAGAGATGCAGAAAGAGTAAAAATGTCGGAAAATATAAAGAGCAGAAAAGGAAAACAAATGAAACACTAAGAAGTATATTTAAACCCAAACATATTCATCGTATCCAAGAACTGAAAACAGTCCAGACATCCATCAACAAAGCATGGATATACTGGCTGGGCACTGTGGCTCACACCTGTAATCCCGGCACTTTGGGAGGCCGAGGCAGGCGGATCACCTGAGGTTAGGAGTTCGAGATTAGCCTGGCCAACATGGTGAAACCCCATCTCTACTAAAAAACTACAAAAACTAGTCAGGCATGGTGGCATGCCCCTGTAGTCCCAGCTACTTGGGAGGCTGAGGCTGAGGGAGGAGAATTGGTGGAACCGCGGAGGCAGAGATTGCAGTGAGCTGAGATCACGCCACTGTACTCTAGCCTGGGCAACAGAGCAAGACGCTGTCTCAAAATAAAACAAAACAAGGGTGGACATACAAACTGTGGCATATTCAGACATCGAGATACTACCCAGCAATGAAAAGCAACAAAATTCCTATAGATGTGATCACCTGGATGAATCTCAAAAACACGTTGAGTAAAGGAAGCTAGACACAAAAGAGTATATACTGTATTACTGCATTTAAATTAAACAACAGGCAAAGGTAATTTATGATGATAGAAACTGGAACAACAGTTACTCTGGGAAGGAGTACTAATATAAAAAAAAGCATGAGGGAATATTTAGAGGTCATGGAAATGTTCTGTCTCAGACTTCGGCAAATCTTTTCTATAAGGAGCAAAAGTATTATTATTTTTGGCTTTCAAGGACATACAGTCTCTGTTATAACTACTTAAGTTTACCACTGTAGTGTGAAATCAGCCATAGATAAAACATAAACAAATGGGTATGGCTATGTTCTATTAAAATATTCTTTATAGCTGAGTGCAGTGGCTCATGCCTGTAATCTCAGCACTTTGGGAGGCCAAGGCAGGTGGATCACTTGAGCTCAGGAGTTCAAGAGCAGCCTGGACAACATGGCGAGACTCCATCTCTATTTTTAAACAAATTATTAATAAAATAAAAATTAAAACAATATTATTTGTAGACACAAAGAATATAATAATAATATAATAATTTCTCACCAATTATATAAAATTTGAATTTTATATAATTTTAATGTGTCACAAAACATTGTACTCGCTTCCCCCTCATATAATAAAAAATGTAAAAACCACTCTTCAAATGCTGTAGAAAATTAGGCAGTGGAACAGATTTGGCCTGTGGCTGTAGTTTGCTGACCCCTGTTTTATATCTTGATGGGGTGTAGGTTATTTGGATGTATGTAATTCATAAGCTGATAAAAATGTTCACTTAAGGTCTATGCTTTTCTCTGGATATAAATTATTCCTCAACAGAAAAAGTCTTTAAAATACCCAGAGGCAAGGAGCTTAGCACTGACACTCTGGGATGACTTCATTAATTTTCACAGGTGCTTTGCATTAACAGAAATAGCATAAGACATTTAGATTTTCACATAAAACACGAGTTATTCTTGTGCTATTTCAGGGAAGCAGATTTAGGCAAAAATATTGTGCTCTAATTGTTTTGAAATTGAGAAATCAAGGTCAAGCATATTCCAAATTTTCTGTTGCCAACTTTCTTAAGGCATTTGGGAACTTCTGATGTCCTCTGGAGCTAGGGTTGACACAGCAGGTTAGTGTCAGGATTTGACTGGAATATGTACGCTGGAGCTTGGATAATTTTTACTAACCAGTGGAAGTTATTTCTGGCAATACCCAGTGGCTAAAACATATTTGTTGGCAGTTTCAATATCCTGCTGCTCAGTCCTCCATCTGTCTTGACCTCAGTGTATCCTTTGACCTTACTGCATGGTCTTCCAAGTTGAAATTCTTTTTGGCTTGTTTCCAGAATGTACCTCTCACCTGGTTCTCCTGCTGCTTCTAAGAGATCTCTTGGTCTTTTCAGTGCCCACTGCTGGTCCCTACATGAATGCCCTCCTCACCCTCCTTTGGGTCTGACATCCATGTCAGACCACTCTCCTACACACTCTCCTCCCCCTCCTCAAGCTCTGTTACTCATGCCAGGCCTTCTCCTCATGTAAACAGTCTCTTCACTCTGTTTGGGCTCCAACATACCACACTAGGCTGCCCCCATTCATGGATACCCTCCTCACCTCACTTGGCCTCTAGATAACCCAGGCTGGGTTAACCTTTTGTGTGTCTACCCTTCTCACCCCACTTGGGCTCTGACTGTCTATGCCCAGCTATTACTCCTTACTCTTTAGAGCACTAACATCCCGTGGCTGACAGCCTCTCTTTATTAACACCTATCTTGCTCTGCCCCTCCTAATGGCCTCAAGACTGAAATGTTCAGAAAGAGGAAAGGAAAGAGAAAAAAGTAGAAGACAGGAGGGAATTTTAAAATATTTTATTGGATTTTAAAATATGTAGCATTTTGAGCTACCTGGAACTTATTTTCGTGAATGTTGGTGTAGGAATCTTGGTTATATATACATTATATACTTCTTTTTTTTTTGAGACAGGGTCTTGCTCCGTCATCCAGGATGGAGTGCAGTGGCGTGATCTCAGCTCACTGCAACCTCTGCTTCCTGGGTTTAAGATTCAAGTGATTCTTCTGTCTCAGCCTCCTGAGTAGCTGGGATTATGGATGTGCACCACTACATCCAGCTAATTTTTATAGTAGCGATGGGGTCTCAGCATGTTGGCCAGGCTGGTCTCAAACTCCTGACCTGAAGTGATCTGCCACCTCAGCCTCCCAAAGTGCTGGGATTACAGGTGTAAGTCACTGTGCCCAGCTTATATATACATTTTTAATGGATAACCAATAGATCTCAAAGCATGTATTGCATAGTTTATTCTTTACACCCACTAGAAATATGTTTATCACAAACTAATTTTTAATATACACTGGGTCTGTTTGTTCTCTTCATTACTTATATATTTATGTCTTGATGTTTTTATTTGTTGTTTCATTAGAGTAGAAATGACATATTTATCAGATCATGTAAGGAGACAGAATTTTTCATCTTCTTTATACATGTCAGCAAAGTCTAACTTTCTTCATATAGGTTGTGTTCATTTCATGTATTAATTTTTAGGTATTATGTGTTTTATTATCATTAATGATTTCTATTTTTCTACTGTGTGTTCTAATTGATGCTTGCTAAGGAATAGGAATTCTTTTGATTTTCATTTGTTGATCTTTTATTGCATTATCTTTTTGACTCTTGTTTTAATTCTAATAATTTGTCACTGATGCTTTTGATTTATCTACAAATGTTTTGGGCTTTTTCTTCCATTCCAATGTTTACATTGTATTATTTTTCTTGTCTTATGACATTAGCAATTAACCTCTATTGTAACTTGAATAGTAGTGACAGCATTGGGCATCCTTATCTTGCTCCTGACTTTCATGGGAATTTTTCTAAAATTTCACAATTAAGTACAATGTTTAGGTATATTTCTGGTAGATATTCTTTACAGAGTTATAAAATTTTCTTCTCTTTATAGTTTGCTAAGAGTTATTATAATGAACGAAAATGAAGTATATAAAATTTTTGGTGTATCTTGAGATAATCATATGTATTTTCTCCTTTAATTTGTTAATGTAGCAGATTCCATTAATGAAAATTAAAAATTAAATTTTAAAAGTAACATGTGAGTACATTTACCTTATAAAATGAGAGAATCACAGGGAGTGGGGAGATTGGGGAGATGTTGGTCAAAGGACACAAAATTTCAGTTAAGAGGAATAAGTTCAAATGATCTAATGTATATCATGGTGACTACAGTTAATGACAACATATTGTATATTTGAAAATTGCTAAGAGTGGATTTTAAGTGCTCTCACCCACAAAAAAAGATGGGTATGTGAGGGAATGCATATGTAAAATAATGTGATATAGCCATTCCACAATGTATATCTGTACCAAAACATCATATTGTACACCATATAGTTTTACCTGTCAATTAAAAATAAGGTGAAAAAATGTAAATACAAAAAAAGTGTATTTATAAAAAATTAGAATTACAAATAATGTGTGTTGTCTTTGACTAACACCCCTAATTCTAGTGTGCACCCCCTAATACCAGTAACCATTACTGTAAGTTTTAATAACCATATTTAACAGAACATATATGCTGTTGTTTTTGTATGTGTATTTTGAAATAGTACCAAATGCAAATTTCTTTTTCATTCATAATGTATTTTGGTAACTATCTTTATTGGAACATCTAGCTGCTTTTACTCCTTTACAAATCCTCTACATCTTTCCAATATATGCATTCCATTCCATCTATTATTAATAATTTTATTTATTCCTTCTCCAACTGGAGTACACTTCGGTTATTTGAAAATGTTTTCTTGTTCATATGTGTGTGGCTGTTTTTCTGTGGTACATAACTTATATTCCTGGGTTTTTAGAAGGTTTAAAAACATTTTTTAAAAATTATGGGTGGTATTGAATATAAGTGTGCACTTATAATCTTCTTAGTTTTCTATGTAATTTAAAAATACTCTTAAGATCACAAGTGTTCAATGTGACTGCATGCTCTATTTAGCCCTAAGGTGACTATATGATTTTTCTCTTTTAACCTGTCATGGTGAATTTTAGTAATTTTCTAATCTTGAAGTATCTTTGTATTCATATAACACTAATTAATCATATCAATTACCTAAAAGATATGCTGCTGGATTTAATTTGCTGGTATTTTATAAAAGAATTTCCCATCTATGTTCCTAAGTGTAATTGAACCATAGTTTTTCTTTCTTATACTCTCCCGGTTCACAATTTGTGAAATGGTTTTAAAACTGTTATAAAATGCATTGGATATCTTTCCATCTTTTCTAAGCTCTGAAATAATGAATTCAACACAGAAAGAATATGTTCCTTGAGGTTCAGTAGAATTTTACCCTTAAGAGTTTTCAAATTAATATTTAATTACATAATCTAAGTTCTCCATATCTTCCTTTATATTTTAAATTTGAATTGCATATTTCTGAGATATTTGTCTTCTACTCTGATAACAAATTGTCAAATTTGTAAAATTTCTCATCATTCATAGTGTCAGCTTAGGATAGGCCATGTTTTTAGATTCGTAACAGTTCAGGAGACGATATTGTCTTCATGGACTTTATCCTTTAATATAAAATCCTTTCTCTTTTGATACTTTTAATTGTATTAATATTGCTATATTGCTTTCATTTGGCTACCATTTGATTAAATATTTTTGCCCAGTATTTTCAAGCTTCCTGTGTTGTAAGCGTTTGCTTACGGTCAATTTATAGCTGGATTGTCCTTTTATTCCCAACTGTCTTCTAAAACTTGTGAGTGAAATTAACCCATTTATATTTATTGTAAATACTGATGTTTGGACTTACTTTTCACATTAAAAACATTTTTACCATATGTTCTGGTTTCCTTTGCTTATCTTGTTCCCATTTCTGCCTTCTGTTCAGCTGGATAGGTTTTTTTCTTCTCATTTAGCAGCCCCCTTCCTTTAAATGGTCTGCAGATTATAAATCCAATTTAATTCTTCCGTGTTACTAACTTTAAAAACTTAAAATCACATTCAGAATATGTATATTGAAAATCAACGAGTTAATTTGCACCTATAATCCCTTATATGTTTCCAAACATTCTCTGATTATCCATTTCCACACTTGTAAAATGGGAGGCATGAGTTCTTCTTAAGGATTAAATGTGATGTAATGTCAAACACCAGCCTTTATGAACATGTCTTCAATTTCTTCATTCCATTTCTTTTTCATTCAATCAAAATACTTCAGGTCCAGAGCACACAATCACCTCTAAACTCCTTTGTCCTTCAAAGTCACCTTCTCTTTCATCTCTTGCATCATTCATTATGGCCTTCAACTACTTTAAATTTCTTTGTTTAAGTCTCTGAACACCTTCTCAATCCCCCTTTGGAGAAAAAAAATCCCATTATACATTGTATTTAAAGGTCTCTTTTGCTCTAAATTTAATGAACGTCATTACCCAGTAACCCCACGCCTTTCTTCATTTATCCTTCAAAATGGCGGACTTTAGACGTTCCACGATCAGCACCACGTGCGCCTGCGCCTCCCGCAGCCATTTCGCCCAGCAGCCTAAGCTCCGCGAGGCGCCTGCGCACGACCCTCTAGAGCACTGTCGCTCCTCCCTCTAGCTGAGTACGCCTGAAACCGCACGTTCTCTTCCCTTCCCTCCCCCGCTAACTCTGCACCGCCCTCACCCTTTCCTGTGAGATTCTTCCGCCAAGTGGAAGGCTCATCTTCGGTCGACAGCCTACGCACTTGAAGAACAATCCAATAGGCACTTATAGCTCAGGGTCTCGCCATTCAGTTTTATCTATGCGCCACAGCAATTTTCCTCCGGGCCCCAAAGTTGATAACCGATTTCGCGGGACTTTTTTTTGCATACTGTGAGGCAACAAATGGAAAGAATGGGCCTGTGGCGGAGGGATCACTCGCTTATTCTCTGTGTACTTTAACCTAATGGGGGTCGCCCGGGAGTCGGAAGGGGGAGGGGAAAGGGAAGAGGCAGCCAAGGAATTGTTTTTTCCTCTGGCCCCGCCCTCGCCCGGGAGGCCAATGGTGGTGGTCTGTTTCCCCCGGAGCCTCGCCCAGCTCCTGTGTCTCAGCCAATGAGCGGCGGAAGCGGCTCCGAGGGGGCGGGCCCGGGAGGCTGTGCGTGTCTTGTGAGAGCTCTTGAACCAAGTCAGTGCTGGAGTCGGCTAGGCGGCTGGAAACGGCGGCTGCCGCCGGTGACTCAGGGAGGCGGGAGGCGGGGTAAGAGCGCCGCGGCCTCGGCTGCGGGGAGAGGGGAAAGAAAGGTGAAAGAGCCGAGCGCGCGGCCCCGCCGCCCGTTGGCAGCAGCGCAGGCCCGGCAGACGGGCGCCTGGGGGTCGGGGCCGGGGAGCTGGGCGCCGGGGCGGGGCGGCGGGGCAAGTGCGGAATCGCGGGCTCGCCCACCCTCCCCGGCGGGGCCGCCCGGGGCGGGGACCCAGCCGCCCGAGACCGGCTCTGTGCACCAGGGGCCTTTTCTTTTCGGGGCTGGGGGCTGAGCACTTTCAAATCCACTCGAGCCGCAGATAATTCTTCCCTCACTCCCTCTGCGTTTGCGTTTGAGCTGTTAGAAAAGCCAAACTTGGGAGAGCGAGGGTCACGCGGCGTTGGGGCCCGGGTGTGTAGCGGGGGAGGGCGCCGGGGGGCGGGAGGGCGCAGGAGGGGGGCTTGGTGCGGGTCCGCCCGAGGCCGCGTCCTCGCGCGGGTTCGGCGCCCTCCGCCCGCCCTCTCTGCTGTCTCCGCCCGGCACCCTCCCACCGGCCGCCCCCGTCGCATTTTGTTTTTGTGTTTTTGCAGGGAGGAGCTCTTCCTGCGGGCGTGGAAACCATGGTGCTCACGCTCGGAGAAAGTTGGCCGGTATTGGTGGGGAAGCGGTTTCTCAGTCTGTCCGCAGCCGACGGCAGCGACGGCAGCCACGACAGCTGGGACGTGGAGCGCGTCGCCGAGTGGCCCTGGCTCTCCGGGACCATTCGAGCTGTCTCCCACACCGACGTTACCAAGAAGGATCTGAAGGTACAGGCGGCTCCGGGCCTCTGCCGCCGGACGTTTCGCAGTTACCTTGGTAACGCGACCATCGGTTCCCTCCTTCCGTTTTCTGAAAACGGAGACCAGAAAGTTGGCATATGATCTGAAGGTGCAGGAAGCTAGATCTTGAAAGTCTTTGGAATGGTTGTATAGAGCCGAGTTGTGTTTGGCCCACAGCTCCTGGCTGCCTGGCTTTAATAGTGGGCTTAGGGTTGTTCAGACACGCTTCATTAATGCCGGTGCTGTGTCCCACTAGGACTGTCTCATCTTTACTGCAGAGGAGGAGGAGTATTTTTGTTAGCGTTAAGTTGGGCGTGTAAGTGACGTTTGGAGTCATTAAGAATTGAGGGTTAGTGCTTGGAAGTACTTTCAGCTGGTTTTGTTTGTTTGTTCCTGTTAATTTATTCACTCAACTTTTGAAAAAACTTTCAGACTTGTTAAAAATGAAGTGAGTGTAGAGGGAGGAGCTTAAGTTCTGTTTGGCGTATTAGGGTGGGTGTTTGTCCGTATATGGTGGGTCAGGGCAGGAGTGGGTTCCTGGTTGTCTGTGATGAGCCTGTGGGTGGGTGTGGGATATGACCATATATGGAGGGATGGAGGTGGAGCTGTCCCATATATGGTATATTGGAGGACTGGCTTAGATATACTGCACTTGGACGCATGAGGGGAGGGAGAGAATTGGGAACAAGTGTGGCCAGTGATTTTTTTTTTTTAATCATTATGACACTCAGAACCTTTTTTTGTTAGATCTTTTCAAAGACAGATGAATTCTGATTGTGCTCCCTAATGGAAGTATTGGTGTGAAAGGATTGTCTGGGAACAAGCAGTGAGGAAGCCATTGTACCAACAAAGACTCCTTTGTGCAAAAATAACTGAAAAAAGGTTCCTAACAAAGACTCCAAAGTGGTGATAACTTGAAGGAAGCTTGTCAGAAGATATTTCCACCCTGCGTAGTGGATGTGTTTCAGAATCTTCACTTGGCCATCATCTTTGCTTTTTCTTAAACTATGTTCAAATAAAGGCAGCAAGTTTTAGCATTGGCAGTTGATTATATGTTGATTTCTGAAACACTGTTCATTTGAACACTTTCAGGGTGACAGTGTATGCCCAAACTGGTATTTATCTGCAAAGAGTTGTAGGAAAGGGGTATGCTGTTAGGCATGTTTTAAAGCTTCAGTGTTGTGCCTTGTCTCACGTTGAAAAGGAGTGACCGAAGAGCATTTAACCGTGTGCCAAGCACTTCACAACTATGATCTCGTTTAATCCTTATAGCACTTATTGGGGGTAGGTACTAATATTGCCCCCATTTTATGGATGAAACTACTGTGCCTGAGAGACATTAAGCATCTTGCCAAGGACACATACGTAGGAATTGACATAGCCTGTATTCTGTCAAACCCAGGAAGTTTTACTCCAGAAGCTGCCCTCTTTAACCATCGGGCCAGTGATCAAGAGCTGTGCCACAGTAGAGCTCCTGTCATAGGCTGTGAGGTTTGGTTTTTTCCTCCATTCCACTCATTCTCCTGCCAAATCAGGTTTTGATGTTTATAGAGATAATATATTGTGGTGCAAGAATGGCCAACCCTTTTGCTTTGGGCTTATAACCTTTCTGTAAGATGGGCTTTGTGTACTAGATTCAGTCGTGCTTGTTGTGGTTTATTTCGCCTGCCAAATAAAATTTTCTCTAGTGCATTTGTTTTTATGTGATTTGAATGGAAACAAGATTTTATTTAAACTTTCCAGTCTTTAGTTCTTTGGCAGATGTTGAGAGACTAGGCATTCCCTTCCCTTCTCTGGCAGTGATTGAGGACCTGTTGGGTTAGGCAGGCAATCTAGGAGGAACTTCCCATGTATATATATTTTTTAAATCTCCTCCCTCCGCCCCCAACCTTTGAGGAGGTGGTGATATCTTCATTTTCAGAATGAGGAAATAGATTTAGGAAAAGGAATCTTGTCCAGATTTGCATAATTAGCTGCTAAGGGAGGCTGCGAATCCAGATTGGGCCGAGTGTCTTCTCCACTGCACTTTGGTGCCTAACGTGAAAACAACTGGGAATTCATGTCAAAAACAATTTTGGCTAGGTTGGATTTTTGCCTTGTACACATCACAACTCAACCCTCATGTAAGATGCCAATCTCATGTCTCTTTTCTAGTCATGATTTATCACTACATTCCTTAGTTGAGTAGCAGATGTTAAGTTTGGGGGCCATGTTGCATTAAAAAAAACCAGGATTTTATTTTACCTTGATTTTAGAGTTGGGGGTCTTGTTGCCCAGGCTGGTCTGGAACTCCTGGGCTCGAAACACCAAAACCAATTTGTGCTTGGTGAGATGGAGGCAGGAACCAAGTAACTAAGGCCATGCTTACACTAGGGTTTAGGGGCATTAAGTTTTTGGCGGGTGGGATGGGGGTGGGGCGAGGGGCTGAGATGAATGTGAATAAATAACATTCAAGTAATATGTAACCATTCTTCTATTATTAGGACAAATACAAGTCTGTCTAGACTGGCTTGTTTAGATAGTTATGGATGGTATTAATGAGGCCAAGGCTTGTTAACTTTGTTTCACCTAGAGAGACTTTGTAACAAAATCACTTAGATAACAAAAAGATAATATGTCTAGTAGTTGGTTACAGAGAAGTTAAGGTGAAGACATAATAACAGTAGATAACTATGATTAAATGGTTACATCAGGATTTAGCAAAGAAAAAAATAATCATTAAATGGATATTATGTGGCGATTACTTCATTTAATCCTCACAGATATCCTAGATGGTAAACTACATTTTTAGTGTCAAAAACTGAGGCTTAAAGAAGTTAAATAGCTTGAGTTTGTCTCCAGACCTTAAACACTAGGCTTTAATATTCAGATAGAGTAAGGTTAGAGCATTTTATTTTGCTAGCCTCTATATCCCTAGCACCTAGAACACTGCTTGGCATGTAGTGTGTGCTCAACTATTTGAATGGATAAGTGAAGGAATCATAAAATTATTACCTCTCCTATGGAGAAACAGTTTAGAAAGAATCTGCTGATGAGGCAATAGCATTCTCTTCATCTGGAATAACAACAGATCTTAAGTAGATGTGGCTATAAAGACTGCTTTAATCTTATTTTTATCCTGCTCTTTCTACTTGAGGATGAAATGAGTTGCTTCCTAGCTGATTTTGTTCACATAATTATGCATGCTGGGAATGCCCTGCTTCCTTAACTTGTCCTTTTCTTCTTTGAAGCCTACCTTTTCCTTGAGTCTAATGCCCCTTCTTAGTCCTTACAGGTGTCCTTAGCAGGCAATTAGTCCTTGCCATCTGTATGTACCATTTCCTGCTATTGTCAGCAATTGGGTGCCTTGACCAATGCCTAGCCTTTCATTTTTGCACACCGTTGAAACTTTAATGTTAGTGCAATCTGCTGCCAGTCAAGCCATGTAAAATGAGAAAACTTCTAGCACGGTATAAAAACTGTTTACACCTTTTAATTGAAAGCTGGACCTTGGGATCTTAGACAAACATTTAGGCATAAGAAGACATAAGTGGAAGCACAAGGAATTAATTTCTTTGTGGAGTAGTGAATTAAGTGGTATCCTGCATTGTAGTGCAAGGCATAAAATAGACATGTAATTAAAAATTTGTCTAAAAACCGTATCATTCTGTGCTCCTACTTTTAAACTTGGAAACATTTTCCTTGGTGTTTCTGATGGCTTTTATAATCATATAGTCAGGTGAGATGAGAGTATGGTAAGAGTGGGAGATTTTGATATTAGTTTATTAGATATAATATTAATTCATATCAGAAAGATTTTCTGTTGGGGAAACATTGGCTTGAAAAATCTGAAATATCGAGCATTTGGTCAAGGTGTTTCATAGGTACTAATAAGGTACACATTTGCAAAATACCCATTAAAAGAAGAGCAGATTTCAAAATTATAGGTAGTGAATCATAATTGACTCTTTGGCCTTTGAAGCCACACAGCCTAAGTCACATCTCATTGTGGGCCAAAGGAGCATGGGTGAAATAACACAATTTAGAATAGAAACTAGTTGCATCTGTCAGCTTGCATGAGCTTGATCAAGTCACTTTAGTTCTTACTGAATTTAAATGTCTTTTTAGGCCAGGTGCAGTGGCTCACGTTTGTAATCCCAATAATTTGGTAGGCCAAGACGGGTGGATCATCTGGTCAGGAGATCAGGAGTTCAAGACCAGCCTGGCCAACATGGTGAAACCCAGTCTCTACTAAAAATACAAAAATTAGCCAGGTGTGGTGGCATACACCTGTAATCCCAGCTACTTGGCAGTCTGAGGCACGAGAATCACCTGTATCGGGGAGGCAGAGGATGCAGTGAGCTGAGATCGCGCCACTACACTCCAGCTTAGGCAACAGATTAAGATTCTGTCTCAAAAAATAAATGTCTTTTTGTAGAAATGTCCACAGAAGAGGCTTTTTTGGGGCATGTCATTAAATGTAAAACCTCAGACCTCAAGGCACAAATGAAAGATGCTTTGTTTTTTCTGGAAATGGGGTCTCACTCTGTCACTCAGGTTGAAGTGCAGTGGCGCAGTCATAACTCACTGCAGCCTCAACTTCCTTGGCTCAAGCAATCCTTCCACCTCAGTCTCCTGAATATCTAGGACCACAGGTGGGCACCACCACTCCTGGTTAATTTTTGTATTTTTTGTAGAGACAAGGTTTCCCCACGTTGCCTTGGCTGGTTTAGAACTCCCGGACTCAAGTGATCCTCCTGTCTTGGCCTCCCAAAGTGCTGGGATTACAGGTGTGAGTCACCATGCCTGACTGACATACATAGTTTTGATAGGAAACTTTTGAACAATATTGAAGCAAGCTCACAACTTGTTGGTTTTCTTATATATTTTTTAAAGTCATCTTTTTCCAAACCAAAATAATGTGATTTTTGGCTAATACAGTGTAATATTTGAAAGTCATAAACTTACATTGTTTTTAAGGAGCTAAACTTTTTTTTTTTTTTTCCCCAAATCACTCAAAAATTGGGATATGAAAAGGGGCCCTGTCTGACTCTTGGTTTAGGGTTATCTTAGGCTTTAGATAGTGATCTGGTAAGAACTGTGATATTGCTTAAGTTTTGGGAAACCACTTAAGATCTTAATCCTTCTTAATTCTGCACTTTTTTTTTTTTTTTTTGCTGAATAGATATTAAATAATCGTGTTGAAGACCCTCTTTCCCCTGCTCCTAACTTAATAAGTGATACCTTGATAAGATTTGAATTAACCATGGAGGTATTAAAACTACCTAGTTGTCTTGCCAGACACTTTACATACACTGTCTTTTAAAATATGACTAACTATGCAATGAGAGGTGTTACTTTTTTCATTTTGAAAAACATTGAGAGAACTTAGATTTTCTAAGTGAGGGTTCTTAACCTGAGGTGCAGGTTAGTTGGTTTCCTTTGTAATCATAAGTATTTTATTTTATATATGTAAAATCATTCTAAGAGAGATTCAGTGTAGCTGGGAATTCAAGATCTCTGAATCTGGATCTGGAATTTGTGTGTGCTCATTCCTCTTATACCACATTGCTGATAAATAAGAAAACTGCCTACCTAAAGCTTGGTTGGGTTTGAGGTTGATGTGAATATGGAGCAGAAAGACTAGCCAATTTAGGGGAGATGTCAGAGCATATGGATTCTGTGGCTAGGAAACAGAAAGGAAGATGGGCAGTCTCTGCCCACCTTTATGAAAGACCATTTGGTTGATTACAGTGATAGAAAACATATAACCAGGGAGAAACGTATGTGGGCCTTGCCATGTGGGTGTTCACATTTATTCTGATTTGGAAAGTATTCAGTAATAACTGCAAAGTTAAAAACCTAGAATACCAAGAAGATATGTAGTTTCCTAGGTAAAGTCGCCTGGGAAGTTAGGGATGCATGTTTTATTGGCTGAGAAGGGTAGGATCTTAGATTTCGTTTATTTTTATTCTGTAGACTGGAGAAGGTTTGGGATTGGGGCTAATGTGGGAATTTAGTGCCTTCTAAGCAGATGAGAGAAACAAGATAGGAACCCAATGCAGAGGGAAATTTATTCATTAATCTATTCTAACAAGTATTTGAGTGCCAATTAGGTTCCATATACCAGTGATATACAGTGGTAAGCAAAAGCAGAGACAGACTTTGACTTATTAGAATTTATTTGTCAATCAGTTAACCACAAATAAATGTTGCAAAGTGTGGATAAGAGCTAAGACGGAAAAGTACAAAACTTTGAGTACAATTAGTAAGGGGACCTCTCTTGGAAGAGAGAGGCACTTTGGTAAGGGAAGGTTTGTTTGAGGAAAGGATATATGAATTGTGTTCTGATAGATAAAGTTAACTAGTTAATAAACTGAAGGTTGAAAAGGGATGTATGAGTGATGTCTGTAAAATGATGAACAGATTTGATAGATGATAGATGTATTAACTAATTCCTGGAAACCAAAATGAGAGACCTCTTTAGTAAGGAGAGGAATTTTAAATCAAATAAAGTCAGTAATTTTTACACTGAATATTGAGGGAGTTTATTGTCATTCGTAGAATACAAAAAGCATTAAAGAGAACCTAGAATAAGTTAAGGGGTAGCATATTCGTAATAGCTTAAGGAAGCTGGAGTGTTTCAGTGCTTTTATATGACTTTGAGTTTTATGGTTTTGTAAACAATTCCTACTCATAGATCGCTCCCAGAAGCCCACTTTTAGACTGAATTTTTTAAATGTCTTTAAATATGTATACAAATTTTAAGAGTTGTAGCCTTAGGGTTAAAAGTATTACGCAGGTCAGAAGCAGAAAACATTACAATTACTTGGAAAACAATATTTCAAGGTAGTTTAACTTTCATGTAAGAGGCTAGAGGTAGTTCTGAAAAACTCTGGTCATTTTGTTAATCACTTGTTTCTGTGTCATCAAACAAGTAGTTTTAGACTCCACATTCTGTGGTAAATTTCCTAGCTTATTCAACTGAAAGGGATATTGAAGATGTGCTATGTATTAGGCCTTGTGCTAAATTCTACTCATTCCAGAGGAATTCAAAAGCAGGTGGTGGATTGTGGTGATGGGGGTCGTCTTAAGCCCACTTATATTGTCAACAGAGAATTACAGTGCAGTTTTATTAAGTACATCTTTTGAGTTTCAAATTTTTGTCTTCCAATTCCAAAAGCTCAGATGTCTAATTAATGTATGTAAACGCCTGATAAGTAGGGGTTGTTTGGTTTCTGGGCTTCCCAGGGGTTTACTTTAGGGACAGAGACTGGCCCAAAAAGCCTTGACTTCTGCATCCCGAAGTGAGTTGGGAGCCAAAGCCTGGTTCATGTGTGATTATGTGTTGTGGGCTGTGACAGGAAGTGAGGGAGCTGGAAGGGGGAAAGCACATCCAAATAAAAGATTCAAATAGAATAATGAAGGTATAGTTCAACTGGGGCATTTGTAATGCTTATTTTAATAAATTGAATCTGCTTCCCCCACCCCCCAATTTTGTCTGTCTAGGTGTGTGTGGAATTTGATGGGGAATCTTGGAGGAAAAGAAGATGGATAGAAGTCTACAGCCTTCTAAGGAGAGCATTTTTAGTAGAACATAACTTGGTTTTAGCTGAACGAAAGTCACCTGAAATTTCTGAACGAATTGTACAGTGGCCTGCAATAGTGAGTAAAACTTGGGCTTATTGAACTCCCGAGAAGAGGGCATTTTATCCGTTGTGGGTAAAACAAGGAATATGTAAACGTAATGCCAGAAAGTCAGAAAAGCTTCCAGGATCTCCTGCCAGCCCTTTTAAGAACTCTGCACTTCTGAGCGAGTCCCTTGACTTTGTTGGACCTCATGTTCACTTGACAAATGGGGATGGAGGTAGTAGTGGGAATGTCTAGGTCAGAAGGCAGGAACTGGCAGTCATATGCAAACATATAGATCTGTTTGGTTTGGCCCTTGCAGTACTTTCAAAACATTTGAATTAATTGCCTACTTTAAAAAATGTGGAGAATACATCTAAAAATCTAGATTTCCATTGTCTCTTAAAAAATCTACAAGATAATGGCAACACTGGAGCCTTATGGCAGCAATAGGCTGGAGCCGAATAGTAGCTGTTGCCTTGCTCTCTGTAGGGTTTCCAGTCTTGATCTTATGATCTTTAAGGTTCCCTCTGGATTATTATATTTTTTGGCTTTAAAGATACTATAAGTTGGTATATGATTGTGTTATATCCACATTGCAAAGTGTGGTGCAATCAAAGAGAAGAGTGAGCGCTGTCTGGAGAGGGCACTTTAGTCTTTATAGCACTTGAGCTGGTGCTTCAAGGAGGGAAGGTTGGATCTGGATAGTTTGGAAAGGCCGGGAGAATGGTTGAAGGCTGATCAGATTGTGATATGATTTTGCCATGAGTGAAAAGAGCTGCTATGGAGATTCTTGAGAGATGAGGGTTGTGGTTAAAGTTTTATTTTGCTCTTTGTATTTTTTTTTCCAGCTGTTTAGAACTGGTTAAAAACACAGGCCTGTCTCCCCAGAAAAGTGTGCATACAAACAGTTTTTGCATAAATTTTTGGGACACCATGAATCTGTGGACCCAGTCTTGAATATTAATAACTCCCAAATGTCTATCTGGTTTAAATTATTGGGTTTGAATAAAAATTGTATTATCTATGGCTGCATAAATAGTTGTTATGAGATAACTTGCAGTAAATAAAAAAAATTAGTGGCTTTATCACTTTCTCTGTGTGTGGAAAATTGCCAGTTTCTATTTTCAGAATTATGCTGACAGCAGTTATGATGCTAAAGTGTTTTCTTTTGTTTTAGATGTACAAACCTCTGTTGGACAAAGCTGGTTTGGGATCCATAACTTCTATTCGCTTTCTGGGAGATCAACAAAGAGTATTTCTTTCTAAAGACCTTTTGAAGCCTATACAGGTAAAACATAGAAACAGTAGTAAACCTTAGAAACAGAAATACGAACTCCTTTAACATGAGAAGTAAAGTACAATTGAACCTTAAATAGTGTGGGTATTATGGATACCTACTCCTTGCACAGTAAAACATCTACATATAACTTTGATTCACTCCAAACTCTACTAATAGCTTTACTGTTGACCATAAGCCTTGATAAACAGTTGGTTAACATATATTTTGTATATGTATTATATACTGTATTCTTACAATAAAATTAGATAAAAGAAAATGTTATTAAAATCATAAGCAGAATACATTTAGTATTCATTAAGTGGAAGTAGATCATTATAAAGGTTTTTGTCCTTGTCTTCGTGTTGAGTAGGCTTTCGGTCTTGCAATCTCAGGGGTGACAGAGGTGGAAGGAAATCTGTTTATAAGGGGGCCTGCACAGTCCACACCTGTGTTGTTCAGTGGCCAACTGTATATTGATGTTGATTGCTCTAATTTAAATACCTAACAGGAAACCCATCCCATCAGCAGTTAGGTGTTAGACATCATTCCTCAATGTTAGCTTTTGGGTTAGTGCTGTCCATTTACGGTTGAAAGGACAAGGGTATTATAGTTGATGGTGTGTGTGTATGGAAACACTTAGGTGATATGAAAATAATATTTAAAAGTAGACCATTGTTTGTATGCATATATGTGCATGCATACATAGACACTCATGCATACATATATACAAGCAATCCTCATTATTTGTAGATTCTATGTTTGTGAATTTACCTACTTGCTAAAATGTATTTGTAACCCCAAGTCAATACTTGTGGTGGTTCATGGTCATTCACCAGTACTTGCAGAGCTGCAAATAATTTGAGTTTCATGATGCAGGTTCCCACCTCCTAGCTAAGGTTAAATAAGGTGATGTTCCACCTTGTTTCACTTATGCTGTAAACAAGTGTGCTTTTTGCAGTCTATTTCGTGCTGCATTTTAGTGCTTTTTTGTTTTTTTGGTGATTTCACTGTTTAAAATGGCCCCCAAAAGCAGTGCTGAAGTGCCATGATGTGTCTTAAGAACAAAATACATGTGTTAGATAAGCTTCGTTCGTCTGAGTTATAGTGCTCTTGGCTGTGAATTCAAGGTTAGTGCATAAGCAGTATATATTAAATAAGATGTCTTTCAACAGAAACATATAAAACAAGATTATGTGTCAATTGGTTGATGAAAATGTGACCAGAGGCTTGAAGGAACCTACACCTGTATTTCCCCTAGGAGCAGTGGTTCAGTATTTGTTAATAAAACGTTTTTTGCAACTTGATAAAACATAACTACTGCAAATGATGGGAATAGACTGCACGCACGCACACAAACACACACACGTTGTAATAATATTCATCTTTTAGATATCATTTATAAAAGCTGAATAATAGATATTAAAGCTGAATAATCTTCTTTACCGCCTTCTGTTTTGTGACTTCATACCTGACTTGTTTCTTTGGGGTATAGAACTATGAAACCTATTTGCTAAAAGTAGTTTGGGGTCAGTGGTTATCAGGTTGCCGAGCCTGTATTGGGAAGCCCAAAGCACTGGCTTTTCCTCTGCTTGAGTCTCATCCATACTTCCATATCTGGAAAGTGAGTGAAAACAGGATTCATAATCTGAACTTTATTTTATAATGTTTAAGTAATGGAACCAGAGGAAGATGCTTTCACTTAGTTAATTTCAGACACAAGTTTTCTTATGTTATACCCATCTTGATATTTTTCCTGCCTTAAAAGGAAGACTGACTTGCTTGCAGGGATCAAATAACATACAGGGAGGTTGTGGATATTTTGCTTTACTGAGTGATAAAAGGAATTTTTTATTCTTAGTGCTGTTTTCTGAATTTACATCTTTCCTGTATTTAAGGTTTTCAATTAAGGTAGAACCCTAGTTTTGTTTCTTGGGATTGAAAAAGAAACATTTAAATTAGTAAGTTTATATTTGTTCTCGGGAAGAGGGGCTGTGAGCCATCAGTGTGAATGTTGTCATTAATACAATATTAATATATAATTAACTGGGAGAACTATAATGTGTGGTCTTGACTTTTAGTGATGTTGAGTTTTCAAAGTTTAGTACTTCAGAGAATTATCTTGTAGATATGGGTGATCACAGTAGGCTGTACGAAATTCCACGTTGGGGGATGTGATTACCCCAGTAGGATACTTGCTCTAGATAATGCACAGAGCACCTGAAAATCATTTGGCATGTGCAAAAATTGGAGTTGAAAGTTAGAATCCGTCTTTAGATTGAATTTTACTCAGTTATCTGTGGGTGAGAAAAAGATAAGGTATCTGGACAACTATCCTGTACTTTCGTTAAGCCCTAAAGTCTCTTAGGCAGCCTAATATTTTTCTACTTTATTGAAGCCCTTTGCGGCTCTTTCCGTTGATACGTACTTTCATCTTGTAGTAGGAATTGGAGAGTATAATTAAATTTTTTGAAATTGCATAAACAATACATGCATGAGAAAAAAAACAAAAACTAACCCATTCTGGTAACTAATGTTGATCTCTTATGGAGACCCTAGGTTTGTCTAATGTTACTTGGCAAAAGAAATACATTTTTCCAGCACAGCTTCTCTAACAGACTAGTTATCCTTCCCAGTGGGAAAAATGGATGACCCATTCTTGGTCACTATCCATTTCACAGTGGCAGAAAAGCATAAAGCCCTAATATTGGAAGGGCTTCTGTGTTTGGCACTGTTTTTTCTTTGCCCTGCTAGAATTCGGTTTGGCAGGTTATTCTTATTGACAGTTTCTGTATTACATTTATCATAACTGGGTGTGCACAGAAAGCCAGAAGACTGTGGAATAGTGCCAAGAATTGAGCTGCTGCCAAGAATTGAATGTTTCAGAACTGGCTTACTCTGACGCCTTAGGCTATTCATTCAGATTTTCTGTTTGTCCCCCCACCTCCCTTTTTGTAAAAAAGAATGCATTTGTAATACTAGTTAGGTTAAATGAATCTGTGTGAAATAAGTTGTTAAAAACAGCAGTTTCTTACCGGGAAGGGAGCTGAAGCTTGGTCAGCTTTAAGGGGCCTTAGAAAATAGGGTTTTGGCCTAGGTAACCAGGCCGAGATGTGGTTCAAGATTTTCCCTAAAATTGCCATCATGGGTGCATGCTTGCTCATCCGCAGGGTGGCCACTGGGCACAGCCATGGGTTTACTAATGGGAATATGGAAAAAAGGGCTGCCCATTATCAGTGGACTTTGGTGGAAAGAGATATGTGTACCTCTGGAGTTAATCTTTACAATGTGTCAAAAGGTTTGGAGAACATTGATTAAGGAAACATTTTTCTGATTGATGAATAAACTAACTCTCAGTTATGGTCATCTACCCCTGCTAGTAGGTTACACAGTGTATTATATAGTACATGCAGTGTGTTATATAAAATAAAAAAAAAACCCAGACAGTAATTGCAATGAATTGACCATATACATCTGTCTCTTGTGTGTCATATCTGTGTTTTTTGTCCCTTGGATTTGGATTGTGATTTCCCCATCCCCAGTATTTAGGATACAGAGTGTTTTTTACTTGGATTGACCAGCTGTTTGTTTGCTTACTTTTTTCCCATTGCCAAAGTTAGTCATGTTTAAAATTATGCTTTGAGCTCCTCTTAATATTTCTCATGCTTCTAGCTTGGGATGACTTTACTTCAGTCTGCCTTATAGCTGTGATCATTTGATGGTCTAGGACTTTTTGAGCCATCTGGTTTACTGGAATTGGAATGATTTGGGCTATCACATGGTTTGTTGACACTACTTTAACCCATTTGATTAACCAATTGAAATAGCCCACTGGAATTTAAATAACTCTTCTTATTCACTACCCTTAACATGTAATGATCTTTCATTTTTCAGGATGTAAACAGTCTTCGACTTTCTCTTACGGATAATCAGATTGTCAGTAAAGAATTTCAAGCTTTGATTGTGAAGCATTTAGATGAAAGCCATCTTTTAAAAGGTATACGCATTATCTAGTGGTGATAGTTCACGAGTTGACCAATAATTAGCTTGTGAGAAACTAGGGTTTAGCCTCTCATTCATTTGCTCATTGAAATTTCTTTTTTCTTTTTTTTTTTTTTGAGACAGTCTTGTTCCTAGGCTGGAGTGCCAGTGGTGCTGTCTTGGCTTACTGCAACCTCTGCCTTACAAGTAGCTAGGACTACAGGCATGCACCACCACACCCGGCTAGTTTTTGTATTTTTAGTAGAGACAAGGTTTCACTATTTCACCATGTTGGCCAGGCTAGTGTCAAACTCCTGGCCTTAAGTGATCTGCCTGCCAAGTGTGAGCCATCATGCCCGGCCATTTCTTACTTTTTTTCTAAAATAAATTTTTAAGAATTTTAAAATTTAAAATTCAAAAAATGTCTGTGTTGCTAAAACCTCTGAAATTTGGAAAGTTCAGGGATTATATGAAACTAACAGTAAAGTAGGGCCAGGCACAGTGGCTCAAGCCTGTGATCCCAGCACTTTGGGACATCCAAAGTGGGAGGATTGCTTGAGCCTAGGATAGGAGTTCAAGACCAGCTTGGGCAACACAGGGAGACACCGATCTCTACAAAACATTTTTTAAAAATTTAGCCCGGTGTGGTGGCATATGCCTGTAATTCCAGCTACTCAGGAGACTGAGGCAGGAGGATCACTTGAACCCAAGAGGTCAAGGCTAGTGATCCCTGATTACACTGCTACACTCCAGCCTGGGTGAGAGCAAGACCCTGTCTCAAAAAAAAAAAAAAAAAAAAAAAGGTATTTTTAAAGCTCAGCTATATTTTGATGTGGAATTTGATATGTTTTGAATATCAGCCATATAAAATGGATAAGGCATTAATTTGATACTCCTTACCTTCCCATTTATGTTACTGAGTTTCTACAATCATACATTTTTTTCTGTGTTTTTTAGATTATCAGACATAGTATTTCTGTTGGGGTTCCTGAATTTGATTCCTCTAAAACTACACAGGACAGTGAGTGAGGTCTTGATGAATTGTCTAATACTACTTTGGTCCGATACAAAATAAAAAGTTTAAATTTTCTCCTAGCTTTTCTGAAATGTCAGTCATCTTATGTTTGTAGTGATTCTTTTAATGTTTACTTTTGCATTTTTTTAAAAAAAGACTTAGGAAAAGATTGTCCTGGATGATGTTGCTATTGGGAGATAATGCAAATTGCTCTAAGATTTTTTTTTTTTTTTTTAAGGTGACAAAAACTTAGTTGGTTCAGAAGTAAAAATTTATAGCTTGGACCCGTCTACTCAGTGGTTTTCAGCAACCGTTGTAAATGGAAACCCAGCATCAAAAACTCTTCAAGTCAACTGTGAGGAGGTAAAGACAACAATAACTTTTTGTAAGATAACTCGACAAAGCATGATAACTATACAAAGCATTTATGATTTTCTAGGCACTAAATACCTTTATTATTTTATAAGGTAGAAATAATTAGTTGTTTTAAAAAGAAATTATTCATAAGAAGCGCCTATTGTTAGGTTAATGAACCTGATTTTCAGTATGTTCTTGAGCATTTTTTATTTTCCTGTATCTTTGTTTCATTTATTTTTAAGATTCCAGCACTGAAAATTGTTGATCCATCACTGATTCATGTTGAAGTTGTACATGATAACCTTGTGACATGTGGTAAGATACGTTATTAAAATCTTTCTTCTCCTTCCTCCTTTCCTCCGTTCTTCTCACATTAAGAGAAACAGGGAAGCCAACTTAACCTATTTTTAAATATTTTAGGTAATTCTGCAAGAATTGGAGCTGTAAAACGCAAGTCTTCTGAGAATAATGGAACCCTGGTTTCCAAACAAGCAAAATCTTGCTCTGAGGTAACCTTTATTTATGTCACTTGTGTAAAGCTTTCCTTAACTCTAACATTGCATGGTTAGTTTTTATTTTTTATTATTTATTTAATTATTTTTATTTTTTTAGAGATAGGATCTCACTCCGTCACCCAGACTGGAGTGCAGTGGTGCAACCAGAGCTTACTGCAGCCTTGAACTCCTGCCTCCATAGTAGCTGGGACTGCAGGCATGTGCTATGCATGACACCTGACTAATTTTTGTGTTTTTTGTAGAGACAGGGTCTTGGTATGTTGACCAGACTGGTCTTGAATTCCTGGGCTCAAGCGATCCTCCCACCTCAGCTTCCCAAACTGCTGAGATTACAGTCATGAGTGAGCTACTGCCCCTGGCTGCATGGCAAATTTTTTTAGTGTTATATTGCTGTCTGCTCTTCTTTGCTAGTTCCAGATCTTGGCCATAATTTCTACACTGAAGCAGATGGAGATAATATAAGTTTATGGTTCACTATTTTATGTAAAAAAGTTTCATTTTTTGGTATTTGCTGGAGATTCTCAATAGATTTGACAATTTCACCATGTGGAAGTGTTCTTAAAGGTAAATTGAGTTGTGTGTGTCAATGCCTGGCATGAAAAGAGGGAAGGAGCCTTAGAATTCTGAGTAGTTTGGGTGTTGAAATAGGACCCTCACCTTCTCAATAATAAGGAATTTAATTGGTCATTTATGATTGGGTAAACAAATGTATTTCAAGGAAAGTGATTGGTTTGCCATTACTAATTTCTGTCCAGAAAAGTATAGGCTTTTGTGAATGCTACTGTGGGTTTAGGTACCAGATTTAATTCTATTCTGAAATAGTTACCATTTGAACCGAGACTGTTTCTATTTTAGGTGAATTAAATCATTAGGACCTATTCCAATACAAATAACTTTTTGGCACCTTAGGAATCCAAATGCCTGAATGTCACATGGATAGTTTCCTGTGTTATAATTATCAAAAACTCCTTTATAGTGCTCTGCCCCAGGCTGGAGTTTAAAATTTAAAAACTGACCAAGGCCAGGAGAAATGGCATGGGGAGTGGGCCGGGAAGCCAATGAATAAATCTAGGTTTCTTGATTAAGGGCAGACTGAACTACAGCATCGACTAAGAACCAAAGCTAGCACTGTGCCACACAAACACTTGAGTCTATGTAGCTAGGATGGTTAATTGGCTTTCTTGAATCTTTCCTGTATACAAGCAACAGGAACTTTGATACTTCACCAAAAGCTTTGTAAACCAGTGTCTGAAGTCTCTGTCCTCCTTTGAAGGATATAGGCTTTGACCTCTTGAGTGGAGGCTCAGGTTGTTTAGGAAAGAATGAAGAGTTAATTATGGAATGAAGGTTAATTAATACCTTCATTTTTGCCTTAAAGTTTACAAGGTAATTTCAAGTACATCCATCCAAGAAACCACAGTTACTGTATTAAGTACTCACTGTGTGGTGGATACTTGGTCCTGGAAATTGAAAGGTATCTGGAGTTCCTGTCTCAGATTCCATAGGATAGTGAGGGAGACAGACTTCCAGGGGGCTCCCACAAGTGCAGGGGAAGTGCTCTGGGCAGGAGCTCTGCAGGTGCCTCAAGAAGCAGCCTGGGCAGAGCCTCTCAGACAGGGAGGACATGTCTTGTTTGGTGAAGGGCAAATGTTTCATTGTGGCTGGGGCACAGGAGGCATGGAAAAAGAGAAGCAGGGTCAGAGATAGGAAGTTTGGGTTTTATGCTGCAGATGAAGAAGGGATGTCTGGGGTGTTCAGGGGTTTTAAGTTCAGGAGATTGACTTAAGCTCTGTAGATGATGGGTGAGGGAAGGACATGAGAATAGAAATGAGGGCACTGATTAGGTTAGTTGTATTGCACATCATAAATAGGCTTGAGGTGAGGCAGTAGCTAAGGGGGTGGAGAGCTATTTAGGAGACAGCAGTAGTTGGATTTGGTGGAAGACTAGGTGTTAGGACTGAAAGAAGCACAGGAATCTAGCTAATGAAGTAGCTAGAACAAATGGAATGTCTACCTCAAAGAACATGACAGTTCTAGCTTAGGAAGCCCAAGTGACATGGTTAGGCAATTATTTATGATACTATATAGTCTCCCAGTATAGAAAGGGGCTGAGCTGGTGAGGAATAGGGGTCCCTGGTCTAGAAGGGAACAGATAGTAAGGCTCTGGGTAATTAATGTGGCCAGGACTACACAGAGGATGTCAAGCTCAGAGACAATATTGTCAAGTAATCCATAGTATTAGAAGCTGAGAGATAAACAGGATATAATAATAATTTCTTTATGTCAGGTTTTAACATTAGAGAAATTGCTGGCAATCTAGAGTTAGAAGTAGTAAATATCAGTTTGGAGAAGTTGGTTGTATGTTGCCTGTCATGGGGAATGTGTCAGTGTAAATTGGGAGTATGATGAAAAGGAGAGCTGAGCTGTGAGACTTGCTGAGGAAGAAGGGTCGGGAATAGGAATGACGTATCCTGTTGGATGGTGGAGCGATCAATCTGGGGTGCAAGCAGAACTGAGGTCAGTGGGAACCTCCCTTGGGGGAAGGTGCCTTCAGAGTGTTGAGTGTGTCAGCAATGGGAAAGGTGTTTGAGCAAGTAAATTTCTAACCTTCAAGGAGGTACTTGTAAAATGTGGGCATATAGACATATATGATATGATCCTGTCTTCTTGACTCAAATTCTTACAAGGCCGGAAGCATTACTTTTTTATCTTTCTCAGCATGTTGCCCATACTATGTGTGCTATTGAGCTGATTGTTGGGCACATTAGAAGCTATTAAAAAAATAAGTCTGCACTTTAGCCTGGAGATAGTTTCTTAACTTCCGCATCTAAAATGATAAACTAAATTAAGTGTTTTAAAAATGTACATTGCAGCTCTTGAGCTCTATGCTAGTCATGTCATTCTAAAGGAAGTTGAAGGTGGATTTTTACCTGGGTTTCAGAAGTTTTTGAAAATATTTTTTTGATTATGAAGCTCATCTCATTTGAAAATTTTTGGTTAACCTGGAAAAGTATAGTAAAGAATAGAATCATCACTTGTAATCATACTTCTCAGAGACTCTCTGTTTACATTTTGAAATACTTCCTTTCTGTCTCTTTTCTCCCCCTTATTTATCACAGAGACCTGATTTTTTTTGTTAGTTTTTTAAAACTAAAAACCATACTCTTGTAGCCTCCTTGATTCCCTTGCAATGTATTATAATTATTATTCCATATCGGTAAATATCTTTCGTTCTGGGTGATTCTTGTAATCAGACGAGTTTTGGATACACTGGCCTGGCCTAGATTTCAAGAGGGCTGGAGAGATAAAGGGAGCAGTGGGGAAAGAAAGTTTTTGAAAATGTGTGAAAGGTGAGTACAGTAACGCACTCAGCACGATTCTTACTGTGTTTGCACTTCCCAGATGTGTTGGACTGGCACTTTTAGGGTGGTCTTTAGAAGACAGGCATTTGGGACTAGGTAGACTCTTGACTGTCTTGATGAATACTTTTGGTTAAGATAAACCTGTTTGCCAGTGATACCTGGCTCCTTGAAGGTCTTCTCTGCCTAGCAGACTATTCCTCAGAGTTACGACGTTGCCTGGTTAGTTGGGAAAGAGTCTGCTGAGGAATGTGAGCCGGCAGTGTCCTTTTTAGAATTCTATCATACACTCAATTATATTATCTCCGTCTGCTGGCAGGGAGGAACTATTGCCATGACTGGTATAGAAGACCTTCAGGGAAAACTCTTCAGGTAAGAAGAAACTTTGACCCTTTGTTGAGTCAGAGGCCAGTGCAGAGGTGCACTCGTGAATGTGGGTTTGGGAATTGGAGTCCTGTTCCTGTTGAGCTAAACCTTAGGAAAGTTGTGGAAGGAAATACTTGAGTTTCTTAAAGGAAAAACACGCTAAGTTGTGCTAATTCTAACACATGGTGGTGACAGAATTGAGAAAATTTTTGCAATGTTTTTCTGCTTTAAGACAGCTCATCTCTAACATTGATTTCAGTGCCAGGCACTATGGTAAAAGCACAGCCCTGTAAAATATACTTCATGGGAAGAAAGTGCTAGGAAGTGTTAGAGACTGAATTTCAAACCAAAGGCTAACACCAAAATCCAGTACTCTTCATCACTGTGCTGTTGCCACTGCTCTCCAAATCTTCTCCTTGGTGTGGTGAATCACCCTTGTAAAAATAGCAGAGTTCTTCTTTCTTCCCTCCTTCCCTCTGTTCCTCCATCCTTCCTTCCAACAAGTATTTATTGCATATTTAGTGTATGCTAGACTGATCTACAGTGGTGATCATCACTTCCTGTCACTTCAGGTAACTCATAAGACTTACTGATTTATAGCTATATAGAAATGTTACGTGCTAACAGCATTCACTCATTCGTATGTTCATTCCACCAGTCTTATTTATTGAGCATCCACTGTATGTTTGGTTTTATGAGGTTATAACAGTGGGCACAAGAGCAGGGCGTCTGCCCATAAAGAGTGTGTGTCCCATTTTGAGGAGATTGACAATAAATAAGTGAAAGGTACTTTCATGGTGTGATAAGGGCTATGTAAGGTATAAACAGAAAAATGATAAAGAGTAAGGGACGGCTTTTGGGATGCTACTTCAGAAAGAGTAATCAGAAATTTTGAGAGGGTGACATATTAACAGACTTGTGGGTGAACAGAGAGAACCAACCAGCCACTGAAAACGATGTAGCCAGAGAGATAACAAGTACAAAGGCCCAGGCAGGAAAGGGCTTAGAACACTAGGAGATGAGAAAGGAAGCAAGTGTAGTCGGAGTACTGTGAGCAAGGGGGTCAGTGAAAGAGATGGGGGGAGGAGGAGCAGGAGTGAGTAGGAGACTGGACCACATGGGATTCTTGTAGGCAGTGGACTGCCATGATCTTATTTGATTTATGTTTTACAGAGATTGCTCTGTGGTAGAAGAGATTTTGGGTAGGATGCAGAGGATTCAACAAGAATGGAAGGAAGGTTGGTTAGGAGATATGTAGCTTAGGGGAAAGATGGTAGTAGTAGTGACATGGAAAGAAATGGGTAGATTCAATACATACTTTGCAGATAGAGGCAAGATTTATTGGTTTATTGATTACATATGGGAAATTAGATAGAGGGTTTTTTTTAACTTGAGCGGCTTGATTTTATACAGAGTAAAAATTTATGCTTAGGTTTATAATCCAAATTTCTTAAGTATGTTGCTCTTGGGAGAGTAAGGAAAGGTATTAGTGCATCAATTCTAAACATATTCAGAATAAAGAAGGTGACCAATATGAGGAAAGATAATTGGTAAAATTGAGCCTTGAATAAGCATTTCAAAATGATTTGGCATTAAGCTTTGGGAGATTAACCTCAGATTAACAGGGAATTATAAACTATTATAAGCAAAAGGGACTTTATTTAACTAATTTCCTCATTTAAAGGATTAGGAAACTCAAAAAACACCCAAAACCAACCATAACACCTTCTGGAGAACATTAAGGTACTATTTAACCAAAATTGAGTTGACTGAAATAGTGTAATATATGATCAGATAATTTAGTGCCTAAAAATAGTTGAAACTATGCCAAAACTTTGCCAGCGATTAAATTCTTATTTTTCAGATATATCTGTTTAGTATGTGCTAGCTAGTCTTTTCAAGGCTGTCAAGTAAATTTCTGAGAAAAGCATTCGTGAGTAGAGTACATATAAATATATTCAAAATTGTCAGGTTTTAAAAACCTGCTGGCCAGGCACAGTGGCTCATGCCTGTAATCCCAGCACTTTAGGAGGCCAAGGCAGGCAGATCACTTGAGGCCAAGAGTTGGACACCAGCCTTAACGTAGCAAAATCCTGTCTTTACTAAAAATACGAAAAATTAGCCGGTCATGGTGGTGCATGCCTGTAATCCCAGCTACTCGGGAGGCTGAGCCATGAGAATTGCTAGAACCCTGGAGGCAGAGGTTGCAGTGAACCAAGATGGCGCCACTGCACTCTAGCCTGGGTGATAATAGCGAGACTGTCTCAAAAACAAAAAACAAAACAGAAAACCTATTAGTGGAAGTTGTAATCAAACTTTAGAAGTTAATAACTAGAAGATGAAGAAACTTTGGAGATTCTTCAAGTTTAGATTTGGTGGTAAGGCAAGATGATTGAGAAAGGTATATGACTTAAAAATTTAAGGTATATGACTTAAAAATTTAAGCACATGTGAGGAGCCTGGTGAAATGGGTGAATTGGTTTCACCTGGTTCAGCCTTAGACTAGTTGTCTTGAGTTTCTCCTTTCTTTTTTCATAGTGGGAAGTTTATTTTTGTGAATGGTATAAACTGTTAAGAAGTGGATTCAATACTTACATTTTTGTGAAGATAAAATTACCTGAAAAGGGAACGGGGACAGGTGTCCCAACTTTGCCCACAGGCCTGTCATAACTTGATACGTTTTGCAGCTTGGGATGACTTGTGACTTGATGAGCCACATAAGAGCAAGAACTGTCCTCAACTTTTATTGCATTGCAAAGGCTTATCTGGGTACCAAATAGGCATCACTGCCTACAAGAGTCCTATGTGGTCTAGTCTCCTGCCAAACTATGCAGTAAGTGTGTGGTGGGCACTCAAGTCATGCCACAGTGAATGCATGTGAAGCTGCCACCATTTAAAACTGTCACTTAAAAGTTCACCTCTGCGTTGCATTATTAAAGTAATTGCCACCTGACTGTTTTCCTGGCACAATGGTTCAGAGGTCTGAAAAAGATAAGCTTGTGATCCTTTGTAGGAAGACATAAGTTTTGTGAAAAGCTGGAGTGATTTATTTACAGTCTTAAAGCCCTTAATTGGATAGTTTATCACTTGTTTCACTTTCCTGTTTCTTTTTATTTGGCAATGGTATTATGCTTGTTTAGTATTAAGGAAATGATCTTAAGTTTGGTAGCATTTTATTATTTCCTAACTAGGGACTTCCTTTTAATATCTGTTGGTTTGGTATCTTCTAGGCCTCTCCCAGTATGTGTCCTGTGCAGTCTGTACCTACAACAGTTTTTAAGGAGATACTGCTTGGCTGTACTGCAGCAACTCCACCTAGTAAGGACCCAAGACAGCAAAGTACTCCCCAGGCTGCCAACTCTCCACCTAACCTTGGAGCAAGAATTCCTCAAGGGTGAGTAGTGATTTGTTAAAGATGTTTAATTATAATAATAAAAAATTATTTTAGTCATGGCTCATTGTTTTTATCCCTGGTTGTCCAGGGAGGTTTTTCATTAGAGTTTCCAAGAAAAGATGGATAGATGCTTTTGAAGGTGAAAAGTATAGAAGGCACACAGAGCAACATGGAAAATGGTATAGAAGTGAAAGGGGGCATGAGAAAAGAGACTGTCTTGATACAGTGAGAATGATCAATTGAAATAGTACAGACATTTGTAAAACAGGTGTCTTCTTTTAAGGAAAAGGGAACAGGTTGGTTGTACATGGAAGACTGAGGTCAGTGGGAGTGTGAAGAAGCAGTGAGACATGGTTACAGTGAGAGATTCTCCGTAGCCTCGACATGAGTTGACCCAAGTATAGTTGAGAAATGTGGCAGTAGAGCGGATTCTAAGAATAATAGAAATGAGGAAGCAATAGCTGTAGGTGGTAACTGTTACTAACTTGTAGAGGAAGAAAACGAGTACGAAATGTAAAGTTTCACTAGAAAGTTAAAGTTAGGTACAAGGTTGACAGAGCAAGTAGTTTTAAGGGAAGAATCTCTTCTGGGAAGTGGTGGTGGCCTGCGTAGGCAGGCAGTTGATACAGACTTAAGATATAGGTCAGAGAGACTGTGGTATAGGAAAGTAGGTTTGGAAGGTGGGAAAGTGGCTGAGCACACTGGTTCACTGGGAAAAAGTAGTTAGTCTGGGATAGAGCTTGGAGGATGGCCATGTGGCAGTCAGACAGGAGGAGGAGCAGTCTTCAAAATAGAAAGGGAGGGAACATTAGGAAGTTCGGTGATATCCAAGGAAAGATTTTTCATCTGAGTGTTTAAATGAAAAATTCTTCTCCAGGGTGAAGTCCTTTGGTAGAGGCAGGAACAAAAAGGTATAATAGAAAAAAAGGACTTTGCATTTTTCTGGAGAAAGAACTCTAGGATGCTAAGAAACAAAAGTTCTTCAAGGCTATCCCTAGTAAGATGTACAGGGAAAATACCAAATCGTTCTGTGAATAACCAAGTAATCAGTCAGCTATTCTATTTGCTGTGTGTCCTGATCACTGAACAAACAAGAATGAAATTATTCCCTGTTAGGGCTGGTTACATGTTGCTCATAGCAGAAAAGCGTTTTGTGCTGCTGCCAGTTTGTTAGTTTTTTTTTGGTTTTTGAGGTTTCTTAGAGACAGGATCTTGCTGTGTTGCCCAGGCAGGAGTGCAGTTGCAGTGGTACAGTCAAAGCTTACTGCAGCTTTGAACTCCTGGGCTCAATTGATCCTCTTGCCTCAGCCTCCCAAGTAGCTGGGACTACAGGCATGTGCCACCACACCAGGCTAATTTTTAATTTTTTTGTAGAGATGGGGGACTTGCTATTTTGCCCAGTCTGGTCATGAACTCCTGGCCTCAAGCAGTCCTCTCATCTTGGCCTCCCAGAATCGTGGAATTACAGGTGTGAGCCATTGTGCCTTGCCCATTGTTAGTTTTTAATTAGATTTTGTGTGAATATCTTTGAAGGGATTTCTAACATTTTTATATACATACGTATTTTATAATTTTTATCTTGACACATTGACCTTTACTAGAGGTTCAATTTTTGACTCTTGGCAAGTAGCAAGAATGGAGTTTTATCTTTGAAATTCAAACATAATCTTCATTATAGAAGAAAGAGTTTTAGCAGAGGTTTCTCTGAAATTTACAAAAAAAAAAAAAGGAGAAAGAAAACTTTCAGAATTGTCCCTACACAGACTTCTGGTTTTGATACTTATAAACCACAGAGCTGCTTATCTGCTGAGTATATTCTTTGGTTTCATACAATATTTTGTTTCGAGGGAAAGCTAAGGTTCTTTGTGCTGTGAGAAGTAGAACTAACGTAAGAAGTTAAACATTTCTGAGAACATGCAGGCATAATTTAGGGTTGTATTTTTCTGAGTGTTTATGATATTTTTGCAGAACCATTGACTGATGACTTTTAACTCTAGCTCACAGAAATCTACCCTAAATTCTGTAACATATAAGAAATTTTCTTTTTTCTTTCATACTCATTACCTTAGGGAACCAAACAGTTTGGGGAAGATAATGGAGAGATAAAAAGAGGCCTGGATGCTAGCTTTCTATATTATATTTTTCAGATGTCATAAACAGAGTTTACCAGAGGAAATTTCTTCCTGTCTAAATACAAAGTCTGAAGCTTTGAGAACAAAACCAGATGTCTGCAAAGTAGGGTTGCTCTCAAAGTCCTCTCAGATTGGAACTGGAGACTTGAAAATTCTGAGTGAGCCAAAAGGCAGCTGTACTCAGCCTAAGACAAACACTGATCAGGAAAACAGATTGGAGTCTGTTCCACAAGCATTGACTGGCCTTCCTAAGGAGTGCTTACCTACAAAGGCTTCTTCTAAGGCAGAATTGGAAATTGCCAATCCTCCGGAACTGCAGAAGCACCTAGAACATGCACCTTCCCCATCGGATGTTTCAAATGCACCAGAAGTGAAAGCAGGTGTCAATAGTGATAGCCCTAATAACTGTTCAGGGAAAAAGGTAGAACCTTCAGCTTTAGCTTGCCGATCACAGAATTTAAAGGAATCTTCAGTGAAAGTAGATAGTGAAAGCTGTTGTACAAGAAGCAACAATAAAATCCAGAATGGTGAGTGTTTCTCAATATCTTTATTGGTAGAAGGTAAGAAATGGTAGCTATATATATCTCTTTCTGGTCCTATGAGAAACTATGTGAAAATGACTTTGTAGAAATAGTTTATACAGTCAGAAAAGTTGAAAGAAGGTATAATTCCCAAATCTTAGAAACAATTACTGTTAATATTTTGGTGTACCTGGTTTCATGTATATAGAAATACAGATAAACTGTATTACACAAATGGGTTCATGCCAACAATTTTACCATGTGAATTAGTGTAGGTGTCCATTAGTATTTTAAAGCAAGGATTCCATTATGTTCATTTACCATAGGATTTAACTGGTTCCTATTAGGTGGGTAATTAGGTGGTTCCCAATTTTTAGGTTAAGAAAATTTTGAAACAAAATCTAAAGTAATCTGGTGGTTACTTTATTTCAGCTTGTCACTGATCTTTCTGTAACATCCAGGTTGGAGTAGAAGAGGTGATCTGTGATAGGTAGCTGAGATTTGAAATTTTAGAAAAGATGCAGAATTGTATCATTTCTGGAAAAAGGACTTGGGTTAAAGATGTTAAGGATAGGGCTGAAATACCAGGAAGAGTCTCTTTGCTTAAGGGGAGGTCCTGCTGCACCCACAATTTAAAACTACTCTTCTTATGGGGAAAATGGTACGTTGTACTTGATGCTACTTATATGAAGTTGGAGGATGCATTATAATGGTGGTAGTTATCAGAAGCTCTGTTACTAGAGTTAGAAGAACAAAATGTTTTCGGCATGTCAAAAGGTTTAGAGCTATTAGAATTTAAAGATGCCTTTTGATCACTGTTAGCTATGTGGGAAATTGGTATGGATTTTGTTAATGTTTTAGGCTGGGCATAGTAGCTAACACCTGTAATCCTAATACTTTGGGAGGCCACTGTGGGAGGATTGCTTCAGACCAGGAATTTGAGACCAGCCTGGGCAACATAGTGAGACCCCATCTCCACAAAAAATTTTTTTAAAAATCAGCCGGGCATGGTGGTGCACACCTGTTATTCCTAGCTACTGGGGAAGCTGAGGCAGGGGGGTTGCTTGACCTCAGGAGTTGGAGGCTGCAGTGAGTTATGATTGTACCACTGTACTCTAGCCTGGGCGACAGAGTGAGAGCTTGGCTCAAAAAACGAACAAACGAAAACAACATACGAAAACAATCTATTTATTTGGATCAGTAAAAATGAATATATCTACACTACCTTTTTAACTGCAGGCCTCTGTGAAATTAGAGGGCAAGATGGCTAGATTTGACTTGCAAATCTTTTTAGTATAGCATTGGAAGAATAGAAAGAACTTTCTTTGCCTAGCAATACTTCTAACCTAGCTTCTTCATTGAGGTTTAAGTTAATATAGCTGTTAATTTGCATAAAATTAATTGCATAAGATTATCCTGTTCTCAGAAATTATGTAACACTCAAAAGAAAGTACATATTCATAACCATATCTTTGTTCTATTTATTCTTTTTGAATCATCAGCTCTCACACACAGCTAGTTTTTGAAGCAAATTACTTTAATATTATGTGAAGAAACAGTAAAGATTCTAGTGCAATAAGCACATGATAGATACACAAGTGAGTTACGGAGTCCAGCTTTGTCTCATTTAATATATTATGCAGCTATTCCCCATCTAATGGATTTTAAAAGAAGTGAAAAACCTACTTACATCCTGGACTAGAACATCCTGCTATCTACTGTGACTTTTTTATTTGGTTGAGGTGTGAGAGTGTGATCAGAAGCCTACGGGACTTCTGAGCTGTGTCCACTAGTACTGCATGTTAGTACAGAAGGCTTGGAAAACTTTTCTGCTCCTTTTTCCACTTTGGGTCTAGAAAACAAAAGCAAACTGGAGTCAAACAGCTGCCTTTTTTTCTGTTCAGATAGATACGTGGCTCCTCAGAAGTGGGCATTGCATTTTTCTCTTGACTTGGCTTTGAATTCAGAAAATCACTGATGGTAGCACCTGTTGCTCTCCTCAGTAAAGAGCTAGATTTAGACAGTTGAACTTTCTTGTTTCTAGATATTTCCTCATGTGAGCCAGGATAGAACAGATAAGATAACCTTCTTGCCTGTGATCCGTGGAAGCCTGGCTCAACTCAAAGGATGTCTTTCAATATCTGAGTAATTAAAATTACATCCTTGAACTACTAATCTCTTTATTTTCTCTCCTTTCTTACTTTACCTTCTCTTTCGCTATAACTGAGTAGGAGTGTTTAAGGGATCAAGGACTGACAGCATCATGTAGAAATTTACATGTGGTCTAGTCCTGCTTTAAAAGAGAGGTAAGATTAGATCACCTCTAAGGTAATTATTCAAGATGTTTACTTTGTTTAAAACCTTCTTTGGTTTGGGATCTTCCAATTTTCTCCAAGACTGACCTCTCCCACCCTTCTTTCAACTAGTTCCCCAGAAGCTGTTGGTTTTTGACTTTTGTTTGCCTAAAAACCCACTTCCCTCTTCTCAGCTCTCTTGGACCCTAAGAAAAGGTCTTCTCTGTTCTCTATGAAATATTCCTTAAGGCTCTTGACATACAAATGGATTCCTTACTTTATTTTCTCTGACACGGTGATTGCTCTTTCCTGATACATGTCTACCTTGTCTTTAGAAACCATGTTAACATTTCAAATTCTCCAGCCCATTACAAGTTAAAACATAAAATCTGCATTTACTTAGAATGATAATCCTGTCTGTAGTCAGTGCTCTTAATCCTGCATGGACCACATGTGTGAAAGAAGTGGAAGACATGTCAGGAGTCGAGTGACAGGCATTTAGAAGATGCTCTAACTCCATAGACCCAGGGGCTACGTAGGAAAGCGATTTGTTTATTGTTATTTTTAGAATGGTTAGCTTTTGCGTTGTACTTTTAAAAACACACCTTAAACCAGTCTTTTTTGAATTTGGAAAGTGACAGAATGGCCGTCCACTAAGTCAGGCCTCTGCGGAAGTGAACCTCAAGAGAGTTTGAATTAAATATCTGATTTGAAAACGTCCTAAAATGTAGGGTTGTGAATAGAAGTATACATTAACTTTGAATTGTGAGTCTGGCTGTTTAATTTGGGGTTTTATGTTGCCAAGTGGATTCAGCAAATAAGAATTGTTTTATAAAGAAAGTAAAACTTTCCCAGTTATTCTGATAGTTGTCTTCTGTTGAGCCATTTTTAGAAATTACAGTTGAACCAGGAATTGAGAAGGGAGTTCTCTTTAAGGGAATATTGGGTTTTTGAATAGAATTCAGTCACATATGAATGTGATTTTTAAAAATTTGAGGTCCTGTCTCCTTAATCTTTTGTTTTCCTAGCCCCATCCAGGAAGTCGGTTTTGACAGACCCAGCTAAACTCAAAAAGCTGCAACAGAGTGGCGAGGCCTTCGTACAGGATGATTCTTGTGTGAACATCGTGGCACAGTTGCCTAAGTGCCGAGAGTGTCGCTTGGACAGTCTCCGCAAGGATAAGGAGCAACAGAAGGACTCACCTGTGTTTTGCCGCTTCTTTCACTTCAGGAGGTGAGGCATTTTGGGAAAAGTTCAGATAATCTGGGCATACTTCATGCTAGATCATCTGGCATACTTTTGTTACGCTTTTATCAACAGTAAATCTAGAAGTAAAAAGGTGCTAGATGTTGCATTTATAATCTCTAGGTTGGAGAATCTAGATCTTATTGCATGTTACTTTTCATTCTTATTTTTGATTTTTTAAAAAGTAACAGCTTAAAAATATAAACTTCTATTTCAAAAAGTAAGTCATTATAGAAAAATGTTGAAGGTTCTGAAAAACCACTACAAGTAACTACCGTTAACTTTTCAGTGCATTGTATGATCATAAAATGTATACCTAGTTGGTATATTGCACACCCTGTTTTGAATCTTACTTTCCCATTACATAGTAGGAACCTCTTGATCATAACCTTTTTCTTTAAATACTTTTGAATTTCTGTGTAAGAGCACATTGTAGTAATGTTTGATAATTTATTTCACCAATTCTCTTGTTGGTATTAAGATTATTTTGTATTTTTTGTGACTGGAAATAATGCAGAAATGATCTTCTTGTCCATGTCCCTGATTATTTGCTTTGGGAGGATTACTAGAAGTGGCATTTCTGGGTCAGAAGGTGTGTGTGTTTTAAGGCTTTGATACACCTGTTCTGTCAAGTTCTCCTCCAGGAAGGTCGCACCTGTGTCCTTGACCACTGCAGGGTTTGAGCATGCTCCCGTGGTCTCTGTGCCATTGCCAGCAGGGAGAGGCTTATCTTTAAAAAGTCTTTTCCAATTTTATAGGCAAAATTTTCATATATATATATATTTTTTTTTTTTCAAAATCATTTTCTTTAAATTCTTCTGTCCTGAGTGAAGAAAAAAGCAGCCCTTTTTTGTTCATATAGAAATGAACAGTGTTGGTATAGTTGAACTTGAGATATAATTCACTTTCTCAGAAATCTAGGTACTTTCAGGTTGGACTAACTCTAATCATACACAGAAGAGTTGATTTCAATTTCTTCCTATTCTCCTCCTCCCTTTTCGTTTTATCTAAGTTAAAAGATTGCTGATGAGCGAATTAAATGCACAGGGAATTTAGATCATTATATCTGTGCTTGTAACTTTCAGATTCAGGCTTATTTGACGAAGTAAGAGTTTTTTAGGTACTAGTTTGCCCAATTCATCCCTTTGTAAATTGCAAAAGCACATCATAAAGCATGGGGGTAGCATTTAGAGCTGTAATACTGTTAACGTGTGTTAACATATGCATATATTAATATATTCTGAAAAACGCCTGGCCCAGAATAAGCTGTCAGTAGAGGGTAACTCTGTTTCCCTTCCTCTCGAGAATTTTCTTCTTAAACAGTGTATTACAATGCATATTCATTTGTATGTGTATGTATTTTGAAGACACTGAAATGGTTATGCTTTGTACAGGTCTTTGTGTTTCTATTCACTTGATTTCATGTAGTTATGGCTCCTCTGCTATGAAAAGTATAACTAGATTGGATGAGAGAGTGGTTTAAGTTGCAAAGGCATTTTAGGGAAGGGATAATTTTTTTTTCTTTCTTTTGTTCTTTGTAATATGATTAGAGCTTTTTTTTTTTTTTAACCCACTATATTTTTGTAAATCTAGAAGTCATTGACTTTATGACTTAGCTGTTTTTTTCATTTCTGACTTCTTTAAAGGGGAAAGTACCTTTGCCTAATGCTGCATAGTAGAAGCCAGTGTAGTAGAAACTAGAAAAAACTCATATCTTGGTAAAAGAATATCATAATTTAACTTTTTTCCTGATGTTTAGAGTGAAGATTGAGGCTGTCATTAGCCTCCTCATCAAGTTTGTATCTCATTAAATTCTTCTGCAAATAAAATAGGAATAGGGGTAGGGTCTCAGTGGTAAGGCTCAGCTGCTAGGTCCTATTGCCATTACCTCCCACTTTGAAATGCTTTCAAATTTAATTTTTTGTGTTATGACTATCTCTAATTTGGACCGTCTTAAAAAATTAAAAACTTGCATCTCTCATTTGGACTGCTTGAAATAATTTGCATATGTTAGGTAACAGTGTCTTGTCCTTCCAGTTTATTCTACACTCTTTTGGACAAATGGTTTTTCTAAAACACAACTTTGCATGTGTCTCACATGATGACTTTTGATAGCTGCCCAGTGCCTAGCAAAGTCAAGGTCCCCAATGAAATACTGAAGGCTTTCAGCAATTGACCCCAACTTACCTCTGCAAGTTCTTCCTGATTCTTACCTATTTGAATAAACCCTTTAGTCTATTTAGTCTGTTGTCACCCTGTTCACCTCTAGTTTTCTTGCTTTTATATGAAATGCTGTCTCTTGGACATACCTTCTTTACCTAATTGTCTACCTTTTCTTGCCAAAGCAAGCTCAGTTACTCTCTTTACCATGAAGTCCTTGTTATATTGGCCCACAAAACTCATAGTCAGCAGTCAGCACTTCCTCCTCTGCTCTTATAAGAATTAATGACTGTTATGATATCTGTTACAGGCTACTTCCTTGTGTTTTATATCTATTTCTTATGTCTCCTACTAGAAATATTTGTTTGTATGTATGTATGTATGTATGTATTTACTTATTTATGTTTAGAGACAGAATCTTGCTCTGCTGCCCAGGCTGGAGTGCATTGGCACGATCATAGCTCACTGTGTAACCTCAAACTCCTGGGCTCAAGTGATCCTCTCATCTCAGCTTCCCAGGTAGCTAGGACTACAGGCTTGTGCTACCATGCCTGGCTAATTAAAAAAAATTTTTTTTGTAGAGACAAGGTCTTCTTGTGTTCTCTGGGCTGGTCTCAAACTGAATCCGTCTCAGCCTCCCAAAGTGCTGGGATTACAGTGAGCCATTGTGCCTAGCCAGAATACTGTACTTTTAGGCTGCGTATGGTGGTTCATGCTTGTAATCCTAGCACTTCAGGAGACCAAGGTGGGAGGATCGCTTGAGCCCAGGAGTTTGACACCAGCTTGGGCAACAGGGCAAAACCCTGTCTCTACAAAAAATGGAAAAAGAAAATTAGCTGGGCGTGGTGGCACATGCCTGCCTTCCCAGCCACTTGAGAGGCTAAGGTGGGAGGATTGCTGAAGCCTGGGAATGGGGGCTGCAGTGAGCCATAATCGTACCACTGTACTCCAGCCTGGGCATTGGAGTGACAGCCTGTCTCAAAAAGAAAAAAAAAAAATTTTGTGTTTCAAAAATTTAAAACTAATACATAGCTTATGAAAAAAACATTCAAGGGTTATACAGTATTGAAGGCAAATAATGAACAAATGTTCTGCCCTTTGTTCCACTTCTTAGGTTCTGAGGCCCATTTTAATGCTTCCCTCTTTCCAGAAGCTTGGACAGTAACGTGCAGCTGGAATTTATATAGGCACCAAGTACCTCACAGACCAGTGTGGTCATTGCTTCAGTGACTGTCTAGGGGTTACCCTTATTTAGCTGAACTTTTTTCTTGAAGCAGTAGTTGTATTTAAATCTGATCAGGTTATTTATCACCTTCTGTTTGTTAACGACTTACTTCTGTAGTAACTTGTGATTTTCCTTGCTCTTAAGTGCCAAGTCCAGCAAGTTGAAGAACTGTCCCTGGAGGGAGTATGATTATATTGGTTTGAGTACAAAATATACGTCTTTCCCCTTCTCCTCCCTCCTCTTTCCCCTGTCTAGCTTGTCTTTTGGGGAAAAAGTGTTTTTAATCTTCCTACTGACATTGCCAAATAATCATTGGCTGTGATTAGCCATGGAGATTACAGAAAACTAGGAAGGACTTTGTTGATTTAAATAGTAATTACAAGTTGTGGATGGGCACGGTGGCTCATGCCTGTAGTCCCAGCACTTTGGGAGGCTGAGGCAGGCGTATCACCTGAGGTCAGGAGTTCAAGATCAGCCTGGCCAACATAGCGAAACCCCATTTCTACTAAAAATACAAAAATTAGGCGGGAGTGGTGGCAGGCACCTGTAATCCCAGCTACTGGGGAAGCTGAGGCAGGGAGAGTTGCTTGAACCTGGGAGGCGGAGGTTGCAGTGAGCCGAGATGGCACCACTGCACTCCAGCCTGGGTGACAGAGCGAGACTCTGTCTCAAAAAAAAAAAAAAAAAAAAAAGTAATTACAAGTTGTAAATCAGTTGTGTGTGTGTGTACATTATATCTTTTTTTCCCCTGCTTCCCCTAGGTTACAATTCAACAAACATGGTGTGTTGCGGGTAGAAGGCTTCTTAACACCAAACAAGTATGACAGTGAAGCAATTGGCTTGTGGTTACCTTTAACCAGAAATGTCGTGGGGATTGATTTGGACACAGCAAAGTACATCTTGGCCAACATTGGAGACCACTTCTGTCAAATGGTGATTTCTGAAAAGGAAGCCATGTCAACTATTGAGCCACACAGTAAGAGCATCTCTTGGGGGTAGGATTTTTGAGCCCAATTTGATTTTTGTTCCTAAGTGACACCTAAGTCCTAATTGCTTGGGTTTTTTTCACCCAGAAGTTTAGATAACTTTGGTATAATGAGGTTGCATTTTTCCTTTTGCAACAGGTTTGATCAGAGTTAGCCACCTATCTTTGGGGTTTATTTTGGGCCAATTAACAGAGGAGTGGAACTCCTTTTTTGTTAGGAAAGGTGAAGGTGAAGTGATGGTGGAATTTGCATAGCCTTACCAGCAGTGCAGGCACACTAAAAGGGGATGAGGTCTCAGATTGGTTTATTTTAAAACAATGGTTCTTAATCATGAATACGTTTCAAGGAAAATAAGAATGGGAAGGCTGACTCTTAGACCTACTGAGTTAGAGTCTGCAGGGCTGGGTCCCAGACATGAGAATGAGAACAGGTTCAGAATGGAAATGATTGTTAGAGTCAAGGTTTGAAGGGAATACTTGGAGGTTCTAGATGTGCATGTGCTTGTGTCCTCCCCTCTTTGGGAGCACTCTTACACTGATCTGGCAGCCCATTAAGCCACAGGAATCAGGGTAGGTGGCACATTAGAGCCAGACCTCCTTCATGACATCTCAAGCTAGGATGTTTGGAGGATGGTGCAGCGTCTTCCTGTCCATGTCCCTCTGTGGAAATGAGTTATCCAGCCAGAAGTACCATGGGCCATCTGTCTTGTAAGCCTCATATTTTCTTCCATCATTTTATCTTTACCAGTGGTTGAAAGTTAAAAGTGAAGCCTTTCTATTCCTCTGGTATGTCTCTTTTTAGACTTTGCTTAACCAAGTATGTTTGAATACAAGCATCCATGCCAGTCTTAAGAATTTTGATTTATTACCAGCAACTAACTGAACCTAGCTTAAGCACAAAAATAACTTATTGAATATATGCGGATACTGTCTCAGAGTCCAAGGAACAGGACTAAGTCATTCCCAGCTGTAGGAATCCAGAGCTGCCTGGGAGAAAGGGAATTGCGAGTGCCTGGGACAACCAGAGTTATTCTTTAGAATTACTTCATTCTGCTGGGGTAGTGGAGACTCTAAGTCAAGAGTCTTATTATACTTTTCACGCCTGTAGTCTGTTTAAGACAAGCAATATTAGTTTTCCACTTTTAATAGAGATACAAAGTTTCTTTATTAAATATATTTAAGTAAAAGTAGTAGATCGAAAGAAAAATTCCTAAGTAACTGGTCTGGCAGTGGTACATATATGACTGCAATGTGGAAACACTTTTTTGGAACGTATTAGTAGCTTTGCTCCTGAATCAGCAGAGCTGTTTTAAGCAAGTGATGGCTTTTTCTTTGATAAAGATGAGTCATCTAAAAAATGTTTTTTTATATAGAAAAAGACACAGTTATTTTTTACAGCATAATTAAATCTCCTCCTTGAAGATTTAAATGTGATTAACCTTTCCTCCTTGCCTTTTTGATTATCCTGTTGCTCTTTCTTTTCTCTGTGACAAGCTGGTCACATTGGAGAGAGAAACTCACTGTGAGTGATACTGAAATATGCCACCATACCCAGAAGAGTTTACCTCTGATCCTGAGATTAGGGAGCAGAGCTCGACTATTACTACTTTTATTCTGTCCTTTCAGTGACAAATAATCATTAAACGGGTGGCTAAGAGATCTAAGAGTACTTTCTGATAAAACAGTCTAATCCAAGTGTCCAAGATGAAGCTCATAAAATCTCATTTGTAAGATGCCTAAAGCTATATGAATTGTGCGCTGTGCTATTACATTATAATGTAATGGCAGAAGTTCATTCAGCAGTCGGATTGATTTTGTATAAACTAAAGCTTGGTCATTTGGGTTGTGTTCAGTCTGAAGAAGGAATGAGTTAACCCCAAACTGGATTGGGAAAAAGATGTTCTCCATAGAACAGGAGTGCAGCAGCATTGATCCAGTGTTGTTCAGGAGAGAGACAGACTGACTGCCAGGAGTCTCCTAGTCAGGAGACCTTGGGCTTTTCTGTGACCCACAAAAATGTCCTCTCTTTGCTCACACTTCTGAAAGCTTGCTGATACCTGGTTTGGTTCCCTAATTTGGCACTCCTCCATCTGGGGGAAGGGTTCAATGGCCCATCCCGTTTTGGAAGGCCTCTCCCTCCAGTTATTAGGTCTTGGCCACTGGAACAGAAAATGCTGCTTTGTGGAATTCTGGGTCGTGCCTTTATCTGCTGGATGTTTAGTTAGTGTGAGTTAGTCCTGGGTGCCTGCATCATTCCTGGCACTGGCTAAATCGAATTTCTGACTGACTGGTGAAGGAACTGATCTTGGACCATTGTGCCTGCACAAAGTTAATGTGCAACTCCCTCCAGGCCCCCTGAGAACCTTGGAATTTTTAATGGGCAGTCTGAGTGGATGTAGGGTATCTGAATAACCTGATGCTCTGTGCAGATTACTGGGTTTGTGGATCTGAGTAAATTTTTCTTTTTCCTTTGGAGAAAGCCTGGAACATATGCTGCCTTTAAATTCTGAAAGGGACTCATGACTCAGAGGTTAAGAACCACTGTTGTGTGATACCCGTGTCTGAGCTCCAACTTGTGTAACTACTGCTGCAAAGTCTGAATAGGGATTCTGCTTGGAGTTCAGTCTCCTAGAGGGAGGTGAGACTGTGCCTGAATACATACAGTGTGAAGAGGCATGAATCTGAAGTACAAATTCAAGTTACTAGGAGTGCTGAGGGGATCCAGGAGCACTTCATGGGGTGGAGGACAGCATTTGCAATGAAGGCTGAACAAAGTTAATTTGAAGTCTAGTCACAGGGAGGAATGACAATAACCCCTACCTTTCATTTTTGGTTTCAGAAGCCCTCTCCTTCCAAAGACTAAGTGATTTACTGATTTTTGCAGGACAGGTTGCTTGGAAGCGAGCCGTCAAAGGTGTTCGAGAAATGTGTGATGTGTGCGACACCACCATCTTCAACCTGCACTGGGTGTGTCCTCGGTGTGGGTTTGGAGTATGTGTGGACTGCTACCGGATGAAGAGAAAGAATTGCCAACAGGGTGAGAACCGATTTGATTCTCCTCCAGCCCGTCTACACAGTTAAATCAAGTGTTTTGTTGATTTGTGTTTGGTGGGTTTCTTGAAGCATGTGGAGCCAGAGTCTGTAAAGAACAGTTACTACAAATCGGTTATTTGCAGGTGCTGCTTACAAGACTTTCTCTTGGCTAAAATGTGTGAAGAGTCAGATACATGAACCAGAGAACTTAATGCCCACACAGATCATTCCTGGAAAAGGTATTTCATGTGCTGCAGTGATTTTCTTTCCCCTTGTCTTGGTTAACTCATGGGGGCTGGTAGTTTGGTTTTCCTTTATTGCTCGTTAAGTTTATTTTAGTGTGTATTGTAAGTTGTCCAGAAATATATTAAATAATTCCTCCAACACTTTTCGAGTCAAGTTTTGTTTTGTAGTAGAAAAGAAAATGCATTTTTGGGAAGGCCTCTGGAGCAGGATAAAAAGGAGGGAGTGGGAAAAGTAATCCTGTGGGGAATGCCAGCTTCTGCTCTGTAATGTTGAGGTTGAAAGTACCTAATACCCTTGTTCAGATGTTTGCCTCTGCCCTTTCTTTAGCACTCTATGATGTTGGAGACATTGTTCATTCTGTAAGAGCGAAATGGGGAATAAAGGCAAACTGCCCTTGTTCAAACAGGCAATTCAAACTCTTTTCAAAGCCAGCCTCAAAGGAAGACCTAAAACAGGTATTTACTGCTTATGTTAAATTCACCATCCCTTGTAATTGTCATTTGTCTGTTTTTCAAATAACCCAAGGATTTCTATCAGTGCATTTGAAAGGAACCTGGGGATAGCTGTCAGTGGAAAGAGAGAGAGAAAGAATTCGTACAGTTCGTGTGACAGTTCAGAGACCCGTTCTGACTTTTCACATTACTTTCGTAGACTCTACTGTGGCCTCTTTTAGTAGGTTTTACATTTTTGTTTCTTGAAAAAGCAAAAAGTTCTAAATAGTCTACGTAATAAGTAGCTGTCGAATGTGTAAAGGGTTTAAAAAAAATTTTTGTGTATTTTGCAGAATTAAGATAAGCTTTAACATTTTTAAAATTACTAAATATATTTTGCTTATGTTTATGAAGAGTTGAAGGAAATGACGAAATGAACCTTTAGTTGCCCATCACGCTATGTAAAAAATGTTAATTTTCTCAGTCCTCATATGTCTCTCCTCGGTGGCATCCCTCTCCTCCCCACCATCACATGTAGGTCTTGCTGTCCCTTCTCCGCCTCGTTCCATTAATCAGTATGCCGCATTGTGTTTAATAATCAGAAATTTACATTTCTCTAAAGCTGTGGTGTCATAGGCAGGATGGGAGAGCAGAAGACTTGTAATATTTGGAGTCAGAACTGAATTTGAGTTCATTTCCTTCCACTTGCCAGTTGTGTTACTTTGGCTGAAGTGAGCTGATTTCTATGTGCTTCAGCTTCCTCATCAGTAATGTAGAAATAATAAGCAATATTGATGATGAGGCATCACAGAATTACATCACATGTAAAGAGAGGGCCTGGACCACAACAGGAATTTGAATATTCTTTTTCCTCCTCTTATGTATGTATAAACTCGCTCTTGCCAGTTTTTAAAATTATTTTCTTCTACAGCAGTCATCTTAGATTTAATTTATGAGTTCTTTTAAGAGCTCCTCATCACATTTTTAAAGCTAAGTCAAAATAGCATTTTCTCTTTCTCTGCATCCCATTTCCTTCTGAAGTCACAGCTTTACCTTTCCTGCCTGCCTCATTTATTTGTTTTCAACCATGTTTTCTGTGCCTATCCTTGATTCTGGGATGAGTTCATAGGGGAGACAGGCACAAACTGGTCATTTTAAACCAGCATGGTACATAGAGTAATAGGGATATGTACCAGCAGGGGCTGGTAAAAGGGTGCGGGGGGTAATACCTTGCTGTGTTTAAGTTGCTAACATCTCTCCTACCTTGTAGTTATTCTCTATTAGTGCGGGATTACTGCAGCTGTGCGGATACCCAGGGCTAACTATTAGGTGGTTTTGTTCTGGATATTTATCTTACTTGTTGGTCAGCTATTAGGAGAGAAGAAAAGATAAGGAAGCTGTCATTCTTCAGCTTATGTAAAATCGTCCTTTAATGCTTAACACAGACTTCTTTAGCTGGAGAAAAACCGACTCTTGGTGCAGTGCTCCAGCAGAATCCCTCAGTGTTGGAGCCAGCAGCTGTGGGTGGGGAGGCAGCCTCCAAGCCAGCCGGCGGCATGAAGCCTGCCTGTCCAGCCAGCACATCTCCTCTAAACTGGCTGGCCGACCTAACCAGCGGGAATGTCAACAAGGAAAACAAGGGTGAGTGTTTCCTGCTTTCCTGTTTGTTCTTGAGTATTTTAGTCCATTCATGGAAGGACTTGGCAACCTCACTTGCTGAGAGAACAGTGGTTGGAAGTCATGTGGAATGGAAAGTGCTTCTCTGGAGTCATCCTGGAACCTGCCACAAATGAAAGTGTTTTTGAAATGCAGCACCAAAGAGGAGAAATTTTGCTGCATTAAAATGTAGGGACTTCCACCTTCTGGCTGTGTTACAGAAGAGAAGAATGGCAGGCCACTTCTTTCATGCAAAGATCTGGAACAAAATTTTAATGAATCAAATTTGACACTGTAAATGAAGGAATATTTGAATGTTAGACTACATCTGAATTTCTGGAAAAACCTTTATATAGCTTTAGAAATGTGATAAGGAGCTCTTAAAAGAACTCATAAATTAAGTCTAAGATGACTGTTGTAGAAAAAAAATAATTTGAAAAGCTGGCAAGAGCACAGATGGTGAGTTTATACATACCTTAGAAAGAGGAAAAAGAATATTCAAACTCCTGTTGTGGTCCAGGCCCTCTCTTTACACGTGATGTAACTCTGTGATGCCTCATCATCAGTATGGCTCATTATTTCTGTATTACTGATGAGGAAGCTGAAGCACATAGAAACCAGCTCATTTGAGCCGAAGTAAGACAATTAGCAAGTGGCCGGAAAAGAATTCAAGTTTTTCAAGGTTTTTCCAGAAATGAAGATATAGTCTGACATTCAAAAATGTAGAAGAATCATGGGACAAGATGCAGGAAAACATTAAGTAAAATTCAGTACCTGTTAATGATTTACAAAAAACTTCTTAAATTAAGAACATTCTTAATCAAGAGTTGAAACCAAAAAACAAGACTGGAGAGATCATAAATAGTCGTTGAATTTTAAAAAAAATTTGTTTTGAGTTTTTTTGAGACGGAATCTTGCTCTCTCCAGCCGGGCTGGAGTGCAGTGGCACGATCTTGTCTCACTGCAACACTGCACTCTGCCTCCCAGGTTCAAGCCATTGTCCTGCCTCAGCCTCCTGAGTAGCTAGGATTATAGATGCCTGCCACCACGCCCTGCTAACTTTTGTATTTTTAGTAGAAATGGGGTTTTGCCATGTTGGCCAAGCTGGTCTTTGAGGTGTTTGTTTTTGTTTTTTTTTTAAACAGTTTCTATGTTCAAGAACAAGACAAAGGATATCTGTTTTCACTCTTTATTAAGCATTGTACTGGAAGTCCTGGTCAGTGCATTGAGGGAAAAAAAATGTGTAAAGAGAATGCTGCCAATATTTGTAGACAGTACATGCAAAAAATCCAAAAGAATCTACATTTACTAAACATTTGTCAGGGTTGCTAGATACAAAGGTCAATTTACAAAAATCTATTGTACTGGATAGTTACTATTTTTAACATCAGTGAGGAATCCTTGTCTAAGTAAGTCATATCATTCATACTTACTCCCTAAAGTATTTTTTTTGTTTCAGTAAATAGAAAGCAAGTTCTAAAGTAATTCTGCTAGTAGAATACTAATAAGGGATTTGCCTTTCAGAATGTTTTTTCATCTGGATGTTTTGGTTTTATTTTAGAAAAACAACCAACAATGCCAATTTTAAAGAATGAAATCAAATGCCTTCCACCCCTCCCACCTTTAAGCAAATCTAGCACAGTCCTTCATACATTTAACAGCACAATTTTAACACCCGTAAGCAACAACAATTCTGGTTTCCTCCGGAATCTCTTGAATTCTTCTACAGGAAAGGTATGTGTTTGTTTGTTGGTACTCCATGTTGTAAAGTTGAAGACAGAACAGGAAGAGAGTAGAGAATTTGGAACTGAAAGTAGAAAGGAGACTGAATCACATACTTATCTTTGTGGGTTCAGAAGGCTGAGTCACTGGAGGATGGATTTTATGGGACTATAGTTCTGGGCCGGGCCACTTTCTCCTGTTACCTCACTTCTATGAGTTGTCAAGTGGGGACAGGGGACGTACCTCTTTGCCTGGGGGGTCATGGCTTGGAATCTTCTGGATATGTATCTATACTCATCATTATGGGAATGGAGTTTCTTGATGGTAGGGGAATGACATATTTGAGACTTTTGTTCTTTCTCCAATTCAGACAGAAAATGGACTCAAGAATACACCAAAAATCCTTGATGACATCTTTGCCTCATTGGTGCAAAATAAGACTTCTTCTGATTTATCTAAGAGGCCTCAAGGACTAACGATCAAGCCCAGCATTCTGGGCTTTGACACGCCTCACTATTGGCTTTGTGATAATCGCTTGCTGTGCTTGCAAGACCCCAACAATAAGAGCAACTGGAATGTGTTTAGGGAGTGCTGGAAACAAGGGCAGGTAATGTAGGCCTCCCATCCTCCTGCCGTATTCAGAACCCCCTTCTCAGTTCCTTTAGCAGACTTCTGACAACCCCACCCCAGGCTTTTCCCCCTCCTTCACCTCCTGTTTTATTCTTTATTGTTTCGGGTGAATATAATCAGGTCAGGATGTGGCCGTGGGTCTTACTTTTTAAGGCAGATGGTCCTAAGCTGACTTCCAGTCAGGTTTTTGTTGCTTCCTACCAGTCCCCGTTGGGTTTTTGATGAGGGCATCCAGGCTTGGTGAATTCCTATGGTAAACCTCAGCAGAGGAAAGTGAGAGTGTGACTACAGGCTGATGGGATTTGGGAGATAGACAAAATGTGGTACAAAATCATGCACCCCTCTTACCTGAATGAAAAGCCTGTGCTGAAGGCAATTCTAGGTGGGCTAGGGCCGTGTGGTGTCACATAGTCCCCAGGTGCCTGCTTCAAAGGGCAGCGTTGTTGGATCTTAAGTGCCGGTTAATATCTTTAGGATAATTTCTAGGCCTGCTTCTGTGCTTTCTTGTTTTGCTTCTGTTTTCTGGATCTTTGGCTTCTCTGTTTGGCCAGATAGGGTCTTTGCTAAAGGAACACTCTGCTCTTGGACAAGAATTTGGGAGAATTGCCAAACAGAAAGATGTGAGTGTTTAACCAAAAATAAATTTTCAAAAATGTTTTTCTCCATCCAGTGTACTAATAGGATTTGCTCATTTAATCATATATAGACAAGAAACAAAATGATGGGCTGAATACAGTGTATCAGCAGGCTTGCTTTCTTGTTTGTCAATATTTTAATGTTAGACTATTTCACGTAAAGGTTAGAGCTTCTGGGTTGTCTTAGCCAAAAGATTTGGCACCCTCACACAGCCAGTAGTAGTGAGGGGTGTCACAGGCCATATTCCTGCTTGGCAATAACAGGCTCAAGTACATTGGGGTCAGTCACCCTGTTTCACTGGTGACTGGTGTCACTGGACACTCCTTCCAGCGCTTGTCTTCTTCACGGTCCGTCTTGCTGTGAGTAATGAGATCTTACTAGGAAAGGTGATCCTTTCTCCTAGATGCTTACCCATGTAGTTTGAGAGCAAGGGTGTGTAGCAGATGAATGGTGAAGGTTGGAGGTGCTTTGGGAGCTCAGAGAACTAAGCCGAAACTGTCACATCACCCTCTGAGACAGAGCACCAGCTCCATGGAAATATACCAATAGCAGTGTGAAGAGGGACTGCCTGCGGGAGTGGAGACAGAGCTGCCAGAGTTCAGACTAAAGTCTTCCTTCTCTTCATTTAGCCAGTGATGGTGTCTGGAGTGCATCATAAATTGAACTCTGAACTTTGGAAACCTGAATCCTTCAGGAAAGAGTTTGGTGAGCAGGAAGTAGACCTAGTTAATTGTAGGACCAATGAAATCATCACAGGAGCCACAGTAGGAGACTTCTGGGATGGATTCGAAGACGTTCCAAGTATGTATGAAAGATCTTTTAAGGGGGTTGAGGATGCGAAAGGAGGGGACACAGGAATGGCAGGAGTCTGAGACCCATCAGTGGCAGCCGCAGCATTTTCCAGGATTTTGGAGTTTAAAATTAACGTCCCTCCTCCCCTTCCTTGTTACAATGTTTATGCTTTTAAACCCTGAGGCATTATTACCTGTTCTGTTGGTCTTTGTTGTCCCTGGACAGAACATCAGATAGGGTCAGTCTCTCTCTCTGAGCAGAATAAGTAATTTCTGTTGCATGCTGGCCTCAGAAAACTAGGTTTACTAAACACCTGTGACCCTTGATGGTTGATGTGCATTGCTGTTGGTTAGTTGGGATGCTGCTCACTTCTTCTGGAACACTGTAGAGGAGGAGCAGATTGGATCGATGACAGCTGTCGAAACACCACCTACATGCAGTGGGCAAAAGGGAGCAGCAGAATCTCCCAAGAATGAGTAGCAGCTTAATAAGCTTCTAGGAAAGACAAGGCCCTGACACAGATCCATTAGTTGGTGATCTTTATTTTGCTGCACCTTGCTGCCTCCTGGGTACAAATGGATTTCTTTACACTGCAGAAATAAAATGGTGGATAGTTGGTAGGAGGGGAAAATTAAGGAAAAATAATATTTGTATACTAAATTTATCAGGTTATGAAAATTTTGCAGAGATAAATATATTTTATTTGTATTGTTGAGGCATAAAATGCTAATTTGTCATTTATTTTGGTCTGTTTCTGAATTATAAATAGTAACAGTTCATTCTGGTTACCTTTCAGATCGTTTGAAAAATGAAAAAGAACCAATGGTGTTGAAACTTAAGGACTGGCCACCAGGAGAAGATTTTAGAGATATGATGCCTTCCAGGTATGATTATGAAGGTGGGGAGAGATGATTCTGTCCTTGACTTGGTAGGATAAATTCTTTTTTTAGGTAATGAGAAAACAGTTTTCAAGGAAATAACAAAAGTTCTGTAATTATACTGCCGCTGATTTTTCATTTCTAGTCTGTAGTCATTGGAGGCATGTTTATTTTTAGATGAGATGAAGAAGTGATTGGCTTTTAGGCCTGGCTGACTAATGGAACACCACACATTTTCCATAGTAGGCCCTGCTAGAGAAGAGGCTCACTTTTTCTTACAAGGCTGATTTGGAGGCAGTTGTGGAATCTGACCTGTCAGGGTCAGGACAATATAGTCACAGCACTGAGTTAGACAAGAAGACATCTACTGGGTAGATCTATTTTCCTGACTGAGCTTGAAACTTTGAAAAGGCTGTCACAACTAATCAATGATATATCTCTAAGCATAACTTTTTGTCTAGAATTTATTGCTGAGATCTTTTGTCTGAACGGTCGGTTACAGCTGATTTTGACACATTTGTGTGTTGTAGGAGAGAGAGAAGACATCTTTGTAACTACTGTAATTCTAATCTTAAATATTTGATGGCTCTCTCAGTCTGCATGATCACAGATGTATTTGTTCCTTTTGGTGCAGAAGGAACAAAACAGGTTACACAATAATGAATTAGAAAAGCAATCTTACTTTGCAAATTCCTGGTTCTGTTCTAGGTTTGATGATCTGATGGCCAACATTCCACTGCCCGAGTACACCAGGCGAGATGGCAAACTGAACTTGGCCTCTAGGCTGCCAAACTACTTTGTTCGGCCAGATCTGGGTCCCAAGATGTATAATGCTTATGGTAAGGAGGAGATGGCTAACTTTAAAATGGAAATAAAACAATTCAAAATGTTTGGAAAATTGATTTTGTGGGAGGGAGAGGTGGAAAACACCCATAATCCTAATGCGTAATACAGCCACAGCTTTCATTTTTACATATTTCCTTTCGTTCCCTGGCCAATGTTTGTGTATTTCATTTTCATAGTTGCAGTTGTAGGGCATATGCAATTTTGTGTTTTTCCCTTTACTGTACCTAATTTTACATTGTAAAATCTTTACATGTTACTTACTAGTCTTTAGATGACTTTTAATGGCGTGTGATACATCATTGAGAGAATGTACTTTTATTAGTGATTTCTGTGTTCGGACATTTAGGTCAATCTGCTAGCATTCTAGCTGTCTTAACATCTGCTACAATTAAATGCAGTGTTCTGTGTTGGTGAGTAGAAGTTAGTTACTTAGGATTCAAAGTACCCTTTGAATTGGACTTTTATTCTTTTGACATGACTCAATACTAACTGTCTAACAAGGAGGATGCCTGGGATAAAGATTGGTTTCTCCATTTACCAGAGCTTTCTTTCATCATCATTATAACTGAGATCTTTGTCAGTTTTACACATGGCCTTTAATTAGGGCTGGATTCGAGTTGGCCATTTTGAAGGAAGTATGTATTGTTGAATGCAGTTCTAGTTGTTTGAATATTTCAGTGAATTTTATTTACTCATTTTTACTATTTGGCCCCTACTTTTCCAGTCCTCTTGGAAATTTACTTATTTCTTCCTCCCATAATTACTTCCATGTTGTTTTCCATTTCTAGCCTTAGACCTGTGGGTGTCCTTCTCAAAAAGGACAAGGTCTGTTGTTGTCTTTGCTATGTTCTCCAAAGACTGTTGGGGGAGAGAAGGGAAAGAGGGGCAAGGACTCCAGCCCCACAATTCTGTTACGGTTGAGTCAGCTCAGGGAACCACCAGGAGTGTAGTTGGGGACTGTTGTGACAGGGGAGTGTTTTTGTGTGCAAGCTCCCAGCAGTCTCCATGCCCAAGATAGTTCTGCCAGGGTAGGGGTACCAGAGAAATGGTGTGTGGGTGAGAAGACCCAGTGGGCACAAGGCCTCTTGCCTGTTCCTCACATCTCAGGTCTCAGTTGGTGAGTCCTCCATGTGCTGTGGGTCTGCAGTGTGCTCTCTCGAGGTCCTGTCCCTCGAGCCCCTCAGAGACTGATTAAAGCAGCTGCATGGTTGGGATCTTGGGCAAACTTAAGTATATAAGAGCATTTTTCCAATAAATTGTATAGTTTATCCATGCTTTATAGAAATCCTGAAGCTTTAAAGGTGGGTATGTGAGAAATTTTCAAAAGAATTGTTTGCATGGTTTAACTAGCTTGGCAGCAGGTCTTTCCCCCTAGACACTAATAGATGGCAGTGTTACTCTATAAAAGCTTTTCCTATGACAAAATGGTTCCCATCCAGAAGCAAGCATTCAGGGGATGAAAATAATGATGTGTTCATTTTCAAACACCTTCTATCTTATTGTAAACATCATTAGAGTGGTCTTTTCAAAGGTTGCGTGATTGAGCTGTGACTCTTCAATGAGAGTAAGTGCAAAGGCTCTTTGGAGAGATCATATAATCCAGCCTCTTTTCAGTTCTTGCAACACCCCCCATTTTGCAAATGAGGACCAGGACTTGAGGACAGTAGAAGGGACATTGACTTGTTCAGGATCTCCAAGGGGCAGCTAGTGGCAGGTCTGAAACTAGTACTTAGATCTCCTAATTTCCAAGCTAGAGCCCATTTCCCTACTCTTCCCCCACTCTTAACTCCCCATCACCCAACAGCCCCTACTATTTCAGCTGTTTTCCCCCTTAAAAGTCCATGGTGTTTTGTTTCAGGATGTTTTGTTGTCTAGCACTCCTTTCCCTTTGACCATTATGTTTTTACAATTTTGGTTTCATCTGAGTTTACCATGGTTTAGAGTCTGGTTTTATCAATGTACAGTTACCCATGACTGGGATCCGATGGACTTTGGGCCAGTGGCTGGGCAGCAGTTATTTCCTTGCTCGTTTTGCACTGTGGCAATGGCCGGATCAGCAGGCAGCCAGTCCTGCTGAGGCTTTGCCTCCTAGTCTCCTTTCCTTACTTTTCTTCCCAGCTCCATCCTCTTCCTATTGCCCTTAGTCTAACCACCATCTTCAAGTTTGTGTTTATCATTTGCTTATATTTATAATGTTAACATATATATTTGTATTCCTGCACAATATTCTTTCAGTTTTTAGCCTGCTTTTGAACTTCATATAAATAGAATCAGATTTTTTATATTCATCCATGCTGTCATATAATAATATATCATCCATGTGTTCATTCATTTTATTTCTATTACATTAATTGCTTTTTTCTGAAATTTTGCTTTTTACTATGGAACTATTTTTCAAATACACTGAAAACTTGAGAGTCTGGTAGTGACTCCATATAACTCATCACCCAGTTATATAACAGCTTTTAACTTTTTGCCATAATTGTTTCATTGTCTTCTCTGTTTATATTTTTTCATCATCCTCTCATCTATCCTATGATTTCACCCTAATACCAAATGCTTTACCTACTCCTAGGACTGATATTTCAGCAAGCTGGAAAGAAAGTACAACAGGGCTCTGGGGGCCCTGGTCCCAAGCTGGAGTGAAGAAATGTGCCCTCTCAAAAGTATAGACCCTCTAAAACCAAAGCCCCAGGCAAGCCAGAGATAAAGCCTTCCTCCAAAACAGTATTATGGGGCGTTTTCAGAGGCTGGCAGGTTAGAAAACAGCCGCTGCTTGCTCACTACAAGCTGTGCTTCTCCCTACTGCCTAGTCTAAGAAGCAGAGTCCTGGTGTTAGAATGGGTTGCCCAAGGTGACTGCAGGGTAAGCTTCAGGATGATTGTTGAGCAAGGTGAGCCTTCTCCTGTGAGCAAGGAATTAGCCACAGACTATGAACACTGCGGGGGACCTGTCGTTCTGGCTCACTCCTCACCCCTCCTCTTTTACAGTTGAGAGAACCAAGGAATGCGTTGGGCAGTGTTCCTTGTTATACTCATGATAGCCATTTGACATTCCAGGTTTATGTGTGTGTGTGTGGGTGGGGGCTTTCCCTTGGACTCCCCATCTCGAGTGGTCCTGGGGCTTTGTCTCTTGCCCCAGAACTCCTAGGCTGTGGCAACAATCAAAGCCTGAGCTCACTTGATCTAGCAGATGTCCTTTTGGCAAATCCCAGCTTCGGAAGCCTGCTTTACCACTTCCATTTCCTGCTGTACCACTTCCATTTCCTGCTGTTTTTGGCTTCTGAGTATTCCTTCTTTTCTTGCTAGCACATTGATTGGTTAAAGAATTTTTTTGCAATAATTTGATCCAGAATTTTTATTCTCAGCAGAAGAGTCAATCAGGGACCTACCATCCCCCAGGTAGGTAGTGGAAAGACTGGCAGCCTTTGTTGTCTTTCATAAACTTAAGGCACTTTGTTTTTGCAGGATTAATCACTCCTGAAGATCGGAAATATGGAACAACAAATCTTCACTTAGATGTATCTGATGCAGCTAATGTCATGGTCTATGTGGGAATTCCCAAAGGACAGTGTGAGCAAGAAGAAGGTAGGGTGCTGAGCATAAAAGGAGAGCTTACTCTTTGAGCCAGGGCCTGTGGTCTGATATTTGCTTTCTCTTCTTGCTCTAGAAGTCCTTAAGACCATCCAAGATGGAGATTCTGACGAACTCACAATAAAGCGATTTATTGAAGGAAAAGAGAAGCCAGGAGCACTGTGGCACATATATGCTGCAAAGGACACGGAGAAGATAAGGGAATTTCTTAAAAAGGTGTGCTTCTTATGGCATGTGTGAACAGAGGCATAGAGAATAGCAATATTATGTTACTACATGTGGTGAACTGACTGGCTTGGCTAGGGGAATTGTCACAACCTGAAAAGTTAAGTCTGTACCTGTCAGATTGAATAGGCTGAAGGTGGTTGCTAAGGAACAAGGATTCTAAATGATTAGGGTTACACTTCTAAAAAAAGCAGGCCTTGTCTTTTATGTCTGTGTTTTGTGTTAGAGTGCATTTAGAGATTTTTGTTCCCTGCTTTCAAGTTAGAAGTTAGTTCATCTGATCATCTCCCAGCATATATTTGTTTTTATTGCCTTGAGAATCTGAGCACTTCAGACGTTCGTGTATCCTTGGCCCTGAGTGACCATGTTCTGAGTGAGTTACTAAGTTTGGTTTTGTCCACTGTCCTGTAGCAAGTGGCCCTACTTGTTATTAGCAAGGGATGCAGGGATTTGGAAGATTCTAGGTTTCCCCTGTAGTTGGCAGGTTTTTTTTTTTGGCAAGGGCTATGTGTGGAAATTCTAGGCAACTAGAAAGGTGAGTCGTGTTCAGTTTTAAACTTGTTTGGCACTGAGGCTGCCGGTTGCAACTCAGGTGTCTTTGGCTGATATTCTTTAGTCATTCATGAGTCTTGAATATGAACATTCCTAACCTGTTAGCTGGCCCCAAGTATGTCTTTAACAAGCATTTGTTTGAATCAGAGTGTTTCTGGCTAAGGATCATTTGGCTCTTCCAGAAAACCAGCTTGGTCACCATATTGTTCTTTTGATATTGTCACTCTGAGTCTCTGCTTTACCAGTTACTGGATCAAGGATAAACAAGTCTAATCTGCAGCTGTCTTTGGGACTGTTTCGTAAGTCAGATTAAGTAAAGACAGGTTTCTAATAACTTTAAAACAAGTTCATTTATAAGGAGCCTGAGCCTACTTATGTTTAAAAATCTAGACTAAAATATTGTTTAAATACAGTATTTACAAACTTATGCAGAGCCTGTCAGTCATGGTTTATGGGAACTGACATCACATTTTCTTCGTCATTCTTCTGTTGGTTCATTCAGCTGAAGTCTTTGATACTACTAGTCTTTTTCTGCCAATGGGGGCACTTAAGTTGAAGAAGGCCTGACATTTATGAACTGTCAACACTGTTTAGAGGAAAACAATGGCTTATTGGGCCTTAGCATGTTACCGAGTTGCATAATATTTTGAATGTATTCTAGGTATCAGAAGAGCAAGGTCAAGAAAACCCAGCAGACCATGATCCTATTCATGATCAAAGCTGGTATTTAGACCGATCATTAAGAAAGCGTCTTCATCAAGAGTATGGAGTTCAAGGCTGGGCTATTGTACAGTTTCTTGGGGATGTGGTGTTTATCCCGGCAGGAGCTCCACATCAGGCAAGGATCATTACTTTTTCTTTAATCTCTTTATATTATGAACTTTTGGGTTTGTTAACTGATATATCACTTGGTGTTTTTCAGGTTCATAACTTATATAGCTGTATCAAAGTGGCTGAAGATTTTGTTTCTCCAGAGCATGTTAAACACTGCTTCTGGCTTACTCAGGAATTCCGATATCTGTCACAGACTCATACCAATCATGAAGATAAATTACAGGTAAAAATAGCACCAATTCCTAGCATTCTCTGGCTATGGCTTCATGGCCCATGCTTTACCTTATAAAGAGAGTCAGTGAACTTGGCCATATCGTACTTAGTACGCAGTGAGTCTATGAACTTGCTTTATATCTAGTACTACTATCTATCTACTTAAGTGAGGGAGGAACAAGAGGAAATCTCACCTTGGTTTGATTTGATATTGTTTAGAATCTGTAAGGGACTGTCCCCACAGAGAAAGGCCTTAGTACTGAAAATGAATAGATGTGACTTCTGATCTTGGCCCAGCTGCCTGTCGGAGTCTTGAACACAGTGCTTAACCTTCAGTGCTGCAGTGTTCTCATCACTCTTAGGTAGAGCAGAACTGAATCTCTGAGACTGAAAGAGGTCTGAGGGGGTGGTATTTTCAAAAGGATTTCAGTAATGAATTATGTAACATAATTTCATGTTTGGAAAATTAGGGAAAAATAATAAAAGCTGTACCTTGGAACTCGCCTCTCCCTGTACTCACTGTGAGTAGGTCTACGTGGTATCAAAACCTCTAAAAGGGGGAAAATGAGTTCTTGAAATCATGGGTTTAAAATGTATATGAAATACTGGTCTGAAGGAGCCCAGGGACCTTTTGCAATGTTGACATTTCATATGAATATTGAATTTTAAATTCTGAGAGAAGGTAATAAAATTGGTTAGGAGGAAGTTTATTCTTAGTGACAGTTTTTAGATTTAAATGTAAAATGGCCATATTTTCTCCTATTATTTTTAGGTGAAGAATGTTATCTACCATGCAGTGAAAGATGCAGTTGCTATGCTGAAAGCCAGTGAATCCAGTTTTGGCAAACCTTAATCTCCCTGCACATTGGAAATGAATTACAGGCAGCTGTTCAAACTCTTCAGGCAGGATTCCTGTGGACTTTGAGATTCATGTTACCTCATCTTCTTTTTTAAACTGTACCCAACTTGTGAGGGTACTCTGTCTAATGTATATTTCTAGTGTTTACAGACAGTAAATGTGTATATGTAGTAACTATTTACAGAACATGCATCCTTAAACTGTGACTTCTCACCTAGTGCAGAACTTTTACCAGGCTGTAAAAGCAAAACCTCATATCAGCTCTGGAACAATACCTGCAGTTATTCTTCAGCTGTTTGGACAACTTAGATTGGATTTATAACTATTAGGAATCACTGCACAGTTTATTTGGGTTGTATTTTTTTTGTGTCTGAGTCCCCTCCCTCATCCCTTAGGGTCCAGAAGAGCAATGGAGGAAGTGACAGCTAATGTTGCAGTTCTTATTGTATGGCATAGGACTGGCATTATATAGCAGAAATCAACTACTGTACAATTTCTTGGGGTTAACCATCTTTAGTTAAATGGAATTTTAATTTAAATGAAGCTTTGCTAATTTTAAGTGTTAAGCATTTTGCATTAAAATATTCATATAATATTTTGGCTCAGTTTATTGGCATTATCCTTTCATTGTAATTTCAACACAACTTTCTTCAAATGCAGGTGTAATGGATTGCTCCAAGAACTCTTCTTAAAAGCAAAGAAAGAAATTAGATGCTATAGTGATTTTCTTAGTGATTATTACAAAGCTAACATGGAAATTTCTGCTCAGCCACGTAGAAACCCTGTCACACTTTGTCAAGGAAACACCACCAATTAATTAAATTTAGAAACAGGAATTAATTAGCCAAGAAACCAAATAGTGCCAGGTTAAATGGTTCTAAAAAGGTAAGTAATGAAACACTTCGTTTTATGGCCCTTCATAATGTAAGTTTATGAAGGAAAATGAAATTACAAGTTCTAGGACAGTACTACCTAAAATATTCATCTCTGTGAAGGAAAAAAATTCACAGAAGCGCCTGTCTTTAGCCCACTGATTCTCCTAGGCCACTCTTTCATTTAATTTCTTTAAAAAAAGGAATTAAACACTGAAATCAGTACATAGACAAAGCCTAGAACCTGAGTTTTAACTTGTGAGCTGAGTAGGAGGCCAGAGGATCAGTATTAAATTTAAGAACCCATTGCCAAATCTAAGGTCAAAGATGTGCTCTAATGCTTTCTTCCAGGAGTTTTAAAATTTTAGCCCTTAAATTAAGTCTTTGACCTATTTTGAGTTAATTATTAAATAAGGTGTAAAGATTCAACTTCATTTTTTTGAATATGGATATCCAGTTTTCCCAGCAACATTTGTCAAACACTGTTCTTTCCCCCATTGAATGGTCCTGGCATTCTAGTTAAAAATCAATTGATCATAGATGGGAAAGCATATTACTAGGCTCTCATATTCCATTGGTCTGTGTATCTGTCTTTATGCCAATACTGCACTGTTTTGATTTCTGCTACTTTGTAGTAAGTTTTAAAATCAACAACTGTGAGTTCTCCAACTTTGGTCTTCTTTTTCATGATTGTTTTAATCAGGGTCACTGGAAATTCCATATGAATTTTGGGATAGGTTTTTCTATTTCTGCAAAAAAACACCATCTGGGTATTAATAGAGATTGCATTGAACCTGTATGTTCCTTTGGGTGTCATCTTAACAATTTACTTCTTGCAATCCATGAGCATGGGATGTTGTGTTTCCATTTATTGGTGTCTTCTTCAATTTCTTTAAGCAATGTTTTGTAGTTTTCAGTTGCATGAGTTTTGTACCTTCGTGGTTAAATTTATTCCTAGGTATTTTATTCTTTTTTTGCTATGATAAATGAAATGATTTTTCTTTTTGTATTGCTAGCATTTATAAATGCAACTGATTTTTGGTGTTGGTTTGTAGTTTGCAACTATAGATATAAAATCATGCCATCCGTGAACAGGGATAATTTTACTTACTCCTGTATATAATCTGGATACCTTTCTTTTTCTTGCCTAATTGCTCTGGCTAGAATTTTCAGTTCCATGTTGAATAAAAGTAGTGAAAGTGGGCATCCTTGTCTTGTTCCTCACCTTTAGGGGAAAGCTTTCAGAGTGATTTAGCTGTGTATTTTTCATCTATGGCCTTTATGCTGTTAAGGAAGTTCTCTTCTATTTCTTAAGTTTTTGTTGTTTTCTTTTTTTATCCTGAAAGGGTGTTGGATTTTGTCATATGTTTTTTTCCTGCAACAGTAGAAATCACGTGGTTTTTCCTCCATTCTTCATTTTATTAATGTGGCATATACACTGAATAATTTTCATATGATGAACCACCTTTGTATTCCTAAGATAAATCTCACTTGGTTGTGGTGTATAGTCCACTTAATAGGTTACTGGACTTGGTTTTCTAGTATTTGGAGGATGTCTGCATCTGTAACCATAAGGGTTTGTTGTAGTTTTTCTTGTGGTATCTTTGTTTGAAACTGGTATCAGGATATTGCTGATATATTGAGATACAATTGTTTATAGCATTCTCTTAAAATCCTTTTTATTTGTGTAAAGTGGGTGGTGGTTTCTCCTATTTCATATCTGATTTTAGTAACTTCTGCCCTCATCCTGTTAATTTTGTTGGTATTTTTATAGAACTGTCTTTTGATTTTGTTGATTTTCTGTACTATTTTTCTGTTTCCAATTTCATTTATATCTGCTCTAATCTTTGTCTGTCCTTCAGCTAGTCCTGGGGTTTAGTTTGTTCCTCTTTTTTTCTGGTTCCTTAAAGTGTACAGTTAGGTTATTGCTATGGTCTGAATGTTGTTGACTCTCAAAATTCATATATTGGAATCTAATATCCAATGTAATAGTATTAAGAGGTGGAGCCTTTGGAAAGTAAGTTACGAGGGCTTCACCTTCATGAGTGGGATTAGGGCCCTTATCAAAGAGGCTCAAGCAAGTTCCCCTAACCTTTCGGGAATGTGAAAACACAGCCAGAGGGCACCATCCAGGAAACAGAGAGCAAGCCCTTACCAGACACCAAATCTGCTGCTGCCCAAATCTTGTGCTTTCCAGCCTCTGGAAAATCTGTGGTACTGTGAGCAATAAATTTGTTTTTTTTTTTTTTGGTAAATTACCCAGTCTAAAGTATATTGTTATAGGAGTCTGAATGGACTATGACAATTATTGATACGAAATCTTTCTTCTCATTTAATATAGGTATTTATAGCCATAAATTTCCCTCTGAGCATTATTTTTGCTGCATCCCCTATGTTTTGGCATGTTGTGTTTTCATTTATCTCAGGTTTTTTTTTTTTTTTTTTTTTTGAGACAGAGTCTTGTTCTGTCACCAGGCTGGAGTGGAGTGGTGCGATCTCGGCTCACTGCAACCTCTGCCTCCTGGGTTCAAACGATTCTCCTCCCTCAGCCTCCCAAGTAGCTGGCACTACAGGTACGTGCCACCATGCCCAGCTAATTTTTGTATTTTTGGTAGAGACAGGTTTTCACCATGTTGGCCAGGGTGGTCTCAATCTCTTGACCTTGTGATACGCCCACCTCAGCCTCCCAAAGTGCTGGGATTACAGGCATGAGCGATGTCTCAGGTATTTTCAAATTTCCCTGTGATTTCTTCCTTGACCCTTTGGTTGTTTAAGATTGTGTTAATTTCCACATATTTGTGAATTTTTTAGTTTTCCTCTGTTACTGATTTCTAATTTTATTCCATCCTGGCTGGCAAAGATACTTTGTATAATTTCAGTCTTTTTAAATTTCTTGAGACTTGTTTTGTGTCCATATGGTTTATGCTGGAGAATGTCCCACTTGCATTTGAGAACAATGTATATATTGCTGTTGTTGGGTGGGTCATTCTGTATGTCTGTTGGGTCTATTTGGTATATAATGTCATCCAAGCCCTTTGTTTCTTTATTAATGTTCTGCTTGGTTGTCATGTTCGTTATTGAAAGTGGGATATTGAAGTCTCCAGCTATTACTGTAGAACTATTTCTGTCTTCAATTGTGGCAATTTTTGCTTCATGTCTTTTGGAAGTTCTGTTGTTAGGTGCATATATGTTTATAATTGCATATATGTTTATAATTATCATATCTTCTTAATGGATTGGTCCTTTTATCAACATATAATGTCCTTCTTTGGTGTCTTGAAATCTTAAACTGAAATCTGTTTTGTCTGACAATTATATAGATAACCCCAGCTTTCTCGTGGTTACCATTTCTATGGGCTCTTTTCCATCCTTTTACTTTTAACCTTTTTTTCTTTGTATCTAAATTGTCAGCATATAGGTAGATCATGTTTTTTATCCCTTCCATCTGCCTTTTAATTGGAGTTTAATACATTTAGAGTAATTAGATGACTGACTTCTGCTTTTTAGCTGTCTTCTGTATGTTTTATCTGGTTTTTGTTACTTAAAATCCCACCATTACTGCTTTATTTCATATTTAGTTGAAACTTTGTAGTGTACCCCTTTTCTTTCCTTTTGTGTATATTTTTAAGTTATTTTCTTGGTTATTCCCTCAGGAACTGCAGTTAACATCGTAAGCTTTACAAACTTTGGGAGTTTTTCTTGTTTCATTTTTGAGACAGGGCCTCACTGTGTCACCCAGGCTGGAGTGCAGTGGCACAGTCTTGGCTCACTGCATCTGCCACCTGGGCTCAAGTGATCTTCCCACCTCAGCTTCCTGAGTAGCTGGGACTACAGGCATGCGCCACCACACTCAGCTAATTTTTTTATTTTTTATTTTTTTGTAGAGACGAGGTCTCACTGTTGCCCAGACTGGTCTCAAACTCCTGGGCTGCTTCAAGCAGTCCACCCACCTCAGCCTCCCGAAGTGCTAAGATCACAGGCGTGAGCCATTGCACCTGGCTTATAAACTGCGATAGTATACAAAAACTCTGCCGCTATACATCTTCATCCCTCCATATTTATAGTGTTATTGTCACAGATTACATCTGTATACATTGTGCCCATTAACATTGATTTTTATTTATGCATATTTGCCTTAAGGCAAAAAATAGGAAAAAATGAATTACAAACCAGAAGTATAATTGACTTTTATATTTACTTGGAATTATCTTTACTAGTGCTCTTATTACTTTTTTGTATGACTTTAAGTTAGTCTAGTGTTCTTTCATTTCAGCCTTAAGGTCTCGCTTTAGCATTTACTGTATGGCAGATCTGCTAGAAACAAACTCCCTTCATTTTTGCTTTTCAGGGAATGTCTTAGTCTCCTTCATTCTTGAAGGATAATTTTCCTGGAATATAATTCTTCATTGACAGCTTTTTTCTCCCCAGCATCTTGAATATGTTATCGTTACAGCCTTCTGGACCCCATGGATTCTGATAAGAAATTACATTGAGGATCACTTTTACATAATGAGTCACTTCTCTCTTGCTGCTTTAAAGATTTTTTTTTAAGTTTGTCTATCGTGTCTCATTATGGATCCCTTTGGGTTTATCCTGTTTGGAATTGAGTTTCTTGGATTCTTTCAGATTTTAGAGGTTTTCACCCATTATATCTTCAAATATTGTCTTTTTGTTTCTTTTCCCTCTGATACTGCCATAATGTGTACGTTGGTGAGCTTGATGGGCTTCCACAAGTCCTTTGGCTTTTCTTCATTCTTTTCTCTTTCTGTTCCTTAGACTGATTTTTTGAGACAGGGTCTCACTCTGTCACCCAGGCTGGAGTGCAGTGGCATGATCACAGCTCATTGCAGCCTCAACCTCCCAGGCTGAGGTGATCCTCCTCCCAGTTCAGCCTCCAAGTTGCTGGGAACTACAGGTGTGTGCCACTATGCCTGGCTAATTTTTTATTTTTTGTAGTGATGGGGTCTCGCCATGTTGCCCAGGCTAGTTTCAAACTCCTGTGCTCAAGCAATTCTCCTGCCTTGGCCTCCTAAAGTGCTGGGATTACAGGCATGAGCCACCAAGTCCAGCCTCAGACTGTATTTTTCTCAATTATTCTGTTTTCAAGTTTGCTGATTCCTCTTTGTACCTGCTCAAACCTGCTGTTGAACCCCTCTAGTGTATTTTCAAAAATTTCAGTTAGTATACATTTGAGCTCCAGCGTTTGTGTGTGGTTCTATTTTATACTTTGTTTCTTTATTGAGATTTCATTCATAGTGTTTTCCTGGTTTCCTTTTTAGTTCATTTGTCCATGGTTTCTTTTACCTCCCCAGCTTTTCTTCCCAGGTTTTAGGCAGTCCATTGTATATTTCAACTATAATCTTTCACCCTCAGGTAAAAGGCGCACTTTTTTCCTGATTGCCTTACAGTGTTTTCAAGCAATGCCTGCAGCTTTTCTGCCAAGGAGGTTCTCAGGCAAACCGGAGATGAGCACCTTGTGTTAGTCTCCCAGACAGGTTTACGGCAGACACATATAACTTGTGAATAAGGCCTGCTTTGTTCCCTCTGGAACCAAGGACCAGGGTCTGTGGGCTGCTGTATTCAAGACCACTGCCATGCTAGGAGGGGCAAGTAAAAATGACACAAAGCTTTCTTACCAGTATTGAGTTTCCTTTTTCTTAATCCAGATTTACTTGGTTGCTTTACAGTAACCTTTGTTTTCCAGAGCTCTGACAAAGTGGGTTCAGGGGTGTTCCCCTCTCTGGAAGGATGGGTGTTTGAACCTGTCTACTCCAGCATCTTGCTGATATTCTATAAATCTATTTTTGAAACTATAATTATGTACAGGAAAGAACTTCCTTACCCTAAAACAAGGTATTTCCCCACTATGGCTTAGATCTGCATTTCTGAGATGGTTCAGTGGCTGGGGGATGTTAATTCTGATGCCTCAAAAGAAAACTGTATTGGTCAAATAAATTTGGAAAAAGCATATGAAAGCCTTAGAAACGTTCTAAAGAAAACCTGTTTTATGTTTATTTTAACCAAACATTTCCAAGTCTAAGATCCTTTTCTTACTGATAATCAAGATTATCATTTGAAGAGCACCTGTCACTACAGTAGGACAAGAAAAATGGTCCCAGTTAATGAAAGCTTTGAAAGCTGTATGATTTGTCAGTTGTGGGATTGGGAAAAGGCCCAAAGCAGACATGACTAGTACTATTTGGAAACAACAAATGAGTCAGAACCCCATCTCTCCAGAAGTTCCAAGACAAACACCTGGAAATACATAAAATCAAGGTGCCTAAAGCCATGTGAGCTGTATAATTGCTAAGTGTTCTGGAAGACATCTTTGATAGGAGATGAGACAGAGATGGTCAGGTTACAGCCTGCCTGGAATGAACTACTAGGTGACCACCTCAAGCTGAAAACAGCCTGCCTGGAATGAACTACTAGGTGACCACCTCAAGCTGAAAAGTGATTTTTAAAAAGCTATGTTTCAAAACAAAAATGAGATGGTGGTATGAAATGATAGTTTGAGTGCCCTTGGAAATGAATAAATGGTTTTATTAGGGCACCAAGTAGATCCTATATGTGTTTGGGGTGAGATGTGGGATGGGGTGGGTGGGAGCTGATGCTGCTATTGCTGGATCCAAGTTGAGTACCTGAAAATGGAGAAACTTTTATTGCACATCTGTACAACCATTATTTGCCTTCCACATCATACGCCCTTCTAGGACTAAGTGTCTGACTCACTTTGTCTCCAGTGATGCGTGCGTTAGTCCATTTTCACACTGCTATAAAGAACTACCTGAGACTGGATAATTTATGAAGAAAAGAGGTTTAATTAACTCACAGTTCTGCAGGCTGTACAGGAAGCATGGCTGGGAGGCCTCAAGAAACTTGCAGTCATGACAGAAGGGTGAAGGGAAAGCAAGCACCTTCTTCACATGGCAGACGGAGAGAGCAAGCAAAGGGGGAAGTGCTACACACTTAACCAGGCCTCATGAGAACTCACTGTCATGAGAACAGCAAGGGGGAAATCCGCCCCCATGATCCAATCACCTCCCACCAGGCTCCACCTCCAAGACTCAGGATCACAATTCACCATGAGATTTGGGTGGGGACACACAGCCAAACCCATATCATTCCACCCCTGGCCCCTCCCAAATCTCATGTCATGTCCTCACATTTCAAAACACAATCATGCCTTCCCAACAGCCCCCTAAAGTCTTAACTCATTCCAGCATTAACTCAAATGTCCAAGTCAAGTCTCATCTGAGACCAGCCAAGTCCCTTCCTCCTATGAGCCTGTAAAATCAAAAACAAGTCAGTTACTTCCAAGATACAATGGGGATACAGGCATTGGGTAAATGCTCCCATTCCAAATAGGAGAAGTCAGCCAAAACAAAGGGGCTATGGGCCCCATGCAAGTCCAAAATCCAGGAGGGCAGTCGTTAAATCTCAAACCTCCAAAATGATCTTTGACTCCATGTCTCACATCCAGGCCACACTGACACAAGGGGTGGGCTCCCAAGGCCTTGGGCAGCTCTGCCTCTGTGGCTCTGCATATAGCCCCCACAGCTGCTTTCACAGGCTGGCATTAAACTGCTTGCAACTTTTACAGGTGCACAGTGCAAGCTGTCAGTGGATCTACAATTCTGGGGTCTGGTGGATGGTGGCCCTCTTCCCACAGCTCCACTAGGCAGTGCCCCAGTGGGGACTCTGTGTGGGCTCCAACCCCACATTTCCCCTCCACACTGCCCTCGCAGAGGTTATCTATGAGGGCTCTACCTCTGCAGCAAACTTCTGCCTGGACATCCAGGTGTTTGCATACATCCTCTGAAATCTAGGTAGAGGTTCCTAAACCTCAACTCTTCTGCACACCTGCCTAACACCACATAAAAGCCACTAAGGCTTGGGGCTTGCACCCTCTGAAGCAGCAGCCCAAGCTGTACCTTGGCCCCTTTTAGTCACAGCTGGAGCTGGAGCTGGAGTGGCTGGGATGCAGGGCGCCATGTCCCAAGGCTGCACAGAACAGTGGGGCCCTGGGCCTGGCCCACAAAACCATTTCTCCCTCCTAGGCTTCCATGCCTGTGATGGGAGGAGCTGCTGTGAAGGTTTCTGAAATGCTCTGGAGGCATTTTCCTCACTCTCTTGGCTATTAACATGAGGCTCTTCTTATGCAAATTTCTGCAGCCTTGAATTCCTCCCCAGAAAATGGATTTTTCTTTTTTATTTTTACCACATGGTTGGGCTGCAAATTCTCCAAACTTTTATAAAAGCTCAGCTTCTGTTTTAAATATAAGTTCCACTTACAGTTCATTTCTTTGTTCATGCAAATGAGCATAGGCTTTTAGAAGCAATCAGGCTACATCTTGAACACTTTGCTGCTTAGAAATTTTTTCTGCTAGATACCCTCTTGAGTTCAGAGTTCACAGATCTCTAGAGCAGGGGCACAATGCCACCACTCTCTTTGCTAAAGCACAGCCAAGAGTGACCTTCACTCCAGTTCCGAATAAGATTCTCATCTCCCATCTGAGACCAGCTCAGCCTGGACTTCACTGTCCATATCACTATCAGCACTTTGGTCACAACCATTCAACAAGTCTCTAGGAAGTTGCAAACTTTCCCTCATCTTCCTGTCTTCTGAGCCCTCCAAACTGTTCCAACCTCTGCCCTTTACCCAGTTCCAAAGTCACTTCCACATTTTCAGGTATTTTATAGCAATACCCCACTTCTCTGGTACCAATTTTCTGTATTAGTCCGTCCTCACAGTGCCATAAAAAACCACCTGAGACTGAGTAATTAATGAAGAAAGAGGTTTAACTGACTCACAGTTCCACAGGCTGTACAGGAGGCGTGGTTGGGGAGGCCTCAGGAAACTTAACAGTCGTGGCGGAAGGGCAAAGGCACCTTCTTCACATGGTGGAGCAGGAGAGAGTGAAGCAGGAAGTGCTATACATTTTTAAACAACCAGATCTCATGAGAACTCACTATCATGAGAACAGCAAGGGGAAAATCTGCCCCCATGATCCAGTCACCTCCCACCAGGCCCCACCTCCAACACTCAGGATCACAATTCAACATGAGATTTGGGTGGGAACACAGAGCCAAACCACATCAGTGCCCAACAAAGTGTATGAGGGAAAAAGGAATGCGTGAACCAACAGTGCTCTTTCCTTACCTGAGAGCAAGAGTGAAAAAAACATGATCTCTCAACAATTAAAACAAACCAACCCTATGTTTATATCATTTTATTTGAGTGGCTGGAAGAGAGGTTATCACTATTCTGGCTATCCAACCATCCACCCAGAAAAAGTTTAATTATCCACATAAAAAATACTCAGGGATTATGAGCATCCCATATTTCCAACATCATCCTGTGAAGAAACTAGCTGGATTAAGGCTATCATAAAACAATAAACTGGCATTGCTGTATCTCAGTTTTTGCCAACTTGACCTGTGGATTCAATGCAATCCCATTCAAAACCCAGCAAGATATTTTGTGGATCTTGACAAACTGGTTCTAAAGTTTACATGGAGAGGCAAAAGACCCAGAATAGCTGGCACAATATCGAAAGAGAAAAAGGTCAGAAGACTGATACTACCCAACTTTAAGACTCACTATAAAGCTAGAGTCATCAAGATAGGGTGGTAATGGTGAAAAAATAGACATAATCACTGGAAACAAACAGGGAGCCCAGAAATAGCCCCACACAAATATAGTCAACTGATCTTTGACAAGGAAACAAATGCAATAAAATGGAGAAAAGACAGTCTTGGCTAGGGGCAGTGGCTCATGCCTGTAATCCCAGCACTTTGGGAGGCCAAAGAGGAAGGATCACTTAAGTCCAGGAGTTCGAGTCCAGCCTGGGCAATATAGTGAAATCCCATCTCTACAAAAACACCTTTAAAAATTAGCTGAGCATGACGGCATGCACCAGGGGAAGGATCACTTGAGCCCAGGAAGCAGAGGTTGCAGTGCGCCAAAATGGCATCACTCCACTCCAGCATGGGTCGACAGAGTGAGACCCTGTCTCAAAAGAAGTCTTTTCAACATCAACAAATGGTGAACAACTGGACATGCACATGCAAAAAAAAAAAGAAAAGAAAAATCAATCTAGACACAGACTTTAACACCCTTCATAAAAATTAAAGTAAATCACAGACCTAAATGTAAAACACAAGATTCCTGGAAGATAACAGGAGAAAATCTAGATGGCTGTGGGTTTGGTGATGATTTTTTAAAACACAACACTAAAGGCAAAATCCATGAAAAACACAGATAAGCTGGATTTCAATAAAAATAAAAACTGCTTTGTGAAAGCCGCTGTCAAGATAATGAGAAGACAAACCACAGACTGGGATAAAATATTTGCAAAAGACACATCTGATAAAGGACTGTTATCCAAAATAGACAACACTTAAAATTCAATAATCAGAAATACCCAATTAAACAACAGGCAAAAGACCTGAAAAGACAACTTACCAAGAAGCAAGCATATGAAAAGATGTTCAACATATGTCATGAGGGGACTGCAAATGTCAATCAATCAGGTACCACCACACAACCATTAGAATAGACAAAACCCAGAATGCTTACACCACCAAATGCTGGTGAGGGTGTGGAGCAACAGGAACTCATTAATTGCCGGTGGGAATGCAAATGGTACACTTTGACAGTCAAACAAGACAAACCATATGATCCAGCACTGAAGCTCTTGGTATTTATTCAAATGAATTAAAAACATGCCCACAGAAAAACCTGCACAAAGATGTTTACAGCAGCTTTATTCATAATTGCCAAAACTTGGAAACCACCAAGAAGTCTTTCAATAGGTGAATGGATAAACTGTTCATCTAGACAATGGAGTATTATTCAGTGCTAAAAATAAATGCACTATTAAGCCATGAAATGACATGGAGGAACCTTAATTGCATATTACTAAGTGAAAGAAGCCAGTCTGAAAAGGCTACATACTATACGATTTCAATATGACGTTCTAGAAAAGGAAAAACTATGGACAGTAAAAAGTGGTTGCCAAAGAATGAGATCATGTCCTTTGCAGGAACATGGATGGAGCTGGAGGCCATTATCCTTAACAAACTAACACAGGAACAGGAAACCAAATATTCCATGTTCTCACTTATAAGTGGGAGCGAAATAACATGGACACAAAGGAATAACATACCGGGGCCTACCTGAGGGTAGAGGGTGGGAAAAGGGACAGGACCAGAAAAGTAACTATTGGGTACTAGGCTTAGTACCTGGGTCACTAAATAATCTGTATAACAAACCCCCTTGTCACGAGTTTACCTGCACATGTACCCCCTGAACCTAATTTTTTTTTAAGTGGTTGCCAGGGGATTAGGGAAGAAAGGGATGAACAGGTGAAGCACAGAGAAGTTTTAGGGTAGTGAAACTACTCTGTATGATTCTATAATTGTAGATATCATTGTACATTTGTCTAAGCCCATACAATGTACAACACCAAGAGTGAATCTTCATGTAAACTACGGACTTTGGGCGATAATGATGGTCAATGGCGGTTTATTGATTGTAACAAATGTACCACTCTGGTGTGGGATATTGATAGTGGTGGGAGGCTATGCATGTGTGAGGGCAGGGGATATATGAGAAATTTCTTTTTGTTCACTTTTGCTGTGAACCTACAACCGATTTAAAAAATCTAAAAAAATTTTTTAACTACACTCTGAAGATGAAATCAAGAGTAATAGGAGGGTCCTCTGGACTCAAAAGACTTTTTTTTTTTTTTTTTTGGAGAGACAGGATCTTGCTATGTTGCCCAGGCTGGTCTTGAACTCCTATTCTCAAGAGAGCCTCCTGCCTCAGCCTTGTAAAGCGCTGGGATTATAGGCATGAACCACCGCACCCAGCCAAGATTGCCATTTTGTATGATGAGACTGGAAGGACCCCATGGTTTCAGGATTTTGCTACAATATACAAAAAACAATCCGTGAGACAGTGGCTGGGCTTTTTTCCTGCCTGATTAGTTCAGTGCACATACAACTTGGACCAGAGGATCTGGGTTTGAATCCCAGCTCTGATACTTCCCAAACTGAGCTGTTTTCCTTATTTGTAAAGACTAAATGAGATCGCATATGTCAAAGAGCTCTGTAAACTCTCAACACATACAAAGTGCTACTGCTGAAATGATTTACAAATGTATCTTAAGAATGTCCCAGATGAGTGAATGTTGGTTATGATGCATGACCACACCTTAGTGTGCTCCTGGTCAGCTCCTGACTTTGAGAAAACACAGATAGGAAGGCCCATGTCCCATGCACAAGACAACCAGCTCGAAGCAGGGACAGGCAATGAGAGGTGAAAGAGACCTAGTCCTACAGCTGTCTCATCTAGGTGCAACTTGCAATGGGAAGGAAGGGACAGAAGCTCTAAATAGACCCACACACACACCCCAGGACATAATACAGCCACCAGCCAACAGGACAAGCAGCACAATTCCCAAGCATCCTCTTGGTTAAATAGATAAAAGAATGGCTGCCATACCACGTCTGTGAAAGCCGGGGAGCAGCAACCACAGAGCAGAAGTCACTTCTGCTGAGCTTCCAAATCCCATATGCCTGGCCATAGCAACTCTTTCCACACCCAGCAAATGAAGCAGTCTGGGGCAGCCGACACCTGGAAAGTTTACTGCACAGGGCAATCTACAATGGGGCCAAGTGCTAAAGCAAAAATTTATTAAAATTCATTTATATAGTGTTTTATAGACAAAAGTAGAGTCTTCGACATTCAGGCAATCACCTGTATTTTTAGAAGTGCTTCATGAGCAGATGGATTTCTTTCCCCTCCCCACAAGAAGATATATCTGTCTATACTCCTAAAAATGATGCATTTATTTATGCCACTTTTATAAGAACAATCCCTTTGCGATCCCAAAACCCGGGCAGAGAGTGAAAAGAGACAAACAGAACCTTCTCCAAAATGGTAGTCCTCACAACAGAGGTGTAGTGCAAGAGATACATAAAATGGCAGCTCTTGAGAGGAGCGTGTGCACACCCAGCGGGGTAGGCAGCCCCTAGCTGCGGAGTGTGGCCAGCCGGGACTGCATGGCCTCCAGAGCCTCCTCCTCCTCCTCCTCATCCTCTGAGGCAGCCATCGCTCCTGAAGGTTCTGGCTCTGGAAGGGCATCGGTCACTTTACTGGGTGCTTTGCCCAAGGCCCCTGAAAAGAAAAAGCAAAGATGAACACCACATTGACTTAAGGAAGCAGCCCCTCAATCTTCCCTGCCTTTCATTCCTGGACCAATCTGACCAGATACAAAAATGGGATAGTAAAGCAAGCTGTTCTGGGGGGTTTTACTCACTCTGGGAAATGTGCAAATAGCTACCTGTAATGATACCAAAGTCATAATAATTGTAAGGATTTTAAGAATCTTGGTTCTGAAGCTCCTAATCTAAATTCCTAAATGCTACTGAAAACTTTAAATCTTCTTTCTGAATAAAACTAAATTGTTTCTAAATCTTCACAAAATATTTTCTTGGAGTAACTGTCTTCCTTTCCCCAACAGCTTAAAACCAACAAATGAACAAATAAAAATTAAACCCCACCATTTCTTTAATTAAACATAAAACTCAGAAAATCTAGAAAGAAAAATAAAGTTTAAAAACTCATTAACCATCACTTGGAGATTACTATTTTTATCATCTCCCTTCCAGACTTCTATAGACATGTTTTTACACAAAAGTATGTATATTTCAGTAAAAAGGCTTTATTCACATATTGTAAACATCATTCCATGTTAATGAGTATATTTCTATACCATCTATCACAATATATAGTACTCCATTAAAATAAATATAACACAAATGATTTTATTAGGCATTTAGTTTGTTTCGAACTTTTTTTTTTTTTTTTTTTTTTGAGACAGGCTGGACTGCAGTAGCACGATCATGGCCAACTGCAGCCTGGACCTCCTAGGCTCAAGCAATCCTCCCACCTCAGTCTCCCGAGCAGCTGGGACTAAGGTGTGTGCCACCACACCCACCTAATTTTTATATTTTTTGTAGAGACAGGGTTTCACCATGTTGCCCAGGCTGGGCTCCTGAGTTCAACCAATCCACTTGCCTCAGCCTCCCTCACAAAGTGTTGGGATTACAGGCATAAGCCACTGCACCTGGCCTTCAAACGTTTCATTTTTATAAATAATGCTACTACAGACATCCTTGAATTAAATATTTCAGCACATTCTTAATTATTTCATTAAACTCCCAGAAGTCAATCTGTTAGGTCAAATATATTTTTTTTAATATATATTTTTTTGAGATGGGGTCTTGCTATGGTTGCCCAGGCTGGTCTCAAACTCCTGGGCTCAAGCAATCCCCCACCTGAGCCTCCCAAAGTGCTGGGATAACAGGCATGAGCCATCGCACTTGGCGAAGGCAAGGGCTTTTGAATGGCTATGGCCAAATTGCTTTCAAGAAAGTCTACACCAGTTTAAAATCCCAACAGCAGTATATGAGAGCAGTATCTTCCTTTAAAATCATGAAAACTCTAAAAATTTTTAAGAATTATTTGTGTTTTTTAAAAGATGGTTATACATACTGTGCTTACTTTTCAAGAAATAAGCTGCACACTGTAAAACGTTAAAAATGTAGAAGGGAGTTAATGAATGGCCATAAAAAGAGAGGAGAAAGGATGGATCTCACAGTCATACCTGCTGTAATTTCAAACAGAATTCTGTCAATTTCCATTTCTGCTTCTTCCTCCATTTCTTCCTGATCGTCCATGCTTTCAAAAGTGTCCTCTAACATCTCCTCTATGATCCCAGCCTAAACACAGAATAAATATGTCACTTCAGTCAACTGTTAAATCTGTTCCCATCAGACACCCTACACATCACCTAGACCGAGCTCTAGCCTAAGTCCAGTCCATACTTTCAAGAGCTGACACACAAGACAGCTGGCCAAAGGAAACACTGGATGTTGTCCTCTCTGTAGAAATGCAAAAGCCCCAAAGGGAAACGGCTCTCTAAATTTAACACCCTAGGGGTGGGGAGTGCTACTACTGGCTGTCAGCAGAGCTTCCTAAAGTAACCCAGACTTAATATAATGGCAGCACCTGAGAAACAGCTCACTGACAGATGAGTGTATTTCCAGCGCTGTTTTGGGAAGCATCTGCCCTAACACTGCAAATATAATCTGTGAACGCAGGGGTTGGAATATGGTATGAAAAGTGGTTGGAGCCGTAGTAGACACTGTGATAAAAAAATGCCAACAGCAGGGCAAAAGGCAAACAAGGCCTGAAGAGGACTCCAGCTTGTCCAGGTTACATCTGCCAGAATGGGGTAATCTGGTAGGTCTGCAAGGATTAACCGAAATCTGATCACCCACTCCTAGGAGAACTAAGACAATATTTCTGGACTCAACAAGGTAAAGGCCAGACACTTTTCTGGAAGTCCCGTGCCTGGCAGCCTGCAGGAGCCAGCCAGTCAGCCTCCTCTGTTCTCAAGGCAGCACGGCACCACTGCAGGACACAAGCAAATGGCTTTAACACTGGCCCAACCCAACCTAGCCCTGCCATCTTTGTGCTCAGCAGTTCCTCAGCTCCCAGATAGGGCCCTACTGAATGTTCTTTGTTTGTTACTGAAGCAAAGGGTCGGAACAGCAACCTCCAAAGTCAATAAGAGGGCTGCTGACATCCCTGGGCAGAACAGGTACTTGGGGGCTGAGTGGCTGTGGTGGAGGGCATGGGTTCAGGTTTCTGAGAAGCTGCTAGAAAAAGAAAATCCTGGTTGTCTTGCCACCTGAAAAAACTAAGTCCCTTGCTTTGTACCTTGATGTTTTGGTGATTCAAGGAGCAGAAGGTCACATGTAGCAGCTCCGGCCTTGGCTCCCTTGTACTCAGCCAGGGTACAATTCTCAGTGACTATGCTGAAGGGTTCAGATTTAAAGCAACCCTCTATCCTGCCTGCCTGAATCTAACTACCACCTTATTCTACCCATCCTCAGATCCGTTCTTCCCAACCAAAATGAACAAATAAATTCACATTCATGTTCACCCAGGTGGAACCCTAGGGCCTTCCTGAATGGGATCATCTTAGTACTGGGGGCTACCATAAAAGAAGTGCAATAAATGCTTGCTAACTGGTTAAAAAGAGTCCACCAGAATCCTAATTGTAATAGCCCTTCACACTCTGGAGGTAGAAGCTGTCATTTATTTATTCATTCAATCAGCAATGATTCATCCACCTGCTCTGTGCCACACAATAGGCCTGGGATAAACAGCATGACTAAGGTGTGTTCCTGCCCTTGAGGAGCTGAGCCCCTACTGGGGCCTTCAGAATGTACTACACGCAAGCCTTCCTCCAAATCTGTATTACTCCCAGTATTCAGAAACCATTATGAAAAAGATCCTAGATTCTGAAAAAGGCTTCCCTCTCAGATCCTGGTGGCTCCGAGTTAAAATGAGCAAGACTGAAGGCACTCCAAGAATGATCTTCTTATCTGGTTCTAGATGAACAGTGATCACCAACTTGGGGGCAAGACACCTACATGCTATTTGTAAAGGACATACCCTCCTGACCCAGTTCCTTCCTTACTGCTACTGCCCAAGGAGTTCTCAAACAACCTGGGCCCTGGGCTTTCTATGTTGTTTTTCTGCAATTTTCTTTTCCAGCCCCTCTCTCCCATGCCCTAAACCCTGTACATAATTCAAGTTCATAAATGAAATTCCCTGAGAGGAAGGGAGGTGATTTCTATGCACAGCCTCTATACAAGAATTTGAGGTGTACACTCTTGGTTGTCAGCCACAGGTCTGAAGCATGAAACAGCATCTGTGTGAGGGACCTCCCATCCTCATTTCCTCTGTGACAACTCACGTGATAAAGTCAGACCTCAGTGCCCCAATTCCAGATCTTCACTTACAACCAAGGTCACCTTAGGGAAACTACCTGATGACCCAAAGGCTCAGTTTCTGTCTATGTAAAACGAGGACAAAAATCCCTACCTCTCAAGATGGCTATAACAACAGACTAGAAGATAGGACAGTATGTGGCTGCCGGGGCTCGGCAGCAATGCCTTCTTTATCCCTGTCCTTGTCTGAAGGCCACGAGTACAGGTCCTTGCCAGACCCTGATCCTGGGGGTGGCAGGTATTTATGCACTTTCTATTTGATTCTGTCTCTCCTTTTTTAGTTTAAAACAGGGATCAGCAAACTACAGCTGCTGCAGGCCAAATACGGTCTCTGCCTGTTTTTGTAAATCAAGTTTCTTTCCATCTCCTTGCCTATGTTGGACCCTGCAAACTTTATTTCCTTGATCCCTAAATGGTTGCTCCTTGGATCCCCCACCTCCTCTAGAGCTCTGGGTAGACTTTTGCTTCTTCTACAGAACACTCTGGCAATCTGACCCAGCCTCTGCTACGCTGAGCTCAAATGGTTTCAATCAATGTTAACAGCTACTCCTTAAAATTAATTCTGTCTAGCAGGTGTAGTCTGTTCATCCCCACCCACCCTCATCCCTAGCCCCCTGCTACTTGTTTAGAGTGACTCTGGGGTTTAGAAAGGAAAGCAGGGCTAGCCCCAAGTCACCTTCATCATTTCTTTGGACAACTCCCTCATGGTGGCCTGAATCTCTGGAATCTTCACAAGACTTTGCATGGCCTTCATCACTTCTGTGCTCTTTTGCAGGGAACCAGCCACTCGCAAGACCGCTGAAAGAGAATGTGTACAGTCAGAATTGTTCAACAGGATGGAATAAAGAGAGACAGCCAAATTATGAGCCATTCCAATAAATGACAGCAGTAGCAGATGGACTCCCAAAGTTATTTGTGTGCCTTTAAATTAATTACTGTGCTAGTTGACCAAGAGACTGACTTTCCTAAATTGTGTGCTATCTGGGTTACTACTGATGTGAATTCAATGAGCATGCACACCACATGACCAATCTGGAGAGTGGCCTGAAGCCACTCTTGACTTTTAGGAAAGGAAGCCAGCTTGGAGTAACTGTGACACCCAGGAAAATCACAAATGGGAGAAAGAGCTCCAGACCTTGTAAAGGCCACACTAGGAAAGAGAAGGCTTCAGGACCCAAGCAGAGCTCCCCACACACCAGCCTATGGACAGTGTCTGTTCAGTACGGAGCCAGCTTATCATTGGTCCTCAGAAAAATGAGAGAAACTAGGACAGACACAGTGAATATGTGTATGTGTGTCAGTGTGAGGTGGTTCCTTACTAGAGAAAAACCTTCTGTAGTCTGAGATTGTATGACTACTACAATCTTCTTTATAAGAAATCATGGTAGTATCAAAAGATCACTGCCCCACCCTCAATGTCTTTAACATTCCAAAGAGTTGGCAACCATCTAAACCTGTTTTGGAATTTCATGAGACTTGAAGTTCTGAGAGCTGTCATATACAAGCTGTTCCCTAAAACTGGCACACAGACTTCTTTCCTCCTGGCTAAACCAGGAGTCACTAGAGGTTTACCTCTGGTGGAATCCAGACCCTAGGAAGCTTTCACATCTAAGGGAAAACAAGAGTGACCAGAGAAATGCCTGTCTGACATTTATAGCACTGTGATTTTTCTAAAGGAGTAAGGGAGTTTGCTAGTTGCAGAGAACACTTCATTTCTCTTAACACTGAAATGGGAAAATAAAATATTTATTAATATTAGTAGAATGACAGAGGAAGTGCCAAGAATCTGTGAGGCTGAAATAAGCAATAAATTACATATGCCATTAAAATGATACAAAAAGTTATAGAATGTTAAAAATTACTATTGATTATATAAAGATGGGAAGAAAAGGGTAAAAATAAAGCAAATTCCATCTGGTTTTGTTTATAAAGCCTGATGTCTACATGAGCCTGTAGTTGTATTATTATTTTATAATTTGCATCCTGATACATCCTTATACATATTATAAGTTGTATTATTATTTGCATCCTGAGTCTGTAACCCAGAGAGAGTACCTGAACATGGTATTTGTTCAATAAACATTTTTGGGCTGAATTAGTGAAAATAAGTAAACAGATGGGAGACATGGAAAGAACTGTGACTAGAGAAGTATTTAAACACTGAATCATTTGTATTTTGAAAAAGGTATACATTTCTGATTATTAGAAGGTACAAGAAAGGAAGAGTCAATGTTGTAGGAAAAAGGGGACACAAAAATAAACTTAGAAATAAAACTTATTACAAAAACACTCAAGTTGATAACCAATCAAAATGGATTAGGTAAGTGGATTTTTAAAAGGCCAGACTAATTGTATGTTGGACACTTGAAACTCAAGACAAAGGTGGTTGCTATGGTTTGAATATGTCCCCTCCAAAATTCAGGTGCTGCCACTGTGATAGTATTAAGAGGTGGGGTTTTTAAGAGGTCATTAGGCCATGAGGTTCCACCTTCCTGAATGGATTAGGTGCCCTTAGAAAAGGCCTGCAGGAGGCAGTTCATCCCCCCTTACCCTTCCTCCTGCCATATGAGAACACAGCATGCCTACCCCCCAGAAAATGCAGCCCCCACCAGACAACCAACCCTGCCAGCACCTTGATCTCGAACTTCCCACACTCCAGAACTTCAGAAAATAAAATTCTACTCTGAATAAGTTACTCAGTCTCAGGTATTCTGCTATCGCAGCACAAAAGAAACCAAGACAGGTATTAAAAAAATGTATTTCCTATGTTCCAAAAGGAAAACAAAAAAAGAAGGTGTGGCAGGTAAAAATTATTTCATAATAAAAATAGCCACACCTTCAAAAGAATAAGAAGGCAAGCCCCAAGCTGCAGGAAAATATTTGCAAAAGATATATCTGATAAAGGACTGCTATCCACAACATACAAAGAACTCTTACAACTCAATAATGAGAAAATAACTGAACTTAAAAATGGGCAAAAGACTTGAACAGATAACTCACCAACATGATATATTAATATAAATGGCAAGTAAGCATACGAAAAGATGTTCAACATCTTATGTCATTTGGGGGCTGTAAATTAAAACAATGAGATACCACTAAAAACCCCTTAGAATGGCCCAATCCAGACCACTGACAATACCAAATGCTGGCGAGAATGTGCAGCAACAGGAACTCTCATTCATTATCAATGGGAATACAAAATGGTACAGCCACTTTGGAAGACAAAGCCAGACACACACCTACCATATGATCCAGCAAGTGTGCTCCTTGGTATTTATCATAATGAATTAAAAATATGTCCACAGAAAAACCTGCACACAGATGTCTTATAGCAGCTTTATCCATAACTGCCAAAACTTGTCAGAAACCAAGATGTCTTTCAGCAGGTGTATGGATAAACAAACTGGTACGTCCAGACAATGGAATATTATCCAGTACTAAAAATAAATGAGCTTTCAAGCCATGAAAAGACAAGGAGAATGCATAATACTAAGTGAAAGAAGCCAGTCTGAAAAGGCTACATATTGTATGATTCCAACTATATGACATTCTAGAAAAGGCAAAACTATGGAGACAGTAATAAAATCAGTGGTTGCCAAGAGTTAGTAGGGAAAAAAGATGAATAAACAGAGCACAGAGAATTTTTAGAGCAGTGAAACTATTTTGTATGATACTATAATTGTGGATATCATTATACATGTGTCCAAACCCATCGAATGTACAACACCAAGAGTGAATCCTAATGTAAACTATGGACTTTGGGTGATAATGACATATAAATAGAGGTTTACTGATTGTAACAAATGTACCACTCTCATGTGGGATGTTGATAGTGATTGCGGCTATGCAAGTATGAGGGCAGGGGTACATGGATCTTCTGTACTTTCTATTCAATTTTGCTGTGAACCTAAAACTGCTCAAAAAATAAGTTTACTAAAAAATAAAAACAACTATACCTGAAGGTGAAATCAAGAGTAATAGAAGGGCCGTCTGCATTCAAGATTGCCGTTTGTATGATGAGACCGGAAGGACTCCACTGCAGCAACACCTGGCATCAGGCATTCCCTCCAGAATCTACAAAACCAACCTGCCAGAGAGCCGTTGGGCTTTTTTCCTGCCTGGTTGTTTTAGTGCACATATGACTTAGACTAGAGATAATTGGGTTTGAACCCCAGCTCCGCCATTTCCTCACTGTCATCTACAGCAAGCTGAATTGTTTTCCTTATTCGTGAAGATTGAATGAGATCACATATGTCAAAGAGCTTTGTAAACTCTCACACACATACAAATATAAAGTGCTACTGCTGAAGCAGTTTATAAATGTATCTTAAGAATGTCCCAGATGAGTGAGAGTTGGTTAGGATGCATGACCACACCTTGGTGTGCTGCTGCTCAGCTCCTGACTCTGAGAAAGCACTGATGGAAAGGCCCATGTCCCATGTACAAGATAACCAGCTTGAAGCGGGGACAAGCAATGAGAGGTGAAAGAGGCCTAGTTCCACCACTCTGCTCTAATATAAGCCACAGTGGTCAAGTTTTCAGTTATTTGCTGCTGAACATATTCCTTAGTTAACACAACAAAAGAAAGCAAAAATATCATCCATTATATTTTATGAAGTATATGAAACACTAATTCTAAAGTCGGAACAAAACTCTAATCACAGAGTTGCCAGATAGCATTCTAATTAACTCAGGTGCTATTTAAAGTACTAAAACTATCCTCAAATAGATTGTACAAACCCATTAAGACCAAAGTGGATTCACATTCAAATAGGCATTGGTGGCTTAATCTTAAAATACCACATTCAAAAACCAAGAACACACATTATATACTAAAATATAAATGGCATCAGGATAGTGACTGCGTCCCACTGCGTTAACAATATGTTGAATGCATAGAATGCAATCAACAAATAGGTGCTGAATGAATAAATGAATCAATCTATAAATAAAGCACTATTTAATGGTAGAAAGTCCCAGAAAGCATGTGTTAGACTGAAACAGAAATTCCTATCTAAAATCTTCAAAAGACCAGAGCATTCAAAGTATCGTTATATATTTAATTAAAATGTTAATTAAAATGCCAAATTTCCTGCTTAAAAATGGTTAAAATGGCAAATTTTCTTAAGTATATTTTATTATAAAACCTCCCCCACATCCCCCAGAAAAGGTTAAAATTCTACAGAAAACATTACTAAGTCAGTAATGTAAAAGCTAGTTGACCACATTTAAAACAACAAAGATCAAAGTTACACAGAGAGGAATATGAAATAAACTGGGCAGCATGTTGAAATGCCTTCCCCACTCCAGGCCTGTCTGCAGATCTCTCTGGGTTCAGGCTCTCTCCAACTTCAGGGTCTCTCCACATAGTCCTCCCTCAGTGTGGAGTGCCAGTCCCACTGACAGCTCCATACTGTAGAGGCTTCGTGGACAAAGTTAAAAAAAAAAAAAAATGGAATGCTTCAGAAGTTTGTATTTATCCTTGTGCAGGGCCACATTAATCTTCTCAGTATTGTTCCAATTTTAGTATATGTGCTGCCCAAGAGAACACTAGATTTCTTTCTTTCTTTTTTTTTTTTTTGAGACAGTCTCGCTCTGTTGCCCAGCTAGAGTGCAAAGGCGCGATCTCGGCTCACTGCAAACTCTGCCTCCCAGGTTCTAAGCGATTCTCCTGCCTCAGCCTCCTGAGTAGCTGGGATTATAGGTGTGTGCCACCATGCCAGCTAATTTTGTATTTTTAGTAGAAGCGGGGTTTCACTATGTTGGCCAGGCTGGTCTTGAACTCCTGACCTCAGGTGATCCACCCGCCTCAGCCTCCCAAAGTGCTGGGATTACAGGCGTAAGCTACTGCGCCCAGCCACTAGATTCCTTTTATTTGGAGGACAAGTCACTATTTCCCCGTGCCTAGCACTGTGCCTGACACAGCCAACTGCCAACAATCAAATATTTGTTGAAAAAAAACAATAAATGAATTTAACACTGAGGTGGTTTTATAAAGACTCAAGTGCTCCTACATAGAATGAAAGATTTAGTATTGGGTCAGAAATATGTTTTCTCTTTTCTTTTTTGTATTAATCATTAAAATTCCAGAACATTTCTTTATTTTAAAAAAATTTTTGGCTGGGCACAGTGGCTCACCCCTGTAATCCCAATACTTTGGGAGGCTGACGTGGGTGGATCACGAGGTCAGGAGATCCAGGCCAACATGGTGAAACCCTGTCTCCACTAAAAAATACAAAAACCAGCTGGGTGTGGTGGTGCGCGCTTGTAATCCCAGCTACTCAGGAGGCTGAGGCAGGAAAATCACTTCAACCCGGGAGGCAGAGACTGCAGTGAGCCGAGATCACACCACTGCACTCCAGCATGGTGACAGAGCAAGACTCCATCTCAAAAAAAAAAAAAAAAAAGAAAAAGAAAAAGAAGAATTCATATGGCAAAAAACGGGGAGAAGGAAACAGAAGCTCATTCTCCCAGTGTTTTAAATTATAGACAGAACATCCACATACTGATGACAAAAAGCAACTGATGTAGGAAAAGAAATTAAAAACCAGAAATAAAAAAGGGTTCACTTTTAAACATTTCATCAAAGAGAATTTTGAAGACACAGAAAAGTAGAGAAGTATCATTTCACCAAAGAGGAGATATGGGTGGCAAATAAGCACATGAAAAGATTAGCCATTATGGAAATGCAAAGTAAAACAACAATCAGCACCATACACCTATCAGAATGCCTAAAATAAAAAACAGTGACAACAACAAATGTTGGAGAAGATGCAGAAAAACAGGATCACTCATACATTGGCTGGTGGGAATTTAAACCTGTACACTTTTATAGCAGCTTTATTCATAATAACCAACAACTGGAAGCAACTGAGAAGTCCTACAATGGGTGAATGGTTAAATAAACTGGTATATCCATATAATGGAATACCACTCAGCAATAAAAAGAAATGAACTATGGATACATGTAAACACTTGAGTTAATTTCCATAGAAGTATGCTGAGTGAAAAAAGCCAATCCCAAGAAGTTACATAACTACATAATTTCATTTATACAACATTCTTAAAATACCAAAATTATAGAAATGGAGAATTAGTGGCTACTAAGGAGAAGGTGGAGATGGGAGGACAGTAGGTGTGGCTATACAAGGGCAACATGACGGATTCTTGTATTGATGGAAATGTTCTGTAGTTTGATTGCATCGATGCCAATATCCTGATTGTGAGATTGTACTCTGGTTTTGCAAGATGTTACCATCAGGGGAAACTAGGTGAAGGGTACACAGAATCTCTCTGTATTATTTCTTGCAAATACAGGTGTACTACATGTATGTGAGTCTACTATTTTCTAAAAACACAAACCTTAATTTAAAAAAACATTAAAGCATATAAAAATAAAGTAACATTACATTCCCACACCTGATACAAATGAAAAAAGGATATTATATGCATAAAACAATTTCTGCTATAAATATGACCATGTTGTAATATCAACAACTAAAGCTGGAAGCAAAATAACTAAAAAATTAGTTTCATGGCCGGGAGCGGTGGCTCACGCTGTAATCCCAGCACTTTGGGAGACTGAGGAGGGCAGATCATGAGGTCAGGAGATCGAGACCATCCTGGCTAACACAGTGAAACCCCGTCTCTACTAAAAATACAAAAAATTAGCTGGGTGTGGTTGCGGGCGCCTGTAGTCCCAGCTACTCGGGAGGCTGAGGCAGGAGAATGGCGTGAACTCGGGAGGTGGAGCTTGCAGTGAGCCAAGATCGTGCCACTGCACTCCAGCCTGGGAGACAGAGCGAGACTCCATCTCGAAAAAAAAAAAAAAAAGTTTCATAATCAGTAGATGTGGAACCCAGTGAAAATATTCTGAAAAGAATCTGGACACCAATAATGAAAGCAACAAAAACAGAGAACTCTCTCTACCCATCACAGGCTCTCATGGGAATTACAGTTAAATTTTTAAAAAATTAGCAAATAAAAATAGGGCCAGGCATAGTGGCTCATACCTGTAATCCCAGCACTTTGAGAGGCCCAGGCAAGCAGATCACTTGAGCACAGGAGACCGAGACCAGCCTGGGCAACATGGTGAAACCCCATCTCTACAAAAAACTAGCTGGGTGAGGTGGCTCGTGCTTGTAGTCCCAGCTACCCAGGAGGCTGAGGTGGGAGGATCACCTAAGCCACAGAGGTTGAGGCTATGGGAGCCATGATCATACCACTGCACTCCTGACTGGGCAACAGACCCTATCTCAAAAATAAAATGAAGTAAAAATATTGACACACTAGACCAACCGTATGGGTTTTAAAAGCCAACTGAAAACCGGCATTTACAAACACAATGAATCAGATTATAAGAAAATATGAAATCTTACGACATTTCACAATAATGACAAATGAAAACTCAGAGAAGGGATATTAAAAACATTTGAGCCTCAAAAGTAAAAATCCCTTGAGAGTAAGACAACTTTTCCTTGTAACAAGGTTAAGAAAAAAAAAAAAAGTTAAAAGGTACATCACGATTTCCAAAGAAATCTCTAACACATAATAATAACGAACAGAAAGATAAAAATTATAAGAAAAAGGAGATAGTACATTCTATAATATGGTGAACCAAAACCAAAAGGATGTCATAAAAGACTATCGAAACCATGTACATTTCAGAAACTTTAAAAATTTAAAGTCACGTTTATTTATGACTTACATGCCTCCACTTGAAAAAAAATAACTTGAAGCAGTTTATTAAAAAGATGTACATGGCAGATACAATAAAAGATAAAAAGCTCAAAAGTGTGAGTTGATTACATAAATGTGGGCTGGAGTATCTCAACAACCACACTATTGACAGTTTGGGCTGGGTAATTCTTTTGTTGGAGGCAGCTGTTTTATGCATTCTAGGGTGTTTAGCAGCAGCCCTGGTTTCTGCCCACTAGATGCCAGTAGCAGCACCCCTTTTCCTCCTAGTTGTGACAACCAAAAATGGCCCCAAATACTGCCAAATGTCCCCCAAGGGGCAAAAATGCCCCTAGTTGAGAATCAGTGGCCTAGGCTAATAAAAGCTACTGCAACTGAGATTAAGTTTAGCTGTGAGTATCTCAACAGCTAAAACATGAAAGTTAATCATGTTTTGGGTTGTAGGACACTCACTGGTAAAAGCAACACTGTTTCACTGGGAAAGACTTTTTTCAGGCTAAGTTCTAAGATAAATTTATTCCATGGCTTTTAATATTAAGGAATATTAAAGTATATCATCTTTATTGACTGCGCCACTAATTGTATAGAAGTTATAGAAATAATCTCCATGTGGCTGTTTCTCATCCACCATAAAAAAGCAAAGGAGGGCCGGGCGCGGTGGCTCACGCCTGTAATCCCAGCATTTTGGGAGGCCGAGGCGGGTGGATCACCTGAGGTCAGAAGTTCAAGACCAGGCTCGTCAACATGGTGAAACCCCATCTCTACTAAATATACAAAAATTAGCCAGGCATGGTGGTGGGCACCTGTAATCCCAGCTACTTGGGAGGCTGAGTAGATTGAACCCAGGAGGCGGAGGTAGCAGTGAGCCGAGACTGTGCCATTGCGCTCCAGCCTGGGCAACAAGAGCAAAACTTCATCTCAAAAAAAAAAAAAAAAAAAAAACGCAAAGGAATACTATGAAAACAGCTCAGCAAAGGCATTTCTGTGGGAAGAAACTGGAGGATGGAAAAGGGTTTCTGAGGATCCAGCTTGCTAACAGGAATTGGACTTTAAAATTCTAGAGGGAAGACTGCCTCGTGTCACTCTCACTTAATGCCAATGATGTGTTTTTATATGGTATTTACAGAGTATAAAATAAACATTCATATGAGCATATGAGTATAATGAAAATAAACATTCATACAGAGTATAAAATAAACATTCATATGAATAACAACTAAAATATGAAACAATCAATTTGTGAGGAAGGTAGATGATTTTCACTCTCTTTAAAAATTTCATTTAATGTTGTATTTTGTTTATGCAGGGGAAAATATTTCATTTGAAAAAGACAATTATGCACTGTAGAATTTAAATCTGTAAAAGTTTTGGAGTGGAAAACTTAAAACCCTTGAATAAACACCATCATGAACAACACATGACACAGATATGTATTTATTTTAGATTACTTATTATTCAGCAAGCCTTAAAGAAACTGAATTTTAATCTTATATATGCTAGATCACAATTTAATATTAAATGCAAAATTTGTTTATTTAATGGCTCAAATTTGTAGACCTGAGTAATAAATTTGTGTGGTATGTATAAAATGACATAATGTTAGACTAACAAAAGCAAACTGCAGGACAGTTCAAATAGCACTTGAATAGTAGTTATCAGTGGGTAAGGGGGCTGAGGCCAAGACAAAGAAATTGGTGAACAATTACTTTTATTTTATATATTTCTGTAGCATTTTAAAAAACAATGTCAATATTAGTCCATTCTCACACTGCTATAAAGACATACCTGAGACTGGGTTGTTTATAAAGAAAAGAGGTTTAATCAGCTCACAGTTCTGTGGGCTGTACAGGCTTCTGCTTCTGGGGAGGCCTCAGGAAACTTACAACCATGGTGGAAGGCAAAGGGGAAGTAGGCACATCTTCACATGGCCAGCAGGAGACAGAGAGAGATAGGGGAAGTGCTATACTTTCCAACAACCAGATCATGAGAATTCTATCATGAGACACCACTAGGGGGATGGTGCTAAACCATTAGAAACCACCCCCATGATCCAATCACCTCCCACCAGGACCACCTCCAACACTCAGGATCACAATTCAACATGAGATTTAGGTGCAGACACAGAGCCAAATCATATCAAAGTCCATAACACTTAAGTTAAAAATACTAGAAAAGTCTTTAAAAATGTGTTTTGATTCAACAAATTGGTTTAAATTTCACAAATGTTATGCTTGACCCCAAAGATCCATACCTTGCAAACTCATTTTCAGGTACTCCAATCAAAGCACAGAACAAAACAAAACAAAAGGACAAAGGTAGCTAGGTGGATGTACTATCCTACCTGGGCCTCCCTTTTATTGCATGGCCTGTCCCTCTAGACACACTGTCATCACTATATAAGAGCTTGGAGCTCTCATGCATCTCTGCCACTCAGAATCCCACGATAGCTCAGCACTCACACCTGCCCCACTGCTTTAATGGTAAAATATACATAACATACAATACATTATTTTAACCCAAAATTATACATAACATAAAATTTGTAACTTTTATCCATTTTTAAGTATATAGTTAAGTGGCAGTAGCTACATTCATTCACATTTTTGTGTAACCATCACCGCCATCCATCTCCAGAACTTTTCTCATCTTCCCAAACTGAACCTCTGTACCATCACTCAATCAATACCCATTTCCCCTTACCCTTGGCAACCAACACTCTACTTTCTGCCTCTACATTTGAGAATTCAAGGTACATCATATAAGTGGAATCATGTAGTATTCATCCTTTTTTGAGGTGCTCATTTCACTTAGCATAATGCCTTCAAGATTCGTCCATATTGTTGTAGCATAAGTCATAATTTCCTCCCTTTTTAAGGCTGAATAATATTCTATTATACAGACATATCACATTTTGTTTACCCATTCATCTGTCAATGGTCACTTGGGTTGCTTCTACCTTTTGGCTATTGTGAATGCTGCTGCTATGAACACTGGCATCCAAATACCTATTTGAGTCCCTGCCTTCCATTCTTTCGGGTATATCCCAAAAGTGGAATAGCTGGAGCATATGGTAATTCTATTTCCTGCCCCACCTTTGAACCTCTCCCTTAACCCTCTCTTCCAATCAAAACACACTCATCATCTGTCTTACGCTGCAACGAGGTGCTGTCAGAAAGCTGTCACCTGGAAAGCACCTAATCATGACAACGTATTAATAGGTGACAAGGCTGAATAGATTACCCCTCCCCAGAGGCATCTGCATTTTAATAGGGGAACATCTTAAGAAAGAGGAATGACTTTGTCAAATCTTGGCTTTTCAATGCAGCAACAGGCTAGGGGTGGGATGGGGCCATAGAAAGATGACAAAGACATCTCAGGAACTTTGGTTACACTTAGTTTTCTCTTCTTCCATTCCCAAAATGTAGCCTTTTCCTTCCTGCCTTGTCCCAAGTTCTATCCTCGTAGCTACTCTGCTGTGTTTAATCTCCCAACAAGCAACATTCCACTATAAACCAACATGACAACCCTGTCTAGGAATCCTTCCTGCCAGCAAAAGCTTAGGTGCTGCAGAAGCCAGGTGAACCAAATAGCCACTGATTTCCTGGGGCTAGTCTGGTCAGCCCAAGTGAAGACTCCTCTCTTAGACCTGTTCCTCTCCCTGTGTTTCCAGTGTCTGTTAATGGCCCTGCAGTCTCTTTCCAGGCTCAAAGGCTCAGAGCATCTCAGCCTTGTTTATACCTTCACTCTGCACCTGTTCTTGTGTCTTCTACTCCATTCTCACTAGACTAACCTATTCCATTCCCCTACTCCATTCCATTACCTCTTAGGTCCCACTGCCTCCAATCACACTGCACTATCCCTCCCTGCACCTGTGCTCTGTGCTTATAATGTGCTAAAGCTTTCAAATGTCTACAGAATAATTTAAATTCCTCAGCCTGATATCTCAGAACTCTGACTCCAACTTACCTTTCCAGTCCCACCTCCCACTACTCCCCTTCATGCATTCCTGTCAAACTGTTTCCTGAACATAGCCTGAAATATTTCAACCGTGCCTTTGTATACCTAATCCCTCTAAACTCAGATGCTGCCCTGATTCTCCCCAAAATACTTTTCCTCTTAACTCCCATTGCACTTTATCTGCATTGCTACAGCACGTCTTATTTTGAACTTGTCTTTTGAAAAGCATTGCTCTCCTAACAGCTGTAAAAATTGTCATCTTCACCTCCTTGCCCATCCTCTCCAGCTATCCCTCCCACTTGCTCGGTACCCAACCTCCCAGACCTTCCTTCTGTGTCGGGAATGCACAGTTCTTTTTGGCCCCAGGGCCTTCACACATGCTAGCCATCCAAGTTGGCACACCGCTTCCCACAACCCCACAAACTTAATAGTTCATCTTCTTTCAGGATTCATCAGTGCCTGAAAGGAGCCATCCCTGATTCTACATTTCTCTTTTACGTTCTCCTAGTGCATATCACAGTTTGCAATCATAAATATCCATTTGATTATTAAATTTATTATTATTTTTAATTTTTATTATATTTCTTCAATCATCTGCAATTTACCCCATACCTAGAGGGCAGTGATTGTGCCTGTAATATTCATGATTTTAACCCCAGTGCCCAGCAGTATGCCTAGCACATAATAGGGCTAAAAGAGATATTTATTAAATGAATTAACACTTTGGTTTTTGTAGCTCAGTCTATATGCCTGAAAAGATGAGGGAGGGCAGGTACTCAGAAAGCCTATACTTAAATCTAGCTTCCCCTACCCTCCTCCCTTCCACTCTCTCCTCTGCCTCCCTCCCTCCCACCTCTTTCTTTAAAAAGAGAAGTGGGATAGGAAAAAGAAGAGGATGATTGGGAGAAGTAGTTCTGAGAAACAATACATGGAACGTAAGAAAATTCCAAAAAGACAACTGTCATTAACAAAAGACAATACTGCACCAACGAGGAAGAACAGAATGATTTTTTTAAAAATAAGAAACCGAGAACTCTTTCTTGAAAATTAAAGTTAAGATAGCCAAAATAAAGAATTCATGAGAAAAAATGGAAAATAAAGTTGAGGAAATTTTGCAGAAAGATTACACAGACAAAATTGATCATGATAATGATGATAATATTTAGAACCTATATATACAGCAATTACTGTGCCAGGCAATGAAGTGAGCCTCACAACCTGCTTATGAGGAAGGTACTAACTATTATTATCCTCAAAATGGAACACGGGAAAGGTAAGAAAATTAAAGGAACAGTCTGAGAAATCCAATAACTAAGACTGTTTGCTTTCAGAAAGAAACAGAAAATACAGTGCAAAGGCAATGTACATGCACACATCCAAGCACTGTAGGATACAAGTCCCCAGGACTGAAAGGATGCACCAAGGAATAGAAGGATACAATGCTTTTCTTTTAGAAATCCACATGTAAATACTTATAGATGAAATTACAGTTGGTCCTCCATATCTGTGGGTTCAGTGTTTGTAAATTCAACCAACCAAAGACAACAAAATATTCAATATCAAAAATATTCAACAACAACGAAAATGAAAGGCTGTGTCTGTACCAAACATGTATAAGCTTTTTGTCATTATTCCCTAAACAATATAGTATAACTATTATTTACATAGCATTTGCATTGTATTAGGTATTATATAATTAATCTAGAAGTTAAAGTATACAGGAGGATATGTGTAGGTTATATGCAAATACTACCTCATTTTATACAAGGGACTTGAGCATCCACAAATTTTGGTATCTGTGGGGATCCTGGAACCAATCCCCTGTGGACACCGAGGGATAAATGTATATGGATTCCCAGAGGAAAATACAGGGACTAGGTGGATGAATATAAATTAAGTAAAATCAGCCAAGAGTTGACAATTGTTTAAGCTGGGTGATAGGTACATAGAGATTCATTTGGGTATTCACTCTGCTTTTGCATATGCTTAAAATTTCCATAATAAGAAATTAAAGAGAAAACAATACAGGATGATTCAAACAATCCAACTTCTCTCCTCAGAAGTGAAACTTTTTCAGACCTCTGTTTATCCATTTATCATTCATTTACACACCTACACAAACACATCCTCTAGTTATTTACAGAGTGCTATCATGCTACATATACTGTTCTGCAACTTGCTTTCTTATTAAATGATGCATCATTAACATCTTTCTACAGCTGAATACTATGCTGAAACCTGAATAAATCATAATTTACTGATTCAATCCTCCACTGAAGAAAAATAAAATGTTAACAGTTCCCCTGTTACCAATAACTTTCTGTTATTGGCTTTAATTATGTGTATTTTACTAATTGGGTAAAAATGCTCAATGCCTATAACTGTACAATTATAAAACTATTTCAAAAACAAAATTAAATACAAAAAACTTCAAAATCAATAAAATTCACATTAACAACGTAAATTTCATGTGATACTTTGCTGAACTAAAACACCACTTATAATGTGGGTTACGCTACAGGTAAAATACTTGAGAACTATGCATATATATACTGTTCTCATCTATCTGTCTGGTGACTCCTTTCCCGCTTTTCTCCATTAAGACTACTGAGGTTGCAGTGAGCCGAGATGGCACCACTGCACTCCAGCCTGGGCGACAGTGCGAGACCTCGTCTCAAAAAAAAAAAAAAAAAAAAAAAAAAACTACTTAAAATCCTTGCATAAGATGGGATTCCCTCAGCAAGGACATTTACACAGTAAGTTGGGTTTTGCTCTTTTCACACTGGATTGCCACAGTGAAATTTGACACCAAACCTCATAAACAAAAATGCAAATGGGGGATTGAAGTCTCATGAAACTCATCAATTATAATGTAACCCAGAGTATACATATGTTTAATTTTTTAATGATGCCAAAAATTAAAATAAAAAAATAATTCTCATAGTAGAAAGACTACAAGAAGAGAAAGTGGTGGGAGAAGGAAAATCAAGATTTTTTTATATCAGTTTTGAAATACCCTTTAAGACATCTGAGTGGAGATACCAATTATGCACTTAGAGATAAAGTCAGCCCTGAAGATAAAACTCAATGGCATTTAAAGGCATGGGGTTAGATAAGATCAACTACTGGGAGTAAAGATGGAAAGGAGCAGAGGATCTAGAATAGAGCCCTCAAACACCTTAACATTCAGAGGCCAAAGAGCAAATACTTTACTTTTCAATTCTGGTAAAGCTACAGTATATATGAAACGAACAACTTAACATATTGTTATGGGTGTACATTTAAACGATAGGCTTTTATGTGCAGTGCACAGGGGAGCTTTTGTTATGTATACTGCTGAAAGTGTATGATAAAAGAGTTTTTTCCATGCAGACTAATGATTACTTACTATGACAATAACTGGCTGAAAAAGTATTTTGGAATCAGGACACAAGAAGAAAGGGCAAAAAAAAGACAATGCTCAAGTTTAGTAGCTCTGAGAGAACTATTAACACAAGATAACACTTCTCAAAAGTAAAAAAGTCTGACAATACCAAGTCAAAAAGGTGAAAAGGTATGGAAAAAAAGAACTCATGAACTGCTGCTGGAAATATAAATTAGTAAAGCTTCTTTGGAGAGCAATTTTGTAATTCTAGCAAAATTTAAACCTAGCTATTTACTTGGCAATTCTACTTCTGAGTATACAACTGTCCTAAACCTTTACACACAGCAAAAACTGAAAATAACCTTAATATCCATCAAAAGGGGAACAGAAAAATAAAATGTGATACATCAATGTAATTTCATCTAGTAGTTCAAATCAATGGACTACAGCATGCTCTCTCTCTCTCTCTCTCTCTACATATGTGTGTGTATATATATATATATATATATATATATAAAATACACATAGATAATTTTATCGTGGTTGCTATTGTTTTGTTCCATCTTGTTTTACAGAGACAGGGTTTCATTATGTTTCCCAGGCTGGTTTTGAACTCCTGGCTCAAGTGATCCTCCTGCCACAGCCTCCCAAAGGGCTGGCATTACAGGTATGAGCCACTGCACCCTGCCTACATTTATCCACATGAACATATTTCAAAAACAATGATAAATGGAGCAAAAAGACGCAGAATGGTATCTACAGTATGATACCATTCATACAAATTTTAAGATTCACAATAGTGGTTTTCTCTGGAGAGGTTGGGAGAGAATGAAACTGTGAAGGGGTATTAAAGGAGCTTCAACTTTTGTAATACGCTTTTTTTTTTTTAATAATATAGAAGGAGGCAAATACAACAAAACGTTAAATTTTATTAGTTCTGGGCCAGGTGCAGCGGCTCACACCTATAATCCCAACAGTTTGGAAGACTGAGGCGGGTGGATCACTTGAGCTCAGGAGTTCAAGACCATCCTGGGCAACATGGTGAAACCCTGTATCTACCAAAAAAAATAAAAGACAAATGTTATTAGTTCTGTATGATAGGTACATAAAGACTTATTACATTATCCTCTGCTTTCATCTCCACAATTGGAAAAAAAGAGGCTGTGCATACACTGCTTTATTCATAGAGGGAAAAAGGCAAAATAAGCAATAAGGAAAGAGTGAAAAATGTTTAAACAATCTTATCATGGTCAACTGAACATGTGTCTTTTGAGCATGTTGCAGGAAAAATTGAGAATAAATCTGAATTTTTCAAGCTGGCTATAAAAGACAATAATACTTGAGCTTTCATCATGACAAGATTAAACTATTTCTTTATGGCACTGATACTGTTTGATCAAAAGGCATATCTAGGTGATATATTCAGTATTTCAAGAGCCTAAAAATCATCACTTTAGGGCTGTAATAACATGGCATTTAAAAGTGAAGATAGGCCAGAAGTGGTGGCTCATGCTTGTAATCCCAGCACTTTGCAGGGCCGAGGAAGGTAGATCACCTGAGGTCAGGAGTTTGAGACCAGCCTGGGTAACATGGCGAAACCCCGTCTCTACTAAAAATACAAAAATTAGCTGGGCATAGTGGTGGGCACCTGTAATCCCAGCTACTTGGGAGGGTGAGGCGGGAGAATTGCTTGAACCTGGGAGGTGGAGATTGCAGTTAGCCGAGATCGCACCACTGTACTCCAGCCTGGGTGACAGAGAAAGACTCCATCTCAAAAAAGCAAAAATAAATAAATAAAAGATAATCTTGATAGATTTTTTAAAGGATGATGTGGTACAAATATTTTGTCATTTTTTTTTTTACTCTTTCCCAGCCCATGATTATTCTCTTCAGTATCTGGAGAAAGAAACTAATGATACATTCATGGTTAGGCATATTTTAAAACCACATTCGAATGTTAAAATTGAATGTGAAGAAAACTTCAGAACGAAATACAACCAAATAATGCATTAGAAACTCATTTGGCACCATCCTATAAATTAAAACACTTCATCTTCTAACTTCTTTTGAGTGTGATCAATGAAGTATCTGACAGAGAGTTGAAAATATTCTTCAGTGAAAAATTTCTCCATAACTTATTGCTTTTTTAGACACAGTCTTGCTATATTTATTGTCCAGGCTCAAGCACAGTGGTTATTCACAGGTGTAATCAGAGCTCACTGTGGCCTCAAACCCCTGGGCTCAAGCACTTAATTCTCCTTGCTCAGCCTCCTGAGCAGCTGGGACTACAACTGCATGCCACCATGCCTGGCTCTCCATGATTTCTGAGTCTGTATTCAATCTAAATATCTGACAGTCACTTGCTGCCATTACTAAAGAACTATAGTTCTGAGTTAGGACTACTTCATAATTTAATGGAAATTAAGAAAAGAAACCAACTAGATGAACGACCACAAACAGTACTGTACTGGACACTGAAAGGAAACAATGTTTATTCCTATTTTAAATATCATGAGTTCCTAAAAGTCGTCTAAAATGGACAGTTCACATGTATGCTGAATACCCATCATGTGGTCTACAGATTCCTAAGATGTGAGGAAGCATTAGGTAGACAGAGATGAAGCAGAAAAGGAGGTGAACCAAAGCCCCACAGCCTGTTGTAACATTTTGCCTGGGGCTGCTCTGGGCCTAGGACAAAGGTAGAAAGCTCTTTTCTTCATCCTCCCTTCAAACATCTAGGCTGGCCTCTTACTCCACAACTCAATTCTCAGGTCACTTGATAACACTGTTCAATACATTCTAATTTCTAAACAAAGCAGATTTATATGTAGATTTCATTATTATTTAGAAAATACTAACAAAAGAAAACAAACAACATTATTATATTTTGCATTTGTACAACACTCAACACTAAGAAAATATAAAGAATGAAAACCAGAGTTGAGTTTTTCCTATTCAAGGAACCCGTGTTGATAATAACAGCAACATTGGCATTACGAGGTGACTGTAAGGTAAGTGCAGCCTTACCGAGCTGGTTCTTCATCCCCATGAGCACTGAGTTCATGTGCGCTTTGGATGCATACAGCTTGCTCACAGCCTTCCTTGACCTGATCATCTCCTTGGCCAGAACTACACAGACATCCTTCTGGCCCTTCTTGGCAGCATCTTTCACTGATCGTTTCACTTTTTCTTCTTCTCTTTGGATATCTAAATTTAGAACAGAACACCAAAAATCAAGGGTAAATAAGGTTTATTGGCACCCAAATACATTCTTATTGTGATCTAAATGTATCTATTAAATAGAAAAACATATGGAAGGATATACATAAAATCAAAATAACGTAGTGAATATTCATCATTTCCAGAAACAACATCAAAATAGTTTAAAAGAAAAGTATGATCCTATTACACTTGACAAAATTTCAAAACACCTTTCTAACATTTGTTGGTACTGGCCCTAAGAATTTTTTAAAAATTACTGTAAATGCATTCCAGAGCTTGCTCCAATAATCAATAAGTAGTATTCCCACAATTATAAGAGTACAGTTTCTATACACTCACCAATCATTTCTAAAAACCTGCAACTTAAGGAAAGCCTGAACATATTATAAGTCTTGTACCGGCATCAGCTAAAGGTAAGATAAGTCTTTATTATATGCTTTATGATCAGTAATGTTTTCTCCAATTTTTAAAACTGTGGTAAAATACATAAAATATGCCATCTTAACCATTTTTAAGTGTACAATCAGTGGAATAAAGTAACATTCACATTGCTGTGCAACCGTCACCTCCACCCAGAACTCTTTTTTTTTTTTTTTGTGAGATGGAGTTTCACTCTTGTTGCCCACGCTGGAGTGCAATGGTGCGGTCTCAGCTCACTGCAACCTCCACCTCCCGGGTTTGAAGCGATTCTGCCTCAGCCTCCCAAGTAGCTGGGATTACAGGCACCCACCACGATGCCTGGCTAATTTTTGCATTTTTAGCAGAGACGGGGTTTCACCATGTTGGCCAGGCTGGTCTCGAACTGCTGACTTCAGGTGATCCGCCTGCCTCGGCCTCCCAAAGTGCTGAAATTACAGGCATGAGCCACCGCACCCGGCCCAGAACTCTTCGTCTTTCCCAAAACTAAAATTCTGCACCCATTGAACAGTAACTCTCCATTTCCCCTTTCCCCTAACTCCTGGCATCCACCATTCTCTTTTCTGTCTTTACGAATTTTACTACCCTTGGTACTTCCTTTAAGTGGAATCACAATATTTTTCTTTTTCTGACTGGCTTATTTCACTAAGCATAATATTTTTAAGTTTCATCCATGTTGTAGCATATGTGAGAACTTTCTTTTTAAGGCTCAATAATATTGCATTGTATGTATATACGATGTTTTACTTAACCATTCATTTGTCAATGGACACTTGGGTTACTTCCAATTTTTAGCTATTGTGAAGAACATGAAGGTACAAATATGCCTTTGAGACCCTGCTTTCTTTTGTGTATATGCCTAAAAGTAGAACTGTTAGGTTATAGGGTAATTCTATTTTTAAGTTTTTGAGGAACAGCTGTACTGTTTTTCACAGTGGCTACATCATTTTACATTCTCACTAACAGTATACAAAGTTCCAATTTCACCACATACTCACCAACACTGGTTATTTCCTGGAGGTTTTGTTGTTGTTGTTTTGATAGTAGTCATCCTAATGGGTATGAGGTCGTTTTGATTTGCATTTCCCTAATAATTAGTGATGTTGAACATCTTTTCATGTACTTACTGACAATTTGTACAGCTTATTTGGAGAAATTCCAAAAGTCTATTGAAGTCCTTTGCCCATTTTTGAATTAAGTCGTTTTACTGTTGTGGCATTTTAGGTGTTCTGTATATATTCTGAATACAACTTCTCGTCAGATAAATGATTTGCAAATGCTTTCTCCCATTCTATGAGTTGCCTTTTTACTCCATTGGTAACATCTTTTTATTTTTTTAATATACAATTTTTCTTTTTCGTTTTTTGTAGAGATGGGGTTTCGCCACTTTGCCCAGGCTGGTCTCAAACACCTGGGCTCAAGCAATCTACCCACCACAGTCTCCCAAAGTGCTGGAATTACAGGCATGAACCACTGTGCCCTGCCAGGTAATCTTTTTAAGATGCATGAAAATTTTTGATTTTCATGCAGTTTGTCTACTCTTTTTTATTTTTTGGAGATGGATCTATGTTGCTCAGGGTGTAGTGCAGTGGCTATTCACAGGCATGATTATAGCACATTACAGCTTCATACTCCTGGCCTCAACTGGTCTTCCAGCCTCAGCCTCCCGAGTAGCTGGGACTACAGGCAAACATCACCATGCCCAGCAGTTTGTTCATGTTGCGAAGTTTTACCCTGTGTTTTTTTCTAAGAGTTTTATAGTTTTTAGCTCTTACATTCAGGTCTTTGATCCATTTGGGGTTAATTTTTGTATACATTGTTAGGTAAAGGTCCAACTGAATTCTTTTGCATATGGATATCCAGTTTTCCCAGCACCATTTGCTGAAAACTGTCCTTTCCTCCACTGAATGGTCTTGCTACCCTTGTCAAAAATCAGTTGACAAAGACACAGTTTTTCTGGATACCTATTTCTATTCCATTGGTTTATATGTCTGTCTTTATGTCAGTACTACATTGATTTTATCTCTGTAGCTTTGTGGCAAGTTTTGAAACCAGGAAGTGAGTTGTCGAACTTTCTTTTTTTAAGACTATTTTGATTATTTAGGGTCTCTTAAGATTCTATAAGATTTTAGGACAGATATCTCTATTTCTACAAAAAATGTCATTGGGATTTTGATAAGGATTGCACTTTGAATATATAAGATTGCTTTGGGTAGTACTGACATCTTAACAATATCTAATCTCCCAATCCATGAAAATGTGATGTCTTTCCATTTATTTATGTCTAATTCCTTTCAGTAATATTTCATCATTTTCATTATACAAGTCTTTTGCCTCCTTGGTTAAGTAAATTCCTAAGTATTTGATTATTTTTGATGCTATTGAGAATGGGTTTTCTTAATTTCCTTTTCAGATTGTCCATTGTTAATACAGAGAAATACAATTTTTTTTGGTGCTGATTTTGTATCTTGCTACTTAATGAATTTATTAGTTCTAATAAGTCTTTTTTGAAAAATCTTTAGGGTATTATACATATAGTATCAGCTGCAAACAGAAGAGTTTTACTTATTCCTTTCCAATTTACATACTTTTAACTATTTTCTTCTTGTCCAATTCCTTTGGCTAGAAGTTCAGTATCATGTTAAAGAGAAGTGGCAAAGGTGGGTATCCTTGCCTTGTTCCTGATCTTAGATGAAAAGCTTTTAGTCTTTCACCATTTATTTTGATAGTCCCTGTGGTTTTTTTCATACATGGTTTTTACTATGTTCAGGTAATTTCTTTCTATTCCTAGTTGTTGTTTTTAACATGAAAGGGTGCTGAATTTGGCCAAATGCTTTTTCTGCATCAATTGAGATGATAATGTGAGTTTCTTTTCCCCTTCATGCTGTTAATGTGTTATATTACACTGATCAAATTTTATATGTTGAATCATTCTTGCATTCCAGGATAAATCCCACTTGGCCGTGATGTATACTCATTTTAATGTGTTGCTGGATTTGGTTTGCTAGTATTCTATTGAAGATTTTTGCACTAATGTTCATAAGAGATACTGGTCTATAGTTTTCTTGCAGCATATCTTTGTCTGATATGATATCAGGACAATACTGGCAACATAGAATGAATTAGGAAGTGTTTTCTTCTCTTCAATTTCTTGAACTTTGAGAAGCATTGGTGTTAGTTCTTCTTTAACTGTTTGATAGAATTCACCAGTGAAGTCATCAGGTCCACAGCTTTTCTTTGTCAGGATATTTTTGATCACTGATTCACTCTCCTTACTAGGTATAAGTCTGTTCACATTTTCTATCTCTTTATGTTTCAATCTTGGTAAGTTTTATGTTTCTAGTAATTTGTCCATCACATCTAGGTTACACAATTAACATACAATTGTCCATAGTATTCTTATAATCTTTATTTTTGTGGAATCAGTAGTAATGTCTCCACCTTCAACTCTGATTTTAGTACTTTCAACTTTCTCTTCTTCCTTAGTCAATCTAGTTAAGGTGTATACATTTTGTTGTCTTTTTCAAGAATCAACTATGGATTTTGTTAATGCTCTCTATTCTTTTTCTGTTCTGTCTCTGCTTTAATCTTTATTATTTTCTTCCTTCTGCTAGATTTGGGTTGACTTTGTTCTTATTCTATTTCCTTTAAGTTGAAAGCCAGGTTGCTCATCTGAGATTTTTTTTTTTTTTTGAGACAGGGTTTCACTCCCATCACCCAGGCTGGAGTGCAAGGTTGGTCACCATCACAACTCACTGTTCCCAAAGTGTTGGGATTACGGCTACCACACCTGGCCTTCATTCTTAATGTAAGCATTTATAGCTATTAATTTTCCTCTGAGTGTTGCTTTTGCTGCACCTTCTAACTTTTGGTATGTTCTGATTTGGTTTTTACCTGTCTATAAGTATTTTCTAATTTCCTTTGTGATTTCTTTTTTCACCCATTGGTTACGAATGTGGTGCTTAATTTCCATACATCTGTGAATTTTCCAGTATCCTTTCTGTTACTGATTTCTAATTTCATCCTGTTGTGGTCAGAGAAGATACCTTATATATCTTTTAAATTTGACTGAGACTTGATTTACAGTCTAACATATGGTCTATCCTAAAGAATGTCTTGTGTATATGTGAGAAGAATGTGTATTTTGTTGTTGGGTAGTATTCTGTATACATCTTTAGATTCAATTGCTTTATTTCTTTTTTTTTTTTTTTTTTTTGAGATGGAGTCTCACTCTGCCTCCCAGGCTGGACTGTGGTGGCACAATCTTGGCTCACTGCAACCTCCACCTCCCAGGTTCAAGCAATTCTCCTACCTCAGCCTCCCATACCTGGGATTACAGGCACACACCATGACACCCAGCTAATTTTTGTATTTTTAGTAGAGACAGGGTTTCGCCATGTTGGCCAGGCTGGTCTCAAACTCCTGACATCAGGTGATCCAACTGCCTCGGCCTCCCAAAGTGCTAGGATTACAGGTGTGAGCCACTGCACTCTGCCTTCATTCTTCAAGTCCCCTGTTTTCCTACCTAATTCCTATCTAGTTGATATACCCATTGTTGACAGTGCAGTATTGTCTAACTATTATGGAAGAACTATTTCTCTCTTCAATTCTGTCCACTTTTGCTGCATATGTTTTGACAGTCTGTTATTGTATACAAAAATATGTACACTTGTATTATCTTCTTGCTGTATTTAATCTTTAATTAATATATAATGTCCTTCTTTGTCTCATATAATCTTTTTTCATTTAAAATCTATTTTATCTGACAATAACATAGCCATCCCTGCTGTCTTTTATTTACTATGTCCATAAAATATCTTTTTCCATCCTTTTGCTTTCAATCTATTTGTGTTTTTGGATCTAGTCTCACTCTTGTAGACAGTATATATGTTTTAAATATAAGATTATGTTTTGTAAAATCCATTCTGCCAATTTGATTAGAGACTTTAAATCCATTTACATTCAAAGTAATTACTGTGGGCTGGGCACAGTGGCTCATTCCTGTAATCCTAGCACTTTGGGAGGCCAAGGCAGGAGGATTGCTTGAGTCCAGGAGTTCCAGACTAGCCTAGGCAACATGATGAAACCCTGTCTCTACAAAAAATATAAAAATTAGCTGGTGCAGTGGCATGCATCTATAGTCCCAGGTACTTGGCAGGCTGAGATGGGAGGATTGCTAGAGCCCAGGAGGTCGAGGCTGCTGTGAGCCATGTCACGCCACTGCACTCCAGCCTGGGTGACAGAGCAAGACCCTATCTCCAAAAAAAAAAAAAAAAAAAAAGGAATTATTGATAAGGACAAATTTTCTTCTGCCAACTTGCTATTTATTTTCTGCATGTCATAGCTATTTTGTCCCTTATTGCCTGCATTAACGTTTTCTTGTGTGTTTACTTGATTTTTTTGGTTAATGAGATGTTTTTATTCCCTTCTTATTTCCTTTTGTACAGCCATTTTCTTTGTGGATACCACAAGGATTATGCTTAACATCCTAAACTTATAACACTCTAATGTGAATTTGCATGAGCTTCTTTTTTTTTGAGTCTCACTTTATCACTCAGGCTAGAGTGCAGTGGCATCATGATCTCAACTCACTGCAACCTCCAGCCCCCAGGTTCAAGCAATTCTCCTGCCTCAGCCTCCACAGTAGTTGGGATTACAGGCGCACACCACACGCCCAGCTAATTTTTGTATTTTTAGTAGAAATGGGGTTTCACCATGTTGGTCAGTCTGGTCTCGAACTCCTGGCCTTAGGTGATCTGCCCACCTCGGCCTCCCAAAGTGCAGGGATTACAGGCATAAGCCACCGTGCCCAGCCTGTATGAGCTTAATTTCAAAAGCAGTAAGAAAACTATGCTCTCATAAAACTCTGTCTCTACTCCCAGTTCAGTTACTGATGTCATGATGTTACATTTAGGCACTATGTATCCAAAAACAGACTACCTTTTATTTCTTATTCATGTCTCTTAAATCATGTAGAATACAAAAAGTAGAGTTATAAAACTTTCTAATTGTCCATGAATCTACCTTTAATGGAGATACTTATTTCTTCATACATCATCAAGTTACTGTATAATGTCCTTTCATTTCAACCTGAAGGACTCCCTTTATTACCTCTTGCAAGTCAGGTCTAGCTGTAATAAACTCCCATGGCTTTTGTTTATCTGACAGTTTTGCTAGACATAAAATTTTGGTTGATAGGCCTTTTCTTTCAGTATTGAATCCACTGCTTTCTGGCCTCTAATGTTTTGGATGAGAAATCTTCTAAAATCTTACGAGTATCCTTTGCATGTGACAAGATGTTTCTCTCTTGCTCCTTTTAAGATTCTCTCATTGTCTATGGCTTTCTACAGTTTGATTATAATGTGTCTTTCTTGGCAAGATCTCACTTGAGTTTATCCTACCTGGAGTTCACTGAACTTCTTGGATGTTTATGTTCCTATCTTTCATCAAATCTAGGAAGCTTTCAGCCATTATTTCTTCAAATAATCTTTCTGCACCTTTCTCTCTCTCTTCTCCTAAAATTTCCACAATGCATATTGGTCTACTTGATGATGTCTGACAGGTCTCTTAGGCTCTGCTCATTTTTTTTTTCTTTTTCTTTTTCTTCAATAGACCGGGTCTTGCTCTGTTGCCCATGCTGGAGTGCAGTGGCATGATCATGGCTTACTGCAGCCTCAACTTCCTGGATAGGTAGGACTACAGGCATGTACCACCACATCTGGCTAATTTTTGTTTTTATTTTTTGCAGAGATGAGGTTTTGCCATGTTGCCCAGGCTGGTCTCAAACTCCTGGCCTCAAGCAACACGCCTGCCTCAGCCTCCCAAAACCCAGTCTCTTTTTTTTCTGTTCCTCAGACTTGATAATTTCAATTGTTCTATTTTGAAGTCTGCTGATTCTTTATTTTACCTGCTCAAATATGCTTTTGAATCATTCTAGTAAGGTTTTCACTTCAGTTATTGTACTTTTCAGCTCCAGAATTTTGGGGTTTATCTTGTTTTCTAGCTTTCCACTGATTATTTCCATTTTGTTCACATTTTTTTTAACTTAATCCACCTCTTCCTTTAGTTCTTTGCACATCTGTAAGATACTTGTTTTAAGTCTTTGTTTAGCAAATCTACCATCTAGTCTTTCTCAGCAACAGTTTCTGGTGACTTACTTTTTCCTGCTTTGAGTAGGCCATATTTTCCTGTTTCTTTGTATGCCTTATGATTTTACTGTTGTTGAAAACTGAATGTTTGAATCTTCTAATGTGGTAACTCTGGAGATCAGATGCTGATTCCCCAGGGCTCATCAGGTTTGGTTTTGTTTTCTTTTTTGCTTTTTTAAAATTGGCATAGGGTGTCTGTAGTAAAGATCAGCACAAGGTATAAACTCAAGGTCTTCTGAGCTATTTTATGAGCCTGTACCATTCCCTGGGCACGCACAGTGACTTTTACATTCCCTCATATATACAGCTACTTTTGAGTAGCCTAGCTCTTGATAGGAATGTAAAATGGCACAGCTGCCACGGAAAACAGTAAATGGTTCCCCCCAAAATTAAAGATACAATTAATTATTTGATCCAGTAATGCTACTTTCATTTATGTATGCAAAAGTACTGAAAAGAATTGAAAGCAAAACAGATATCTGTACATCCATCTTCATAGCAGCATTATTCACAATAGCCAAAAGGTGGAAACAATCTAAATGTCCATCAGCAGATGAGTGTATAAATAAAATATGGTATATACAGACAACAGAATATTACTCAGCCTTAAAAAGGAATGAAATTCTGATACCTGCTACAACATGGATGATCCTTAAAAACGTTATGTTAAGTGAAATAAGCCAGACACAAAAAGACAAAAATTATTTGATTCTACTTATATGAGGTACTTAGAATCGTCAAATACTTAGATACAGAAAGTAGAATAGTGGTTACCAGGGGCTGGGGGTAGAGAGAAATAGGAAGTTACTGTTCAATAGGTACAGAGTTTCAGTATGGATGAGGAAAAAGATCTGGAGATGGATAGTGATGATGGTTGCGCAACATTATGAATGCACCTAATGCCACTGAACTGTACACTTGAAAATGGTTAAAATGGTCAGCTTTATGTAAATTTTACAATAAAAATAAATAAAAATCAGCAGCAAGACTAGTATGACTCACTTATAAACAAATGTTTGGGTATAAACACAAAAACAGAGAGAAATATATCTGGAAAAGCATGATCATCAAAGTGTTTGTGGTGGTTATCTCTAAGTGGTCGAACTTCGGGGTGATTTTAACTTTCCACTTTTCTGCATTTTCACATGTGTATAACTACCTTTATAGTCACGAGTGCTCACCCAAGCTGACTATTTTCATCTGAGGAGCAGATGAAATTAATTACCTAAATTCATTCAAATTATTGCCTATAATGAGTGTTCAAAATGTGTTACATTTGACTGAAAGCTAAAAATGCGGACTACCATAAATCTTCCATGAGAAGCTGAGAACTCTCTATAGTTATATTTTGCTTTAAGTTGCTTTTTTCTTTAACTTGCTATTTAAGTATAACATATATACAGAAAAGTAAACATAACTGTACAGCTATATACATTTTCACAAATTAAACACGCTCATGTAACCAGGACCTAGATCAAGAAAAAGAATATCACCAACATGCCACAAGGCCCCCTTATGTCACCTTTAATCCACCATTCCCCCCCAATAAGCATAGCCAATAGCTTGACTTCTGAGAACATAAATTCATTTTGCAGTTGCTCATTTTTACACTAGTATTTCTTTTTAAATCCATTCACCTTGACTGCTAGCATAAAACCAAATGAAAGATCCTGATAGTGTTTCTGTGATAAATCCTCACATGCTTTCACAAGTAACATTTAAAGCAATCACATTACTTCATAGTCACACTTTATCAAAGTGCCCCATCCCCTTTTTTGGTATCACCATCAAGTAGTGAAGTCTCTACTGCATGCCAGGTACTGTCCTAAACACTTTACACATATTCACAGATTTAACTGTCACAACAATTCTATGAGATTCAAAGAAATTTATTAAGGACAGGTGATATCAGAGTTTAAACCTGGTAATGTTAAGACTCCAAAATCCATGATCTTTTTCCAATATCATGTTAGAGTAAATTAATAAATTACTATTAATGACAAATAACAGGAAACATACATGAAAGATATTGGGCTTGAAGATCATCATTTAAAAGGCAAAATGAGCTACGGATGTGAGAAGAATTACAGTGAGCATAGCACAAAAAAGGAATATGCAAGGCTGTGAGACACTAATGAAACTTATGAAGTTTCTAACATTTATTTTTGACACTGATCAATTATTATCATTGTCATACATTTTACCTCTACATGTTACAAGCCCCACAATACATTATTATTTTTACTTTCAAGAGTCAGTAAGTTAAAAACATTCTTAAGAGGAAAAACTAATTTACATTTACTTACATATTTACCATTTCCAGCATGCTTTATTCCTTCATATAAATCCAAGTTTGTATCTGGTATGATTTTTCTTCAGCCCACAACTTCTTTTAACATTTATTGTACTGGCAACAAATTATTTCTGGCTTTTGTTTGAAAATATCTTTATTTCACCTTCACCTATGAATGTTATTTTCATTGGACTTAAGTCTAGGATAACATGGGGTTGTTTTGTGGGGTTTTTCTCACCATATGAAAGATATTCTAGTTTGCATTGTTTCTGATAAGAATTTTAAAATCATTCTTATCACTGTTTATTGGACCTAAATTTGTCTTTTTGGGGGGTTATCTTTTTGGTTTTCAGTAATTTGATTATGCTTTGCCTTTGTATGGTTTTGTGTTTATTCGATTTGGAGATGAGTTCCTTGGATCTGCAAGCTTAACAGTTTTCATCATATTTGAAAAACATTCAGCTACAATTTTATATGATCCTTCCTGACCCCTCTCCTCCTGAGACTCAAATTATACACATTAGCTCACTTGATATTAGAAGCTCTGTGTTGTTTTTCTTTTTTCTGTCTGTACTACAGTTCGGATAATTTGTATTACAGGTTGAATATCTCTTATCCAAAATGCTTGGGACCAAATGTCTTTCAGACTTTAGATTTTGGAATGTTCTGCATCATACCAGTTGTGTATCCCTAATCAGAAAATCCGAAATCCAAAATCTGAAATATTTGGGTTGCTGACAGGATACGCAAAGGAAATGTTCATTTGAACATTTTGGATTTTGTATATCTTCAATTTCACTGATCTTGTTTTCTGTAGTGTCTAATTTGCTGTTAAACCCATTCAGTGATTCTTCATTTAATTTCACTTCATTTCAGATCTTTCAACTCTAGAAATTCCATTTTGTTCTTTTCTGTATTTTGTATTTATCTCCTCATTATGTTTAAGTTATCCTTTAATCTCAACATATTTATAATAGCTGCTTAAAAATCCTTGACTGCAAATTCAATCATCTGTTTTTTTGTGGGGGTTTTGGGTTTTTTTTTAAATCTATTTCTATTACCTGGCTTTTCTCCTGTTTTGGGGTCACATTTTCCTGCTTCTTCATAATAGTATCTCATTGGATGCTGGCCACTGTATATGTTTCATTGTTGGGTGTCTGAATTTTGTAGTCTTCCCTTAAAGAGTGTTAATCTTTACTTTGGCAGGCAGTCAAATTACCTGCAAATCAGCCTTCAAGTCTTTTAAGTCTTGTTAGTTGGTTGGTATGGGCTTGTGGTAGCCTTTTTTCTAGGCTACCTGATCCTTATTATTAAGGTGTGACTTCTGAGTCACCTACCTGATCCTTATTATTAAAGTGTGACTCTTCTGAGGTCTCTACTGAACATCCCAGAGGTTCCACAAAGTCTGTTTTCTGTGTCTGATCAGAGCTCAACCACTTCTCAATCCTTTATTAGCTCTAGGAATTATTCATCTTACAGCTTCCTGGTAGTTGTTCTGTTCCTAGTAATTGTTCTCTGCCCAGTCTCTTGAAATTTCACTCTAAGCATGCACAACTTAGTATTCAGCCAAAGACTCCAATGGATCCTATGGAGACATTTGAAGTTCTTTCTCTGAGTATCTCCCTTCTCTCTGATACTCCGCCCCACAAATTCCAGCCACTCCCTGAACCCTTATCTCTATTCTCAACCCAGTGAAACCACTATGCTCTGCTTGGAATGGCCTTCCATGGGCTATAATCCAGAAAGTATCTCCAAGCAGAATGATAGGGTCATATTAAGGCTCTCTGTCTTTGTTTCTATTCTCTCAGTGATCACAACCCTGTACTGCCAGCTGTCCAATGTTTGAAAACAGCTGTTTCACAGATTTTTGTCCAGTTTTTTTCTTTCTTGCTTTGTCCAAATTTTTATTTACGATGAGAATGCAAGTTGAAAAGCAATTACTCCTTCATGGCTGGGAGTGGAATTTCCCTCTTCAATTCTTTTTAAAGAAAGTGATACTGGGATACCTTTATGATATTAACTCTTCTCCAATCATGAAAGTGTTAAAAACCTTAAGAGTTTTAAATATTACCATCCCTTTGCAAATCACCTTAAATGGTACTAAACAAAAAAAACAACTTTATTTATAAACATACTGTCCTCAATTTACAGTAATGCTAAGATAAACAGAGCAGTGACAATGGAATTGTATTTCTTACTATGTACAATTTATTTAATTTGAATTCCATAAAAGGCATTTCTTTATAAGTAGCAAGAGGTTTCTTTTGCTCTTCCAAAATATAAAGTTTCTTCTAGCTCATTATCTTTTTTTATACTAATTACAGAATTAAAAAGCAAAATCAGTCAGACAGCTATAAATAACTGATATAGGAATAAACTATGTCTTATGATATATAAATGCAGTTTATTTTTATGAACTGAAGCAAAATATACCAAGAGGCTGAAAAATAGAAGACAAAAAATGATAACTTACCCCTTATTTGCCTGTCAACAACTCTCATTTCCTTTCTTATCTTCAATGACCACTCATTGACCTGGGAAAATTTTTAGAAAAGGAATGAGGAGAAAAGCCGAAACTCCTAACTCAATCTAATTTAGAATTTTGTGTTAACTCCACATTTATTACAGACACAAAATTTAAAAAGCCATTTTCAAAGACAGAGCTTTACGGTCAAATTTTACTTTTTTTTAATTTCACCTCTTTTCATTCACAGTGCACAGGAGTTTTAAGTTATTCAAAGATTCGTAGCTGAGGGCAGGCTGTAAGCAGCACTTTACATAAAATCTCGGAAAGAATATGGTACTGTCTAGGTACATAAAGATTTGAAGAGGTCCAAGTGCACAGTTAGATTTAAGAGCATCAGAAAATTTTCATCTTTCACAGGTGAGCATTTCAAAAACTACTCTGCCTGTGTCATGAGAACTCATCTTTCCCTTTTTCCCTTTAAAAATAATGCTTTTCCATTTTACAAAAGAAAAACATTCCCCTAACGTATGTCTCTTATTACCATGGTAGTTCCCTGACAGGCAAAAATTTCTGAAGCCCTAAACAAGGTGGACTGGAAATGCTGGTGGAGGTGTTGAGAAAGTAGTAAATTACTCTAACGGTTACCAAACTGTTATGCAAGTGAACTGTTTTCCAATTCTTCACGTTTCAAAAACACTGAAGGAAAACCTGAGTTATGAGTCAATTAATCATTAAAAGTCAATTTTATGCTAAATTACTATGTGCTTTTTAGTACATGACTCAGAAGCTCAAAAAACTGAGTGACACTGCTATAACTAAACTCCTTCCATTACCATTTTATTACATCAACAAGGTTTCTCAGCACTTGAGTCTAATAAATCATAAAACAGGAACAGAATTTATGCTGAACCCTTGTAGCATTCATTCATGTAGCATTCATTCATGTAGCAGTCATCCATGGACATACATACTAAATGGCATTTTTTAAAAGTCCATACCATTAGAAGATATATTTTCAACAAATTTCAATTTTAATGTTTAATATTGAACAAAATCTGTAAAATATTTATTATGCAACAACAATTGTAATAATTTGTGAAAGCTGTCAGAATCAAAATGAAGTCACTAGTGTATTAACAAATCTGCTATATAGAGCTGGAAAGGCTAAGAGGGTTCTCACACTTGTATACCTAAACAAAACCTATCACAAAAGACTCTGCAAAAACCACAGCCTTGCTTGCTCAAAGGCACTGCAATCTTACATAAAAAATACTTCCGCAAGGACATCTGCCCAGCAACTGCCTGTCCAACCTTGGACTGGCATCACTCTTGTTATTGACCTCTGTAGCCAATCATAATCATTTTAAAACAATTACATAATCCTCCTTTTCCCTTTAAAAATCTTTGTCTTCCTTTACGTCCTTGAATATATACATAGTTTACCACGGCAAGTATATTCCCACTGCAATGCTTTTGCCAAATAACCATCATTTTCTTCTAGGGAACCTCTCTCTGCTTGTTATTTAGGTTGACCAACCCCACTCAGAAGAAATACTTAAGTACTTAAAACTGTATGGTCATACAAGTTTTAAAAATCTAATCAGGTTTATGTACTGTTTTTGGAAGTGAAATTTATATAATTAACCATTTTAAAGTGTACAATTCACTGGCATTTAGTGCATTTACAATGTCATACAACCACCACCTCCCTATACCCTTTAAATAATCTCTTCCTATCTCCCCCTCCCCAGTTTCCTGGCAACCACTAATTTGCTTCCTGTCTCTATGGGATTGCTTATTCTGAATATGAAAGGAATCACACAATGTGTTAACTTTTCGTTTCTGGTTTCTTTTATTTAACATGTTTTCAAGGTGCCTCCATGTTGTAGCATGTATCAGTACTTCAGTCATTTTTATGGCTGGATATTATTCCTTTATATGTATATAACACAACTTGTTTATCCATTCAACTGTTAATGGACGTCTGGGTTGTTTACACTTTTGGTTACCATTTCTACCACATCTCACCAATACCTGTTATTTTCTAATTTTTTTATGATAGCTGTCTGCTGAGTGTGAAGTGGTATCTCACTGTTTTGATTTACATTTTCTTAACGCCCAGTGAAGTTGGACTTTTTTTTTTTTTTTTGAGACGGAGTTTCGCTCTTGTTGGCCAGGCTGGAGTACAGTGGCACAATCTCAGCTCACTGCAACCTCCGCCTCCAGCTTTTAAGTGATTCTCCTGCCTCAGCCTCCCAAGTAGCTGGGATTACAGGCGCTCACCACCACACCTGGCTAATTTTTGCATTTTCAGTAGAGACAGGATTTCACCACGTTGGCCAGGCTTGTCTAGAACTCCTGACCTCAGGTAATCCACCTGCCTCAGCCTCCCAAAGTGCTGGGATTAAAGGTGTGAGCCACTGCGCCCGGCCGAAGTTGGACATCTTTTCATGTGCTTGTTGGTCATTTGTATATCTCCTCTGGAGAATTGTTTATTCATATCTTCTGCCCATTTTTCAATTGAGTTGTCTGTTTGTTGGGTTCTATGAGTTCTTTATACCTTCTGATAGTAGTAGACCCTTTACTGATACAGGATTTGCAAATATTTTCTCCCATTCAAGAAAGTCTTCTTTCTCGATAATGTCCTTTGAAACACAAAAGTTTTTAATTTTGAAAAAGTCCAGTTTATCTAAAGAATGTGTTTTCTGAACTTGTTCTTAAAGTCTCAGCTTAAATGTTACTTCAGGGAGACATTCCCTGACTCACAGAATAGGTTCAACCCTCCAGGCAGTACAACTGCACAGAACCCTATACCCCCACCTCTTTTGTAGAGCTCATTATACTTATGATTACTTACAAGTATCGACTATAAGCTCCAGAAAGTCAAAGACCTTCTCTTATTCACCAAGCCCTTGCGTAATGCCTGGCACAAAGGATAATAAATATCTGTTGAATTTGATTGCACGGAATACAAGATGTGATGGAACAAAAAATTTCAACCATAAATAACACTTATGTAACTATCTTCAGAAACTTTCTATGTATGTTTTTAAATGTCAAAGAGTAAAAGTTTCATAAAATCTGTCAAAAAGAGAAATTCCTTCTAAACTTATAAAATCAAAAGGGGCTTTGCAAAGAAGAAAAACTTACCTAAGAGAAATCTGAAGAACCAAAAGTATCCAGTCATGTCTCTGACCAGTACTTCTCAACCTGAACTACACAAAAGTCAACTGGGAAACTTTAAAAATACTAATTTAACTGGACCAGGGGTAGAGCCCAAATGACAGGTAGCATTTAAAATCTCTTCAGGTGACTATGATGTTCTGTTAGAGTTAAGAAACACAGTCTAAGACAAAGAGCTCAAGAAAATTTATCAAGCAAGTCTCATAACTGTAAAGACCACTACAATAAAAGGAAATTTAAAACAGATGTAAAGAAAATTCGACAAATATTTATTTAGTGCCAATAGGATTTCAGTAGTAAATGAGAGGCCCTTATAATTAAGTAAAACAGAACATAAGGTGTACAGAATAAAAAATCAACTAGTAAATTAGACAATATATTTGAAAACCACAAGGAACCTATAGAGTTTCACACCACCAAAATATTATCCTTTATTCAAATTCATTCACAGAGGTCTATTATATGCCAAACTAGGCAAAGGAAACTAACACCATTAAGAGGTTATTTTCCACGAATAATGCTGAGAGACAGCTTAAGACAAATAGAAAACAAAATGATTGAATTCCTCTTCCATCCTTCACTGAAATTCATTCTAGGTGGACTGAAGACATATGGAATGCAAAACTGTGGTGCTTTAAGAAGACAGTATAGGAGAATACATTTATGATTTCAGGTTAGAGAAGGGGTTCTTAAGACACAAAGGCAATAACCACTAAAAGGAAAAGGCTTGTTATTTTTATCTATATTGAAATTAAGAATTTTTATTCATCATGACTCCATTAAGAAAGTAAAATGTTACAAACTGGGAGATAATATTTGTAATCATATAAATGGTAATAAATAAAAGGCATTTACTTATTTTTTAAGAATGGAATTCTCAATATTGTACAGTCAGCCCTCTATGTCCATGGGTTCTACATGTGTGGATTCAACCAACTACAGCTCAAAAATATTAAAAAAAAGAATGGTTGGCTGCATCTGTATGAAACATGTAGACTTTTCCCATCATTATTCCCTAAATACAGTGTAACAACTATTTACAGAGCATTTACATTGTATTAGGTATTATAAGTAATCTAGAGATTAAAGTACACAGGAGGATGTACATAGGTTACATGCAATTACCTTTTTCTTTTTAAATCAAGTACTTGAGCATCCATGGATTTTGGTATGGGCGGAGGGACCCTGGAACCAATCCTCCTCAGATACTGAGAAATGACTACATATGAAAATCTGCAGGATAATGTAAGTTTCTGAATGATATTGTCGTCTTCCAAAGAGGAATTACATTTGCTTCTGGCAAACATATAGCTTAAGTGTCCTGGCAATTGGTTCTTAACTAATCTTAATTAATCCTATCAGGGGATAGAGATTATTTGAAACTGGTCTTCAGTCTTTGTGAAAGCCAGTCTACCTCCAGGTCACTATTATTGCTAAGGGGTATTCTTTCAGAGTCCCAACCAAAAGCCCTGAATATCTGCTTATGAACTCCAATTTTTTTTTTTTTTTTTTTTTTTTTTGAGATGGAGTCTCTCTCTGTCACCCAGCTCAGCTCACTGCAACCTCTGCCTCCCAGGTTCAATCAATTCTCCTGCCTCAGCCTCCCGAGTAGCTGGGACTATAGATGCCTGCCACCATGCCCAGCTACTTTTTGTATTCTTAGTAGGCACGGGGTTTCACCATGTTGGCCAGGCTGGTCTCAAACAACTGACCTCAGGGGATCTGCCCACCTCGGCCTCCCAAAGTGCTGGGATTACAGGTGTGAGCCACCATGCCCGGCCATGAACTCTAATTTTTATATTCCCCAACCACAGGGTTTGTCAAAAACTCTACTCAAATTCTATTTGTCAGCCACTGCATTAGGAATTAGAGGATCTCTTTAGGGGGAAGGTAGTCCCAAATGATTGGGTTCATGTAACTGAGCTTCCCTCTTTGCTGAGATCTTGATTTTGCAATTTCTCAGTGCCCTGGTAGCTTTCAGTGATTTCATATAGTTACACTTTTTGTTTAGCTCTTTTAGTTATTTTTGGCAAAGGGTTGGTTCAAAGCAACTTAGTCTATAAACACCTTCATGATTTTTTAAAGAACATGTTTCCTAGTTCTGTTGCATAAAAAGGCTTAGAAGCAGGGACACTCGAGTACTAAGAAGCATCATGCGCACTCAAATTTTGGTTTCTAAATAGCATTCCCGCTAAAAGAAACCACTGCATCTTGGAGAAATGGCTGATTTCAGATCTCAGGCTAGGAATTCACAAATCATACCAGGATATATGCTAGAAAACAAGGAAGTATTCAAAGATTAGTAAAGTTATGCTGAAAGCAGATAGGAACTGGCTTGAAATAGCTCCCACTGACCAAATGTATAAGTTTTTCAGTATCAAACAGAATAATGTTTAGGACTATAACACACTAAATATATAAAAATCCATGAGTCCAAAATGGTGCTTCTGAGAGGCACGGGTGGAGAGATAATGCAGTTGATACCACCGGATATTATTATACCAATTCTTTATTCTAAATATTAGCGATTAAATAAAAAGCATTAAGCACTTATCCTGCATTTTCAATAGAAACTATAGGTCAAGGTAACCAAATAGCCCCAGCTAATAAGGGACAGATCTTTATAGAAGACTGCCAGCTAAAAATGAAAAAGAAAACAGAGAATTAGAAAAATCACCACTCTAAAAACCCTCATAGAATAGCTGATTCAGGAAAGGGACACCTATAAATGTTAACGTGTCTAAGTGAAGGATTACTGAAGAACTGGACATTCACATGGTGCTAAAATATCACCCCTCAGGCTAGTTACTAGCATAAAAAGGAAAAACATAATGTAAAGATCTGGTGTGTCACTACCTCAACCAGGTGGTCAAAGTTATTAGCATCATTAATTACAAGACAGACATTATATGCCTCCTGATGTGATACACTATGAAGTACACAGGTAACCTGTGAGGCATTCTTGCTAAAATTGTTTAACCTGGATCTTATCAAACTTAGATCCAACTTCCATTTCATAGAAAACACAGGGGGTAGAGAAAAAAGCTAACCACAAAAGGAACAAGATCATGTCCTTTGTAGGGACATGGAAGGAGCTAAAAGTCATTATCCTCAGCAAACTAATGCAGGATCAGAAAACCAAACACTGCATGTTCTCGCTTATAAGTGGGAGCTGAATGATGAGAACACGTGGGCACATGGAGGGCAACAACACACACTGGAGCCTGTCAGCCGGGGGTGGTGATCGGTTGCGGGGAGAGGGCAGCTTGGGGGGATGGTGGGGGAGGAACAGCATCAGAAGAACAGCTAATGGATACTGGGCTTAATACCTAGGTGATGGGATGATGTGCACGGCAAACCACCATGGCACATGTTTACCTATGTAACAAACCGGCACATCCTGCACATAAACTTAAAAGTTGGGGGGGGGGGAAAAAAAAACTAACCACAAGACATAGACAAATCCAGAATAAGGAACATTCTACAAAACAAATGCCCTACTTTACAAACAAGTCTTTATTCTTACAATGCTATAAGTAGAAAGCAGGGGATATTTATTTATTTTTTTATTTTTTTATTTTTTGAGATGGAGTCTTGCTCTGTCGCCAGCCTGGAGTGCAGTGGCGCAATCTAGGCTCACTGCAACTTCTGACTCCCTGGTTAAAGCTATTCTCCTGCCTCAGCCTCCCGAGTAGCTGGGATTATAGGTGCACGCCACCACGCCCAGCTAATTTTTGTATTTTTAGTAGAGATGGGGTTTCACCATGTTGGCCAGGATGATCTCGATCTCCTGACCTCATGATCCACCCGCCTCGGCCTCCCAAAGTGCTGGAATTATAGGCGTGAGCCACCGCGCCCGACCCCAAACAGCAGATTTTTAAATAAAATCAAGTAACAGCCAAACACAAACCTTGCTGAATCCTAAGTTATAAAAAGTTATAAAAAACATACTGGGAACACTTGGGAAAATTTAAATATGGACTAGATATTCAATGATATGAAGGTATTTTTGTTATACAGAATTTCCATATATTTTAGAGATGCAATATGAAATGTTGCAAAATGTGTTATATTTATAATCTACTTCAAAATGACTGAGCTGAAAAATGTATATCAAATGATAGCAAAGTGCTATCAACATTTGATTACACAGGTTTTCACTGTACTATCTGCTATGGTATGAATGTTGGTGCATGTCCCCAAATTCGTATGTTGAAATCCTAATCCTCAAAGTGACAGTATCAGGAGGCGGGGCCTTTTGAGAGGTGATTAGGTCCCTTAGGAATGGAATTAATGCCCTTACAAAATAGGCCCAAGGTAGCTCTTTTGCCCCTTCAACCATGTGAGGACAGCAAGAAGGCACCATCTATGAACGAAAAAGCAGTGCCCTCACCAGACACTATATCTGTCAGCGCCTTAATCACAGACTTCCTGGCCTCCATAACTGTAGAAAATAAATGTCTATTGTGTATAAATTACTCAGCTTGTAGTATTTTGTGATAGCAACTCAAATGCACTAACCACTGCTATTCTACTTTTCTAAAAATTTAAAAATTTTCATAATAAAACTTTAAAATAAAGTACTTGGCATTTCATAGGTGTTGTATTTCAAGAAGAAATTAAACTTGACAAAATCTTTATGATAATATACACAATAGTGAAATGACAAGTCACATAACTGGAGAAGATAAAGATGTTCAATCTCACTGGTAATCAGGAAAAAGCCTGATATTCATTTTATTCCTCTAAGACTGGCAAAAGTCAAAAATTCAGTTAATAACAAGTGCTAGAGAAGATGTAAAGACAAGCAACTTTCATATATTGCTGGTGAATGTACAAAGCAGTTCAATCCCTTTAGAAACCAATTTGGCAGTATTTTTATACAAAGAAGTCATATCCTAAGATCCAAAAATTTCCCTTGTACATAGCCTAAAGAAACTCTCTCACAAATACACAAGCATACAGGTATTAGAATGTTCATTGCATTGTTGTATTACACAAGGAAACAATCTAGAAGTCCATCAATAGAATATATGTGTGTGTGTGTGCGCGTGTGTGTGTGTGTGTGTGTGTATAGATTTTTTTTTTTTTTTTTTTTTTTTTTTTGAGATTGAGTCCCGCTCTGTCGCCCAGGCTAGAGTGCAGTAGGTGATCTCGGCTCACTGCAACCTCTGCCTCCTGGGTTCAAGCGATTCTCCTGCCTCAGCCTCTGGAGTAGCTGGGATTACAGGCGCCTGCCACCACACCCGGCTAATTTTTGTATTTTTTAGTAGAGACGGGGTTTCACTATGTTGGCCAGGCTGGTCTTGAACTCCTGACCTCAAGTGATCCCCTCGCCCCAGCCTCCCAAAGTGCTGGGATTACAGGCATGAGCCACCGTTCCCGGCCTTAGAACTAATATGTTGTCATAAATTTACACAATCAAATTCCATGGAGTTAAAATACATGAAATACATCTACATATATTGGTATGAATAAACTTCATTTTCAAAATATACAAACAATACTGAGCAGAAAGGAATCATACCAAATTTAGGACAGTGACTGTCACTCTGTGTGCTGATGTAAGAAAATGCAATAAAGAGAGTAAGCATGTATATAAGTGTATTGTTTCCTGAGGCTGCCATAACAAAGTACTTAAAACATAAATGAGAATAAACTGAACCCGGGAGGCGGAGATTGCAGTGAGCCAAGATCCACCACTGCACTCCAGCCTGGTGACAGAGCAAGACTCTGTCTCAAAAAAAAAAAAAAATAAATAAATAATAAATATACTGTTTCACAGTTCTAAAGCCAGAAATCTGAGTATCACTAAGCCAAAATCAAGGTAGCAGGAAGGCCATGCTTCCTCCAGTGGATCTAGGGAAGAATCCATTTCTTGCCTTCCAACTTTTAATGGCTACCAGCATTCCTTAGTTTGCAGTCTCACCATCCAATCTTCAAGGCCAGCATCTTCAGTACTGTCTCTGCTCCATCCTCACATTGCCTTCTCTTCTGTGTATGTCAAATCTCCCTCTAAATCACTCTTATAAGGATACAGGTGATTGCATTTAGGAGCCACCTGATAACTCCCCATCTCAAGAACCTTAATTTATTCATACCTGCAAGGACTCTTTTTCCAAATAAGGAACATATATAGGTTCCAGGGATTAGGACCTGATCTCTCTGGGGTGGGGAGCTTTTTCAGCCTACCACAATGGATATGTTATCCTCTGTTTTTTAATTTAAAATATTAAAGATTTTTTTACATATTTAAGAGCGAAATTAAAGGACTGGAAAAATATAACAAGCAAATCCTTAAAATACAAAAATACATAAAATCAATTTAAAGTAGGAAAATAACTACTGACTCCAGAAAACATTTTTAAGATAATTTCAGACTAGATAATACATTTTAATGGTACAAATTCAATAGCTATAGAAAGGCAAATAGTGAAAAGTTTCCCTCCCATTTTTGACCCTCAGCTACCTAGCTCCTCTCCTGGAGGCAATCTAGGATTTTGTGTATCTTTCAAGACAATCTAAAATATACATAAAACTAGAAATCAGCCAAAAGCAACAAATACAAGTGACCTTAGATCAAAATCTGCCTATTCCTGTCACTGTCAGCTGAGTATATAGCAGCTCAATCATGCAAGATTTCAAATGTCCAAGTGTTTTCTCTCACCATTGTAGGAGATCGGTCAGGGTGGTGGGAAAAATTGTAAAAAGATGCAAACCTTCATGGAAGGTAGGGAGGTTTTTACAAAAGTTTCAGAAAAGGATTTGGCTGAAGGCAGCCAGATTCTCTTATCTGGGAGATGTAAGGGGATGTAAAGAAACTGATCTAGATAAGTAGTTTACTTAGGCCTCAGAAACTGGCCTTTAATCATCCACCAGCAGGACTGCTCTCTCGGGGAAGGGGGGCGAGGGACCATGTTAATTACCCACAAGTGTGTTGACTCAAAGCCTTTGTCATTAAATCTGTACTGAATAAATACCCACAGCACCAACTTGTCAGGGCCACGGTTGCTACAACACCCTCCTCAGGGTCTGTGAGCAGCCTGGTTCCCCTAGCCCGCTTTTTCACTGGATACCTGTGTCTGGGTGTATTCTTTCATCCGTCGTTTGGCCAGGATCTGCGGGTCGGACCCGGCACACCATCCCTACTCCTGTCCATGAAACAAGTACCTGATGAGCTCTTTACTCTTCCTGAGAAAGTTCAAGATTATGCCAGCCCAGTGGATGATAGAGAATAAACAGAAACATAATCCTTGCTCTTAAGTTTACAATTTTGCTGAGGACACAAAGCAGAAGAGAAAAATATTCTTCCAGAATTTCCCTGTGTCTATCTTCTCTCATCTCTTAAATTCTGTCCAAAACTGAGCTCTGGCTCCTTCTCCTCCACCATCACCATTCGCAACAAACTTGCTCCTTTCCTGAATTCTCTCCATTTCAGCTCATGGCACTGCCATTCAGGAGGATGAGCAGGTTTGACTGAGGTAGGGTTAAACAGAAACCTAAGAATCATCTTTGCACTCATCCCACATGCAGTAGTTCAGCAAATTCTGACTATCTATGCTAAATATTTCTAAAACTCATCCTATCCTCTCCATTCCCATTGCCATTCTAAGGTTCACATCATCTATCACCTGGGCCACTAACCGGCCTCCCTACCTAAATCTCTTCCTTCTAGTTCATGCCCTAACCCACTGTTCTGATTGCTCCTCATCTTTAGTAGGCATGACACACAGACCTTTATTAATCTGCCCTCTACCTACCTCTCCAATGTTACATCTTACCACTACCATCACTCCTCCTGCATTCCACTCAGAATAGCATTTCATCCTCCAACCATTCTGAATTTTTTCCCTAGTTCCTCTAACATATGTTTCACACTTCTAAACCCTGCATATTCAGTTCACTTTGCTAGGGATGCCTCCCCTTTCCTGATCCTATACCTACCTATCCACCTGGTGAATGCCACTTGTGACAAGACCCAGAGACCCTCCCTGACCAGCTTCCATTGCCCATTCTGAATAATCACTCCCTCCACTATGGCATCAAAGACTTTGTACATACTTAAATTATTGCTCCTATCTCCCTACAGTGTTTATTTACAAGTCAGTCTCCTCCAGTAAACTATATTCTTTGAAGTCATCATCATCTTATTTTTGTAAACCTTATTCCAATCCAATGCACACCAAAATCACTCGATATTTGCTGTATGAACTCCATCTCCCTTTCTCATTTTCTTCCCTTTTCTGATAGAATCCCACAACCATGAGTCATGACCCAGTCTAAGAACATAAGTGAGTCACATGATTTAAGAATTCTGATGCCACAGAAGGGGGCACTCTACCCCAAGACTAAATTAGTGAAGTCCCTAAGTAAGACAGAACAATTTTCCCAGCAGAACCTCAAGTCTAAGAGAAGAATCTCTTTCCAGCAGAATTCCATGTCCTCCTGATCCCACCCCAAGATTGTTACAGGTTTCTAAATGGATTTTAAGGCATCCTCATCCTCAGCAGGCCCAGTCTGGTCTTTACTTGCATCCTTTAAAACACAATAGCTTTCACCACTAAGATGTCTCCACCGAAGTTTGTGCAGGGGCAAAGATTTTAGTCTGTAGAGGCTCCTAATATAGTTAATGTTTCCTTAGAGAGTTCCTTGAAACACTGCTCATCTTGGGACTACCTGACCTTAAACCCTACTAAAACTTATTCTGATACTCACTCATCATTTAACAAACATTTACTTAGCACCCACTGTATGCTGCATATTATATCAGAGCTCTGGAGATACCACCCATAATGTATCTTACTTGCCCGAATTGACCTGTCACCATGGCCTAAATGGTACCATGTGTGACAACCATGGTGTGATATGACTACACCTGGCCTCTGCTTATCCTGTGCCAGGACCCAGACCTACATGCCTGCATCTTTCAGCCCCCAACAGAAGGAGCTGTCTTGTAAGTTTATCCCAACTCAAAAACTGCCCAGCTGAAACTACAGCATTTAGTCAATTCCCTCTCTCTCTAATGCCTCTTTCATTTCTGCCAACATTTTCTTATCTTTAAAAATTTCCTTCACTTGGCCTCTTAAGTATTTTCTTTCTCCCTTAAAAGAAAAAAAAAAGCCAAACTAACATTACTTGGCTTCTTATTCATATACAGCTCTCAATACTTTATCAGTGCCTCAGCAGTTCTACAGAGAAAAAAGTATTTCCCATCTGTGATGGTTAATTTTAGGTATCTCCTCAGCTGGGTTGAGGGATACCCAGATAGCTGGTAAAGCACTATTTCTGAATATGTCTATGAGGGTGTTTCTGGAAGAGACTGGCATTTCAATCAGTGAACTAAAGATCATCAGCCCCCACCCAATGTGAGTGGGCACCATCCAATCAGTTGAGGGTCTGGACATAACAAAAAGGCAGAAGAAAGGCAAATTCTTGCTCTCTTCTGTATCTGGGATACCCTTATCCTGCTCTTGGACATCAGAACTGTAGGTTCTCTACTCTCTGGACTCTGGGACTTCCATCAGTGCTACCCCAACTCACTAGGTTCTCCGGCCTTCAACCCTGGACTGAGCTACACCACTGGCTTCTCTGGTCTCCAGCTTACAGACAGTATATGATAGTACTTCTCAGCCTTCATAATCCCCAGTCAATTTCCATATTAAATTCCCTCTCAACTACCTATCTATCTATCCATCCATCCTATTGGTTCTACTTCTCTGGAAAACCCTGACTAATACACCATCCCTGCTTTATTGGCACCTTCTTGAATTACAGACTAATGCTAAGTAACCACGGCTAGTGACAAAACACTTTCTTTGGTCACAAGTCACAGGTGTGAGAGAAAGCCTAGCACTTGGTAGAAGCTGACCCTAAAGTGGATGGATATTCTTTTAACAAACTAAAACATATCATCAAAACTGAAGGGGTACCTTGAAGAACTGAGGAGGAACTTGAAGAAAACCTTGGGCAGGGTATCTCCAGCACCAGATAAAGTGGATCATCTAACACTAAAAATCCTACTAAATAGTCAAGAACCCATTCATAGGCAGGAAGAGGATGGAACACATGACAGTGAAAGGTCAAACTGTTTCTGATCATCTCAGCCTGGAGATAATCACTCCAACCACTGAACTCCTATACCTGTGTATGTGGTAATGTATTAGTCAGTTCTTACATTGCTATAAAGAAATACCTGAGACTGGGTAATTCATAAAAACAAAAGAGGGCTGGGAGCGGTGGCTTACACCTGTAATCCCAGCACTTTGGGAGGCCAAGGCGGGCAGATCACAAGGTCAGGAGATCAAGACCATCTTGGCTAACACGGTGAAACTCTTTCTCTACTAAAAACACAAAAAATTAGCCAGATGTGGTGGCACGTGCCTGTAGTCCCAGCTACTCAGGAGACTGAGGCAGGAGAATCCCTTGAACCCAGGAGACGGAGGTTGCAGTGAGCTGAGATCGCGCCACTGCACTGCCTGGGCAACAGAGTGAATTCCATCTAAAAAAAAAAAAAAAAAAAAAATTATTGCAGCACTATTCACAATAGCAAAGACTTGGAACCAACCCAAATGTCCATCAATGATAGACTGGATTAAGAAAATGTGGCACCATGGAATACTATGAAGCCATAAAAAAGGATGAGTTCACGTCCTTTGCAGGGACATGGATGAAGCTGGAAACCATCATTCTCAGCAAACTATCACAAGATCAGAAAACCAAACACCACATGTTCTCACTCATAAGTGGGAATTGAACAATGAGAACACATGGACACAGGGAGGGGATGATCACACACCGGGGCCTGTCAGGGGTGGGGGGTTGGGGAGGGATAACATTAGCAGAAATACCTAATGTAGGTGACGAGTTGATTGGTGCAGCAAACCACCACAGCACGTGTATATATGTAACAAAACTGCACGTTCTGCACATGTAACCCAGAACGTAAAGTATAATTAAAAAAAAAAAAAAAGAAAAGAGGTTTAACTGGCTCACGGTTCTGCAGACTGTACAGGAAGCACAGCAGCTTCTGCTTTTGGGGAGGCCTCAGGAAGCTTCCAATCATGGGGGAATGCAAAGAAATAGGCACCTTACACGGCAGGAGCAAGAGAGAATGAGGGGGAAGGTGCTACACACTTTTAAACAACCAGATCTCATGAGAACTCACTATCTCAAGGACAGTACAAAGGGTGATAGTGCTAAACCACTCATGGGAAATCTGCTCCCATGATCCAATCACCTCATACCAGGTCCCACCTCCAACACTGGGGATGACAATTTGACATGAGATTTGGTGGGGACACAGATCCAAACCATATCAGGTGCCCTATCCAAACCAGCTCTTAAAATGTTTATCTTACTTGCTAGAAGTTAAGTTCTTTGGCTTCTTATTTCACCTTTATAATCCCTCTTTGGGAGGTAGCATAAATGGCATGATAATTCTAAGTACAGGCCTTAGAATACATAACCTCTGGTATTGTAATTCACAAACTGTATGACCTTGGGCAAATTACCTAAATACTGTATGCCTCAGTTGCCACCTGTAAAGTGGAGATAATAACAGTTCCTACCTCATAACATTGCAGAGTGCTTAACACAATGCCCGGTTCAATATGTTAGCTAAGGGTGGTGGTACTTAGGGCTAATCTTTATTCACTCTACAATCTTGCTACTCAAGTGCAGACCAGCAGCATCAACATCACCTGGGAGCTTATTAGAAATCTCAGACCCTATCCAAAACCTATTGAATCAGATTTTGAATTCTGACAAGATCCCTAATGATTAGTGTGCACACTAATGCTTGAGAAGCACTGCTCTACAATACCCAGACTTGTCCATAATGGGGGGAAAAAAACCTAAAATTTTTTATTCAATAAATGATCTTACCTGTTCGGCTCTGGCAAGCAGTTTTAAAAACCAATCTCATGCATCAACCCTGCCATTTTCCAGTGTCAATCAGCTTTCTCAGGTAGATTACCCTACTGAAGAGTGTACCAACATCGTGTTCTTAGCAATTTATCATTTAAAAACAACCTAAGTGTACAATATACTAGAGTAGTATAGTAGTACATATACTACAGACTAGTTTAAACAATAAAGCAACCATTTCCCCAGCATCTTTTTTGCTTCTCCATAATCTTATCTCAATTTACGAATGGCAATGCCAAGGCCAAACACTGAAGGCAACAAATAATCTCTCCCTACCACACTTCTACAATAACAAGAATCTTAGACTATACAGATGTCACAAAATGTGCATCTATATAATGTTCTATAGTTTCCAAAGTGATGTTATACCGTTATTTCATTTAAGCGCCACAATTTTTATTTTACCAAGGAGCAAAATTGAGTAAGTTTCCTGACGAAAATAATGAGTGTCTACTGTTCTAGGGCCTTTAACAACAACAACAAATTTACATTAACGCACCTTAGGTGCCAGGAATTGCAAGATGCATAAGATTAGTTTTTAAAATGTGCCTGCTAGAGCTGAACAGGTTAAGATCATTTATTAAAGGATTTCAGGATTTTTTTTTTTCCATTATGGACAAGCCTAGGTGTTGCAGAGCAGTGCTTCTCAAAGCACTGATGTGCACGCTAATCATTAGGGAGCTTATCAAAATTCAAAATCTGACTCAGTGGGTCTGGAGTGGGGCCCGAGATTTAACAAGCTCCCAGCTGATGCTGATGCTGCTGGTTGGCACTTCAGTAGCAAGGCTGTGCCGTATTTAAAGAATTAGCCCTAACTACCAATATGAAAACTTTACATCCCTGAATCTTCAATTACTCTGAGGTGACACTACTATTATTCTGGCTTGACAGACGAGAAGGCACTGAACAGTGAACTTTCCAGAAATCACAGAGCTGAGATGTGGGAAGGCAGGATTCAAACTTAGGTTCACTGACTCTGCAGGGCACTTTCAACTGTTTGCCTCCCAGTATTATCTCAATTAATAGGTAACGAGAGTTCGAAGCCGTGTCCAAAACTATCTTCTGTAACATTCTTCTGGGTCGAGTCCCTGCCCCGCTATAATATGTGCCTAGGGTCAACACAAGGTTGTAGGGCTGGGGAAAGAGGAAACTGAGCCTCTTTTTCAACACAACGGGGAGGACGGCGAACAGACGGCTCCTCCGGCAGACGCCACCCGGCCCGCTCCAAACAACGCTCCGGGAACGACAAGGTTCTCCGGGTGGTCCGCAGACTGGCTAGAGGGGTGGGGCCTACGCTGGGAAAAGGTTCCGGGCGGGTCGTACCAACGCGCGCAGGGGGAAGGAGTTTCCGAGGCCAGGACGGTGTCGCTGCCTACGCGCTCAGTGGCGAGGTGGAGAAACTCTTCATCCACTCCTCGGCTACCTGGTCGAGAGCCGTGGCACCAGGAGCTCTCGCTCCCCACAGCCGACTCCTAAAGACTCTTCCTCCGGCCCCCCTGTCGAGTGGGAGGCCCCGGAAATGGGGGCCGGGCGGTATCGGGCAGGCGGTGGGGAGAAGAGTGTCCTGTCATTTACCAACTCCAGTACGCCCCACACAGATCCACCCGCTTATCTGCCGCCGCTGTAGCCCTTACCAGTTCTTTGGGCGGCTTCTCCTGGGTCTTTCCAAACAGCCCCATGACGAACTGAACCCGTCTTGCCCCTTCCGGCTGTCCGTTCCCCGCGCCCAGGCAGGTCACGGGCAGCCGCCTGGGCGGGGCCCACGGAGAGGGAGGTAGTCCCAACGCCCAGAGTAGGGAGCGGCGGCAGTAGGAGATGGTGCGCATGCGCCATACGCATGCGCAGAATTGAGTGAGTGGGAGACTAGTCAAAAAGGCTGACGTCATTGCACATGTTGTGGGCGTGTCTGTGTGGGGGAGACGACGGATTTGGTGCTTTTCGTAAGGTGTAGAAATGATTGCTCTGAAAGATACGAATTTGTTGGCTACAACTGCTTCTGATACTTCACCTAAACCTAGATGTTGCACCAGAAGTCTGGATCTCCACGCAGACGTGTACATTTAGCATCACTTTCCCGACAGCTTCATCTTTGTGTCCAGTAGGCAACTCACAGGTGATAAACCAAAAATAACCTCTTTTTCCTCCCGCCAACCCACTCCTCCCCTCTGCTTGCACCACCATCACCTGGTCACTAAACCCTAGGCGTCGTCCTCTCTCCCCTCTTACCAAGTCCCAACCATTCTAACTTCAGTATGTCTGAACTTCAACCCTCTCCTTTCCATCCCAACTGCGGTCGTTTTTTTTCAGGCCATCGCCCTTTCCAGCGTGGGTGATTCCTGCCTAGCATTTGTCCATGTGTGTCCCGTCCTACACGCCACACTGACCGTGAGCTTAATCACACTCTCAAAGGAATCTGACTAAAGAGAACTAGACACATTTTAGCGCGGACAGTTCCTGATTAGGCCTATACGGTGAGCTATGGTTACTGTCATTACCTCATCCGAGGATGGTGAAGGGACCATTCGTTACCTCAGCCCCATACTCCTGTCTCTGGTGGAATCATAAAATGGTTCGGCAGCTTTGAAAACATTTTGACAATTTCTTAAAATGCTAAACAAAGCCAGCCTTCCATTCCTAGCTATTTACCCAAGAGGGAAAAAAGCATATGTTCTTACAAAGACTTGTACACAAATGCTCATAGCAGCTCTATTTGTAATAGCCGTAAACTGGAAACAATCCAAATGTCTTATCAACAAGTGAATGGATAAACCAGTTGTGATTGATCCATACAAAGGAATAGTACTGAGCAATAAAAAAGTAAACTATTGATAAATGCAACAGCATGGATGAATCTCAAAATAATTCTGCCAAGCGAAAGAAGCCAGAACCGTATGATTCCATTTATACAACATTCTGGAAAATGCAAACTAATACATAGTGACAGAAAGTACATGGGCGGTTGCTAGCGGATAGGAGTGGGGTGGGAAAGAGGCAGAAACGAGGGATTACAAAGAGACACGAAGTTTAAGGGGATGATGGATAATATCTTGATTGTGATGATGGTTTCACAGATGTATACAATATCAAAACTTACCAGGTTGGACACTATGTGCAATTTATTTTATGTCCATCATACTTCAATAAAGTTCTTTTTAAAAAAGCACTACCTGTTCATTGTGAAAAGTTAAACTCTCATTCTCACTTCCTCAGAGGAAAAGGTCTCAAAGGATTCACACCAACTATTAAATATAGTGTGAATCTTCTGAAACCTTTTCCTTTGGAAAATATACTTTTATTTTTATTTGTATTTGTTTTTGAGACTGGGTCTCACTTTGTCACCCAGGCTGGAGTGCAGTGGCAGGATCTTGCCTCACTGCAGCCTCCACCTTCCAGATTCAAGTGATCCTCCCACCTCAGCCTCCTGAGTAGCTGGGTGCCAGCCACCACGCCCACTGTGTTTTTAATTTTTCTGTAGAGACAAGGTTTAGCCATGTTGCCCAGGCTGGTCTCAAACTCCTGGGCTCCAGCGATCCTCCCACCTCAGCCTCTCAAAGTGTTGGGATTACAGGTGTGAGCCACCTTCCCGGGGCCTATTTTTACTTAATTGAGATTATATTATATACATTGAGCCACCTCTCCCAGCCCTATTTTTACTTATTGATATTATGTTATGTAAGTTATCCTACAATTTCCTTTTAAGCAAATTTTATGTAGATTTTCATCAGTGTCAATACCTATGGCAGTCCATAGCAAGAATGTACCATAATTTAACCACTTCCCTATTATATAAGATTAAATTGTTTCTAGTTTTTCCCTAGTAAATAATCCTGCAAATATAGGCACAGTTAAAAATTTTAAACTTAATACCAGTATCTTCCATATATATTGCACTATTGTGAACGCCTACCAATAGTGTATACCAACACTCTTATTCCCTAAATCCATGCTAAAAGTGAATTTTATCAATATTTAAATGTTTGCCAATCTAAGGGCATAAAATATTGTTTTTAACTTTAATTTCCCGGACTACTAGTCTGGATAAGCATCTTTTCATATATTTGTTGGTCATCTGAATTTCTTCTGTGACTTGCTTCTTCATAACCCTTGTTCATTTTCCATTTATCTCCCTCCTTCCCTTATTTCCTTTCTCCCTTCCATTTTAAAGGTGAAGGAGTTCTTTGAAAATGTGGAATTTTTTTAAGTCTCTTTCACCTTTTTTTGAGAATAAACTATAAGCATTTTTTTCAAGGAGGAGGATACTGGATCGCCAATTAGTTAGTCAACAGTATTTCTCAAATGCCTACTATATGTCAGGCATTCTATAGGCTTCAGGAAAATGGCAGTGAGCAAAAAAGAATCTCCTACAATCTGATGATAAGGACAATAGTATTAAACAATGGTTATAGATGAAATTGTATTACTACAAATGTGCAAAATTCTGACTATAAGAAGAACGTGCTGATCAGTGACTCTTCCCTGAGCAAACGACAAATAAACTGAGACCTGAAGGATGAGCTAGCAGAGAGAGGAAGAGTATCCAGAGTAAAACAGCATGTGCCAAAGAGTCTTCCCAGTTTCTGGGTGGAGGATTTAGGCCACAGCCATTTCAGATCCTAAAGCTGCAGTTGTTCTAAAGCTGGCCATCAATGGCAGAGAGGCCTGGCAGGGTGTGGAGGAAGGTTTGACTTGGCACATGGCCTCTCAATGTCGTACAGAGCTCATAGGTACTGACAGAGCCCTATCAACACATCAGTGCAGTTCCTCTGCACCATGCATCTTGCTTCCACACATTTTCTAGGCTCTATCTTTAGAGTAACATGTACTCTCCATTTGTGTCCTGATACTGCTTTTGCATTGGACAGAGCACTCCTTAGTTGCGGCTAGGGCTGAAGTTTGTCCTTCCTACATGGACCTCAGGAAGCAAGCTACAGATCCTCCCACCTGCTAAGACTCACACATCTGAGGGGGTGGGAAGAACTAAGTGAGCAGGCATTCTAGCTCTTTTCTCCTGCCAAACACAGCAAGTGTTTAACAGGATCACACTCCCCTGCCATATGTTCACATAGACGTTTGTTCACACACATTTTCAAAGGCTTTATGTGCATTCTCCTCCTGATCTCTGAAAAATATAAATAGATGTGTATCCTTCAGAGGTACTTCAATGCGTATGCTTTAAATCCTCCCCTGAATTTGAAATGAAAAACAAAAAAGACTGTTTTTCCTCCACTTTCCAGTTTTCCTTGCTCATTTCACTAAGATATCCGGTCTTAGGGAGCTTCCTGGCTCACAGCTGTTCCCCATTTGCCAGGTAGATTGTTAAATGAAATGCTTGGGGCAAGAAAATCATAACCCAATTCCTGGCAAGAATTTTGGCTTTCTAAAGCCAAGATACACCTTGTTTTATACAACAGATGGACCCTGGAAATGTTAGATATAAATCAATGTTTGGAAATTGAACTCCCTCCCATGACTTATATAATAATTTTGGAGTGGATTTATCTTTGTTTCTGACTAAACTTCAGGACCAAGGGGCTCCCAACCCACAACTTACGACTTGATATAAGGCAAAGACAGACCTTGAGTCACCTCCTGTCCATGTCCAACCTTTCTCCACCAAACTTACAATAATCCTTGTGTTGATTTCCTAGGACTGCCATAACAAAATGCCACAAACTGGGTGGCTTAAAACAATAGAAATGTATTCTTTCAAAGTTCTGGAGACTAGAAGTCCAAAATCAAGGTGTCAACAGGGCCATGCTCCCTCTGACACTCCGAATAGAATTCTTACTTGCCTCTTCCTACCTTCTAGTGATGGCTGTCAATCATCAGCATTCCTTGGCTTGCTGCTACATCGCTCCAATCTGCTATGAACATATAACCCGATTATATGTTCTCCCCATATGTCTCACTCCAGTCATATTGGATTAAGGGCCAATCCTAAATTCAGTATGACCTTATCCCAACTTACTGTTTACATCTGTGGTTATTATACCTTATTTTCAAATAAGGGTCATATTATGAGGTACTAGGGGTTAGGACTTCAACATAATCTTAACAGGTCACAATTCAATCTATTAACAACCCTCATAGACACACATGGGTGCCTCACCTTAAAGAAAAAAGAGGGTGGCCAGGCACGGTGGCTCACACCTGTAATCCCAGCACTTTGGGAGCCCGAGGCCGGCGGATCCTGAGGTCAGGACTTCGAGACCAGCCTGACCAATATGATGAAACCCCGTCTCTACTAAAAATACAAAAATTAGCCAGGTATGGTGGCATGCGCCTGTAGTCCCAGCTACTCGAGAGGCTGAGGCAGAATTGCTTGAACCTGGGAGGCGAAGGGTGCAGTGAGCCGAGATTGTGCCACTGCACTCTAGCCTGGAGACAGAGTGAGACTCCATCTCAAAAAAAAAAAAAAAAAAAAGAAAGAAAAGAGAAAAGAGGGTGATAGAGGGTGAGGGGAGAATGGTTAGCTGAATCCTTCTAAAATAAACAGACCTCTATCCTCCATGATCAGGAAGGGAAAGTAGATCTCTCAGGCTTGACCCTAGCTTAGAAGTGGCACCTTCCCCCCGGGAATCATAAAAATCACTGTGGCTGCCTCACGTTGCCCTGTAGAGCACGATTTTTACCACTAAAGGTCCTCTCATGGAGGATTCACACACCTTTCCTTATTTCCCCCACAGCAGAGAAAAAGCCTGAAGTTTAATTTAAAAATCCAACTGGAATATTTAAACAATACTAAAGTCTCCAAAAACAGTATCAGAATTAAAAGAGTGGCATGTGACTTACACATTCAACATTATGGTAGAGTGGATGAAAAACCCACTAAAAACACAGAATTTTGGTAAAACGTAACCAGAATTATTTTATGTGCATGGATGATCTCTTTTTAAAAAGTAAGAGAAATCAGGAATGCCTGCCAATAACAGGAACCCAGAACCTGTTAGCATAATTTTTTTGATGTGATAAAGCCTATAGTAAGTAAAATGCACAGTTCTTAAGTGTAAAACACGATTAATTTTTACAAATGTGTGTAAAAGCACTATGTAAATATTTAAAACATGTTCTAAATCTAAACTGGCTCCTTCATGCCCATTCTCAGGCAGTACCCTCAAAAGATAACCAGTATTCTGATTTCTACCTCTGAAGATTAGTGTTGCCTGGGTACGGTGGCTCATGCCTGTAATCCCAGCACTTTGGGGGGCCCAGGCGGGCGGATCACGAGGTCAGGAGATGGAGACCGTCCTGGCCAACACGGGGAAACCCCATCTCTACTAAGAATACAAAAAAAAAAAAAAATTAGCTGGGCATGGTGGCGGGCGCCTGTAGTCCCAGCTACTTGGGAGGCTGAGGCAGGAGAATAGCGTGAACTCGGGAGGCGGAGCTTGCAGTGAGCCGAGATCATGCCACTGCACTCCAGCCTGGGCGACAGGGCGAAACTCCGTCTCAAAAAAAAATAGAAAATAAAAAATAAATAAATAAATAAATAAAATAGTGTTTGGTTTTAACGTTTGGGCAGGGGAACAAGAGGCAAGGCTTTTGGCTGGGCAAAATAGTGAAGCAAAATTGAGATGCCCTAAAGCTGGGAGCTTTAAAGACCTCATTCTCAGTGAAAAGACAGGCTAGGGAAAAAATATATACATACCTGCCAACAAAGAGAGCCAACCAGAAAATATTTGTTTTAGGCTGTAACTCTGGTGAAAAAATAAAAATAGAGGTTTCCTTGAGAAACTGTGTCCGGAATTGGTGGGTTCTTGGTCTCACTGACTTCAAGAATGAAGCCGTGGACCCTCGCGGTGAGTGTTACAGCTCTTAAGGTGGTGCGTCTGGAGTTTGTTCCTTCTGACTTCGGATCAGAAGATTTGAGGGTTCGAGTCCCTTTGTGGTTGCCAAAATGTGTCCGGAATTGGTGGGTTCTTGGTCTCACTGACTTCAAGAATGAAGCCACGGAACCTCGCGGTGAGTGTTACAGCTCTTAAGGTGGCGCGTCTGGAGTTTGTTCCTTCTGATGTTCGCATGCGTTCGGAGTTTCTTCCTTCTGGTGAGTTCGTAGTCTCGCCGGCTCAGGAGTAAAGCTGCAGACCTTCGGGGTGAATGTTACAGCTTTTAAGGTAGCGAGACTGGAGTTGTTCGTTCCTCCCGGTGGGCTCGTGGTCTCGCTGGGTTCAGGAGTGAAGCTGCAGATCTTCGCGGTGAGTGTTACAGCTCATAAAAGCAGCGTGGACCCAAAGAGTGAGCACTAGCAAGATTTATTGCAAAGAGGGAAACAACAAAGCTTCCACAGTGTGGAAGGAGACCCCAGCGGGTTGCCAATGCTGGCTAGGGCAGCCTGCTTTTATTCTCTTATCTGGCCCCACCCACATCCTGCTGATTGGTAGAGCCCAGTGGCCTGTTTTGACAGGGCGCTGATTGGTGCCTTTACAATCCCAGAGCTAGATACAAAGGTTCTCCACGTCCCCATCAGATTAGTTAAAGAGTTTTGACACACAGGTTGTCCAAGGCCCCACCAGAGCAGCTAGATACAGTGTTGATTGGTGCATTCACAAACCTTGAGCTAAACACAGGGTGCTGATTGGTGTGTTTACAAACCTTGAGCTAGATAGAGTGCCGATTGGTGTATTTACAATCCCTGAGCTAGACATAAAGGTTCTCCAAGGCCCCACCAGAGCAGCTGGATACAGAGTGTGGATTGGTGCACTCACAAACCCTGAGCTAGACACAGGGTGCTGATTGGTGTGTTTACAAACCTTGAGCTAGATACAGAGTGCCCACTGGTGTGTTTACAATCCCTGAGCTAGACATAAAGACTCTCCACATCCCCACCAGACTCAGGAGCCCAGCTGGCTTCACCCAGTGGATCCCATATAGGGCGGCAGGTGGAGCTGCCTGCCAGTCCTGCACCATGCGCTCGCACTCCTCAGCCTTTGGGCGGTCGATGGGACTGGGCGCCGTGGAGCAGGGGGCAGCTCTCCTCCGGGAGGCTTGGGCCGCACAGGAGCCCATGGAGTGGGTGGGAGGCTCAGGCATGGCAGGCTGCAGGTCCCGATCCCTGCCCCTGGGGAAGGCAGCTAAGGCTCAGTGAGAAATCGAGCACAGCGCCGGTGGGCTGGCACTGCTGGGGGACCCGGTACACCCTCCGCAGCCGCTGGCCCGGGTGCTAAGTACCTCATTGCCTGGGGCCAGCAGGGCTGGCCGGCTGCTCCGAGTGTGGGGCCCGCCAAGCCCACGCCCACCCGGAACTCCAGCTGGCCCACAAGCGCGGCAGGCAGCCCGGGTTCCCGCTCGCGCCTCTCCCTCCACACCTCCCTGCAAGCTGAGGGAGTGGGCTCCAGCCTTGGCCAGCCCAGAAAGGGGCTCCCACAGTGCAGTGGTGGGCTGAAGGGCTCCTCAAATGCTGCCAAAGTGGGAGCCCAGGCAGAGGAGGTGCCGAGAGCAAGCGAGGGCTCTGAGGACTGCCAGCACACTGTCACCTCTCAAAACCACAATCATAAGACTGCCCTCCTATAAGTCTAAATTTATTCTACTTTCATGGTATTGGAAATCCCAAGCCTAGATATTAATTTAAACTGTTCTTATAACATCCTGGGGATCTGACGAAAGCAGTACAGACTCTTTTTGAATGAACATACTCAAAATCCAGACACTGTAGTATTTCTACAAATTATGGCCAACAAAAATTACCAAATATATGAGACAAACATTAATGGCCAGGGGTAAATTTTAAAAGCATCACATTTATGTTTCAAAGCACTTCAGATACTACAATTCTCAAATGTAGAGTATAAAATGTTATGCTTAAAGTGTTCACAGAAATAAAAGAGAGGCTTGAAAGAAACAAGAGACCATTAAAAAATGACCAAGTAAAAGAAAGAAAAAAAAAGAAAAAACAAACAAAAATTGACCAGATAAAATTAAAAATAAAAGAATTTCTAGACATGAAAAATGTAGTAATTGAAATAAGAAACATAGTCACTAAATAAACCTCAAGGAATAAATTAAGCAACAGATTACACATTAGAAAGAATAAGTAAATCAGAAGATAGATCTGAATTATCCAAAATAATAACGCCTAAAGATATAAAGACATGAATATATAAGAAAGAAGATGAGATACAGATGTTAGAATATGGATATCAATTATGTGTTTAATTGAAGTTCCAGAAAGATTGACATGAGAAACTGGAAGAGACAAGATTTTGAAAAGATAATGGCTAAGAATTTCCCCAGATTTATTAAGACGTTAATCTTGAAGATTCAGGAAGTAGTCATGCATCACTTAATGACGGGGATACGTTCTGAGAAATCCATGTTACGTGATTTCATCATTGTGCAAACATCATAGAGTGTACTTACGCAAATCTAGGTGGTATAGCCTACTAGATACCTAGGCTATATAACCTATTGCTACTAAGCTAAAAACATATATGGCATGTTACTATACTGAATACTGTTGGCAGTTGTAACACAATGGTAAGTATTTGCGTATCTAAACATAGAAAAGATACAGGAACAATATATATGATATTATAATCTTATAGAACCACTGTTTCCTGAAAGGTTGTCATACAATGCATAACTGTACATAAATCTTAGGCAGGTTAAATACAAACAGCCACACGTTATAGTGGCCATGCAGAACATCGAAGACACCAAGATTTTAAAAGCAACCAGAGGCCGGGCCCAGTGTGTCACGCCTGTAATCCCAGCACTTTGGGAGGCCGAGGTGGGCAGATCACGAGGTCAGGAGATTGAGACCATCTTGGATAACACGGTGAAACCCCGTCTCTACTAAAAATACAAAAACAAAATTAGCCGGGCATGGTGGTGGGCACCTGTAGTCCCAGCTACTTGGAAGGCTGAGGCGGGAGAATGGCGTGAACCCGGGAAGCAGAGCTTGCAGTGAGCCGAGATCGTGCCACTGCACTCCAGCCTGGGCGACAAAGGGAGGCTCTGTCTCAAAAAAAAAAAAAGCGACCAGAGAGAAAAGATAGAATACATACAAGAAGACAACACACACTGTCAACATCCTACTCAATAGCAACAATGGAAGCTAAAAGAAAGTGAAAGAACGTCTTCAAATACTGAGGGGAAAAAAAATCCCCAAAGATCTAAAAATCAAAACAATTGAACTCATGGAGATCAAGAGCAGAAGGATGGTGATCAGAGGCTGGGAAAAGTAGTGAGGGGTTTGGGGAAGGTGGGGATGGTTAATGGGTACGAAAAAATTTAGAAAGAATGAATAAGACCAAGTATTTGATAGCACAACAGGGTGACTACAGTCAGTAGTAATTTAATTGTACATTTAAAAACAACTAAGAGAGTATCATTGGATTGTTTGTAACACAAAGGATAAATGCTTGAGGGGACGGGTATGCCATTTTCCAGGATGTGATTATTATATATTGCATGTTGTATCAATACATCTCTTGTGTCCCATAATTATATATTCCCTATGTACCCACAATAATTAAAAATTAAAACATTTTTAAAATCCTCAAAATAATAACTTACAGTCATGCCCTGCTAAATTATCACCCCTATGTGAAAGTAAAATAAAGACATCTTTAATGGGGACAAAAACCTAATGACAGACACAAAAACCCCACAATCCAACAGATCAACACTAAACAAAATTCTAAAGAATGTAGTTTAGAAATAATAACCATGATCTCAAAAGAAAGGCCCTTACATATAAGAAGAAATCATGACAATTTAGTGAACTTGTGGTTGATATTTAAAAAGTTGATTATAGAAAACTTATCTAATTTGGGAAGTCCAAAAAGATGGAAGTAAAGCATTTTACCACAATCATATGAAAAAATAGATGAGAAGTCATTGAAGTTAAAATGATTCTGGACTCTAATTTTTTTTGAGAAAAGGTGAAGACTTTGACTAATTTATATATTAAGTAAGTTTGTTAGAATTTTAAGGATAGCTGATAAAATAAAAGCAGTACTTCCAAATGGTAGAGAAAAAATGGAATTAAGAATATCACTCAAAATAAGGTAGGACGGACAATACAGAAAGTGGAAGACACAAAAGACAATTACAGAATTAAATTAATTAAGTTAAATTAAAGATACATTTGGATTCATAATAAAATGGACTAAATTCTCCAGTAAAGAGAGAGATTTTCAAACTAGATTTTTTTTACATCTAGTTTTAAGCTATTTCAAAGAGACACACATACAACATAGGATACAGCAAGACTGAAAGTAAAAAAGTAAGAAAGACACGAAAAATCATATTTACTAGACAAATATTAACCAAAATAAAGCTGTTATAACTATATTATTAATCAGATAAAATAGAGTTTCAGGCAAAATAACTTTTTAGGGATAAAAAAGTTTATTACAAAATGATAAATTTTTCAATTTACCCAGATGCTAATCATGTAGTCTCAAAAAAAGCGAAGCAAAACCGACAGAATTTCAAGGAGAAATATAAACCCACTGTATTAGTCTTCTCAGGCTGCTATAACAAAATACCAAACACTGAATTTATTTTCTCATAATTCTGGAGGATAGAGGACCCAGACTTCTCACTGTGACCGCACATGGCCTTTTCTCCGTGTACCCACAAAGGGAGAGAGAGAGAGATCTGTGGGAATCTCGTCCTCCTTTTAGAAGGGCACCATCAGCTCTACCAGATTAGGGCTTCCTCCTTATTATTTCATTTAACCTTAATTACCTCTCTAAAGGCCCTATGTGCAAATACATTTACATTGGGGGTTAAGGCTTAAACATCTGAATTTCATGGGGGCACAATTTAGTCCATAACACCCACCATCATGAAGGGAAATTTTAAGATTTTTCTTTCATTAATTAATTGCTTAAGAAGACAAACATTTGATAAAGACAGAGAAGACATGAAAACAAGATATGCTTGATTGAATTGTCACATCCTGCCCACATCAAGTAAATCATAAGCTACCACATATGGAATATTTATAAAAATTGACTACATACTAGAATATAAAAGAAATGAAGAAATCACTCTAATGCACATCACATTTCATGACCACATTTCAATTGGGTTAGAAATCAATGACAAAAAAGAAATCAAAACAAATATTTTGTAAATGTAAGAACGTATTTCCAGGCCGGGCACGGTGGCTCACGCCTGTAATCTCAGCACTTTGGGAGGCCGAGACGGGCGGATCACGAGGTCAGGAGATCGAGACCATCTTGGATAACACGGTGAAACCCCGTCTCTACTAAAAATACAAAAAAATTAGCTGGGCGTGGTGGTGGGCGCCTGTAGTCCCAGCTACTCAGGAAGCTGAGGCAGGAGAATGGCGTGAACCTGGGAGGCAGAGCTTGCAGTAAGCCAAGATCGTGCCACTGCACTCCAGCCTGGGCGACTGAGCGAGACTCCATCTCCTAAAAAAAAAGAAAGAAAGAAAGAAAAAAACATATTTCGAAATAACTCAAAAGTCAAAGAAATCACAATGGAAATCGGGGAACCTGGATTTCCACCACATCTGGTAGTAACAAGACAATCATGGGGTGGTGTCAGAGAGGGCTAGTGGAGACCCAGAACTTTCACCATCACCTAGTGATAATGAGAGGACCCCTACCACTGTGTCTTTTGAAAATGTGTAGAGAACTGGAGCTCCCACCTCTGCTCAGCATTAAGCAGGAAGCTCTCCTAGATCTCACTGGAACTAAGCAGGGAACTTGGACTTCGTCTGCCTAGAAGCAACAAGGTGGCTCCCCAACTTTTCCTCCAAAGCAGCATCAGAGAAAGCCAGCAGAAACTGAAGTTTGAGTGGAATGCAGAATCTCAGGGCATAACATGAGAGTCCAGATTTCAAATGAAAATCACTCATCATACCAAGAACCAGGAAGATTTCAAACTCAATGAAAACAGACAATCAATAGATGCTTTACTGGATTGAATAATGTCTCCCAAAAATTCATGTTCACCCGGAGCCTGTGAATGTGACCTTATTTGGAAATAGGGTCTTTGCAGATAAATCAAGTTAAGATGTCATACAGGGCCAGGCGCGATGGCTCACACCTGTAATCCCAGCACTTTGGGAGGCTGAGGCAGGTGGATCACTTGAGGGCAGGAATCTGAGACCACACTGGCCAACATGGTGAATCCCTGTTTCTACTAAAAATACAAAAATTAGCGAGGCATGGTGGCACAGGCCTGTAATCCCAGCTACTCAGGAGACGGAGGCATGAGAATCTCTTAAACCTGGGAGGTGGAGGTTGCAGTGAGCTGAGACCACACCACTGCACTCCAGCCTGGACAACAGAGCTGTCTAAAAAAAAAAATGTCATACAGGACTAGAGTAGGCCCTAAATCCAATATGACTGGTGAATTTATATGGGAAATTTGGATATACACACACAGGAAAGAAAGTCATGTAGAGACGGGGCAGAGACTAGAGTGATGCATCTAAATGCCAAAGAACACCAAGGGATTATCTGCAACCACGAGAAGCTGGATGAGGCAAGGAGGGATTCTTCCCTAGCACCTTCACAGGGAGTATGACCATGCGAACAGCTTGATTTCAGACTTCTAGCCTCAATAGCCATGAGAGAATAAATTGATGTTATTTTAAGCCGTCTAGTTTATAGTAATTTCTTACTAATATAGATGACAAGACCTAGATGATAGAGATGTTAGAATTAGCTAATAAAGATGTTTAAAATGTATTTTTATTGAAAAATAAAAAGTATATATTTATGTGTTCAACATAATATTTTGAAATATGTATACATTGTGGAATGGCTATATTGAGCTAATTAATATATGCATTACCTCATATGTATCATTTTTGTGTGTGCCAAGAACACCTAAAATCTACTCTCTTAGCCATTTTCAAGTATATAATACATTATTATTAACTTACAGTTACCATATTGTCCAATAGGTCTCTTGAGCTTATTCTTCCAGTATAACTAAAATTTTGGATCCTTTAGCCAACGTCTCCCCATCCTCCTTCCCACACCCCAAATCCCTGGTAACCATCATTCTATTCTCTGCATCTAGGAATTTGATGTTTTTTCAGATTCCACATATCAGTGAGATCATGCAGTGTATCTGTGTGCCTGACTTATTGCACTTAATATAATGTCCTCCAGGTTCATCCATGTTGTCAGAAATGACAAGATTTCCTTCTTTTGTTTTTAGGAAATTGGGTAACTATGTTGCTCAGGCTGGTCAAAAATCCTGGCCTCAAGCTATCCCTCCACCTCAGCCTCCCAGAGTACTGGGATTACAGGCATGAGCTCCTGCACCTGGCTTCCTTGTTTTTTTTTCAAGTCTGAATAGTATTCCATTGTGTATATATGCGACATTTTCTTTATCCATTCATTTGTTGGTAGACATTTAGGTTGATTACGTATCTTGGCTATTGTGAATAATGCTGCAATGAACATGAGAGTGCAGCTATCTCTTTGACATGCTGATTTCATTTTTTTGGATATATATCAAATAGTGGTTTGCTGGGTCAATCGTAGATCTTTTTTTTTTTTTTCCACCCAGGCTGGAGTACAGTGGCACGATCTCGGCTCACAGCAACCTCCACCTCCCAGGTTCAAGCGATTCTCCTGCCTCAGCCTCCTGAGTAGCTGGGACTACAGGCGTGCACCACCATATTTGACTATTTTTTTTTTTTTTTAGGCACAGACAGGGTTTCACCACGTTGGCCAGGCTGGTCTCAAACTCCTGACCTCAAGTAATTGGCTGGCCTTGGCTTCCCAAAGTGTTGGGATTACAGGTGTGAGCCACTGTGCCCGGCCAATAGTAGATCTATTTTTAATTGTTGAGTAACCTCTATACTGTTGTTTTCCGTATGACTGTATTCTAACAAAGGTATAACAGCTACAATTTTTTAAAAATGCTTTAATAAGCGATTAAAAATATGCTTAAAACAAATGAAAAAAATACAAAGTCTCAGCAATGAAAAGGAATATATAAAGAAGAACCAAATGAAAATTTTATAATTGAAAAATACAATAACCAAAATAAAAAAGCTCAGTGGATGGGCTCAACAGTATATTGGAGAAGACAGAGGAGAAAATCAGTGAAGTAGAAGATAGAACAATAGAAATTACCGACCAGGCACGGTGGCTCCTCCTGTAATCCTAACACTTTGAGAGGCCAGGGTGGGTGGATCATTTGAGGTCAGGAGTTTGAGACTAGCCTGGCCAATATGATGAAACCTGGTCTCTACTAAAAATAAAAAAATATATATATATACCTGGGCATGGTGGCAGGTGCCTGTAATCTCAGCTACTTGGGAGGCTGAGTCAAGAGAATTACTTGAACGTGAGAGGCAGGGGAGGCAGGGGTTGCAGTAAGCCAAGATTATACCACTGCACTTTAGCCTGGGTGACAGAGTGAGACTCCATCTCAAAAAAAAAAAAAAAAAGAAAAAGAAATCACGCAATCTGATCAACAGAAATAAAATGGACTGGAAAAACAAACAAACAAAAAACAGAACAGAGCCTCAGCAACCTGTGGGACTATAACAAAAGATGTAACACTTATACAATCAGAAAACTGGAAGAAGAAAAGAAAGAGGGAGGGTTAAAAAAGTACTTGAAAGCAGCAAGAGAAAAACAACACCTTGCCTCTACAGAAAAAAAACAGTTCAAGTGACAGTGGATTTCTCATCAGAAACCATAAAGGACAGCAGGAAGAGATGCAATATTTTTCCAGTACTAGAAGAAAAGAACTGTCACCCTAGAATCCTGTATCCAGAGAAAATATTCTTCAAGAATGAAAAATGTGGTGATTAATTTTAGGTGGCAACTCGAGTAGGTTAGGGGATACCTAGATAGGTGATAAGGCATTATTTCTGGGTGTGTCTGTGAGGCTGTTTCTGGAAGAGACTGATATATAAGTCAGTGCACTCAGTGGGGAAAATCTGTCCTCAATGTGGGCAAGCACCATCCAGTCGACTGGGGGCCTTGATAGAACAAAAAGGCAGAGGAAAGGTGAATTCACTCTTTTTGTCTCCTGGAGCTGGGACCCCTTTTTCTCCTGTCTTTGGACATAGAACTCTAGGGTCTCCAGCCTTTGGACTTCAGGACTTGCACCAGTGGCTCCCTGGGTTCTCAGGCCTTTGGCCTTGAACTGAGAGTTATACCATCAGCTTCCTTGGTTCTGAGGCTTTCAGATTTGGACTGAGTCATGTCACCAGCTTTCCTGGGTTTCCAGTTTGCAAATGGCCTATCATGGGACTTCTCAGACTCCATAATCACATGAGCCAATTTTCTTATAAATCTCTTCTCATCCATCTATGTATGTATTTATGTGTGTGTGTGTGTGTGTGTGTGTGTGTGTGTGTATCAATCAATTTACCTCCTATTGATTCCATTGCTATGGAGAACACTGATGGGAAATCAAGACATTCTCAGATAAAAGTAAACTAAGAGAATGTGTCACCAGAAGACTACCCTAAAAGAATGGGTAGTCTCTAAACAGAAAGTTCTCTAAACAGAAAAGAAATGATAAAAGAAGGAACCTAGTAACACTAGAAAGGAAGAAAGAACACAGTAGGTAAAAATACGGATAAATATTAATACCATAGGTTTTTATTCTCCTTTCAAATTTTCTAAGATGCATTTGACAACTGAAGCAAAAATTTTAACGCTGTCTACCTAATGTGGTTCTAAAAATACATAAAGGAGATAGTTAAGATAATTATATTGTAAATGGAGAAGAAAAGGGGACTTAAAGGGAGGTAAGGTTTCTATACATCATTCAAACTGGTAAAATGATGGCACTAGTAGATTGTAATAAATTTTGTGTATATAATATAACACCTACAGCAACTACTAAAAAGCATATACAAAGACATACACTCAAAAATGCTGTAGACATTAACTATCAGGGAAATGCAATCAAAACCACAATGAGATCCACTTCACACACTAGGATTGTATAATAATTTTTAAAAAGACGGATAATACCAAGTGTTTGCAAGGACCTGGAGAAACGGGAACCTTCATACACTGCTGGCAAGAAGGTAAAATGTTGCAGTAATATTGGAAAACAGTTTGGCAGTTCCCCAAAAAGTTAAATATAGAGATACCATATGATCCAGGAATTCCACACTAGGTATATACTGCCAAGAAATTTAAATGTATGCTCACACAAAAACTTGTATACAGATATTCATAGTTGTATTATTCAAAGTAGCCAAAAAGTGTAAACAACACAAATGTCCATCAACTGATGAACGGATAAATAAAATGTGGTATATCCATATAATGGAATATTAATCATAAAAAGAAATGAAGTACGGGTTCAAGCTACAACACTGATGAAAAATTGAAAACATTACACTAAGTGAAAGAAACCAGACCCAAATGACACATATTATATGATTGCATTTATATGAATTATCTAGAATAGATACCACAGAGAGAGAAAGTAGACTGATGGTTTCCAGGGCCTAGGGGGAAGGCAGACTGGGTTGTAACTGCTAAGATATGGGGTTTATTTTGGGGGGTGGTGAAAATGTTCTGGAATTAAATAGTGGTAATGATTACACAACCTTGTGAATGTACTAAAAGTCATTAAATTGTATGCTTTAAATGGGTGAATTGTACAGTATGTGGATTATCTCTCAATAAATCTATTATAAAACCCTATAGATATATCAAAATGGAATTCTAAAAAATGTTCAAGTTACACACAAGAAAAGAGGGAAAGAAAACAAAGAGGACAATATAAAATACATAAATATAAAATATTTTTATAAAAATATAAAAGACATATTTAGTTCTAACATGTTGATAATTACATTAATTGTAAATGGTTTAAGTATAACAGTAGAAGAAATTGGCAGAGTGGATTTAAAAACATGACCCAATTATATGCCATCTACAATAAACTCACTTCGAATATAATATGAGAAGGTTGAAAGTAAGAGGATGAAAAAAAAACTTTATCATGTAAACATTAATCAAAAGCATGAGTGGCTATATATCTATATATATAGATATAGATATATATATATTTTTTAAGACAGAGTCTCACTCTGTCCCCCAGGCTAGAGTGTAGTGGTGCAATCTTGGCTCACTGCAACCTCCACCTCCCGGGTTCAAGCAATTCTCCTGCCTCAGCCTCCCAAGTGCTGGGATTACAGGTGCCTGCCACCATGCCTGGCTAATTTTTGTATTTTTAGTAGAGACGGGGTTTCACTATGTTGGCTAGGCTGGTCTTGAACTCCTGACCTCAAGTGATCCACCCGCCTCAGCCTCCCAAAGTGCTGGGATTACAGGTGAGTGGCCATATTAATATCAGATAAAGTAGACCTCAGAAGAAAGAAACTCACCAGACACAAAGAGACATACACATCATGATAAGAGTGTCAGTGCACCAAGAAGATACACCAATCCTAAATGTGCATACACCAATAGTAGAACTGCAAAATATGTGAAGTAAATTTGATAGAACTGAAATGAAGAAATATACAGATCCATAATTATAGTTGGTCGCCTCAACACCCTTCTCTCAACAATTGATAGAACAACTAGTCAGAAAATACACAAGGATATAGAAGAACATCATCAACCAACAGGATCAAATTGAAATTTATAGGACACTCCACCCAACAACGAAAGAATACACATTCTTTTCAAGTGCCCACGGAACATCAAGATAGACTGTATCCTGGACCATGAAACAAACTTCCAGAAATTTAAAAGAATTTAAATCATACTGAGTATGTTATTCAACCACAGTGCAATTAAACTAGAAATCAATAACAGAAAAATCCCCCTTAAAACTTGGAAACTAAGCAATACACTTCTAAATAATCAATGAATCAAAGAGAAGCCCCTAGGGAAATTTTAAAAGACATATTGAACTGAATGAAAATAAAAATATAACGTATCAATGTTTGTGTGGTACAGCTAAGGCTGTGTTGAGAGGGGAATGTATAGTACTAAATTCATATATTAGGAAAAATTTCAGATCAGTAATCTAAGTTTACACCTCAAGAACATAAAAGTAAATAGCAAAATAAACCCAAAACAAGCAGAAGGAAGGAGAGAAAAATAAGAGCAGAAATCAATAAAACTGAAAACAGAAAAGCAACAAAGAACATTAATGAAACAAAGAGCTGATTTTTTGAAAAGACAAACAAAATTCACAAACCTCTAGAAAGACTGACAAAGAGAGGACATAAATGATCAATATCAAGAATTAAATAAAATATCCCTACAGATCCTGCAGACATGAAAGGAATACTAAAGGATGAAATGGACTAATTTTCCCCAAACACGAACTACCACAACTATCCAATATGAAATATGTAATATAATAGATATTGATAATACAATAGATGATATTTAATTAAGAAAATTGAATTTATAATTTTAAAACTCCCAAAAAGAAATCTTTAGGCCAAGATAGTTATTCCACCAATGTTTAAAGAAGAATTAACACCTGTTATACAAAATTTCTCCCAGAAAATAGAAAATTGAGCCTTTCCCAATTCATTTTATGAGTTAGTATTACCCTTATATCAAAACTAGATACAGAAAACAGTATAAAATAAGAAAGCTACAGACTAAAGTCCCCTGTGACATAGCCATAAAAATTAACAAAATATAGCAAATAGAATTCAGCAATATAGAAAAAGAGTTATAGACCATGATCAAGTAGAGTTTATTTCAGGGATACAAAGATATATCTATCTATCTATATCTATCTATCTATCTATCTATCTATCATCTATCATCTATCTATCTATCTCTATCTATCTATCTAGATCTATCTATCTATCTAGAGATATCTATCTAGATCTAGATCTATCTACCTATCTAGAAATATCTATCTAGATCTAGATCTATCTATCTATCTATCTATCTATCTATCTGGATAGATAGATAATGGATATCTAGATAGATATCTAGATAGATAGATAGATACCGATATCTAGATAAATATCTCTAGATAGACAGATAGAACTAGATAGATCTAGATAGATAGATAGATAGATAGATAGATAGATAGATAGATAGATATGTATATATAGTCCCAAACTCCTGGCCTCAAGTGATCTTCCCACCTTGACCTCCCAAAGTGCTGGAATTACAAGTGTGAGCCACTGCACCCAGACTATTTTAAAAAATAAGTGTAAGCCACCTTATTCATGGACTAAAGGAGAAACATCTCATGACCATATCAATTGATGCTGAAAAATCATTTGACAAAATTCAATACCCATTCATAATTAAAACAAAGCAAAAATCTCTCAGAAAAATAGAAACAGAGGGGAACTTTCTCAACTTGATAAAGATTGTCTACAAAAAACACAGCTAACGTTAAACTTAATGGTGAAAGACTGAAAGTTTTCCCATAAGATTGGAATATCCACTTCCACCACTCAACATAGTGCTGGAAGATCTAACTACTGCAATAGGGTAAGAAAAGGAAATAAAAAAATACCAACCAGAAAGAAAGAAATTAAACTTTTGTTGTTTGAAGACAATATGATTGTCTATGTAGAAATCCCCAGACATCTACCAAAAACTCCTAGAACTAAAGATGAGTTCTGTAAGGTTGCAGAATAAAGATAAATTTACAAAAAAAAATTTTATATATCATTCTATATACTAGCAATGAATACATGAGCACCAAAATTTAAAATATATACCATTTACAATCACTCAAAAATGAAATACTTAGATCTAAATCTAACAAAACAGGTACAGCACTTGTATGCTAAAAATCACACAACACTAATGAAAGAAATTAATGATCTAAATAAAATAGAGACACATACTATGTTAATACACTGGAAAATGCAACATAGTAAAGATGTCAATTCTCCCCACATTGGCATGTATAGGTTTAACATAATTTCTACCGATAAAAGCCAGTAAAATATATATATATATATAGTGTTTCCATACACAAGCAATAGTTACAAAATGAAATTTATAAAACATTATCATTTGCAATAGCATGAGAAAAATCAAATTCCTAAGAATACATTCAAAGAAAGATATACAAGACTCCTTTACAGGCAACCACAAAATACTGATGACAGAAATTAAAGATCTAAAAACATGGAGAAATATACCACATATTGGAAGACTCAATATTGTAAAGATAACAATTCACCTCAGAAGTGATCTACAGATTTAATGCAATCCAGTTAAAATCACAGAAGTGCTTTTGGTAGTGGGTTTTGATAAGCTAATTCACAAATTTTATGTGGAAATGTAAAATACTAAAGTCAGAAGATTCATGCTACCTGATATGAATGGTATTTTTAAATTCTGAAAACTAAAATTCAATAGTGTTGTGAAATTATTATAGAGAACAATGGAACAGAATAGAGAATCGAGTAGCAGAAAGATACATAAACACCGTCAATTGATTTACAACAAATGCTACCACAATTTAGTGGAAGACGTGACATTCTTTCCATTAAGTTTTGTTAGGTCTATTTAGATACCCACAAGAAGGCCAGGCACGGTGGCTCATGCTTGTAATTCCAGTACTTTGGGAGGCCGAGACAGGTGGATCACAAGGTCAGGAGTTCGAGACCAGCCTGGCCAACACGGTGAAACCCTGTCTCTACCAAAAATACAAAAATTAGCTTGGTGTGGTGGCACGTGCCTGTAGTCCCAGCTACTCAGGAGCCTGAGGCAGGAGAATCGCTTGAACCTGGGAGGCAGAGCTTGCAGTGAGCCAAGATCGCGCCATTGTACTCCAGCCTGGATGACAGAGCTAGACTCCATCTCAAAAAAAAAAAAAAAAAAAAAAGATATCCGCAAGAAAAAAGTGAACATTAATCTCTACCTCACACCACACACAAAATTAATCTGAGATGGGCCAGGCGCGGTGGCTCATGCCTGTAATCCTAGCACTTTGGGAGGCTGAGGCGGGCGGATTGCCTGAGTTCAGGAGTTCGAGACCAGCCTGGGCAACATGGTGAAACCCCGTCTCTACTGAAATATAAAAAATTAGCTGGGCGTGTGGCATGCACCTGTAGTCCCAGCTACTCAGGAGGCTGAGGCAGGAGAATTGCTTGAACCCAGGAGGCGGAGGTTGCAATGAACTGAGATCACACCACTGCACTCTACCCTGGGACAGAGGAAGACTCCATCTCAAAAAAAAAAAAATTAATCTGAGATGGATTGAAACTGAAATAAGACAGGTAAACAGAAAAAGCGTCAAAAACAGGAAAATATTTTCATGACTTTGAGGTAGGCAAAGGTGACTTAAACAGAACACAAATTTTAATTAGCTATAAAAAAATTGCTAAATTGGATTTCTTAAACATTAAGAACTTCTATTCATTAAAAGATGCCATTAAGAGAGTAAAAAAAGTCTGGATGTGGTGGTTCATGCCTGTAATCCCAGCACATTGGGAGGCCAAGGCAGGTGGATCACTTGAGGTCAGGAATTTGGGACCAGCCTGGCCAACATGGTGAAACCCCATCTCTGTTGAAAATACAAAAATTAGCTGTGTGGTGGTGCACACCTATAGTTCCAGCTATTTGGGAGGCTGAGGCAGGAGAATTGCTTGAACCCAGGAGGCGGAGGTTGCAGTGAGCCGAGATCGCACTACCGCACTCCAGCCCGGGCAACAGAGTGAGACTCCATATCAAAAAAAAAAAAAAAAAAAAAAGACAGAGAGAGTAAAACAAGAAGCCAGAGACTGTTAACATATTTCCAACAGAATACTCATATCAAGAATACAGAACTCTTGCAAATTAATAACTCATCATAATTTTTAAATGAGCAAAATACTTAAATAGGCACTTCACAAAATAAGATATTAAAAGTGCCAATAACAGTATGAAAGGATGATTAACATCATATTCATCAGAGAAATAAAAATAAAAACCATACTGAAATACCATGGAAAGCACTCACAATATCAAATGTTGGAAAATGATATGGAGCAACAGGGACTCATACACTGCTAGCTAGAGTGTACATTGGTACAATCAGATTGGAAAATTCTTTAGCAGAATCTACTAGAGCTAAACATATTAAACCTTGTGATAGAACAATTCTATTCCTTACATATATTCAACATAAATAAGTGGTTATGTCCACTGAAAGTCATCTACAATAATATTCAAGGCAGCTTTATTCATAATAGCAAAAACTGGAAACAAATGTTCATCAGCCACAAAATGAATGCATAAATTGTGGGATATTTATACAATATAATATACAACAATATTAGTTATTAAAGAAAGAACTAGGGATACATACAGCATTATGGCTGAATCTCATAGGAACCACCACGCTTTGCTTGGACTCAAGCTTTTTGCACTGCAGTCAGGAAACTGTCCTATGCAGACAGCTGGGTAATTATGGAGCTTACCCTGTTAGTTTCCTTTCTCTCAAAGATCTCAATCTTGTACTTCCTGTTATTCATTGCCTGAAAACAACTACCTCATGTATTTTTGTCTGGTTTTACAGTTATTTGTAGCAAGAGGACTAGTCCAGTGCCAATTACTCCATCACAGCGAGTAGAAATCCTGAGTCATTTTTAAGAGGTAGCACTGCACTTAGGAAAACTGAATGTTGGGGTTGAGAGCAGAATGAAGATTAGATGACTACAGGAGCCTTTGCTCAGACTGGCATTATAGCATACAATATATAGGTGGAAAGATGACTAGCAAATTTTGGATATGGTGTGATTAAGATGCTGTCATAGTTAAAGGCTAAGCTGCTATAACAGATACCTCAAAATGCAATGACTTAAATAAAATAGAAGTTTATTTCTGTTTTGTGGAATAATCCAGTAATTTCCATAGTAGGGCAGCTCTGCTCTGTGAAGTCATGCAGAAACATTGGCTGGCTAAGCAACTCTGTCCACCAGTCATACCTAACTTTCAAGGTTGCATCCATTATTAACATATCTAGCAGGTTAGAAGTAGGAAGAGAAAGTAATAACACACATACCCAATGTTTTAAGTCAAAACCCAAAACCAGCATGCATTATTTTTGCTTACATTCTATTGGCAAGAATTAGTCACATTGCCCATACCTAGCTACAATGTGGGTTGAGAAATATAGTTAACAACTGGGTATTTGTTCAGCTAAATTTCTAGTATACCAATCAAAATCAAGGCAAGGATGACCCTTCTTATCCTTCCTTTCAACGTTATACTGAAAGTCCCAGTGAATGCAATAAGACAAGAAAAGAAAATAAGAGGTATACTGATTGGGAAGGAAGAAATAAATCTTTGTTCAAACATGACATGATCATCTATGTAGAAAATCCAAAAGAACTGACAAAAAAAAAAAAGAAAATAAAAAACCTTCTGGAGCTAATAAGCAATTATAGCAAGGTTGCAGGATACAAGGTTTATATATGAAAATCAATTGCATTACTATACAAATGGTCCCCAACTTACAATGGTTCAACTTACAATGGTGCAACAGTGATTGGCAACCATGAAGTTTCAGATTTTAACCACTGGTGATTCTTTGTCCAGAGACTCTCTGGGCTGCATTTCAGGCTTACAAGATTTTCAACATGGGTCTATTGGTACATAACTCCACCGTAAGTCAAGGAGCATCTACATACAGCAATGAACAAGTGGAATTTGAAATTTAAAACACAATAACATTGACATCAGCAACCCCTCCCCAGGAAATACTTAGATGTAAATCTAACAAAGTAAGTACAAGATCTATATGAAGAAAATTACAAAACTCTGATGGAAAAAATCAAAGAAGAACTAAATAAATTGAGAGATATTCTATAGGATAGGAAGACTCAATATTGTCAAGATGTCAGTTCTTCCCAACTTGATCAATAGTCAATGAAATTTCAATCAAAATCCCAGCAAGTTATTTTGTGAATATCAACAAACAAATTCTAAAATTTATGCGGGAGACAATAGACAGAATAGTCAACACAATATTGAAAGAGAACAAAGTTGGAGGACTAAGATTACACAACTTCAAGACTTATTTTTAAGCTACAATAATAATACCATGATTAAAACAGTGTGATAATGTCAAAAGAATAAACAAATAGACCAATGGAACAGAATAGACAGCCCAGAAATAATCCCACATAAATAAAGTAGTCTATTGGTATCCACAGGGGATTGGTTCCTGGACCTCCTGGAGATATCAAAACCCATGGATGCTCAAGTGTCTGATTTAAAATGACATAGTATTTGCGTATTACTTATGCACATCCTCCTGGGTACTTTAAATCATCTCTAGATTACTTATAATACTCAATACAACACAAATGCTATGTATTAGGTTGGTGCAAAAGTAATTGCGGTTTTTGCCATTACTTTCAAAGGTAAAAACCACAATTACTTTTGCACCAACCTAATAAAGAAGTTGTTACACTGCATTGTTTAGGGAACATGTTCAGTATATTTCTAATATTTTTGATCGATGTTTAGTTGAATCCATGGATGTGGAACCCACGAATATGTAGGGCTGAATGCACAGTCAACTGATCTTTGACAAAGGAGCAAAGGCAACACAATGGAGAAAAGATAGTCTTTTCAACAAATGGTGCTGGGACAACTGGACATCCACATTGAAAAAAAAAAAAAAAGGAATCTGGACACAGACTACACCCTACACAAAAATTAACTCAAACCGGATCGTTGACCTAAATGTAAAATGCAAAACTATAAAACTACTGGAAGATAACATAGGAGAAAATCTAGATGACCTTGGGTTTGGTGATGATATAACTTGGTGATGATATAACACCAAAGCCACAATGCATGGAAAAAAATTGATAAGCTGAATTTCATTAAAAGAAAAAACTTCTGCTTTGTAAAAGACAATATCAACAGAGTAAAAAGACAAGCCATAGAAAATGGGAGAAAATATTTGCAATAAACTCATTTGATAAAGGACTATTATCCAAAATACACAAAGAGCTCTTTCAACTCAGTTGGGGATGGTAGCATGAGGCTATAATTCCAGGTATTTGGGAGGCTGAGGCAGGAAAATCTGTTAAGCCCAGGAGTTTGAGACTAGCTTGGGCAACATGGAGAGATACTATCTCAAAAAAAAAAAAAAAAAAAAAATAGAGCTTTTTAAGCTCAACAATAGGGAAACAAACAACTCAATTAAGAAATAGTTCAAAGACTTTGATACCTCATTAAAGAAGATATACAGATGGCAAATGAGCATGTGAAAATATGCTCCACATTATAAGTCATCAGGGAAATGCAAGTTAAAACAATAATGAGATACCACGGCACACCTACTAGAATGACCAAAATCTGGAACACTGATAACAGGAAACACTGGTGAGAATGTGGACCAACAAGAACTCTCATGGGAAGCCAAGATGGAAGCCACTTTGGAAGACAGTTTGTCGGTTTCTTACAAAACTAAACACTCATAAGATCCATCATTAGTATTTATTTAAAGGAGGTGAAAACAAAAATGTACACATGTATGTTTATAGCTGTTTTATTCATAATTGCCAAAACTTGGAAGCAACCAAGATGTCTTTCAGTAGGTGAATGGATAAACTGGTACATCCAGACAATGAACTATTTATTCAGTGCTAAAAAGAAATGATCTATGAAGCCATGAAAAGACATGGAAGATGGCTGGGCCTGGTGACTCACGCCTGTAATTCCAGCACATTGGGAGGCCAAGGCAGGCAGATCACTTGAGGTCAGGCATTTGAGACCAGCCTGGCCAAGATGGTGAAACCCCACCTCTACTAAAAATACAAAAAAAATAGCTAAGCGTAGTGGCATGCACCTGTAATCCCAGCTATTAAGGAGGCTGAGGCAGGAGAATCATTTGAATCCGGAAGACAGAGGTTGCAGTAAACCGAGATCACACCACTGCACTCCAGACTGGGTGACAGAGCGAGTCTCTGTCTTAAAAAAAAAAAAAAAAAAAAAAAGAAGAAATTTAAATGCATATTAGCAAGTTAAAGAAGCCAGTCTGAAAAGGCTACATACTGTATGATTCTAACCACAGGACATTCTGGGAAAGGCAAAACTATGGAGACGGTAAAAAGACCAGTGGTTGCCAGGGGTTGGATGGAGGGAGGGTTGAATAGGTGGAGCACAGAGGATTTTTAGGGTAGTAAAACGACTCTGTATGATACTACAATGATGAATACATGCCATTATATATTTGTCCAAATTCACAGAATGTATAACACCAAGAGTGAACCCTAACGTAAACTCTGGACTTTGGGTGAGTATAACATGTCAATATAGGTTCATCAATTGTAACAAACGTACCACTCTGTGGGGGATGTTGATACCGGGGAGGCTACACATGTGTGGTGGCATGGCGTATAAGGGAAACCTCTGTACCTTCTCTCTTTTGCTGTGAACCTAAGAGCTCTAAAAAAAGTTCTAATTTAAAAAAACTTTGAAATCTAGTATAATGGAAGAATGGATTAGAGCTGGGGGAGGCAATCAGCAGTCTGCCTTGGATGCCTGTGGGTCATCCAAGTGAGATGTCCAGCAGATAGTCTATTTGCAGATCTGGTATTGAATAGAGTGTTTTGGACTAGAGATGTAGATTCAGTACGTGGGAGTCAAAGACATGAGTATTGATGAAATCACCCAAATTGATTAAAAACTGGAACAGAACTCTAGGAAAACAGTAATTCTGAAGAAGCAAGGGAGGAAGAAAATTTCAGGAAGGAAATTATGAAGGAAAGATCAGAGAAGTAGGTGAAAATCAGGTAGAGTAGTACCGCAGAAGTTCAAGGGAAAGGAACTGCAAGGAGAAAGTGCTCAATAGAGTCACCATAGGCAGAGAGCTAAGGTAATATAAGTAAGAAAATGCATTCACTGGATTTAACTATTAATTCAATTAGATATAATCCAGTTAATATAGGAAGAATAAATAAATGACTGTTAAATTAAGTATTAAAGTCCTAACAGTTAAATAATGGAAACAAAAGGGCAGATTAGGGCAATGGAAGAGGGTGATTTTTAGTGAGGATATAGCTGAAACAAGGTTGGCATGAGTTGATAACTGTTGAAGTTGAGTAGATGGGAATTAATCATATTAATCTCTCTAGTTTTGTATATAATTGAAATTTCCCAAGAAAAAAAAAGATTTAAAAAACCCTCTTCCTCCTAAAAAAGGAAAGCCACAGATTGGGAGAAAACATTTGCAATACATATATTTGACAAAGGACTCATATCTAAAATATATAAATAACTCCTATAATTCAATAAGAAAAAGATAGACAGCAACCCAATAGAAAAATGGGCAAAAGATTTTAACAAGCACTTCCCAAAAGGTTTTACAAATTACTAATAAACATGACAATGGTTTTAGCCTCATTAGCCATTGGAGAAATGCAAATTTTTCCATTTGTTTTAACTTTTATTTTAGGTTCGGGAATACATGTGCAGGTTTGTTGTATAAGTAAATTCATGTCGCGGGGGTTTGTTGTACAGATTACTTCATCACTTAGGTACTAACAAGGACACAATAGCTATTTGTTCTGCTTCTCTCCCTCCTCTCAGCCTCCACCTTCAATTGGTCCCTAGTGTCTGCTGTTCCCCTTTTTGTGTCCATGAGTTCTCATCATTTAGCTCCCACTTGTAAGAAAGAACATGTAGGATTTGTTTTCTTGTTCCTGCATTAGTTTGCTAAGGATAATGGCCTCCAGCTCCATCCATGTTTCTGCAGATGACATGATCTCATCTTCTTTTGTTTTTTGTTTTGTTTTGGTTTGGTTTTTTTGAGACAGAGTCTTGGCTCTGTCACCCAGGCTGGAGTGCAATGACGCAATCTCGGCTCACTGCAACATCTGCCTCCCGGGTTCAAGCGATTCTCCTGCCTCAGCCTCCCAAGTAGCTGGGACTAAAAGCACATGCCACCATGCCTGGCTAATTTTTGTATTTTTTAGTAGAGACAGGGTTTCGCTATGTTTGCCAGGCTGGTCTCAAACTTCTGACCTCAGATGATCCTCTTGCCTCGGCCTCCCAAAGTGCTGGAATTACAGACGTGAGCCACTGTGCCGGCCGATCTTGTTCTTTTTTATGGCTGCATAGTATTCCATGGTGTACATGTACCACATTTTTTTTTATCCAATCTGTCACTGATGGTCATTTATGTTGATTCCATGTCTTTGATATTGTGAATAGTGCTTCAATGAACATGTGTCTTTATGGCAGAATGATTTATATTCTTCTGGATATATAACCAGTAATGGGATTGCTGGGTTGAATGGCAGTCCTGTTTTTAACTCTTTGAGAAATCACCATACTGCTTTCCACAATGACTGAAATAATTTATACTCCCACCAACAATGTATAAATGTTCCCTTTTCTCTGCAACCTTGCCAGCATCTGTTATTTTTTGACTTTTTAATAATAACCATTCTAACTGGTGTGAGATGGTTTGGTGGTTTTGATTCACATTTCTCTAATGATCTGTGATATTAAGCTTTTATTCGTATGCTTGTTGGACATACATATGTCTTCTATTGAAAATTGTCTATTCATGTCCTTTGCCCACTTTTTAATGGGGTTTTTTTCTTGTAAATTTGTTTAAGTTTTTTATAGATGCTGAATATTAGACCTTTGTCAGATGCATAGTTTGGAAATGGTTTCTCCTATTCTGTAGGTTGTTTGTTTACTCTGTTGATAGTTTCTTTTGCTATGCGAAAGCTCTTAAGTTTAATTAGATCCCATTTGTCAATTTTTGCTTTTGTTGCAATTGCTTTTGGCATCTTTGTCTTGAAATCTTTGCCTGTTCCTGTGTCCAGAATGGTATTGCCTAGGCTGTCTTTCAGGGTTTTTATAGTTTTGGGTTTTACTTTTAAGTCTTTAATCCATCTTGAGTTGATTTTGGTATATGGTGTAAGGAAAGGGTCCAATTTCAATATTTTGCATATGGCTAGTCAGTTATCCCAGCACCGTTTATTGAATAGGGAGTCTTTTCCTCATTGCTTGTTTTTGTCAGCTTTGTCAAAGATTAGATGGTTGTAGGTGTGTGGTCTTATTTCTGGGCTCTCTATTCTGTTCCATTGGTCTATGTGTCTATTTTTGTAACAGTACCATGCTGTTTTGGTTCCTGTAGCCCTGTAGTATAGTTTGAAGTCAGGTAATGTGATGCCTCCAGCTTTGTTATTTTTGCTTCAGATTGCCTTGGCTATTCGAGCTCTTTTTTGGTTCCATATGAATTTTAAAATAGTTTTTTTCTAGTTCTGTGAAGAATGTCATTGGTAGTTTGATAGGAATAGCATTGAATCTGTATATTGCTTTGGGCAGTATGGCCATTTTAATGATATTTTTCTTCCTATCCATGAGCATAGACTGTTTTTCCATTTGTTTGTGTCAGCTCTGATTTCTTTGAGCAGTGTCTTGTTATTCTTATTGTAGAGATTTTTCACCTTCCTGGTTAGCTGTATTCCTAACTACTTTGTTCTTTTTGTGGCAGTTGTGAATGGGATTGCATTCCTGATTTGGCTCATGGCTTGGCTCTTGTTGGTGTATAGGAATGAGAAATGCAAATTAAAACCACAAAGAGATATACCTCTATACAGTCACCAGAAATGCTAATATGAAAAAATATATGTAACGTCAAATGTTAGTAAGAATATGAAACACTGGAACTCTCTTATACCACTGAAGAAAATGTAAATTGGTACAACCACTTTAGAACACTACTCGTGTTTACCAGAAATGAACATAACACACTCAATAATGCAACACCCTCAAGAGAAATGTGAATATATATGAACCAAAATTATATACAAGAATATTCATAGTAGTAGTCTTTTTTGTTTTATTGTTGTTTTTATTTTTTTATATTTATTTATAGTAGTACTATTTGTAATTGACAAAAACTGAAAATAAGCTAGATTGCTCACCACAATATAATGACTAACTATAAATTGTGGTGTGTTCATACAATTCTACACAGTACTGAAGATGAACAAGCTACTACTACATATGACAGAGATGAACCTCACAATTGTAAATAAAAGAAACTATAGGCAAATGACTATATCCTACATGATTTAAATTGTATAACATTTAAAAAGAGGCAAAACGAATCTATGAATGTAGAAGTTATCATAGAGATTACATTTGGGGAGAAATGTGAAGGTAGAACCTCCCTCTGGTTCCTTCTGAATGTGACAATTGTTCTGTTTCTTTATCTGGGTGATGGGTTACATGAGGGTGTTGACTTTGTGACAAATTAATATTCTTCATATTTGAAACTTGTATACTTTTAAGAAGACATATTTCCCTTCAACGACAGCTTTAACTAAAGGAATAAAATAATGTATTTTCCCTAGATATCTGGAAATGATCAAACAGGAGTTGGTGAGGATGCTGCACATTTGTTCCATCCCTTTCCTGTCCCAGCCCTCTCCTTTTTAGCTAATGAATACATGCTACGAGGCATCAAAAGCTCTTTCCACTTCCTACATGTGGTTTGCCCTATAGGAATATTATTTCAGAAAACACTACTACTCCATTCAGACTGTGGAATAACTTTCAGATAACATGTAGCTTATAGTTAACACCACATGTTCCTTGACTAAAAAATCCAAGCTGCTTGAACAAAATCTAGGATTCTGAAGACATGTTTTTCCAGAATAGGTTAATCAGATACATTCCTGCTTAGGTTAAAGGAATACAACTGAATGAGTTACTGCAGGCTTTTCTCATCCTTAGAAATCTTTGAAATTGTAAAGGGTCTTTAATTTCTGCATAGCCCAATCTAGTGCATAGTATGCAACAAACTCTCTTTTGCTTTGGTAGTGTTACCTCTCATCCTTTTCATGCTTTGGTAGTATTACTTCTCATCCTTCCCATAGCCACAGAAATACAGCAAAGTCTGTGTAAATCTGCCCTTGTTCAGTAACAGCAGAGAGTATGCTTGGCTGAAGCAGAAGAAAGCTGCTCTCTTTTCTCCTGTTCCCTTTTTTGGAGATGTTCAGGGTAGTAAAATGAGTTTAGCGCTGAACTCATGAGGATGATCTTTAATATCTTACATTCACAGGTTTCTCTCTAAATAAAAATCCTGGTTAACTATGAGCCATTTTGATGAATAATGGAAATATATTTCAGAGCAAGTAGGTTCTATTAGAACTAGCTTTTTAAAAAAGATAAACTCCTGACTCATCCTGCCTCCCAAAAATGATGACTGGGAGGTGTCCAACAAAGTGTCCAGATCCGGGCTTTCAGCACTTGCTCTTGCTGCGTTGCCAGCTCACTGCTCGCTTTTCTGTGGATCCTGGCAGGTGGAATGTTTATAGATTTTTGCAAATGTAGCATGCCTTTTGTCAGATGGTAAGTGTGCCAGTTTGTAACTGGGACATAAAAGAATCTAAATTCATAGAGAAAATTGTACTAAATGACCTTCACATTTGCTTCTGACACTCAGATTCTATTATTTTAAACAGAAAAACTGTAAGAATCACATTCTTTTTTTCCTCACTAAACAAATCTAGGTGCTTTTAAAGCAAAGCAATATATGTCAAGATTGGTCACCAAGTCCACCACATTCAAAACTAATAAATAATTTTAACAAGATGGTTTTAAAATTCCAAGATATTGCCATGTTTGACATTTTGAGAGGTATCTCTTACCTAAGCCTCTGGCAACAAAGCTAGGAGTCAGCTTGAGGAATTCTGTTCCAGAAACCTACTGTTTTAGCCACTGGGCTCAGAAATTAAGTAAAAATAAATGAAGAGCACTTAAACCATAAAAACAAAAGCTACCCTGAAAATATCAAGAAGTTCTAATTTTCCTTTTGCTGTGCCTGAAACCCTACTACTTCATCTTTGTGAAAGGATCTCACAAAACCAAGTTACACATCTGAAAACATGGCCCGAGACTCTGTTTTGTCAATGAATAGCATTCTCAAAGCAACTTCCCCAATGAAAAGAGCTCGCATAATTTTAGAACAGTAGTGACACTAAATACACACTGTACGTGAACATCATTTTTATATTATACAACTGATGGCATGGTTTAAAGCAAAATTGGTGAGACTGTTAGGCCATTAACCTTTTTTTTTTTTTTTCCTCCCATGTTCAAGCAATTCTCCTGCCTTAGCCCCACAAGTATCTGGGACTACAGGCATGCGTGCCACCATGCCTGGCTAATTTTTATAGAGATTGAGTTTCACCATGTTGCCCAGGCTGGAATTGAACTCCTGAGCGCAAGCGATCTGCCCACCCCAGCCTCCATTAACCTTTTATAAGGGAATCTAGGAACAAGATTTCTGTCCTTCTCCCTCCACCCCCCAAAATGAGTTTTCCTAGAAACAGAAACTTTTCACTTTGCCAAAACATTTCCAAGCTAATTGTTTTGAATTTTATAAAATGAATCTTCCTGACTTCTTGTGCAGATGATACTGGTAAAATATTTTTCTTGGTGACACAGAATCATTGTCGGCAAGATAGTGACATTCTTTCAAGACATTATTTGTTACTGCACTACCTGGTCACAAACTACTGTCTTTTGTTTTGTTTCTTCATAACTTCCATCCTTTACATCAAAGGTTGTAACTATGACCTCTTTGGCCTGCGTCTGGCACGCCCCTCCCATACTCCACAGCTTCTATAGGTGTGACTCCTGAAGACTGGGAAGCCAGATCAACAAGCTCATTGAAATCTATGCAAAGTAAAAATAAATTCTCTCTGGCTCCTCATTCATTCAGTAGATGCTTATGAATAAGACAACGTCTGCATGCCTTTGACATCTCTTTAGGTGCTTCTCTATTTTCAAGCTTACTTTTGTTCTTCATTATTAGATAAATAGGCTATAAATTTAGTTAAGTATCCTCTATGTCAACACAAAGAATGTATTTTAAAAGAGACAGTAAATAAGAGTATTCAAAAAGCATTTAACATCTAATGTAAGGAGTCTACTATCCCATTATGCACATAAACGAAGGGAATTTGACAGTAATAAGTGTCAGGGATACCTTGTTTTACTGCACTTCACCTTACTGTGCACCACAGATACTGTGGGCTTTTTCTTTTTTTTTAGGTGGAGTTTTGCTGTTGTCACCCAGGCTGGAGTGCAATGGCATGATTTCTGCTCACTGTAACCTCCACCTACTGGGTTCAAGCAATTCTCCTGCCTCAGCCTCCCGAGTAGCTGGGATTACAGGTGGGTGCCACCATGCCCAGCAATTTATTTTTATTTTTATTTTTAGTAGAGACAGGGATTCACCATGTTGGCCAGACTGGTTTCGAACTCCTGACCTCAGGTGATCCACCCACCTCGGCCTCCCGAAGTGCTGGGATTACAGGCGTGAGCCACTGCGCCCGGCTAGATACTGTGTTTTTTACAAACGGAAGGTTTGTTGTAATCCTGTGTCAAGCAATTCTATCAGTGTTATTTTTCCAACAGCATGTGCTCACTTTGTGTCTCCGTGTCACATTTTGGTAATTCTAGCAATATATCAAACTATTTCACTATGATTATATCTGTTACAGTGATCTGTAATCCGTGATCGTTGATGTTACTATCGTAACTGTTTTGGGGCATCATGAACTGAACCCATATAATACAGGGAACTTAATTGATAAATGCTGTATGTATTCTGACTGCTCCACTGGCCAGACATCTCCAATTAGGCCAATTAATAACCCTACAATGGCCTCTAAGTGTTCAAGTGAAAGAGTTGCAAGTCTCACATTAAATCAAAAGCTAGAAATGATTAAGCTTAGTGAGGAAGGCATGTTGAAAACTGAGATAGGCTGAATGCTAGGTCTCTTGTGCCAAACAGCCAACTCGTGAATGCAAAGGAAAGGTTCTTGAAGGAAATTTAAAGTGCTACTCCAGTGAATATATGAATGATAAGAAAATGAAACAGCCTTATTGCTGACATGAAGAAAGTTGTAGTGGTCTGGATAGAAGATCAAACTAGCTACAAAATTCCCTTAAGCCAAAGCCTAATCGAGAGCAAGGCCCCAACTCTCTTCAATTCTGAAGGCTGAGAGAAGTGAGGAAGCCGCAGAGGGAAAGTTGGAAGCTAGCAGAGGTTGGTTGATTCATGAGGTTTAAGGAAAGAGACCGTCTCCGTAACGTAAAAGTGTAAGGTGAAGCTGTAAGTGCTGATGTAGAAGCTGCAGCAAATTATCCTGAAGATCTAGCTAAGATCACTGAGGAAGGTGAGTACACTAAACAATAGATTTTCAGTGTAGGCAAAACAGCCTTCTATTGGAAGAAGATGCTATCTAGGACTTTCACAGCTAGAGAGAAGTCAACACCTGGTTTCAAAGCTTCACAGAGCAGGTTGACTCTCTTGTTAGGGGTTAATATAGCTGGTGACTTTAAGTTGAAGCCATTAACCATCCCCCAAGTTCTAGGACCCTTAAAATTTATGCTAAATCCACTCTGCCTGTGCGCTATAAATGGAACAACAGAACCTGGACAACAGCACATCTGTTTACAGCATGGTTCACTGAATATTTTAAGCTCACTGATAAGACTTACTGCTCAGAAAAAAAGATTCAGTTCTAAATATTACTTCTCTTTGACAATGTGCCTGGTCTCCCAAGAGCTCTGATGGAACTCTACAAGGAGAATGTTTTCATGCCTGCTAATGTGTGACAACATCCATTCTTCAGCCCATGGGCCAAGGAGTAATTTTTATTTTTAGTCTTATTATTTAAGAAATATAGTTCTTAAGGCTATAGCTGCCATAGATAGTGGTTTCTGTGATGGATCTGGGCAGAGTAAACTGAAAACCTTCTGGAAAGGATTCACTGTTATAGATGTCATTAAGAACATTCATGATTCATGGGATGAGGTCAAAATATCAACATTAACAGGAGTTTGAAAGAAGTTGATTCCAATCCCATGGATAACTTTGGGAAAGTAACTGCAGATGTGCTGGAAATGCCAAAAGAACACGAAGTGGAGCCTAAAGATGTGACTGAATTGCTGCAATCTCATGTTAAAACTTGAGTGGATGAGGAGTCACTTCTTATGGATGAGCAAAGTGACCTTTTTTTTTTTAGATAAAATGTAGTCCTGGTGAAAATGCTGTGCACATTGTTAAAATTACAAGAAAGGACTTAGAATAGTACATAAACTTAGTTGATGAAGCAGCAGCAGGATTTGAGAGGACTGACTTCGATTTTGAAAAAGGTCTTTGGGTAAAATGCTGTCAGACAGCATCGCATGTTAGAGAGAAATCTTTTGTGAAAGAAAGAGTCAATTGATACGGTCAACTTCATTGTCACAGCCACCCCAACTTTCAGCAACGACCACCCTGCTCAGTCATCAGCCATCAACATTGAGACAAGACCCTCCACCAGCACATGATTATGACTTGCTGAAGGCTCAGGTGATCATTAACATTTTTTAGCAATAAAATATTTTTAAATTAAGGTATGTACATTTTAAAAGACATAATGCTGGTCGGGAGTGGTGGCTCATGCCTGTAATTCCAGCACTTTGGGAGGCTGAGGCGGGTGGATTGCCTGAGGTCAGGAGTTCGAGAACAGCCTGGCCAACCTGGAGAAACCCTGTCTCTACCAAAAGTACAAAAATTAGTCGGGCACAGTGGTGGGCACCTGTGATTCCAGCTACTCGGGAGGCTGAGGCAGGAGACTCACTTTAACCCGGGAGGCAGAGGTTGCAGTGAGCCGAGATCGTGCCACTGCACTCCAGTCTTGGCAACAGAGCGAGACTCCATCTAAAAAAAAAAAAAATTAAAGGCAGAGCATACACACTTCTGCTCTCATCACTCCTGACTTAAACTTTCCTGGGACCCTGAAGATATGCAAATTTGAAAGCTGCATCCTAGTCACATCTGTAACTATCTGCATTGTCCTGAGTTCTTGATCATCTAGTAAGTGGGAATTCTTCTACTCGACCTGTTGCACAGGGATTTTATGAAGTGAAATAATCTAGTATATATAAAACAATAAAATATTTTGATGAGATTTTACATCATTACAAAAAATGTAATGATTTTACATCATTACATTTATTAAAAAATTAAATGAAAAGATTGCCTAAATTGATCATGTCAATAAATTTGACAACAAAGAACAAGAATAACTAAAACATAGATGATTAAAAAATATTTTAACAATTACATTTCAATTTATTCTTCTTTGAATTTTTAATCAGATCCAATAGCAAAAAGGACCTAACATCTCATCTTTCTCTACCTCACGTCCCTTTGGTAGAATTTTAAGGAATAATAAAATGGCCAAGGAGAAAAACGTGGGAGAGTAAGGAGAAAGATCACATAAATAATCTGCCAGGCTCTCAAACAATGTAAGGAATAGACGAAAAGAAGTACGTAACTATGGGGAAAAATTAAGATTTTTGTCTTGGAACAGGCCATAAATATTAATATTTTTGTCACTTCTAATGGGCACTAAAAATATAATCTGTTTTCTTCAATCTTTTCCACCTATTCTAAATGGATAGTAAAAAGTTTGGCAAAAGCTGGCATGGTGGCTCATGCCTGTAATCCCAGCACTTTGGGAGGCTGAAGTGGGTTGATTACTTGAGGTCAGGAGTTCAAGACCAGCTTGGCCAACATGGTGAAACCCCGACTCTACTAAAAATACAAAAATTAGCCAGGTGCAGTGGTGTGCGCCTGTAATCCCAGCTACTCAGGAGGCTGAGGCAGGAGAATCACTTGAAACCAGGAGGAGGAGGTTGCAGTGAGCCAAGATCGTGCCACTGCAATCCAGCCTGGGCAACAGAGTGAGACTCCATCTCAAAAATAAATAAATAAATAAATAAATAAATAAAAGTTTGGTAAAGGGAAAAAATAAAATAGATTCTTAAAGCTCAAGCCAACAATTATTGACTGAATATCTACTCTGGGTCTAATATGTTAAGGATATAAGAGTAGATTATAGTGTTACTCCTGCCCTCAGCTTATCATCCTTAAAGAAAGAAAAGACTACACAAGGAATTATTAGAGAAGACAGTAGAAAAACTCTTGATCAGAAGAAATTATCTGTCCTACCTACTATTACAGTTAACCATAGAGTTTAGTAACTACATAGCCCACATACTTGAAATCCGTAGCTCATTACATGAGATAGGTTGTTCTAAGAATTCAAACTTTTATTTTAAACACAGCTAAAGTTTACAGTCTGTCAACCTTAAATATTTCCTTCAATGCTCCACCTCCAGGAAAATCTGACAAAAGCATTATTACTTGTTGTGCTTGACAATTAAGTGATGAGTCAAGCTCGCCTGGAGACATGTAACTTTGGCAATTATTTTCCCTCTGATCTCATTGTAGTATTTTTATTGCGTATATAACGTCGAAAATGTATTATGTCTATTTTGTGCCATCACTGTGGATACTTGGACGAATAAAACAGTTCCTACCATAAAGGAGCTCACCAAAGACACAGTTTTAATTCAATGCAGCGAAGTGTGACAGGCATGTACATGGTATCACTGGGATATGGAGGAAAGGCACACGTAGGATGATGGTAAATTTGATCACTTGGGTGACATTCACCTGAGTGTCCGTTGTATATTTTTGTCTCTTTATAAGCCTGGTGAGGAAGGAGAAGATGGGTAGGAAGGGACAGAATTTCTGGAGAACGTGGGATTTTGCCAGGCAAAGCAGAGAGGAAGGGGTGAGAATATCAGGTAGAGGGAATAGCAAAGCACCAAGCTGGGAAAAATCAGAGCATGAGCCTGGGCCACAAGCAGCATAGAGTGTCACGATGAGTGTAAGACGTAGGCCAGGAGCAGATTACGAACCTTGAAAGCCAGTGTTAGAGATTGGTTTATCTTCCAAGTTAGTAGTCTCCAACGTATGGTGTGCCTTGGAATACCGGGGAAATTTTAATTCTCTTAAAAAATTTCTATGCTTTTGTGTATATTTCATATGCATGCACGTGTGTATATATGTATATAAATATACACACATACATATATATACACACGTGTATATATATAATTTTTCATTCATTGAAATCAGGACCTTAATTAAGAGGATGACTGGGGGTGGGATAAATGAATAAAAAAGCTCTTTTAGGGTTATTAAGTACTTAAAAACATGAGGAGGAGCTGTCCAGCAGATAGCTATAAATGAAAGTGAAGATCTAGGAGGGGCCTTTGCTTAGATATGTAGATTTAGGAGACATCCAATGAAGAGAGAAAAAAAATCAATGAACCAATGGCAGAATCTTGGGAAACACTAACATTTACAATAATATGGGCACTTAAACTTTTTTTAAAATTTGTTTTTATGCTCATATTTGAGAACTGTGAATGATTACTTTTTTCAAAAGTAAAATTAGAGCACAAGAAGCAGTGCTTGCACTTTTATTTAAAAACTCCCAAATATTAATACAAAGTAACTGCTAGGCCTTATTATTCCTTAGCATATGAAAGTGAGACACAATGCATCATGAAGGGGAAAAAATGTCAGCAGCAAGTCAGAATGAAAATAATTTCTTGCCATTTTGGGGGGCATCCAATTAAGGATTTTAAAAGTCTACCATGAAACGGGCACTTTGAAGAAATGGCTGATTACAGGGCTGGCTCAGGGAAAATACAAAGTGAACTTAGGATACCTTGTGTCAAAAAGCAAGGAAGTGCTTCAGATTAAAGGGACTGTCAATAGGACATAAGAGCCAGCTTAGAGAGGCTCCCTCTAGCCAAATCTGAAATTTGAAAATCAAGAAGAATAATAAATTCTAACACATAGGGTATTTAAAAAAATCTGTGAATCAAAAGTATGACAGAAAAATGGAAAGTTCTTGTTCACAAAAAAGTCAGTCAATAAATGTAGAATGAATGATGGTATTAGAAAACCCCCATCTTAGCCAGGCACGGTGGCTCACGCCTGTAATCCCAGCAATTTAAGAAGCTAAGGCGGGTGGATCACTTGAGCCCAGGAATTTGAGACCAGCCTGGCAACATGGCGAAACCCTGTCTCTAACAAAAAAATACAAAAATTAGCTGGATGTGGTGCCACACACCTGTGGTCCCAGCTACCCAGGAAGTTGAGGCTGCAGTGAGCTGTGATCATGCCACTGCAACTGCAGCCTGTGTGACCGAGCAAGACCCTGTCTTGAAATAAATAAACGAAATTCCCATGTTGCAACTCCTATTTAATAACTGATTGATGCAAAGAATCAACAGATGTTAAAGCCATTGGGTTAGATTGTTGAGGAATAGGATATTTGCATAGTCTCAACAGGTTCCTTCTTAAAGTGAAAAAGTATCTTAGAATGGAAAGAAAAGGCAAATATCACTTTAACCAAATGTCACCAACAATAGGACACACTGACATGTGCCTTCTGATGCCATGCAAATGTAAAGTACATACCTTCCAGACAATATCCTTTAAATCTAATCATGAAAGAAACAGACAAATCTAGAATGTGGAGCATTCTATAAGTCAACCATCCTGTAGTCTCCAAAAATGTTAGTACCAGAAAAAGGCAACTAGCAAGGCATTATGGCTTGTGCCTGTAACCCCAGCTACTCAGGAGGATTGCTTGAGCCTAGGAGTTCAAGACCAGCCTAGGCAACAAAGCAAGACTCCAACTCTTAAAAACAACAACAAAACAAACAAAAAACAAAACAAAACTTAGCATTGTGGCTCGAGCCTGTAGTTCCAGCTACTTGGGAGGCTGAGGCAGGAGGATCGCTTGAGGGCAGGAGGATCACTTGAGCCAAGGAGTTTGAGGCTGCAGTGAGCTATGATGATGCCACTGCACTCTAGCATGGGCAACAGAGCAAGACCTTGTCTCTAAAAAATAAAATAAATAAAATAAAATAAAATATAAAATAAAATAAACTAAATAAAATAAAAATAAATAAAACACATTGGCCAGGCGTGGTGGCACATGCCTGTAATCCCATCACTTTGGGAGGCCGAGGTGGGCAGATCACCTGAGGCTGGGAGTTCCAGACAAGCCTGGCCTACATGGTGAAACCCCATCTCTACTAAAAATACAAAAATTAGCCAGGCATGGTGGTGCATGTCTGTAATCCCAGCTACTCGGGAGGCTGAGGCAGGGGAATCGCCTGAACCAGGGAGGTGGAGGTTGCAGTTAGCTGAGATCATGCCACTGCACTCCAGCCTGGGCGACAGAGAGAGGCTCCATCTCAAAAAAAGAAAAAAATGATAAAATAAAAGTAAAACAGAACACCAGAGATAAATCAAAGAGTCTACTTTTTTAAAAAGGGGGCAGGGGTCTAGCGCCGCAGCTCATGCCTGTAATCCCAGCACTTTGGGAGCCGAGGCGGGCAGATTACCTGAGGTTGGGAGTTTGAGACCAGCCTGGCCAACATGGAGAAACCCCGTCTCTACTAAAAGTACAAACATTAGCTGAGCGTGGTGGCGGGTGCCTGTTATCTCAGCTACTCAGGAAGCTGAGGCAGGAGAATCGCTTGAACCCGGGAGGTGGAGGCTGCGGTGAGCCGAGATCGCACCATTGCACTCCAGCCTGGGCAACAAGACGGAAACTGTCTTAAAAAAAAAAAAAAGAAAAGAAGAAAGAAAAGGTGGGGCAGCAGGGGGCATTACACTAGAGGAAAGGATGAAAAGGAGGAGACTAAACAATGTATCGACTATGTCTGAGTTCACAATAAAAATAAAACAAAAACATTTAGATATAAAGGATATTTCAGGAGCAATTGGGGAGTATCGATTTTATATACACTAGCTATTATTGAGTCAATGTTTAATTTCTTGGGTGTCATAATGGTATAGTGGTTACACAAAAGAATGTCCTTGTTCTTAGATATGTGGTGATATATTTAGTAGTCATCATGATGACTGAAATTTATTTTCACAAGGATCAGCGGCCGGGCGTGGTGGCTCATGCTTGTAATCCCAGCACTTCAGGAGGCCGAGGCGGGCGGATCACGAGGTCGGGAGATCAGGACCGTCCTGGCTAACACGGTGAAACCCTGTCTCTACTGAAAATACAAAAAATTAGCCGGGCGTGGTGGTGGGCACCTGTAGTCCCAGCTACTCCTGTGAACCCAGGAGGCGGAGCTTGCAGTGAGCTGAGATCGCACCACTGCACTCTAGCCTGGGCGATCGAGTGAGACTCCATCTCAAAAAAAAAAAAAAATAGAAACATACACATAAGAGATAGGAGATAAAACAAATATAACAAAATGTGAACACTTGGTGAATTAGATAAAAAGAAATGGCTGTTCACTGTACTATGTTTATAGCTTTCTGTAGCTTTAAAAAATTTCAAGTCAGAAAAAACATAATTTATGTGTGGCTAATATGCTATAGTTGATTTTATTTAGATGAATGTGCTAAGTACTAATAAATTATTTAGTACTTTTTCAAAAGCCCACCATGAAATTCTTTCCCATCAAAGCTAACCAAGCTGAAAGGTGAACTGTCACGTCTAGCAAGTGCCAGCAACATTTTATCTTCCTCCCCAACGTGAGTCAAGAATCATGTTTGATCTACCTGTGAAATTAACAAACCAGCAAAACACCTATATCATTCAGCCACCTTACCAAAAAAATTTAACATTGGAAAATCTATAATCTTCTGGTTTTAAAATAATTTATTTCATAGGTCTGTTTTAATTTCATGTCTCACAGCATACATTATTTAACCAAGAGGTGCTGGACAGAGATTGTAAAAAGGGAGGAAACATTTAGGATAAGAAACCAGCTCAATTCCATTAGAATTTGATCCTATCTTGTAAAGTCTTGCTAGGATAAATTTCTATCACACTTCTTTTGTGCTTACAAAAAAACATTAACTTCTGAATTTCCAATGTTGTAAATAAAAAAATTTTACAATTAAGTATGCATTCAATTAACACACAAGGCAACCAAATAAATTCTGTCATCAACATTAGCATAACGTGTATTTCCTGTCACTGCACTAACATTAAACTAAACTTCAAACCACAAAAACATTGTGACTAACATTAAAAAGGCAAGCTGTAAGATACTCAAAGCTTATAAAGGACAAATTGCACATGGTTAAGATGGGACATCATTTGACAAGGGCTGGTGTTGTGCATATGGCTGCTTTTTTTTATAAGAAGGCCACCGGCAAACAGGGCAACAATGTCGGCCCCCAGCCAACCACATCACAATGCAATTCTGATGAAACACATGACCACAAGGCAACCCCATTAGCAAACATCCATTTTCAAAATTCTCTAGGCAAACAACACATTCAGTACAGTGCAGCATATCAGCAGGCCAAGTTAACCAATCAGGTTCCATATCTTCATTAGTGTTATATGATCCATATGACCTGCCCTTCCTTTCATATGGGCTGGTCTGACAATATTTATTGGCACATGAACAAGCCTCAGCATCACAGTGACTTGCTGTTCCTGGAGAATTGTGAAGTACACTTTGCTTATCTTCAAATACTTCCTTCTCACTACTCAAAGTGTCTGTGTTCTCACTTTCTGAGTCATTTTCAGTATCTTGAGACCCCTCCGACATTTCCTCTTCAGACTGGACTCCAAGACATTTAAATCGCCACATTGGTAAGTTTTTAATATAATCAGTTGGTATCAGAGGGTGAAGCCAAAGGTCAGGAAAAGCTAAGCGCTCCAAGAATAAGTCAGGGTCTTCATCCCAATCAGATTCTACAGGAAAGTTCTGAAAAGAAGCAATCGGGTGGAAGAGGTAGCTGGTGTACCAGTCCCACAGACTTGATAACCATTCTAAGTTATTGGCATTGACTTCATCATTGTTGTTGTTGCGCCTTCTCTTCTTCTCAAAGTAATCAATTAGTAAACCATGACCAAGGTATGTACTGAGAAACAGGGCTGGGTGTGAAGAGTAAAACATCCAGTCTGCCCTTACCCATGAAGCCAGTGTGGTTGTATTGGAATATCTCAACAATTTTAAGCTATATTCATAAAAGCTATCTAAGTAAGGTAGCTGTAAAAAGCCCAACACAGGTAGCCAGGAAATTATTAATAGAGAATTATATGTCCCTAAAGTGCTTATGAGAACCACAAATCGCTTTATGGTAGCTCCTTGTGTAATAAATAAGTCCATCCAAGCCATAAGATTAACTAGAACCAAGCTCAAAACAAACAGATCATTTACCTCAGGTTGTAATGAGCGCAAAAATGAATCCATGGCCTGAAGGGATATAAATTCGCCTGTGTGGTTTCCATATCTGTAAATTCCTTCAGGAGTTCTAAGTATGTATGATGGCATATTATATATGCCAATATCTGTCATATAACTCTTGTTGTCCCAATTTTCTACATTAACAAAAATAAACTCAACTCTTCCAGTAAACTTTATACTTAGTGCAGAGAAGAAAGCTGGGGGCTGGTCAAGGTTTGCAAATAGGTATATTTTTAACCAATACTGATCACTTTTATTCCATTCTTCTTTCAAATGTTCAGCATTATAAATGGTTTTGATCCGAGAAGCTGCATGAGCAGTTATCCATTTAAAAATGTGCTCTACTTCAATCTTGCGTCCACTGTATTCTTTAAGCATGACTTTCCCTTTTGAAGTACTTGTTTGTGGAACAGACATAATGAGTGTGGATCGGACCCAGCCTCTTCTCCTGCAATATCTATAAGAGAGGAAACTGTAAGTAAACAGCTAGGCTGTAATGCAAACAATTTATCTTCCCTGATAAATTTCTTTAGCACCTCTCCCCAAAACCAAATAATTTCCAAATAATCAAAAAGTGGTACCACTACTTGGCAGCTGTGAAAAGCAAGCTCTGTTTTTCTAGTTTGTTTTGTATTTCTGTTTTTTTTTTTTAAAGTGTATCTTGAAAAGCCTCTGAGTCAAAGGAATCAGCAAATACTTCAGCATCTCTCATGTACCTACAACTGCGTTATGTGCTAAGATCCAGAAGATAAGAAAATAATTCATGTTCAGAAGGAATTTAAAATCCTATTAATGAGACAAAACAGAGATAAAACTGTATATATTCTGTTGCTAAATAATGCAAAAGAAGTTCAAAGTTTGGGCTGGTGCAGATTTCATGAATGGTTTAGGAATTGAACTAGGTCTTGAAGGATGGTTAGAACCCTCCAGATGGATGGAGAAAAGAGAAGAAAACAGATTATCCTAAGGCTGAGTCACTGGTTTGGTGCAAGCTCCTTGAGGGTAGGAGTCATGCTTATCCATTTAATTAACAACTACCACAATGCCTGATGCTACAAAGTAATCTGCACAAAAGCCAACCAAGAAAAGAGCAACAGCAAGCCCCATATACTTTTGTATTCTCTTATTTCTTCAATGAAGATCATGAAGGGGAGTATTCAACAAGAGGAAACAAAAACAGGAAGTATTTAGATTAAGAGGTTCACTTCAAGAATGATCCCCATTTTACAGCAGAGTATATTCAGAAGAATTTAACTAAAATTCAATCATTCATTTAGATTTATCCAGTAGGATCATGACTCTCTTCCTTTTGGAAACCTGTCTATTGACAGGTTCTTGCTAGGATACTTGTGATATCCATCTTCCCTTAAAAAAGTAGGTAATGAGAGAAAAGAAATATTAAAAACTGAAAACAGGCTGGGTGCAGGGGCTCACACCTATAATCCCAGCACTTTGGGAGGCCAAGGTGGACGGTTCGCAAAGTCAGGAGAATGAGACCATCCTGGCCAACATGGTGAAACCCCATCTCTACCAAAAATATAAAAATTAGCTGGGCATGGCAACGCGTGCCTGTGATCCCAGCTACTTGGGAGGCTGAGGCAGGAGAACCGCTTGAACCCGGGAGGCAGAGGGTGCAGTGAGCCGAGATCACGCCACTGCAATCCAGCCTGGGCAACAGAGCAAGACTTCGTCTCAAAAAAAAAAAAAAAAAAAAAGAAAAATGAAAACAGCTGTTGTATCCCAGTAAAGAGATTGTAAGTGAAAATATTTTCCTTTTGTTTTTTTTTTAATTTTTAGTTATTTAATTTTTATAATAAGAGATAGGGTCTTTCCCTGTCACCTAGGCTAGAGTGCACTGATGCAATCACAGTTCATTGCAGTCTTGAACTCCTGGGCTCACGCGATTCTCCTGCCTCAGCCTCCTTGGGTAGCTAGGACCACATATGCATGCCACCATGCCAGGCTAAGTTTTAAAATAATTTTTTGTAGAGTTGGGGTCTCACCATGTCGCCCAGGCTGCCTTTTGTTTTTGGTTTTAGTTAGTTTTTCATGTACCACACAGAAGAGTTAATCTTTTGTTTTTAAAAAGTATTTTTTTTTCCAAAACCTACCATGTGAAATTTTTAAGTAAAATTTACCTCAGTAAAGTTGTAAAAAAGACAGTCTACCACATGGAAACGTTTTATTTGTTACAGATTTGTATATGCATAGTAATACATATCTGACTTCCCATTTTGCTACTCAGAATATTGATGTAAAAGTCATAGATGTTATGCTTTACTTAGCATGGATTATATTTTATTAAATAAGCATATTACATACACATCATATGATCAGATGAAGAGAACAGTCTTGACGTAGGTAGCATGTGGCTTTATAATGATAATATGACTAATTTTATCTCAGGGATTCTGTGATATAGTTTAAGATAAATGAAGACAACATGCTATGTCTTAAGACAAGGTTAGTGATGACTCTGGAAAACTGTCTAGGTGACTCAAAATCACAGACCGTGACTCTTAGCTTCTTGTTGAGTTGATTCACTACCTTAATAAGACAGATTCCATTAATATCATTACTGTTTTAACTGAAATGGTCTGAAAAGTACATATTCCTACAAAATAAATATCTTCTACTCAATGCAAAATAATAATTCATTGATTGACATGAATTCTATTTTTACCCTATCCCAAAAAAGTAACAAGTCAAATGCATATGGACAATTGTCTTATTTATATCTTAAATATCTTCAAGTATCTTTAATGTTTTCATTGCATATGATATTTGTGATGACACATTTCAACTCTTGGCCACCTATTTTATTTTCCTACTGTGGCCTCTGATTTGTGTCATAAATTAAATGACAGTCTTTCTGACAGAAAACTTGCTTTGTAAAATGAACAAGTTCTAAGTGCAGACATTTCTTCATATAAGAAAACAAACATATTATGTGCTTTCTTTTCAGTTCAGAGCTAAGTAATAATTTTATCATTCCAGATAGAATAAGGTTGTATTACCTTACATCAATATAAAAACTTTTATTGCCAATTCAAAAAAATTTTTTTTATGATCTGAACAAATTCAATGACAATACCATGAAAATATCCTCTAGTTTTTAAACTAAACCTTTTGAGTTCTCTTAGAGAATTTTAAGACTAAAAATGATAGGAAATATGCCTTGTGAGTTTTGGTCTTCCAGTTGCTGATGTGGCATGCTATATTTAAAAAGAAGCTGGGCTTGGTGGCTCACACCTGTAATCCCAGCACTTTGGGAAGCCAAGGTGGGTGGATCACTTGAGGCCAGGAGTTTGAGAACAGTCTGGCCAACATGGTGAAACCCTGTCTCTACTGAAAATACAAAAATTAGCTGGGCATGGTGGCACGCACCTGTAATCCCAGCTACCTGGGGGGCTGAGACACAAGAATTGCCTGAACCCAGTAGGCTGAGGTTGCAGTGAGTTGAGATTACGCCACTGCACTCTAGCCTGGGCAACAGAGTGAGACTCCATCTCAAAAAAAAAAAAAAAAAAAAAAAAGGAAGAAAGGAAGAGAGAGAAATCTTAACATTTCTATTTATATATGCTGTTTTTTCAGACAAGGTCATTGGCCTCCTTGGTTTTCCTGGCTCTCTCTGCAATCCCCCCTTCTCTTCTCCTTCCCCGTTTCTTCCATAGGCCACCATCCCTGACACTCTTGCCATAAGGCTTCCTGTTTACCACTCAGCTCCTGCAATTTCCATGTCCTCTATCTTCTCTTTACTAATCCCCATCTCCCCAACCCTCTCCACACATCATTACCACCTCATCTCCTACTTTCTCAAAAAAAGTACAGAGTATGAACCTCACAGGAAAAGCCCTCTGAAATCGATCTGTTGGTTAGGGAATGAGAAGAGGTAGAGCCAGGCAAGGCCACTCCTTTTGGGTATATAGGGAAAGAAATTAAAGCTGCTACAACTAGACAGTCAGAAGTTGCTCAGAAGTGGTAGTCCTGAATGTTCTTAAGGGAGCTGCTCTGGTTTGGTTATGGTTTGTCTGTCTCCACCAAACCTCATGTTGACATTTTCTTCCCAGTGTGGCAGTATTGAGAGGTGGGGCCTAGTGAGAGGTGTCTGGGTCACGGAATACTTAGTGCTGCTCTCAAGTTAGTGAGTTCTAGCTCTGGCAAGACTGAATTCGTTCTTGTGGAAATGGAGTAGTTTCCTCAAGAGTAGGTTGACATAAAGCCACATGCCCTTCACATGTGTCCACTTCCCCTTTGACCTTCTCTACCATGTTCTGGCAGCACAGAAGCCTCACCAGAAGCTGAGCAGATGCTGGCACCATGGTTCTTATACAGCCTGCAGAACAGTGAGCTAAATAAATCTATTTTCTTTATAAATTACTCAGCCTCAGGTTTTTTTTTTTTTTTTTTTTTTTTTTTGAGACAGAGTCTCGCTCTTGTCACCCAGGCTTGGAGTGCAGTGGTGCAATCTCGGCTCACTGCAACCTCCACCTCCTGGGTTCAAGTGATTCTCTTGCCTCAGTCTCCCGAGTAGCTGGGATTACAGGCACCCGCCACCACGCCTGGCTAATTTTTGTATTTTTAGTAGAGACGGGTTTCACCATGTTGGCCAGGCTGGTCTCCAACTCCCTACCTCTGGTGATCTACCTGCCTCAGCCTCCCAAAGTGCTGAGATTACAGGCGTGAGCCACCACTCAGCCTCAGGTATGCTTATACAGCAACACAAAACAGACTAAGGCAGGAGCTAAACAGGTCAGGAAAGTATAGCTGTACAGTGGGAGCAGCATATTGAAGCCAGCTCCCCAGAGGCCACCCCAGAGAAGGGACTACAGTCAAAGAATGCAGCACAGACAGTGGGGCACAGAGTTTTGGTATTTTTAAAACTCCAAAATCAGGATGATGACTCAATTACTCAAAATATGTGATTAAAACACTTCCTGAATAACACTATTCTCTGCCCACTTACACCCTGCATTGAAATTCTGCACACTCTTTTCTATATCTCTAAATTTTGTTCTTCTATATCTCCATAGTCATCAAAAGAAGAGAAAAATGACCCTGACTAAGCATAGCTTCTATGGCAAGAACAGTTCTTATTCCAGTTGGAGGACTTTCCAAATGAGGAGTCATGGGCACATTATTGGAACTGGTACAAGTCGCTGTGCAACAAAATCATTTTCTGATGAAGCTGAGTAGAAGTACTTTTTTAAATAACAAAAACTATAGCTACAATCAACAAAAAAGCAAAAAGTTACGCAAAAAAACATTGCTTCAATTGTAAATAAGAGGTAGGATTATTTGAAGATGAAGGATTTAGAGGAAAACATCTGGAGCTAGCTTATATGTATCTCTACTATTTCTCAGCTAATACAGAATCAGAGCTTTTCAAAAGAAGAGCTAAATAAATTTGCACTAAAATCCACTGGACTGAATTATGATACTTCTGATGCACTCTGATTGATAAGATTATAAGATTATGGTTTCTCTGCCCCCACCAAATCATTCTTTCAGTTTTTCACGTTTAACAGATTATTTTTATTTTGTGTTTTTGAATTCTTTATTATCTAATAACATTAGACTTTAATTAATGTATTCAACTTTATATATTTTTAAAATGTGTTTTTATTTGATGTTTTCTAATATATTTATAAACTACAATGTTTGAAATATATTATTTAGTTCCACTGATTTTTAAAAAATACATTGGGTATTTTAAAAGAAAATAGTGATATGAATACTGACTTTTGTCATAACTAAAAAAATCAAAATATCAGCATTATCATTTGTTCTAGTATTGTAAAAATCAGTGAGGAAGAAAAAGACCTTTCACTTTGACTCTATTTGGAAATGATGGAATCAGATCAAATCCTAAGTCTCTGGTAAATGACGAATGGAGATCAGAATGATTTCCTTTTCAAAAGAACATTAAGACTTAAGCTATCTCGGACATTTCAACAAAAGACATTGGGATGTGATTAAGATTCTGTGGTTACCAGCCTGGGCAACATAGCAAGACTCCATCTCTACAAAAAAAAAAAAAAAAAATTAGCCAGGTGTGGTGATGCATGCATGTAGTTCCAGCTACTTGGGATGCTGAGGTGGGAAGATCACTTGAGCCCATCCATCAGCTGGAGGTTGCAGTGAGCTATGATCACACCACTGCACTGCAGCCTGAGTCACAGAACCAAATACTATCGCAAGAAAAAAAAAAAGCAGAAAAAAAGACTGTGGTGAAGATGAGCATGAGAGCTTTGCAGGTAGTTGAGGAGACTAAATGTGAGTTAAGACATACAGGAACTTCCCTCCTATTCCCAACTCTTAGAGGAACTCTACCATCGATCTCACCCTATATTACTAGTGGGCAAAACAAGGGTTCTAAGCAGAAGAGAAGTAAATGTAAGGCTAAGGAAAGGAGGTATAGTAATAGTTTAGGAGAGTTTTCTACAATCAATGGGTTGCCCATTACAGCTAACACATACAAAGGATGTAAGTCAGGCATATCTACCTACATTAGAAACTAGCTAATATTGTGGGGTTTTTGACATATATATATATATATATACATATATGCCTCCTCCTCCACACAAAACAAAACATGCTGTACATGCTAATCTTTCATTAAATATTCACCAAATGGAAAATTAAATGAACGAATGAGACTAAGTTATAACTTGGTAGCATGAGAAATGGAAAAAAAGTCATTTCAAAGAAGAAATAATGGAATAGTAAAACAAGAAATAATGTGACAGACTGAATACTGGAAATGATGACAAAAAAAAAAACCATAAACAAAAACACCTCCGAGGATTCTTATTTGAGAAAATGGGGGGAAAAACCGGCGACGGACAGAAAAAAGAAAGGTAGAAGGATACACGGATGATTAAAGAAAAAGAGGATGAATCTGATTTCAGATACTAGGTTTCAGGAAAAAGAATATATCTAGGGATAGTTGCAGAGCAAATGGAAATAAGCAAAGAAATGCAAACTAGAGGTCAGAATGATAGAAGATTTAGATCAGCACAGAGATGTCACCTACAGCCATGAATGTGCTGAGATCTCTTTGGAAAAGAAAGGTGGAACAAAAAGGACTAAAGACACAATCTTAAGAGATATCTTCAATAGAAAAAACACAGAAGAGCCAGAGAAAGGGACGGGGAGAGAGAGGGAGATAGAGAAGACAGAGAGAGATCTTAGAGTGAAAGTCATTAGCTGCCAGTTTATCAAAAACTATTAATCAAGCACCTGTGTAACTAAGAGTGTGCTACACATTATAATAAGCTTTCAGTTCAAGCAGGCTTCTAGTATCACTGTCCTTTTTAAAATAAGAAAGATCCTAGTCAGGACTCAAATTCTAAGAATTGCCTAATCAACTTACCTGGGATCACTGGAACAGTTAAATGTGCCTGTACGTATTCCAAATCTTGACACCTTTTTAACCATTTTCTCCCAGTGAATTTTGCCCACCAAGGGACTTCTGTCATTTGCTATGACCTATTCCCAAAAAAAAGAGAAAAAGAAACTTGAATTACCTAAAATGGAGTCAAGCCAACTGTTTACAACAATATAATTTCACTTAAAAAAAAAAGATATTCTGTTCCCAGTTCTTGTTTACCGTAGCATCACATTATCATTACAATTCTTATAGAAGGAGCAACTATTCAACAGGAAAAAGACTTAAAACACTGAAAAGTAAATTAAACTCTCCCAAACTCTGTGGCAGTTATAAAGAGAGGGAGGGAGTCAAAACTGTATTAAAAGGCTAGCCACATTCTCCACCACGTGGCCTCTTCTCTCTAATTAAGTTACACAGGAAGAAAATGGCCCTTGGAATAATTTCTTTTTGCTCTGAAAATTTTAAACAATAATCCAAATAGAGCTTACTAAAAATTATCACATGTAGGTTCACCAAGTTCAAATTTCACTTTTTAAAAAGTATAATTATGGAGCCAAGAGTCAAACACACGTTTTCTATTAAAGGATGCTTTGACTAAATCAATCAATACTACTGCTTCTACGGCTTTGTGCTTAATCACGAATGGCTCTAACATACAAAAAGAATTACCATAATGAATTTTACATTATTGAACTTTTACTTCAAATTTGCAAGAGCTTTCAAACACAATTAGGATTAGGAAAAAAAAAAGATTCTTAAGAAAAGAAAAAGAGGCCAGGTGTGGTGGCTCACGCCTGTAATCCCAACATGTTGGGAGGCTGAGGCAGATGCATCACTTGAGTCCAAGAGTTCAAGACCAGCCTAGCCAACACGGCAAAACCCCGTCTCTACTAGAAATACAAAAATTAGCCAGGCATGGTGGCAGGCACCTATAGTCCCAGCTGCTCAGAAGGCTGAGGCATGAGAATCACTTGAACCTGTGAGGTGGAGGTTGCAGTGAGTAGAGATTGTGCCACTGCAGTCCAGCCTGGGTGACAGAGCAAGACCTTCAAAATATGTCAAGACTTCTCTTATAAATGTCAGCCTTTCTAATCATTAATACCTTTTCCCTTTATCTCTTAATCTTCCTACCTTTAATGAAGGCAGAATTTCAATGCAGATACTAGTAAAAACCAAAAAACATTAAAAACAAGACCATAAAAATAACTAAATGGGAAGTTAAAGGAAAGCCAAAAATGTCTAAAGTCATCATGAAACCATCTGTTTAAGTCCAGGGTATATAGGCCAAGTTTATTTTCATAAATGTTATATTACTGATACTATACAATTCAAAATTACAACATAACACTCTGGGGGCCTCTAATTTTTCTGGGAGGAAGGACCATTTTCACACTCACAAAGCCTCCAGGAAGTGAAGTTGCAGGTGGGTGTGTGAAATGAGTGCTGACAGTCAACTCCTTGGGAGATGCAAGAGGTGGTGCAGCCACCTCATCTGTGGCCTCTGTGCTAGAATGTCTAACAAATGTCAGAGGGCAGCAGAAGAGACAGCACATGGTGATGACAAGTGACTTGAAGTTCACTTTATGTGCCAAATAACCTCTGTGACATTCCACTACCATCCTCATACTTACCGAGACACACATGCATACATAACATCTTATCACATAAGTTTGAAGCTTAATGAATACATATACACAATTTAAGGCATTAAGCAAATGGTTTGAAATTAAATTTTTTTTTTTTTAAGGCACAGGGTCTCACTCTGTTCCCCAGGCTGAAGTGCAGTGGCTCAATCATGGCTCACTGCAGCCTCAAATACCTGGCCTCAAGGGTTCCTCCTGCCTTGGCCTCCCAAGTGTTGGAATTACAGGCATGAACCACTGCACCCAACCATGGTTTTGATAGTACTTTTTAATGAAAATAAGTGGTCTTATTGAGGCAGATACAATTTATTCAAATACTCAGACAGTTGAAGTAACCAGGAAGAAGGCAATCTGGGGACATGCATTTAATAGGTGAAAGCTCTTTTGAAGGATGATCACACCAGTTTCCCTACCCAGTATGTCCCTAGCTTTACATTTTTCTCTGGTCCAAAAGTACTTTATAAGTTTTACCTAGAAGGCCGGGCACAGTGGCTCACACCTTTAATCCCAGCACTTTTGGAGGCTGAGGCGGGTGGATCATTTGAGGTCAGGAGTTCGAGACCAGCCTGGCCAACATGGAGAAACCTCGCCTCTATTAAAAAAACAAAAATTAGCCGGGCGTGGTGGCACACACCTGTAATCCTAGCTACTTGGGAGGCTGAGGCAGGAGAATCGCTTGAACTCGGGAAGCAGAGGTTGCAGTGAGCCAAGATTATGCCACTGCACTCCAGCCTGGGTAACAGAGCAAGACTCCATCTCAAAAAAAAAGAGAAAAAAAACTTGTACCTAGAAAATTAGGAAGAGCAAACAAAGCAGGCTCCTGTTGCCTCTTGCTCTTTTTTTGTTTTATTTTTTATTATTATTATACTTTAAGTTTTAGGGTACATGTGCACAATGTGCAGGTTAGTTACATATGCATACATGTGCCATGCTGGTGTGCTGCACCCATTAACTTGCCATTTAGCATTAGGTATATCTCCTAATGCTATCCCTTCCCCCTCCACCCACCCCACAACAGTCCCCAGAGTGTGATGTTCCCCTTCCTGTGTTCATGTGTTCTCATTGTTCAATTCCCATCTATGAGTGAGAACATGTGGTGTTTGGTTTTTTCTCCTTGCGATAGTTTACTGAGAATGATGATTTCCAATTTCATCCATGTCCCTACAAAGGACATGAACTCATCATCTTTTATGGCTGCATAGTATTCCATGGTGTGTATGTGCCACATTTTCCTAATCCAGTCTATCATTGTTGGACATTTGGGTTGGTTCCAAGTCTTTGCTATTGTGAATAGTGCCACAATAAACATACACATGCATGTGTCTTTACAGCAGCATGATTTATAGTCCTTTGGGTATATACCCAGTAATGTGATGTCTGAGTCAAGTGGTATTTCTAGTTCTAGATCCCTGAGGAATCACCACACTGACTTCCACAATGGTTGAACTAGTTTACAGTCCCACCAACAGTGTAAAAGTGTTCCTATTTCTCCACATCCTCTCCAGCACCTGTTGTTTCCTGACTTTTTAATGATTGCCATTCTAACTGGTGTGAGATGGTATCTCATTGTGGTTTTGATTTGCATTTCTCTGATGGCCAGTGATGATGAGCATTTTTTCATGTGTCTTTTGGCTGCATAAACGTCTTCTTTTGAGAAGTGTCTGTTCATATCCTTTGCCCACTTTTTGATGGGGTTGTTTGTTTTTTTCTTGTAAATTTGTTGGAGTTCACTGTAGATTCTGGATATTAGCCCTTTGTCAGATGAGTAGGTTGTGAAAATTTTCTCCCATTTTGTAGGTTGCCTGTTCACTCTGATGGTAGTTTCTTTTGCTGTGCAGAAGCTCTTTAGTTTAATTAGATCCCATTTGTCTATTTTGGCTTTTGTTGCCATTGCTTTCAGTGTTTTAGACATGAAGTCCTTGCCCATGCCTATGTCCTGAATGGTAATGCCTAGGTTTTCTTCTAGGGTTTTTATGGTTTTAGGTCTAATGTTTAAGTCTTTAATCCATCTTGAATTAATTTTTGTATAAGGTGTAAGGAAGGGATCCAGTTTCAGCTTTCTACGTATGGCTAGCCAGTTTTCCCAGCACCATTTATTAAATAGGGAATCCTTTCCCCTTTGCTTGTTTTTCTCAGGTTTGTCAAGGATCAGATAGTTGTAGATATGCGGCGTTATTTCTGAGGGCTCTGTTCTGTTCCATTGATCTATATCTCTGTTTTGGTACCAGTACCATGCTGTTTTGGTTACTGTAGCCTTGTAATATAGTTTGAAGTCAGGTAGTGAGATGCCTCCAGCTTTGTTCTTTTGGCTTAGGATTGACTTGGCAATGCGGGCTCTTTTTTGGTTCCATATGAACTTTAAAGTAGTTTTTTCCAATTCTGTGAAGAAAGTCATTGGTAGCTTGATGGGGATGGCATTGAATCTATAAATTACCTTGGGCAGTATGGCCATTTTCACGATATTGATTCTTCCTACCCATGAGCATGGAATGTTCTTCCATTTGTTTTTATCCTCTTTTATTTCATTGAGCAGTGGTTTGTAGTTCTCCTTGAAGAGGTCCTTCATGTCCCTTGTAAGTTGGATTCCTAAGTATTTTATTCTCTTTGAAGCAATTGTGAATGGGAGTTCACTCATGATTTGGCTCTCTGTTTGTCTGTTATTGGTGTATAAGAATGCTTGTGATATTTGTACACTGATTTTGTATCCTGAGACTTCGCTGAAGTTGCTTATCAGCTTAAGGAGATTTTGGGCTGAGACGATGGGGTTTTCTAGATATACAATCATGTTCTCTGCAAACAGGGACAACTTGATTTCCTCTTTTCCTAATTGAATACCCTTTATTTCCTTCTCCTGCCTAATTGCCCTGGCCAGAACTTCCAACACTATGTTGAATAGGAGCGGTGAGAGAGGGCATCCCTGTCCTGTGCCAGTTTTCAAAGGGAATGCTTCCAGTTTTTGCCCATTCAGTATGATATTGGCTGTGGGTTTGTCATAGATAGCTCTTATTATTTTGAGATACGTCCCATCAACACCTAATTTATTGAGTGTTTTTAGCATGAAGGGTTGTTGAATTTTGTCAAAGGCCTTTTCCGCATCTATTGAGATAATCATGTGGTTTTTGTCTTTGGTTCTGTTTATATGCTGGATTACATTTATTGATTTGCATATATTGAACCAGCCTTGCATCCCAGGGATGAAGCCCACTTGATCATGGTGGATAAGCTTTTTGATGTGCTGCTGGATTCGGTTTGCCAGTATTTTATTGAGGATTTTTGCATCAATGTTCATCAAGGATATTGGTCTAAAATTCTCTTTTTTGGTTGTGTCTCTGCCCAGCTTTGGTATCAGGATGATGCTGGCCTCATAAAATGTGTTAGGGAGGATTCCCTCTTTTTCTATTGATTGGAATAGTTTCAGAAGGAATGGTACCAGTTCCTCCTTGTACCTCTGGTAGAATTTGGCTGTGAATCCATCTGGTCCTGGACTCTTTTTGGTTGGTAAGCTATTGATTATTGCCACAATTTCAGACCCTGTTATTGGTCTATTCAGAGATTCAACTTCTTCCTGGTTTAGTCTTGGGAGAGTGTATGTGTCGAGGAATTTAGCCATTTCTTCTAGATTTTCTAGTTTATTTGCGTAGAGGTGTTTGTAGTATTCTCTGATGGTAGTTTGTATTTCTGTGGGATCGGTGGTGATATCCCCTTTATCATTTTTTATTGCATCTATTTGATTCTTCTCTCTTTTTTTCTTTATTAGTCTTGCTAGCGGTCTATCAATTTTGTTGATCCTTTCAAAAAACCAGCTCCTGGATTCATTAATTTTTTGAAAGGTTTTTTGTGTCTCTATTTCCTTCAGTTCTGCTCTGATTTTAGTTATTTCTTGCCTTCTGCTAGCTTTTGAATGTGTTTGCTCTTGCTTTTCTAGTTCTTTTAATTGTGATGTTAGGGTGTCAATTTTGGATCTTTCCTGCTTTCTCTTGTGGGCATTTAGTGCTATAAATTTCCCTCTACACACTGCTTTGAATGTGTCCCAGAGATTCTGGTATGTTGTGTCTTTGTTCTGATTGGTTTCAAAGAACATCTTTATTTCTGCCTTCATTTCATTATGTACCCAGTAGTCATTCAGGAGCAGGTTGTTCAGTTTCCATGTAGTTGAGCGATTTTGAGTGAGTTTCTTAATCCTGAGTTCTAGTTTGATTGCACTGTGGTCTGAGAGACAGTTTGTTATAATTTCTGTTCTTTTACATTTGCTGAGGAGAGCTTTACTTCCAACTATGTGGTCAATTTTGGAATAGGTATGGTGTGGTGCTGAAAAAATGTATATTCTGTTGATTTGGGGTGGAGAGTTCTGTAGATGTCTATTAGGTCCGCTTGGTGCAGAGCTGAGTTCAAGTCCTGGACATCCTTGTTAACCTTCTGTCTCATTGATCTGTCTAATGTTGACAGTGGGGTGTTAAAGTCTCCCATTATTATTGTGTGGGAGTCTAAGTCTCTTTGTAGGTCACTCAGGACTTGCTTCATGAATCTGGGTGCTCCTGTATTGGGTGCATATATATTTAGGATAGTTAGCTCTTCTTGTTGAATTGATCCCTTTACCATTATGTAATGCCCTTCTTTGTCTCTTTTGATCTTTGTTGGTTTAAAGTCTGTTTTATCAGAGACTAGGATTGCAACCCCTGCCTTTTTTTTGTTTTCCATTTGCTTGGTAGATCTTCCTCCATCACTTTATTTTGAGCCTATGTGTGTCTCTGCACGTGAGATGGGTTTCCTGAACACAGCACACTGATGGGTCTTGACTCTTTATCCAATTTGCCAGTCTGTGTCTTTTAATTGGAGCATTTAGTCCATTTACATTTAAGGTTAATATTGTTATGTGTGAATTTGATCCTGTCATTATGATGTTAGCTGGTTATTTTGCTCATTAGTTGATGCAGTTTCTTCCTAGTCTCGATGGTCTTTACATTCTGGCATGATTTTGCAGCGGCTGGTACTGGTTGTGCCTTTCCATGTTTAGTACTTCCTTCAGGAGCTCTTTTAGGGCAGACCTGGTGGTGACAAAATCTCTCAGCATTTGCTTGTCTGTAAAGTATTTTATTTCTCCTTCACTTATGAAGCTTAGTTTGGCTGGATATGAAATTCTGGGTTGAAAATGCTTTTCTTTAAGTATGTTGAATATTGGCCCCCACTCTCTTCTGGCCTGTAGAGTTTCTGCTGAGAGATCCACTGTTAGTCTGATGGGCTTCCCTTTGTGGTAACCCGACCTTTCTCTCTGGCTGCCCTTAACATTTTTTCCTTCATTTCAACTTTGGGAAATCTGACAATTATGTGTCTTGGAGTTGCTCTTCTCGAGGACTATCTCTGTGGTGTTCTCTGTATTTCCTGAATCTGAATGTTGGCCTGCCTTGCTAGATTGGGGAAGTTCTCCTGGATAATATCCTGCAGAGTGTTTTCCAACTTGGTTCCATTCTCCCCGTCACTTTCAGGTACACCAATCAGACGCAGATTTGGTCTTTTCACATAGTCCCATATTTCTTGGAGGCTTTGTTCATTTCTTTTCATTCTTTTTTCTCTAAACTTCCCTTCTCGCTTCATTTCATTCATTTCATCTTCCATCACTGACACCCTTTCTTCCAGTTGGTCACATCGGCTCCTGAGGCTTCTGCATTCTTCACATAGTTCTCTAGCCTTGGCTTTCAGCTCCATCAGCTCCTTTAAGCACTTCTCTGTATTGGTTATTCTAGTTATACATTCGTCTAAAGTTTTTTCAAAGTTTTCAACTTCTTTGCCTTTGGTTTGAATTTCCTCCTGTAGCTTGGAGTAGTTTGATCGTCTGAAGCCTTCTTCTCTCAACTTGTCAAAGTCATTCTCCGTCCAGCTTTGTTCCGTTGCTGGTGAGGAACTGCGTTCCTTTGGAGGAGGAGAGGCGCTCTGCTTTTTAGAGTTTCCAGTTTTTCTGCTCTGTTTTTTCCCCATCTTTGTGGTTTTAACTACTTTTGGTCTTTGATGATGGTGTTGTACAGATGGGTTTTTGGTGTGGATGTCCTTTCTGTTTGTTAGTTTTCCTTCTAACAGGCAGGACCCTCAGCTGCAGGTCTGTTGGAGTTTGCTAGAGATCCACTCCAGACGCCGTTTGCCTGGGTATCAGCAGCAGTGTCTGCAGAAGCGCGGATTTTCGTGATCTGCAAATGCTGCTGTCTGATCGTTCCTCTGGAAGTTTTGTCTCAGAGGAGTACCCGGCCGTGTGAGCTGTCAGTCTGCCCCTACTGGGGGGTGCCTCCCAGTTAGGCTGCTCGAGGGTCAGGGGTCAGGGACCCACTTGAGGAGGCAGTCTGCCCGTTCTCAGATCTCCAGCTGCGTGCTGGGAGAACCACTGCTCTCCTCAAAGCTGTCAGACAGGGACATTTAAGTCTGCAGAGGTTACTGCTGTCTTTTTGTTTGTCTGTGCCCTGCCCCCAGAGGTGGAGCCTACAGAGGCCGGCAGGCCTCCTTGAGCTGTGGTGGACTCCACCCAGTTCGAGCTTCCCGGCTGCTTTGTTTACCTAAGGGAGCCTGGGCAATGGCGGGCGCCCCTCCCCCAGCCTTGCTGCCGCCTTGCAGTTTGATCTCAGACTGCTGTGCTAACAATCAGCGAGACTCTGTGGGCGTAGGACCCTCCGAGCCAGGTGCGGGATATAATCTCCTGGTGCGCCATTTCTTAAGCCCATCAGAGAAGCGCAGTATTTGGGTGGGAGTGGCCCGATTTTCCAGGTGCTGTCTGTCACCCCTTTCCTTGACCAGGAGAGGAAACTCCCCGACCCCTTGCGCTTCCCGAATGAGGCAATGCCTCGCCCTGCTTCGGCTGGCGCACGGTACGCTGCAGCCACTGTCCTGCGCCCACCTTCTGGCACTCCCTAGTGAGATGAACCCAGCACCTCAGATGGAAATGCAGAAATCACCCGTCTTCTGCGTCGTTCACGCTGGGAGCCGTAGACCAGAGCTGTTCCTATTCGGCCATCTTGGCTCCCTCTTTTTTTTATTTTTTATTTTTACTGCTACCACTTAAGAGTCAATCTGGTAGTTCTTTTGGTCAAATAATCAAAGACACGTTTAACTTATTTTTCAGATTCCTTAGGAAGATTAAGAAGTATCTGTGCAATCATACTACCATACTCTCCACTCTTTGCCCTCTTTTAAAAATAACTCACTTTTCAGGCATTATCCCATTTCTTGATCAAGGTTGCAAATAACCCAAACATTTCAGGTCTGTGTGCAGAATGACACTGCTCCAAGGAGTTTAGAGGTTGCCTCGCCAGTGTAAATATTTAGTTTCTAAGTCTGGAGGCATCTTTCAGTGAAGATCCTGTTCACTGCGCAGGTTATCTTTGAGACATGTGATAAGAGCTCCAATGTTAGGAAAAGAAGGAGGAATGAGAGGGGTTCTTCCCAGGTACCTCCTGGTTACAGTGGAGATAGCAGAAGTGAGTGAAAAGAGTTGGGAACATACCTGGGGCAGGTACCAGACAATGTTCAATGCCAGGGCCTTATTTATTCAGCAACCTGTTCTAGCATTTGGTTTTGAAGAGTTTAAGGATCCCTGACTGACAGAGCTACACAAAAATGAAAAATCTTGTAGGCATTGCATGAAAGCATTTTATATTACTTTATAGTTATATTTATGCAATTAAAAATGTGTCCAATGTCCTACATAGTTATATAATTCAACTGAAGGTTTAGCATAAATTAAATTTGGTGGAGTTTAAATTAACCAACCACTATAAAAATGCTAATATTTTCACAAAATAACTCATCTGGTTGAGTCACACAGCACAACAAAATATTTTCAGCCTAATATATATATATGCCTTATATATTATATATATTATATATGCCTTATATATTATATATATTATATATATGCCTTATATATTATATATTATATATGCCTTATATATTATATATATAATATATATGCCTTATATATTATATATATAATATATATGCCTTATATATTATATATATAATATATATGCCTTATATATTATATATATAATATATATGCCTTATATATTATATATATAATATATATGCCTTATATATTATATATATAATATATATATGTCTTATATATTATATATAATATATATATGCCTTATATATTATATATATTATATATATATGCCTTATATATTATATATATATTATATATATGCCTTATATATTATATATATAATATATATATGCCTTATATATTATATATATAATATATATATACACACACACACTATGTCATACCAGTAAGAGTCCCCAGTTTATAGCTCATATCCTAGAAGGATGCATGATGATTCTGAGTGGGATTCATATGGCTGGTCTCATTAAAAGGGGAGACATTTTCCTCAGCAGCTCAGGAAGGAACACTGTACATGGGGAACATTTTCAAAGACTATAAAAAAATTGGACAAAGTACAGCTTGAGTTCCAGGTCTGGAACAGACCTGGCAACACAGGCTAGAAGTGAAGCAATCTTTCCATTCCCTTTCCCAGGGTATCTGCCTCTGGCATCCCCACACTTGCTCACCACTGTAGTCCTTGCAGCTAATATAGTACCCAACTCACATGGGTGCTCAGTAAATATTTATGTCAAACTAAACAATTTCAGCTTCTTACAGTTTAATAACTCATTCTTCTAGTTCTGATTACACAGAGTCGCTAAAGGAAAGACTCTTAAGCTTTTGATTTCTGTTATAATCAAAGTGCCTTCCCCAGCAACCTGTACCAAGATGTTTTCTGGACAAACAGTAGCATAAATAGTACCCTGCTAAGCAACTGCATATTAATGTTCTTGACCTCAGTCAGACATAAAGATGTCTAATTCAGTGCATTTTAAAACGCCCATTGTTTAGAGGTGAGGTTTATTACTGATCAAACCATGCGGCATACCCCTTTTAATATTGTTAATCTCCATACAACGACATCCAGGTTTAGTTAAGTAACATAACTCCCTGGAACAATTAGAGTATTGTGCTATGATGTTTTCTGCATTCTCAGTATTTCATTATAATAGGGAGTCTCTACTTTCAAAATCATCAGCCAACCTAGTATATACATGCAAACTATATAAAACCATTAAGAGTAAGGACAAGTGATTGACAAAAACAAAACAGTGGTCTTCTAATTTTTTTGTATTCTTACTTTATGAATTTATAAATTTTTTTACCAATACAAAATATAAGATAAAGTGGCTTGCTATGTGTTTCACCTCCATAGTAGTATCAAGAAAGAAATACGTAATTTAGAATCTCCTCGAACAAAACTATTGTCTAGGAGCAAAGATAAACAAGTTTAAAATCAGCTATTAACTCTTGTCAGCCATACAGGAAATATATTGATGTAATACTTCAGTAAATATTGACCCAAAGCTTTATTTTAAATCATATGATGCTTCTCACTGCTACCTCAATTCCAGTGACTTTAAATTCCGTATGATGTAATACAGCCAGTAGGGAACAAATATGTCCTTCTTTGAACTATGACAAAAGTCAAAACAGAGAAATAGAAATGTTAAGAGGAGGATAAATCCATAAAACCCATAAATTATGCTAACTTCTCCACTTCAGAAGCCTATCCACTGTGCCATCTGCCTCTCTGACCAAGGGTCTTTTGAAAGAAAAGTAACCCTCTTGTATTTGTAATGCTATGAAGACTGGGGCCAAAGAATCCACAAAACTGTTAAATGAATAGCTACTGAAAGATATGAGCTTGGGTTAGGGACAAAGGAGAAAAACAATGTTAGAAATAACTTAGAAAAAAGAGCACTTGGTTCTTCATGTATTTCATAGTGTGTCATTGGTAAAGATGTCATATGTATGTTGCTGCCTTGAAAACTAAAATAAATTCTGTTCACATTACAGAGACCATGCATAAAATGGACCTGGAAAAGCTTGAAAATGTGAAGAGGATTGAACTGGCTGGCATTTGTGCATCTTCATCTATGAAAACACTCCTCATAGACTTAAAACAAATGACAGAGAACAAATTAGTCAGCTTCTAAAACACAGTGGTCTCCCCTTATCCTCAGTTTCACTTTCTGCAGTCAACTGCAGTCCAAAAATACTACATACAGTTAGATATTCGGAGAGAGACATACCACATTTACATAAATGTTATTTCAGTATACTGTTATAATTGTTCTATTTTTATTATTAGTTGTTGTTGTTACTGTGCCTAACTTACACATTAAACTTTATGACAGGTATGTATGTATAGGAAAAAACATAGACTATATAGGATTTGGTACTATCCACGGTTTCAGGCATCCACTGGGAGTCTTGGAACGTATCCCCCTCAGATAAGGGGGGACTACTGTAAACAGAAAATAACAACAATTCAAATTGTTAAAAACTGAATTCTTGAAAGTTATCCTTTATAATAGATTAATATATATGATCTGAGCTGAAAGAATGGCAAACAATGGAGACAATATTTCTCTTCTGTTTCTAGTAGATATTTTCAATTTTAAGCATAGTTTAAAAAAAAAAATACAACCCTCTTTTAAGGGCTTAAACCAAGGTGGCTGTGCTGATTGGCTTAGCTGGCTAGTTCACAGTGCCAAGGACAGGGTTTCAATCTCATTCTTCTCAGTTGTCCTGCCAGAGATTTTCTTTCAGACCAGGCCAGCCATTTGACAGATGTAAGCCACTGGCCTCAAGGAACACAAGCCAGACAGTGGTGGTCAACACAAACCTTGAGCATCACTGGAAAAATTAAGTAGGTGTCCTACTGCATTATTTCCATACATAGAAAAACCACAGAAATACATTCTATTTTTTAAGAGTTGTTTTTCAACTATTAATACCTATGAGGTTTAAAAATATTTTCAGAGAAAAAAAATTTAGCAACTAGAATTTACAATGCTACCATTTACTATCATTATTTGTCCTTCACTTCATTTGTCACCTTACCAGATAATTCTTTGCCACTCTCATCTCCTTAATCTGCTTATTTTTCTTCTTACTACTTTCCACTAACTGACGTTATATTAAATATTTATTTATTTGGTGTCTGCCTCTCCCAACTAGAATGTGAGCTGCCTGACAGAGCAAGGCCTTAGCTTGGTGTGTGTTTCTGGTATATCTTCAGGGCCCAGAACAGGGCCTGGCACACCCACAACTGAATAAACTTTTGATGAATTCTGTCACATATTTATTACAGGAGCTTAATTCATGGATATCTTTAACAGGACATCAAAAACAGTAGATCATTTACAAGCCAAGAACATATGCTAACTATTGAACCAGAATGTATTTGTTGTCTATAGGCAGCAGCCTATATAGCAAAAGAACTCAAGACTTTTGACATGGCCCTTCCAAGTTTCAAAGGTGTGCAACATCTTCACCATTTATTTCCATGGGATCAGTCAATGTGGGTGACATTTAGACACTGAACGCAGGGCAATGGGACTGGCTATTCAACTCATCCTTAGTAATAAAATCTAAAATTATCAAAACCAATGTCTTTCTCAATCAGACTATCAGAAATAAGTACCAGAGAAAAGAAATGGAATAACAATATACTTATAAATTAAAGCTTTAAAAAAGCTACACCTTATTTTTCAACTCCAACTGACACAGAAATAAACTAAAATTTAAATAGATAATGTATAGACTACACCCATACTCTCACATTCTCTCCCACTGCTGAACTTAAAAATTACTGAATTAGATTATCTGGAAGGTAAAAGGACAAATGCAATAGGAAGGATACAATAAAGAAAGGCCACGGATGAACAATGTAATCTCTGGAAGAATTCCCAAACCTCAACCCTTTAGCACAGCGGACTACGGTACTATTTTATCCTTTTTAGATGTATATGTATTTATTTGAGGCCACGTGCAACAGAAAAATATACCTATTCACAATCATACTGCTAGTCAGTGACAGTACCAGACCTGTAACAGTGACAGTACCAGACCTGCAACTAATGTCTCTGAACTCATAGCTTTTCCTACCATATTTTGCAGTCTTTACTCTCAGAAAGAAATATGAAGAAACGGTTTTAATTGTCATGCCCTGAATCAAACTTTGCCCACTCCAGTGCGAAATGACAAGAGTACCGGTCAAGAAATCAGAAGACCTGGGTTTCATCCTGGTTCAATATTACCAACTAGTTCCATGACCTTGGGCAAGCTACTTCACCTCTCAGAGTCTCAGAAAGGGTTAGTCTGATATAATTTCCAAGCTTCAGCCATTCACAGACTATATTAATAATTGTAGCCACATTCATGCTGTTAATTTACTTGATATGTCACTTTAAGTGAATGTACAGTTTTAAAATGTAAATAACTTTAGTCCTGTCCTAAGCAAAATTTATGAAATTTATGTTAATATAATTTTTCTAATTTACATTAAAATATGTAAATGATAATGCGTGCCCACTCACCACAAATTACATCTTGGAAAGTACTAAATATTTTTAAGGTCCTTCATAGCTCTAAAATTCTAATATGCTAATTAAGTCTCACAGTTTTGCTATCATAAAAACAAGGGTTAAAAATTACAATCTCATCATCCTGAGTTACGTAATGAGCACCCCCACCATTTTCCACAACAGCTCCTCTATAGTCACGAAGTTGGCTATTTCCCTAATACAATGATTTCTTTACTTTTACTTTAGGGTTCTTACTTACATATAAAAATTATTCAGGCCACTGAATTAAAAACTGGAGATAATGAAAACTAAGAGAAACAGTGCAAATCACTAAATAAAAGGGATATATATGTGTATTTCTCAATTCAACAAAGGTCCAATAACTAAAATAGATTTGCTTCTGGGGATTCTAAACAAAAAGTTGACCCCCATCCCCCATCTTTCTCTTTCCCACTACTCAATTTTCATGTTCCTCAGTCTCCAAAACCTTTTTAAGAAGATACTAGAGCCTCCCCAAGACAACTGAGTTACGTGTGAGAAACAAGACACAAGTACACGGAAGTGTCACTGGCTGGTACATACTATTTTAGTAAAAATAATTTTTTTAGGGTTCTCAAGTTATCAAATTATTACTGCTTTTCATACCTGAACCAGCCAGATGCCATCTTTTGTGTCTTCCACAAGCTCATAGAAGTGCATTTCACCACTGAAATTGGTACTAGAAACTGATTCGGATGCTTCTTCTTCCTTGAGAGCAGAATAGAGCTCACCCTCCATCAAGTCACCTGAAGAAAGGAAAAGAATAACACTAATAAGGTTGCAAGAATCCTAGATTCCCAATTTCAGTAATTCCATTTTTTACACTGTTAAGAATCATGATATTGTACTTTCATTGTATTTTATAGACAAGAACCACTAGAAAAACCTGGATATACCCACTCAGGAGTCATACATTCAATAAGTATGTAGTAAGAACTTCCTATGCGTCAGGGAAAAGTGAACAAAATAGACAAAAATCCATCTCTTATAGAATAGGGCTTATATTTTAGAGGGGTTATCACATAATTATTAGGAAATTACCAAATTTGTACCACTCCAAAAAGGCACCACTTTAATAATTATTTAGTTTTATGAATGACACATACAGGCTTCATATACATTTTTAAACAGTATGGCTTATATGCTTCTTACTTAAAAGATGTAGAATTGGGTTCACAGAATTTGCCATCAGCCCTGCTTAAAAGAGCAACAGGGTTTGTATGACTTGGAGGTTAGAACTTTACCTGATAGACAGAACAAACTCCATATTCATATACAAATTTACAGTATAAATTTAGAGCTTGTATCGTTAAACAAAAAGGAAAGGAAAACACTGAAGTCAAATTATTTTAACTTCCGCCTTAAATATTAAACAGTGAGAAACCAAGTACTGCACCATGATAGCAGCAACACCATTCACAATAAACACTTAAATTTTAAACTGCTATACCATGACTTTTCTGCCATAAAATGTGTGATTTGAGTCATACTGGGCTGTGCGTCTTAAAGTTAAATGTGGACTCCCAGTACATTCAATGTGCCAAGTATTTTTAGGCCCAAAAGAAGGCAATAATAAGTAACAGTCAAAAGAAAAAAAAATGTGTGATCAAATTATTTTCCATAAAAAAATGATGGCTTTGGCAGTTAAGACACTTCTCATCTCTAAACCAAGAGAGTTTATTTATTAGAGATCTTTTACCCTAGTTACTCCACTTCTTCCCCCATGGTAGAAATAAGAATCACCATAAACCAGTCAGCAAACAAGGGGCAAGAATAATACACGATTTTATATTTTCTCTAAAGAAACATTTATCACTTTTGCAGAGTGTGTTCCTCTCCTCTACCCTAATAATGAGATATGAGTTTTATAACCCGCAGCCTACAAATATCCAAGTGTTAAACTGCTAGCGAGCTCATACTCTTGTCTATCACGCTACATGTCTATAGGGTACTAAAGAAGGAAAAGATTTGTCTTGTAAAAGATACAGCTGACAAAAATACTTGAAACAACAAAAAAGATAACCATCAGTTTCAGCTGCTTCCTACAGCAACGCAGAAAGCCTTTCTCAAATTACATTCCACTTTCAGGAAGTATATCCAAAGATATACTTTGTGCAGCAGTGAAAAAAATTAACCATATTTCTCACCCAATCCTACCAAAACCAACAATTACTAAAAACACATTCTTTAAGACATTGAATATTCTCTCAGCACTATTTCACGTATATTTCTCAACCCATTAAACAATGCAAGGGTACCTGTGACACAGAAGACAAAAAAAAATTTTCTTTTACATCCAAGATGCAAATTTTTAAAAATCCTAACAGAAATGTAACATAAACTCGAACATGGCAGGCATTTATACAAAATGCTCGCCTTATTTTCACCAAACTTAAAGTCTGAAAAGCTAATACTGTACGGTGTACACTGTCTATATTCAAACTCATGATTTAACATTTAAATCCTAGGCCCAAGTGCCTCTGACAGTAAGTATTCCAAAGATGTGTCCCCACTCTGGGTATCTTATTACTATCGTGACAAATATTGCTATTGACAGACAACGTTTTGGAGTTTTTCTTACGTTTTTATGAACTTCAACTGACAAATAATGCTTTCCAGTTTGTAACTAGTTGATATTCCCGAATTTTGAGAAAATCACTCAACTTAGTAAACAATGCTAAGAAGCCACACTTTAAACTGTCATTTTACGATAACCTTAAAAGGATACACCAACACTCCTCCAAATAATTTCAGCCTCCTCCTCAAAGCTGGGATCCGCATACTTGATTGTAGAAAGCTTGGACGAAGAAACCTGGGCAGCTTTAACGCTTCCAGGGGAGGCCTCACTCTGGGGGAACAGCCAGGTACCATGAGGTACAGGTCGTCCCCTCTCCCAGGTGGAGGGGACCCTAGGGGAAGCCCGATACTCGCCTGACTTTTCCACCAGCTCCCGGACATCCTTCTTCTCGGGCAACCCTGAGTAGCCCAACCCCCGGCACTCCAAAATGGTCTTCAGCTTCTTGAAGCTCAGCGCCACCGGATCCACCAGCTGGGTGGCAAAGATGCCAGTTTCATACCACACAATGGCCTCAAAAAACCTGGCCAGGACGAACAGGACCAGGAAATAGAGGAGCAAGAAAAAAAGCTTCAGCCACATCTTCCCTGGAGTCTCCTCTCTTTCCAGAGGGCTCGGAATACGCGAGAGAGAAGGGTCGAGGGCGGGGGCCGCGGCTCGGTGGCAGCTTGGGCGAGGGCCCCGTGTCCACGCGCGGGCCACCCGGCGCCGTCACTGGCCGGCCATCCCCGGCGGGGAGGCAGGTGACGGGATCCGCGCGGGCGTGAGGCGGCGACGAGGGACGCAGAGGCGCAGAGCCTCGCGCCGGGCCTCCCAGTCAAGAGGCGACAAAAATAAAGGGGAAAAACTCAAAACCCCCATCCATTAAGCACCGAAAGGAGAAGGGCGCGGGGAGAGCTCGCGGGGAAGAACAAAACGAGGGACGCTTCCCCCGGCGAGGGCACTGACCCAGGTGGCGGGGTCGGCCCTCCGGTGCCGCGATCTCAAGGGGGAGGGGGAAAGACCAAAAAATAACTCAGATCCGCCCAGGAGGCGGGGATCCGGGCGGCAGGCCGGGGCCCGAGGGGCCGTGGGGGCCGGACTCCCGCGGCCGCGGGTCAGGAGGGCGCGGCGCTCGGCCGGGCCAGGCCCGGGGCCCAGCGTGTTCTGCGCGGAGAGGAGCGGCCGCCGCAACGCCGCGCCCGAAGCCCAGGCCCCAGGCCCCGCCGACCGCCCAGGCTCCGCGAGAAGCGCGGCGGGCACGGCGGCGGCTCCAGGTTCGCTCGGGCCGGCTGGCGGGCGGCGCCTCTCAGGCGGGCGGGCACCGCGGCCCGGCCCAGGATGGGGCGTCGCGGTCTCTGCAGAGGGAATCGGTCTCGGAGGGAAAAAACCAATAAATAGGCCCCGAGACTGCTCCTCCAGGCGGCTACCCGGCTGCCTCCCGGCCACTCAATGCCCGCCCCGCTCAGATGGGCGGTGCCAGTCGCAGCACCAGTTCCCAACACCCCCGACACCTCCGGAGGCCGCGGCCGTAGCCTCCACAGCCGTAGACCAGCTGCGGCCGCGGCCAGAGCCGAGACATAACAACTGACGTCGCGATGAGGCGGGGCCGGGGCGGGGCCTGAAGGGTGCGCCCGCAGGGGCCGAGGGCGGGGAATTCGCGGAGCCGCGGGGCTACCGGACTACCGAACGAGGGGCCGGAGGAGAGGCGGAGCCGCAGCGTGGTCTGGGCCTTCCCGCGGTGCCGAAAGTTGCCTCTCCGTGCTTTTGCTGCGTGGTCTCCCCTTTTGCCCCTCCAATGTTTAGCAACTGATTTTGTCTGAGGATTAGTCTTTAGATTGTATCACTTTGTGTATTTTTTGTAAAAATAGAGCAGTTCATTATTCTCTTAAAATCGGTGAAAATAGAAATGTACGTTTTTTGATGAATCCTGGTGAATAGGGAAATTTTTGGCACAGTTGGTTTGAGATGGTAGAAGGTTAAACCCAGAAAGCAAATGTTTTGCCCCCTCTTCATGAGAATGTGGCTTTGCACATGTGTGTTGGAGGTTTGGCCAAAACTGGAGTTAGCGTTATACTAGGCCCAGTTGTCGCTGCCAGTTACAGCCTTTTCCCTCCTTCAGTCTCAAGGGTGTTAAAAGCCTGGTGTGGACTCCCTGAGTTCCTAGGACAAAGGTTGTTGACTGTTGATACGTCCAGGTGCAAAGTTCCGGGTGCTTTATTTTGTACATGGGCCGGGCACAGTGGCTCACGCCTGTAATCCCAGCACTTTGGGAGGCCGAGGCGGGCAGATCACGAGGTCAGGAGTTTTGAGACCATCCTGGTTAACACGGTGAAACCCTGCTTCTATTAAAAATACAAAAAATTAGGCCAGCTTGGTGGCGGGCGCCTATAGTCCCAGCTACTCGGGAGGCTGAGGCAGGAGAATGGCGTGAACCCGGGAGGCGGAGCTTGCAGTGAGCCGAGATCGCGCCACTGCACTCCATCCAGCCTGGGTGACATAGCAAGACTCCGTCTCAAAAAAAAAAAGAAAGAAAAGAAAAAAAAGAGTCACATGGACAAGCATGCGATACCCGGTTCTGTGCTTATAAATTTAACCAGGACGAGCGTACTCTTTACGTCAATCTCTGTGCCAGTCTTGAGGGAGGAAGGGGTTGGGTTCATAAATTGAACAAGGTTGGCTTTGACCAGCCCCTTTTGATAAGGAAGGAAAAAAAAAACCAGTAATTACGGGGAAATGTTACTATTTGTGCAAAACTGTCAAATATCTGAAACTAGGGGTGAAAGTTTTAGGAAGAAAGGGATCATGATCCCAGGTCATGGAGCAGGTGAGGAACGGGAAGCAAAGAATGGACTGTGAGAATGTAGCCTCTGAATGGTGCCCATTTAAAATAAAGTGAACAAGGGCATTTCAGTGCCGGGCTAGTTGGGGAGGAGTTGGAAGGGGATGGGCCCAGGGAGCATTGAGAATCAGAGGAGGAGGTGTAGGAATGTCCAGCCAGCAACTGGACACTGCCCTTGTGTCTTTAGCTTCCATGTGGCTTTGTTCTCGTGGCTGGCAGATCAGTGTGGGAGACTGTGTTGAACAACTCATTCTAACAAGCCTGGTTCTGAAATTTCAGAATTCTTGGGCATGTCATAGTGACCCTGTGATGATATTGTTGTCCAGACCTTGACACTTAAGGTGATGTCCCTCACCTCAAAGGAATGTATGTATTCGCTAGTGAGGAGAGACTGACCCAATCTCAAAAATACAGAAGAGGGATGGGCAGGGAAAGTTGGTGTGTGAGCTGAGGGTGGAACCAGTCAGGCCAGAGTTCCAAATTGGAAAAAAACATTAGAGTGTGGGAGGGACTAGAAAGAAGGAATTAAAGAACTCTTTTTAAATTTCTTGTTTGTTTCAACTGCCTCCCATCCCAACCCCGGTGCTTCGTTTCATTCATGGTTTAACCCACAGGAGGGATAAAAGCATTGATAAGAGAACACATTGGGTCATCTGAATATGAGAGTATGGACAAGCACATTCTATGTTGGTGGGGTATACAATGTGGGTTAGAAGCCTCCCGTAAAATACAAGCTCTTTGGCACAGTAATCTCTCTTCAGGAAATTTATCTTGAGGAATAATTGGACATGGGCACAAAGATGTGTGTATAGAATTTCGTCGTTGTTGCAGAGTTAATGCTGGAAAGAAAAAAGGAAGAACCCAAATATCTAGTAACAGAGGATTGATCAAATACAGTAATTCAAATGATGAACCATGAGGCAGCCACTAAAAAGAAAAATGTAGACACACGGTTATGGACATGGAACCATGTCCAAAATATAGTGTTTGGTGAAAAAAACCAGGTAACTGAGAAGTTTGCATCATATGATCCTATTTTTGTATTTGTATTACAAAAAGACAGAGATGTATCCACTAAATTGTTAGGTGTATTCACCTCTAAGTGATGGGATTTAGAATATTTTTTCTTTTATGCTATATCTCTATTTTATTATATTTTCTGAAATAATCATGTATTACTTTGTAATCTAAACAACAACAACAACAACAACAAAACAAAACAAAAAAACCCACTAGGACTGTTTTCCTGGTCCGGAGGTTTAGCAGCAGCGATTCATCCTCTGGGACTCCAAAGATGACAGGGGTTGGAGGTGTGGGCTGTCTTCCCATGAGACTGATTTCAGTTTCCACTAAGCCTAGATGGACAGACTAATTAGAATTTATTTTCAAAAACAGAAGAATGTATGAATTATTCATTTTCATAATCTGTTTTTCTAATAGGCTATTAATCTGGGTTATTGGTTTTATATCTGAGATTCTGTTCATTTGTAGGATGGCTTAAATGCCTTATCATTTGATATTGTGGCAAGAGTGGGCAAACTGCAATTAAAGGGCCTGGTCCAGTGGACTAGTGTCACCTTGGTAGACAATCAGAAGACCTCCCTAACCTCTTTTATTTTTTATTTATTTGTTTTTTTTTTTTTTGAGAGTTTTGCTCTGTTGCCAGGCTGGAGTTCAGTAGTGCGATCTCAGTTCACTGCAACCTCTGCTTCCTGGGTTCAAGCAATTCCCCTGCCTCAGCCTCCCAGGTAGCTGGGACTACAGGCGCGTGCCACCACGCCCGGCTAATTTTTTGTATTTTAGTAGAGATGGGGTTTCACCGTGTTGGCCAGGATGGTCTCAATCTCCTGACCTTGTGACCTGCCTGCCTCAGCCTCCCAAAGTGCTGGGATTACACGCATGAGCCACTGCGCCCGGCCCCTCATTTTTATCATCTATAAAATGGGATAGGATGCTTACCCTATGAAGCTGTTGTAAGGATTAAATGAGTGAGTGATTGTAAAAGTGCTTCGAAGTACACATTGCTTGTAATTAATTTAAAATGAAGAATTAGTTTTTGGATACATTCTAATGTACAGAGGGTAAAAATTGAAAAAAAAAAAGAATTAGTTTTTGGAAAAAAGAAAATTAAAGTCTTTGACTGAGCTTGATGAACCAGAGTTATTTTATTTAAGGTCCAAAGAGCCTTCTCTTTTTATTTCACTGTTACCAAAATATCATGCACACATAGTTTAAAAAATGAAGTAGCATTTCAGGGCTACATACAAAACTGGGACAACTTTGGGAGTAAAAGGGGCAATGGCAATGAAATTATGCCAGACTAGGGAGGAAAAACTGAGAATGTCCCTGACAAACCCTACTTATTAAAAAACACATTGGCCAGAAGAGGTGGCTCACCTGTAATTGTAGCATTTTGGGAAGCCAAGGCAGGAGGATCACTTGAGCCCAGGAGTTCCAGACCATCCTGGGCAGCATAGTGAGACCCTGTCTCTACAAAAAAAATACAAAAAATAAAAATAAACTGGGCATGGTGGGCACCCTCCTGTAGTTTCAGCTACTTAGGAGGCTGAGGCAGAAGGATTGCTTGAGCCCAGGAGTTTGAGGCTGCTGCAGTGAGATGTGATCCCGCCACGGTACTGCAGCCTGGGTGAGAGAGTGAGATCCTGTCTCAACAAAACAAAACAAAGCAAAACAAAACAAAACAAAGACCACATCCCCTGCTTTTCCCTACCATCTCTGATTCCCATTCCTCAGAGACACTGCCTTCAATTATTTTAGCAATTTTTTCATGTTTACCTCTATATTTTCAAAGAATAGGTTTTTACTGCTTTTCTTGCTTTTTCCATTTTATACATTATCTATTGATTTCTTACTATGGACGATGAGGAATTCTGTCTTTTATGCCCTGTATTCATATACCATTTCACTCCCCTCATTCCTAACATGATTATATTATATATTCATCTTTATATTAATATGCCCATATAAATCTTGTTCATAGCTGAACCATATAAGAAACCTTTCTTGTGCAATTGTTCATTGACTCTGGAGTTAATAATTAACTCAAATTTTGGTTTGTTCTATTTTCTATGGCCCCAGCCACTTATTCATCCCCAAACTCTCTGAACTCTAAGATTACTCAAACAGCTAATCTATTAGTTTCATATTTTATTGGAAATAAGCCTTCTGTCCTCAGTCCTCCCACTCCAGGTCAGCCTGGCTGCTGTCCAGAGCCACCCACAGCTGTTGTCTCAGGACTTCCCGTCTCTTCTCTTCTGTGCTGGATTCTCTGTTTTCTTGATCCCATGGTTGCACTTTAGTTCTTTCACTTTCTTGTTTGCATGAACACATCCACGTCTACAGTGGCTTAGAAAGTGGGCATGGAGATAAACTTTGGATGCCTTACATGTCTAAAAATTCCTTTATTTTACCCCCATTAGTTGTATGGGTTTTTTTTTTTTTTCAAACTTAGAGAAGACTTAACTTGCAAGAATATCACAAAAAGAGTCCTTACCAATTCACCAATTGTTAACCTTTTGCCCTATTTGTTGAATTACATCTTTTCTCTAGATTATAAGTGCATACTTTTTTTTTTTTGTGAACCGTTTGAGAGTTAGTTGCAGTTTTCCTCATGTTGGATGATAGTTTGGCCAAATATAGAATTCTAAGCTGGACATCATTTTCCCTCAGAATTTTGAAAGCACTGATCTATTAGCCTTTGGCTTATGTTGTTGCTGTTGGAAGGCTAGCATCGTTCTGACTCCTGCCCTTTAAAAGTGACTTGTTTGTTCTATCTGTATGCTTTTTGAACTTCCTTTCATCTTTGGTGTTCTGAACTTTTATGATATACCTTAATCCAAGTTTCCTTCCTTTCATTGTGTTGAGTACTTTTCAATATAGCAACTCATGACGTTCAGTTCTGGGAATTTCTTTGATAATTTCCTATGTCCATTTTCTTTTCTGGAACTCCTATTAGCAAGATGTTGGAGCTCCTAAATTGATCCTATGATTGTATTCTCGTTTTTCTCCAGTTTTTCTTTCTTTGCCATTCATTTCACTTTCTAAGAGATGTCTTCACCTTTATCTTCTGCTCCTTCTACTACATTCTTTTTTTTTTTTTAGAGACAGGGTTTTGCTCTGCCACCCAGGCTTCAGTGCAGTGGTGCAATCATAGCTCACTGTAGCCTTGAACTCCCGGGTTCAAGTGATCCTCCTGGCTCATCCTCCCAAGTAGCTGGGACCGTAGGCATGCACCATCATGCCCAGCCAATTTTAAAATTTTTCTCTTGTTGAGATGGAGTCTTTCTATGCTGCCTAGGCTGGTCTCGAACCCTTGGCCACAAGGGATCCTCCCATCTCAGCCTTCCAAAGTACTGGCATCACAAGTGTGAGCCACCATGACTGCCTAAATTTCTAATTTTGTCTATACTCCTTTTTCATTTTCAAAAGCTCTTTCTTGTTACTGGGATGTGCCTTTTCTGTGGCATCCTATTCTTTTTATGTATGCAATATGTTTATTCTCCTATCTTTCTGAAGATATTAAGTATAGTGGTCCCCCCTGAGGTTTCTTTTGCCCTTTGCATTGCCTCTGGATTCATTTTCTATTTGTTTACTTTCGACTTTGCCTTTCACGTTAGAGGCTCCCTTTAATTGCTTGGTAATTCTTGGGTCTGTATTCACAGGTCCATAAACATGAGGTGCTGAAAAGCTCATTAGAAATTCTTTGAGAGTGAATGGGGCTCACTGTAGGTGAAAGAGAAGAGCCCTGCCCATTTCACTGGGAGGATCTATCTATAAGTCCTTTCTCCACGCTGTTCTCTTTCTTAAGAGAGGAATCCTGCCTAGAGAGTTCAAGTATGGCTGCCAGCATTCTGGGACTGAGTGGGAAAAGGAGCTGGGGTTATCAAGTCTTAGCCATTAGACTTGTGCCTAATCCCATGGTTTTCAGTAGGGTGTCTCATCTCCTCTCCCTTGCTTAGCTCTGAGCTAGGAGAGCCAATCTGTTCACTTCAGAGGATAAACCTCCCACCTTCCACTGGGGTAGGAGAGGGGCAAGTGCCTGGCTGCACAGAGCCCAACTGTACTTTATGAGACTTTGGGCAAATCCTCAGTTTTGTGCCTCACCCTCCACCCTGGGCTTCTAAAGTGCTGTGCTTCCCATTTCTGACTTTTCCTGGGTTCTGTGGCACTAACCGGTTAGTGTGGCAGAGGTCATGCCATGGATCTCGCATGTCATTGTGTCTTCCCAGGAGTCTAAACGGACCATAGCTTATGGCCTTTCTTGCAGTTAGGTTGGATAAGTGACTGAATTGTAATTAGTGGGAGTGATGCCCACCCGTTTCAGACCTGGCCCTAAGAAACATCCTCTAGCCCTTTCCAGACTGTGTGGTCAGGGAGTGGGGTGGGCCCAGAGCACAGCCCTGAGACCTTTGCTCTATAGCAGGCCCTTTAAACTAGGGATGAAAGAGTTGGGCCCTGGGGCCCCTGGGATTTGTTCTCATCTTTAGCTGAGATATACATATCTCTCCCTCACACACATGCACACATACATACATATATATTTGCTATAGAGCCGTCTGCATCCAAGACACAGTCATTTCCAGAGTACCAGGGGAGCAAGGCCCGGGCTCCCAGGAACCTGAGAATTGGGAGCATAGGAAAAATAATCCTTCACTACTTTGCTTTCTGTTGGGGCAAAGAGAGTGGCAGACAGAGGCAAAGGAAAAGACCCTATTGTCTTTACTTTGCTCTCTAACTGCATTATCAAGAATACATTTTGGTTTAAAAAAAAGTGTAAAAATGGCTAGAAATGGTAAAAAAAAAAAAAAAAAAGTCTAGAAATCTGCATCCTACTTAGATAGACAGGATGTGTCGGTTTATTATCTTAGATCTGGCTGATAAACACAGCTAGGCACAGATTTTAGGCAGGTAAGCAAGTGACTTTAAGTCTGTCTCCTGGCCAGGCATGGTGGCTCACGCCTGTAATCCCAGCACTTTGGGAGGCTGAGGCGGGCGGATCACAAGGTCAGGAGATTGAGACTATCCTGGCTAACATGGTGAAAACCTGTCTCTACTAAAAATACAAAAAAATTAGCCGAGCATGGTGGTGGGCGCTTGTAGTCCCAGCTACTCGGGAGGCTAAGGCAGGAGAATGGTGTGAACCCAGGAGGTGGAGCTTGCAGTGAGCCGAGATCATGCCACTGTGGTCCAGCCTGGGCAACAGAGTGAGACTCCATCTCAGAGAAAAAAAAAAGTCTGTCTCCAGCATATAGACATATTTGATATTTCATTTGGGGATATAAATGTTAATTTCATTAGCAACTAATAATAAACAGTATGATATGGGTTTCCCTTGACCTAGGAAAGTTCACCCTTCAGCAGTTCGCCCTGGGGGCTCTTTGCCAGTTCCACAACTGTTACAAGGTGAAGCCAGGAGGTGCACACACACCCTGCCACCTACAGTCCCCCTGGATTCTTCCCTCTCAGCCCAAGCTCCTCTTCCCTTTTCTAGCCCTTTCCTCCCACGTTTCCCACACTTACACAAGCCCACTTCCGGGGAATCCCCTAAACAGTTAAACAAAGATCATTGAAAATTCTTATAATCGATTTCTGTATTCCCAGACTGATTTACATTTTGAAAGCTTACCACTGGGCAGTATATAATTGTATCATTTATAGTTTATTTGAATATGGCATTTATGGTCAATAAAAAAGGAGAGTTAAGATTAAGCCATCAGCATGCACCTACCTACTGTTTCGGTGCTGTGAGAAAATCCAACTTGCCCCAGAATACCTTCTCCAGGCACAGCCCCTGCTGCGATTGTGAGCCTCTTTCCTGTCCTTCCTGTGTGGAGATGACCCTGTTGACTGACTCCCCACAGCATTGGTCCCAAGCTGCTTTTCCCAATGCATTAAGGCCATTATCTGCAGGAATGAGCAATGCCAAGTGCTTTATTCAGAGCTCTATCTGGCACTCGAGCTGGTGTCTTCAAAAGGAGGACTGCCTTTTCACCAGAGAGATACCTGCAGAAACTGGCTTTCAATAAAGCTGAAAGGAATGCACCCTGGGGCAGCTCGCTTTGTACATTGCCATCCCGATACTAAACAGCTCTTCTACTCTGGCCAGCCAGCCTGCCAGTCAGCTTTTTGAGTGATTTCCTTGAAGATGAGTTTGCCAAAATGAGGAATACACAGCGTCAAAACAGAACGTTACAGGACTGCAGTTATGGGAGGTGATGGTTAGTCATACAGTTTAAGAATCTCAAATTCCTGATTTCTCATTTCCCTTTTTCCCACCACCTTTTCCCATGCACAGTCAAGAAATTATATCAGGGCTGGGCACGGTGGCTCACGCTTATAATCCCAGCACTTTGGGAGGTCAAGGTGGGCGGATCACTTGAGATCAGGAGTTTGAAACCAGCCTGGTGAAACTCCTTCTCTACCAAAAATACAAAAATTAGCCAGGCATGGTGGTGCATGCCAGTAGTAATCTCAGTTATTAGGGAGGCTGAGGGACAAGAATTGCTTGAACCCTGGAGGCACAGGTTGCAGTGACCCAAGATCATGCCACTGCACTCTAGCCTGAGCGACAGAACAAAACTCTGTCTCAAAAAAAAAAAGAAGAAAAGAAAAAATTATATCAATGGTTGGCAGCTTCCTCTGCAGAAAACAGTCACCAGTGCTATCTTCTCCCAACACCAGTAACAGCAGGCAGTAGGACTCCCTGAATAAACACTTTGAAGGCAAAGGTAAAGAAGGGTGGAATAAGCAAATAAGAAGTCACCGTTCCCCCTGTAGTAAACCATTCCCTCCTCTGATTGCCTGAAGCTAACCATGGGACAGCAGGACAGGCTACATAATTTTCCAGCCTAGTACAAAATGAAAATGCAGGCCCTTGTTCAAAAGGCTAGAAAGAAAAAGTGCCATTAAAAGTGCTAAAATACAAAGCTTTTCCTTTCTTTTGCCATCTCTCTTGACCTGTCGGTCATGGTGTGCTTTTAAAATTTGCTCTTTAATATCGCTCGCCTTTGGGCAGGGGATACTCCCAGGGCAAGTGTGAGTCCTCACAGGCTCAGGAGCCCCCTCCCTCCAGCCACAGGCCAATGCTTGGTGCCGGGCCAACCTGCAGCAGATGGTTGGCCCTGAAGGGTTTGAAACCTCAGTGCCAGGACAAGCTCAGTGCCTGGATTGGGGGTGGGGCAGAGGCGAGTTGCTCCCTAACAGTTGTGGTGCTGCCAGGCCCTGCTGCAAAGAGACCCTGGATGCCTAGCCTCAAGCCCCCCGGGTGCAACTCCAGGTCCCTATTGAAAGCAGAGGATGACAGCAGAATATTACCTCCCAACCCCCACCTCTGCCAGACACAACCCAGTTGCCATCCCAGTTAAAGGCAGGCAGAGGCCATAGTGGGGAGAGCAGATGTGGAGAAGGGGTGGCTGGGCAGGGTCCCAGAAACCAGGCAATGGAGAACAGGCTGCCAAGGACCTATTCTCAGGGAGGTGGGGAGCTGGCAGCAGGCAGAACCGCATGTAAGCTAACGGCACACGCTTCAATGTCTATTGGACTTCACTTGCAAAACACAAATTCAAAGATTAAATTATTAAGAATATCAAGACAGCAACTGCAGAGCATTAAACTCCAAGCATGCAGGGCTCTTCTGAACCTGGGGCCATGTGCAGCTGCACTGTTCTCATATCCATGAAGTCTGTCCTCTGCAACCAAATTATTGAAATCAGTAAAGGTCCAGAAAATATGTGTTCAAAAACGTATTTGTAGCATTTCTCATATGCTGCGTTGTACATAGTCTTATTTCTATACTACCCTCTTTCCTTCCTGGATGCTATGTGCATGGCCTAGCTCCTGTGCTTTCAGGCTAATCTCTAGCATGTTAGAGCCCCCCTCTCTAACCCTGATCTGTAAAATGGAAACAATAACAATGATCTCATAAAAGTGTTGTGAAGAGCAAATGAAGTAAAGCTTAGAAGCCATTTAGCCCAGAGCCTGACATATGTTTTTTTGTTTGTTTGTTTTTGTTTTTGAGATGGAGTCTTTCTCTGTCACCCAGGCTGGAGTGCAGTGGTGTGATCTCGACTCCACTACAACCTCCACCTGCCGGGTTCAAGCTATTCTCCTGCCTCAGCCTCCTGAGTAGCTGGGAGTACAGATGTGTGCCACCATGCCCAGCTAATTTTTGTATTTTTAGTAGAGATGGGGTTTCACCATGTTGGTCAGGCTGGTCTCAAACTCCTGACCTCGTGATCCGCCCGCCTCGGCCACCCAAAGTGCTGGGATTATAGGTGTGAGCCACCACGCCCGGCCAAGGCACATGTTTTATACATGCAAACACACACACACACACACACACACACACACGTGCCCACATACACTGATAGGAATGCATCTCTGCTATGACACATAGGGACAGTACCAGAGTACACAGAAGATACTTAATAAGTCTATTTTTAGACAAAAGAACACAGGGTGAACATGTTTTAAGTGTCAGTCTGGCTAATGTATATTTTAAATGAAATGTAGTGCAAAGGGAAGTCTATTAAGTTACAGAGAGACTAGAAAAGGCTTTTTCAAAAATTCAAGTCATTATGGTAGAGTAATTCTGAAAGTAAGCTCAATTTAATTAAGCACATGGCAAAAATAAAGTCTTAAAAAGCCTGATAAATATAATTTCAGTATGAAAATTAGGTCTTCTAAGGAAAGATGAAGGAAATTGGAATTGGTTAGCATGAAGAAGAGAAAGAGAAAGAGAAAGAGAACTTCAAGATAGCGAAATTGCTCTCAATTAAAAGGGGGAGATTAAAGTGTACATTTTGTGGACTGGGGTGGTGGCTCACGCCTGTAATCCCAGCACTTTGGGAGGCCGAGGAGGATTACTTGAGCCCAGGAGTTTGAAACCAGCCTAGCCAACATGATGAAACCCTGTCTCTACTAACAACACAAAAATTAGCCCGTTGTGGTAGTGCACACCTGTAGTCCCAGCTACTAGGGAGGCTGAGACATGAGAATCGCTTGAACCCGGGAGGTGGAGGTTGCAGTGAGCCGAGACTGTGCCACTGCACTCCAGCCTAGGCGACACAGCAAGGCTCTGTCTTAAAAAAATAATAAACAGTAGATTCTGAAACAGCTTTCCTTGCATGTCTAAAATAAAAGTATTGCATGTAAAAAAATAAATTAAATAAAGTGTACATTTTGTTACAAAAGTAGTTCATATTTATTATAGAAGTATTCAAAAATACACATAAGCAAAAAGAAGAAAATGTAAAATAGGCATAATCCCACCACTCTCATGTAGCAAACAAGTTCATATAAACTGAATATCCTACTGTAAATATAGGTTTGATAACCTCAATAGTTCTGGGCATTTTCATTTTAAAAAATATTTTCCAGTTTTGCAGCTGAAATGGTATCTCATTATTTTAACTTAAATTACTTCTTAGAATAATAAATTACTTACTTCCTCATATGTTTATTGTTCACACATATTTTTCTTTCATGAATTGCCCATGTCCTCTTAGACCTTTGTTTTTGTTTTGTTTTGTTTTCTTTTGTTTTTGAGACAGGGTCTTAAAACAGTGGAGTGCAGTGGTGCAATCATAGCTCACTGCAGTCTTGATCTCCTAGGCTCGAGTGATCCTCCCACCTCAGCCTCCCGAGTAGCTGGGACTACAGTTATGTGCCACCATGCCCAGCACTTTTTTAGTTTTATTTATGTATTTATTTATTTTTACAGAGACAGGGTCTTGCTATGTTGCCCAGGCTAGTCTCAAACTCCTCACCTCATACAATTTTCTTGCCTTGGCCCCCAAAAATGCTGGTATTACAGGTGTGAGCCGCTGCACCTGGCTTAGATCATTTTTTATATCCTAAATGGATATAACAAACACCCTAGTTTGTTTTTCTCTTAAAAAGTTATAAACATTTTAAAAGAACATATAAAAAGTACAGAAAATAATACAGCAGGCACAGTGTTTCTATTGTGTTTCAGAAAAATGGGCCTGCTGGGGTGGGATAGGGACTATATTAACACAATCTGCCATGTGGCTAGAAAAATAAGTAAAATGTCTTTTTTCCATACTGATGTGCAAGAGTGTTTTTGTACATTAAAGATGCTAACCCTTTCACATGCTATGAAGCTTTGGCCTGGATATTTCTAATCAATTCATCAAGGTGACTACTAAGAACAGAACAAAAGGAAATTTATTTAAATAAAAATAAACATTTTTAAGCAAAGCACAGTGGCACATGCTTGCAGTCCCAGCTACTTGGAAGGCTGAGGTGGGAGGATCCCTTGAGCCCAGGAGTTCAAGGCCAACCTGGGCAGAAAAGCAAGACCTTGTCTCTAAAAAGTAAAATAAATAAATTAAAAAAAATTTAGTTGGACATGAAAAATAATTTCTTGACCATGAAGAGAATCAATTCAGGTAAAATTAATTTATCATTATGGAGTCAGTCTCTGATCCACCATCCCTTGTCTATAATTTACATTAAACTTCATGGGCCAGAAGACAGGCGCTAGACCAAATGATTGTTCATCCTTTCTTCTAGTTTGGTTTCTTTCTAAGTTTATTTTCTTATATTCCAAGAAGTAGTGATTTCTAAAAGGTTTGGGTTACTGGGTTAATCTTATTTAACTTTTGATCCTCCCCATCACAAGCAAAACAAGCTGAATCTTTGCAGAAGTTTTGAGTCAGGGCTGCTAAGTCTAATGTTATTTGGTGGTTCTGCAAATGAATGTCAATTCTATTATGTAACAATTGGAACAAGTGCTTTATTTATTAAGAAACAGGGCCAGGTGCTGTGGCTCACGCCTGTAATCCTAGCGCTTTGGGAGGCCAAGGCGAATAGATTGCTTGAGCTCAGAATTTTGAAACCAGCCTGAGCAACATGGTGAAACCCCGTCTCTACCAAAAATTAGCCAGGTGTAGTGGTGTGTGCCTGTGGTCTCAGCTACTTGGGAGACATATGGGAGGACTGCTTGAGCCTGGGAGGCAGCGGTTGCAGTGAGCTGAGATTGCACCACTGCACTCCAACCTGGGTGACAGAGTGAGACCCCATCTCAAAAAGAAGGGAAGAGAAGAGAAGAGAGGAGAGGAGAGGAGGGGAAGGGAGGGGAGGGGAGGGGAGGGGAGGGGAGGGAAGGGAAGTGGAGAACAGCATGCTTACTGCTGAGTGTGGTAGTCATTAGTACTATATACAAATATTCAACTATTCTTCCAAACATGTGGTGAGAATGTACTCTCCGGCCTCCCTGGAGTTAAGTGTGGACATTTGGACTTTCACTGGCCAATGAAACATGAGAAGAAGTGACATTTTTCACTTCTGGGCTGAAGTTAAAAAAAAAACAACTTTATTTCTAAATGTGCACTTTATTGTACATCAATTATATCTCAATAAAAATAGATATATGTGTATATATATACACACGCTAAAGTTTACACATAAATCTTATATTCAGATACATAAGCTTTATATATATAAACTTTACAGTAAACTACATATTTAAAGTCTACAATTTTCTTTTTTTTTTTGAGATGGAGTTTCGCTCGTCACCCAGGCTGGAGTGCAATGGCGCAATCTCGGCTCACTGCAACCTCTGCCTCCCAGGTTCAAGCGATTCTCTTGTCTCAGCCTCCCAAGTAGCTGAGATTACAGGTGACTGCTACCACACCTGGCTAATTTTTTGTATTTTTGGTAGAGACGGGGTTTCACCACGTTGGCTAGGCTGGTCTCGAACTCCTGACCTCAGGTGATCCTCCCACCTCAGCCTCCCAAAGTGCTGAGATTACAGGCGTGAGCCACTGTGCTCAGCCCAAGTCTACAATTTTTACATGTGTATACACCCATGAAATCCTCCCTGCAGTTGAGACAGTGAACATACCTATCACCCCCAAAAGTTTTCTCATAAGCCATTGTAATCCTTCCCTCCCACACCATCTCATCTCCCATCTCTAAGCAGACACTGATCTGCTTTATGTCACTATGGATTGTTTGCATTTTCTAGTTTTATATAAATTTAATCATATAGTATGTACTCTTTTTTTTAAGCAGGCTTCTTTCACTCAGCATGATAATGTTAAGATTCATCCATATGTTGTATATAGCAATCAATATTTTTATGGTTGAGTAGTATTCCATTTTACAGATATGCCATAGTTTATCCATTCACCTCTTGATGGACAGTGGAGCTGTTTCCAGCTTTTGGCTATTACAAGTAAAGCTTTTATAAATATTTGTATAAAAGTGTTTATATGGTTATATATTTAATTTCCTCTTGAGTAAATATCCAGGAGTGGAATGGGTGGATCATGCTGTCATTATATGTTCAACTTCTTAAGAAACTGCCTAATTGTTTTCCAAAGTGGTTCTACCATTTACATTATCACAAAAATTCACAAGAGTGAAGTTCCTCCACATCTTCATAATGCTTGGCATGTCAATCTTTTAAATTTTAGCCATTCTAATAGGTGTGTAGTGTTATCTCATTGTGGATTTAATTTGCATTTTCCTAATGGCTAATAATGTTGAACACTTTAGTATGTGCTTCTGCAGAAGAGATATTTGCCTAATCTGAGGTCACAAAGACTTTCTCCTATGTTTTCTTCTAGAAATCATATAGATTTATGTTTTTAAATTTAGGTCTATGATCCATTCTGGGTTAATGTTTGCATGTAGTGTGAGCTTGGTTCTAAGTTCATTTTTTCCCACGTGCTTATGCAATTGCTCCAGCACCATTTGTTGAGAAGGCTATCCTTTCTCTACTTCATTACCTTTGCACCTCAGTCAAAAATCAGTTGCCTATATTTGTGTGGATTTATTTATGTACTTTTCATTCTGTTCTGTTGAGCTATTTTTAAAACTTTATATCAATTTCATACTGTATTCATTAATGCTGTATTATAATAATTCTTGAAATCAGGTTATGTCATCCCAACCTTGTGTTTTTCAGAGTTGTTTGGTTATTCCAGGTTCTTTGTATTTCCATAAAAATTTCAGGTCCAGCTTGTCAATTCTGAAAAAAAAAAAAAAATCCTTCTGGGACTTTGAGTAGGATTGCATAGGATCTATAGATCAATTTGAGAGCAACTGATATCTTTACAACACTGAGTCTTCTGATCTATGAGCAAGGCATATCTCTCCATTTGTTTAGGTCTTCTTTAATTTCTTTCAGCAATATTCTGTAGTTTTAGTTTATAGGTATTTTGCCAATTTTGTGAAGTTTATCTCTAAGTATTTCATTTTTGTATTTTCATAAGTGATATTTTTAAACATTTAAATTTCCAATTATTTGTTGCTAGTATAGACAAATATATTTGATTTTTTATATTTTGTTCTATTCTAGAATAATGCTAGTCTCAATTATTAGTTCTAATAGATTTCTTTTTAGATCCTATCATATTTCCTACACAGACAATCATGTCACTTGCAAATAAAAACAGTTTTATTTCTTACTTTTCAATCTTGATGCCTTTTATTTCTTTTTCTTTCCCAATCACACTGGCTAAAACCACTGGTACAATGTTGAATTTAAGTGCTAACAGCAGGCATTCTTGACTTGTTCCTGGTGTTAGGGGGAAAGTATTTAGGCTTTCATCATTAACTATGATGGTTGCTATAGGTTTCTTAGCTGCCTGTTTTCAGGTTGAAGAAGTTTCCTTTTAATTTGAGTTTTCTGAGAGTGTTTACCAGGAATGAATGTTTAACTTTGTTAAATGTTTTCTCAACATCTATTGAGATAATCATGTAATTTTTTTAGTTTGTTAATATGTTGAATTATATTGATTAACTTTCAAATGTTAAACCCTGCATTCCAGAGATAAATCTCACTTGGCCATATGATATATTGTCCTTTTAATAATTGTTAAATTCAATTTGTTACCATTTTGTATGTGGCTTATTTATGAGAGATATTGGTCTATAGTATTCTTTTCTTGTAATGTTTTTGTCTGATTTTGTTTTAAGGGTAATCCTGGCCTTGGAGAAAGAATTTGGAACTATTCCCCTATTTTAAATATTTTTGAAAAACTTTGTGTAGAATTGGTATTACTTGTTTTCCTTTAGTGTTTGGTAGAATTCACCCATGAAGTCATCCGGGCCTGGAGTTTTCTTTGTGGTAGGTTTTTTAACTATGTCATTTTCTCTAATAAGCATAGGGCTATTTAGACAATTTATTTCTTTTTGAGTGAGTTCTGGTAATTTGTGACGTTCAAGGAAATTATTAATTTCATCTAAATTGTCATATTTATTGGCTTAAATTGTTCATAATATTCCCCTATTATCCTTATAATATCTGTAGCATCTGAAATGATGTCACCTCTCTTATTCCTCTCATTGTCATTTGTTTATTCGTTTTCCACTAATATGTCTAGCAACATTTCTTATCAATTTTATTGATTTTCTCAAAGAACCACCTTTCGATTTCATTGATTTTATCTGTTGTTTTTGTATTTTCTTTTTCTGAGATGGAGTTTCACTCACCACCCTGGCGGGAGTGCAATGGCACAATCTTGGCTCACTGCAACCTCCACCTTCAACAATTCTCCTGCCTTAGCCTCCTGAGTAGCTGGGATTACAGGCACCCACCACCACACCCAACTAATTTTTGTGTTTTTAGTAGAAACAGTTTCACTATGTTGGCCAGGCTGGTCTTGAACTCCTCACCTCAGGTGATCCGCCCACTTCAACCTCACAAAGTGCTGGTATGACAGACGTAAGCCACCATGCCTGGCCTGTTTTTCTATTTTCTATTTCATTAATTTTGGCTTGATCTTATTTTTTGTTTTCTTCTGCTTAGTTTTGATTTAATTGTCTCTGCTTTTTCCAGGGCCTTAAAGTGGAAGCTGAGGTTATTGATTTGAAAACTTTCTTTTACTATAAGTGTTTGGTGCTATAAATTTCCCACTAAAAACTGCTTTAGCAACATCTCAAAAGTTCTGATTTGTTATGTTTTTCTTTTTAAAAATTTTTCAGCTGAATTTAAAATTTGTTTTTTATTTTTATCCATTCAAAATAATTTTAATCACTTTTTAATTTATTCTACCTATATGTTATTTAGAAGTATATCATTTAGTTTCCAAATATTTGGGGATTTATCTAAAAATATATGTTATTAATATCTAATTTAACTCCATTATGGTCAAAGAACATACTTTACATGGCTTGAATCTTTTTGAATTTATTGAGACTTGTTTTATGACCAGAATATGATCTATTTTGGTGAATGTTCCATACACACTTGAGAACAATATGCATTTGACTGTTATTGGTGTTTGATAAGTGACAATCAAGTCAAGTTGGTTAATATTATTTACATCTGCTTTATCCTTGCTGAATTTCTGCAAACAGTATTGAAATCTCCAATTCAACTTGCAGATTTGTCTACTTGACGCTATCAATTTTTGTTTCATGTATTTTGAAGCTCTGTCACTAAGTGCATCATTTTGATTACCATTATGAAATGAACCATTATCCACAGTGATATCCTTTGTTTTGAGATCTACTTAGTCTGAAACTAGTACAAGTATTCTAGCTCTCTTATGGTGCATCTTTTTCTCTTCTTTTACTTTGAACTTAGATCACTTGGTTAACGTGGTGTCTGTCAGGTTTTTTAAATGAAAAGTTGTTACTGTTCTCTTTGTAAGTAGTAAGTATCTGTGGAGGGATACTTAAAAACTATTCTGTTTCTCTTTTTTATTTATTTTTTTGTGTGTGCGAGACAGAGTCTTGTTTTGTCACACAGGCTGCAGTGCAGTGGCTCGATCTCTGCTCACTGCAACCCCTGCCTCCCTGGTTCAAATGATTCTTGTGCCTCAGCCTCCTGAGTAGCTGGGATTACAAGTGTGTGCCAAAACGTTTGGCTAATTTTTGTGTGTTTTTAGTAGAGATAGGGTTTTACTACATTGGGCAGGCTGATCTCAAACTCCTGGACTCAAGTGATCCATCCACCTGGGCCTCCCAAAGTGCTAGGATTACATGTGTGAGCCACCTGCTTGCCCCTCCCCCACTTTTTTTTTTTTTTTTTAAGACCGGGTCTCACTATGTTGCCTAGGCTGGACTCAAACTCCTAGCCTGAAGTGATCCTCCCACCTCAGCCTCCTGAGTAGCTGGGACTACAGGTGCCTGCCACCACACCCTCATTATACTTTGTCCATGAATTTTAGCATTCTTTGCTAAAATGATGCTTGCCTGCAACAGTTATTATTGTGGTATTTGCCAAATGGTGATTTTCTGTCTTCATCTTTCTGTCTACATTTGTTAATTGGAATTCTCCTTCAAGGAAGAGCTGTCTATTCTCCTCCAATTATTTACTTATTCAGTTTTTATATTAGTATGTATGCAAGGGTATTTATTTTATTCTATGATTTACAATCTATTACTATTCTTATTTTTATTGGTCACATTGTCCCAGATTGGCCACTGGGAGCATCTTCACATTGGCTCATCTATGTTTTTCAATATTCCCCTGGGGTTTTTTTTAGCATTTTCTTACTTTCTTTTTCCAGAAGATGTTGTAGGCTATTATAACTTTTTGCCCTAACTTTGGAAAAAGACATTTCTCTGAGAAGCCCTGTTTTCCTTTAATGGAGAATGGAATTTTGAAACCAAGATCTCGATTCTAGGTGCTCATTGCTTCTAGGGTGTCATTGCTTCTAGACTCAACAGAGAGAACTAAGAAATATATGTATGTTTGCACATACATATGCACACATCTACATTTATTTCTATACTTATCTATTTGCATATATGTTGGAAACCAACAGTCCACTCTGAAACCTTCACTGCCAATCCAACACTATCAAGTTCATTCTATCCTCCCCGTTTCCTTTCTCCCTCTTCTGACAGTGAGAAACCTGGCTGTCATTATCCATAATACATTTATTTATTTTTGTAGTCCTAGAATACCCATAAAGTAGTTTTAGAATTGTTCATCTGTTTCTCTGTAAAAACAAATTTATTAATTAGAATGCAATATTTGTGTTCCTTTTACTGACAGCCTTATAGTAGCCAGTCCAATTACTCTTTCCCAGTTACTTAGGTTAGTTCTTTTCTTTCCTACCACCTTCAGTATTGTTATTCATATGTATTACAGCTAGGGTGATTTGCTATCATTTGTATCTACTTGCATTTCCTCTGACACTTGTGGCTGATTTTAATTATGTATTTAGTTTAAAAGTTAAGATACAATTCACATTCCATAAAATTCACCACTTTAAAGTATACAATTCAGTGGTTATTAGTATGTTCACAAAGTTAGTCAATCACTATCATTATCTAATTCCAGAGCATTTCATCCCTTAAAAAGAAACTGATATGGTTTGGATCTGTGTCCCCACCCAAACTTCATGTTGAATTGGGGCCTGGTGGGAGGTGACTGGATCATGGGGGAGGTTTCTAGTGAATGGTTTAGCACCACCCTCTTGATGCTGTCCTTGCAATACTGACCGAGTTCTGTGAGATCTGGTTGTTTGAAAGTGTGTACCACCTCCCCAGCCCTTGCTCCTGCTCCAGCCATGTGACTATCTGCTCCCCCTTTGCCTTCCATCATGACTGTAAGTTTCCTGAGGCCTCCTCAGAAGCCACCAGATGCCAGCATCATGCTTCCTGTACAGCCTGTGGAATCATGAGCCAATTAAATTTATTTTCTTGATAAATTACCCAATCTCAGATATTTCTTTCTTTCTTTTCTTTCTTTCTTTTTTTTTTTTTTTTTTTGAGACCCAGGGTGGAGTGCAGTGGTGCCATCTCGGCACACTGCAACCTCTGTCTCCTGGGTTCAAGTGATTCTCCTGCCTCAGTCTCCTGAGTAGCTGGGATTACAGGCTTGTGCCACCACGCCTGGCTAATTTTTGTATTTTTAGTAGAGACGGGGTTTCACCATGTTGGCCAGGATGGTCTCGATCTCTTGACCTCATGATCTGCCCACCTTGGCCTCTCAAAGTGTTGGGGTTACAGGCATGAGCCACCATGCCCAGCCAAGCCTCAACTATTTTCGTTATAGCAATGTGAGAATGGACTAATACAGAAACCCAGTACCCATTTGCAGTCATTCCATATTACCTTTCTCAACCCCCCACCCCCAACACAGCTTCTGGTTACCACTAATCTGCTTTCTGTCTCTGGATTTGTCTATCTGGATATGTTATATATTCTTCATCTAGCATAATGTTTTCAAGGTTCTCCATCGTATAGAATGCATCAGTACTTCATTTCTTATTATAGTTGAATAATATCCCATTGTATGAATATACCAAATTTCATTTAGTGTATTTATTTTTTAGTGTGTGGAATCTCAACATAGTTCTAAAAGTTAGAACTATATAAAAAGGTATAATCAGAGAAGTGTAACTTCCCCTCAATCCCTTATCCTGTTCTTCTTCCTCCATTCTTTCCATCCTGGTCCCATCCGCTCTCTGCAGTTAGTTTCTGATGCATCCTTACTTTATTTCTTTTTGCAAAAATAAGATCATGTATATTTTCTTATAAACCTTTCTTTTTCACATGAAAGGTAGCATACACTCAACACTTTTCTTGAACTTTAGAAAGCAAAATTTTAAAATTTGTGAGTTGTGATAGGAAAATTATAACTTGGTGTTAACTGGTTACTGTCTTATTTCTCAGAAGCCCTCACAGCCAACCAAAGCTGTTGTCATGGTCTAGTTCCCAGTTTAATTCAAGTTGACAAGTGTTGGTTGAACACTGATTACAAATGCTCAAGCCCTTGCTTCTGAATGTATTACAAAAATAAGGAAAGCAAAGTGCCTGCTTTCAAGGAATTTACAATCTAGACCTGAACTACTAAAACTAGGAAAGACATGGTAAATTCAAAAAGGGGATTAAACAAAGAGCAATGGGCATTCAAAAAAGGGAAAAATTAGGAAAGGTATCACCTGGGGGTGGCACTTGAGAAGGGTCTTGACAAAAACAGCTCAAGTTTGACAGATGGAGATAGTAGGGGCAGTCCTCCAGAGTCCTGCAGAGGAAACAGCATAAGCTCCGAGACAGGAAAACACAGTGTCTATGCTTGGGGAACTTCATTTTGACTGGAGTTTTGGGAAGTAGTGGGAGATAAGGCTGTAAGGATAGCTTGGAGAATATTTATAAGACCCTGAAGTCTTTATACTTAGTTGGATAGGCATTTGCATGCCATTGACATTTTTTAGAGCAAAAGAATCTTTTCTCTTCACCTTCTACCTTCAGGCCCTGGTGCAGCTACATCTACCATCGAGGTCTGGAAAATTTCAAGTGGTTGGATTACATCACTAACTCCTTTGCTTAAAACCCTTTACTGGTTCCCACTGCACTTAGGATAATCAAAATTTCTTTCCAGGCTCTGCATGGTTTGCCTTCTAACTATATTATTTCCTATCTTTCTTTCCCCCCACTTTGTTCAGTACATTCTGCTTCCATTAGCCTCCTCTCACTTCCTCAAACACAACCAGGGTCTCTTTGCTCTAGACCTTCCCTCTGCCCTGAATACTCTTTCCTAGCACTTTGCATCCATGGTACAATAGGCAGTTTCTAAGATGGCCCCACTCACCCCTGCCTCCTGGTATTCACACCTTTGTAGAATCCCGACCCCTTGAGTACGGGTTGGATTTAGTGACTCGCTTGTAGTGAATAGAATGCAGTGAAGATGATGGGTTACTCAAAGAAGGCAGCTCCCATTCAGGCTGCCCTCTCTCTCTCTCACCTTGCTGGCTTGCTCTGAGGGAAGTGCCTCCTGCCTATTGTCAGCTGCTGAATGGACAGGCCCACATGACAAAGAACTGATGTTTCTGGCCGACAGCCGGTGAGAACCCAGAGCCTGCCAATAGCCATGTGGGTGCAATTGGAAGTCCATTCTCCTTCAGGACAGCCTTGGGCTGACTGGAGATCCAGCTAATACCCAGAATTTAGCCTCATGAGAAAGAAACCCTGAGCCAGACAAACCCAGGCAAGCCATGCTCTGATCACTGACCCACAGAAACTGTGAGATAACAAATGCTTGTAATTTTAAGCTGCTACATTGTGGGAAAAGTTGTTAGGCAGCAATAGGTAACAAACACACATGGCTGGCTTGCTCTCATCCTTCACCGCTCAGCTCAAGCATCACCTTCTCAACAGCCTTTCCTAACCACCCTGGCTAAAGCAACTTTCTCCCTGTCTTGCTTCTTCCCCAAGTTACTTCCTAATATGGTGCCCGGTTTTCTTTCTTTCATAGCACTTATTACCATCTTTAATTCCTTTACTGTGTGTTATCTGACATCCCACAACTGGAATGTAAACTCCTAAAGGGTAGGGCACTGGCGTGGCTAGTTTACTGCTCTATCCCCAATACCTAGAACAATACCTGGCTCAAGTACTTGGCAAGTACATGAAAGGGAGTAATGTTTCTGAATTACTTACTCCAGAAATTTCCTGGTGTTCAGAAAAGCCAAATCCTATGAGCCGAGCATAATCTATGCTTTGATAAGAACCTTGACAGCCAACAAGTCCAGGGGCTGTTTTCAGGTTTTAGCACAAGCTCTGCTTTTATTTTTGGATCAGGAAAGTTACTTGCCAGAGCCACAGAGCTAGCAAGTGGCAGAGCTGGGATTCAAACCAAGGTCCATCTGAATTCAAAGCCCATGTTGCTACAAAAAGAATATAAATAAATAAAATAAAAATACTTAAAGCAAAATAGAAGAAAGGAGACAATAATCAAGGAGATGGGGGAGGAGATGAAAACCACATACTGGTCCATGGACCAGTATGGAAAAAACCTGGGAAGAAGTGGAAAAAACCTGGGACCTTGGGCTTGTTTAGAAGCCTCCTAGGTATGCGAAGGATCACATAAGGAGCAACCTAACTGTGAGTGAGATGCGTCGTGGTAGAAGCACTCACACTACCTTGGTGCCTGTTACCAACCCCTGTAATACTGGAAATATTTGCATCTCTTTCACATGGTTGCTGCAAGTGTCACGTAATAATCCATAGAAAACTCGTAGGGGACTGGTCGGTTCACAGCAAGCACTGTATGAATTCCACCTACGGCCATTGTTTGTCACACTATATCATAATATATATTTATCACAGTATAGAACATCCTTACTCTATTCCTCCAGCTTTCAGCTGGACATTTATGTTTACAATTATTCTTCTAGAAGCAAATAAAAGAGAGAAGAAACTAAAGGTGCTCCACATAGATAATTGTTACTAATGAAGACAATGACAAAAATGTTGGGGACATTTTTTCCTCAAATTTAATACAAATAGATTGAATTCAAACAGAATTTATTTAAAGATCACATGTGCATGCTACTCTGAGATGACCCATGTGGGGGAAAATTCTCAATTGGGGTATAAGGCTGATGTTTGGAATTATTATTATTATTATTATTATTATCATTATTATTATTATCATTATTATTGAGACAGAGTTTTGCTCTTGTTGCCCAGGCTGGAATACAATGGCACGATCTCAGTTCACTGCAACCTCCACCTCCCGAGTTCAAGCAATTCTCCTGCCTTAGCCTCCCGAGTAGTTGGGATTACAGGCACCTGCCACCATGCCTGGCTAATTTTTGTATTTTAAGTAGAGACAGGGTTTCACCATATTGGTCAGGCTGGTCTTGAACTCCTGACCTCAGGTGATCCACCCGCCTCGGCCTCCCAAAGTTCTGGGATTACAGGCGTGAGCCATTGCGTCCGGCTGATGTTTGGAATTATTTTAAGGTGTAGGTTTGTTTGCCAGCTCTTGGTAAGTTGAATGTGCCCCATCCATACTAGGCCTACTCTTTGCTCAGCTACCATGGGTGGTCCATGGTGTCTTGAACTGGATAGCCATGGAGAACTACCTCAAAGACTTCCCCAGGCATGCACAAAATTCTGAATATCAGAATCACCACTGCCTTTTCATTCTTCATAGGCCATATCAAACACAACACTTCATCCCACAGAGCTTTCCTTGGAAATGTCTCCCACACGTGACCTCGCCTTTCCATTCACCTTTTACTTTGTCACACTTTAGCATGTCTTCAAACCATTTCCTCGGAATACCTTTCTGTTGCTCTCCATTTGTCCATATCAGAACCATTCTTAAATTTGCAGCTTATTTTTTCTTTCTTTTTTTTTTTCACATGACAGTTTTTATTATTTTTATGCTGGAACTTGTATAATCAAGAGTTGTGCTCTTGAAGATAGTCATCTTGGTTGAATTTACATGACTTTCTTTTTTTGAGAAGTTGTTTCAGAACATGCCTTCATTGTATTATTTCACACACCTTCAGCAGAACCTCATCTTGCTTCTTTTAGGGCAGCTTTGATTTCTCGAAATAGCCAAAATTCATCTGAAATGAAATCTACCAGGTAAAATTGGTAAACAAAATAGATACCTAGATTTTTGATGCTGATGGAGATGTGGCTTTGAAATGATAACACTGATTTTGTATTTGGATTTTGAACTGGCCTTAATGACTGCGAGATAAACATAATGGCAGACTTATTGGTTTATACGATTTATAGGTTTATAATTCCTGAGGTTGCTTTTTCTTTTCTTTCTCCCTCTCTTCTCCCTGAAGCTACTCAGGTCCTTCTCTTGCTGCTTCTCCTGCCTCTGGCATCTCAGCTAATGATATTACCCACCAGGAGACAACCTCTTCTGAAGGAATATATTCTTCTTCCTTTGAGACCAGCCGAAAGCCATAGCTATCCATTGAGTCACTAGCAGCTGCCTCAGCCCATGCTATCAGTTCTTTTTCTGAATCCCCATCCTAGCTAAGTCCATACCTCAGAACCACTTACATGTCCTTAAACATTTAGTTTACCAATTGTGTGTATATGGGCTATTCCTTGCACTGTGCTTGTCCCAGATTGCTGTGTGAAGAAAATCTGAAGGCCATGACATAGGGAGGTAGAGCTGATGCAGGGACTAGCAGTCTCCCTAAATTGAGGAAACAAAGCTCAGAATATGTGAAGACCAAGGGGGCTAGAGTTTGACAGACAGAATACCAAAGAAGAGAATTTCACAGAGAGACTACTCCAGAAATTTTCGAAGGGTTCTCCTAAAGCATTTAGCTGAGTATTGATCAGCACATGCATGTGAAGGAACTGCCCAAGGTCGGGTAAGGAAACCACTTGAAAGGATTAGAGGTAACAGTGACTGGCATTTATACAGGGCTGGGAGTAGTCCCTCTTACCACCAGCCAGACTGAAAAAGTTTATGATTTACAGAGCATTGGCTCACATACAGGGAAGGATGTTGTCTCAATAGGGGAATAATTAGCTACGAACTGAGCACTGGTCCAGTTCCACCTAACAAATCATGATAGCAAGGTCCAAAGTATTAAACTGTTGCCAAGTAACTTAGCTACATGCCAGAACAAAGCTCAAGAATATTTATAGAAATCAAAAATATCCACCTCCCAACAAGGTGAAATTTACAATGTCTGGCATCCAATCGAAGATTGCCAGACATGGAAAGAAGCAGGAAAATATGTCTCATAGGAGGATTTTAAAAAAATCAATCAGAAATGAACCGGAACTGACACAACTTTTAGAATCAGCAGTTGATAACATTACAACAGTTATTATAACTGCTTTCTATATGCTCAAAGTTAACTAGAGACATGAAGATATAAAACCACCCAAGTTGAATTTATAGAGATGAAAACTATAATGTCTGAGATTAAAAATACACTGGATGCTATTAATGGCAGATTAGACATTGCTGGAAAAAAAGATTAGTGAACTGAAAACCTAGCACTAAAAACTATACAATGGAATACAGAGGGAAAAGTGAATTTATTAAAGAGAAAAGAAAATAAAAAGAACATTAGTAAGCTGTGGGACAACTTAAAGCCTAATATACATGTAATTGGCATCTCTAGAGGAGGTGGGAAAGAAACTAGAAAGCTGAAAAAATTTGAAGATATAATGGCCAAAATTTTCTTATGTTTGATGAAAACTATAAACCCACAGATCCAAGATGCTCAGTAATCCCCCAAAACAAGAAATATGAAAAAAACTGCACTAGGACACATCATAATCAAATTGTTAAAAAAAATTAATAAAAAAATCTTAAAAGAAGCTACAGGGAAAAGACACATTACAGAGGAATATTTATTAGAATAACAGCAGATTTCTTATTGAAAATAAGATGAAATGACAATTAAAAAAAAATCTTTAAAGAACTATAAGGAGAGAACTGTCAACCTAGAATTCTTTACCCAGCAAAAGTATCTTTCAAACATGAAGGACTTAAAGATAGAAAATAGATTAGTGTGATAAGATCTGTGGGGAGGGGAGAATGGGCAGTGGCTATCAATGAGTATAGTGTTTTGGAGAGATAAATGTCCTGGAATTAGATAGTGATGATAGTTGTGCAACCTTGTGAACATACTAAAAGCCACTGAATTATACACTTTAAAAATGGTAAATTTTATGATATGAGTTATATTTCAATTTTTGAAAACTAAAAATGAAAAAAAATAAAGACTTTTCCAGACATACAAAAGATGAAAGAATTTATCATGAACCAACCTGCATTGCAAGAAATGTTAAAGAAAATACTTCAAGCAGAGGAAAATGATACCAGATAGAAATATAGATCTATGCAAAGGAAGGGAGTACATTAGAGACATTATACAGTAAATATATAACTTTTTATTATAATTTAAATCTCTTTAAAAGACAACTTTTTAAATGAAAATAATAAAATAATAAAAATGCATGGTGGGGTTTATACCACATGTATTAGTAAAATGTATGACGACAATAGCATAGAGCAAGAAGTGACATCACTACATATTTTACAGATATTAAAAAATAATAAGGGAAGATTATAAACTTCTTTATGCCAATAAAGTCAACAACTTAGAAGAAATAGTCAAATTCCTTGAGTGACACAAACTATCAAAGTTTACTCAAGAAGAAATTAATGATGCGAATAGGTCTATTTAAAAAATTGAGTTTGGGCCCAATGTAGCTCATACCTGTAATCCCAGCACTTTAGGAGGCTGAGATGGGATGATTGCTTGAGCCCAGGAGTTCAAGACCAGCCTAGGCAACATAGTAAGACCCCCATCTCTACAAAAAAATTACAGAAAAAAATATTAGCTGGGTGTGGTGGCATGCACCTGTGGTCCCAGCTACTTGGGAGGCTAAGGTGGAAGGATCAGTTGTGCCTAGGAGGTCAAGGCTGCAGTGAGTTGAGATTGCACTACTGCACTCCAGCCTGGCAACAGAGTGAGACCGTGTCTCAAATATAACAATAACTAATTATTAAAAATGGAATTCGTAGTTAAAAGCCTTCCCAAAATGAAGACTCCAGGCCCTGTAACTTCACTGAATTCTACCAAATATGTAAGAAGTAAATAATATTGGGATTATACAAACTCATCCCTGATATCAAAACCAGAAAAAGACTTTACAGGAGAAGAAAACTACAGAACAATATCCTTTATGAACATACACACAAAATTTCTAAACAAAATCTTAGCAAATCAAATCCAACAATAAATAAAAAGAGTAATATTGAGAGGCTGAGGCTCTCTTCAGGCCAGGAGTCTGAGACCAGCTTGGGAAACATAGCAAGACCTGGTTTCTACAAAGAATAAAAAAATTAGCTGGGCATGGTTGTATGTGCCTGTAGTCCCAGCTACTTAGGAGTTTGAGGCAGGAGGATTGCTTGAGCCCAGGAGTTCAAGGTGGCAGTGAGCTATGATTGTGCTATGATCAGGCCACTGCACTCCAGTCTGGAGTGAGACTCTTAAAAAAAAAAAAAAAAAAAGAAAAGCCATATGATCATCTCAATAGACACAGGAGAAGCATTTGTGATAAAAACTCTCAGCAAAGGAGAAATTGATGGGAATTTCCACAACCTGATAAAGGGCATCCAGAAAACCTACAGCTACCATCACACTTAATGGTGAAAGACTGCTTTCCACTCTGTTCCTCACTATGCTAGAGGTTCTAGCCAGTGCATCCAGATTGGTCAGGAAGAAGTAAAATTGTGTTTATTTGAGATGACATCGTAGTCTCCGTAGGGAATCCAATTCTATTGTGGGTTTAGAAAAAGTAAGCTTAGTTAGGTCATAAGATGCAAGATCAATTTTTTAAAAATCTTATATATCCTGCAGTAAACAATGGGAAATTGATATAAAAGTTACCATTTACAATAATATTTTAAAAAATCAAATAGAGATATATCTGACAAAAGATACGAAAGACCAGTACACTGAATACTATAAAACATTACCAAGAGAAATTTTTAAAATTTAAAAATATAGAGATATACTGTGTTGATGGGTCAGAAGACTCAATATTGTTAAGATGTTATTTCTCCTAAAATTGGTCTATAGGTTTAATGGAATCTTAATAAAAATCAAAGCAAGTTTTTTAATGATAAAAATTGACAAGCTGATTCTTTTTTTTTTTTTTTTTTGAGACGGAATTTCGCTCTTGTGGCCCAGGCTAGAGTGCAATGGCGCGATCTCGGCTCACTGTGACCTCCGCCTCCCAAGTTCAAGTGATTCTCCTGCCTCGGCCTCCTGAGTAGCTGGGATTACAGGCACACACCACCACGCCTGGATAATTTTTTGTATTTTCAGTAGAGATGGGGTTTCACCATGGCCAGGCTGGTCTTGAACTCCTGATCTCAGGTGATCCGCCTGCCTCAGCCTCCCAGAGTGCTGGGATTACAGGTGTGAGCCACCACACCCGGCCAACAAGCTGATTCTAAAATTCATATGGAAATACAAAGGATGTGAAATAGTTAAAACATTTGAAAAAGTAGGACAAAGTTAGAGAACTAACACTACCTGATTTCAAAAATTATTATAAAACTATAGTAATCAGGACAGTGTAGTATTGGCACAAAATCAGAAAAATAGATTAGTAAAACAGAATAGAGATACTAGCAATAAACCCAGGCATATATGGACAACTGATTTTTTACAAAGGTACAGGCAATTTAGTGGAGAAAGGAAAGTCTTGTCATCAAATGGTGCTAGAACAATTGGAGATATTCACATGCAAAAACAAAACAAAACCAAACCACTTCAATCCATACCTGTACCATATATAAAAATTTACTCAAAATAGACTTAGATCTAAAACTATAAAATTTCCAGAAAAAAACAAAGTAGATAATCTTTGTGATATTGGCTTATATAAACATTTCTTAGGTATATTATCAAAAGTAGAATTCATTTTTTTAAAAACCCAAATTAATAAATTGGACTTAAAATTAAACACTTCTACTCTTTAGAAGATACTGTTGAGAGAATGAAAAGAGAAGCTACAGATTGAGGGAAAATATTTTAAAATCATATATCTGGGCCAGGCACACTGGCTCATGCCTGTAATCCCAGCACTTTGGGAGGCTGAGGTGGGCAGATCACTTGAGGCCAGGAGTTTGAGACCAGCCTGGCCAACATGGCAAAACCCCATTTCTACTAAAAATACAAAAATTAACCAGATGTGGTGGTGCATGCCAGTAGTCCCAGCTACTTGGAAGGTGAGGCATGAGAATCACTTGAACCTGGGAGGTGGAGGTTGCAGTGAGCTGAAATCTATACTACACTCCAGCCTGGGTGACAGAGTAAGACTCCATCTCAAAAATAAATAAATAAATAAAATATATATCTGATATAAAAAGCTGTGGATCCAGAATGTATAAAAGCTTTCAAAACTCAGTAATAAGCAAACCAACAACCCATGTAAAAGTTAGAAAACTATTTTAATATACCCTTAGTTAAAGAAGACACATGGTTGGCAAATATACATATAATAAGGTTTTCAACATCATTAGCCATTAGGAAAATACAAATTAAAACCATAATGAGATACCATTACATACTCACTAGAATGGCTAAGATAAAAAAAACTCACGTTCCTAGTGTTAGAACTCTCACACACTGCTGGTGGAATTATAAAATGAATATCCACTTTGGAAAAACCATTTGGCAGATTTTATTTATTTTTTATTTTTAAAGTTAAACCTATCCCTACTGTGTGACCCAGCCATTCCCCTCCTGGGTATTTTCCCAAGAGAAAATAAAGCATATATCCAAACAAAGACTTGTATATGAATGTGCATAGCAGCTTTGTGATAGCTATTGTCAGTTTTGAACCCCAGCTGAGACCCAAGGGGAATGGGTGGATGAGGGGCAGGGAGCTGGACTAATACTCGAGAGACAGCAGGTAGATGGGACATGGCTTTATTCAGCCCCACTCTCACAGTATCGGTGCTGCATTTATATGCCTCATAGACAATAGTGGCTCAGAGCCAGGTGATGAGCTTTCCCATCTTATGGCTACATAGCTGTGATTATATAATGCACGAAATTGTGTGCCTGTGCTCCAATCCTGCTGAGTCATGCAGGATGTTTGCCTCCGCCTATGCCTGCTTGGCTGCAGCACAGCCATGTTCCTTACAGCCATGTATTCACTTATCTAAAATTCACAACCATCCTGTAAGTAAGTACCCTCCATATCCTTATTTTCCAGAATATTGTTAGCAAGTGGGGAAGTGTTGAGTTAGCCACTTAACACTTGTTCACCAACTGGGCTAATAACAGCACCTCCTTCAAAATGGGTTGGGAATTTCAAATTGAATAATACATATAGAGTAAACAGTCCAGTGCTTAGCACACTGTATATTCTCAATAATATAATTGATGATGATACTGAAAATGATTATTTTATAGCAGGGCAATGATATCCAAATCCATGTAGTCAGAGGCTAGAATTCAGAGGACCTAAGATATATGGGATTCTTTGCCATATTTTACCATATATCTTAGAGAAGTTAAAATAAGGAGCTTGTTTTGTAAGGAAACAGTAACAAATTTTAATAAAATATTATTGAATTCTGGAGGCAGGCAGAAAGGCATGCAGATTTCATTCCTTTAGGAAACAGGCAAATCTACTGAATTAGGACCAAACTGTCTGCATCAGGGCCTCCAGATGAGAAGCCTGTAGTTCCTCACACCTTTACAGTTGTATGAGCAGAGGTGGTCAGAGTATAACATTAGAAGATCTTTTTTCTGAAGACATATTTCCTTGTGTCAGAAGGGCAGGCCCACAGTGCAATACTCTTTAGTGGCCTGGGAGAAGCAGGTGACTACTTATCTGGATAGGCAGGACCATTAACTCTTCACTTAAGGTATTTCCCTTCCAGCCATCAAGACATTTTTTTATTGTTGTCATTTGACTACACAAGTAATTTGTGATCTTCCAAGAAAAACAGAAAAATGTGATCAAACAAGATGAGAGTATAGAAGCCTTACAACCCCACCTATCTATTAATGCCTTAATGGATATCTTTCCAGAACTTTTTCTAGGCAGTTTTAAAAAGAAACAAAAATGGGATAATGGCACACATACATATTGTTTGTAAATTGATTTTTTTCACTTGACAATAGATTCTGAATTTTTTTTCATTTCAGTTGATGCATTTCTGCAACATTGTTAATCTTTGTATAGGTATATCATCATCTATTTAACTAAATCCCCTAATTGTGGATATTCCCAATTATTTGATATTCTAACAGGGCTTTTCTGACCATCTTTAATCCTACCACATGATTCAACAAATTACCATGACTGATAATTTTCTTAGTGGAAACTGTCTAAAGGAGAAATTGCCTAGTGAAAGGGTAGGAATATTTTAAAGATTTTTTGATGCATTTCCAATTTCCCATCAATGAAGTTGTGCAACTCTCACTGTCAGTGCACATAATGTTACTTTAAGATAAACTCCATAAGGGAGAGATTGTAATAAATTCATGTATTACTAGTGTATACCTTTTTATCTGTGAGCAGTCAAATACTATGCAAATGGGGTTACTTTGTATATCTAAATTGGGATTAGGGTAGGCAGCTCAGGGTAATCAGGTCAAGGCAGATGGATTTATTTCGAGCTGAGGAGCATGAAACATTAACCAAAAGATAAAAATAGAAGAAATAGAAGTGAAAAGCCTACTCAAGGAAAGATGAAGCAATCAGTAGTGTATTTTTTTGCTGTTGATCTTGTAAAATTGCTCCTATCTATCTATCTATCTATCTATCCATCTATCTATCTATCTACCTATCGATCGAGATGGTGTCCTGCTATGTTGTCCAGGCTAGAATCAAACTCCTGGGCTCAAGGGAAACTACTGTCTCCACCTCTCAAGTAGCTGGGACTACAGGTGCTCACTACTGTGCCCAGCGATATATGTATCAGAGTATGTTACACAGGCAGGAATGCAGTGGCATGATCTCAGCTCACTGCAACCTCTGCCTCCCAAGTTCAAGTGATCCATTTGCCTCAGCCCCCCAAGTAGCTGGGATTACAGGCATACACCACCAAGCCTGGCTAATTTTTGCATTTTTGATAGAGATGGGGTTTTGCCATGTTGGCCAGGCTGGTCTTGAACTCCTGACCTCAGGTGATCCAACTGCTTTGGCCTCCCAAAGTGCTGGGATTACAGGCATATATAGTTTTAAAAGAACAAAGGGGGATTCCATTCCAAGATGGCCCAATAGGAACAGCTCCAGTCTGCAGCTCCCAGCGTGATTGACGCAGAAGACGGTAATTTCTACATTTCCAACTGAAGTACCTTGTTCATCTCACTGGGACTGGCTGGACAGTGGGTACAGCCCACAGAGGGTGAGCTGAAGCAGGGCTGGGCATCGCCTCACCTGGGAAGTGCAAGGGGTTGGGGGATTTCCCTTTCCAAGCCAAGGGAAGCCATGACAGACTGTACATGGAAAATCAGGACACTCCCGCCCAAATACTGCGCTTTTCCAATGGTCTTAGCAAATGGCACACCAGGAGATTATATCCCACACCTGGCTCAGTGGGTCCCACGCCCACGGAGCCTTGCTCACTACTAGAGCAGCAGTCTGAGATCAACCTGGGAGGCAGCAGCCTGGCAGGGGGAGGAGCGTCCACCATTGCTGAGGCTTGGTAGGTAAACAAAGCGGCCAGGGAATCTCGAACGGGGCGGAGCCCACCACAGCTCTGCAAGGCCTGCTGCCTCTGTAGACCCCACCTCTGGGGGCAGGGCATAGCTGAACAAAAGGCAGCAGAAACTTTTGCAGACTTAAATATCCCTGTCTGACAGCTTTGAAGAGAGCAGTGGTTCTCTCAGCACGGTGTTTGAGCTCTAAGAATAGACAGACTGCCTCCTGAAGTGGGTCCCTGACCCCCGTGTAGCCTAACTGGGAGATACCTCCCAGTAGGGGGCGACTGACACCTCACACAGACAGGTGCCCCTCTGGGACGAAGCTTCCAGAAGAAGGATCAGGCAGCAATATTTGCTGTTCTGCAATATTTGCTGTTCTGCAGCCTCTGCTGGTCATACCCAGGCAAACAGGGTCTGGAGTAGACCTCCAGCAAACTCCAACAGACCTGCAGCTAAGGGACCTGACTATTAAAAGGAAAACTAACAAACAGAAAGGAATAGCATCAACATCAACATAAAGGACATCCACACCAAAACCCCATCTGTAGGTCACCAGCATCAAAACCAAAGGTAGATAAAACCACAAAGATGGGGAGAAACCAGAGCAGAAAAGCTGAAAATTCTAAAAACCAGAGCACCTCTTCTCCTCCAAAGGATCACAGCTCCTTGCCAGCAAAGGAAGAAAGCTGGACGGAGAATGACTTTGATGAGCTGACAAAAGTAGGCTTCAGAAAGTCGGTAATAACAAACTTCTCCGAGCTAAAGGAGGATGTTCAAACCCATTGCAAAGAAGCTAAAAACCTTGAAAAAAGATTAGACAAATGGCTGACTAGAGTAAACAGTGTAGAGAAGACCTTAAATGACCTGATGGAGCTGAAAACCATGGCATGAGAACTACATGACGCATGTACAAGCTTCAATAGCTGATTTGATCAAGTGGAAGAAAGAGTATCAGTGATTGAAGATCACATTAATGAAATAAAGTGAGAAGAGAAGTTTAGAGAAAAAAAAACAGTAAAAAGAAACAAACAAAGCCTCCAAGAAATATGGGACTATGTGAAAAGACCAAATCTACATTTGATTGGTGTACCTGAAAGTGACGGGGAGAATGGAACCAAATGGGAAAACACTTTTCAGGATATTATCCAGGAGAACTTCCCCAACCTAGCAAGGCAGGCCAACATTCAAATTCAGGAAATACAGAGAACACCACAAATATACTCCTCAAGAAGAGCAATCCCAAGACATAATTGTCAGACTCACCAAGGTGGAAATGAAGGAAAAAATGTTAAGGGCAGCCAGAGAGAAAGGTCGGGTTACCCGCAAAGGAAAGCCCATCAGACTAACAGCGGATCTCTTGGCAGAAACTCTACAAGCCAGAAGAGAGTGGGGCCCAATATTCCATTCTTAAAGAAAAGAATTTTCAACCCAGAGTTTCATATCCAGCCAAACTAAGCTTCATAAGTGAAGGAGAAATAAAAACCTTTACAGACAAGCAAATGCTGAGAGATTTTGTCACTGCCAGGCCTACCTTACAAGAGCTCCTGAAGGAAGCACTAAACATGGAAAGGAACAACTGGTACCAGCCACTGCAAAAACATGCTAAATTGTAAAGACCATTGATGCTAGGAAGAAACTGCATCAACTAACGGGCAAAATAACCAGCTAACGTCGTAATGACAGCATCAAATTCACACATAACAATATTAACCTTAAATGTAAATGGGCTACATGCCCCAATTAAAAGACACAGACTGGCAAATTGGATAAAGAGTCAAGACCCATCAGTGTGCTGTATTCATGAGACCCATCTCACGTGCAGAGACACACATAGGCTCAAAATAAAGAGATGGAGGAAGATCTACCAAGCAAATGGAAAGCAAAAAAAAAAGCAGGGGTTGCAATCCTAGTCTCTTATAGAACACACTTTAAACCAACAAAGATCAAAAGAGACAAAGAAGGCCATTACATAATGGTAAAGGGATCAATTCAACAAGAAGAGCTAACTATCCTAAATATATATGCACCCAATACAGGAGCACCCAGATTCATAAAGCAAATCCTTAGAGACCTACAAAGAGACTTAGACTCCCACACAATAATAATGGGAGATTTTAACACCCCACTGTCAATATTAGACAGATCAACGAGACAGAAGGTTAACAAGGATGTCCAGGACTTGAACTCAGCTCTGCACCAAATGGACCTAATAGACATCTACAGAACTCTCCACCCCAAATCAACAGAATATACATTCTTCTCAGCACCACATTGCACTTATTCCAAAATTGACCACATAGTTGGAAGTAAAGCACTCCTCAGCAAATGTAAAAGAACAGAAATCACAACAAACTGTCTCTCAGACCACAGTGCAATCAAACTAGAACTCAGGATTAAGAAACTCACTCAAACCCGCAAAACTACATGGAAACTGCACAACCTGCTCCTGAATGACTACTGGGTAAATAACGAAATGAAGGCAGAAATAAAGATGTTCTTTGAAACCAATGAGAACAAAGATACAACATACCAGAGTCTCTGGGACACATTTAAAGCAGTGTGTAGAGGGAAATTTATAGCACTAAATGCCCACAAGAGAAAGCAGGAAAGATCTAAAATCGACACCCTAACATCACAATTAAAAGAACTAGAGAAGCAAGAGCAAACAAATTCAAAAGCTAGCAGAAGGCAAGAAATAACTAATATCAGAGCAGAACTGAAGGAAATAGAGACACAAAAAACCCTTCAAAAAATCAGTGAATCCAGGAGCTGGTTTTTTGAAAAGAGCGACAAAATTGATAGACCACTAGCAAAACTCATAAAGAAGAAAAGAGAGAAGACTCAAATAGATGCAATAAAAAATGATAAAGGGGATATCACCACTGATCCCACAGAAATACAAACTACCATCAGAGAGTACTATAAACACCTCTATGCAAATAAACTAGAAAATCTAGAAGAAATGGATAAATTCCTGGACACATACCCCCTTCCAAGACTAAACCAGGAAGAAGTTGAATCTCTGAATAGACCAATAACAGGCTCTGCAATTGAGGCAATAATTAATAGCCTACCAACCAAAAAAAGTCCAGGACCAGATGGATTCACAGCTGAATTCTACCAGAGGTACAAAGAGGAGCTGGCATCATTCCTTCTGAAACTATTCCAATCAATAGAAAAAGAGTGAATCCTCCCTAACTCATTTTATGAGGCCAGCAACATCCTGATACCAAAGCCTGGCAGAGACACAAGAAAAAAAGAGAATTTTAGATCAATATCTCTAATATGATGAACATCGATGCAAAAATCCTCAATAAAATACTGGCAAATTGAATCCAGCAGCTCATCAAAAAGCTTATCCACCACGATCAAGTTGGCTTCATCCCTGGGATGCAAGGCTGGTTCAACATATGCAAATCAATAAATGTAATCCATCACATAAACAGAACCAACGACAAAAACCACATGATTATCTCAGTAGATGTAGAAAAGGCCTTCGGCAAAATTCAACAGCCTTCATGCTAAAAATTCTCTATAAACTAGGTATTGATGGAATGTATCTCAAAATAATAAGAGCTATTTATGACAAACCCACAGCCAATATCATGCTGAATGGGAAAAACTGGAAGCATTCTCTTTGAAAACTGGCACAAGACAGGGATGCCCTCTTTCACCACTCCTATTCAACACAGTGTTGGAAGTTCTGGCCAGGGCAATCAGGCAAGAGAAAGGAATAAAGCGTGTTCAATTAGGAAAAGAGGGAGTCAAATTGTCTGTCTCTGCAGATGACATGACTGTATATTTAGAAAACCCCATCATCTCAGCCCAAAATTTCCTCAAGCTGATAAGCAACTTCAGCAAAATCTCAGGATACAAAATCAATGTGCAAAAATCACAAGCATTCCTATACACCAATAACAGACAAACAGACAGAGAGCTAAATCGTGAGTGAACTCCCATTCACAATTGCTGCAAAGAGAATAAAATACCTAGGAATCCAACTTACAAGGGATGTGAAGGACCTCTTCAAGGACAGCTACAAACCACTGCTTAACGAAATAAAAGAGGACACAAACAAATGGAAGAACATTCCATGCTCATGGATAGGAAGAATCAATATCGTGAAAATGGCTATATTGCCCAAGGTAATTTATAGATTCAATGCCATCCCCATTAAGCTACCAATGACTTTCTTCACAGAATTGGAAAAAACTACTTTAAAGTTCATATGGAACCAAAAAAGAGCCCGCATTGCCAAGACAATCCTAAGCAAAAAGAACAAAGCTGGAGGCATCACGCTACCTGACTTCAAACTATACTACAAGGCTACAGTAACCAAAACAGCATGGTACTGGTACCAAAACAGAGATATAGACCAATGGAACAGAACAGAGGTCTCAGAAATAACACCACACATCTACAACCATCTGATCTTTGACAAACCTGACAAAAACAAGAAATGGGGAAAGGATTCCCTATTTAATAAATGGTGCTGGGAAAACTGGCTAGCTATATGTAGAAAGCTGAAACTGGATCCCTTCCTTACACATTACGCAAAAATTAATTCAAGATGGATTAAAGACTTAAACGTTCAACCTAAAACCATACAAACCTTAGAAGAAAACCTAGGCAATACCATTCAGGACATAGGCATGGGCAAGGACTTCATGTCTAAAACACCAAAAGCAATGGCAACAAAAGCCAAAATAGACAAATGGGATCTAATTAAACTAAAGAGCTTCTGCACAGCAAAAGAAACTACCATCAGAGTGAACAGGCAACCTACAGAATGGGAGAAAAATTTTGCAATCTACCCATCTGACAAAGGGCTAATATCCAGAATCTACAAAGAACTTAATCAAATTTACAAGAAAAAAACAACCCCATCAAAAAGTGGGCAAAGGATATGAACAGACACTTCTCAAAAGAAGACATTTATGCAGCCAACAGACACATGAAAAAATGCTCATCATCACTGGCCATCAGAGAAATGCAAATCAAAACCACAATGAGATACCATCTTACACCAGTTAGAATGGTGATCATTAAAAAGTCAGGAAACAACAGGTGCTGGAGAGGATGTGGAGAAACAGGAATGCTTTTACACTGTTGGTGGGAGTGTAAACTAGTTCAACCATTGTGGAAGACAGTGTGGTGATTCCTCAAGGATCTTGAACTAGAAATACCAGTTGACCCAGCCATCCCATTACTGGGTATGTACCCAAAAGATTATAAATCATGCTACTATAAAGACACATGCACACGTATGTTTATTGCGGCACTATTCACAATAGCAAAAACTTGGAACTAACCCAAATGTCCATCAATGATAGACTGGATTAAGAAAATGTGGCACATATACACCATGGAATACTATGCAGCCATAAAAAAGGATGAGTTCACGTCCTTTGTAGTGACATGGATGAAGCTGGAAACCATCATTCTGAGCAAACTATCACAAGCACAGAAAACCAATCACCACATGTTCTCACTCATAGGTGGCAACTGAACAATGAGAACACTTGGAAACAGGGTGGGGAACATCACACACCAGGGCCTGTCATGGGGTGGGGGGCAGGGGGAGCTATAGCATTAGGAGAAATACCTAATGTAAATGACAAGTTAATGGGTGCAGCAAACCAACATGGCACATATATCCCTATGTATCAAACCTGCACGTTGTGCACATGTACCCTAGAAGTATAATAAGAATAAAATTTTAAAAAGTCAACAACAAAATAGATTCAGATTCTGCAATATCCATTGCTATCTGAACTTTCTCTTCAAACTATATGAACTCAAGAACTAAATAGATTTGAATAAGAAGTGAAGAAAAAAAAAAAAAGAACAAAGGGTCTTCAGGGAGGTCATTCCAAGCCTGGAGGATGAAGGCATTAGGAGGGGGCTTGCAGGATCAAAAGCCAGTGGAAAAGAGGACCTTAGGAGGTCTGAATGGAAAATCTAATGATGAATTGTTAGTAACTTATGTTTATATAGTATTCACAGTTTACACAGTCCTTTTAATGGTGCAAAGGGAGGCAACAGGAGCTGGTGGTGAATGGTGCTGGGGCTTTCAGCACTAGCGCTGTACGAACCCTTCCTGACTTCTTGTGATTTGAGGGGTATAAACCACTCGCTTTGTTTAACCACCATAGCCAACTGTCTCTTACATGCAGGCAAATGCAATTCTAACTTACACAAATCATTAAATAATTTATAAAATTCCTAAGGGCGAGAGTGTTGTAGGATTTTATAGAACTGTGACAGAGTAAACAAAAGCATAGGGTCAGAAAAAGTCACAAAGCAAAGGAAATGCTGGCATATATGCTGGTGATAGGGCCGTGGGGAGTGGTCATCGTCACAGGGAGAATGTGCATAGTGAGGAAGAGAAAAGGGCCAAGGCAAAAACCGAAGGAAAGCTGAATCTTGGAGGTGGGTAGGGCCAGGGAAGAGTGGGCAGAGAGGGCGGAAAAGAAGGAATGGCGAGACACCCAGGAAGAAACCAGCAGTAGGGTCACTGGCTGGAGAAGGAAGGCCACATATGCTGTGTTAACATATTTGAAGTTTCCTTATGGAAAAGGGATTAAACTTGTTTTTTGTTTGTTTGTTTGTTTGTTTTTTGTTTTTTGAGACGGAGTTTCGCTCTCGTTGCCCAGACTGGAGTGCAATGGCGCAATCTCGGCTCACCACAACCTCTGCCTCCCAGGTTCAAGCAATTCTCCTGCCTCAGCCTCTCGAGTAGCTGGGATTACATAAACTTGTTTTATATAAAAAGTAAGTAACAAGTATTTATCTAATACGAAAGGTAAAACAAAGCACAGTGGGTGAAGATGCAGGTAGGGGAATCTATTTCAATTCAATGTAGAAGTAGTAGTTAGTGTTCTGTTCTTGTCTGTCAGGATGCCTTCACCTCTCCAGCCTCTTCTGTTAACAACCTGGTACTTGGTTATAGGAATGGGCAAGGGGCTGGGTGCGGGTGGCTCACGCCTGTAATCCCAGCACTTTGGGAGGCAGAGGCAGGTGGATCACTTAAGGTCAGGAGTTTGGGACCAGCCTGGCCAACATGGTGAAACCTGGTCTCTACTCAAAATACAAAAATTATCTGGGCATGGTGGCGCATGCCTGTAATCCCAGCTATTGGGAACTTGAGGCATGAGAATCACTTGAGTCTGGGAGGTAGAGGCTGCAGTGAGCCAAGATTACGCAACTGCACTCTAGCCTGGGCGAGAGAGTAAGATTCTGTCTCAAAAAAAAAAAAAAAAAAAAAAAGGGCAAGGTTCCAGGTTGAATGAATAATATTATTCCATCCATCTGGCCACAGTGGCTGGTCCAGGGATGGACATATGGCCCTAGCCAGGACAATCAGGATCCTTAGCCAAATATTTTCTAACTGGACTAGTCTTTTCTTCTCTTTTGGTTGCTGAATTTTTTGGCTGTGGGCCCAGAACAGTTTGAGGGCATGCTCCCTGCTGCACACAGAAAGTTCATCTGCAGAAGGCCTTCAACACAAGTGTTCATAGCATGAATTGGTTATGAGGTGATTGATCGATTAGAGAACATGATCTGTGTGATATTCCAACTGCTATTATTATAACCTCATCTAAAACTAGCAAGCAGAGCAGGAAAAACATAGTTGGAAGCAACACCAGCTGCAATGTCTGAGTGACTTCATGCTTTGTTTATCAAAGCACTGGGTGATAAAGTTGATAAGAATGTGTACAAGTTGTTCTAATGATAAGGGTGGTGGAGATGGTAAAAGAAGGGTCATCACTCTTGAGAAAGAGCCATATATAATGTAGAAATGGAAGACAATTAAAAGCCTAGAAACCCTTAGATTCAGACTAGGTTAATATTAAATGATGAGAAGTGTTGGAATAATAAAATATAGATCACTATATAATAAACTTCTCTATGAGAAAAGGAGGAATCCTAAGGAAGACTAAAGAGGTCAGGGAAGGGCCTTATTTAAATTGAAATCTATTAGATTACTCATATGAAATGACTGTTTTTTTAGGTCAAATCTGTCAAATGACAGCAATTTCATAGGATTCTCTCTAATACCTAGGCTCTGTCTTTTGTTATGTCAAATGAGAAGCAAGATAGTTTCTGAGATATTAAATGGCTAATTACAAAGTTCCTGTTTAATATCCCAGGAAGGTTTTGTTTGGTTTTTTGTTTTTTTTTTGTTTTTTTGAGACAGGGTGTTGGCCTGTTACCCACGCTGAAGTGCGGTGATGCAATCATAGCTCACTGTAACCTCAAACTCCTGTGCTTAAGTGATCCTCCTGCCTCCTGTTCCCCAGAATGCTGGGATTACAGGTGTGAGCTGCCATAAGCAGCCCTTGGAAGGTAATATTTAATTGCAACTACATAGTAGGATTTGGGAATGCTTCAAGAAGAGGTATTTGCAATGGGTATTGAAGGCTGTTTGAATTAATGATGGAGATGGAATAGAAAAATATTCCAGATCAAAGACAGTAGCATAAGAGAATGAATGAAGAATAGAAGAGAATGGGTGTAGTATTCTACCGTATATATAAGAAAGGAAAACAAAGTGCATATTATTTACTTGTATAAATTTTTAAAATTTCTGAATACTCACAAAAAAAAACTCGTATCAGTGGTTGACTGTTTGGAATGGTGTGGATTCTAGGTGGATAAGGACAGAGGTGGATGGAAGATTAACTACTGGAACTAGAGTTTAAGGTCGAAGAGGATTTAGTGGACAGCACGACTAAGGTCTTGTTATATCAGCAGAAGCTTGAATGCTTTCCTATGAGGTTTATAGTTTAGTTTCTTAGTAATGGAGAGACACTACAGAACTCTGAACACAAGACGGACATAATAAAATCTTCATGGAAGGCTTCAGAGTTTGTTCTGCAACACTAATGTGCAAGAAATGTTACATTCCTTTGTGTTCCAAAATCAAATCAAATTTGCTTCAGTCCCCATTTGCCAGAGTTGGCAAAAAAATCCCAGTCTCATTGGACATGGCAGTGGTGAGGATGCATTCTTCCCAACCCCTCAACTCTGTTAGAATCATATGAATTCTGAGAGCTTACGGGTGTCCTAAAGAAGAATCTTTCAGCCTGTGGTCTGAACTTTGCTGTCTCTTGCTACCCTAGGATCAGGACCAGCTACATAATTTGCAGGGCTCAGTATGCAATGAAAACACAGAGCTGCTTGTTCAAAAATTACTAAGAATTTCAAAATGGTAACAAGTGAGCATTACACCAAACATAAGGCCCTTTGGAGTACAGGGCCCTGTGTGACAGCGCAGATCATAGGCCCATGAAGCTGGCCCTGCCTTGAAGGCAGGTAACCTAGGGTGGGACACACTTCTTTGCCAAACTGAGGTCTAGGAGTCTCAGCTGTGTTTCCTCCAAACCTGGTGCTCATTGCGTAGGCCCTGAACTCTTACCTCGTTAACACCAGCTGTGTTTCCGCCACCTCCAGAGCACTGCTGCCCTGCTTCTTCAGGCCCTCCTCAATTTGTTTAATCATCTAAGGCTGGGTTCCCTGGAAGGAGAACCTGAAACAAGAATTTGGATTTAATAGTTTATTTGGGAAGTTGACCCAGAAGAAAGAGTGAGAGATAGGGGCAGCCGATGAGGGAAAGAGTGCAAGGCAATGTATAGATGTATAAATGAGCTGGACGCTGCTGACCACTGCTACTAGCGATTACTGCTGGAGTCAGAGGTGAGGCCAAGAGGATTTAAAGCGTTGAAAGTGAGGCACAAAAGGTATCCTTTACTATGCTTCCCAGACTTCAGTGTGCACCAATCACATACGGATCTTGTTAAAATGCAGATTCTGATTCAGTAGGTCTGGGTGGCACCTGAGATTCTGCATTTCTTTTTTTTTTTTACATTTTTTATTTTTTAATTTTTAATTTTTGTGGGTACATAGTAGGTACCCATATTAATAGGGTACATAATATATTTTGGTACAGGGCATGCAATGTGTAATAATCATATCATGGAAAATGGGGTATCCATCCCCTCGAGCATTTATCCTTTGCATTACAAGCAATCCAATTATACTCTTTTAGTTATTTTTAAATGTACAATTAAATTATTATTGGCTATAGTCCTTTTTTATGCTATCAAATACTAAAATACTAGGTCTTATTCATTCTTCCTATTTTTTTGTTCCCATTTACCATCCCCACCTTCCCCCGACCCCCTGTATCCCCCCACTACCCTTCGTAGCCTCTGGCAACCATCATTCTATTCTTTATCTCCATGAGTTCGATTGATTTGATTTTTAGATCCCACAAATAAGTGAGAACATGTGACGTTTGTCTTTCTGTGCTTGGTTTATTTCACTTAATATAATGACCTCCAGTTCCATCTACGTTGTTGCAAATGACAGAATCTCATTCTTTTTTATGGCGGAATAGTACTCCATTGTTTATAAGTATCACATTTTCTTTATCCATTCAGCTATTGATGGACACCTAGGTTGCTTCCAAATCTTGGCTGCTGTGAGCAGTGCTGCAACAAGAGAATGCAGATATCTCTTTGATATATTGATTTCGTTTTTGGGGGGTATATACCTAAAGTAGGATTGCCAGATCATATGATAGCTGTATTTTTAGTTTTTTGAGGAACCTCCAAACCATTCTCCATAGTGGTTGTACTAATTTACATTCCCACCCACAGTGTATAAGACTTCCTCTTTCTCCACATCCTTGGCAGCATTTGTTACTGTCTGTCTTTTAGATATTTGCCATCTAAATGGGTGAGATAGTTTTGATTTGCATTTCTCTTGGTAGTTTTGATTTGCATTTCTCTGTTGACCAATGATGTTAAGTACCATTTCATATAGTTTGCTCAGAATGATGGTTTCCAGCTTCATCCACGTCCCTGCAAAGGACATGAACTCATCATTTTTTATGGCTGCATAGTATTCCATGGTGTATATGTGCCACATTTTCTTAATCCAGTCTATCATTGTTGGACATTTGGGTTGGTTCCAAGTCTTTGCTATTGTGAATAATGCCGCAATAAACATACATGTGCATGTGTCTTTATAGCAGCATGATTTATAGTCTTTTGGGTATATACCCAGTAATGGGATGGCTGGGTCAAATGGAATTTCTAGTTCTAGATCCCTGAGGAATCGCCACACTGACTTCCACAAGGGTTGAACTAGTTTACAGTCCCACCAACAGTGTAAAAGTGTTCCTATTTCTCCACATCCTCTCCAGCACCTGTTGTTTCCTGACTTTTTAATGATTGCCATTCTAACTGGTGTGAGATGGTATCTCATTGTGGTTTTGATTTGCATTTCTCTGATGGCCAGTGATGGTGAGCATTTTTTCATGTGTTTTTTGGCTGCATAAATATCTTCTTTTGAGAAGTGTCTGTTCATGTCCTTCGCCCACTTTTTGATGGGGTTGTTTGTTTTTTTCTTGTAAATTTGTTGGAGTTCATTGTAGATTCTGGATATTAGCCCTTTGTCAGATGAGTAGGTTGTGAAAATTTTCTCCCATTTTGTAGGTTGCCTGTTCACTCTGATGGTAGTTTCTCTGGCTGTGCAGAAGCTCTTTAGTTTAATTAGATCCCATTTGTCAATTTTGGCTTTTGTTGCCATTGCTTTTGGTGTTTTAGACATGAAGTCCTTGCCCATGCCTATGTCCTGAATGGTAATGCCTAGGTTTTCTTCTAGGGTTTTTATGGTTTTAGGTCTAACGTTTAAGTCTTTAATCCATCTTGAATTGATTTTTGTATAAGGTGTAAGGAAGGGATCCAGTTTCAGCTTTCTACATATGGCTAGCCAGTTTTCCCAGCACCATTTATTAAATAGGGAATCCTTTCCCCATTTCTTGTTTTTGTCAGGTTTGTCAAAGATCAGATAGTTGTAGATACATGGCATTATTTCTGACGGCTCTGTTCTGTTCCATTGATCTATATCTCTGTTTTGGTACCAGTACCATGCTGTTTTGGTTACTGTAGCCTTGTAGTATAGTTTGAAGTCAGGTATCATGATGCCTCCAGCTTTGTTCTTTTGGCTTAGGATTGACTTGGCAATGCGGGCTCTTTTTTGGTTCTATATGAACTTTAAAGTAGTTTTTTCCAATCCTGTGAAGAAAGTCATTGGTAGCTTGATGGGGATGGCATTGAATCTGTAAATTACCTTGGGAAGTATGGCCATTTTCACGATATTGATTCTTCCTACCCATGAGCATAGAATGTTCTTCCATTTGTTTGTATCCTCTTTTATTTCCTTGAGCAGTGGTTTGTAGTTCTCCTTGAAGAGGTCCTTCACATCCCTTGTAAGTTGGATTCCTAGGTATTTTATTCTCTTTGCAGCAATTGTGAATGGGAGTTCACTCATGATTTGGCTCTCTGTTTGTCTGTTATTGGTGTATAAGAATGCTTGTGATTTTTGTAGATTGATTTTGTATCCTGAGACTTTACTGAAGTTGCTTATCAGCTTAAGGAGATTTTGGGCTGAGACAATGGGGTTTTCTAGATATACAATCATGTCGTCTGCAAACAGGGACAATTTGACTTCCTCTTTTCCTAATTGAATACCCTTTATTTCCTTCTCCTGCCTAATTGCCCTGCCAGAACTTTCAACACTATGTTGAATAGAAGTGGTGAGAGAGGGAATCCCTGTCTTGTGCCAGTTTTCAAAGGGAATGCTTCCAGTTTTTGCCCATTCAGTATGATATTGGCTGTGGGTTTGTCATAGATAGCTCTTATTATTTTGAGATACGTCCCATCAATACCTAATTTATTGAGAGTTTTTAGCATGAAGCATTGTTGAATTTTGTCAAAGGTCTTTTCTGCATCTATTGAGATAATCATGTGGTTTTTGTCTTTGGTTCTGTTTATAGGCTGGATTACGTTTATTGATTTGCATATATTGAACCAGCCTTGCATCCCAGGGATGAAGCCCACTTGATCATGGTGGATAAGCTTTTTGATGTGCTGCTGGATTCTGTTTGCCAGTATTTAATGAGGATTTTTGCATCAATGTTCATCAAGGATATTGGTCTAAAATTCTCTTTTTTGGTTGTGTCTCTGCCCGGCTTTGGTATCAGGATGATGCTGGCCTCATAAAATGAGTTATGGAGGATTCCCTCTTTTTCTATTGATTGGAATAGTTTCAGAAGGAATGGTACCAGTTCCTCCTTGGACCTCTGGTAGAATTTGGCTGTGAACCCATCTGGTCCCGGACTTTTTTTGGTTGGTAAGCTATTGATTATTGCCACAATTTCAGCTCCTGTTATTGGTCTATTCAGAGATTCAACTTCTTCGTGGTTTAGTCTTGGGAGGGTGTATGTGTTGAGGAATTTATCCATTTCTTCTAGATTTTGTAGTTTATTTGCGTAGAGGTGTTTGTAGTATTCTCTGATGGTAGTTTGTATTTCTGTGGGATCGGTGGTGATATCCCCTTTATCATTTTTTATTGCATCTATTTGATTCTTCTCTCTTTTTTTCTTTATTAATCTTGCTAGTGGTCTATCAATTTTGTTGATCCTTTCAAAAAACCAGCTCCTGGATTCATTAATTTTTTGAAGGGTTTTTTGTGTCTCTATTTCCTTCAGTTCTGCTCTGATTTTAGTTATTTCTTGCCTTCTGCTAGCTTTTGAATGTGTTTGCTCTTGCTTTTCTAGTTCTTTTAATTGTGATGTTAGGCTGTCAATTTTGGATCTTTCCTGCTTTCTCTTATGGGCATTTAGTGCTATAAATTTCCCTCTACACACTGCTTTGAATGCGTCCCAGAGATTCTAGTATGTTGTGTCTTGGTTCTCGTTGGTTTCAAAGAACATCTTTATTTCTGCCTTCATTTCGTTATTTACCCAGTAGTCATTCAGGAGCAGGTTGTTCAGTTTCCATGTAGTTGAGCGGTTTTGAGTGAGATTCTTAATCCTGAGTTCTAGCTTGATTGCACTGTGATCTGAGAGATAGTTTGTTATAATTTCTGTTCTTTTACATTTATTGAGGAGAGCTTTACTTCCAAGTATGTGGTCAATTTTGGAATAGGTGTGGTGTGGTGCTGAAAAAAATGTATATTCTGTTGATTTGGGGTGGAGAGTTCTGTAGATGTCTATTAGGTCCACTTGGTGCAGAGCTGAGTTCAATTCCTGGGTATCCTTGTTGACTTTCTGTCTTGTTGATCTGTCTAATGTTGACAGTGGGGTGTTAAAGTCTCCCATTATTATTGTGTGGGAGTCTAAGTCTCTTTGTAGGTCACTCAGGACTTGCTTTATGAATCTGGGTGCTCCTGTATTGGGTGCATATATATTTAGGATAGTTAGCTCTTCTTGTTGAATTAATCCCTTTACCATTATGTAATGGCCTTCTTTGTCTCTTTCGATCTTTGTTGGTTTAAAGTCTGTTTTATCAGAGACTAGGATTGCAACCCCTGCCTTTTTTTGTTTTCCATTTGCTTGGTAGATCTTCCTCCATCCTTTTATTTTGAGCCTATGTGTGTCTCTGCACTTGAGATGGGTTTCCTAATTACAGCACACTGATGGGTCTTGAGTCTTTATCCAATTTGCCAGTCTGTGTCTTTTAATTGGAGCATTTAGTCCATTTACATTTAAAGTTAATATTGTTATGTGTGAATTTGATCCTGTCATTATGATGTTAGCTGGTTATTTTGCTCATTAGTTGATGCAGTTTCTTCCTAGTCTCGATGGTCTTTACATTCTGGCATGATTTTGCAGTGGCTGGTACTGGTTGTGCCTTTCCATGTTTAGTGCTTCCTTCAGGAGCTCTTTTAGGGCAGGCCTGGTGGTGACAAAATCTCTCAGCATTTGCTTGTCTGTAAAGTATTTTATTTCTCCTTCACTTATGAAGCTTGGTTTGGCTGGATATGAAATTCTGGGTTGAAAATTCTTTTCTTTAAGAATGTTGAATATTGGCCCCCACTCTCTTCTGGCTTGTAGGCTTTCTGCCGAGACACCCGCTGTTAGTATGATGGGCTTCCCTTTGATGGTAACCCGACCTTTCTCTCTGGCTGCCCTTAACATTTTTTCCTTCATTTCAACTTTGGTGAATCTGACAATTATGTGTCTTGGAGTTGCTCTTCTCGAGGAGTATCTTTGTGGCGTTCTCTGTATTTCCTGAATCTGAATGTTGGCCTGCCTTGCTAGATTGGGGAATTTCTCCTGGATAATATCCTGCAGAGTGTTTTCCAACTTGTTTCTATTCTCCCCGTCACTTTCAGGTACACCAATCAGACGTAGATTTGGTCTTTTCACACAGTCCCACATTTCTTGGAGGCTTTGCTCGTTTCTTTTTATTCTTTTTTCTCTAAACTTCCCTTCTCGCTTCATTTCATTCATTTCATCTTCCAGGGCTGATACCCTTTCTTCCATTTGATCGCATCGGCTCCTGAGGCTTCTGCCTTCTTCACGTAGTTCTCCAGCCTTGGTTTTCAGCTCCATCAGCTCCTTTAAGCACTTCTCTGTATTGGTTATTCTAGTTATACATTCTTCTAAATTTTTTTCAAAGTTTTCAACTTCTTTGCCTTTGGTTTGAATATCCTCCCGTAGCTCAGAGTAATTTGATCGTCTGAAGCCTTCTTCTCTCAGCTCGTCAAAGTCATTCTCCGTCCAGCTTTGTTCCGTTGCTGGTGAGGAACTGCGTTCCTTTGGAGGAGGAGAGGTACTCTGCTTTTTAGAGTTTCCAGTTTTTCTGCTCTGTTTTTTCCCCATCTTTGTGGTTTTATCTACTTTTGGTCTTTGATGATGGTGATGTACAGACGGGTTTTTGGTGTGGACGTCCGTTCTGTTAGTTTTCCTTCTAACAGACAGGACCCTCAGCTGCAGGTCTGTTGGAGTACCTGGCCGACCGTGTGAGGTGTCAGTCTGCCCCTGCTGGGGGGGTGCCTCCCAGTTAGGCTGCTCGGGGGTCAGGGGTCAGGGACCCACTTGAGGAGGCAGTCTGCCCGTTCTCAGATCTCCAGCTGTGTGCTGGGAGAACCACTGCTCTCCTCAAAGCTGTCAGACAGGGACATTTAAGCCTGCAGAGGTTACTGCTGTCTTTTTGTTTGTCTGTGCCCTGCCCCCAGAGGTGGAGCCTACAGAGGCAGGCAGGCCTCCTTGAGCTGTGGTGGGCTCCACCCAGTTCAAGCTTCCAGGCTACTTTGTTTACCTAAGGGAGCCTGGGCAATGGCGGGCGCCCCTCTCCCAGCCTCGCTGCCGACTTGTTGTTTGATCTCAGACTGCTGTGCTAGCAATCAGCGAGACTCCGTGGGCGTAGGACCCTCTGAGCCAGGTGCGGGCTATAATCTCCTGGTGCACCGTTTCCTAAGCCTGTCGGAAAAGCACAGTATTCGGGTGGGAGTGGCCCGATTTTGCAGGTGCCGTCTGTCACCCCTGGAAAGGGAACTCCCTGACCCCTTGTGCTTCCCGAGTGAGGCAATGCCTTGCCCCTGCTTCGGCTGGCGCATGGTGCACTCACCCACTGACCTGCGCCCACTGTCTGGCACTCCCTAGTAAGATGAACACGCTACCTCAGATGGAAATGCAGAAATCACCCGTCTTCTGTGTCCCTCACGCTGGGAGCTGTAGACCAGAGCTGTTCCTATTCGGCCATCTTCGAGATTCTGCATTTCTACAAACTCCCAGGTGCTGCTGGTGCTGCTGGTCTGCAGACCACATTTTGAGCAGCAGGGCATGACACTATTACCTAGATGCACTTCAGCCTCAACCCTCAGACTCTCCTCCTGTCTTTCCAAGGGCTCAGACTTGGTATCCAACCTATTAGCACACAGAGACCTGGCTGCCAAGGATGGGGAAGGAGGCAGAGTTCCCTTTCTGTCTACAACCTAGAAGACACATGGTACTTAATTTCCTCATCAGGTTACCGGGACAGGTCTGTTTTGTAAAGATAATACAGGTGGCACTATGAGGCGTGAAAAAGAACCACAGAGAGAGAGAAGGGCAATTATAATCAGACAAGTTGATGAAGGCTGAATTGGGGCCCTTTGGGGATTAGAATGGAAGCAACCAGAGAGACTTTCCAGGAGTTGATTCAGTTGGCTGAGAAAGCCAACTGGATGTTAGCAGGAAAGTGAGAAGGAACAAAGTTCCAGAGTTTCGACCCTGGGTGTGGTTGGAATGATGAGGGTGCTATTAACAGACGCAGATGGAGAGCAGCAACAGCTTGTGGGAGGAAAGGAATTCAGTTTTAGCCACATTAGGTTTTAGGAGCTGTATATCCATATATCTAGGACAAGTCCTAGGCATCTATCTAGGCAAGAAGAAATCAAATCAAAATGCTAAAAGAAATACAATAATGGGCATCAAATGAGTTCAGATATGAAGTACAAAGGTTTTTTAGAAATAAGAATGTGAGGCCAGGCACAGTGGCTCATGCCTGTAATCCCAACACTTTGGGAGGCCGAGGCGGGTGGATCACCTGACGTCAGGAGTTTGAGACCAGCCTGACCGACATGGTGAAACCCTGTCTCTACTACAAATACAAAAATTGGACGGGCGTGGTGGTGGGTGCCTGTAATCCCAGCTACTTGGGAGGCTGAGGCAGGAGAATTGCTTGAACCCAGGAGGCGGAGGATGCAGTGAGCCAAGATCGTGCCATTGCACTCCAGCCTGGGGGACTACAGCGAGACTTCGTCTCAAAAAAAAAAAAAAAAAGAAAGAAAGAAAGAAATAAGAATGTGAGAACACTGAGTGGAAGAAATCTAAAATAATGTAGTGTGGAGAGAGCTGTTTTGGTGGCATAGGGTAATGCTACTCAGAAGTCTAGGGGAAATAAAAAAAACCTTTGCTTATAAGCAGGTATGTAGCATTTTCTTCTATAACAACCTGTGAAAAATCTTTTAGAAAATCTTTGTGCAAAGCTTCCAGGAAAGCTGATCTGGTCCTTGCCATTGTCTGCTTTGTTGTTAAATATAGAATCTGAGGCTCTGGACTTGCTCATCTGGTATCTTTTATGAGTACTGCTTGTACATAAAATATTCTTCTGTGTCCCATTTAGTGTAGTCAAATGAATATATTTAGGCATGCGAGGTTTTTTCCCTTAGGGCTTTTTTTAAACTGACAATTTTATGAGGAAAAAATTCATACCTATAAAACAACCTGCTACAGCTTTTTTGGATGTTTCTCCAATCCTTATCAGTGTAAACATATATGATGTACATCTTCACTTTGAGATTGGCTGTGAATCATTGGTGTGTAGATTGTTTAATGACCACATATTCCTCCCATCCCTGTTCTTATCCCCCTTCACCCTAGATTCACCTCAGCCTCAACCCTCAGCCTGTCCTCCTGTCTTTCCAAGGGCTCAGACTTGGTGCCCAACCTACTAGCACACAGAGCCCTGGCTGCCAAAGATGGGAAAGGAGGCAGAGTTTCCTTTCTGTCTGCAACCTAGAAGACACATGGTACTTAATTTCCTCATCAGGTTACCTGGACAGGTCTGTTTTGTAAAGATAATTCAGGTGGTAGTATGAGGCATGCCACCTAGAGGTGAAGTTGATTGCGTCTCCTCTTGAATCTCTGCTGGTCTTATGAACGGCTTTGCCCAACAGATTGTAGTTTCTGCTCTTGCCCTCCTGCAATGCTGCTGTCATCATGTGAAGGAGCTTGGAATAGCCTCCTTGCTATGACAGACCATGTGGAGACAGAAAGGCCCACTTTCAAACACCAGACATGTGAGCAAGGCCTTTTTATACCATCCAACTTGAGTTGAGCTACCAGATGACTATAGTCACAAGAGTAAACACAGACCAGGCCAACCAAGAGACCATTTAGCTGAGCCTAGCCCAAATTGCTGACCCATAGAATTGTGGGTAAATAAAATGGTGCTTGTTTTAAGTCATTAACTTTTAGGTAGTTTGTACATAATAATAGATAACTGATATAATTTGGTATCTGATATTTGCATTCTGATTTTGGAATCAACATTATTTTTTACATAATTTTTCATGTATTGAATAAGTTGTAAGATAATTTAAAAAGACCATACACAGTTCTATTATATTATCTTACCATACTTTACTTAAACTTTTCCCAATAATTGGACATTTGGTTTATATAGAGTTTTTCATTTTTATGGATAATATTGTTCTAAACGTATTTGTACAAATGGTTTGTAAATTCTTTCCTGTTGATTTCTTAGAAAAATTTCTTACCAAAAGTGAATTAGTAGAGGAAAGAATGTCAAGTGTTAACTCTCTTTACATATTACTTGACTGCTTTCCAAAAGATTTTTATCAATTTATAGGGCAGCCAGCTGTGTACCTGTCTCCCTGTGCCCCCTCAGCAATTTTTTTTAATTTAGCAATTTTTTTTTTTGCTGGGGGGGATGGAGTTTTGCTCTTGTTGCCCAAGCTGGAGTGCAATGGCATGATCTCAGCTCACTGCAACCTCTGCCTCCTAGGTTCAAACAATTCTTCTGCCTCAGCCTCCCAAGTAGCTGGGATTACAGGCGTGTGCCACCACGCTCGGCTAATTTTTTGTATTGTTAGTAGAAACAGGGTTTCACCATTTTAGCCAGGATGTTCTCAGTCTCCTGACCTCGTGATCTGCCTGCCTCGGCCTCCCAAAGTTCTGGGATTACAGGCGTGAGCCACCAGGCCCTGCCTAATTTAGCAATTTTTAAATTGAGATGTGCTATGATCTGAATGTTTGTGTCCCCCCAAAATCTATATATTGAAATCATAATCCCCAAAATGATGGTATAGGAGGTGGGGGCATTTGAGAGATGATTCGATCATGAGGTTAGAGCCTTGTGAGTGGGATTCGTGCCCTGATGAAAGTGGCCAGAGAGACACCCCTTGCTACTTCTGCCGTGTGAGGTTACAGCCAGAAGATCATTATCCATGAGAAAGCAGGCCCCCACCAGACACTGACTCTGCCAGTGCCTTGATCTTGGACTTCCCAGCCTCCAGAATTACGAGAAATAAATTCCTACTGTTTATAATCCACCTAGTTTATGGCATTTTGTTATAGCAACTCAAACGGACTAAAACAGGGTGTAACATATATGTGGCAAAGCACATAAATCTTAACTTTATGGCTTGATTAATATCTACAGATAGAGATGGATAGATAGATAAATATACAGGCTCTGTGTAATCACCACCCATATGAAGATTCAAAACATTTCCGGCTCTCCAGAAGTTTCTCTTGTGCCCCTTCCTAGTCAATACCAGCTGCAGAAGTAACCACATTCTGACTTCCACAACCATAGATTAATTTTGCCTAATCTTGAACTTCATATAAATGGAACCATACTCTTGTGTACTCTTGCATGCCTGCCTTCTTTTGCTCGTCACTATATCTGTGAAATCCATCCATCTGGTTGTTGCATATGGCAGTGGGTCATTCTTTTCATTGCTAAGTGTTATTCCACTAAGTGAGGATGCCACCTTTTCTTTACCCATTCTTCATTTGACAGGCATATATGTAGTTTTTCTTTTGATGTTATTAAACAATCTTTTTAAAAACTTTTTTTCAGTTATTTTAACAGCTCAATAGATGTGTGTTGGTGCCTTAGAGGTGATTCATTATTAATATCCTCAATTACTGTTGGAGTGTAGCAGAGGAGGTACTAGGGACTAGTTTGAATGAGTGGGTGGGGAGCAGATGATAAAGGCTTTGTGAGCCATGCTGAGGAACTTGGACTTTGCAGCATGGACAGAGGGGAGTCACTGAGGGATTTGAAGCAAGAGAGGGAATTTCTCAAATTTGCATTTTAGGGAAATAACTGGCAGTGGGAAGGAGAATAGATGATTTGAGGAAAAGCCTGAAGGAGGAAAATTCCTAGGCAGAAGGCTAGGCAATAGCACAGATCAGAGATAAGCTGGGCCTTAGCTAATGTAGCGGCAACAGAACTAGTATCTGATGGGACTTGCGGGGTGAGAAGGCGGGAGGCAGTAACTAAGGGTTTCTGCTGGGTAACTAGGGTGGTGATAGGGTGGTGATAGAGGCATGGACTGAAATAAGAAGTGAGGTTGGGGAGCAGGAAGAGACAATACATTGAGAAAGATGCCAAGGTTATCTTGGATATGTTCAACGTGTCTTGGATATGTTGAATTTAAGATATTTGTGGCATGTCCAGGTGGAGCTACATAACAGCTGGATATGTAGCTCTAGAATTTGGGAAAGTAGTCCTGTTAGAGATAGAGATTTCATCAGCACGTGGAAGCCTGGAAGGTTGATGATGTTAGTTAGAAAATCACTGAGGGAAAGAAAGTAGGCAGTGAGAAGGGAAGCCAACGAAGGAGGTAACAGGAAAGAAGTGGGTCTTAGAAGTCCAGGGGAGAAAATTTTTAAAAGGGAGTACCTACAGAGAGGGAGCTAGATTGCAGGGAGTTGAGGAAATGGAAGGAAGTGATTAGATTTCCCTTTTAAGAAATTGAGCTGCAGATAAGAAGAAAAATGATGGTGTCACAGCCAAGATCAACATCTTCTTCTTCTTTCTTTCTTTTTTTTTTTTTTTTTGACCCAGGGTCTCACTGTGTTGCCCAGGCTGGAGTGCAGTAGTGGCACAATCACAGCTCACTGCAGCCTTGACCTCCTGGGCTCAGGTGATCCTCCCATCTCCCACCTCAGGCTCCCAGGTAGCCAGGACTATAGGCACACCACACCATGCCAGCTGATTTTTTACTTTTTGTAGAGATGGGGTCTCACTATGCTGCCCAGCCTGCAAGATCAACTTTTTTGTTTGTTTATTTTTTAAGCAATAGAAATATGAACATGTTTATAGGATGTGGAGAATAAAAGACTGAACAAGTATGGAAGGGAGACAATAATTGATGGAATGAGATCCTGGAGTTGGGAGCAGGGGGTGGGGATTATGCATAGAGATAGAGGGATTGAATAGGTAGAAGAAGCCATTTTATCCTCTGAGATGGGGGAAACCCCCAATAGAAAATGAAAACCATCAATCTGTGGAAATACTACCCTACTCAGTGGTGTGGTTTGCCCTAGAAGCTTTCAGCAACTTGGGTATAGGGGATTGTCTGGTTCTGCAACTGTTGATCACTGAGATAGCTTCTAGTTCTTCAATATTTTAGTAATGTAAAAAATTTATTTTTCATCACTTCCTCTCTTTCTTAAAAAATATAACATTACTAATAGAGTTGAACACCTTATCACATTTCTTTCCTCTTCTTTGAGGTAACCACTATTCTGAAGTAGCAATGGTGTTCTCTACAGCTAATGTTATATTTTCACTAAGCCTGTAGTACCCATAACTAATATAAAGCATTGTTTTGTATGCTTTAAGACTTTTAAAAAAATTGGTATCCTACTATATTATTCTGCAACTTGCTTCTTTTATTCATTATCATATTTTTTGAAAATTATCCATATTAACTCATGAGGATAAAATCAGCTCCAATGTATTTTAGCTGCTGTGTGTTTTTTATTTTCAAAAAATGCCAATTTATTTATCAGTTCTCCAATTTTGTTTCCAGTGTTTCATTATTACAAAAAATGAACATATGCAAAGCTTTCTTTGTGATAATGATTTTCTTTCTTTCTTTCTTTCTTTTTTTTTTTTAAGATGGAGTCTCACTCTGTTGCCCAGGCTGGAGTGCAGTGGCCCAATCTTGGCTTACTGTAACCTCCACCTCCCGGGTTCAAGCGATTCTCCTGCCTCAGCCTCCTGAGAAGCTAGAACTATAGGCATGTGCCACCATGCCTGGCTAATTTTTTGTATTTTTAGTACAAATGGGGTTTCACTGTGTTAGTCAGGATGGTGTCGATCTCCTGACCTCGCGATCCGCCTGCCTCAGCCTCCCAAAGTGCTGGGATTACAGGCGTGAACCACCACGCCCGGCCATGATGATGATTTTCACATTAAAAGAATGCGTATCCTTTTTTTTTAGGCAGTATTCTGTGTAAACATCAACGAAATCAAGTTGCTCAGTTGTGTTGCTGAAATCTCTTGCGTCTTTACTAACTTTGTTCTATCAATTACTGAAAGAAGGGTATTAAACTGTTCAAGCATGGTTGTGGGTTTGTCTGTTTCTCCGTTTAGTTCTGTAGGTTTTGCTTTATATACTTGAAACTTTATTACTCTATGTATACACATGTATAAGATTATGTCTTATTGATGAATTGACTCTTTTATCATTAAAATGTCCTTCTTTTTTTAAACTTTAAACTCACAACTAAGAATATGTCTTCTTATTTCTGTTCATATTCCTTAACTTGAAGTCTATTTTGTCTAATATTAATATAGCCACTCCAGTTTTCTTATGATAATAAGTGTTTGCTCGGTACATTTTTGCTATCCCTTTACTTTCATCCTCCACCCTTCACAGGATGGAGAGCACAGCTGAGTGGGTGCAGGAGCTGGGGCGAGTACTTCTGGGTGTGGGCAGAAGCAAAACTTTGTGTGGGCCCCACAGCAGCATCTAGTAGGGAGTACCCATGACCCTTGAAACCCCAGAAGGAATGTTACAGGCAGCTCTCTTTTAGCTTTTCCATTTGCAGATGGCTTAAGTGTTTAACAGCTCAGTGAACCCTCTGCCTTTTCACAAGGGTAGTGGGTCACTGTTACAGGCTTCTGTATCCCAAGCTCTTGTCCAGAGTCCAGGAAAAATCAGATCGCACGAACGAATTGAAGGATAGTAAATACAGGGGATTTTCTTGCTGATGGAAGTGGCTTTCAGCGGGAAAGGGAACTACAAAGCAGATGGAGCAGGAAGATATTCTTCCCCGGACGTCCAGCTGTCTCTGGCCAGACTCTTCTCCTAAGTCCTGCTGTCAAGCTGTCCCTCTGAAGTCAAGCGACTTCTCTAACGTTCAGCTGCTTCTTCTCCCTTTCTCTGCTCTCTGCCAGTGGAGCCTGGGGTTTTCATGGGTACAGGATGTGGGGTGGAGTGGGCCAGGGGTGGTTTTGGAAAAGGCGACATTCAAGCAGGGAAAATGGGGATGTAAAGTTCTCATTTGGGGCTGTGGTTCCAGACTTCAGGGTGTAGCCCTCACCAGGGACCCCACCCTTTTCTGCCTAGAATTTCTCTGCCTCCTGTCCCTATCAATGATCACACCACTGCACTCCAGCCTGGGTGACAAAGAAAGATCCTGATTTAAAACAAAAAGAAAGAAAAGAAAAGAAAAAGAAAGCGAGAAAGGAAGGATTCTAAATAGCAAATAAATTTTCATCTTCCCTAACGACAATAAATTGTTCCTGTAAACTAATCAGAATATGTAATGTTTATGGTTTTGTTTTTTTTTTTTTTCCAAGACAGAATCTTGCTCTGTCATCCAGGCTGCAGTGCAGTGGCACGATCTTGGCTTACTGCAACCTTTGCCTCCGGGGTTCAAGCAATTCTCGTGCCTCAGCCTTCCAAGTAGCTGGGATTACAGGCACTTGCCACCACGCCTCACTAAGTTTTATATTTTAGCAGAGTCGGGGGTTTCACCATTTTGGCCAGGCTGGTCTCAAACTCCTGACGTCAAGTGATCTGCCCACCTCAGCCTCCCAAAGTGCTGGGATCAGAGGTGTGAGCCACTGCACCTGGACTTAATGTTTATGTTTTAAATAAATATGTTCAAAATTCATTTAGAGTGCTCTGGAAAACCTCTAAGTAGGTTAGAAAATCCTGTTTAAAAGTTGTTTGCTTTTTAAATTTAACTATGCAGATGGAGTTTTTAAAAATAATTTTTAAAGCAGTTTTAGTTTTACAATAATTGATAGACTTAATTTTTTTAAAAGCAGTTTTAGTTTTACAGAAAAGCTGAGCAGAAAGTACAGGGAACTCTCATATTCTTGCTTTCTCTCTGCACCCACTTTGGTCCCCATTTCCCCTATTATTAATGCCTTACATTAGAAGTTTTATAGTTTTGCATTTTACATGTAGTTTTGCATTTTACATGAAGTTTTATAGTTTTGCATTTTACATAGTACATTTTACTATGATCCATTTTGAGTTAATTTTTGTGAAAGATGTAAGGCATGTGTCTACATTCATTTTTTTCCCATGTGAATATCCAGTTGTTTCAGTATCATTTGCTGAAGACTGTCCTTTCTTCGTTGAATTGCCTTTGCTTGTCTGTCAAAGATCAGTTGGCTATATTTGTGTGTTTCTTTCTGGCCTCTCTATTTTGTTCCATTAATCTATTTGTCTGTTCTTTCACCAATACCACACTGTCTTGATTACTGTACAGTAAGTCTTGAAGTTTTGCAGTGTCAGTTCTCTGACTTTTTCTCATCAATATTGTGTTGGCTATTCTGGGTCTTTTGCTTTTCCATATTAACCTTAGAATCTGTTAGTCAATATCTACAAAACAACTTGTAATTTTTATTGGTATTGCGTTAAATGTATAGATCATGTTGTAAAGAACTGACATCTTAACAATATTGAGTTTCCTATCCATGATTCTTTCATGACAGTTTAATAGTTTTCCTTATATAGCTCTTGTAGATATTTTGCTAAATTTATACCTAAGTATTTCTCTTTTTCTTTCAGGGCGCTAATGTAAATGATGTTGTGTCTTTATTTTTATTTTTTATTTTCTTTCTTAAGCTAAGGATGCTACTGAAGATGTGTTATCAATTTCAAATTCCAATAGGTCATTGCTGGTATAGAGGAAAGCAATTGACTTTTGTATATTAACCTTGTATCCTACAACTTTGCTATAAGTGCATATCAGCTCCAGGAATTAGTGGCCTTTTTTGTTTGTTTTGTCAATTCTTTGGGATTTTCTACATAGAAAATCATCATCTGTAAACAAAGATAGTTTTATTTCTTCCTTCTTGATCTGTATATCTTTCTTTTTTTTTTGAGACAGAGTCTTACTCTGTTGCCCAGGCTGGAGTGCAGTGGGGCAATCTCGGCTCACTGCAACCTCCGCCTCCCGGGTTCAAGTGATTCTCCTGTCTCAGCCTCCCGAGTAGGTGGGATTATAGGCACACACTGCCATGCCCGGCTAATTTTTTTGTATTTTAGTAGAGACGGGGTTTCACCATGTTGCCCAGGCTGGTCTCAAACTCCTGAGCTCAGGCAATCCATCCACCTCAGCCTCCCAAAGTGTTGGGATTACGGGCGTGAGCCACCGTGCCTGGCCAATCTATATATCTTTTATTTCCTTTTCTTGTCTTATTGTGTTAACCATGACTCTCAGAATGATGGTGAATAAGACTGGTGAGCTTTATTTCCTTTTCTTGTCTTATTGTGTTAACCATGACTCTCAGAATGATGGTGAATAAGACTGGTGAGCTACTCTTTTGTGTAGCTCCTAATTTTAGGAAGAAAGCATCATCAGTACCTATGATGTTAGCTGTAGGGGTTTTTGTAGATGTTCTTTATCAAACTAAGGAAGTCCCCCTCTATTCCTAGTTTGCTGAGAGTTTTTATTATGAATGGGTGATGGATTTTGTCAAATTCTCTTTCTGTATTTGATCATATGATTCATCTTCTTTAGTGTCTTGGTGTAATAAATTACATTAATTCATCTCTTCTCAGCCTTTTGGCTAAGATCAAATGTAGTCATATTAATTGATTTTTGCATATTGAACCAGTCTTGTATACCTAAAATAAATCCCATTGTTCATGGTGTATAATTCTTTTTAGATGTGTTGAATTTTATTTGTTAATATTTTGTTGAGGACTTTTGTATCTATATTCATGAAAGATATTGGTCTGTAGTTGTTTTTTTCTTGTAATATCTTTGGTTTTAGTATTAGGGTAATGCTGTCCTCAAAGAATGTTAGAATGTATTCCCTCTGCTTCTATTTCCTGGAAGAGACTATAGAGAACTGTTATAATTTATTTCTTAAATATTTGGTTGAATTCACCAGTGAATCCATCTGAGCCTGGTGCATTCTGTCTTGGAAAGTTATTAATTATTGATTCAATTTATTTAGTAGATACAGGCCTATTTATATCATCTATTTCTCCTTGTGAGAGTTTTAGTAGATTGTGTCTTTTAAGGAACTGGTCTACTTCATCTAGATTATCAAATTTGTGGGCATATAATTATTTATCACATTCTTTTATTATGCTTTTAATGTTCATAGTGATATGCCTTCTTTCATTTCTGATATTAGTAATTTGTGTCTCCTATTTTTCTTCATTAGTTTGAGTAAAGGTTTATAAATTTCACTGATCTTTGCAAAGAAACAGCTTTGGGTTCATTGATTCTTTTTCTATTGATTTCCTGTTTTCAATTTTGATGTTTTCTGCCCTGATTTTTATAATTTCTCTTTTTCTGCTTATGTTTAATTTAATTTGCTCCTCCTTTTCTTCCTTCCTCCCTCCCTTTTTTTTTTTGCATTTTGCTCTTGTTGCCCAGACTGTAGTGCAATGGTGCGATCTCAGCTCACCGCAACCTCCGCCTCCCAGGTTCAAGTGATTTTCCTGCCTCAGCCTCCTGAGTAGCTGGGATTACAGGCATGCGCCACCAAGCCTAGCTAATTTTTTTTTTTTTTGAGATGGAGTCTTGCTCTGTTGCCCAGGCTAGAGTGCAGTGGCACAATCTCGGTTCACTGCAACCTCCGCCTCCCGGGTTCAAGCGATTCTCCTGCCTCAGCCTCCCGAGTAGCTGGGACTACAGGTGCCTACCACCGTGCCCAGCTAATTTTTTTGTATTTTTAGTAGAGACAGGGTTTCACCATCTGGGCCAGGCTGGTCTCAAACTCCTGACCTTGTGATCCTCCCACCTCGGCCTCCCAAAGTGCTGGGGTTACAGTGGTGAGCCACCGCACTCTGACTATTTTGTATTTTTTTTAGTAGAGAGGGAGTTTCTCCATGTTGGTCAGGCTGGTCTCGAATTCCCGACCTCAGGTGATCCCCCAGCCTCGGCCTCCCAAAGTGCTGGGATTACAGGCATCAGCCAGCACGCCTGGCCAATTTGCTCCTCCTTTTCTAGTTTCCTGAGGCAGAAACTTAAATGACTAATTTTAGGTCTTTTTTATTTTCCTATATAAGCATTTAATGGTATAAATTTCCCTTTAAGCACTGCTTTCACTGCATCTGACAAATATTGATAAGTTGTAATTTCATTTTTATTGAGTTAAAATATTTTAAAATTTCACTTCTCTTGAGGCTTCTTCCTTGACCTACTGATTATTTTGAAATGTGTAGTTTAATTGCCAAATATTTTTGGATTTTCAAGCTATCTTTCTGTTGTTATTTCTAGTTTAATCCCATTGTCAAGATTTGTTTTATCACCCAGAATGTGGTCTCTCTTGATGAATGTTCCATGTGAGCTTGGGAAGAATGTGTATTTTGTTGCTGTTGGATGAAGTATTTTATAAATGTCAATTAGATTCAGTTGATTGATGGTGCTGTTTGTGTTTAGTTCAACTATATAATTACTGATTTCATGCCTACTGGATCTGTCAACTACTAATAGAGGGGTGTTGAAGTCTCTAAGTATAATAGTGTATTCATTAATTTCTCCTTGCAGTTTTATCAGTTTCACTGCATGTATTTTGACACTCTTGTTAGGTATGCACACATTAAGGATTGTTATATTTTCTTGGAGATTTTTAAAATCTTGTACTTCTCCTCTGTATCCCTGAGAATTTTCCTTGTGCTAAATTCTTTGTTTGAAATTAATGTAGAACTCTGGTTTTCTTTTGACTAGTATTAGCATGGCATAATTCTTTAATTTTTTATTTTTATTCTATTTGCATCTTTATATTTAAAATGTGTTTCTTTTAAACAAAATTTAGTTAGGCCTTTTTTTTTTTTCTAATTTTTTCATCTTGTGGGGACTTGTTTTTTTATCCACTCTGACAGTCTTTTAATTGGTGTACTTAGGCCATTCACATTTAAAGTGAATATTGATATCATTGGATTAATATCTACCATATTTTAAATTTTTCTATTCATTGCTTTTGTTCTGTTTCTTTTTTTATCTTCCACTCTTTTTCTGCCTTCTCTGTTTTTGTTTTAATTGAGCATTTTACTTCTCTGGTTTTAACTGAGCTTTTAATTGAGGTTTTAATTTAACTTCAATTAAAACTTCTCTGGTTTTAATTGAACATTTTAAGATTCCATTTTCTCTTCTCTCTTATATCAATTATATTTCTTTTTAGTGGTTTCTCTAAAATTTTTCATATACATGTATAACTAATGCAAGCCCACTTTAAAGTAATAGTGTACTGCTTCACAGTACAAGTACCTTATAATGGTTTTCCCAGTGCCTCCCTCCCATGCCTTACAGCATTGCGGCCATTCATTTCACTTATTCATAAGCAATGGTCACTGAAAGCATGGATTGTATAGGTTAGAACTAAATTGGTATAGCGAAAATTTCATGTATTTTGTAAATAATTTTTCTCATGTGGCTGTTATTGTGCTCTACCATTTTATATTTTATTAGTGATTTTATATTTTATTAGTGATCCAGTGATTTTTTAAGACAAGGTATGAGACAGAAGAAAATATTATAGGCCTAGATCCATGGACTCTTCTGATGGTGTTGATGAAGAGTTTTAACCGATATTTATTTATTTATTTATTTATTTATTTATTTTGGAAATAGGGTCTCACTCTGTCGCCTAGGCTAGAGTGCAGTGGTGTAATTATAGCTCACTGTAGCCTCAAACTCCTGGGCTCAAATGATCCTCCTGCCTTAGCCTTCAGAGTAGCTAGGACTACAGGCATGTTCCACCATGCCTTGTTATTTTCTTGTTGTTGTAGAGAAGAGATCTTGCTATGTTGCCCAGGTGTTTTCAAAGTACTAGCCTCAACCAATCCTACCATGTTAGCCTCCCAAAGTGCTGGGATTACAGATGAGAGCCACCATGCCCAGTCAAGAATTTTAATCATTTGAAGCATTTTACTACACCAGGCAACAAGGAACTCTGGTAATCCAAATTGTTTCATTCCTTTGTGCATTGTCTGTGGTAAACAACTTACACATCCAGCAATGGCTCCAGCAAAACCGCAAAGACTCTTAACTCCAAAGGACAGACATTTGACAAGTAAAAGGGCAGATTATTTTCAGTGGCTACTGGAACATTGAAAGACAGTAAAGCTTTTGTTAAAAAACAAAAAACAAAAAACAAAAAAAGTTGTAGTCAGTGAACAGCCTCAGGAAGCAAGCTATTTAGTAGCAGTTATTTATTGTCCAGAAAAGGAAAATGCACACAGTAATGAGAACCTAAATTAGAGTAAATAAAATGCTAGGGACAGCTTGAGCCCAGGATTGAGTCCAGTTTGGGCAACATAACGAGATGCTGTCTCTAAAAACAAACAAACATAAAATACTAGGACAAGATGTAGTATGCGAAAATGAAAAGTTTTCTCTCTCAATACCATTAGTCAACGTATTGATGATATATGTCATAAACGGAAATAAATGGTTCTCTATGTAGGTTGATGAATCAACAGACTTTACCAATAAATGTCATATTATAACATTAGTGGTTTTTGTTGTTTGAGACGGAATCTCGCTCTGTTGCCCAGGCCGGAGTGCAGTGGTGCAATCTCGGTTCACTGCAACCTCAGCCTCCCAGGTTCAAGTGATTCTCCTGCCTCAGCCTCTCAAGTAGCTGGGACTACAGGCACAGGCCACCACACCTGGCTAATTAATATCATAACATTTGTAAGATTTGTAAACAACGTGGTTTTCAAGACTTTTTTTTTTTTTTTGAGACAGAGTCTCGCTCTGTCACCCAGGCTGGAGCACAATGGCGCGATCTCGGCCCACTGCAACCTCCGCCTACCGGGTTCAAGTGATTCTCCTGCCTCAACCTCCCGAGTAGCTGGGATTACAGGCATGCACCACGACGCCCAGCTAATTTTGTATTTTTAATAGAGACAGGTTTCTCCATTTTGGTCAGGCTGGTCTGAACTGCTGACCTCAGGTGATCCGCCCACCTCGGCCTCCCAAAGTGCTGGAATTACAGGCGTGAGCCACCGTGCCCGGCCCCGGGTGCATTTAATGTTCTGTCGTATCTGGAATGAAAAGGTCTGATCTGGAAAAAATATGTGGGCATCTATACTGACAGGACTCACCAGTGAGCTCCAGTAGCGGCAAAGGGAACACAGGAAATTCTGACTTCGTTCACAACACACTCTTTTCTTCATAGACAGGTGCTGGTGTCAAAGCCTGTCAAAGAAGAAATTTTAAAAGTCTGGATGATGTGACAAAAGTAGTCAACTTTCTTAAGTAGAGCTACAGTCTGATCATGTACTGAAGATGATATTTACTCATCTATCTCTTGACAAACTGTGGATTTCTATGAAAAAAATAGGTTTCTGCTATTCATGGGAAAGCAACGAACGCCTCGGTGGTTTTTAACTTCTTTTTTTTGAGACGGAGTTTTGCTCTTGTTGCCCAGGCTGGAGTGCAATGGCTCAATCTTGGCTTATGGCAACCTCTGCCTCCCGGGTTCAAGCGATTCTCCTGCCTCAGCCTCCCGAGTAGCTGGGATTACAGTCATGTGCCACCATGCACGACTAATTTTGTATTTTTAGTAGAGACTTGGGTTTCTCCATGCTGGTCAGGCTGGTCTCAAACTCCTGACCTTAGGTGATCCTCCCACCTCGGCGTCCCAAAGTGCTGGGATTACAGGCATAAGCCACCGTGCCTGGTTGGTTTTTAACTTCTTAAACTTGTAAATAAACTTTTTCTTGTTTTTGTTTTTTGAGACAAGGTCTCATTCTGTTGCCCAGGCTGGTGCAGTGGCATGATCAGAGCTCACTGCAGCCTCAACTTCCCAGCCTCAGGCCATCCTCCCACCTCAGCCTCATGAGTAGCTGGGACAACACATGCATGCCATCACACCTGGCTATTTTTTTTTTTTTTTTTTTTTTTTTGCAGAGGCAGGATCGCCTTATATTGCTCAGGCTGGTTTTTCTTCTTTAAGAAGCATTTGAAATTATCATATTTATGTTGAAAACTGTGTATTTGACAAGCAAATACACAAGCACAAGTTTCAATTAAGGGGTAAAGTCCATTCTTTAGTTTTAGTTTAAAAAAGTGTTTAATACACTTTTAATACTTTTATATAGACCAATTAAAGAGATCAAGAAAGTAATACATGTATATAATAATTTTGTAATTGCTAGGCCTACATGGGAGTGTGTTAGTCCATTTTGTGTTGCCATAAAGGAATACCTGAGGCTGGGTAATTTATAAAGAGGTTTACTTTGCTCACAGTTCTGCAGGCTATACAAGAAGCATGATGAGAACATCTGTTCCTGGCTAGGCCTTCAGGAAGCTTCCAATTATGGCTGAAGGTGAAGGGGGCCCAGAATGCCACATAGTGAAAGAGGAAAAGAGAGAGAAGGTGGAGGGGCAGTGTTTTCTTAAACAACTAATTCTCGTATAAACTAACCGAGCAAGAACTCATTCATTACCACCGGGACAGCCTCAAACCATTCATGAGGGATCTGCTCCCGTGATCCAAACTCCTCCCATTAGGGCCCACCTCCAACTTTATCATATTTCAACATGAAATTTGGAGGGAACAAATATCCAAACCATATCAGGCAGCCTGATCATGTCACTCAGTAAGGAAATGCTTTTAAACTGTCTTAAAACAGTCTTAGGCCATTTTTATTCATATTGTTTTCTTTGCAGTTTTACTAACTTTTAACATTTTCAATAAATTTTCATGTTGTAAATAACATTAATTAAAATCAATTTACAACCTTTATATAAATTAAATCAACTCCTTCTACCTTTAGAAAAATTTCATTTTGTCTTAAGCCTGTTTAACACAAATGTATTATTTTTACTATATGAGTTTTAAAATTTTATGAAAAGCCACTAGGGAGATTAACTTCAAGAAAGGTAAGCTAATCTTAACTATCTGATTTTATTTCAGGGACAGATGGTTAAAAAGACATAGCAACCACAGTAGAATCTCATTGGGTAGAAATTTGTGATAAGAGTTTGGGATCTACTTGGATAACGTAAAAATTCAAGTAGACATAATGAATTAATGTCTTTTTTTGGGAGGAGGAACCACATAAAATGATAGGCAAATAAGTTAGCCAAAATAAAGAGATCTTCAGGAAAAGATGTCATCCTCTACCCAAAAGAGCATTGGCAATTATTATTGGATTGTTATATCTACAATTTACTGATCATGCTAATGTACTATGGGCTTAGATAAAATAATTTTTATACAGAGGTCCCCTGAGACCTGGAAATTATTTCAAGAGCTCCTCCAGAGGAGAAAGACTGTGCTGGTCAACCTGCTTGTGGGATAAAAAAAATTGCATAGTGTCTCCTCATCTCAGTACAAAGTACTGTATAGAGTCTATCACTTAGAATTTTAAAAATATTAATCATGTTCATGACATCCTGTGGCAAATAGACTGTAATTTGTAACAATATACAAAAAATAAAAGAAAAAGTATATGATACTATCTATAAATATACTTTTTATTTTAATAATTATATATAATTTTAGCAAATTATATACATAATACATTAAATAAATTATATATATATATAATTTTAATAATTTCTTTTTTTTTGAGACAGAGTCTTGCTGTGTCATCAAGGCTGGAGCATAGTGGCATGATTGCAGCTCACTGCAGCCTTGACCTCCTGGCTCCGGCTCTTGAGTAGCTGGGACTACAGGCATGTGCCACCATACCTGGCTAATTCTTATTTTAAATTTTTAAAATATTTTGTAGAGATAGGATCTCACTATGTTGTCCAGGCTGGTCTTGAACTCTTGGGCTCAATGATCTTCCCACTTTGGCCAACCAAAGTGCTAGGATTACAGATGTAAGACACCACATCTGGCCTAATTTTAATAATTTCTTTCTGTACCTCAATAAATCATTTTTCATACATTTAGGGATGCATACACCCACTTTGGAAGCTACTGTTCCAGTCATAGAATTTTATCATTAACACTACCAACTAACCTCATTTGATTAAGATTTATTGACCATTCCACCTCACAACAGCAGAATGTAAATTCTTTTCAAGTGACAATGGGAATATTTATTAAAATATAGCATATTTTGGGCCATAAAGCAAGTGTCAATAAGCTTAAAAGAATTTAAGTCACATATAGTATGTTCTCTGACAACAATTGAAATAAATTAGAAATCAATGACTGCTGAAAAATTGCTGGGTAGACCCCAAATATTTGGGAACTAAATAACAGACTTCTAAATAATCAATAGGCCAAGAAGAAATCAAAAGAGAAATGAGAGTATTTTAAATGGAGTGAAAATGAAAACCCAATATATCAAAATGTCTGGGATGCCCTTGAAGCAGCACTTAAGGAAAATTTTACAACACAAAACACTTATGTTAGAATAGAAAAAAAGGTCTCAAATCAGTGACTTCAGCTTCCATCTTAAGACACCAGAAAAAGAAGATTAAACTCAACATGCATAGAAAAAAGAAAATAATAAAGATCACAGCAAAAATAATGAAATAAAAATCAGAAAAACAACAGCAAAAATCTGTGAAACCAAAACTGCTTCTTTGAAAAAATAAATCAATAAAATTGATAGATCTCTAGCTAAGGTGATTAGGAAAAAAAGATAGAAGATGCAAATTAACAATATCAGTAATGTGGGATGCAACATCACTGCAAGTTATACAGATATTAAAAGATAATAATGGAATATTATGAATGACTCTACGCCAATGAATTCAACAAGTTAGAGCAAATTCTTTGAAAGAAACAAAATACCAAAGCTCACTCAAGCAGAAATAGATAGCCTAAATAGTCCTATACTTATTTTAAACATTTAATTTGTTGTTAAAGGCTTTCTCACAAAAGACTCCATATCCAGATGGCTTGCTGCTCTGAAGTCTACAAAATCACAAAAATAAAATAATACTAATTCTACTAAAACTGTTTTAGAAAATTGAAAAGTAGGGAATATTGCAATAAATTCCATAAATTACGGATTAACCTGATACCAAAAAGCAGACAAAGACAAGCAAACTACAGACCAATATTCCTCATGAGCACAGATGCAAAAATTCTAAACAAAATATTAGCAAATTTAATTCAACAATATATGAAAAGGATAAGGTGGCTGGGCGGGATGGCTCACGCCTGTAATCCCAGCACTTTTGGAGGCTGAGGTGGATGGATCACGAGGTCAGGAGTTCAAAACCAGCCTGGCCAATGTGGTGACACCCCAACTCTACCAAAAATACAAAAAAAATTAGCTGGACATGGTGGCTTATGCTTGTAGTCCCAGCTACTTGGGAGGCTGAGGCAGAAGAATTGCTTGAACCCACAAGGTGGAGGTTGCGGTGAGCCAAGATGGTGCCACAGCACTCCAGCCTGGGTCACAGAGTGAGACTCCATCTCAAAAAAAAACAAAAAACAAAAAAAAGGATAATGCATCATGACCAAAGTGGGGTTTATTCTAAGAATGCAAGGCTGGTTTGAGATCCAGAAGCCAATCAAGGCCAGGTGCAGTGGCTCATGCCTGTAATTCTAGCACTTTGGGAGGCCAAGACAGGGGGATCACTTCAGCCCAGGAGTTCAAGAACAGCCTGGGCAACATAGTGAGCCCCTGTCTTGACCAAAAAAAACAATGAAATAAAAAAAGCCAGCTGTGCTGGCACTTGCCTATAGTCCTAGTACTTGGGAGGCTGAAGTAAGAGGATCACTTGAGCCAGGGAGGTCAAAAGTGCAGTAAGCCATGATTGCACTACTGCACTCCAGCCTGGGTGACAGAGTGAGAAGCTGTCTCTTAAAAACAAACAACCAAAAACCAATCAACATAATTTACCATATTAACAAGCCAAAAAGAAAAAACATATGATCTTCTCAATAGATGAAGAAAATGCATTTAGCAAAACTCAGCAACAATTTCTGATAAAAACTCTAAGTAAATTACTGTTAGAACATCCTGAACTTGATAAAGGGCATCTAAAAAAATTACAGTTACCATTATACCTACTAGCAAAAACCTAAATGCTTTCTTCCTAACATCAGGAACAGATAAGGATGTTTACTTTCACCACTGCTATTCAATATGGCACTGGAGATTACAACCAGTGCAATCAGACAAGAAAAAGAAATAAAGGGAAGCCAGACTGAAAAGGAAGAAGTAAAATTGTTATTATTTGAAGACAACATGATCATTATGGAAAATCCAAAGGAATTTGCAAAACAGGTAGATGTTAGAAGTGACAAGTGATTAGAAGTAGGTTTAACAAGGTTATAGGATACAAGGTCAAAATACAAAATTCAATTGTATTTCCATACACTATTGAAGAACAATTTGAAACTGAAAAAAATTTTAAAACCACACATATGATTGCATAAAAAATTATATACTTAATGATGACTGAAAACTACAAAATATTGCTAAAAGAAATTAAAGAAGACCTAAATGGAGAAACACACTTTGTTCGTGGATTGGAAGACTCAACATTAAGATGTCAACTGTCCCCAAATTGATTTATTTATATATTCAATGCAATCCCAACTAAAATCCCAATAGGCTTTTTGTAAAAATTGACAAATTGATTATTAAATTCAAATGGAAATACAAAGTACCTAGAATAGCCAAAACAACTTTTACAAAAGAACAAAATTAAAGAACTTTCATTACATGATTCCAAGGCACTATAAAACTACAGTAATTGAGACAGTATGGAATTGGCATTAAGACAGACAAATAGATAAATGGAAAGATGGTGGATCCCAGAAATAAACCCACATATATGTAAACAACTGATGTTTTCATAAACTTTAAAGGCAATTCTATTTTTTTCAACAAATTTTACTGGAACAATTGGATAGCCATATCCAAAAAAAAAAAAAAGAAAGAAAAAAAGAAAATGAACTTTGATCCATACCACACAGTACATAAAAAAATTAATTCAAACTGGATCACAAACCTAAATGTAAAACCTAAAAGTATAAATGTTCTAGAAGAAAACACAGGAGAAAGTCTTTGTGACCCTGGTTTGGTCAATGGTTTCTTAGAAACAATACCAAAATCACAATCCATCTATAATTTTTTTTTTTTACTTTATCCAAATGAAGAACTTCTGCTCTTTGAAAAACACTGTTAAGAGAATGAAAAGACAAGAGACAAGTGTTGGAAAAATATTTGTAAATCACATATCTGATAAAGAACTGTGTCCTTTAATGTGCAAAGAATATACATATTTTCAAAACTAACTAATAAAAATTTAAAAAATTAACAACCCACCAGGCACGGTGGCTCATGCCTGTAATCCCAGCACTTTGGGAGGCCAAGACGGGCAGATCACGAGGTCAGAAGATCGAGACCATCCTGGCCAGCACGGTGAAACCCTGTCTTTACTAAAAAAATATAAAAACATTAGCTGGGCGAGGTAGTGGGTGCCTGTAGTCCCAGCTACTCAGGAGGCTGAGGCAGGAGAATGGTGTGAACCCAGGAGGCGGAGCTTGCCATGAGCCAAGATCGTGCTACTGCTCTCCAGCCTGGGCGACAGAGCGAGACTCTGTCTCAAAAAAAAAAAGAAATAAAAACATTAACAACCCAATACAAAAATGGGCAAAATAAGACTTTATCAAAGAAGATATGCAGACGGCAAATAAGCAAATGAAGAGATGTTCAAAAAATCATTAGCCATTAGATAAATACAAATTAAAAATCACGATGAGATTCTTCCACACCCCAATTGGAACATCTTAAATTTTGAAGACTGTCCATGCCAAGTGTTGTCAAGGATGTGGAGCAACTGTAACTCTTATATATAGCTGGTGGGAATGAAAAATGGTCAACCACTTTGAAAAACAGTTTGGCAGTTTCTTAAAATTTAAACATGCGCTTACCATATAACCCAGTTGTAGGATATAATAAATTCCTCTTCAAAGGTTTTAGCCTGTAAATTGTTAAGTACAATGAGTTCTGGTATCAGTAAGTTCAGCTCCCTGTTCTTTATTTTAAAGCTTAACTTCCTCGTTTTCCTCATCTCCTTGCCCCCAGTTTCAGTAAACAAACCCCTCCTAGCTTCTATCACCTGGCTCCATCCTGAGTCACCTCTGGTCACCTGCTCTGTCCTGAGTCATCCCTGGTCAGCTGCTCTGACCTGAGTCATCCTGAGTCACCTGTTCTGTAACCATCCTTCCCACTAAACAACTCACCCCACCACTCTGACTCATACCCCTGGTCTCTTTAAAATAGCCAATTGGAATTAGCTTAGACGGTGTCATCTGACCCTAGCCAATAGGGGAATGACACAGCAGTAGGGGCTACCTGTGTCAGGAATAAGAACCCCTTCCCCTCCCTTGTTGAGATGTGCTCTCGCCATTGCTCCATCCACAAGGCACACCCTTCTATAGAAGTAAAATTGCCTTGCTGAGAAAATTAAATTTATGTTCGAGTGCTATTTCTTTTGCAGCATCAAAAATTTATTTCTAACACAGTCATTCTATTCCTAGGTATTTGCCTAGGAGAAATGAAAGCATCTGCCCATAAAATTTCTTGTGCACAATTGTTCATACCAACTTTATTTGTAAGAGCCTCAGACTAGAAATAACCCAAATGTGCATCAATAGGTTAATGGATAAACAAATTGTGGTAAATTTGTACAATGGAATACTACTCATTCTAAGGAACAATAAAATAAATGAAATATTGATACATGCTATAACATGGATGAATCTCAAACTAATTACCTGAAATACAAGAGGGCAGGCAAAAAAGAGTACGTATTGTATAATTCCATTTGTGTAAAAGTCTAGAAAATGCAAAATAATCTATAATGACAGGAAGTATATCATGTGGATGGGCATAAGGCAGGGAAGTGCAGGAGGGAGAGATTACCAAGTGGCACATGAACCTTTTGGTGTGATGGGTGTATTCATTGGCTGGACTGTGATGATTGTTTCACAGGTGTATACATATGTCAAAACTCACCAATTGTATACTTTAAACATGTGCTGTTTATTGTATATTAACCATATCTCAATAAAGCTCCATTATTATATTTTGTATTTCCTCCTTGAAGAAAATCTGTTTTAAAAATAATGTTTTATCCTTATGGTTAGGTACTTTACAATGCTCTATTAATTATCATTTGGAATTCTATAAAATCATTTATAGAATTTACACTCTATGTCTACTGTGTAGTTCTTACAAAAGATTCATTTGAATATTTTGAAATCACTTAAAAGGAAGTACAGTTATAGATTTTGTATCGGTTCCATTTTATTCATTGTATTATTCAAACCTATTGTATCTTTATGAAATTTTTAAATTATTTTGATAATGTAGATTTATTGTCTTCAATTATAATTACACATTTATTTATTGTTTCATTGATGATAGATGATTCTTTTACATATGCTTGACTGGGGTATGGGGAAGGAGTCTTTTTTGAGGGTGGTTCTGTGGAGGCAACTTGAAATTTCTTAATCTCTACATTAAGTTGGGGCTCTTTTTTTAATTGCTTCAGAAATTTTATCTTCAATTATTCCTTTTTTTTTTTTCTTTTGACAAGGTCTCGCTCTGTCACCCAGGCTGGAGTGAAGTGGCCCAATCATGGCTCACTGCAGCCTCGACCTCCCTGGCTCAAGTGATCCTCCCACTTCAGCCTCCTGAGAAGTTGGGACTACAGGCAAGTGCCACTACACCCAGCTTTTTTTCTTTTTTTTTTCCTTTTGTTTGAGACAGAGTCTCACTCCGTTGCCAGGCTGGAGTGCAGTGGTGTGATTTTGGCTCACTGTAACCTCCGCCTCCCGGGTTCAAGCAATTCTCCTGCCTCAGCCTCCTAAGTAGCTGGGACTACAAGCGCATGCCACCACGCCCAGCTAATTTTTGTATTTTTAGTAGAGACAGGGTTTCACTGTGTTGGCCAGGATGGTCTTGATCTCCTGACCTTGTGATCCGCCCACCTCAGCCTCCCAAAGTGCTGGGATTACAGGTGTGAGCCACCACGCCTGGCCTTTTTTTTTTTTTTTTTTTTTTTTTAAGTATAGATGAGGTCTTGCTACGTTGTCCAGGCTGGTGTTGAACTCCTGGGCTGAAGTGATCCTTTCACCTTGGCCTCCCAAAATGCTGGGTTTACAGGTATGAGCCACCACATCCAGCTTAATTATTTCTTAAATTGTGCCTATTGGCTGGGTGCGACGGCTCGCGCCTGTAATCCCAGCACTTTGGGAGGCCGAGGCAGGTGGATCACCTGAGGTCAGGAGTTGGAGACCAGCCTGGCCAATGACTCTGGCGACTAAGGCAGGAGAATTGCTTGAACCCAGGAGGCAGAGGTTACAGTGAGCCGAGACTGCACCATTGTACTCCAGCCTGGGCAACAAGAGCGAAACTCCGTCTAAAAAAAAAAAAAAATTGTGCATATTGCTGGCCTTTCCTTTACCTTCTTGTATAGCTCTGTGTCTTGTCAGTTGGAGCTTAGATGCACAGAGCCACATCTTTTTTGGAAGAGACTTTGGATACTATGATCTCCCAACCTCTTCAACTTATAGACAAGGAAATAAAGGCAGAGAGAATGTCTTACCTAAGGCCAAATAACTGGGTGAACTGGTTTGGAACATCAAAGTTTTAATTTCCTGTTCTATGCCCTTTCTACTCCACATCCTCTTTTTCATCTTTTTAGGATGGATCGTCATTTCCATTTAAGGGTTCTCTGCTTAACTTCCCCGTGGCTTGAGACATGTTTTCATGTTGTTTCCTTTATTACTTATTAGCTACATTGCCTCATTTCTTTTGGGGAAGCAAACCTGTGTTGTGTGAGAAAGCTTTTAATAACCTTTTCCCCCATCCTGCTACTCTATGACTATGACCTATCTTTTGATAACACTGTTTTTTCCTAATTTGTAGTCCTCAGGTCTTGTTTTTTGGTTTTACTTTCTTTTCTTACAGTCAATTCAGTTGCTTCAGTCTCATGTTTGTGGTTCTTAAGATTTTCCCTCTATTTTCTTCCTTTTTCTTTGGGATCTTGAGGTTAAAAAACCTTTCCCTCCCACCTTCATTATGACTGAGACTTACTTTGTTAATTCATGTCTTGTTTAATCTTATTTTGTTTGTCTTCTACATCTCTATTGTTACTTTAGTGGGTTTTCTCAAAACACTCATATTCATTCCATCTTCTTCACAGAACCCTTTTGCTTATAACTCGGGAAAACACAGAAGTTCAATTGTATTCTACAAACTATCATGTGAAGTAAATTATCAGTAAAGATCAGGATGGTGAATAGTTTTTGTCTGACTCCACCCCTTGTGAGCCATCTCTCTGAGCACCTCTTGTTTCCCTGATGAGCTCTTGCTACTAGGTATAGTAAACAGAATTGATATGAGATCAAATGAGAAAGTATGCATGAAAATAATTTAACTAAAAATACACTGAGCAAATATATTAGCATCAAAATCATGATATCAATTAACTAAGATTATTAATTAATCTTAAACTTTAAAATAAAAGATAAAGGATAGTTACATGTATATTACAGTTAAATTAAATGCTGCTTTTGTGGGGGCACATGGTGGACCACTGTACTAGAATTCCTTTTCCCAGAACTATGCAGGCCAGAGCCAAATTTCAGAAACTATTTTTTTAAAGGATCAGAAATCAATTGGAATTATAATAAAACACATGACACATCTGATGAAACATAATGTTCATAGAAAATAAAATGTGCTTACTTGTTTGCCATTATCTACATGTATACATTTTTATATACAGTAAAAACAATCATCTATTTTTCAGACACTGAACTGAAACCACCCAACTAAGCTACTCCTGGATTTCTGAATGTCTGAAACTGTGTAACATAATGTTTGTTGTTTCAAGCTGCTAAGTATTGGGATAATTTGTTATGCAGCCATACTTAACTAATACAGCAACTCTGCCATGACATTTCCTCCAAACTCTTTCAGGGTACAAGGGACTGGGTAATGAGAAAGGAGGATCAGCTCAGGAAATTGTTCCAGGGCTTTCATCATTGGGAGTGGTTGGATCAATGATTCGTCACTTCTTTTCCAATAGTAAATCGAGTCATGGATTTCCAGCACTCCCTTAGTTCTAAAGGGAGAACCATGACTCTGTTCATAGCAAGAACATGGAGTCTCTTACAGAAGGCATTTTTCTCTTTATGTGTGTATAAAGTTGATGTGTTGAGGCCAGGCGTGGTGGCTCACGCCTGTAATCCCAGCACTTTGGGAGGCTGAGATGGGCAGATCACCTGAGGTCAGGAGTTCCAGACCAGCCTGGCCAACGTGGTGAAAACGCATCTCTACTCAAAATACAAAAATTAGCTGCGTTGTGGCGCTTGCCTGTAATCCCAGCTACTCGGGAGGCTGAGTCAGGAGAATCGCTTGAACCTGGGAGGCAGAGGGAGGTTGCGGTGAGCTGAGATCATGTCACTGCACTCCAGCCTGGGCAACAGAGGGAGACTCCGTTTCAAAAAAAAAAAAAGATAATCTGTTGAAAAATTAAGCAGCATCATCATCTTGAGCCCTCATCAACAGGCATTAAATGTAATTTTTTGTTTGTTTTTGAGACGGAGTCTCTCTCTTGTCCTCCAGGCTGGAGTGTAGTGGCGGAATCTTGGCTCACTGCAACCTCTGCCTCCCGGGTTCAAGCGATTCTTCTGCCTTAGCCTCCCGAGTAGCTGAGATTACAGGTGCGTGCCACTGCGCCCAGCTAGCTTTTGTATTTTTACTAGAGATGGGGTTTCACCATGTTGGCCAGGCTGGTCTGGAACTCCTGACCTCAGGTGATCTGCCCGCCTCCACCTCCCAAAGTGATGGGATTACAGGCGTAAGCCACTGCACCCAGCAATGTAATGTATTAAACTGCTAATTATTCATTGGTCTTAAAAATTTCATTTATAACAAGTGAAATTTATGTAATTACGGTTAATATTAATGGTAATAGAAAAGGAGGAGACCTAGAATTTTTCTTAACAGTCAGTGCATTGACATATTATAATTTTTGTATTATAGAACAGAATTTTTGTTTTTTGATACAATGTCTCACTCTGTCATCCAGGCTAGAGTGCAGTGGTGCGATCACGACTCATTACAGCCTCAACCCTCAGGGCTTAAGTGATCCTCTTACTTCAGAGTCCTAAATCACTGGGACTATAGGCGCATGAAACCATGCCCAGCTAATTTTTAAATTTTTTGGAGAGAAGGGTCTTGCTATGTTTTGCAGGCTGGTCTTGAACTCCTGGGCTCAAGTGATGCTCCTGCTTTGGCCTCCCAAAGTGCTGGGATTACACGGATGAGCTACCACGCCTGGCATAAAACATAATTTTAATTCAGTGCTTCTATACTACTTAAATACTAGTGCTAAATTGAGAGAGGTGCAGGGAAGAGAAAATTGAAGATAAATTGACAATTTAGTGATTGGGTATGTTGAAACCAGTTATTTTTCTGTTCTCCTAAAACGGATGCTGTCACTTTAAATTTAATATAAAGCAAACACTGATCTGCCAAGGGAAACTGGCAAAAGAATTGTTAAATTGGTAACTTAGGTTAGTAAGTTAAAATTGCCAAACTGGGTTCCTGCCTAAGATGGCCATGGGAGACGGTAAAATTAGGTTGAATTTTCCTAAGTGGCTGAAAACTATCTTCTGTTTGGTGGAAAATATGCAAGAAGTTTTGGCTCCTGACTATAACACAGTGTCTTGTATGTTTTATATGGAGAAATGAGAGTGAGAAAAGTGAGAGTGAGGTTGGAAAAATATGTGACAAGCTGCCCAAAGAAGATTGAAAAAATCTTGTCACTGTTTTTACAATTTCTTTCAGAAGCATGTAGATATTTTACCTCTGAGTCTCAGGAGCAGTCATATAAAATTCTTCCCAGAAAAAGTAGTAAATTTGACAAACTGCCAACAAAAGGACTTAGTCTAAGTAAAACTTCAGGAAATTTAGAAAATTATAGAGTTTTAGAGAGAATTAAGAAACCATGAGGAAAGAAATCCATATGTGTCATAGAATATATACACACATGCATATACACACACATGCACACTCATGTATGATATTTTTAGTAAGATACTCTAAAGAAATCTTGGCTTGGCCGGGCATGGTAGCTCACGCCTGTAATCCCAGAACTTTGGGAGGCTGAGGCGCGTGGATCACCGGAGGTCAGGAGTTCAAGACCAGCCTGGCCAATGTGGTAAAATCCTGTCTCTACTAATAATACAAAAAAAATTAGTCAGGTGTGGTGGTGCACACCTGTAATCCCAACTATTCAGGAGGATGACGCAGGAGAATCGCTTGAGAGGCGGAGGTTGCAGTGAGCTGAGATCGCGCCATTGCACTCCAGCCTGGGCGATAAGAGCGAGACTCTGTCTCAAAAAAAAAAAAAAAATATATATATATATAGATAGATAGATAGATAGATAGATAGATAGATAGATAGATATAGGCTTTAGGTGACTTTAATTGCAAATTGTTTTAGCTGATTTCTATGCTGTGTTTTGAAACTCTAACTTTGGTATAGGGTCAGGCAGAAACCCATCATTTAATTAAGGAAAGACATCTTCTGCTCCTGCACCTTTCCCAAGGATTCCAAGAAAATGTAGCACTGTTTACCACCACTTAGTAAAGTTGTACAGCATCTGCAGGACTAACTCCCCCCTTCATAGACGTATTTAATCTCCAAAGGTCTAAAATTGCAAAACAATTCTCATGATATAACAGCTTTATGGTGGACACATTTATGAAAAGGTTATATTACAGTGGCTCATACCTGTAATCTCAGCACTTTGGGAGGCTGAGGCGGGTGGATCACTTGAGGTCAATAGTTTGAGACCAGCCTGGCCAACATGGTGAAACCCTGTCTGCATGAAAAAATACAAAAATTAGCCAGGCGTGGTGGCACACACCTGTAGTCCCAGCTACTCGGAGGCTGAGGCAGGAGAATTGCTTGAACCCGGGAGGTGAAGGCTGCAGTGAGCCAACATCATACCATTGCACTCCACCCTGGGCAACAGACAGAGATTCTGTCTCAAAAAAAAAGATTATACACCTGGCCTGGTGGCTCACACCTGTAATCCTAGCACGTTGAGGGCTGAGGTGGGTGGATTGCTTGAGTCCAGAAGTTCAAGACCAGCCTGGGCAGCATAGTGAAACTCTGTCTCTACAAAAAATATAAAAATTAGCAGGTATGGTGGTGCACACCTGTAGTCCCCACTACTCAGGAGGCTGAGGCAGGAGGATCGCTTGAGGCTGGGAGGTGGAGGTTGCAGTGAGTCAAGATTACGCTACTGCACTCCAGTCCAGGTGACAGAACCAGACCCTGTCTCAAAAAGAAAAAAAGAAAAAGAAAAAAAAAAGGTTATAACTAAACAGAGAGTATTTGGTGAAGAACCAGAGTAAGCAGTGACAATTTTACCTACAAGAGAAATGTAGGAGGGAGAGGTCCCAGAGGGCTCCTGTGATGTAGGGAGGCTTCAAGGAAAAGGTGTGATTTCAGCTGGGCTCTGACAGTAGGATCAGACTTGGGATTGAGAGGAAGGCACTAGATTAGCAGAGGAGCTGAGGGGAGCACCAAGACCAGTGTGAACAGACAAAATGAGGCAATGAATTTAGATCAGGAGTAAAGGCTTATGCCAGGAAGTAATTTCCAGAACCAATGGATCAGTTGAGAGAGACAAGGAAGGTTATTGGGTTTAATAAATGGGCAGTGCATGGAGACCCCTGGAGGTGCTATTTCAGCAGATTAGTCATCTATGGACAGAACTATTTATTATTTATAATAAACCATTTGATTTTTTGTGAATAAATTCCTTCATAGTTTCTCATGAAAAATAATATTTTATCCTAAAGATCCCTACTGGAGGACTTTATTGCTTTTTTGGCATGATAAGGTACAAGGATTTTTATCCCTGATAGATAAAGTAGCTTGAGAATCTCCCCTTATTTCAGTAATTTAAACCTAAAAACCTTTGTCTTCAAATCCTTGTTTAAAAAGAGGAAAACCATTTTCCAGCCCACTATACCGGTAACAAAAAAAAAAAAAAAAAAGATTTCAGTCATTATGCCATTGAAATATACACCTTGAGCAGACCTGTAGACAGACTTTAGGTTCATTTCCTCCAATTTGCTTCAAGGCATTGAACTCAACTCTTCATTGAAAAAGCTGTTGCAGACCCAAGCCAGAGGATCCCGTCAAAGTACGAATAGTTGGTTCTGTGGTTTTTGCTTATGCCTTGGAAAATGTGTCATGGAGAAGAGGGTTAGAGAGAAAAGGGCACATGGTACAATGTATACCTACTCTGTCTTTCTACCATATCATGGGGTGTAGACACTAAGACTGAATGTGCCCATATCTAGAGAATGGAGAAGTACCCTGGATATGACTGGATGACAAATGATCTATTTCAATGCAATAATGTGTTTTAGCTGATGGTACATTATTGGATAACCATGATCAGGGTTGATTTGGAAAATGGTATATAAATTATCCACATTCCTTGCAATTGTGAACCCAACTGTAAACAGAATTATATGAATGAGCTTATTAAAATTTAAAACATAAAATGAGGTTTTACCTTCTGATCTCTTGGGACATCTTTGCCCTTGAATCAAACATGGATGTGAAATAAAATGATGCATGTTTGAAATGTAGTTATTAAATTCTCCAACTTTATCTGTGTTGGAGGCCAAAAGAATGAGGGTTGTGATCAACTCAGTATACCACTGGAGGCTATATGAGTAAACAGCAAACTGTTCTCATAAATGCAGAATATTGGCAAACTGACAAACTGTGTCTGCCGCCCAGAGGGAATGCTGAGGGCAGTCACGCCTCAGGCGCAAGTGTTTCTTGTGATTAGGCACATCTGAAGCCTGTAAGCAATAATGGGAACCTGTGATCAATCAAGCAGCTGACCAATTGTTACCTCCTCCTCCCTGCTCTTTCTATGCAGTAAATATGGAGGGCTGTGAAAGCTCAAGGCCCTTGCTCACTATAAAGCAGGCAGCCCTCGACCTCTTCTTTAAAATAGATTCTTTTGTCTTAAGTTTTCATTTCTGCGTTCGTCCTCTTTCATTTAGTCCTGTAGTAACTGTCACAAGCGGCGTTTGTCCTCCTTTGTTCAGTCCCGTAGTGACTGTCACATATTAGGGTATACAAAATAACAGCTAAGAAAAAAAATCTTATTCTTTATTGTATTTTTATGCAATTTTATTCATATGGCTTTAGTTTTAGAGACATGAGTTTCTATACTTCTCTTTCATAATGAAGATTACCCTTTTCCTTTTGTTCAAATCAGTAAGAAAAAGTGGCTGCAGTTACAAATAAGTTACAGTCACCTACATACAATGGGATGAGGCTCTGGGGGACTTCAGGAGGCAGTGAGTATATTGTGCATGTGGAATGTGAATCACAGGGGTCAGAAGGTAGACTGGGGTAGGCGGCCCCTAGATGGCTCCCAGCGACAGCAGCCTCCTCTTATTCTTGTTCTTGTATAATTCCCTCACCTTGATTGTGGCCTGGATCTAGTGACTCTCTTCTAACAAATAGAATGCCAGAAAGGTGAGTCACTTCTGAGATTAGGTTATAAAAATAGGGTGACGTCTGTCTTGCTCTCTTGCTTGCTTATTCTGGGGGGGGGGCAGTTGCCTTGTTGTAAGCACCCCACGGACAAGTCCTATGTGGCAAAGAACTGAGAGTGGCCTCTGGCCAACAGCTAGTGAAGAACTGAGGCTGAATCTAACAACTCATGAGGACTTGAATCCTGCCAACAACCACGTGAGTGAGCTTGAAAACAGATGAAGCCTTCAGATGACTGCAGGCTCAGCCAACACCTTAACTGCATCCTGTGAGTGACCCAGCTAAGCACTCCCAGATTCCTGACCCACCTGTGAGACAATGTTAAGTCAAGTTTTGGAGTAAGTTTGGAGTAATTTAGAGCTTAATTTACACAGCCCTCAAGTAGCATATGGTCTAATTAAGTAAACTAAGCACATAAATAATAGCTAACAAGTATAGTATTTACTACATGCCAGAGATTCTTCTAAGCATTTTACATTTAGTTAATCATTAATCATTTTTATTTATTTATTTTTTGAGACAGGGTCTCACTCTGTCACCCAGACTGGAGTGCAGTGGCATGATCACTGCTCACTGCAGCCTCAAACTCCCCAGGCTCAGGTAATCCTCCCACCTCAGCCTTCCAAGTAGCTGGGAATACAGGTGCGTGTCACCACACCCGGCTAATTTTTGTATTTTTTGTAGAGATGGGGTTTCGACATGTTGCCCAGGCTGGTGGTCTTGATCTCCTGAGCTCAAGTGATCCACTCACCTCGGCCTCCCACAGTGCTGGGATTACAGGCATGAGCCATCACTCCTGGCCAATCATTAATCTTTATTTTTTTTTTCTTTTTCAGACAGTGTCTTGCTCTGTCACCCAGGCTGGAGTGCAGTGGCACGATCTCAGCTCACTGCAACTGCAACCTCTATCTTCTGGGTTCAAGTGATTCTCCTGCCTCAGCCTCCTGAGTAGCTGGGATTACAGGCTTCCACCACCATGCTCGGCTGATTTTTTTTTTTTGTACTTTTAATAGAGATGGGGTTTTGCCATGTTGGGCAGGTTGGTCTCAAACTCCTGACCTCAAGAGATCTGCCCACCTTGGCCTCCCAAAGTGCTGGGATTACAGGCGTGAGCCACCGTGCCCAGCCAATCATTTCACCTTTATGACAACTCTATTAGATATTATTACTATCACCATTTTATAAAGAAATTAAGACAACATGAGGTTAAATAACTTGCTCATGGTCACACAGTAGAGCTGAGTGTCAAACTCAGTTTGGTGCTGGATTTCATGTTCGTTTGTACTGCCTCTTGCCATTTCACATACCATAATAGAAGTATGTACACTTTATGGAAGTACTACAGCATGGAGAATGATTGTATCTGTAGGATAAAAGGGTCAGAAGATTTGCAGACACCTAAGTAGCATTTGAAAGATGGAGGAAAGGGATTCCAGTCAGATGAAATAGCGTATGTTAAGCTATGGGGGCACAGACTGACTGTTACTATTCCTTTCAAATGTTTGTAATCAGGTAGTGTGGTCTTCTTCATATTCTGACCTTCATTTCTATTGATAAACACCACCCTCTCTGAATTCTAGTAAACCATTACTCTTTTTAAGAAAAGTGTAATTCCTGATTCTGAACCAAGTGCAGTGACAGAGGCTCAGAATAAGTTGAGCAGAAAAATCACCTTGTTTGTTTTAACACGAGGTGATTTAGGGGATTAGCAATGGAGGCACTTGTCTCTTGTAGCAACAGAAGCACATTGTTTACACACTGTCTACGTGCTGTCCACTTGGAGTGCCCAACCACTACAATGCTGTCCACTGCTCTTGGAAATAAGGGGAAGATCAGGCATAAGTTTGATAACCACAATCAAGTTTCTATATTTAAATGTAACTTTAAATAATCTTGGCCAGGTGTGGTGGCTCACGCCTGTAATCCCAGCACTTTGGGGGGCTGAGGCGGGCAGATCACCTGAGGTCTGGAGTTTGAGACCAGCCTGGCCAACATGGTGAAACCCTGTCTCTACTAAAAATACAAAAATTAGCCAGGTGTGCTGGCGGGTTCCCATAATCCCAGTTACTCAGGAGGCTGAGGCATGAGAATCGCTTGAACCTGGGAGGCAGAGGTTGCAATGAGCCGAGATTGCACCACTGCACTCCAGCCTGGGGGATGGAGTGAGACTCTGACTCCAAAAAATAAAAATAAAAATAAACAAATAATCTCACATCAGACCCAAATATGACAGAAAAAATGAGAACAGAAAAAAGTGGGGATTAATTATTCACTGGAAAAATTAAAAAAGGTAACACTAAAAACAGAAGAGGCTGTAGATATAGCTAGGGACATAAAAAGAGTGGTTGCCTTTTCCCCTCATTATCATAATTATCCTTAAAGGGTCATTAAACTGGTTTTGAGATAATTGTTGATTTAATGCAGTTGTAAGAAATAATGCAGGGTGATCCCATATACCCTTCACCCAGTTTCCCCCAATGATAACATTTTGCCTAACTACAGCATGACATTACAACCAAAAAATTAACATTGATGCAGTCCATGGAATTTATTCCATTTTCTTCAGTTTTACATGCACTTGTGTGTGTATGTGCTTACTTCTATGCAATTTTATCATGTGTGTAGAATCATGTGACCACCACAATCAAGGTACAGAACTGTTCCATCACAAGGATCCTTCACGCCACACTTCTGTAGCCACAGCCATTTCTATCCCTCTTATTGTCCCCAGTCCCTGGCAACCACCAATCTGTTCTTCATCTCTACAGTTTTGTCATTTCAAGAACACTATATAAAAATAATCTTTTGAGGCTGACTTTTTTCACTCAGCATAATTCCTTTGAGATTCATCCATGTTGTTATGGTATTAATAGTTCATTCCAATTTATTGCTGAGTAGCATTCCATGGTATGGATATACCACAGTTTAACTGTTCACCCACTGAAGGGCATTTGGGTTGTTTCTTATGTGGAGCTATCACAAATACAGTTTATATGAGCATTTTGTACAGGTTTTTGTGGGAACATAAGTGCCCAAGAATGTAATTGCTGAATGCACGTTTAGTTTTGTAAACGAAACAAAACAAAACACCACACTCTGTTCCAGAGTGGCTGTATCTTTTTATGCTCCCACCAGCAACGTATAAGTAATCCCAATTTTTCTGCATCCTCAGCAGCATTTGGTATATTACTATATTTTATTTTAGCCATCTTGATAGGTGTGTAACAGTATCTCATTGTGGTATACATTTGTATTTTGCTAATAACTAATAATTGTTGAATTCTTTTCATGTCCTTATTTGCCATCTGCATAGCCTCTTTAATGAAATGTATGTTCGTCCTTTACCTTTTTCTGATAGGATTTTCTGTACTGTTGAGTTTTGAGAGTTCTATGTATATAGTCTAGATACAAGTCCTTAGCAGGAGATGTGGTTTGCAAAGGTATTGTCTCAGCCTGTATTTTGTTTTTTCCAAGGTCTTCACAGAATCCTTTGCAGAGTAAAAGTTTTTAATTTTGATGAAGTTCAGTTTAACAACTTTTCATTTCATAGACTGTGCTTTTGGTGTCAAATTTAAGACCTCTTTGTGTGGTCCTATGTTCCAAAGATTTTCATCTATTTTTTCTAAGTTTTACATTTTACATTAAATGATTTATTTATTTATTTATTTATTTATTTATTTATTTATTTATTTTTGAGACTGAGTCTCACTCTGTTGCCCAGGCTGGAGTGCAATGGTATGATCTCAGCTCACTACAACCTCAGCCTCCTGGGTTGAAGCGATTCTCCTGCCTCAGCCTCCTGAGTACCTGAGATTACAGGTGCCCACCACCACACCCGGCTAATTTTTGTATTTTTAGTAGTGACGGGGTTTCACCATGTTGCCCAGGCTGGTTTCAAACTCCTGACCTCGTGATCCGCCCGCCTCGGCCTCCCATAGTGCTGGGATTACAGGCATGAGCCACTGTGCCAGGCCTCCTCTATTGTTTTTGTTTTCAATTTCATTGGGTTTTTTCTTTATTATTTCCTTCCTTCTGCTTGCTTTGAGTTTATTTTGCTCTTCTTTTTCTTGTGTCTTGAAGTGAGACTTCCTTTCTGACCCACGGATTTTTAGAAATGTGCTGGTTAGTTCCCAAGTGTTTGGAGATTTTCCTGTTATTTTTCTGTTCGATTGTTTCCGGTTTGATTCCATTGTGCTCACAGAACATAACTTCAATTTCAATTGAACAAATTGAACAAATTTCAATTTTTTATAATTTGTTGAGTTTTGTTCTATGGCTCAGGGTATGATCTATGTTGGTATATGTTTCATGGGCACTGAAAAAGAATGTGTATTCTTGGTGTTATTGGGTGGAGTATTCTATAATGTTGATTAAATCATGTCTGTTGGTGGTGATGCTGAGTTTTTTCAAATCCATGCTGATTTTGTCTAGTTGTTCTATCAATCATTGATAGATGGGTGTTGAAGTCTCCAACTATTATTTTGAATTGATTTATTTCTCCTTCCAGTTCTATCAGTTTTTTATTTCACATATTTTGCTGTTCTGTTGTCTAGTGCTTATATATTTTGAATTGCCATGTCTTCTTGGTGGATTGACCCTCTTACCATTATATAACGTCCAATTCTGTCACTGGTAATTTTCTTTGCTCTGAAGTCTTCTTTAGGTGGTATTAATATAGCCATTTGTGTTTTCTTTTGATTATATTTGCATATCTTTTAACATTTAACCTGCCTGTATCATTATATTTGAAATGAACTTGTTGCAGACATCATAGAGTTGGGTCATTTTTTTTTTCTTTTGAGTCAGGGTCTCGCTATGCTGCCCAGGCTGGTCTCAAACTCCTGGGCTGAAGTGATCCTCTTGCCTTAGCCTCCTGAATAGCTGGGATTACAGGTATGCACCACAGCACCTGGCTTTTAATCCACTCTGCCAATCTCATTTTTAATTGTTATATTTGCAAATGTACATTTACATTTAATGTAATTACATGTTAGGGCTTATGTATGCCATTTTTTTTGTTTCTGTGTGTTCACTTTGTTTTCATTTATCTGATTTCCTGTATCCTGCCAACCTGTGGGTTATTTGTTCAATCATCACCACTATTCATCTCCAGAATCTTTTCATCACCCCAAACAGAAACTCTCTACCCATTAAACAATAACACCCCTTCACCTTTATCTACAACGTTTTTATTGCACCCCTTTGTATATCTTTTTAGTGGTTACTCTAGGTTTTACATTATATATATTCATCACAGTCTACTGGTGTCATCTTTTTACTAGTTTAAGTATAGAAACCTTACCTCCCTTTACATTATCACCCTGTTTATAATAGTCTTAAATATTTTCTCTACATGCATTTAGAACTACATTAAACAATACTATACTTTTTGCTTCCACTATCAATTTAGAAATTTTAAAAACTCAAGAGGAGGAAAGTTTATTGTATATACCCATATTTTTTGCTGTGGTTTTCCTTCATGTTCCAAGTTTCCTTCTTTTATAATTTCCTTTCTGTTTAGAAAATTTCTTTAGCCATTCTTTTTGGTAGGTCTGCTGGTGACAAATTCTCTTACCTTTCCTTCATCTGAAATGTCTCCATTTCCCTTTCATTACTGAAGGACATTTTCACTGGACATTGGATTCTAGGTAGACAATTCTTTTAGTTCAGTACTTGAAGAATGTTATGCCATTTCCCTCTGGTCTCCATGGTTTCAGGTTAAAAATCTGCTGTCACTTGAATTGGTCCTCCCCTATCAATAATGCACCATTTCTCTAAAGCTGTTTTCAGTATCAATATTTTTTCGTTATCTTCAACCTTCAGAAGCTTAATTATCACATGTCTTAGCATCATAGATTTATTTTGATTTATCCTACTTGGGATTTGTTCAGTTTCCTGAATCTGAAGGTTCATCTCTTTTGCCAAGTAAGGGGAATTTTCAGCTATTCTTTGAATTTTTTTTCCTTTTAAGTATCATGCAGATCCTTGAGACCCTGTTCATTATTTCCCCTATCTCTATTGTTCAGATTGGGTAAGTTCTATCGGTCTGTCCTCAATCCACTGATTCTATCCTATGGTATCTTCAATCTACTATTGAGCCCATACAGCAAGTTTTAAAATTTTACTTGTACCTGTTTTCTGTTCTATAATTTTCATTTAATTCTTTAATAAATTTTTTTTTTGCTGGGTTTAAAATTTTTGTTTCAAGAGAATTTGAATGATTGTTGAAGCATTTTATGATGCTATTTTAATATCATTGTTAGATAATTTCAACACTTGATTTATCTTATTATTTGACAGCCATTGATTGCTTTTCTCATCCGTGTTGTGATTTTTCTGGTTCTTGGATGAATGATTTTTTATTGTATCCTGGATATTTTGGATAGCATATTATAAGAGTTTGGATTTGTATCCTATTTAATAATTATTATTCTTCTTCCTTCTTCCTTCTTCTTCTTCACAGGCATGTTTAGTTTCCCTCTGGGCCCCACTGACAGTACCTTGGCAAAACTGAAGTACTGACTCACACGGCCTTATTGCAAATGGTGGGCTGGAAGTTCAGCTCTCCTATTGCTCCACTGACAACATCCCAGTGAAACTGTGGCACCAACTTCGACCACCTTGATGCCTCTGATTGGGGATGTAAGCTTGGCTCCTTGCTCAATCTGCTGGGAGAACTGGAGCATTGCCTGCTTCTATAAGGTAGGGAATAAAAGGTCAGCTCCCAGTCAGGCCTACCAAAGTCACCCACAGGGAACTGGAAAGCTGCCTCCCACTTCCATAGTTTAAGGGGTAGTGGGGAATATCAACTTCCTGGTTGGCTCTGCTGAAACTGTGCTGGGGGTTGAGGTTTGGGGAATGCAGTTGTTCCATCAGTGTTTGGTTGGACTAGGGAAGAAGCTGATGAGGTTTTTCGTCGTTGGGCCACACTTTTTTCTATTCTTTGACTAGGGAAAACAGGCTTTCCATGGGTCTTTGTTTTGTCTGTGCCTATTCATGGTGCAGGGCTGCAGAATTCTGTAGTGCCTTGTCCGAAATTTAGGGGGAAATGAGGAAACTAGGGAATTTACCACATGTCATTCAAGTCTTGAGATCCCTAGGCAATCTGACTTCTTTCCACCTTTCGAAGTCTTCCTATGCTTGTTTTTTGTGTTATATCCAGGTTTTTCTGGGAGGGCCTAGGAAAAATGGGACTACTCTATCTTGGTGGAACCAGAAGTCTCAAAAGGCCATTTTTATTTTATTTTATTTTTTGAGACAGGGTGTGGCTCTGTTGCCTAGGCTGGAATGCAGTGTTGTGATTTAGGCTCACTGCAACCTCTACCTCCTGGGCTCAAGCTATCCTTCTACCTCAGCTTCCCAAGTAGCTGGGACTACAGGCACATGCCACCGTGCCCTGCTAATTTTATATTTTTTGTAGAGATGGCATTTCGCCGTGGTGCCCAGGCCGGTCTTGAACTCCTCGGTTCAAACAATCTGCCCACCTTGGCCTCCCAAACTGCTGGGATTACAGGTGTGAGCCACAGTGCCTGGCCTCAAAAGGCCATTTTTAAATACTTGCTTTAGTTTTCCGCCTAGAGACTCCTCCAGGTTGTCAAAAGCCATGAATCCTGTAGTTCATCAATTTACAACCCAAACCTTACCCTGCACAGATGCATAAGATATATAAACAGTCTGAATCAAATACATAGGAAGACTTCCAGTTTCCAGTTCATATAAGGAGTTTGGAAGTCATCACTCCATTCTAACCACAAGCAAAAACTGAACAAACTCTTCTTAGATTTTGTTTTGTTTTGTTTTGAGACAGGGTCTCTTTTTGCCCAAGCTGAGTGCTGGGGCACGATCATGGCTTAATACAGCCTCGACCTCCTGGGCTCAAGTTATCCTCCTGCCTCAGCCTCCCGCGTAGCTGGGACTATAGGCGCACATCACCACGCCTGGCTCATTTTTTGTATTTTTTTGTAGAGGTGTTTTTCACCATGTTGCTGAGGCCAGTATTCTTAGATTCTTTACAGAAGTGAGGTCACAGGGCAAACTGCTGCCTCCTAAGCTGGAGGGTCAGATAAGCAGATACAGAGAATTGCAACATGCTGGAGCAGAATCTCAGAAACAGAAATCTCTGAGTGAAGCAGTACTCATGAGGAAAACCTAAACTGTAATTGAAGAAATGCTGAGACTCACAGTGGACAAGTCTGAGAGTTAAAAACCCTAGGATGGGGCAGTGGGGCGAGGCTGTCATAGAAGGTTCTCAAACTTGTGTGGGTTTTACCTCTTAGAGCTTTGGCAGGTTCTCACAGTGAATATCAGAGAAAAAAAATCCATGCTTCTGGAAGGAGAAAGGAAAAAGTTATTTTGAAATATGCCAGAGCATTCAATGATAAAGAAAAAAGTCTTGGGAGAGCCAGAGGAGAAAAGTACCTTACCTATAGAAGAACAAAGATAAGAATTAGATCAGGACTTCTCAGAAACTATGCAAGCAAGAAGGGAGTAGAATGAAGTATCTCAAGTGTTGAGAAAAAACCCTCCAACGTAGAATTCTGTATCCTGTGGAATTATCCTTCAAAAACGAAGGAGAAATAAGCACTTTCTCAGACAAACGAAAATTGAGGGAATTTGTTGCCAGTAGACCTGCCTTGCAAGAAATGTTAAAAGAAGTTCTTCAGAGAGAAGGAAAATCATGTGTCAGAAATTCTGATCTACATGGAGAAAGGAAGAGCAATAGAGAAAGAATAGCTGAAAATAAAGTAAAAAACTTAACTTTTTCTTAGTTGATCTGACAGATAATAGTTTATTCAAAATGATAGCAATGATGTATTGAATGATTATAGTTTATATATAAATGCAAAGAATGACAGCAGTTATACAAGGGACTGGAGGGAATAATTAGGGATATTTCATTATTATAAAGTATTTGCACTACCCATGAAGTGGTACAGTGCTATTTGAAAGTGGACTTGGATTAGTTGTAAATGTATATTGCAACTTTAGGGCAACTACTAAAAAAAGTTGGAAAAAGAAGTACAATTCATATGCTAAGAAAGGAAAGAGAGAAAGTGAAATCATAAGAGGAAATAATAGCACCTTGCACTTCCATGGGGCTTCATGGTTTATGAGCACTTAAAAAAATCATACATATAAAAATATGTGTGTAATTTAAAAATATTTAACAATGTTTACTTCACCTACCTTGCAACATTAATATATATTCTCTCAACAATGTTGCAAGGTAGGTGGAGTAGACTTTGTTATTGAAAACAAAACAAAACAAAAAAGAACAATGAAGTTTGGTTAAAGGTTCTTACCTAAGGTTAAAAAGTTGGTAAGAGAAAATGTTAACAATTTTTGTGAATTTTAGCCCTGTGCTCCTATTAGCAAACCATGCTACCTAGAATAAATTGTCCTTTATTCTACTGGACATAGCATGCTTAACAAGTAATCATGGAGCATAATTTCGCCTTTTGAAGTACAATGACTTACAAGTTATAGAGTCAGAAAGATTTGAATTCAAATTCCAGCTCTACCACTTTATTAGCTGTGTAATCTTGGATAAATTACTAATCCCCTCTGTGCCTCAATTTCTTCATCTATAACACAGGGATAATAATCCAAATACTATTTATTTTTAAATTGTATTATTTATTTATTTATTTATTTTGAGACAGAGTTTTGCTCTTGTTGCCCAACCTAGAGTGCAATGGCACGATTTCGGCTCACCGCAACCTCTGCCTCCGGGGTTCAAGCAATTCTCCCGCCCCAGGCTCCCGAGTAGCTGGGATTACAGGCATGCGCCACCATGCCTGGCTAATTTTGTATTTTTAGTAGAGACAGGGTTTCTCCATGTTGGTCAAGCTGGTCTCAAACTCCCAACCTCAGGTGATCTGCCAGCCTCGGCCTCCCAAAGTGCTGAGATTACAGGCATGAGCCACCACACCCGGCATTATTTACTTTAAAAGATTGCTTTGAGGACTGAGATAATCACACATTTAAAGCAGAATGCCTAGCATGTTATAAGCACTCAATAAATTGTAGCTATTTATTAAAACCAAAATCAAAAATCAAAAATCCAAACCAAAACAAAAAAACAAACCTCATCGCATTTCCATAATGAGGAAGTAATGATTCAGACTCCAAGCTTTTGAAAACAGGAAAGATGCCTCTGTCTATTCCTGTTTGGTTGTGTTGCACCTCACATGTTACTTAATAAGCCCTGGCATCTCTGTAATTTTAGAACTGGAAGGAACTTAAAGCTATTCCAAGCTTCTCATTTTATAGATAAAGAATCTGAGGCTGAGAGGGGTTGAATGAATTACTTCAAGATTACAGTGCTACCACTCTTCCTGCTACAGCTGGTAAAGCACACCAACAGTGAGCAGGAAACAAACCTAAGAAAAACATCCAGATTCCAGAAAGGAAAAGACTCAGACAACAAAACCTGAGAGCAGGTTTCAAAAGTTATAAATAACCCCCTACAGGCTAAGCACCCAGGTACGAGGGCAGTGCCTACAAACTATACTCAAGGAAGTCTATCAGGTCCTCATGGAAGTCTATGAGGGGGTAATTTAACAGTAGTCAACCAGACTAGAACTGCCCTGGACTTCATGAGTGGTGAGGGCCACAGTGAGGAGGGCTATGCCGCTGAGCAGAGGCTATTTTCTACAAACAGTGGAGCTGAAAGACAGGGATGGTGGACACAGAAGTGTAATACTGTCAATACTGCATATCCAATCCCTAAGAGTCAGTCATAATGGCGAGCAAGCATCATTAATCCAGCCAGCAAATGGGCCCCAAACCACACAGGTGACATAAAAGATGTAGAAAATATTCAGATTAAGACTTTTTGCTAATAGTTGTGCTTTCACCCATTTCTTCAACTGGTCATAGCAGCAATTCCCAGAAATGTCTCAGATAGATATATATTTTTTACTTGAAAATGATAAAAATGTGCCAGGCACAGTGGGTAACTCATGCCTGTAATCTCAACTACTTGGGAGGCTGAAGCAGGAGAATCGCTTGAGCCCAGGAGTTTGAGACTGCAGTGAGCCATAATTGCAGCGAGACATTGACTCTTAAAACACAAAACAAAACAAAACAAGATAAAAATTGATTTGTTTAAATGAGAATAAATGCTATTTTTCGCAATTCAGTATTTCTTTTAATAACACATTTTGTCAGTTTACTTTTACTTTTATATTAGCTGTGAGCTACAGTAGTCAGGAAATTAGTAAGTTCTTTGCCAACCTCGCTGATTCATTTTTATTAATAGAATTATAAACGTAGTCTTTCTTACCCTTACCTGAAAGTGTATTTTGCATAAAAGCAGGTTTTTAAAAATATAATTTCTCAAATTTAAGAGATGAAATTTTGCTTTTTTCTATCTTGTCTGTCTCTGGTTTCGGTCTTCTAAGAATAATTCAAAGTGAAAAGAGTATGTATGAGATATGTTGAATAAGCTATAAGCTAGTGTAACAGCTATTAAGCATTTTAAAAAGATGTCAAAAGCAGTTCTAAAAACTGTTTTTGTTGTTGGAGAAATGTTAAGAGGACAACAAAAGCTGTTTACAAAATAGTAAATACAATGAGAGCTTTCTTTCATAAAAATGTGCATATGAGTTTATGTGTATGCACAAAAAAGAAAAAATCTGTGGAAATTCACCCCGAATGTTAAAACTGATTTTCTTTTTCTGGGTCTTGGGCTTTCATGGGACTTTTATTTCTGTTTACTTGTTTGTATTTTCTAATTTTCCTACAATAAATATGTATTTTGGCTGAAAGACAAAAGGTTTTCTTTTTCCTTTCTTTTTTTGATGTTTACTTACATTTTACAGAGTCAAATCTGGAGTGGAGGGGAAGACAAGAGCAAAGTCCAGAATGAGTGTCAATTAAAGCTTCTCCAGGCTGAACAGTATGTGGGGGCAGGAGTCCACTTGATACTAAAGTGGGATTTTGTGTGTGTGAGTTCTTTGTTGTGTGGTGAAAATGCAATTATAGAAAACTAATTTGCGCGGTGCGTGGTGGCTCACGCCTATAATCCCAGCACTTTGGGAGGCCGAGGCGGGCGGATCACGAGGTCAGGAGATGGAGATCATCCTGGCTAACACAGCGAAACCCCGTCTCTACTAAAAATACAAAAAAAAATTAGCCGGACGTGGTGGCGGGCGCCTGTAGTCCCAGCTACTCGGGAGGCTGAGGCAGGAGAATGCCATGAACCCAGGGGGCGGAGCTTGCAGTGAGCCGAGATCGCGCCACTGCACTCCAGCCTGGGCGACAGAGCGAGACTCCGTCTCAAAAAAAAAAAAAAAAAAAAAAAAGAAAACTAATTTGCAGTTGCTCTGAAAACTAAATTTGTTTCCCTGTTGTTTCTAGAGGTGCTTCTTTGACAATTCACAGTATAGGCTTAAAGCAATTAGGCAATTAGGCATTGTGTGGAAAGGGCCAATACAAAATGAAGAGGCAACATAAATCTCTGCCCTTACAAGTACTATTTTTCTCTCCCAGCTAATTCTGAAGCCTCTTCTCCTCTAATTTGCGTATTGTTTTTCCTTTAACAAACAATTTTTTTCATGCTGATTAAATCATGGGAGATAAAAGGAAGTCAGCCCAGATCTGAAAACTGATAGTCTAGTTAAGTCAAAACGGCACATGTTGGAAAAGTTAACTAAAAATATGGGGGCACTATGCACTAAGGCCTGAAATGACTTACACAGAGGTCTTACAGCAGTTAAAGGTAGGGCTGGTAGCTTTACTGTGGTCATGGTCTAGATCAGCACTGTCCAACAAAACTTTCTACAGTGATGGAAATATTTATTTTGCGCTGATTAATACAGTAGCCACCAGCTACATGTGGTTATTATTTGATATGTGGTTAGCACAATTGGGGAACTAAATTTCAAATTATCTAGCTTATATTTCAATTTAAATAGCTACATGTGGGTCAGGTGCGGTGGCTCACACCTGTAATACCAGCACTTTGGGAGGCTGAGGCAGGTGGATCACGAGGCCAGGAGTTTGAGACCAGCCAGGCCAATATGGTGAAACCCTGTCTCTACCAAAAATACAAAAATTAGCTGCGCCTGGTGGTGAGCGCCTGTAGTCCCAGCTGCTCAGGACGCTGAGGTAGGAGAATCACTTGAACCCGGGAGACGGAGGTTGCAGTCAGCTGAGATCCCACCACTGCACTCCAGCCTTGGTGACAGAGTAAGACTCCATCTCAAAAAAAAAAAAAAAAAAAAACCTGCTTGTGGCTGGTGATTATGGTATTGAAGAGTGCAGGCCTAGCTTCTAGAAGGTGTCACTAGTTAAAGTAAGACTTGTCTTGTTACTTGAAGAAAGGGAGGATTCGAAAAACAGAATAAAGAAAAGTGTTCCAGGAGAAGACAAAGTATGAATGGGCTGTACTCAAGTCACACTGAGGGTGGGAAAGTGCTTCATGCCTGGATAGAGGTTTGTGCTGTGTTGCTACACAGGGCAGACCACGTCCTTGAGAGAGGATCTGAAGCTGTAGGTAATGAGGAGTCATTAATTATTTGTGATCAGTGGATTATCACGGCTCTTACCTTGTGCCAGGCATTTTGTTGAGTGCCTTAAATGGAATATTTCATACTATAAGAACCCTTTGAAGAAGAAGGAAAAAAAAGACTGAGAAAAGGGTGACTGAGCTTATCAAGGAGATCCTTGAAGAAAAGAGAGGAATAAACATAGATTTGTTTAGGCAGTTTGGCAGTGAAAGAAATGAGTGCTTGAGGAGGGTTAAATGAAGGTTCCTCTCCCAGGTAGGTCAAACCCATTTGGGCTGAAAGTAGAAAGGAAGAACCTACTGCAGAGAAAGAGGGGGAAGATCTGGACGGGGGTGAGAGGCAGCCCGCAGGCCCCAACGGCTGTCTTGGAAAGGGAGAAGGGACCTTTGGGAATGGTCCCATGAGAATGTTCACAAAATGGGTGGTACACAGCAATACTTGGAGAAGATAGAGGTTGCTGGAGCTAGATTTTTTTTTTTTTTTTAAATCTCAGTGAAGAATCACAGACATCTGCCAAGAAAAGAGGGAAGAAAAATGGGGTGGGGAGAAGGGAGATCTGAAATAACATCAGTTGGGGCTGCCCTAATAATGACTACCACCAACTTTATCATGTGGTTATCAAGAGCCTATTATGGGTATTTACATATATTCTCCTTTATCTAACAATTTAGTTAAGTATTAATTCCAATTATTTCTCAGTTATACGGAAGTTAAGGCTCAAAAACGTGATCACTTTAATTTAAGAAAAAGAATTGCCTACCACCTCACGCCAGGGGCTGTTCTAGGCAAAAAATTCAGACAGGCAGGGGGCCTGCCTTCATGGTTTTATGTAAGTGGTGCAGACAGAAAAATAAAACATCAGATCATTTCAGAGTTTAAGTGGTGTGGAAATAATAAAATGTGTTATGGTATTAACGGTGGGGAGGAAGTACATTAGTGTAGTCAGCCAGGGGAGGACCCTGTAAGGGGGGACAAGTGAGCTGAGACCTTCAGGATGAAAAAGGTAGGAGGAAGAGTTTTCTGGGCCAAGGAAAGGGCAAGTGCAGAGGCCCTGAGGCACGAACTAGCTGGGCTCCTGAAGAAATGCAAAGGTAGTGCACCCGATGCTGATCAAGGAGGTCTAGGCCAAGGCTGGAGACGCCATAGCAAGCTATGGGAAGGATTTACCCGAGGGGTAAAGCCGATCCGATCCGATAGCTTAAGGCTTCCTGGGGAGCAAGGGCCGGGCTGCCCGGCTCTCCAGCGCGTGTTCTTTCCACCAGGCTAAGCTGCCCGGCACATGGCTGTGGGGCGAGGCCACCGTCAGGAGAGGTTCCAGGCCAAGGGGCCAAAGGGCCACGGCCCGCGGGGGATGGCGACATGACCTCCTGGGTGTCGCAAGCCCGGGACAGCGCTGACAGCCGGCGCCGGCCTTTCGCGAGCAGCAAGCGGCTCCCCTCACCCGGGCCCGATCACCCCCGCCTTTAATGCCCATCAGGGACCCCCAGCCAACGCAGCACCAGCCCCCGGGCGGCCTGGCTTGGTTTTTCATCCCGGGAGATGGATCCGTCGCCCAAAAGTTCGGAATGACGGTACCCCTTTCCCTTAAGAGCGATGAGGAGACGAAATAAATTGGGGTCAGGGCGACGTCCTATGGAAAACAGCCCTTTGTATTTTTGTCTAGTTTTCACCCATGGCTTTCCAGAAACTACTCGTTTCTCGGTACGCTCTCCAAGTCACCCCCTCCAACAGCGAGCCCGTTGGTTTGGCCCCTCAGCCCGGATTGGCTGAAGGCTTACGCCTCGGCCAGGGATTGGTTTCTTACCACTCGCCGCGCCCATTGGTTGGGGTTCCCCGCTTCTGGGCGGAGTGGTGAGGGCCGGTTTCCACCCCCTTGTTTACGGAGCGCGTAGTTGTAGCGCTCTCCGAGCACTGGGGCTGTCTCCAAAGTTCCCTATTTAGCTCCTCAGGCCAATTGGGGCCTCGCACCACCCTCGCCCTCTCCCTCGCACGCCTTCCGTGTGGTACGGCCCACACCATTAGAGCAGCGGCGCGTGTGGGCGCCCGTCGCGTTCCTCCGCCCGTTCTCGCCGTGTCGCACCCCCCACCCCGAGGGTGTACTTGGTACGGCCCGCGCCGCCTCCTTTCCTCGCCCGGGTGGCCATCTCCCTCCCCCCAGTCGGCGGCGCTTGGTGCCGCCCGGGAGAACCAGGTCATCGGTCGGTTCCCGTGAAAACAAAAACAATCGGCCGCGCCGTCGCAGCCATCCGAACGTCGCGAGCGGGGCCTGGGGACGCGGGGCCGAGTGGAGCGAGCGAACGGGAGCAGCGGCGACGCGCCCGGGGGCCAGGGCGCCATGGGGCAGGCGGGCTCCGGCTGCGCGGGGCTCCCCCGGCGCCGCGGCTAGTGCGCCCGCCGCCTCGGCCGCCTCAGCCTCCCGCGCCGCCCGCTTGGGGGACGAGGAGCAGGACGCGGCCTCGGCGGGGCCCGGGCCGAACGGCTGCGGACACCCGGGCGCCGAGGAGCCGAGCGCCGCCGCCTCCGGCATGGATCAGTGTGTGACGGTGGAGCGCGAGCTGGAGAAGGTGCTGCACAAGTTCTCGGGCTACGGGCAGCTGTGCGAGCGCGGCCTGGAGGAGCTCATCGACTACACGGGCGGCCTCAAGCACGAGATCCTGCAGAGCCACGGTAGGGCGGCCCGCGTGGGCGCGCGGGGCAGGGCCCACCGCCCGAGCCCCGGTCCCGGCCCCGCGGCGGGAATCCCTCACCCACCCTCGCGCCTCTGGCCCAGCCCTTGCCTCCCCTGAGGCGCGGAGGCCGCCAGACCCCTGAGACTTTTTCTCCTCTTTTCGGCCGATTTACCTCGAACCTGCCGCGACCTCGCTGCCAATTCAGAAGGAGCGCGAACCACCCGGAAACCCGGCCCGGAGCCGCGGGCTCCAGTCCGGATAAACGTGGGTGAGGGGGCCGCCCACCGCACCTGCAAACTGCCGTCCTCCCGAGTGGGCGCCCCTCGTCCCCCGCCCCCAGCCGGCCCCGGGAATCTCACGTGGTGCCCGCGGCGCGGTCCTGCGGGCGGTGAGCGAATCGCCTGGGATCCCAGGCTCTGAGTGATGAAGGCAGTGCAGGAAGCTCCCTTTTCCCTCTGTGCCGCCCCGAATCCTTGGCCAGGGGACTTCGTTTCTTCGTTTTATTTTGGAAAGTCGAGCGTTATTCTTAGCTGTGGGTTGACAACAGCAGCTCCTGCAACTTCATGATTTGGCTGTTGTGGACGCAGGTCTTAACTCCGCAGCGGCTCTGACATGGTTCCTTGGAAACCAGCTCAATCAAACCGTTCTGTTCTCCTAGTGTACCTTCTGATGGCATCGAGGAGGAACGGGTGATATTTGCCCAAGTAAATTGTGCACATGTTGCTAGTTACTTGCTTTGCCTGGTTAAGTTCTTTCAAAGAAAATAAATTTTCCTATAGAAGGTGTTTCACCTAGATTTTTTTTTTTTATTGCCCCAAGCCCTGAGGACAGGTACTTTTAAAGGTTTGGTTTTCTTACACTTTAAAAGTCACAGCGATGATTCCTTTTGACCAAGAAGTAAAGGACTTATTTAATGGGTCTTTAATAAGAGGCTGAGGGGGCTTCTCAGCTTGTGGGCTGAACAGAAATTTATGTGAAGGACGTTTTGGTAGCTGGGGGAAGATGCATATTATTTGTGGCAGGTGAGATGAGGGCAGTGGCGTTAGCTGAGTGTCTCTCTCCTTCTCCTTCATTTTTTCACACTTTCCCAGACTGCATTTCAGTTGAGGATGGGTGCTGGTCCATGGGAAAGGAGTCTTATAGCAGCTTCTCATTCTGGACACTGCAGTAATTTTTTAACTCCAGGAAGGAAGTAAACCTGCAGTCATGGTGGATGAGATATTAATATGGAAAAACCGTATTAATTCTCAAAGGAGTTCGAACACTAGTATGGAAAAAGGAGCAGACCTTGGTGGCTGCCTGTGAAGGGAAATTTGACTGACGTGGCGATGATGCTATAGTTGGTAGATACAGGGAAGTGAAGGTGGAATGGGACAGGAATCCAGGGAAGACTTTGAATATGGTTTTGGACATGTGAAGTAAAGTTGAAGGGCTTCATGAAGATAGAATCGAGGGCTCTCATATTTACTGGTGGCTGGAGATGCATAGGTCTAAGATTGTTTTCTGATGTCATTTCTAGGAGGACAGTGGAGGGGATCACTTAGATTGCACAGAAGAAAGACTAGAGTCTAACCACAGTCTTGAATTTTCCTTGGCGAGTGGAGAGCCAAGGCTAGATAGAGCCAGCAGAAACCGAAAAGGGCGAGGGCTTAGAAAAGGAGAGGTTGGTCGGCTTTTATTTGGCTACTGGGAGTCAGTAACCCTCTGTGCTTGCAGTTTCATAGAATTGCCAAGACAAGCCAGATTACTGGGGATTAAGAAGAAAAATGTGATGTGAACCGAGGTGTGGGAAATCCAGTACGGCGGTGGGAGGTATTCCCTCTGTGCTCCCGGCCCCGCCAAGGAACCAGTGGAGGAAGAGAATGAAGGGCCTAGACTTGGAGAGGTGGAAGGAACATTTCCTTTTTAGGGACCAGGTCATAAGGCAGAATTTGAGAGGAAAATGATGGAACAGAAAGTACCTTTCTTCCATGAGAGAGGATGTAAGTTGAAGAGGGATGTGACTGAGCTTTGTTTTAGAAAATTTAGGGCCAGGCTCAGATGGATAAAATGATGGTGAGGAATTGCTGAGGCAGGAATTTGTTTTTGACTCTTCACTGGGTACTAGGGAACTTTTCTCAGAATTTATGGTTTGAGGGGTATTGGCCACACAGTATGCTATGCTGTTAAAAACAGTCTGACTTGGTGAGTTTGTGTGTTCCTTTTTCAGCCTCCTAATTTTTTCCCTCTTGTCTACCAAATTGCTAGTCTTATATTGGTATCTCTTTGATTTCCTTTAATTCTTCAATAATAGGATTAAGTGACTGAAGGTAGTTATAAAACGTGAAAGAAAATAAATACCACAAGTGCCAGGTCTAGTTTCCCAAATAAAATCTTTCTTCTTTTGGTGTTTTTTTTTGTGTGTGTGTAAAGAGAAACATCATGCTTTGGCATCTGGGCTATGGTATTTTTGAAAACAGATGATTTCTAAATTAAAGTTCTTGGCAGGTGATGTGGTAGATATTACATTGAAACTTAAATATACCCTTCTCAAAGGTATTTTACTGAAAACTGAGTTTGGAACTCTATTTTCAAGTTTAAAGGGAAGATTTTTGGGCTTCTGAATATACCTGTCTGGGCAAATGATCCTGATAACCTGAGAGGCTCTAATTGGGAGCCCTCTGTCAGGACTTCGGACCTCATTCTCTGAGATTACTTGTGGTAATACTTGCAATAATCTGGTATGAATAAAACAGAATTTTTGAGGACTATATAGAACACATCATTGCATCATACTGGTGAATGACTGTTGCAGAAGCATCCTTTAGCCAACCTAAAGGGATTGGTTCAGTTTCTGAGCATGAATGTTTTATGTTAAAAATTTTTTTTTCATCTCTAAAGTTGTGAGCAGACAGCTATATACTAAATGAGCTGTTAGGATAGTTTGTGATGGAAACTGATCATACATAAATAAGAGTTTAGTTAGTAAGCCCATTGACAACCCTTTTCTAGTCTCAGCACCTTTATTCCAGATTGTAAATACTGCCAGATTGCTGGCTGGGAGGTAGTCCTGCAGTGAGCCCTAAAATTTCTCAGGTGGTCTAAATCGCCTTTAAGTAGCCTGAAATTCTTTTACGTAAAGTTTCTCTCGTTAATCTTTTTTAAAATGCAAGTTTCTTAATGCAAATACCCTTGGGGAAATGAGGATAGTATGGGCTGGTCTCTCATACCTGGTGAATTGGTTTGTGCTCTGCCGTTTAATCCACCTCTAGCCAAATCCATCAGCCTGAGAACAGGAATATCTTTTTTTTTTTTTTTCTTTTAAATGGGGTTGGACTGGTATCAGGCCTGCAGCAGAGAACAATAATGGAATATAAGGCTCTGAGAGGGAAGTGCAGGCTTCGACTTGGTGCCATAGACAGTTAGGGAATATTGGTGGTTCAGGGACAACATAGGTGTAATAGAAATACGAAGAGGCAATAAGAACCAGGGAGAATACTGAAGAGCTCTGCCGAGGCCAAGACATTCCTCTCCCTGGAGACTGACTTCTCTTCATGCCTTTGGAATTAGAAACCTTAGGGTGGTAGATAGGAGGGTGGGGAGTGATCCAGAGCCTGCAGTGAGGTGTCCAAGGTAAGAGGAACAGAGATCACAACTTCTGTCATTTAGTTGTGCCAGCCTTTCAGTGAGAGTTTCCCTGTGAGCACGAAGTTTGGTCTAAGATTCACTGTGGTTAATGTAGGCTGGCGGTCATTCCCAGTGTGCCTCGATCTAATTTGTATAGTGCACTGGTGCTTCTAAAACTTCACTCATACACATGTGCACTCTTATTTTTCAGATGGATTCACGATTTTACTGAGGTAGATTTATCTTAGGCAATGATATTTGTGTAGTCCTACATGTGGTATGTAGGTATTAGGTATAATAAACTACATGTTAAAATAAATTCATAGCAATTAAAATATTAGTATACGTACTAGCTAAAATTACCATTCGCATCAGTGGTATGGGAGCCGTGCTTTGGATAACCCTGGATTAACAGGGTTAACTACTGTATGGTTAAATTTTGGTGATTTGATTTGTGATTATATGCCTTTTAGCATTTTTTTCCTATTGGCAAATTTATATTGTTTCCCATTAGCACCTCTGTGGTGGAAGGGAAAAACAGAAAAGAACTATTTATCATGTTTTGCTGGTATTCTGAACTCATACTTCGTGAAAGAAAATTAGGCAGAAACAGTTGGTAATGGTTTCAGGACACATTTAAAAGTATACTTGTGAAAATTGCAGTTTTTGTAAGAGGAAAGGACGTGCGGTATTCTTTTCTGATTATTTTTAGACTAACAGAGTTCTAATATGGTTTCTGAAAGTGACTTTCAAGGAATTTTCTAAATTTAAAATGTATTTATTAATTTTTAGTAGGTCATACATTCAAATGCTATCCATTCAAACAAAGAAAAAGATAACCCAGTGAATAGTACATTCAAATGCTATAAACTCAAATGATAAAAAAGGACACCCATTGAAAAATCTTTGTACTCTTGTTCCTGGACCACCTGGTTGCCCAGTTCACAGACATAAATGCCAGGCTCCAGAAAAAAAATTTTTTTGTTGTTTTTTGAGACAGCCTCCCTCTGTCACCCAGGCTGGAGTGCAGTGGTGCGATCTTGGCTCACTGCAACCTCCGCCTCCTGGCTTCAAGCAATTCTCCTGCCTCAGCCTCCTGAGTAGCTGGGATTACAGGCACCACCTGCCACCATGCCTGGCTAATTTTTGTATTTTTAGTAGAGATGGGGCTTCAACATGTGGGTCAGGCTGGTCTTGAACTCCTGACCTCAAGTAGTCCACGCGCCTTGGCCTCCCAAAGTGCAGGGATTACAGGTGTAAGCCACTGTGCCCGACCTCCAGAAAAAATTTTAAAAGAATCCAGTGAAATGACGATTTGAATCCAGTGAAATGAATCTAGTGAAATGACTTTTCCTTTTTTCTTTAACGCATTGGATATGTATTTCCATTTACTATGATTAAGGCTTAGTGTTATCTCACTTTGCAAGTTGGTAAAGATGTCTTCGTCTGTGGGAGTGATCAACATATACTGTATTAGCACCTAAAACTCCTTTGGTGTGTGTGTATGTTGTGACTTCTAGTAGTAAAACTCATGTAAACCATAACTCCTACCATTATCTCTTTGGTGAATCAAAGAAACTGTTGAATCTTTGGTTACCAGTTGGAGAACTGCTTCCTTTTTAAAAATGTGAAGGTAACAAATGAGAAGGTAAGTAGGCAAGTAAAACATGAAAAAAAAAAAAAAAGAAACTTGTGGAGGTCACATTTTTAACTCATTGCTGTGGTATGATATTGCATCAGTACACAGAAACCAGAGGTTGAGGGTCGCATGTTAGGTATAATCTTCCACTCTAGAATTTGGGTTGTGTATATTAAACATATGTGTTGAAAAGTATGCTTATTTGTATATGTGAATGATCTGTGCTTTTTCAGAGCCGACCAGTGTTGAATATATTGTTTTGAATGAAAGTAAATGTATTATATCGGGGCTTGGTAGACTAGTAGCTTGTTTACCTTTTTAGCCTTATTCTTTGGTGTGCATGGAGTAGGCCACATAGCCAGGTTGCCCATTTGTTACCCAGAGTTTTGCTAAATACTAACAAGACACTCTTGAGAGAATAGTGACTTTGTTTTGAATACAATTCGATATCTGTTTTTAACATCTAGTCTGGAAAATAGTATATCAGTAGGTCATAAATAAAAGTTTGGGTGGACATTGTTCAAATATTCTAAGAGAAGAACAAACTGGTTCTCAAGTTATTTAGGCCATTTTCGGTGGTAAGAATAAAAAGTCAGTATATTGGTGTTTCCAGTTGGGTTTAGAAGTAGATTTAACTTTGTTAGCCATTTTTTTTCCAGACGTACTCTGGAGATAATTAATTCTTTTTTATTTGGCACCGTATTCATTTAGACTGGCAGGTGACATAATAGTTTTCCTTAAAATGGAATTTGTTGATGTATAAATAGGCTGAGGTTAGGGCTAGGCTGGCTCCAGGGGCACCAGGGATGTCATCAGGACTGATCTTGTTCTCTTCTGTCAACTGTTGGCTTCATTTTCAGGGGAGTTTTCTTCACATGGGGTAGAGATGACCAATGGAGCTCAAAAGACAGGAACATGGCCATTTTTCTTGGAGATACTCCAGGGAGTACCTTTATTATTCCGTTATGGAGCCTTTCTCTGAATCAGTAACTGGGACCAGGGAGTGAGGTCTTCTGGCCACCTTGAGCTGTGCTCACCCCCTCAGGAGGTATATGGCCTTATGATACACTGTTCATCAGGTAGAGAAGAGGCAGTTCTAGAAAGGAACACTTAAACCCAGACAGAGTAATATATGTCTATTACAGTGGAACAGCTACATGTTATATCAGTAACATTCTCTGAGATGTTTTCCTGACTAGCCTCGCCTTCTCAGCTTTTGCCTGGCCTCCTAACTATAATGCTCATATAATTCAAGTAGTGAGTTGTTAGTATGACTTAATCTATGGACTAGAGAATACAACTTGGTTCATGTTCCTTTTGGGAACTTTTTTGAAATTACTTAAATGCTTGACATAGTAAAGTTATTTTCCTAAAGTTATTTTATTTCTAAAGTAGTTTCTAACTCTGGATAATAACATTGGTAACGAGAAACTTGCCAACACTTCTGTGATACTGTCATACTACAGCTAATAGAGAAGTTTCTGTTTTCATGTCTTAGTCTCTTAGTCTTTAGGATGGTGAAAATGGTGTTTTAGCGAACTGTTCACTTGGAATATTAAAACTAACTTATTTTTATTTAGGGCCCTGCTTCTTCATCTGTAAGGCTTCCAAAGTCTTTAAAAATGATCCAAAAATGCAGTTTAGGGAGAAAATTGTGGAGGGCCCTGGCTCTGAGCTATGTGTACTTGGAGACCCATGGTACTTCCAGGAGGTGATGCTCTCTAACTGGCCGTTTCCTTGAAAGCTCTAAGAGTAGCAGACACTTCTGGCCATTCTCTTTAGATTAGATGTTAACTCAACCCTTCAAAGAACAAAGACTAGACTGTCTGGCAGGAGAAATGCAGTATGCTTTCACCTTATATGGGTGTGGTGATTGTGTGGCTGAGCTCAAAATGGTTGTTTGGGAATGTCACTTGGAGAGGCCATAGGCTTATATTACCAAGTCTTTCTCCACTTAAGATGGAGGCCTAGATGGTGATTTCTTCTGTTATGGGGGCACAATGTAGTGTCAGGCTGTGTGTTATTTATGATAAGTTTGTTGTATCTGCAGAATTCATACAGGTTTAATTCATCTTACTGATACATGAAGACATTTGGGAGGAGATGAGGAGAGAATCTTTTAAAAGAAACATTATTCATGGCCCTGGTCCTCCAGGAACTTGGAGGCTAATTGAGAAGATGAATCTGTACTTGTGGAGTAGTACCTAAAATTTTGACCCTGGGCCCAGGAGGTCTGGATTTGAATCCTTGCACTGCCAATTTACTGGTTCTACAATCTTTTTTTTTTTCTTTTTTTTTTTTTTCGAGACAGAGTCTCACTCTGTCACCTAGGCTGGAGTGCAGTGGTGTGTCATCTCAGCTCACTGCAACCTCTGCCTCCCGGGTTCAAGTGATTCTTGTGCTCCCAAGTAGCTGGGATTACAGGTGTGCTCAATGCATGGCTAATTTTTGTATTTTTAGTAGTGACGGAGTTTCACCATGTTGGCCAGGCTGATCTTGAACTCCTGGGCTCAAGTAATCCACCCGCCTCAGCCTCCCAAAGTGCTGGGATTACAGGCATGAGCCACCACACCCGGCCTGATCCTACAATCTTGCTTAGCCAGTTTTTCCTTCAGTAAACTGGCATCACAGAGTTATGAGAGTGAAATAGATAATAGATGTCAACTGGCTTTGAAATTTGTAAAACAGGGTAGACGTGTTATGTATAAAGTCTATGCCTTAAGTAGTGTTAAGCTTTTTTTTTTTTTTTTTTTTTTTGAGGCTGAGTCTCGCTTTGTCAGCCAGGCTGGAGTGCAGTGGCATGATCTTGGCTCACTGCAACCTCCGCCTCCCAAGTTCAAGCAATTCCCCTGCCTCAGCCCCCGGAGTAGCTGCGATTACAGGCGCATGCCACCAGGCCTATTTTTTTTTTTTTTTTTTGTATTTTAGTAGAGACGAGGTTTTACCATGTTGGCCAGGATGGTCTCGATCTCTTGATCTCATCATCTGCCCGCCTCGGCCTCCCAAAGTGCTGGGATTATAGGTGTGAGCCACCACGCCCAGCCCAAGCACTGTTTAATTGAGACATTTTGGGTAATATTTAGGTGTCTTTATTACTGGTTTATGTTAAATACCATTCTGTGTCCAGTGGTCTGCTTAACATTGTAAAGAATGCTTCAAAGGTACAAGAAAGAGTCTTTAGGGAACTTAGAAGTTAGTTGGAGAGACCAGACTCATTTGAAGGGGGGAAAAAACAAGACCATGGCACAGTGTATAACAGTGCTTCTGGTTAGTACAGACACCAGTGAAGAGAGAGAGCCCTTAGAAAGAACTGCATTGGAGTAAATAGGCATTATGTCAGCTGAACTTTAGATCACCTCATCAGTAGTTATTAATCACCATTTATAGGTAGAACTAAGCAAAATCTTCTAGGAGTTACAAAGAACAAGCATTTTCATCCTCTAAGAACTTTGTGTCCAGTTAGGGAGATGAGACTGGCATTTTTTAACAAACACACAAACAAAAGCAGTGCCCTGTAATGCACGGTTGTGTATCTAGGCTAAATGCTACATGAGTGGTGTGGACAAAAAGGGGTAGGATTTGAGACAAGGAGAGACTCTTTTTACCTATGGGAAGTTTTAGTAGCAGAGATTGAATATGGATAGTAGAAAGAGCAGATGGAGTGCCTGGAGGGGAGGATGGCAAGAACAAAGGTGTAGAGGAGTGAGAGGTGAAGGACCAGATTGCAGGGGAAAGGCGATAAGAGCATTAAAATTAAATTGGAATCAGGTTTTGTAAAGCCATGGATACCAGGGAAAGTAGTAGACTGGGAAGATATTGAATTACTTTGGGGTAGGGTGGGGACATTTTGAATAGAGAGGGGACAGGGACACAATCAGAGACCAGTTGTCAGCAGTATTTAGGTTGGTTTGGAGTTGGGAGTGAGATTTGACTAGAGGCAAGAAGGTTAGTTAAGGCTAAGTGTCAACCTCGATTTGATGAAATAGGGACCTGTCTTTGGGTACTGGTGGTAGAAATTTAAAGGGACACATGAAAGGGATTTCTGAGGGAAGGAATGACCAGGAGTTGGTGCACAGATGGAGTCTGGCAGAGTAGCAGAAAAGGGCAGGAAAAACCAAAGGTTAATCCAAGGTTTTAAACATGAATGATGGGTGGGTTGTTATGGAACCAGGTAGAAAATAGGAAGTTTAGGAGAGGGGAAGGTAGAAATCTGAGTTTGATTTTTTTTGTTTTTGTTTTTGTTTTTTTGGGGGGTGGGGGAGGGGGGTCTTACTCTGTTGCCCAGACTGGATTGCAGTGTCTCAGCTTACCACAATCTCTGCCTCCTGGGTTCAAGTGATTCTTCTGCCTCAGCCTCCCGAATAGCTGGGATTACAGGCATGCGTCACTACCGCCCGGCTAATTTTTGTAGTTTTAGTAGAGATGGGGTTTCACCATGTTGGCCAGGCTGGTCTTGAACTCCTGACCTCAAATGATCCACCCGCCTTGGCCTCCCAGAGTGCTGGGATTATAGGCGTGAGTCACTGCACCCGGCCTGAGTTTGATTTTTAAATATGAAATCCAGATTCCAATGCTACAGGAAACCTAATGTGGTTCCACCATTCATTTCAGAGATAAATGAGATGCCTAGAGATTAAGTCTTTATATTTGGAATTTGAAGGGAGTGAACAGGTTCTCTAAAATGTGACTGTCACAGACATATGTTTAAAATCTTGTGCCTGTATCTTTTTTCTTCTCTCTGCAGTTCTTGCCTCATATACTTCGAAGCCTTTCCTGTGTTCTCTATGATAGTCGTTGATACTGTTCTTTGCTCCAGGAGCACTATTAGTCTGTACCATGTAATTTTGCTCTAAATATTAACTTTATTTCGTTTTTTTTTCCTCATGTTTGGTTTTGCAGCACACTGTGCCTCTGATTTGATGCAGTGGTCTTATCTCTCTGGATCAGAACACGTGTCTATCAGTCTACTGTTCTCTGAAGGGTCAGGAGTTGAACACCAAATACCATACTTTCTTTTACTTTGCAGATTTACCAGCTACTAATATACTGGAAAAATTTTGTTTTCAGTGTTTACCTCCTCCAGAAAAAAAGAATGTGTTCTATTTGTGCCTTTTCTCCTTCCTCTAAGCAGCCGCTGTGTCCTAGGTGCTGAAGTAGCTCACAAGAATCCCAAAGTTTCAATGGGCCGCAGTTTATTTTACTACAGACAAAATGAAATAGTCCCTTATTTTTTAAAAATACCAACCTTACCTTTTCAAGTTTCAAGTTTTTCTATTCTAGTACTTTGCAAGGATATCCATGGTCACCTTGTCAATGACTTTTCTAGAGTCAGTCTTAGATCTTTTTATCCTTTATCTGCTTTATTCCCATTCTAAATTTCTTAAATTTGTGTAGAAATTGATAACATGGGAAAAGTATCTTGAACATTGCTGACACAGGCCTTCAGCACTCAATAAATGTTAATTGACTCTAAATGTCATAGTTCTCCCTTTTACATTTTTTTTCTGTTTTTTCTTGGTTTCATTTTGTATTTTAAGGCATCAAGGCTTTTATAAGAGTGGTATATCATAGATTCCCCCCCCCACCAGCCTTCTTAGTGATGCCTAATACTCTTTTAGCTTTCTGATTTTAATGTTTTTATTTAAATAGCTAATCTAGAATGAATTCTGGAGTATATCTCTATGAGGTCTGAGTTTTCATTTAGGTACAGTTAGGTTTGTTTCCTAAATGGATTTCTTTGTATTTATCTGCATCAAAACTTGTGTTCCATTTTGCTTTCCACTTAATTCTAAATTTAAGATCTCTGTCCATCTTATGAAAGTGGAGTTAAGTTTTCATAACTCAGAAGAGCTCAAATGCAATACATGTAATATTTATAAACTTGGATATTTTAAATTTTTCCTGCCTACAGGATATTCATTAAAAGTCAAGCCAGGTCTTAGTGATTTCTGGGGAATCTTATTTCTCTGGAAGTATTCCAGTCTTAGGTGGTGATATTTTCAACCTTTTTGAAAATCATCACCATAACAATACTTTTTTATATTGTGCCTCCCTATTTTTTTGTAGAGTGCTCAGAAGTATGGTGGGTCTCATCTCTCATGTGTTTGACTCGTGGGCAGCATGTATTTCATGGTGTAATTGACACCTTTAAACTGCCTTTTATAGACCAAATTAGAACTTTTTATTATCTCCTGATGACAGACATTTCAGGCTACAACATGGTGTGCTGCCTACCAACCAGCTGTTTAGTTTTAGCAATGCTATCTTTAACAGTGTGTTTGTGCAGTTGAACTCCCTCCCCCCATATCATAAAAATAAGTGGCAGATGGAAAATTAAAAGTGCAAATACTGAGTAGGGATGAGAAACATACTTGTCAATATTAATGATATATTTGTCTTGATTGTATTAAGGTGAGCCAAAATAGTGGGTAAATCTTGTCACGGAGCTGGACACGAGACGTGGTTTTTTTTGAGCCTTGTGATCAGTAGGGAAGAAAGTAAAACAAATGTATGTACAAAATGCTAAAACTGTATTGAAGGTGTAACCAAGGTATTACTAGGGATTTTATAGTTTTTAGCTTTGTGCAAACCAGTCACCGTTTTAATAATGTAAGTTTGTTCTACCTTCCTATATTCTGACTTAGAATATACTTTTATAGGGTCACATTATATATTAGAGATGTTTCATTGCATCTTTGACAAATGTGGAAATAGTTTTGTAAAAAAGAAACTGTCTCAAAAGTGACGAGTCAGAGCACAAGCTCATTAATTCCTGGGGTTGGTGGGAGAGGTCGTTATTTGGAAGAGAGAAGGAACTTACAACTGATGCCAGGGGACTCTTTTGTGAATGTGTCTTATTTGAAAATATGTGTGCATATGTATGTTTGTATGTTTGTGTTGATCTTGGATACTGTGACCTTGTTGAACTCTCATCTATTCTTGGATTGTGTTTGTGTGTAGATTCTTTGGGATTTTCTACTTAGGCAATAGTGTTATTGAGAGACAGGAACAGTATTATTTCCTAACTTACTTGGTATTTGCAGAACTTAGGCTGCAGTGTTATTGTGTAGCAGATGCTAAACATTCTGTGAGAGAGTAAGGGGTCAGTGAACTGCTGAGTGAAACTGCTGGCAATTTCAGAGGGTGTTGGTAGTACCAGACAGTCTTCAATGCTGGGTTTGAAATTGAGATTATGTAATATATGATTAATTATTTTCATATTTATTCTTTGGGTAACTAGTTACTGAATGTGTAGTATTTGCCAGTTACTATACTAAATGTTGGGGATTGGTCATATTTCCTACTAAAGTTAATTTTGTGGGAGTAATGGACAAATAACTATTTACAACAAAGTGTGAAACTCTGATGGGGAAGTATAGGATACTATGGAAACAAACATTTTTCTAATTTATTGTTTCTGTGAAACTAGTGGGCATACATCCTAAAATGGCAAAGCAGTGAGGCTCAAGGGCAGAACTTGAAAATTTTGAGAGTGTTGTGCTTAAAATCTGTTTATATGATAAAAGGTGCTGTTCTATTTTATTGAAAATTTTAACTTAATAAAGCAACACATGTAGATGGTCTACATTATATTGGTTCTTTGCTTATATTGAACATGCTAATTCTTACACTTGTTTAATCATAAAAGTGACTTTAAAAAGTACTTGTGACCCTCCAGTGATGAGTGAGCATTGCGTCAGAGTTGTTTCTTTCAGGCTCATGTATTGGGCCTGGGTTCCCTGGGTTTATTACATTGGAAGACACAGTTAGTGCAGGACTTTCTCCTGGGTGAGAAGTGACCACCGCAGTGGCCAACCTGGATGTAGTTATGGTGGAGATGGCTGTCACAGTAATTCCCCAGCTTTTCTTCTAGGAACTGAATCCAGTTTCTTTCACATAAAGGTTCTCCTAGAAGCAGGTTGTGTTTTCATACAGAGAAATCAAAAGAACATTAGAACTCTCTCAGTAGGACTTATAGAAGTTTAGTTGACTGTCAGTCTGGTCATTATAGCAATTTTCAAACCTGTTTTAAACCTTTGGCTGCTTTCCACTGAATCCATTTGAAAATGCATTAGTGAACTCTTTCTCTCTTAACAGGGCTTTCCCAGGGTTCTCTTTCAGATTATTCCATTCTGCTCTTCTTGAGTTTCCAAATACCTTACAGAAATTATTTTTCCTTGGAGCATTCTGAGAACTCTCAATATTAATTAATTGGCCATAAACTGCTTGTAACTGTCATTCATAAAATTGAAAACCAAAAATTAGAGGAATTTGTAGATGGTAAAGGAAGAAAACGAGGTAACAAATAGCACCAAACTCCAGATATGTAAGTTACTACGATTTGAAAATATCAGTGGATTTCAAAGTTGGTGCGTGGAAGTTCAGTGGTAAGTTCTAGGTGACCTCTCTCCTCCAGCTTGGCTTCTCCTTTTTTATTTTTATTATTATTGTTTTTGAGACTGAGTCTCGCTCTGTCACCCAGGCTGCAGTGCAGTGGTGCAATCTCGGCTTACTGCAGCCTCTGCCTCCAGGGTTCAAGCTATTCTCTTGCCTCAGCCTCCCTAGTAGCTGGGATTACAGGCGCTCACCACCGCACCCAGCTAATTTTTGTATTTTTAGTAGAGACGGGGTTTCACCATATTGGCCAGGCTGGTCTCAGACTCCTGACCTCAAGTGATCCACCTGCCTCGGCCTTCCTTAGTGCCAGAATTACAGGCGTGAGCCATCGTACCTGGCACCCTTTTTATTTTTTATATTTTTCCTACCTTGTTGTCTGCTGGTTGTAGAAATAAATGTGTCTGGATGGATAGAAGGTATGACTTCTTTTTAAAAACATTTTCTTTATTTCCAAAAGAAATCCAGTACTTATTAACAGTCACTCTCCATTCCCACCCTGTCTCCTCCCACTTCAACTACCATTAATCTTTGTCTGTCTCTATAGATTTGTCTATTCTGTACCTTTCATGCAAATGAAATGACACAGTATGTGGCCTTTTGTGTCTGGCTTATTGAATACTTAATGTAATATTTTCAAGGTTCGTCTATGTCATAGTATGTATCAATACCTCATTTCCTTTAATGACTGGATAATCCATTGTTTATCCATTCATTCTTTGGAGGTTTGGTTTGTTACCAGTTTTTGCTTACGAATAATGCTACTGTGAACATTCTGATTCAGGTTTTTGTGTGGACATGTTGTTGTTTTGGGTATATAACTAGGATATAACTAGGAGTGGAATTTCTGGGTCATATGGTAACTGTTTAACGTTCTGAGGAACTGCCAAATTGTTTTCTATGGTGTCTGCACCATTTTATATTTCACTAGCAATGGATAAGGCTTTGAATTTCTCCACATCCTTTCCAACAGTTATTATTGTGTTTTCCTGGTAGCCAGTCTCGTGGGCATGAAGTAGTATCTCATTGTAATTTTGGTTTTCATCTCATAATGACCAGTAATATTGAGCATCTTTTTGTGTGCCTGTTGGCTATTTGTATATCTTCTTTTGAAAAATGTCTATTCAAATCCTTGACCTTTTTTTTTTTGAGTTAGGGTCTTGTTCTTCATCCAGACTGGAATGCAGTGGCGCAATCATAGCTCATTGCAGCCTCAACCTCCTGGGCTCAAGGGATCCACTTGCCTCAGCCTCCCTAGTTGCTAGGACTACAGGCATGAGCCACTGTGCCCAGCCACATTTTTGTATTTTTTTTGTAGAGACAGAGTCTTGCCTTGTCCAGGCTAGTCTCAAACTCCTGGGCTCAAGTGGTTCTCCCGCCTTGGCCTCCCAGAGTGCTGAGATTCCAGGCATGAACTGTGCCTTGTGCTTTGCCCATTTTTAAATTGCATTGTTTGTCTTGTTATTGTTGAGCTTTAAGAGTTCTTTATATATTCTGGATACTAGACCCTTATCAGAATGTGATTTGCAAATATTTGCTCTCCTTCTATGAATTGTCTTTTCACTTTATTGATAGTGTTTGCAACACAAAAGTTTTTAATTTTGATGAAGTCCATTTTAATTATTTTTTCTTTGGTTGCTTGTGCTTTTGGTGTCATATCTGAAAAACCATTGCCTAATTGAAGGTCAGAAATGCATCTGTTTTCTTGTAGGAATTTGATAGTTTCAGCTCTTACATTTAGGTCTTTATTCCATTTGAGTTAATTTTTATTTTTGTTTTTATTTTTTTGAGACAGGATCTCACTCTGTTGCCCAGGCTGGAGTGTAGTGACATGCTCACGGCTTACTGCAGCCTCGACCTTCTGGGCTCGAGCAGTCCTCCCACCTCAGCCTCCCTAGAAGCTTGGACTATGGGCGTGCACCACCACCCCCTGCTAATTTTTGTATTCTTTGTAGGGATGGAGTTCTGCCATGTTGCCCAAGTTAGTCTCAAACTCCTGGGCTCAAGCAATCCACCCACCTCGGGCTCCCAGAGTGCTTGTATTACAGGCTTGAGCCACTGCATTTGGCTCATTTGAATTAGTTTTTGTATATTATGTGATTCTTTTGCATGTGGATATCTTGTTGTCTCAGCACCATTTGTTGAATATGGCTCTAACAAAAGCAAAAACAAAAACTATTTTTTCCTCACTTTATTTACCATCAATTCAGATACTTATATGTCTTGCACATTTGCAGGCACTATTAATATAAAACTGGAGTATACAATTTACAATAAGGACTTGGTCTTCTTTTGGGGGCTTATGTTTAGTAGAGACTGATGACGGTATATATACATGAAATTGTTAAAATGGGTTATAATTAAGTGCTGGGGGAGTAGGGGAGAGATCAGAAGTTACCAGGAATTCAGAAGAGGGAGTAAGTCTGGTCAGATGGGTTCATAGAGAAGATGAGGCTACCGAGGTTAGGTGTGCTTTAGGTACAGAAAGATCAGAAATGGCCAGAACAGAGCTACTGAAGCAATTAGATGCTTTTGGTCCAAGAAATCTATGGAACACCTTTTAAACAGATTTTGAAATTTTCTTGAAGTACCAAGTCTTGCCTTAGCCTAAATTATGTTATTAGAAGTTGGAAGCCTAATTGTGTTATTGGAAGTTGGAAACACTTGATAGAAACTTTGTGCAACTGTATTTAGAGATAAGGAAAGCTTTTTTCTTTTCATTTATCTCAGTAGTTGTCATTGAACCAGACTTAATATAGTCCCTCTTCACAGTTCCCTGTAACCTTTTAGGATTTCTTTTCATAGAATTTTAGAGAAACTATTCTTGTCATCGTCACTGATTACTTCCACATTGTAAATCCAGTGGCCAATTCTCAGTCCACATCTTACTTGACCTAGTAGCACATCAACACAGCTGGTTACTCCTCCTTCCTTGACACATTTTCTTCTCTTGGTTTCCCCAACATTATACTTTTCTTGAGTTTCCTCCTCCATCACAGTTAGTGCTTCAGTAGTCTTTGTTAGCCTCCTTTTCCAGTTCTATTTCTTCCCAGCCTCATAAACTTGGAGTTCTCAAGACTCAGTTCTTTTATCACTTCTCTGTGTCTGTACTGACTCCCCTGGTGATTTCATATAGTCCCATGCATTAAGTATCATATATATGATATATATATGGTTGATATATATATGATATATATATGATTGATATATATATGATATATATGATGTATGATATATATTATATATATATATATAGCGACTCACAAATTTGTATCTCCAGCATTAACACTGTTGTTGAACTCCAGGTTTGTATAGCTCACCAACTCCTCCACTTATGCACTGCGGTGCCTACTCAATGTCTCAAACTTAACAAGCCTCAAACTGAACTTTCTCCTCACCCCTCTTACCTGCTTAGCCTTTATTCTTTTTTGGCAGGATGGGGAGTTGAGGTCTCGCTCTGTCACTCAGGCTGGAGTGCAGTGCTGTAGCTCCCTGCAGCCTAGATGTCCCAGGCTCAAGTGATCCTCGCACCTCAGCTTCCCAAGTAGCTGGGACCACGGTCGTGTGCCACCATGCCCAGCTAATTTTTGTATGTTTTGTAGAGACAGGGTCTGACTCTGTTGCCCAAGGTTGTTTTCAAACTCCTGTGCTCAAGTGATCCTCCTGCCTTGGCCTCCCGAAGTACTGAGATTGTTTTTGTTTTAACTGAAGACAACTCTGTCTTTCTAGTTGACCCAGGCTAGAAATCTTGGAGACATCTGTGAGTCCTTTTTTTCACTCATGTCCAGTCATGAAATCCTGGACTAAGCCAGTGTCATTTCTCATCTGGATTGCTGCCACAGCCTCTTATTTTCCTGCTCAGTTCTGGTACTCCTATTGCCAGTTAGACTGACCATATTGAAATGTTTTATCAGCCAGGCATGGTGGCTCACGCCTATAATCCGAGTACTTTGGGAGGCTGAGGCAGGAGGATTGCTTCAGCACAGAAGTTTGAGACCAGCCTGGGCAACATAATGAAGCCCTGTCTCTGCAAAAAATACAACAATTATCTGGTGTGGTGGTGGGCGCCTGTCATCCAAGCTACTTGGGAGGCTGAGGTAGGAGGATTGCTTAAGCACGGGAAGCGGAGGTTGCAGTGAGCCCAGATTGTGCCACTGCTCTCCAGTGTGGGCAACAGAGTGAGACCCTGTCTCAAAAAAAAAAAAATGTTTTTTGTGGGTTTTTTTTTTTTTTATTAGTTTACATGCTTTCTCTGCTCAAAACCTTGCAGTGGTCCCTTTCAGTCAAAGTAAAAGCATAAGTCTTTACAATGCCAAAGAGATCCTACCAAACTAGGACCATTATCTCTTGGACCTCTTCTTCTATTTTCCTTGGCCAGAAATCCACTTTTGACACACTGGCTTCTTTGTTGTTTGAATAGGTGTATTTTTGCAATAGGGCTTTTCTCCCCTCAGCCTGGCATGCTTTCCCCAAAGTAGCCAGCCACATGGTTAATTCATTCACTTTTTTCAAGTCTTGGCTCCAGTGTCATCTACTCAGTGAAGCCTACCATGCCAGCACTGTTTTAAAGTTGCAGTTGCTCCACCCACACACACTCCCCATCTCTCTTACCCTGCTTTTTTTCCCCAGGTAGCATGTATCGACTTTTGTCTTACTATATTATTTGCTTATTTTGTGTGTTACATCTCTTGCCAGAAGTTAAGTTCTTGGGAAGGGATTTTTGGTTATTTTGTTTCACTGCTGTACCTGTCATATATAATGAGTGCTCAATAAGTATTGGTTAAATGAGTGGGCATCCTAGGGCTGTTGTACTCTTGTGCTCCTTGTTCAAATTCTCAGGTTCCATCCCAGACCTATTGAATGAGAAACTCTGGGGATGGGGTCCAGCTACTTTGTTTTAACTGTAAGTGATCCTGATGTAAATTAAAATTCAAGAACCTCTGCTATATAATGTTGATTAGGATTTCAGAAACCAGGCCTGTTGCTTACAGGTGGAAATATGTAGATGGAGAGATAAATGACAAATACCATAACTGGGTTTGTTTTATCTGTCTCTTTTTCTCTCTTGTCCTCCTTTTTTTCCTGCTATAGGAACAAAATTTGGAGGGAGGTAGCTCAGAGAAAGATGTAAACTGTAATAACTTTCGGTTGATGATGTGTGTCAGGGGTCTTCAAAACCACCTTTAGGTTCCAGTGATTCATTAAAAGGAGTTACACAATTCAGCATATAATCATACTCTTAGCTAAAGTTTATTACAGCAAAAGGGTGTAAAGCAAAATCACCAAAGGGAAAAGACTCATGGGGCAAAAGTCCGAAGTCCAAAGTTAGGCAGTCCAGAGTTAGGCAGTGGGTGCCCTGGTGACCAGCCCCCAATAAAAACCCTGGGCACTGAGCTTCTAATGAGCTTCCCTGGTAGGCAACACTTAACACTTCTCACAAACCATGGCTGCAGGAATTAAGCATGTTCTGTGTGACTTCACTGGGAGAGGACTATTGGAAGCTTTCTTCAAGCCAGGAGAAGGCCAGGTACTCACTGCCTAGCATGTATCAAAATTCTAGATTCCCAGAAGGAAAGCAGATGTTCACCATAAATCACACTGTACAAGAGTTTAGGCACAATGAGCCATTCTTTTCAGCTAGGGCAGGGGTCCCCAAACCCCCAGGTGTGGACCGGTACGCCTCTGTGGCCTGTTAGGAACCAGGCCGTGCACAGCAGGAGGCAAGTGGCGGTGAACGAGCATTGCCGCCTGAGCTCCACCCGCTGTCAGATCAGTGGCAGCATTAGATTCTCATAGGGGCATGAACCCTGTTGTGAACTGCACATTCGAGGGATCTGGCTCACGTGCTCCTTATGAGAATCTAACTAATGCCTGATCTGAGGTGGAACAGTTTCATCCCAAAACCATTCCCCCCAGCCCTCGTCTGTGGAAGAAATGTCTTCCACGAAACTGGTCCCTAGTGCCAGAAAGGTTGGGGAGCACTGAGTTAGGGAATGATGGGAACACTCCCAAACTCCCAAGTTTCTATATGCCAGCCAAGAGGCGACTTTGTAAGCAGGACTTTCTAAGGGTAGTAGTCTGTGACCTGCTGTGTTAACTCCTTTCTGCACATCGTGGTACCCAGGGAAGTTTGTTTTCTTCTACCTCTTTATATGGAATATGAAGCATTTGCACTAAATCATCTCTCTTGAGGAAATTTAGTAACAACCAGAACGTTTTGAGAATGACTTGAACAGTGTAACTGGGTTTAATAAGTGAGTTTATTCACTTAGACATATTTTCTCAAAAATAATACTACCTTGACAGTATTATTCACAGCCTGTGCTGGTTTTTGTAATGGTAAAAATGATTCCTTTCACAGTAAAATTTTATTTCCAAAAATAAAAAAATTATATCTTTCTGAGTATCCATTTGAAAAATCACATCTATGAATGTGACCATCAGCTTCAAAGCAGATACTGGTCACTTTTCTTCCATCTTTCATGGTCCAAAAGGCCCATTAGAAACTTGCCATCTTTGGGTTTGCTTCAGTGAGTAACCAATCCTTCCTTTGTTTTTTTTATAGGCCAAGATGCTGAATTATCAGGGACACTTTCACTTGTTTTGACACAGTGCTGTAAAAGAATAAAGGATACTGTTCAAAAATTGGCCTCAGACCACAAAGACATCCACAGCAGTGTTTCTCGGGTTGGAAAAGCCATTGATAAGGTATGGTATTGAAAGAAGTGTTTTGTATTTTTTAGCATCATTCTTTTTCTTCTGTCAGTACTTTGATAACACTAGCTTTCACAAATTACTTTATGCTATTCCTGTCATGTTTGCTTTTGTTAACTTTTACAGGTCTAGTTTTACTATGTTATTCTTACTAAAGTTCCTTGTTGCTATTATTTAAAAAATAAAAGCAAAGTTAAAACCCTCTGCTTTTATAGCTTTGTTGTTTATCCATTTGCATACATGACTAGAGCTCCTAGGGTCATGACAAATAAAGTTCCAAAGAAATTTTAACCCAGTATGTGAGAGTTTGTTTACCAGAAGTAACTTTTCCTAATTCCTGAGTAATTCCCTAGCTGTGACTCTGTCTCTGTTATGGGATGATTAGAATAACCACCTTGTGTCAGTCTCCCCTGCATCATCCTAACTGTTTTCTTCCTATGGGCATCCCAGCTACCTTTCAATTTTGCCTTCTGTGTGAATGAGTGAGTGGGTTGGTTGCTAGGCAGTGAGGCTGGTCACTTTTATTTGATGTTTTTTTTTCTTGTGACATTTTTTGAGTAAGCCATCTTTGACCTGGTGGTTGACTTATAAGTAGTTATCATTTTTAGTACCAGCTGATTTCATTCATGGAGTTCATAGTCCTATTGGGGCCTAAGAGAAGTAGTTCAGGGTTACTGTGTGATACCTCTGACTACTTCAGACATTGGGGAGATTGTGACTGGTCGGGACGTTTCTCTTCACACGTCATAAATTTCTGGGAGGGTAGGAAGAACTTCCGAGAAGTGCCCTTGGTAGCAAAGGCATCTTCTAAACAGTCTTATGGGTTAACTTAGTCTGTACTCACAAGAGTGATAGTTGTAACAGAGGTAATAGAAGCTCATTGAATCTGGAGAGTGGTTTGTGTAACTCATGGGTAGACCCAACTGTTAGAAATTATCCTGTGAAAAGGCTAGGCTTGATGCTGCTTGAGTGAGAACTATATGCTTATAAGGCAGTACTGTTCACTGGTAGGTGTGGTATGACAAGACCGTGAGTGGCATGGGCTCAGAGGACTTGTTTTGGTAGTTGTGGCTTACAGAAGTGTTAGTAGCCTTTCAGAGAGTTCTCACTACTCCCATAGTGGTGTGAGGAGTTTGACTTGGCCAGAGAGTCGGAGGGTAGTTTTGGCAGCAGCAGGGTTCCAGCCACGTTGTTATGTCAGTCATGTCAGTCACCAGCAAAGTCTGGGAAGGCAGACTTTGGGGAGATTGTGACTGGGGAGATTGTGACTGGGGAGATTGTGGGGAGATTGAGACTTTGGGGAGATTGTGAAATGGCTTTGAGGTTGTGAAGCCTGTTTGGTAACTCCAAGAGAGTGAACACAGTTTTAGAAGTGGGTTTGGCATCAACCCTATCTGGTACTATGATATTTGAAGTCTTCAGTTGGTTCCTGGAGTGGTTGTTGGTGTGTATGAGCTTAAGAACTGTGGGAATGGTGGTGGGACACTTTATTTTCTTCCAGCAGCTGTATCCTTCTAGAATGTGATGGGGCACTTTAGAGATGGTCTTAATCACTGTGGGTGAAGAACCCTCAGTTCCTCTAGAGGTACGGTAACTACTGATGGTGTCTAAGAAGATTCAGATTTTGATGTTGACAGTGACCAAGGCATCCTGGTGATTCTAAATGTCTCAAAGTTCAGAGAGAACCCCAGGGAGTTCCTGGGGATATCTGTGTGACCACCAGGCTGCCTGCAATTATAACAGAAGGTCAGCATTTGGACAGTAGAACCAAAGGTGCTATGACAGTGAGAAGAGCTAAGGCTTCCAAGGCAGCCAATCAGAGATTCTTGGAATAAGGGGGGATGGGCTCAGCAACTGTAATTCTAGTGTGTGGGCTACTGACCAGGATCTGGAGCAGTTGGGCAAATAATTCACTAATTATGCTTTCTGCAGCTGGTAGGGTGACCATATATGCCATATATGTCCCTGTTTCCTAGTTTATGTTTGTTGTCCTGTCATGATGATCAGAACCTTCTTTTGCTCTTGTCCTGCTTGCTACTGGTCCCTGGCTGAGCATGTCTTACTCCAGACCTAGGAGGTCTTTATAGATATTCATAAGGGTTGTCAGATATTTTGACTAATCTTTAAGGCAAAACATTATCTGGATGTACTTGGTGCCAAAAATGGAAGTATCTTTTTGGAAATGGATATCAAGGGAACACATTTATAATGAATAATCTACATTCTGGCTTATTTGGGCAGGGGGATGTGTTCGAGGTAAAGATTCCTAATTACATATTTTAATTTACTCGTTGCTCTTTTGAGGACTTTTTTTTTCATGCCCTTGGAAGTTATAAGGACTTTTTCAAGTAATTCTTTTACAGTTTCTTTAAAAAAAATTGAGGTGTTTTTATTTGTTTGTTTTTTTGAGAAGGACTCTCGCTCTTTTGCCCAAGCTGGAGGGCAGTGGCACCGTCTCAGCTCACTGCAAACTCTGCCTCCCAGGTTCAAGCAATTCTCCTGCCTCAGCCTCCTGAGTAGTGCCCAGCCCAAAAAATTGTTTTATGTTCCTGTGAAACTAGTTTTGGTTCTAGGTGACCTGGATTCTGGATTCTTCTCATCTGTCATATGAAACTGTATTATTTAGTCTGCTGGGTGTGGTGGATCACCTGAGGTCAGGAGTTCGAGACTAGCTTGGCCAACATGGCAAACTCCCATCTCTACTAAAAATACAAAAAAAATTAGGCACATTCCTCTAATCCCAGTTACTCGGGAGGCTGAGGGAGGAGAATCGCTTGAACCCGGGAGGCGGAGGTTGCAGTGAGTCGAGATTGCACCACTGCACTCCAGCCTGGGCAACAGAGTGAGAAAAAAAAAAAAAATACATACATACATACTATATTATTTAGCTGTCACTGAATAGTGTTTGTGGTACTGTAGTCTGCCACCACAGAGGAAAGCCTGGATCTTTTAGCTCAGTTCCCTAATATCTTTCAGTACACACTCTCCCCGTATTTTTGGCATCTACTTGGCCTCAGCTGAAGAGGAAGCTGTTTCCCCAGTAGAAGTACCTAGACGTTGTGAATGGGCTTCTCACATACATCAGGAATTCCGTGTAGGCTGTTTCACATAAGACTCCATTGACTTGTTAAGTCCTCCAGGAGCTCTTTTAATTTGAACGTGATAGTTGTGTAAGCTCTGGGCAGCCTGTTGTAAAGGCTGGGTGGACCTGATTGGTGGTGACCAAACAGGATAAAGCTGAATCCAGTGTGGCACAAGGCTTTTAAGAACCACACCAAACAGACCTGAGTAATAAACTGGAATGTCCGTCAGCCTGTGAGTACCACTTTATGGACACATGCTCCCACCCTCACAGGATGAGGACAAAGAAGCCAGTGGCTCCTGTATGAGCAGGCTGGTTTTGAGTGAGAAACATTAGTAAATTTTAGTCATGCTCAGTGGTATTTTTCCTTTTATATTTTAATACTTATGTTTTAAAGTTCCCTACCTATCATGTCTCTGAAAATGTAAGCAGAATAGAAGTTTCTGGTGGTGGTAGCCAAGAATATTGTGTGGCTTTTAATTATTATGAACAGAGTCTCACTCTGTTGCCTAGGCTGGAGTGCAGTGGCACCATCACAGCTCACTACAGCCTTGACCTCCCTGGGCTCGAGTGGTCCTCCCATCTCAGCATCCAAGTCCCAGCCAAGTAGCTGGGCCTACATGCATTGCTACCATGCCCAGTTAATTTTTTTCATTTTTGCATAGAGATGTGGTCTTGCAGTGTTGCCCAGGCTAGTCTTGAACTCCTGGCCTCCCAGTGTTGGGATTATTGGTGTGAGCCACTGTGCCTGGCCCATTATTTATTTTAAATAAATAATATTTGCTCTGTGACAATTTTTTTTTTTTAAATAAGAGTAATGTATTTGGGCTTTTCTTAGTTTCCTCTCCCATTTTTAGATAATCTAGAATTCAGTCCAGTTTAGGGTATTTTATTCAGTATTTTATTTAGTCAATTGACTTTTAAAGTTTACTTCCTAAGAAAAGTCAATAAAAATGATTTTTGCTTTAGACTTCTAGGTATGTGTGCATATGTGTTAAATAGTACTAAATATTTTAATATCTAAAATCTGATGTGGTATAATTAAAAGCTGACCACATACTACATGTCCTTTATAAGATTGCTGTTTTGTATACATAAAATAACTGGAAAAATTCTGAGGCTACATGAAAGAAGTTTGCATGGAATAGACACTGCTTATTATAAAGTAAAGGTAGTTGCTATCTTAAATTTGACTTGGAACAATGGGTAAGATTTAGAGCAGCAGAACAGTGAGATGAGATTTTTCCTTGAGGCTGGGAAAGGGCAAAACAGCAACCGAGAATATGCCTGACTCATGTTTAAGATGCTTCAAGATTGACTTGATTAGAGTGACTGCTCCTGTTGGGAATAGGGAAAGGCAAATGATGGAAGGCCTGAGAGGTGTGGATTTGATCAGATGATGAAAGCAGTTGAGGATTTACTTGACCTCATTAAGTAGGATGAAAGTAGTAGGATGAAACTTGACCTCATTAAGTAGTAGTCATAGGTAGGAGGATAATAGCTATCACATATTGAGTGTTGACCATGTTCCAGATAGTGAGCTAAGTGCTTTACATACATTTATATCTATCTCATGATGCAGGGACATTATTCCCATTTTATATATGAGGAAACTGAGACTCAATGATATGAAATAACATACCCCAGGTATATAATTTAGAAGTAGTGGATCAAGGTTTGGAAAAAGTGTTCATTCAAGAATCTGTTCTTAAACACTGTGCTATACTAGGAAATCACTGAGGCCATTGCAGAGCTGGTAATGTTGAAGGGGAACAATAATAGTTAAAAAAAATTTTAAACCTCATTATCTAAACAGATCTTTTGCCACTGGGTGGAGTATCTACATTGGTGAGGCAAAATGCTGACTGTATTAAGGAGTGAATGGAGTAATAGTATAAAAAAATGACATATAGAATATTTTAAGATAGTTCTGGGTGAGCAGTCCAGAACTGCCTTTTATGTAGGTGTATGGTAAACAAGGTATGTGTACTGGGTAGAGAGGGACAAAAGGACTTAATATCCATTAAACTGTGCTAGCTAATCCAGTCTGCAATTGCATTTAAGTGCTTTTAAATTAATGAATATTAATATCTCTGTATGCATTTGTGTATTTGTTTTTATTTATATTTTCTAATAAGGATTCTTTTAAATACAGAAGCAGAAGGTTTGGTGGCAACCTGGCCCTCAGATTTAGGTTTGGTTAGGTTTGGCCTGGCTCTCAGATTCATCTACTGTGTATTAAAGGTTTACTGATGGATGGATACTCATAGAGGTTTTCATGTACATTATTTACCTTAATCTTCACCAAACACTTGTAAGGTCGAGATTATTGTCTCTAGATACAGATGTGAAAACTTAGATTTGTAAGTAACCTGCCTGAAGTCACAGAGTTGGGATTAAAACCCAGATTTTAAGACTTGGAGGAACCTTTCTCAACTGGAGTTCCTTGAGAGAATTCATCTCTAGTGCCCTGAGGGCACCCACTCTACATATGAATTTCTCTCCTTTCCATAGAATGGTAAGAGATACATATCATCCTTGGGAGAATTAATAAAATAGCCACAGAAAGGCAGATAATTAATAGTGGAGGGATAGGGATGCAAATGTGACAGAAAGGCCTGACAGTGGTTTGGCACATTACTCCCTCACTTTTTTAAATAAAGCAATAACATAACAGTGTGAATCTACCTTTCTCTTAATGTTGATAACCAAAGAAGAGGTATAAATACCATAAGAAGAATATGGAATATCTACATCAAAAAATGCATCTACAAAATGCCGATTATGACACACTACCAAGTTTATTTTCCAGCCCTTGGTTTGTAAAGCACTGCTATCTGGTATATGCCTAAATATGGATTATTTTGTCATAGGACAGGTGCCTCATTATCAGCTTTACTAGGTATTGTAAAATTTTCCCCTGAAGGGTTTATACCAATTTACAGCCCTACCAAACACCTATAACACTTCCTGCTTCCTCATTTCTCACCTATACCTGGTATTATCAGACTTTAAATGTTTAAAGATTAATCAGATGGGTGTGAAGTAGTATCTAGTTGTACTAATTTTGCCTTTCTTTGACCATCTTGAAGGTGGGGCAACTTCTCATGTTTAACATTAGGAGTTTCCCATTTGTGCATTTCATGTTCTTCTGTCCCTTTTTTCTGTTAAGTTGTCTTTCTTACTGAGAGGTGTGTGTTTGTTTCAAACTTTTCTGAATACTAATCTTGTGTGGTTTGTATGCGAAGTAGCTATCGTCTGTTAGTCTGAGGGGAACCAGAATCCAGGTCTTCTTACTCTGTTAAGTATCCTTTGCTGTCTGCCTCTCACTGCTAAACCAGATTAACTGGATGCTTAAAAGGGAAATTAATTCCTGGTAGGTGCAACAATAGCACATTGTTGGTTCATACACTAATTTTTCTTCAAAGTAGATGGAGAAGTTTCAAAATACGTGTTAATACTATTAGGGAATTGGTACTTAGGAATTAAATACTGAGTTTTATGTACATTGTGACCACTGTCTGCTCAGTCATTATAATTTTATAAAATATATTTGAGAAATGGATTGGTTTTTGACGGTAAACAGTGAAAGCCATTTCTGACTGATTTGTGTGTTCATGATATGGCCACAGAGGTAGGGTGGCCTGTTTAGATCTCACACTTTCATAATGATGTTGTATCAAAGTTATTTACTCCTCTTCTGCCTCAGCTTCTAGATTTAGTATGTCCTGGATTTCTCCTTCCAAGGCAGAACATCCTCTCCGGATGGACACACCCTTGGATGTGTGCTTTTTTGCTTTTCGTTCTTGTTTGGATCCTTTCTTCCCAATTAAGAACAGGATGCCAAAGCTTTTCTTTGCTTAAAAAATATGAAAAGAAAAAGTATAGTAAGACAGAAGATGTTAATTATAGATGGTATTTCTCTTCATTAGCCACCTCTTGGCTGGTTTGCAGTGCTGTGGATTTTCTGGACAGCCATGCAAATGAGTTTGGTTACCTAGCAACAGAAGCTGGAACTAATGCTAGCTCTGATGCAACAGTGAGTAAGAACCTGCAGTTATAACAAAAGCAGTTTGACACTGTATTGCATTTCCTCAACCTCTATATATTTTATAATCTTAGCTTTAATTTTTAATGCATGTGACCAGAAAATAAGTAATCTACCTCAGTAGTTTATACTGGAAAATCAGAATGGTAGAAGGGAGGTCAGAAGTGTCCAGAAAACAGTCGAATGCATTGCTCATTCATGCTTCTTTTCCAAGAGCAGCAAATAAGTTACGAGCTTGAATGTAGTTAGAGAGATTTTGAGTGTAAGGGTGTTTGACTTTTCTTACCTATGTAGTAGTTATCATAGTAAGCCTTAAGAAAATAGAGATACACATAGGACATTGTTGTAAAACTTTGTAGCAAACCCAAAGAAAATTGTTTAAATATTAGACTCTTTTTGTAATTTTCTAGGTGATGAATATTTACTTTTAATATGTATATTAAGGAAAGAATTCAAGGGATTATTTTGTTTGATCTGAGTAAGTACTGTCAGATGGTAGCTTATTTAAATTCTGACCTAATATATATATTACCAGATAGAATTGTTTCAACATGATCTGTGCTTTGAGCTGACCAGCGTGTCTTCCACCATTGTTTTATTTTATTTTTCGCTAAGGAATAGGTACTAATAAATTTGTTTGGGGAAAAATCATTAAATGAATAAGTAGAAACCTGAAGGTTGTATTTGGATTTAATGCAGTTGATAAGTTAGTGAGAGAACTTTCTTAATTAATCTCTTGATTCTTTGCTTATACTGTGCATTTAGACATTTAAGAGTTATGGGCAGGTTCCTGAGTTTGTAATAAACTGCCATCTTCAGATCTTTAGAAACCCATTCCTTTATGCTTTTGAATGGCCCTTTGGGAAGTAGAATTTGGGAGAGAATAGCGTTGATCAGCCTGTGAGCTCTACTCTAGAAGAGACAGAAAGCAGTACTATCTCCAGTGTTCTAGTTGTCATAGACAGCATAAAGATAAAATAATTTACTTAAAAATACTGATGAACTGTTATAAAATTAGCTCTCGACAGGCAGAATCTGATAAATAGAAATTAAACATGATAATCTTATACAAGCAGTTGTGGTTCTTCAGTGCTAGGTAACAGTTTTTTCATTATATGCATGGATGCTGTTGCTTTAGCATCTAGGTACTTTGTATTATTTCTTTTTCTTTCTTTTTTTTGAGATGGAGTCTTGCTCCGTCTCTCAGGCTGGAGTGCAATGGCGTGATCTCGGCTCACTGCAACCTCCGCCTCCCTGGGTTCAAGCGATTCTCCTTCCTCAGCCTCTCAAGTAGATGGGATCACAGGCACCCGCCACCACGCCCGGCTAATTTTGTATTTTTAGTAGAGACGAGGTTTCACCATGTTGGCCAGGTTGGTCTTGAACTCCTGACTTCAGGTGATCCTCCCACCTTGGCCTCCCAAAGTACTGGGATTACAGGAGTGAGCCACCATGCCCACCCCGTTATTTCTATTCTTTAGGTTAAATACTTGGCTAAGAAAAATGTCTGTGAAAAGAAAATGAAGACAAATTAAGACTGACAATACTCTTGGCTTTTTGTGTTTGCTTTGTCTTGAGTGATTCCAAACCTTAATGTATGTATTCACTTTTAGGCTACTGTTTTCACATCTAGAAATAGGGTAGATAGCTCTTTATAGGGAGAAAAATGTGCTTAATTTTGGAGAAAAGCACTCCTGCATTGTGGTTGTAAATAGTGGGTTGTTTGCAGTTGCTGTTGCTGGTTACTTACTACCTGTTCTTGTACATCATGTAAAATAATTCCATATTGGTTGGACTGTATATTTAAGCAGTGGTTGACTAGGATTGCAATTTTAGTTAAATCTAAGTGGTCTTGTCTAGTTAAGTTTATATATTTTTAAAAAGAAATGCAAAACATTTATTAGGGAGCAGTGCCTATGAAAGACAAAGGGTGCTGAAGTGGAATTAGGCTGGGAAAGCTTTCACACTGTGATGAACGTTTGCTCTTCTTTCACTCTTGATGTTTCATGTTCCTTCTGGTGTCATTTTCTTCTGTCTGAAGACTTTAGCAGTGCTTTTAGAGCAAGTCTAATGGCAGTAAATTCAGTTTCCCTCCGTCTGAGAATGTCTTTATTTCATCTTCATTCCTGAAGGATATTTTCACTGGATATAGAATTCTAGGATGACAGTTATTTTCTTTCAGTACTTGACAAATGTCATGCCACTTCTTTCTGGCCTCCATAGTTTCTGTTGAGAAATCTGTAGTCATTTGAATCATGGTTCCCCTGTAAGTAACATGTCACTTTTCTCTGGCTGCCTGCAAGATTTTTTGCTTTATCTTTCGTTTTAACAGTTTGAATGTGAGATGTTTGGGTCAGATTTCTTTGAATTTGTCCATGTTGGAGTTCACTGACCTTCTAGAATCTGTAGATTTATGTCTTTTGCTAAACTTGGGAAATACTCTTCAACTATTTTTTTCTATACCATACTGTTTCTCTTCTCCTAGTGTTCTGATGACACACGTTAGATCTTTTGTAATTTTCCTACAGGTCCCTGAGGCTCTGGTTTTTTTTTGTTTTTTTTTTTTACTGGTGTTCAGATTGGATGAATTCTATTGATCTTCACTGACTTTTTGCACTGCCACTTTGCTTCTGCTGTTGAAAAATTCATCCAGTGAATTTTTTATTTTGGTTACTGTATTGGCTTTTTCCTTGCTAAGTCTCTCCCTTTGTTTCAAGATTGTTTGTATTTTTATAATAACTGCTCTAAAGTTTTGGAGGGTTCCAGCATCTCTGTCATGTTGGCATTGGTGTCTGTTGATCATCTTTTTCTATGTGAGTTGAGATTTTCTTGGTTCTTTGTATGCCAAGTAATTTTGCAGTATCTTGAACGTTTTGAATATGTGTTATAGTACTCTGGGTCTTGTTTAAGTTCTGTGGAGAATGTTGGTATTTTTGTTTTAGCAGGCAGTCAACCTTGTTGGATTCAGACCACAAGTTCTAACCAGTCTTTTCTGGGTTGTAGTTTCAATGTTAGTTTTGTTTCTGAAGCCATTACAGTTATTTAGATTTGTCCTGTGTGTGTACCACCTGGTAGCCAATATGGGACCTAGGAATTAGGTCTATTCCCTAGTTCAGTTTTCAAAATCTGTAGTATGCTGTTTAGAGTCAGCACCATGCATGTATAGCTCAAAGGCAAACCCAGAGGTGTACATAAACCACTCTCTTAACTACTTGGCCATGCCCCCACAACCACTTTCAACCTCAATACTGCAGTTGTTGGGATGTGCCATGGATTATTATGTTGATAGGCATATGTGTTTTTTCTTCTTTTTTCCCCTTCCATTATAGACAGTGCTGCAGTGAGCATGCTTTTACAGGTCATCATTGCATTCCTCTAAAAATATTGCTGCATATAATGCCTAGAAATCAGTTCATTTGCTTGATTTTATTTTATTTATGGACACCATTATTAAATCTACTTTAAAAAAATATTATCTAAAAATATACCTATTTACTCTCTAGCATGACAAGTTTTAGAAAGGAGCAGCGGAAAAATTCCTTCCTGTGGTATGCTATAAACTGCAGTTGGGTACTTATTGGGGTATCTCAGACTGAAACAAAGACCATTTTTTTCCTGTTAAGTGGGGTGAAAATAATCTATTTATGATTCCCTTTCTCTTTTTTTTCCCCAGAATTTTGATTCTGACATTAGCAGTGTGGGAATAGATGGCTGCTGGCAGGCAGACAGCCAAAGGCTTCTCAATGAGGTGATGGTGGAGCACTTCTTTCGACAAGGAATGCTGGATGTAGCTGAGGAGCTCTGTCAGGTAACAGTGTGCCAACTGGGAGGATATGAAAAAGAAACAAGGGGGAACTCCTTGGAGTTTACAGTATTTGCAGGGTGGGGTTTTGAGTCTTCCTCTAGCTATAGATAGATTTTTAATATTTAAATTATCAGAGATGACCTCATTTTACTAGGAGTATTTTGGGGAATTTTTTAAGTGGCAAAAATTATAGTTCTAGAACTTGTTATCCAGATCATTTTTTTCTTGTTCCTGTCCCAGAAGGTTAGTCCCAGTTCATGAATCAAAGGGCTCAGAAGCGATATTCTTTCTTCATTTCCATTTTTGATAGAGAAGGCTAATATAGCAGACAAGAGGAAAGGGACAAAAACATTGATGTTTGTTCTTCTGTTCTAGCCCAGCTTAAACGATTTTATCAAATGAATTTCCAACTAAAATTTTTTACTTCACATTAGCAGCATTTGTCTTTTACTTCTATCACACATGAGTTAGAACTCTAGAACAGTTTACCAAAACCATGTAGTCATAATAGTAGCAGCTGCCATATATTGAGTGCTTACCTTAAGCCAAGCCCTGCTTTTATTCCTTGCTGCAATCCCATGAAGTACAGATTATTGTTTCCATTCTACAGATGAAAAATCTAAGGTCTGGAGAAGTAAGTTGCCCGAGGCCTTAATAGGTTCTTTGTGAAAGAACTGGGATTCAGTCCCTGATTCATATGTCTTCACACTCCATTCTAAGCCACCATGTGCTGTTGCATTTTTGTTTAAAAACGTGAAGGACCAAAAGAATTAAATAGTTTAAAATAAATCTGTAAACCAAACCTCTAATCTAAGCCTTTTCTATTTTAAACAATTCAGATAAATGATAACTCAGTTTTTCTCTGTACCTTACAGGGATTTTATGTATGTGTCCATGTAATTTCCTGCAGTAAACTGTCATTGAGGATTGTTTGCTTTTAAGTAACAAAAGACCCCACAATTACAGTGGCTTAAGCAAAAGTGAAGTTTTTTTCTTGCAAAGAAATTAGTAGTAAGACGTCCACAGCATGTTTGGTAGCTCTGCATCGTGAAACTCTTAGGGACTTAGCACCTTGTACCTCTGTTATTCCCAGGGTGTCTCCTGTCTTCAGGGTCCAGGATAGCAGCCAAAGCTCCAGCCATACCTTTGTATCCCAGGAAGGGGCAGGGTGCATATTTATATTTCATTGGTCAGAACTTAACGTCTTACAAAGCCTTACCCAGCTTTATTCCATTTGCCTATGTACCCTGCTGAAATATGAGGATTCTACTATGGAAAAGAGGGGAAGAATGGTACTAGGGGGCAGTCATCAGTCTCTAGGGAATTTATCTTTAATGGCTTGCCCCATATTTTACAATCTAGAATATACTTTTACCACTAGCTCCTTACCCTGATTACTGCTAACAAAAGTTCTTTCTTTCTTTCTTTTTCTAGGAATCTGGTCTTTCTGTAGACCCAAGTCAGAAGGAACCATTTGTGGAGTTAAATAGAATATTAGAGGCATTAAAGGTCAGAGTTCTGAGACCTGCTCTGGAGTGAGTATTGAGTTTGCTTTCTTTTGAGTACTTAGAGAACTCTCTGTAAGAAAACTCAATCAGAAAACACATTAGAGATTTTTAGATATATTTATCTTACCTGTGGTAGACTTCAGAGAAATCAAAGGAGAATTATTTTATTTATTTTGGCTAAGTGAAATATGGGGGGTGTGCAATATGAGAAAATGGTTGGAGCTTATTTCACTTATCAGTTGGTCTGAATTCCCATGAGAGAAAAGGGTTTTCTGTTTCCAGGCTACACCACCACTTTGTGTGGGCTGACATTACAACAAGCACTATTGTTCAGCCAGTACAAGTCTGATATTTAAGCTTCCATAATGTGCTGGGTTTTGCTGGGTTTTATGCTAGCATTCTAAGAAATTATTGGTTATTGGAACTAGGTGGTGTGGATGAAGAGAACAAATATTTTTATAAAGGTACTCTATTCTTAATTACTGTGGATTTTGGTAATTGACCATGAACCTCTCATTGATAAGAATTGTCTGAAATTACTGAGTAAGCTATAATAAATATTATTCTAGAGCAGGGTCAGCAGGCTTTTCCATAAAGGACCAACTAGGAAATATTTTAGGCTTTTCAGTTCACATAAGGTCTCTGTCGCATATTCTTCATTTTATTTTACAACCCTTTAAAAATTTAAAAACCCATTCTTGGCCATCTGCTATACAAAACAGGCAGCAAGCTGTATGTGGCCTGTGCCATAGTTTGCTGGCCCCAGTCCTAAAATTTTTTACTGTGAGGATTACCAGGTTATTTGTAATAAATAGCTCATAAAATAAAGGGAAGAAACTGGATTATAGAAGCAGTGATTTGTCGTGAGGTTATAGCTTTGGAATCCTGGTATTTTAAAACCAGAAAAATTAACCATCAGTGTTACAGGGTTAGTTGGGAAGTTGACTTTTATAAAATGTACACTTTTTCCCTTAAAATTTAGTTCCACTAACCCATTTAATTCTTCATAGCTTAGTTTTTTCTTTCTGATCATTTCTCAGTTCTTTTTCCTTTTTGAGACAAGGTGTCACTGTCACCCAGGCTGGAATGCAGTGGCATAATCACGGCTCACTACAGCCCCAACCCCCTAACCTCCCAACTTAGTCTTCCGAGTAGTTGGGACTACAGGACTGTGCCGTTATGCCCAGCTAATTAAAAAAAATTTTTTTTTGTAGAGACAGGATCTCACTATGTTACCCAGGCTGGTTTCGAACTCCTGGGCTCAAGCGATTCTCCCACCTCGGCTTCCCAAAGTGCTGGAATTACAGACTTGAGCCACTGTACTCGGCCATTTCTCAGTTCTGAGAAAATTTTGTATAGTTCTCAAACCAGCCCAGATGACTAGATAGAAATTCCTGTATAAATTTATATAAAATTCTTGTATAAATTATAATAGATCTCACTTAAGAACTGTACCTCTGTGTGAGATGCATATTACCTTTGTAGAATTTGTTTAAGCAAATTTCAGATTGTGACACATCTGGGAGATAAATTCAGCCAAATACCTCTAACACCTCTTAAACAAAATATGGCAACAACTGCTTTTTTTTTTCCCCCCAAAGAGACAGAGTCTTGTTCTGCGGCCCAGGCTGGAGTGCAGTGGGATGATCATAGCTCACTGCACCCTCTCAAACTCCTGGGCTTAAGTAATCCTCCTGCCCCGGCCTCCTGAGTACCTAAGACTACAGGTGCACACCACCACACCTGGCTAATTTTTAAATATTTTATAGAGACAGGATTTCTCTATGTCGCTGAGGCTGGTCTGAAACTGCTGGCCTCAAGTGATCCTCCTGGAGTGTCAGCTGCCCGAAGTACTGGGATTATAGACATGGGCCAGTGTGCCTGAGAAAGCCTACATACATATGAACATGTAATGGGTTTCCCAGTTGTTTCATAGTGATTAGCAAATAATATTTGGGTTGTTATTCAAGGTAATATTCCCTTATCTATGCGTTTCTTAGGTTTTTTCATTAAACTTTGTTCATATGTGCTAGTCATGCACGTATTATGACTATATCTATAGTCACTGGCACATAGTATTTGCTACCTTAGCCTTCAGAGTACTCCAGACTTTTCTCCTAACACCATTTTTAACTTTGTGCATATATAAGATATGTTTCTTATTGATAAGCATGTTATGTATATTGATTATTTCTGTAAATTTTGTCTGTTATTTGTTGCCTTAAGACAATTCCTCTCAGGCAGAGAGAGGACTTGTTCCATAAGTAAAAATTTTCTCATTTCATGTTTCTGGGAATAGTATTTAATATCAGCATGAGAGAATGTAGTGGTAATTATAGTTAACTCTTCTTGAGTGGTTATTATATGCCTAGCATTGTTCTAAGCATTTTACATGTCTTAACCTATTCAACCCTCATATTAACCTATGAGGTAAGTCATCTTACAGAGAAGCAATTAAGGCCTAGAAGATCCTCTGTGAAAAAAAGTCAAAAGATTATATGAGAAATGCTTCACATAATAGTCCCCAGTATTCTCATTTGAGGTTCACTTTAACTTATTAAGTGTATCATCAAGCCAGGTGCAGTGGCTCACACCTGTAAGCCCAGCACTTTGGGAGGCTGAGGTGGGCAGATCGCTTGAGCCCAGGATTTCGAGACCAGCCTGGGCAACATAGCAAAACCCTATCTCTACAAAAAAATAGAAAAATTAGCTGGGCAAGGTGATGTACGCCTGTAGTCTGAACTACTCAGGAGGCTGAGATGTGAGGATCACTTGAGTCCACGAGGCAGAGTCTGCAGTGAACCGAGACCACACCACCACTCCAGAGCCGGATCCTGTCTCAAAAAATAAGTAAATAAATAGAAGTAAAAACGTACCATCAGTAATCCTACAGTAAAGAAACTCATTTAACTTGGTATAACCCAATGTTTTCTCTGTGTATTTGACCAATCTTGTTTTCCCTCCAGATAACACATTTAAAACCCATAAAATTGGAGTTATACAAAACATAAGATTTAATAGAAATTGTCATTACAACAACTCAGATTTTTCCAATTCTTACGTATTGTGGGTGCAGAGCAGATACTGACTAAGCATCTTTCATGAGCTAGGTACAGAAAATTCCCTTTACTCAACTTACAGCAAAAGTTGAATGATATGGACACCAATTTGGGGAATTCTAGTTAAGGTACAAGGCGGGAGATATCTGCCAGTTATGCAGCATCCCATTTGTTCCTGCTGGGAAGGATATCATGGAGCTCACAAGGGAAAAGAGGAAGGAGAGGATGCAGCAATTCCTCCAGGCTGCCTACGCGGTGAGAAAGCAGAAGCCAGCCAAAAATTTGAGGTGGCTAGGCCGGGCACAGTGGCTCCCGCCTGTAATCCCAGCACTTTGGGAGGCCGAGGCGGGCGAATCACCTGAGGTCAGGAGTTCAAGACGAGCCTGACCAACATGGAGAAACGCCGTCTCTACTAAAAATACAAAATTAGCCAGGTATGGTGGCGCATGCCACCCAGCTACTCAGGAAGGCTGAGGCAGGAGAATCACTTGAACCCAGGAGGCGGAGGTTGTGGTGAGCCAAGATTGTGCCCCTGCACTCCAGCCTGGGCAACAAGAGTGAAACTTGGTCTCAAAAAAAAAAAAAAAAAAAAATGGAGGTGGCTAAAGGCCATTGAGGGCCTAGGGGAATGGTGATATTGTGGAGAGAAGTGGCAGAACAACACCTGATTACATGGATCTAATCAGGACCTTGCCTGCTCCTGTGTTCCGTGCCCTTGTACCTCTGAGTTTGTACAGATTTTCCCCCTCATCCAGATTTCTTTTATGCTCACCCAGATTGTTTTATTTGCTTTTAGAATTTCTCTTGGCGCCTAGAGTAGTGCTTACCTCATAGTAGGCCCTCAATGAATAACAGTAATCTGCAGGAGAATTGAGAGCAGACTTGTCACCCTCTTTCATGGTGGCAGATGGAAAGCCAAAGACAGTGTTAACGAGAGAATAGTCACTTAATACAACAAGGGGGGGAAATATTAGAAAAAATAGGAACTGTCCTTGTGGCTGTGCCATTATTAACATACATATTGAAAGAAAGCACTATCTTTAGGGGAAGCTACTTGGTTGCCTTCCTAAACATGTCTCAAAGAGTAATACTACCTTGCTGGATTTGCCAGTCTAGTATCTGACTTTCAGCCTTGCGGACTTGGAAACTTGTTTTTGGTGTCCTTATTTTGTTTTGTTTTCACTAAGAACAGGCCTTTAAAAACGATAAAATCCTGAATTGCTAAGCTGCGTGTATAGTTTGGATTATTAGGGGCTGTGAAACTAGCTTGTGGTAGGCAGGTCCATGTGGAAGGCACATGAGCTTGCTAAGCTTGGAGTTGGAACAAGAGGAGATTGTTCTAGAAAATGTTCAAAGTTCTCAGGCTGAAATGTCCTGATGCCATTATCTCCACCATGGAGGTTGTGTTGCAGAGCCGTTGGGCAGTTCAGACTTCATTCACTGACTCCTTTTCTCAAAATTGTCCTTGGCTTGCCTTGGTCGAGTTTTGAGTCAGCATTAAGTATCCCAACAGGTAATAAATAAGAGTACAAAATCAAAAGGTACAACAAAATAAAAATACAGTGAAAAGTAAATCTCCCCATCTTTGCCTTCTAATCACAGTTACTCTCCAAACAGGCAGCCACCATTAACTGTATTATGTATATGTACATTTTTATGCACAAGTGGTTGCATACTATACAGTGTTCTGCTTTTTACTTGAAAAATTTTGAAGTATTTGCCTATATCAGAATATATAGAACTATTTGTTTTTTTTTTTTTTTTGGTAGCTGGTTAGTGTTCTCTTTTAGGAATTATACCTTAATTTTATTTCCAGTTCCTATGGATGGACATTTGTAGTTTCTGATCTTTTGCTTTATAAGTGATGTAGCATTGAATATCCATTGCACATTATTTTGAGCATGCCTGCTAGATATGTAGAGAACATTTCTAGAATATTGGGTTAAGGTACATTTAAAGTTTGGATTGATCTTACCACATTTATCTCTGTAAAGGTTGCCCTGAAATACAACCCTACCACAAAATAGCAAAGATCATTTCACATCCTTGCTGTCACAGCTGATTTTCCTTCCATTAAAAACAAAAACAAAAACAAAAAACTTTGTGAGCCTGATAACTGATAGGTATGTGTGGTAGGGGAAGAATGACATGTCATATTTTCAGTTTACATTTATCATATGAGTTGAGTTGAACCACATCTTTTCTAGATATGTTCACACCTTCATTGTGGCAAAGGCTAAGTCCACTAGACTTCTGGCCTGGGCTAAGTCTTTGACTCTGAGGGCAATCTTAAGGCAGAAGGGACCACTGCTGAGATATGTGACCATGTATACCACAAAATCATTTCCATGGGCCTGTGAGAGCGTTTCATCACTGCCTCTGGGGAACCTCGTAACATTTTTTTCAAAGAATTTGCTAACAGCAAAGCCTTAGTAAAATGCCATAACGAAAGCAGCCGGCCGGGTGTGGAGGCTCACGCCTGTAATCCCAGCACTTTGGGAGGCCTAGGCGGGTGGATCACCTGAGGTCACAAGTTCAAGACCAGCCTGGCCAACATGGCAAAACCCAGTCTCTACTAAAAATACAAAATTAGCTGGGCGTGGTGGTGCATGCCTGTAATCCCAGCTACTTGGGAGGCTGAGGGAGGAGAATCCCTTGAACCGGGGAGGCGGAGGTTGCAGCGAGCTGAGATGGTGTCTGCATTCCAGCCTGGGTGACAAAGTAAGACTCCATCTCAAAAAAAAAAGGCAACTGAATGGTTATGAGAAAGGGAAGAGAGATGTTACGGCATTTTTCACAGAAGAGAAAAAAAAATTACTTCAGACCACAGAAGGGTTTAGATTGGACAGGCCAAGAACAGTATCAGGCAGGCTGCTGAAATATGGGAAGACTCCATCTCCAAAGCTAGCAGATAGGTGGGTATAGAAAGAAGCCACAGGTTTCTTCGTGGTGTGTGTGGCCAGTAGTCCTAAAGATGAGAAGATGCTTGACAGACTTAATAGAAATTCTAGTACCAATGGGTAAAACTGTTTATAAGCAGGAAGTAGTTCTAGAAAATGAAATTGGAGGAAGCAGGCAGAGGTGCCTGATCACGGGGCCTTGACTATCACTGGAAATGAGGGTAACAGTGATTCAGCAATTTCTAGTGTTCTTCCCCACCCCCCTCGCCCTGGTTTTTTTAGTTGAATAGAGGAACAGAGATGGGGTCTCACTATGTTGTCGCCCAGGCTGGTCTTGAACTCTGAGCTCAAGCGGTCCTTCCACCTTGACCTTCTAAAGTGCTGGGATTACAAGCGTGAGCCACAGTGCCCGGCCTGGTGTCTGTTTTCTTATTCCTACTCGTGGCTTCCTGTAGGTGAGTGATCTCCCTGACTCAGGCACATGTTAATAGCCACATAGAACCACAGAGGAAACAAGGCTCTGATAGATGTGCGGGTCTAACAGAAGGAACAATCAAGGCTTGAACAAGTTGGATTTTTTTCTCTGAGGTTCATTTTTTTCTTCCCTCCCCCATCTTTTGGTCTTAATTTTGAAAAGGCACAAAAGGAAAGAGTTAATGGATACATTTTAACTCACTCTCTATGCCCTAAGTCTGGTGGAGAAAGCATACCTCTTAAAGAGAAGCTAATTGAAACATAGAAAGAGGTGCCATTTTTCAGAAGGATACAGAAAAGAAGGAATAGAAAAGCCAAAAGAGAGAAAGAAATTGTGTTGATAACGCTGTTTTCTATTGTCTATTTCATATTCGTTGCTGGTGAAAGTTTATAGAAGTTCCAAGACTGTAGGTATTCCTTAGGAGAAAGAATAGACATTATCTGAATACATCCTCACCAAAGACTTGAACAGTATTGGAAATAAGTGGGCAAGCCGTGACTAGAGAAATTGAGAGTCTTCATAGAAAGAGAAAATTTAAATGGTCCCTGAGAATAAATGTTTAAAAACATAAGGAGCTAAACTAGCTGGGAGGCTAAGCACACATGATAGAAAAGAAAAGGGAGACCTGGGAAAGACACTGGACATTTGCTTGTAAAATGCAGGTCTAGTATTAGGTTTATAAAATATCTTGTCTTTATTTTTGTGGTAGGAAACCAGCAGTAAATAAGGTAATGTCATATTAAGTACTTTAAAAAGATCACTAATCTGTAGAGTTGTGTTGTCCAATATGGTGACCACTCCTATGTGTAGCTCTTACTAATCTCTGCATTACTGAGAACCTCATGTAAAAGGGTGTGTGTGTGTTTGTGTGTGTGTGTCTTAAATAGAGTCAGATATGCAATACCATAGTTTGTGTGGTTTCTTAAATAGCATGTGAAAAGGACAGAGACTCATACCAACTCTGAGATGAGTTTAATGGTAGTAGTTCCAGCAATGGACTCAGCCCATAGCTGAAAAATTACCATTTGAAAATATCTAAGAAATGAAACATTGTTCTTTTCAGTCTCTAAAGCAAAGTTATAGAGTTCCTCACTTTTTTGACTGAACTTTGATTTTTGTCAGGTTTGCCCTTCTCTGAATTTTTTTAAGCATTTGATTCATGTTACTAAGGACATTTCACCAGGTCCACACCTGTGGAGTAAAAATAAATATCATTCATTCCCCTGAACTTCAGCTTTTACCCCCAAGAGTACAGCCTTAAAGGAAATTAGAAAAAGAGGTTTTTGTAAGCCTTTAAATGCTGTGAAAGGTTATAGTGGAATGTGCTGTGGGATTAGCAAGAGAGTTTTTTTCCCTAGTATTACTAGAAATAGACACCCACCCAGGCTGGCAAAATTGTAAGACGAGAGAGATAAGCCCACTAATGCTGTCTGTTAGGTTCCTGAGGGAGAACGCTAACTATGAAAGTGAAATCTTGTATTTATTTTTGGAATGATGTAGAAATTCTAAATATGGAGGTAACTGTGTGCCAAGTCTTTTCACAGGCCTGACAATTAAGATAATTAATGCTAATGTTTCTGCTGGGTAATTGTATAGATGTGGATTGCTTCTAACTTAGTCTTCTCATAAGTAATATTGTTTTGGGGTTTGTTGGTGGAAAGGCCCCAAAAGGCTCTTCATCAGAAGAATGTAGTGGCAGTGCACAGAGATCAGTGTAACACTGTTGATCGTACTGTCATTTTTGGGGTCTTCAGTGTTTCTCTAAATGGAGTAATTCCAAAGGTGACAGTGTTCTCGTGGTCCACGCTGGAAATTTGGGATCAGAATTTTTTTCAAAAAAATTATAGAGTTAATAATTTCACTGCATTTTTAGTTTGCTTGCCCCCCACCCTGCCCCACCATCTCTACTAAAAATACAAAATTAGCCAGGCACGGTGGTGAGCACCTGTAACCCCAGCTACTCGGGAGGCTGAGGCCGAAGAATCACTTGAACCCAGGAGGCAGAGGTTGCAGTGAGCCGAGATCACGCCACTGTACTCCAGCCTGGGCAACAGAATGAGACTCTGTCCTAAAACAAAAACAAAAACAAAAACGTGGGGAGGAAGGAAGGGGGAGGGGCAGGGGAGGAATCATTTTAGTGAGAAATAGAAAACTAATTTCGTTTTCTTTGTAATTCTTTAAGATTTATGAGAATGGGCCACAGACACCCTGACTTGCTCAGGTTCTCAAACTTTATGTCTTTCCTCATTATATCAATCTGGAACTTCCTTGTCTTTATAAAGTAACCCCTTACCACTGAGATCTCTGTGTTCTTTCTCTCCTGTTTGTATTCTTTTTTTTTTTTTTTTGAGACAGAGTTTCACTCTTGTTGCCCAGGCTGGAGTGCAATGGTGCAATCTTGGCTCACCACAACCTCCGCCTCCCGGGTTCAAGCAATTCTCCTGCCTCAGCCTCCTGAGTAGCTGGGATTACAGGCATGCGCCACCACACCCTTCTAATTTTGTATTTTCAGTAGAGATGGGGTTTCTCCATGTTCATTAGGCTGACCTCAAACTCCCAGCCTCAGGTGATCCATTCACCTCGGCCTCCCAAAGTGCTGGGATTACAGGCCTGAGCCACCACACCCAGCCCTTGTGTTCTTTACTGAACCTATGGGCAGTCTTTGCAGGTTTCTAACATACATAAATTCTTTTTTACCACAGTTTAGTTAAATAACACCTGGCTGCCAACAACACAGTTCAGATTTCAGTCACCATGATGTATTAACTGTGAGCAATTGTATAAAATACAGACTTCTCTGCCAGCTCTTCAGTCTACACATCAGGACATAACAGGCGCATCATGGTCATGACTAGTTCTGTCACTTCGCTCTTGATCACTGCATATCTACTGTCAGTTACCCTCAGGCAACACCTGTGTGGTTGTGTCACCTCCTTAACTCCCAGGGATAAACCCAAGTGACATTTTACAAAAATGGATAATTGGAAGACAGACTTGGCAACAAGAAAAATCTCTAGAAGTGAAATTGAATGTGATTAGAAAGATTTGAAAAGGACAACAGCAAGATGAAACTAGGGCAAGACCTAAGCCTACAGGAAGCTAATGGTACAAAGCATATTGGAAAAGTCCTGTCACTATAAAGACCAGGGTAAAGTCACTTCACCATCTTTTCACTTATATTGCACTAGAATAGAAAGATGCTTGTGGTTTAGATGGAACATTTACTTCTACTTTGGATTGAGAGAGAGAAGTTTGTGTGTGTGTGTGTTTCGCAGTTTGGCTACTATTCGGGCCAAATTGATAATAGTTGCCTATTGAAAGAAGATGGTAATTACAAGGATATTGAAGGACTTCACTGCCAGTAAAAGATGCTTTTATCATGTTCAGAAGTTGTGAATTGACTAATGTTAAGCTATCTGAGGAAGCTGCTATTGTGAGTAAGAATGGTGCTGTGAAATTTGTACTCAGATTTCAAGGATTCGTTAAGGCAGATGTTAATGATGATCACCACAGAAGGCAACTCTTGATACCAGAGCTTAGCAAAAGGCATAGAATAGTGAAGAATAGTGAATAGAGTTAAAAATAGATTGACTTTCTTATTAGGAGGCAGCTGCGGAGAGTGACTTTGAATAAAACCTATGCTTATTTGGCCAGTTAACTGTGGCCAGGGAGTTGAGGTCAAGAAAATACAAATGTGGGTTTCTGGGTACAATCCTGGAGGTATAAGAGAGAGGTCCCATCATGTCAGGTGAGGATTTCACCTTAATTGCTTATATGTGCTTCAATGTTTGGGAGAGTTAAAAATGGGGTGTCTCATCCTTGGTTTAGAAAATGACGTTTTGCCAGGGAGGGAGAAGCTTGGAAGTCCCTTGCCTTGTACGATTTAGTCTTAATATAGTATTAAGAAGTTAAATGAGGACCGTATTGTTTCAGAATAGGATGAAAAGAAATACGACTTTTAAGAAATTTGAAAACTTGTATTCTATGAATTTGGGTTTTGTGTTGTCCTCTCCTCCTCCCAGTTCCTTTTTGTAAAGGTGTCTACTTACTTTTCTAAATATTTCTTGGCAAGGAGGGGGGAGGAATTAAGCAATGCTAGTTTTTTTCTTATTTCATAGCCTTGTTTATAGCAAAATTTGAAACTGTGCAAACATAAATTTAGTACATTAAAAATTATATTTGTCTAAATAAATGCCTCTCCAGGTTAAGTGGAGTACAGGTGTTTATAGCTTATAAAGCTTAAATTGGTAATTCATAACTTTCAGGGAAAGTAATTTATAATTATAGGCCTGTTCATTTAAAAAAAGGAAGTTAAGAAATTTTACTTTTACATTAGCTTAAAAAGTTACTACCTTTTAAAGTATAAAATTAGTACATGTTCATTACAGAAAACCTGGAAAATATAGGACAGCATAGACTGTTACAGAAATCACTGTAATATGGACTGCTGGTCAGCTAGTGTTGATTGGTGTGTCTTCCTGGTGGTTTCAGACCCCTGGTGCTGATCTGATCTAAGAGTTGGTGCCTTGTTCCGATTAGTCATGGCCCATGGTATAGCAGTTGATAAATAATGCTTGAAATCCCAGAGTCATTACTACTAAACATTCTGGTGTCTAAAAGTTACTTTTAAAAATATATCACACTTTTGACCGGGCACGGTGGCTCACGCCTGTAATCCCAGCACTTTGGGAGGCCAAGGTGGGTGGATCACCTGAGGCCAGGAGTTCAAGACCAGCCTGGCCAACATGGTGAGACCCTGTCTCTACTAAAAATGCAAAAATGAGCTGGGTGCAGTGGTGCATGCTTGTAGTCCCACCTACTTGGGAGGCTGAGGCAGGAGAATGGCTTGAACCTGAGAGGCGAAGGTTGCAGTGAGCTGAGATCTTGCCACTGCACTCCAGCCTGGGCAACAGAGTGAAACTCTGTCTCAAAAAACAAAAAAAAATTTATGTATATATATATCATATCACATATATATATCACACTTTCAAGCTGAGCATGATGGCTCACACCTGTAATCCCAGCACTTTGGGAGGCCAAGGCGGGAGGATGGCTTGAGCTCAGAAGTTGGAGACCAGCCTGGGTAACATGGTGAAACCTTGTCTTTACAAAAAAATACAAAACACTAGCTGGGTGCGGTGGCGTGCGCCTGTGTTGCCAGCTACTTGGGAGGCTGAGGTGGGAGAATCGCTTGAGCCTGGGAGGCGGAGGTTGCAGTAGTGAGCTGAGACCACACCACTGCACTGCAGCTTGGGCGACGAAAGTGAAACCCTTTCTCAAAAATAAAAATAAAAAATAAAAAATCACACTTTCCTCCCATTTAACGCTATATCATGAACATATTCCTATGAAAATGAGATTTTTTGTGTGTGTGAATTGTCTATGAATTTTTCCTTTTTTTCTATTGACTTTTTTAAAATTAAAATTTGTAGTTACTCTGTTAGCTCCAGTCTTTGACTTTACAAGCCCTTACACATACATCTCATATCAGAAACAGAAAAAAGAAAAATCTTACTGCCTTTCCTTATTTGCTAGTAGGAAAACATACTCATGCTTATATGATTGAAGGGATGTATAAACTTTTGGAAAGTGATCTAATTTAAATGCACTACTTGGAACTGGAAATCCGTAAGGTGCCTGGCAGACTAGAGACTGCAAAAAGCACAGTGCTCTTGGTACTGTTGATTGATGTGGGGCATTCACGAAAGACCACCGCCAGAAGTATTTTGCTGGTTGGCCAGGTACGGAAGCTCACACCTGTAATCACAGCACTTTGGGAAGCTGAGGCAGGAGGATCGCTTGAGCCCAGGAGTTCAAAACCAGCCTGGGCAACATAGTGTTTACAAAAACAATTTTTAAAAAAATTAGCCAGGAATGGCAGCATGCACCTGTGGTCCTAGCTACTTCAGAGACTGAGGTAGGAGGATCACTGGAGCCCGAGAGGCTGAGGCTGCAGTGAGCCACGATTACACTACTGCACTGCAGCCTGGGTGACAGAGTGAAACCCTGTCTCAAAAAAAAAAAAAAAAACAAGTACATTATTGTCAGCAGGTTTACCTGACTTGGTGTTACCACTTGACTGCATCATTTTAGTGCCAGGCAAGGAACCAAGGCTTACAAATTTAGGTAAATATTTCCAAGATCCAGATGATTAATATTTTAAAAAATCACTTTGAAGTCAGAGAAGCCTCATGATTTGACTGTAAGATGTGAATACATCAGCAAGTTAATTAGAATGTTTATATGGTTGTGCAGCCCTTTCTGGGAAGGTTAGGACCCAGTAAAAGTGCCACTCTGTGAAGTCCAATCCCAATCAGCAAATTCATTATAAGTAATTTGACAGGTTTTACTCTTGTAGTTTATGGAGTTACTGAGATTTTATATTCTTACCCAGTTCAGATTCTAGTGGTCTTTGGTGAATTAGGTTAGGTGGGGAGTATTTGTCTGATGGTCAAATTAAATAATATAATGCTAACAGCTTCTATATGTTAATATATTTAGAGAAATAATGTTTCCTTATTGCCTTATCACAAAATTTGATTTTAACAGCTGGCTATATACTTTCCTGCCTTTGCCCTCTCCTGACCTGGTAGTTCCAGTTGAAGATTGATTATTCCAACTGTTCTATAGAAGCCTGAGGGGCTGTATTTTGGCTCATTTAAAATTGAATCTTGTTTTTTCCCTTATTAGAACTATGTTTGTACAAATCATTTTGCACAGTAAGATTTACTGTATGATACTTGTCTAGCTTTATCTTCCTGATCAGATTGAAAGCACCTTGAGGGGAAATAATGGTATCTACTGTTTTTAATCCCAAAGTGAACAAAATCTTGCAACTATTGAAAGTTTAAAAAATATAGTTCCCTTTCAGGATCTTTGATTCATGCTTGTATATATTAGGCCAGTTTTGTAGGAAAAGAGCAGTGGATCTAGGCAATCTAATTGTGAATCTCATGGCTGACACCGCTTCAAAGTGTGGTCCTTTGCAAGTTCAGATGCGTCATGTGACACATCAGAGTCATTCTGGTGATTGTCATCTACCTTATTGCTTTTTCTTTCACTGGCTGAAGGGCCTCTGCAAGTGTAGTTATTCATGGTTACTTTCCTGACAAAAGTCTCGGCCGTAGGGATTGATGTTACCGTAGACTTCCACAAGATGGCAGACCAAGCCCCTTTTTTGTTTTACTGGGTTTCAAATAGTTTTTAAGATACCTTGCTTATGCTTTTGATTATTCTTAAAGTCTTTTTTGCCTTTTCTTTAGGTGGGCAGTGTCAAACCGGGAAATGCTTATAGCTCAAAACAGCTCCTTGGAATTTAAGCTACACAGACTGTATTTTATTAGCTTGTTAATGGGTGGAACCACAAATCAGCGAGAGGCATTACAATATGCTAAAAATTTTCAGCCATTTGCCCTAAATCATCAAAAAGGTGAGTCTGGAGTCAGATGTTATTAATGTTTGAAACAGGGTTATAGCCACCACTGTAACTTAACAGTTCTTAACTAGAGCTAATACATGTTTGCCAGGAAACAGTTGTAGTTGATAATCACTTACAGGAAAAGCTCTGAGTGGCCCTAGAACAAAAACAAAAATATTAAAGCCTCTTAGAAGTCAGAGATGTTGCAGATTTTGGAATTCCATATTAAACTAAGAGGAGATCTGAGAAAGAGCAAGGTGTGCACTTGCTCTTTTCCACCCCCACCTGGCTGTATGCTGCTGCTCTTGCCACAGCAAAGTGTCAGAGAGCCAGGGTGGCAACTGTCAACCCCACGAATCTGTGTAGGAATACATTAACTCTGCAGTCAGAGATAATGTGATGACATAATTGTTACTCCTCTAGGTAATGGTAATTATACTATGCTGTAGATAAGAATTTAAATTATAAGTTCAGTATTTTCACTGCTTTCCTTTTCTTCCCTTTTCTCTCCATGCTGTTTAATTTAGGATGAAGGAAGAAACAAAGCTTAAGGACCGGAATTTTAAAAGACCTGTTAATACATTATTTTAGGCTGTATCAGTATGGGTGGGGGTATTCTTACTTTTCGCAGCTTATTGCTGCAAGCAAACTAATGCTTTCTTGCTGGTGCTTTTTTTTAGACATTCAGGTTTTGATGGGAAGCCTTGTGTACCTGAGACAAGGGATTGAGAACTCACCATATGTTCACCTACTTGATGCAAACCAGTGGGCTGATATCTGTGACATCTTTACACGGGATGCTTGTGCCCTCCTGGGGCTCTCCGTGGAGTCCCCCCTCAGTGTCAGGTATGGAAATTGGCCCTGTCTGTTATTGAAGTATGCACTGCATTATCACCTTCCCTTAACTTGTTTGGTTCTTGATGTTTAAAGCCAGAATAACTTGTCTTTCTGAAGAAGAGTGTAATTGGTATTTCAAAAGATATCACAATTGGCAGTGACGCTGTTTGAGAGAAGCAGTTTTGAAAGTGTGGTGTATGAACCTCACAGGATCCTGAGAGCCTTTTCCACTATATTGACATTAGTACAGATGGTCCAGAAACGGTGGTGGACTAAACTGCTAGAGCCTTAGCACAAGTCGGGGTGGTGGTACAAACTCCACAAATACTTGCTGGATTCCTCACCACCACACACTTGCAGTTTAAGAAATGCTAGTTTTACTTAACCACGCCTGTAATCCCAGCATTTTAGGAGGCCTAGGAGGGCGGATCATGAGATCAGGAGTTTGAGACCAGCCTGGCCAACATGGTGAAACCCCGTCTCTACTAAAAACACAAAAAATTAGCCGGACGTGGTGGCGGGTGCCTTTAATCCCAGCTAGTCGGGAGGCTGAGGCAGAAGAATCGCTTGAACCCAGGAGGCAGAGGTTGCTGTGAGCCGAGATGGCACCATTGCACTCCAGCCCTTGCAACAGTGCGAGAGTGTCTCAAAAAAAAAAAAAAAAAAAAAAAAAATTATTGGCCTGGTGTGGTGGCTCACATCTGTAATTCCAGCACTTTGGGAGGCTGAGGTGGGGGAAATCTCTTGAGGCCAGGAATTCGAGAGCCATCTGGGCAACACAGCTAGACTCCATTTCTACAAAAAACTTTTTTAAAAAAGGATGTTCTTGGTGAAACATTAAAATTATTAGTTTTATTAAATCTTGACCTTTCAGTACACATCATCTTAATAATTTGTATGACAAAATAGGAAATCCACATAAAGCACTTCAGTTTCATGTGAAAGTATGGTAATTGTCTTGAGAAAAAGTATGTTGTTTTGAGTTATGAGCTAGCTAGTCACTTTTTTTCATGGAATACTTTTTTTGTTTGTTACTTGTTTTTTTCTTGTGTTTGCTTTTTTGAGATGGAGTCTCCCTCTGTCCCCTGGCTGGAGTGTAGTGGCGCAATCTCAGCTCACTGCAGCCTCCACCTCTTGGGTTCAAGTGATTCTCCTGCCTCAGCCTCTGCAGTAGCCGGGATTACAGGCGCCTGCCACCACGCCCAGCTAATTTTTGTATTTTTAGTAGAGACAAGGTTTCATCGTGTTGGCCAGGCTGGTCTCGAATTCCTGACCTCAGGCGATCCACCGCCTCGGCCTCCCAAGGTGCTGGGTTTATAGGCGTGAGCCACCGCACCTGCCGTGGAATAGTTTTTACTTGGAAGGATCATTAACATAGTTACTCACACTCAGGTTTTTGGCAGTCTTTTTTTTTTTTTTTTTTTAATCTTTTTTCTTAAATTTTTAAGACAGTCTTGCTATGTTGTTCAGGTTGGACTCAAACTCCTGGGCTCAAGTGATTCTCCTGCCTCAGGCTCCTGAGTAGCTGGGAGTACAGTTGTGTGCCATATCACCCAGCCATTTTTTTAAGTGAATGAGGCAAGCCTGTCACATTTGAAAGGTCTTAATTAAGTATGATTTTACAAAAGCGTGCATGAGTAAAAGAGTCATTCAAAGTACAAGACAGACAAATGGATTTTAATGTAGCAGGGTACAAAAAGTTTAATGGTAAAGTTTCAGATTCTGTTCTGCAACTAACCTTTAGAAAACTACTACCTGTTTTGGCCAAAACTATGAAAAGTCAGTTTTGGTGTGGTATTAAGGAGGAGTATCCACAATGATCCAAAGCGATCAAAGTAGTACTACACATATGTGTGAAACAAGGTTTTTTTTCATTTACCTCAACCAGAAGAACGTATCACAATAGATTTAATGCAGAGTAAGCTATAAGAATCCAGCTGTCTTTCTGTTAAGGTAGGCATTCAGGAGAGTTGCGAGAGTGTGGAACAGTGCCACTCTTCTCACAAATATATTTTTGTTTTGGAAACTGTAGTTTTTTTTTAATAAGAATGTTTGCAATAGTGGCATGGTATTTTATTTTTACATGAACTAATCGGCACCTTTTACATTTCTCATTTTAATTTCTAATGCATTAAAGATATAATCCACAAAAAGAAAAGCTCTTTGAGATCCTTAATACTTAAGCATATAAAGGGGTCCTGAAATCAAAACATTTTAAGAAACTGTTGTAAGAAAATAACTCTTTTTTAGCTCTTCTATTCATTTAATTGCACAAATGTTTTGTATTCCTTTTATGTGCCAGGCACTGTGGGCACTGTGTTGGATATGAAGATGAATAAGGTGCATTCCACAGGGTGCTCCATCCTAGCATAGGAGTGGACAGATGCGATTAGCTATAATGTGAGGCGTTGATGCCATCAAGTTCTCTGAGGAAGACTCTGAAGTGGGAATGTACATGCAGAAATATTGACATCAGCACCTGTGGGAGAATGAAAACAGCAGGATTGGGCAGAGAGGAAAGTTGGACTGTATTAGAGTGGCAACAGGTCTCTCCCATCCCTGAGGAGCTCTGGAGCTGCTGTGGGTCTGTGGAATTGTCCCAAATTGGGCCTATAGGGCTGGGCTTTTGTACCCTCACGTGGAGCAATTGCTGGATGTGACTCTGGTCAGATGACTCTCTTCAACTGAGGACAGTCCTGAAGAGACGGACACAGCTGAGAGTTGGCTGCCAACACTTCCAGATCTGAGAAATGAGTGCTTCCACCCTGGACAGGGGTGATCTGGGGATAAGAGGAACTATGCAAAAAAAATGTTTCAGGAGCAAGCATGTCATTTGACTGATAAGCTGAGCCCGTTAAATCCAGTTGTTGTGCAATATAAAACCTTTTTTGGCACTAATGTAAGATTATTAAGAAATTCTTTATATTTTACTTTTTGAAACAGGGTCTCATTCTCTTGCTCAGGTTGGAGTGCAGTGGCACGATTGTGGCTCACTGCAGCCTCAGCCTCCTGGCATCCTCCCACCTCAGCCTGCTCAGTAGCTGGGACTCTAGGCACACGCTACCATACCTGGCTAATGGCTAATTTTTATATCTTTTGTAGAGACGGGGGTCTCACTATGTTTCCCAGGCTGGTCTCAAACTCCCGGACTTCAGTAATCGTCCCACCTTGGCCTCCCAAAGTGCTGCAAGTACAGGAGTGAGCCACCACCATCTGCTGTTATGAAATTCTCTAAAAACCTTATTCTCAATTCTGTACTTCTTTCCTATGGATTGAAAATGGTATATAAATCAGCACCATCTGCAGACCACATTTTGAGTATCATTGTTCTAATTAGCATATACCTTGGAGCAACATTTTGTGAGAAAAATAAGTATGGTGGTATATGGTCTGTAAGGAAGGGAATAGGAAAGGAAGTTATGTCTTGTATATTGCTGAATGAAGAATTTTGTGTAAGAACATCTCTTTTTCCTTCAAACTCAGATGCTAAAACTACCTTATTTGGAAGAGTAGTAGTTCTTAATTCCTGCTCTTCATTTGAATTAATTGGTTCTCCAAAGCTGCTTTCTTTTTTAAAATGCGTGTTTTAAAACTTTATTTTTCTATTTTCTGAGGAAGTAAGCTAAAGTTAAATTACCCTAGCAGATGAGGTTTTTTTTTTTTTTTTTTTGACGTTTGCATTCTTTAACTGCATTTACCCCCATATTGGCGAGGTTTATTTAGAAAATTTAGAGTTTTATTTTTTGTTTTGTTTTTTAACTGGTTTTGGTTTTCCGTAACTTCAGGAAATATGCCAGTGGGCCTGGGGAAGAAGAGGATGGAAAACAAGTTATTTTTCTTCTAGTGGAAATGGCTGGATTTACTTTTAGCAGAACAGAAGGCTCTCACCCTGTCCAGTGGCCAGGGTCTGCGGCACATAGAGTCTGGAGAAATTGATGTCTCCTTGGACCAAGCGGCCTGACACCTGGCCTGGCACTGACGGTTCCTCTTCTGCTCTCCCAGTTTCTCAGCAGGTTGTGTGGCGCTGCCAGCTTTAATTAACATCAAAGCTGTGATTGAACAGAGGCAGTGTACTGGAGTTTGGAACCAGAAAGATGAATTACCTGTGAGTTCCATTTTCTATTGGCTATTTACTTTTACTGCCATTAGAAGAATATGGCATCTTTAAATGTTCATCTTACCTTTTAACCAGGAAACATTGTAGCCATTTGACAGGAGTTCTTTTATGGATATATAAAAGATTAAACAATACAAATGAGGAGCCTCGTACATTTTGGGGACCCTGGAGGAGGAGTATTATAATTTTGACTTGAAGTGCCTTTGAAAGCTGGTGAAGGGAAACATCAGAAGTGGGGAGGGTTGTACATACAGTAGCATGCAGTGTGTTCTGCAGTGCAGTTCACAAACCACTCCTGTGATTGTTTTTCTAATATAAACGCAAATTTAATTGGATTTACTTTTGTCTTAACTATTGCTGTCCATAAGATCATGAGTTTGTGCTGGTTACATTTTCCTAATGCCAGTAGAATAAGTATAGAGCTCTAAAAGTCGTAACACCTGCAGTCATCAGTGGGTCTCTAGTACTGTATTTCTACTGCTCTCATGGAAAGGACCATGGTTTTAAACATCAGCACAATCACTTGCCAACTCTAGAACTTCTCTAAGCAGTAGTGTATTCATCTCTAAGACAAGGACCAGCTTTCTCTTTATGGGGCTGCTGAAGGCTAGAGATAACATAAGCATGCTTAGAATAAGACAGAATACATGGTAGGCCCTCAAATTGTGGCTGCCATGGTGCAGTTATGATGTGAAGTGGTGAAGGTCATTGTATGTATGTTTCCACTAGGTCTCTGACAGGCACTGAGGCTCTGGCCTGGAATTGTCATTCCTGTCATGATTGTGTCACAGACCCTGAAAAGCTAACATACACATTTGTTTTTTTGCCCGTTTTGTACCACACCTGTACACAGGTTTATTTGCAGTTACCTTGTTCTTCCAGCGGGTAACCCTGTCAGTTGGTTGCCCCAGCTTCTCCTCAAAGATCTTTTCTGATTAAAGGCACAGGTGCAGTCCTGGTCCTGAGTGTGGTCAGGACACAAGTAGCACTCCTGCTCTACTGCCGCTAACTTGAACAAGTGAAAAGAACTTGAGCCTTCACTTGTTTTGTGGAGGCAGGTGCCTGGCATCTGGCACTTTCCCATTTATGTTGTAAGCATCTCTGACATGCACTAAGAGCAGACTGAAATCTGAATTCACCTAAAGACTGTGTGTCAAGCCAGTAAAGCCATTAGAGGTGGTGATCTGGTCACTGTTTGTCAGACTTGTTTTTACACTTTGTCAGCTTTCTTGAAAATAATCTTGAAGGCTAATTTAACACTTTGAATCACTAAGACTGTCCATCTGAGTTAGAAGAGTGCTATAGAAAGTTACATTCAGGTGAATAGATCTGATCAATGTTCTTTGCTGCACAGTGTATATTACCATGTGGATGGTTTTGTGAAATATGACTTCAGCTTTTTTACTTTTTTTTTTTTTTTTTAACAGATTGAAGTGGACCTTGGTAAAAAGTGCTGGTATCACTCTATATTTGCCTGCCCCATTCTTCGTCAGCAAACAACAGATAACAATCCACCCATGAAATTGGTCTGTGGTCATATTATATCAAGAGATGCCCTGAATAAAATGTTTAATGGTAGCAAGTAAGTGTCTGACTTTTAAAAAATGTTAGCAAATAAATTTTGTTTTGGAACTTGGTAGGAGGATAAGTAATGAGGATTAAAAAGATGTAGCTAGATTTAGAACTAAATAAATTTCTTAACTATTCATTTGGCAAAGTAGGTGGTGTCTGATTTGAGTATTTTTAATTTGTCTATGGATTTGGTGATTAGATTTATAAGCATGTCTTTAACTTAACTTTTGGGGTAGGTGATAGATTTTCCCCTTTTTTATACAAATGGTCGCATACTAAAAAATGTTCTATACTTTGCTGTTTTCATTTAGTGATGTATCTTGGATATCTTTTTCTATGCTGCAGAAACAGCCCTCATTTTTTTGGTAAAGCTGCAGTATATTCTACTGTATAGAAATATGATTGGGTAGCCAGTTCCCTATTGATGAACATTTGTTCCTCTAAACAGTGCTAAGTGAAGGCCGGGCCTGGTGGCTTATGCCTGTAATCCCAGCACTGTGGGAGGCCGAGGCAGGCGGATCACGAGGTCAGGAGATTGAGACCATCCTGGCTAACACGGTAAAATACCGTCTCTACTAAAAATACAAAAGCAAAAAATTAGCCGGGTGTGGTGGCGGGCACCTGTAGTCCCAGTTACTCAGGAGGCTGAGGTGGGAGAAGGGCATGAACCCGGGAGGCGGAGCTTGCAGTGAGCCGAGATTGTGCCACTGCACTCCAGCCTGGGTGACAGAGCAAGACTCCGTCTCAAAAAACAAAAACAAAAACAAAACAAAAAAACACAGTGCTAAGTGAATTATCTATACCTGATACATAAATTCCTAGAATTGAAATTGCTGGTTCAAAGGATATATGCATTTGTAATTTATTTTAGTTAGTGAGCTCAGCTTTTTTTTTTTTTTTTTGAGATTGAGTCTCACTCCATCATTCAGGCTGGAGTGCAGTGGTGCTGTCTCAGCTCACTGCAACCTCTGCCTCCTGGGTTCAAGCAATTTTCATGCCTCAGCTTCCTGAGTAGCTGGAATTACAGATGCACACCACCACGCTTGGCTGATTTTTGTATTTTTAGTAGAGACAGGGTTTCACCATGTTGCTCAGGCTGTTCTCAAACTCCTGAGCTCAAGCGATCCACCCACCTCAGCCTCCCAGGTGTGAGCCACCATGCCCGGCCAAAATTGTTGATCTTAGTTCAGACCGTGCTGGTTTCATGTGTCACTGTGAGGCATGTGGGCCGTTCTTGGTGTGGGCTTGTAGCTGCCATCAGATTTGCTGCCCTTGAATGGATTGTGTGACCAGTACATTTGAAATTCATTTAAAGACTGATGCAACCTAAGCCTTTGGGAAAGAGAAATTGAATTTATTTTTGAAACCCCAAAAACAATTTCCAGAAAAGTTATCTTTGTTTTGTTTAAGAAACAATTTAGGATCTGGCATGGGTGGTATGTATTTGTGACCCTTCAAATCTTGGCAGTTATATTAAGGGAAAGCATAGTTCATCCTCAAAGCAAAATACAAACAGACTTGTTTTTATATGTGTGTATAATTGTTAAAGATACTCTATAACTAGATAAAAATTGAATACACAGCACTGAGCCTGCTCCTTCACTCAGTGTTTTCTTCTTTGTCTTTAGATTAAAATGTCCCTACTGTCCAATGGAACAAAGTCCAGGAGATGCCAAACAGATATTTTTCTGAAGAGATAACTTTAGTTTGCAGTTTGTAAGTGAAACTGAATTGTGGGTGCATTTCAGAAGAGAACGTTCCATATAATGCAGCTAACCAAGGACTCCTGTGTTTCTATAAGCTAATGCTCCAGAAACTTTGCCAACCTGTTAGTGTACACACACTGAGGGGAGTGCTCCCGGTGAATATTATCATAGGGCTTTATTATATTCTTGGTCTTCATTTCTGATCAAGTAAATACACCAGCAGTTGTCATTCAATGCAGGTTTTTGTACTTAATTATATGGTGATTTTTTTACTTTTTAAGAGCAGAAACGGAAATTGACCTCCCCGCCATGTGTTTAATATTTCTCCTGCTTTTACTTTTGTCATTTTCTTGATAATCGTAAGCCTTGAGAGTGTTTGTGAAAAAGTTTTATTTCCTGCTATGTATACATAATTAAATGAAAATTCTTCAGAAAAAGTTTGATAAATTGAATTGTGGTTATGAAACTAATTTGCATTTTTATTTGCTTAAGAAAGAAAGCTGTGATAGATTCCAGATTTGCTTTTTGATGTTTTCCTCTGCTCCAGCTCCAAGAAGTCAGCACACCTGCATTTCAGCTCTGCATGCAGCCCCAGCAGGCTGCGTGTTTAAGAATTTCATTGTTTAACCGGCTGGTGTGAGAAGTCTTCTGTTAGCATAGAGTGGAAGGAGTACTATTGTTTGGTTGGGGTTTTTTTGTTTTGTTTTTTTTCTTTTATTGCCAAGAGGTGCTTGTTTTAAAAGTATGTTTAATAAAATGAAATTCTAAAGTTAGAAGTGTTCTTAAGTTGATATTTGCTCTCTTGGTCTTGGTAGCCCTATTATATCATTGCAGACACAGTGTTGTGCATGTGTGTATTATATATGTGCACCAGCATCAAACATTGTGTATCTGGAAGGAAAGCAGCATGTTCCAGTTCTAAAATGCAGTTACCAGACCCATCATTTTAAATCCTTAAAGTTAGAAGCTAGCAAATTTTCCGTAGTGCAGAACGTTTATTGCTGTTTTTGTGTTTGAATAGTATAATGTTTGATGCCTCTCTTCTGCAAAGTGTATCATCTCATTGACTGTGAATCTGTATATTATTCTAATGGATACAGATAATGATCTTTTCTCTTGTGAGGTATCTTCATTTAATGCACTGTCCAAAAATAGCCATGTGTAAGAGTCTCTCTGTATGACGAACTACATGGAAAAGACTTCTGTGGACATAATTCTGACCGAAACCCATGAAGTTACTTCAGTGTAAGAAGAATGTTACACGGAAATCACCAAATATTTTGCAACTTTATTTCATCTGACATGGAGTGAACATCAATGGGAATACTTTCAAAGAAAATGAAAAAAAGAAAACACAGAAGCAAAGAGAAATGTGGCACTTCACATTTTAAACTACAGATGGACTTGGTTTGAGGGAGGGGGAGTCACAGATTTGGTGCTAAGTTAATTAGAAACTGGCAGCGTTTTACAGTAGTACACCAGCCTGAATGTTTTTTCTGAAATGTTTACCTGGGAGAGCTGGGATTTGTTTGTGAGGAGAAAGAGTACTGTGGAAAACCTCTGCTTGAGTACCGTGTGGCCAGGCCTATGTGGATGGCTACTCCGTGCTGTTGCGGGTTCACCAGCGATTGGGATTGGCCCAGCTCGGAGTGCTTGTGTGATCCAACCTCAGTCTGGCCCCATAGCGACTTTTGCCCCATGATTCTGCTTCACTGTTGAAATCCTCTTTGAAGTTCCCCCTCTCTTTACTAAAGCAGTGAAGGAAGAGAACAGAGACAAACTCTTTGGACTGTGAAAGAGAAGGTAGAGAATTCCAGGCAACAGTCTGACCAAGGGTGTAAACCAGTTTATTATATATATATTTTTTTCCTTTGAATTAAAACCTAGAGTGTTGTATTTTTGTTTCTTTTCTTTTTTTTTTTTTTTTTTTTTTTACCCTTTTTCTCCTTAGGCCAAGTTTATTAGGCCAAGTTTAGCTTATTCTCATCTTTCCACCCCAAACACCTACACAACGTTTAGGCTTCCTGTAAGGTTTGAATGAGACAGATGTACTCTGAAGGCTGGTGGTAAATGTGTTTGATGACCAGACACTTCATACAGTTGGCTTGGGCCACTTTTAAGGACAAAAGCCAGAGCTCAGCTTTATCCCTGTCCCAGTGCTGGGAGCCAAAAAACTGTTGACGGTTTTTTGTGCAGCTCAAGAAAAGAACATGCTTTAAACTGAAGCATTGGACTCTGCAGCTTTCTGTGTAAGTCCCGTGTACTCCCACTGGGCAGGGTGAGGACCAAAAATCTGAAACTCTTATGAATCTGACATATTACATGGAAATTATATCTTGTGACCGTCTTTAAGTGCATGGACTTAAAATTCATGAGAGACTAAATGTGAGGGAGAGGTGGATTTAAAGAGGCCAGACCTTAACCAAAGATGCTGAGATAACAGCATTCTGTCCTCCCTACCCTAGAAACTCCATAAATGCTGTCACAACCCTATCATCGCTGATGCTTTCTGCATGTCAGCAGTCCAGGAGGATGCTTTTTGTCTCTCTTTGCCTCCACTTTACAAAAGATAATATGATAGAGGCAACGTTTATAACAGTCACATTTAATTATAATGTACATCAAAGACAGAATTTCAGAATGGTTTCTTAAATTTCCTTGGGAACCATTTCCACATATCAGTTATAGACAAAGGCCATGGGACTATGCTAAACCAATAAAACCTTATTAGCAAATCTTTAGATTCTGACTTAGCCAGAGCATCTGAGTGTTCAAGTACAGTTTTACAGTGGCTAAGATTGTCTCTTGATCTTTTTTCTCCGTTGTGTGATCATCACAGATGCTATTTCTGTTTTATTGGTGATTATATGAGACTTCTAATACATAAATGAACGGGTATTGGTGCCTCTTTATTTTAAAAATTTTGAAGAAAAGAGCCACCTCATATTCATAGGGTGTGTATTTTTTGAGTGTGTGAGCATTTAATTGAAAATAAGAAAGTTATGAAGTAAATCTTAACTTTTTTCTGTAGCAGCTAATGTATACAGAGACACTAAAACCCACAACACATTTTGTGGGAAATGAGGATCCTCTTTTGTCCTCTCCAGGTAGTCTCGCAGGTTATGCAGCTTAAGTTCAGTCTTCTTTATGCTGTGATTGATTTCCACCTCAGTGGCTTAGCCTTTGGGACAGTGGATACTGCAACAGCCAAGAACTCTTGGTTATCCGCACAAGCTGCTGGTAGACTACATTAGCCCTCTGGTTTTCCAGCTCAACCTCTGATAAAGTGGACTGACAGCCACGCTGCTCAGTCTGTTTAGTCAGCCGACTCAGGTTATTTTCAGGGAAGGCATGGAGGCATAGTTTGGTTAGTTTCATCACTAGGATGTATAAGGTGACGACACAAACCAAATGCCTTTCTTTCATCACTTAACTATACGTACTTTATCTTTGGTAACACTAGAATGCTGTGGTCTTGAGGGAATGTTAGCAAGGAACACATAGAAGGTTTGGTGTTTCATAAGCCTGTCTAGCTGTGGCAGGTTTTGTGTGGTACACTGATGTTTACCATAAGCAGGTACAAGCTTCATGAACCATTCTTAATGAACTATAATTGAATAGATACCAAAAGTAGAATGACAAATGTATTTTAATAGCAGATGAGGCAGTTTTAGGATGAATTTTCCACCGTTGATTTTACTTCAAGACATAGCAAGAGAAACAAAATTTTGTTTTCAAGACATTTCTGCTACAGTTTCAAGCTGTAGTGGGCATATGCTTCATTTACTTCCAAAGAGGCAAAAGCAGCTGGAATTGGCTTACAGCACATGCTTTGTTTCATGTTATGGGTGAGGACCTACATACACTCTTATTTTAGCAGTCACTTAACCTTCTCCAGCAAGGCATTTGTGGGGTTCACTAGGATTTAGTGCCTGATCTTTTTTTGGGGAAGGGGTGGGAATGAATGTGTTGGGGCTGGGAGGGAAGCAGAAGAAAATGGGAGCGTGAGTGTGCATGTGTCTGAAGTTCACCATTGCCCCCACCTGCACCTAGCAAGGAACAGGTGTTTGATGTATTTTGCTCATGACTGCAGTATGCATGTATTTTTTTCCTTCTCTGTGTTTTCTAAACTTACACTAAAGGTTTCATCAAATCATCTTGTTCAGATGGCTCAGGATTGTATTTATTTTGCTTACCCCGTGCTCTTGGGTTCTATAGTATTTCTATAATTATGTAACGAGAATAGTGTTGCACTGTAATCTATCATATAGAGCTATATGTATGGAAAATTTTGATCAATTTTTTAAGAAATGTATCCTGTTTGCAAAGGCACAATAAAGTTGCATCTTATAGACTATAGGCAATAAAGCTAACAATAAACCTTATTTAACACAAACCACATCCATATCCTCTGTTCATTTGATTTTGGAAAAAGTCTAGCATATCCAGTAGTTTCAGGGAATTCATTTTAACTTTAAGAATTCTGATATATTTAATTTATAAATTTCGGACTGATATAATAGAGTTTTGGAAAACTATAAGAAATGCTTTGTTAATGTGTGTATTCCTATGTAAAACACATGGCTTCTCCTGTGTATATTTTTAAAAATTAAAGAAATGCACATTTAAAAAATGTTTTGTGGAACCAGTCTGTATAAATGTGCCAGGTGACAAAGGTATGAGGGAGGGAGTAGGGAGGTGCTGACTGTGAGAAGAGAAAATTGCTGTCTGCATTTGCTAAGGGTCTGCATGTCAAGAATTTAAGAAAATATCTGTCCCCATGTTACTCTGTTTCTGTGCCACCAACAGTGAGAAGAGAAGGTGACTGGGCAGTGTCCCGAGTTGTTTTTTGTTGTTGTTTTGAGACAGACTCTCTGTTGCCTGGGCTGGGCTGCAGTAGCCCAATCTTGGCTCACTACAACCTCCACTTCCTGGGTTCAAGCGATTCTCGTGCCTCAGCCTCCCGGGTAGCTGGGATTACAGGCATGTGCCACCATGCCTAGCTATTTTTTTTTTTATTTTTAGTAGAGACAGTGTTTCACCATGTTGGCCAGGCTGGTCTCGAACTCCTGACCCTCAAGTGATCTGCCCACCTCAGCCTGTGTGAGCCACTGTGCCTGGCTGAGTCCCGAGTTTCTGAGTAGGGGATTGTTTTAATGTTTCCAGGCTGCTGCCCCCTCTCACCCCTCCTGTGCACAGCGGGGACCCTGCCCTGTGTACTGACCAGAGTGGCAGTGATTGTATGACTGGTAAAGTGGAGCCTGGAAACAGCTCGATGTCCAGGCTGCTGGAGGATGTGGAACTTGTGCTGTCAGCATTACCAGGGAAGACCAGAAAACTGAATTGCCTTGTCCTCTGTGGCAGGCCAAGGTGGTAGAGACCAAGCATTTATTTGTACTCCTTTTGTATATTTTTTAAGAGAAAGACTTGGTGTTACCTGAGATTTTAGAATATTTCTTACCTATGGAAACCCTTGTAGTCCCATCCCGTCAGGTTGGAGCTAGTGGCCCAGGTAGTATAGAAGAGGCCTGGCAGGCCAGGCCAAGGTCTCACCACCTTTCCCTCCAGCATTTGGGCTCCTCAGGACTCAAAGTGTGGTCCGTGGACCAACAGCATCAGCATCACCTGGGAGCCGTGAGAAATGCAGAATCTCAGGCCTCAGCTCAACCCTGCTGAACCAAAATCTGCATGGTCATGAGAAAACGGGCTTCCCTTATAAGGAGTGTCCTGGATGCTTCCTATTTCAGGAAGTATCCTCCCTCTTAAATGTGGCAGGTCAAGATCACACATACTGAACAGAATTTACCCTTGAGGACTACGGGTAAATCTGTTAGTCATCAAGAAAATTTAAATTTAGTGTGCTTTGAACTCTAGTTATTTTAAAAATCAGTGTATTTCTTTAAGCATCTAGGTAATTGAGGGAGTACTGTATTTGCAGTATGGTAAAAAGCATTTTCCACCCCCTCCACCAAAATGGGGAAGGTGAGCATCAAAGATGAAAAATAATTTTTGTAATGACAAAATAAGGACTAAAAATGCATCTTTAAACAAAACAGCTTGATGCTTCTCACCCCCCAGCAGAGAAACTTGATAATAAACGATATCCCAGCAGAAGACAGGCTTTCTTAACTTTTCTTTTTCCTTCAGCACCTAGTAAGAAGCTTAATAGCATAACCCTGTGTACACAAAATTTAGAATTCTGAAACATTTTACAAAACAATATTTAGTGCTACAAATGTGTGATGTGCTATTTTATTTTTAATGCTCACCAAGACTAATTTGATTTTGTGACCTGCTAATGAGCCAGTTTTTAAAACCTTGCATGACGGGACAATGATGCGGTGGTCCACTTATCCACCAAACTTCTTTGAAATCTGTCAATATATCTATGATAGAAAGTACTTAAAAAAAAAAAAAACTTTCCTTGTAGCAGTGGGGTATTTCGTACCCTTGTGTGAGCCTCCCATGCTAGCAAATGTGACGATACATTCAATGTTAGAAGGCTTGTATAATCCAGAGCTACTAATTACTGAGCTCTCCTGTGTGTCAGGCAATGTTGCATTTATTTAGCTATACTTCCTTTCAGCTTAGAAAAGTACAAAGTGCTTCATGCTAAACATTGGCATGTAAAGTAGAATCCTTTAATAAAAAGACCTGTATTTTAACATGTTGTGGTATGACATTTTAGCAGTCACTCATCTAGCAGATTTTTAAAATTCCACTCTGCTGGGCACTGAGATGAAACAGCCTACAAACTGCTGGAAAACACAGAAAAGTAGAGCCAAGGTCCTGTAATGAGGTTAATAACAAGAGGGTGTTCGAAGAGAAAGGAGAGCTGTAATCGTGTGTTTTTAAGGCCCACTCTAGCTACAATGGGATGAAGGGTGGTTGGGGAGGGGATAAGGCTAGAGCCAGGGAGGACAGTAGGTAATTAAGGTCAATGTGAGTATTTATTGAGTATTGGTCTCGGGTACTCTTGGAGGTCTTGGATAGAGTGGTGAATGAGGCAGACTTGTTCTCTAAGTGAGAATCAAGGTCATGAAGGAAATACCGGAAGGCAAAGTGCTCATCACACAGTGCTCTGAACCTCCCGTTGTTTAGAGAAGCAGTATGACGTTCTTGTCTCAGGTGGTAGTGGGCTTCCTTGCTCTAGCGTTTTAACTGTATTCCCACTTCTTTCTATTATCTATGTTTCCTAGAAGGATGAATTTCTAACTTCACCGGTCTCTTTATACTGGTCTCCTACACTGTGTGGGTTGTGTAAAATTCTGCCAAATTCCACCTGGGGCTGACCTTTTTACTCTATTTAAAGACATTTAGTGGCTGGGCACTGTGGCTTATGCCTGTAATCTCAGCACTTTGGGAGGCTGAGGTGGGGGGATCACTTGAGGTCAGGAGTTTGAGACCAGCCTGGCCAACATGGCGAAACCCCGTCTCTACTAAAAAATACAAAACTTACCTGGGCACGGTGATGTGCACCTGTAGTCCCAGCTACTTGGGAGACTGAGGCAGCGGAATTGCATGAACCCAGGAGGTGGAGGTTGTAGTGAGCCGAAATTGGGCTACTGCACTCCAGCCTGGGCAACAGAGTGAGACTCTGTCTCTAAATAAATAAATAAATAAATAAAATGTAAGACATTTAGCCACCACTCAAGTGTTGGATCCATTCAAATGAAGGATTCTGGTGTGTCATTTCCCCTCTGAAGTGAAAATGTTTCTTGGAAGACATGTCCTCAGCATTCAAGACCAAGCTGTCCCCTTCAGAATAGATTAGAAACGCATTTTAGGTTTTCTTTCATTCTTAAACACAAGACTGTGTTGCCTTTAGTTATTTCAGATTAGTGAGCTAATCTGCCCTAAAGAGGAATTTCATTGGAAATTATTAAATTGTCTTGAAAACTTTGAAGGGTAGCTCAGGAAATATGTGGCTGAGGGCCTCTGTCCTTCCTAGGGTGTGCCATTAGGACTAGGCTTAGTGGCAGGTGTGGAGTAGGTAGCATGGGGTTTGTATGGTGGCTTCATGACCATCAGGGTCCCAGGCTCCTTTCTGCTCCGTGGCCTTAACATACGACCTCAAATTTACCGTTGTCTAATCCTAGTTGTGTTCCAGGGAGGAAGGAAGAGGAAGTGGGTGGGGAAAGAGCGAACTTCCCCGTTGAGATAGCCCCTCTAGGAGTCCTTCCTGGAAGCCCCACCTGGCAACTTATTCACTGTGTATGGCTGCAGGTTGTCTGGGAAACGTGGTCTTTTAGGTGGACACATTACCACCTCTTCGGATTCTAATTGTGTGGTCTTGGGCAAGTGATAGAAACTTCCTACACTTTTGCTTCCTCATCTGCAAAGTAGAATGATAGTAGTTCCTATATCATAGTTTTGATGAGACTTAAATGAGGTACTGACCTATGGTGAATGTTGAATAAACTGGTAGTTTTATTAAGTCAATAAAACATTAATGACATTTGCAGACCACGGTCAGCTAAGGGGGGACAGAAAAGGGGGAAATAGTAACTGGCACTCAGAAGTGAGATGTGTCTGAAGGGATGGAGGGGCCTTCAGTAGGTGCCGAGATGGCAAAATGGTATAGCACACTTTTTTCCTCCTCTGCCTTTCCTCAGCTGCCCAGAGGATGACAGAGCTCCCTTGTGGAATGAATGGCCATAGCCATCAACAGCAGAAGTGGGGTGGTGGCACTCAGGATTCAAGGCTGAGGGGAATTTCAAATGACACAGTGCTGTCAGGGGCTGCGTCTATCTGGGATGGAGCTTTCCTGAGATGTTGCCCTGCCGTGCACTGGGTGCTGAGATCCTGGGGTATATGTAATAACATATATACTGGTCAGAAAGGGCTACTGTTTACCTGGGGGAAGAATAGAAATGAGAAGAATCAGACTCAAGTAGCTACATTCAGAGTATAATCAATACGACACTGGTTTGGAAAATTCAGTACAAGTTCATTTTTTCAGCATGTATTTATTATTTGCTTACCATGTTCCATGAGCTGTTCTAGGCAACTGAGAAAACATGTATAAACTCATGTACTTTGAGGTAGGGACTATTATTAGTTCCATTTTATAAGTGGAGAAACTGAGGGATCAAGACATTAAGTCGCTTGCCAGAACACGTAGTTAACAAGTAGCAGAGCCAGGAGGCTGGTTTATTTTGTTTTTGTTTGAGACAGTCGTGCTCCATCGCGCAGGATGAAGTGCAGTGGCACGGTCTTGGCTCACTGAAGCCTCAAACGTCTGGGCTCAAGAGATCCTCCTGAGTAGCTGGGACTACAGGTGTGTGCCACCATACCTGACTAATTTTTTTGTATTTTTTGTAGAAATGGGGTTTCACCATGTTTCCCAGGCTGGTCTTGAACTCTTGGACTCAGTCGATCTGCCTGTCATGGCCTCCCGAAGTGCTGGGTTTACAGACCTGAGCTGCTGTGCCTGGCGTCAGGAGGCTGGTTTAGAGCCTCTGCATTTAACCACTATGCTACTGAGGCCTCCTTTAGTTCCCTTTGGTGGAGAAATGCTGCTCAACCCTGCTTTTAGGAGCAGCTTAAGTGGTGCTGCCCCCAGGTATTTATAAAATTGCGTGCAGAGAAGTATTTGCACACAGACCCAGGGCAGGAATGGGGGCAGTTTCTGGCTGATAGAAAAGGGAGATTTCTTCCTAACCCACTTGGATAAAGATTCATGGGGAATTTTCAAAGGTAGAATGAGCTCTCTCAAAACCAATTGAAAGCTGGAGAAGGAAAATGACAAATTTCTCTCTGGCTTTTCTCTTCCACAAATAGGATATGTTTTTATTGAATGAATGAATGTTAAATGAACCACATTGAGGCTGGATTCCAGCAGCTGATACCAAGTTTACAGCATAATAGAGGAGTCATTTCTCTCCTTTGTGTTTTTCAGGGTCCAAAAAAACCTGTTACGGGCATCTTCCACATAGTAAGAGGGTTTGTAGAACCAATGTCTCAGGCTAGCAAGTGGCAAATAAACATTGTTGGGCCTGAGGCTGGCAGCTCTGAACTGTTGGGTGCTCCTTCTGCATGTGTAGAATGAACAGGTTGGAGGTCTGTGGTTGTCAGTGATTGCTAAGCCTGAATTCACAGCCCACCATGAGCATGCTTTAGGCCCGCATGGCTTGCAGATTTGTTTTCTATTTTCTTCCTGGTCCAGAGGTCCAACTCTAATGAATGGATGTTCCTATATTGATATTTTTAATTTCCAAATTATTGTTTACCATTTTACTTGTGGCAAGTGAAATCCTGGTTGTTTTGAGGGTATAAAAAAAATCAGTAAGTATTTGGCCCTCTCCAGAGCCTCCCAAAGGTGGCCCCTCCACCGCCCACCACCACCAACTTTGAGCTCAAGGTTGAAGAGGAAATACTGCTTTTGGCAGAAATGCCCTTTTCCTGTTTTTGCCCTGGCACAGATTCTTTGACATTCATTGGTGCTCCAGGGTCAACTTCACAACTTTCTCCCATGAGAAGGGGAGCGACCTGTTGTGAGATGCTCATCCTTCCCAGGGAATCCAGAGATAGCCCCGAGCCCAGGCCCTGCTTCCACAGGAGGCCTCAAAACCTGGCACCTGCCCTGACTGGGTGTGCTGGGCACCTCCTGGCCGTCAGCTGGGCTCAGGGAGGAGCGACATGGGGAATTTGTCTCATGGGTAATTTATCAGCTTTCTCTTCTGCTTTCACACATAGGCTACTTCATTTAGAGAATGGAAAGCCACTCTTGCTTTCCATTCTCTAAAAGTATCTTGGTTTTAAAATTAACGACAGACTTCTGGAGGGCTGATTACATGGGTGTGTTTGCTTTATGATGTCATCGAGCTGTACATTTACGACTTAAGCAATTTTCAGTACGAGTATTTTACCTCAACAACAAGATGACTTAGTGATTTATCATGAAAGGAGCATCGTCTCATCTGTTACCAAGAAAGAACAAAAGGAAGAAGGGTAATGCAGGATGAAGCTAATCTGTTTTGATTTATGTGAAAATGGCAGGCTCAGGTGAAGGTGGGGACTGATTCAATAATTTTACTTTTAGGTCTTTATCCTAAAGAAACAAAGATATACGCAACATTTTAAGAGTGTTATAGTAGGAAAAGGTTGGAAACAACTAAATACCAGGTAATAGTTAAATGATGGCACAACCAAAATCGGATGCTGTTTACCCATTAAAGAGGATGCTACAAATGTTTATTCATTAAAGCCACTTATAACAGCATAGTACAATCCCATTTTAAAAAGAAAGACATATTTTACATGTATGTGTAGAAAATAATCAGGAAGAATGTACACCATATTAACAGGAGATTGTTCCTAAGGTGAAGAATTATGAGTGGTTCTTATTTCCTTATCTACTTAAGTTTTTTCTCTCCAGTGGGCAGGCATTGCTTGTACCATACCTTAAGCAAGGAAGTGCGTGTTTGGGACAGCAGTTTGGGCTCTCAGCCTCCTTAAGAGAGTCAGGTCTGCCTCATCCCTGTATCTGCTAGTTGAGCAGAGGCCAGGGCTGTGTGAGGGGCTCTCCAACAATTGTCTTTACAAAGTATAAAAAGTCATCAGTGACCCCAGGAGCATGTTTGTATCTCAAATTCAGAGATTCAAGAGGGCCTTAGTTTAACCTCACTGATTCTCAAATTCTATTTGTAAAGGAGTAGCCTGTCCTCTTTCATGGGCCCCTCTGCAATGCAAGGGCTGGGAGAGCAATTCCGCCTCCATGTAGGGGTTTCACAGAGATTTTCTTTAGAGACAGAGGGATTCATTTTCCAGGGTTAAGCTCACCCCTTCATGTTATTTTAGGTCTGTACAATTTTAGGCTTGATTATATAAAAAAAAAAAGTCTGATATTGTTTAACTACATTATAGAACTCTACCAAAGACAGTTCTCTTCTTTAATTCATTACCTCCTCGAGGCTCTGGGCACAGTATCACAGGTATCAAGAAGTACTTGTTCCCTTGCAGTTGGAGACTCAGGTACCTCACCCTGAGACAGGGGCCTCGGAAAGAAAGACCTGAATGGTGTGGAGGAAAGAGCCCTGAGCTGGGAGACAAGGTCCCTCCAGCTACTACTCCAACCCTGACTTGCTGTGTGCCTTTGATCAAGCTGTCTCTGGGCTTTAGCCTCCCCCTTTGTAAAATGGGCGGGGAAGAGGTTGAGACGGCATGGGTGCCTCCAGCTCTGTCAGCATGATTCTGAGAACTCTGCGGGTAGCTCTGGCCTGCCCCTTTCCACACCCTACCCCGATGTGCGCACAACAGTATTGTGACCCTTGTGGTGTACTGTAGATTTTACCTAGTTTTGTTTCCCGTCAAACACATAAAGAAAAAGTAATCTTTCCCACCCCGCCCCCACTAAAATAATAATCATGAGAATGAATACATAGGGAGGAAGACTGGAAAAAATGAAAGGGAAGGACTTGCTCCTTCAAAAGGAAGGATCTCAGTTTGAAGTAATGTAGTGGCTGTTGCACAGGGTTAGACATATCTCTCCGAAAGGCTGGGCTTGCCTCCAGATTTGACCACAGGCCTGAAAGAGAGGAAAGCGACCATCATTGTAGCCAGAACCCCGTCAGTGCAGCATCCATCCAGCCATGTCCAGCCTCCCAATCCCTCAGCCTTTGAAAGGTCCGAGAACCTGTTCCTGGGGCACCAGCATGGGACTGGGTGAATGACCTCAGCATAGCACCCGCGCTAAATGCCTTACTTGCACCATCTCATGTAACCCTCACAGCAGCCTTAAGGGTGGGCACTGAGATTGAGAAGTTAAACTTGCCCAAGGTCACACATCTAGGAGGTGGCTGAGCCAGGATCTAAACGGAGTTACTCTAGCTTCCTGCAGCCCTTGTCAAGGTCTCCACAGAGGTGTGAGAGTGAGACTGATAACCAAAGTCATTAGCTGACCTGATTCTCAGCCCCGGAGGATCACAGGGAGAGAGGAGGATGTGAGCAAATCACCACCATCCGCCAAATGATGTTACGCTAAAAACGTGTTAATTCAGCACCAGGCTAGCGCCTTGTAAACATGCTAATTCATCATGAGTGTCATGTCTGCACTCTCAGCCCTCTAAAACCTCTCTGTTGAAGCTTAGCGGCCCACCATCATCACTGAGTATATTAACTCGGGTGTTGGAACTTCCCAGATGTGTTTAATCTGTATAGCTTTGTATTTTAAGGCAGAACTTTATTCTCAGTTATTCATCTCAAAATGAGAGTTTTCAGAAAAGATCGAGAAAAGGGATGGTTCTTCTGCAAAAGTTCCCAAGTGCACCCTGAATAATAAAAATGCTAAAAACTGGCCGGGTGCGGTGGCTCACGCCTGTAATCCCAGCACTTTCAGAGGCCGAGGCGGGCGGATCACGAAGTCAGGAGATCGAGACCATCCTGGCTAACACGGTGAAACTCCGTCTCTACTAAAAATACAAAAAATTAGCCGGGTGTTGTGGCGGGTGCCTGTAGTCCCAGCTACTCAGGAGGCTGAGGCAGGAGAATGGCGTGAACCTGGGAGGAGGAGCTTGCAGTGAGCCGAGATCGCACCACTGCACTCCAGCTTGGGCAACAGAGCGAGACTCCGTCTCAAAAAAAAAAAAAAAAGCTAAAAACTTCCTCCCTCCTTTTTTTTTTTTTTTTTTTGTGAGATGGAATCTTGCTCTGTTACCCAGGCTGGAGTGCAGTGGTGCGATCTCAGCTCACTGCAACCTCCGCCTCCCACGTTCAAGCGATTCTCCTGCCTCAGCCTCCTGAGTAGCCCGGATTATAGGCATGCACCACAATACCCGGCTCATTTTTAAAGAGTCTTTATCCCTTTGGTATATCACTTATAACATACGCATTGGAAATTCATTGCATTTCCATTGCTAAAAATAACAATGTGGAAAGTCCTGAACTTGGATTCCCTCAGAAAAATGTAAAGGAGTATAAAATGCAAACTCCAGGTATAAAATGTAAAATATTTCATCTACTGAAAAGAGTTCTTTTTTCAGTACTTTTTTCAGTACACAGTTGGTTATCCTTAACACTTCAGCCTGCAGCCATGGGGAAGGTGTCTGAGCTTTGGATGGAAGTTGCAGCTCCCGGGCAGTATGACCTTGGACAAATCACTAAATCTTCTAAGCCTCAGTTTCCTTATCTGTAAAATGCAGGTAATCATGACTACTTTAAAAGTTGTCATAAAACTTAAAATTAAAAAAAATCTATAAAACAAGTAACGTGCATTGTAGGCTTTCATCAAATGGTTATTACTATTGATAATCTGAGTTTAATTGTGCCTTTGCCACTTTACTAATCCCTCAGCCGTGAGACTGGACAAGGTTCCTGTGAGGATTAAGAGAGATGGGGAGTATTACCCCTATCACAGTGTCTGACTAGAGCAGGCACTTGTTAGATGCTACCACAGGGATGCCTCAGCCAAAGGGTGAAGAGAGGTTTTAAACAGACAATGTGTGTGTGTGTGTGTGTGTGTGTGTGTGTGTGAGACATCATGGGCTGAAACTGGATGGGGCAGTCACTTGAGCTGCCAGATAGCCAATTGTCCCTGCATCTCATTCCCCTTTTTTCTACTCCAGTCCTTGGCAGCAAACCAAGGTCCTACATGACACAGAGAAGTTAGGAACCAAAGCCATTATTATTTTGGTTCAGCTGATAAAAGATTGGCTCTCCCTCAAAAAACTAGACCAGCCAAGTAGGAAAAAAAAAATTGTTTTCTTAAGAAAACAACAAAACCCAGATGGAATAATCAGAATAAAGAGGAGGTCAGGCCTCCGAGGAGCTAGGATGAATTGGGGGAATCCCTCAGGTTTTTTTGTTTGTTTTTTTGTTTGAAGTGCCAGGCCAAATAAGATGGAGATTTATTGGAGTCACACTGCCGTCGGCACCAGCCTAACCCGGGCCTCCTTTTTCTCAAAGACACAGGCCAGATGCCAGCCTTGGCCTCTCTTTGCTCAGGAACTAGCTGACTCCCTGCCCCAGGACTCCACGGCCATGACCTCTCTCTGGGAAAAGTTCCCACTATTTGCTGCTGGGGAAACCAGGACCCCACCCCAGGGCTGGCCAAGGTGAGCAGGCTGAGAGTTCAAAAGAGACTCACCGGGGACATTTGCAAACACGTCTTCGGTTCCCTGGATAAGGAAAAAGAAGGGAAAAAGTGAGTGCCCCTATCCATCAATAGTCCCCAAAGAGAGTGTATTTGTTGTTGTTGTTGTTGCTGCTGCTGTTTTTTGGTTTTACAAAAAATCATTTCAGAACGATCATGGGCTGAAATTGGATGAGGCAAATAGAGAATTGCCTCTACGAATTCTCCTTCCTTTCCCCTATTTCTTTGAGGATTATAACTCTTGAGAGCCGGGTAAGGGCTTCTTATCCATCCTTCGTCTCAAGCATCAATTAAAAAAAAAAATTGCAACTACAGACGCGGGCGAAAGCGGGGAGCCTGCAGACCTGATCCGGCACCTCCCTTGCATGGGACCCAAAGCAGGGTGGGCGGTTCTCTGGAAGAGGGCCAAGGACGAACCTCAAACTGGTGGTAGTTTTGACTAACCCTCCTGGGCACTTGACCCAGGGCCACAGCGGCCCCCTCCCGGCGGGCGTTTGTCATGTGTCCAGACATGTGCGCGAGCTGCGGGCTTCGTCGACGGAACACACCAGCTGCAGCGGCTCTGGGAACTGGGCTTTGTCTCCCAAAACCTCTCCGAGAGCGCAAGGAGCTGGAAGGGCTTTCTCTCATTCTATCTCCCGAAAAGAAGTGACTGTACCTGCGGGGCAGCTCGGGAATCCCAGAAAACTCAACCCCAACCCCCCCTCCACCCCGGCAAGGTGCGCCTGGAGCTAAGAGAGCCAAGGGCAGAAGCGGGGCCGACTCCTCCCCGCCGCGATTCCTCGGGACTTACTGTGGTTGCAGTAAAGGGTGATAACCAGTGACAGGAGAAGGACCCCACAGGTCCCGGCCAAGGGCGCCCAGATGTAGATATCACAGGCGAAGTCCAGCCCCCTCGTGTGCACTGACGACACCAAAGACGCCGACATTTAGGAGCGGGCCCGGGATCTCCCAACCGCCCCACCGTCCCGGCCACGTCTCTCCGCCTCAGATCTCGGTTTCCCACCACTTGGACAACCCTTGACTCTACCTACAGTATCAGGGCTGTCCCTGGCATGCGCTCTCCCCGCGGTCCGTGCCGCCCCCGCCCCGGGCCCCCGCACGCCTCACCTGCGCCCCCCGCCGCTGGCCGGCACGCCTCTGGGCGCAGGGACAGGGGCTGCGACGCGGTGGTGGGCGCCGGTGTGGGTGGTCGCGGCGCTGGCGTCGTGGTGGGCTTCGCTGCAAGAGCAACAGAGCGTGGCTGGGGGCCAGGCTGGGGTTATGGACCCGCCCCCGCCCCAGCCCCGGCCTCGCGCACCTTTCCCCACGGGGACGCCTCCCCCCGGTTTTCCTGGGAGAAGGGATGGCAGAGGAGACAGGATGGGGACCCTGGGATGCGCGCGGACCCCTGTGCTCGGGCCTCGGCTCAGCCCAGCGCACGCGGCACCCGGAGCCCGAGCGCAGGAGCCGGCTTCCTTGCACCTGGCCTCTCTCCCGGGCTGAACCAGCAACCCTGGAGCGCGGGTTGATTGCTGTCCGCATTTTACCCACGAGCAAACGGAGGCGCAGAGAATTTAAGTCATTTGCCCAGAACGACACAAGAATCCGAACTCGAGCCCAGATCGGCCGGACGTAAAAAGCCATCCCCAGTCCCTACTCAGCCTCACGTTAGCCTCAGTTTGCTGTGTCTGTGAAATGGGAACAGTATCTAAGTCGCTTCCAGGTGCGCTAAGAGGCTTGAAAGCAGGGCCCACGTGTGGAAAACAGGTTGAGGTGAACCCCAAGCCCCACGCGGAGAGGTGCCGCACCCGGCGCCCGGACCTGGCAGGAAGACCGGCACGAAGTGGCTGAAGTACATGATGGAGTTGCTCAGGGCCGAGCAGAAATAGTAGCCTTCGTTCTCCCGGCGGAAGTCGCTCAGGGTGAGGACGAAGGTGTCCCCCAACCTCTTGCCCGAGAACCGCTGGGTGTCCAGCCCCTCGGCCGCCTTGGGCTTGTTTTGGGAGAGGTATAGGAGGAAGGTGGGACTGGCGGCGGCGCCACGCGGCTGGAAGAGCCAGGAGCAGCCAGACGTCGGGTTGGACAGCAGCACCTGGCACTTCAGCTCCACCGTCTCGCCCAGGTTCCAGGTCCGATCCAGCGGCGACACCCGGAACTGGCTCGGCCTGGCGGCGTCTGCAGGCGGCAAGCAGCGAGGCTGAGCCCCGAGTCCCGCGCCCCCCGCCCCCGCCCGCCCCATCCCCTGCCTTCCTGGGGGTCTCAAACTCACGGAGCAGCAAGGCCAGCGGCAGGAGCAAGGCGGTCACGGGTAAGGCCATGACGCGCTCCCCAGGACGCTGCTTGGCTCGAAGCTCGGGCGCGAGGGGAGGCGCGCGGGAGCCGGTGGGGCGCTGAGGGGGGGAAGTTGCGCCCTTCGGCCAGCCCGGAGCCTGATTTCGCATTTGGAGGATGTGATGTCACCCGAAGCCCCCGCCGAGGAGAGTCACCCTCCTTTTCGCGGTTGTCGCCTTCTAGGCCGGTGAGGAGGCTGGGGCCCATGAATAGGGCCGTCGAGGCAGCCTGGCCAGGCAACTGGGGGCAGCTGAAAACTGAGGGTTTGGGGATGAGGAAAAGGGCTTGGAAATAGTCCTTGGAAATGGTTGTCTTGTGAGAGTGACAGAGTGGGTGAAGGGAGACCAAAGATTTCAAGAAGTGAGGGCGAGAGTAGGCAGGAAAGGAGGGGAGTGTCCCTTCCTTTGCCTTCACTAAAGGCGTCTCTTGTACTGTCACCTTGGGGCTTTTTGTTGGCAAAATGGGCACTGAGGGCTGAGAAGGAAGAGGAGCTAGCAACCTGCCTGCTTCTCAGGAACTCGCGTAGAGCAGCTCCAGTGTTCACCGAGAAAGGACCCTCTCCCTTCCCCCAGGAGATTTCCATGTTGGGCGGCAGCAGCCGAAGCTTTGGGTGGTGGTGTCAGTGCGCTGCTGACCTCATTCTTCCGGCCTTTCATCCAGCGGCTAAACTCACCACACAGCCTCATCTCTTCTTGGAGCCATTGCAACAGCCTTCACACCAGTCTCTCTCCTGATCAGTCCTCCAGCCACGTTGTTATAAAAATTATTATTCTCACAAAGGGGATCTGACAGCGTCACTCCTGCAGCCTCCCATGGCCTGCATTGCTGGATGGAAACTCAACCCCCAGCTTGGTTGACCAGCCCTTGGGTGCTGGCTCCTCCCAGCCTCCGCACAGCCCCCTGCCCTGCCTTTCCCATATACCTGCAGCTGCAGCTTCACAGGCTTGAAGTCATTCAACCCCTGCGCTTTGTGCTTTCACGCCCTTGCACTTGCGGTCCCTCTGCCTGGAATGCTGGTCTGTTTAAGCCCTGGAGGCAGCTCCTGTGCTGTCTCATTTGGACCTCATTTCTTTCACCCCCAGCTCTGGGTGCTCTGCAGGGAGGTGTGGGTGACATGGGTGAATGTTTGGGTGGAGGCGGTTTTCTCTTTTCTATCCCTAACACATGTGTGTCCCCTTCCTTTTTGTTTCTTTAAAAAATAAAATAAAATAAAAAAGACTGGAGTCTCGCTGTTTTGCTCAGGCTGGCCTTGGGACTCCTGAGCTCCAGTGATCCTCCCGCCCCAGCCCCCTGAGTAGCTGGGACTACAGGCTCATCTTTCCTTTTTGCCTGTTGCTGTCCTGAAACCTTCCAGCTGCAGTGGCATGCCCTCTTCCCGTTTCTTCAGGGTTTCTGAGTCTTTCCACTTTGAATCCCATAGTGGCTGCACCTCACACTGCTACTGCTTGATCCTAGAGACAAGACACCTGGCATTCTGTGTTCCATGTGTCTGCCCCACCCATGAGTTCTGCTGGGCGAGGACCATGCCCCAGACTTCATGATGTGTCCTCCATCCCCAGAAACACAGCATGGGCTGAGCTGTGCTTGTTGAACTGCATTCTCCTTGTCCTTGTGAAGTCCAAACTTAAGTGTTGGATGGGTTCTTTGTCGTTGTTGCTATTTTTTTTTTGAGATGGGACTGGCTGTGTTGCCCAGGCTGGAGTGCAGTGGCACCATCTCAGCTCACTGCAGCCTCTACCTCCCAGGCTCAAGTGAACCTTCCACCTCAGCCTCCCAAGTAGCTGGGACCACAGGAGTGCACCACCATGCCCGGCTAATTTTTTGTACTTTTGGTAGAGACAGGGTTTCACCATGTTGCCCAGGCTGGTCTCCAATGCCTGAGGTCAGGCGCTCTGCCCCGCCTTGGCCTCCAAAGTGTTGAGATTACAGGTGTGAGCCACCATATCAGGGCCTGGATGGGCTTTTTTTTTTTTTTTTTTAATTATTTTGATTTCAGTACCTCCTTCCAGCTCCCTCAAAGCATCTAAGATGCTTATTCTGCATGGAACATGTAACATTTTATATTCAGAAATTTTTTTAAATGTCTTTTAAGTGACAACAGTGCAATATATTCTTGTACAAAAACAAACACAAAGTCCCCTGTCTCAGCTCTCCTCACTGTCACCTGCTCCCCACAGAAAACCACTGTTACAGTTGAATGTGTCCCTCAGATATTATCTGTACATAAACAGATGTTTATACATCATCTTAGACACATGGGATTGTATGAGATACATTTTGCAACCTATCTTATTTCACAGTAGAAGGAGAGCTTTCAGCAGATGAAGATCCACCCCATTCTTATAAATGGGTGCATTATACATGGGTCTTCCATAATTTAATTCTGCTGTTAGTGGACATTTAGGCAATGTCTCATTATTGTAACACTAGCAAGGCTGTGGTAGATATAATGTATCTGTATCACTGAGGGCTTGCACCAGTACTTGCAGCTTTTTCAAATGGGAGATGAGGGAGTTGGGGAAGAAAACACCTTTGCAATGATGGTTATAACTGGCATATCGATGTATTCATGTGTGTGTGTGTGCATGGTATGTGGGTCCCTCGCTGTGTAGACACAGTGCTGTCCCTCAACTCACATGAATGAGGGAGACAAAGAAGCAATCAAGTCCAGACGGACCACCAACACATCAATCCTTGCTGTAGATGGTAGATTGCCATTTTGCTCAGCACCACCAGCACTGTATCAGGAGTGTCAAATGGCCCTGCTGGCCAAAGGCTGCAATCAAGAGGGTGGTAAGGAAGATGGCTAGACGTGAAACTGCACTCTCCCAGTGGTGGAAGCATTGAGGGGGCCAGAGTCAACCTCCACATATTTGGATCTTGGGAATCAGGCCCCTGAGTATGATGATGGCCAGATTTGCAGGTGTACTGCTTTAAAATAGAGTAGTTCCATCTTAGTCTCGTGGAAATCAGCTTGGGGGCCTTCTAGCCCTGCAGCTCAGAAAAGTGTCAGCCAGGGGGGTGGCAGCCCCTTTGTACAGAGCACCATGGGGGTTGGGGGGGGAGGACAAGGCAACATGTCAAACCCATCAAGGAGGCTTTGTGACCCCAATGATATTTTTTGCAGAACGTGGTGGATTTTCGATGTAACCACAATGACATCCGCCTTGCAGTAGGCAGAACAGATGCAATTGCACAAGTTCTGGAGAAACTTTCTGTAGACCAGGTATGCAGAGAGCTGGGTTGGACCTGTCTATCACTGCCAGGTAAGTTCCCAAACCCCACACTGTAGCACTCACTTGGGATGGCATGAAGAAATGTGAACGACTGCACTCCTTTAAGCAAGCTTCTTATTTAAAAAAATATCCAGAAGTAGATAGAGTAAGATAGTAACCAGTTTCTATGCTGATTTAAACTGGTCCATGGAAATGGAAAATTTTAATGTAGACTAAAGACATATTCAAAATGCAAAACCGGGCAGAGCAGTGGTAGGAAATTCATCAGGGTTCTGTGCCACTGCTCCTAAGACATGGACTGCAGGGACAACTTGGAATCATGGCTGGGAAATTGCCTGCTGTGTCCCCATCGCCAATTCAGGTCTATGGAGATGTTACTGTTCTTGGAAGGAGTTAGCTTGTCCAGGGCTAGGAACTCTAGAGTTATCAGGGCTTTGTTTTATCTTAATTAGGAATACCAATCAATTTGGCCTCACTTCTGTCACCTTTCTTTTCCTCCACCCCAAGTTCCCCAAGTTCGTCTAGCTGCTGACCTTCTTTCCTGGACTTTTGCAATGGCCTCTTAACTGGCCAACCCCATTTCTGCTCTGGTCCCTTCTAGTGAAAATCTCATCATGCCAACCCCCTGCTTCAACCTGAAAGGACTTCCTGGTGTCCCTAGTAGAATGTCGGGGATCCCTAATGTTGCCTGTGAGGCCCTGCACACTTGGTTTCATAGTCTCTGTCCTCTCGTCCGTCACCTTCTTCACTCCTTCTAGGCTCAGCATCTCTCATTTCTCAAGGGGACCCTAGTCCTTTCCACTTCAGAGCCATTAAATATGCTATTCCCTCAGCCAAGAATGTTCTCACCTGTGCTCTCTGCTTACCAAACTCCTCTCCCTTAAGACCCAGCTTAAGCATCTCCTTCCTGTGGGGTTCAGCTCCTTCCCCCTCCCACTCCCAGACAGTACAGACCACATCCTGCTCTTCTCTGTGTCACCCGGACCTTGGGTATCTGCAGACTGGAGCACAATGGTTTGTTTGCCTGTCCAGCTTGACAACCAAACCCTTGGTCCCTTGAGGAAGGAGGCTTGTCCCTCTCATGTTTACACCAGGGTGCCAAACAGAGGGCTTGGCACATACTTCAGTGGCACACACTTAAGAAATTCTTGCTCAGTAAAAGCTAAAGGAAGGTAGAAGTAGGGTACAGCAGACCAGAGGAGGCTGAGATAGTTCATTCCAAGTAAGAGTGGTCAGGAAAGGCTTCACATATAGTTGGGTTTGAAGATAAAGGAAGAATTAGGAGAGAGGTTGTTTAGAATGAGGCATTTGATATGTCTGATCAAGATCAGCTGATACCATGCTTTAACACATAGTAATGGTATAGTTAAAAACAAAAGGAAGAGGAGGAAGGGGAGAAGGCAGATGTACTCAAAAGCAAGATAAACATCTTCAAGGATGTAGTTGCAGGACAATGGCTGGAATCAGGGGCTGGCTTGCTGGGATCTGTTCTTAGCAAACCATTCTTGGGCCTGGGTCTTGAGGGTCTGTTCTTACTGTAGAGGCACCAAGAGTTTGACTCCTTCAGCTAACAGAGTTTCACAGTGCTTTGCCTATAGAGGAAGGCTGGAGCCAGGCTCTCTTCTTGAAACAGGGATTTGGATCTGGTTTTCTCTTAAAGAGAGCCCACAGCCACCCATGTAAGGCCTAGTTCTGACTGTGGGCCCTGGAAAGTCAGAGGCTACTTTAAAAAACTCAGGAAAAGAGAGAGTAAAGAGAGGAAGAGATTTTCAAAAATTTCTATTCAAGATAACCCTGCACACACACTCAAAATTTAAAGTATACATAAAAAAGACTCAACAAGTGGAATGTGAATTCACTTCCAAAAAGATGCAAATTATTGAACAATTTGAAAAATGTTTGAAACAAAGAGAACAACAAATGTGGAAAATGCAGAAATTAAAGAAGAACAGTTGAAGATGATAAATACTGAGCACACTGGAAATGAACACTCTACATATCAAACTAGGATATACTCTAGGTTGGACATAGTTGAAGGGATACTTAATGAATTGGAAGCTAGCATTGAGAAATTCATAGAGAATGCAACATAGGGAGGTGAAGACAGAAGCAGTTTGAAAAAGCTGTTGAGATGTATATTAGCATGGTGAAGTGTTTAATAGGATTTCAGAAAGGGGAGAACAAAGGGAATATGGAGAAGAAATATGGGAAGAAAGCATGGCTGAAAATTTTTCACAATTAAAGACAAACATTCTCAGATCAAAAATACTCTTAGTGCCAAGTATAAAAACATATACCACTTTGCACATATCAAGGTGAATTATAAACATCAAGAGTAAAGAGAAGAGGGCATCCCAGGAAGCTAGGATGTTTGAAATATAATTGGGAGAATCCTTGTTGCAGTTTGGATTGGGCAGAGAGAGTAAGAAGCTGAACTGTAATGGGGAAAAATGTACACATTTTGGTTACATCTTGCATTGACTCTCTGTCATCCCCTCCCTTGGTGCTGACACATGCTTACTGTAAAACTGACCCAATGATCCCATAGAGTTGATGTTTGTGGTTTCTTTGAATAAACATATAAATTGATCCTTGCAGTCTTAAAACCTGAGAAAGTTACATTTGTTTTATCTGAGTTCCTTTCTAGGGAAACCAACTATCAGGCCTCCCAGATAGTAGCAACGAGCTGAAACTCACCAGATCACTTACTATGAACAATAAGACATCAGACTCTTCACCTGGTATGATGGCCTAACTGACCTCCGGTTTCCTATTGTCCAACCCCTTTTCCTTACTCCTCTCGACTTCCTGTTTTCCCACACATGATTACATGTCTTCCCTGCTATATAAACCCCTTAATTTTAGTCAGGTCAGAGGGATGGATTTGAGACTGATCTCCTATCTCCTTGGCTGCAGCACCTGACTAAATTCTTCTTCCTTGGCAATACTTGTTGTCTCAGTGATTGGCTTACTGTGAGGCGAGCAGAAGGACCTAGATGGATCCCCTGGTGTTTCGGTAACAAAATTGTTTTGGATCTTTAATCTCAATAACACTGAAACAGAAGCGTTCTGAATGCAACTGGAGAGCCAGGATTTGAGTTCAGGAGAGGGGCCAGGGCTGGGGATGTAGCTTTGGGAAGGAGGTGATAAGTTGTGAGAGTGGGTGTCATTGCAAAGGAAGGTGGTGTGGAAAGAACATACAGAAGAGGATATGGAACCTTCAGGGAAGGCTCGTATTGAAGAGCAGGAAATAAAACATTGGCAAGGAATCCAGGTAGTGCAGGAAATTCAGAATGGGGCTTGAGAAGGTGGAAAAAGTTCACAGGGGTGGTTTGGGCTATAAGAGAGGCACAGAGAGGACATCAAAGCCTGTGGCAGGTAGAGATTGTAAACTCCCGTCTGCCCCTGACCCACATGAGGATGTCACACGTTTGCCATTGGTGGATGATAAGACGAGGAAGACTCACAGGAGAAAGGCCAACAAGGGAGGGTAGGGGCAGCATGGGGAATTGTGGAGGGTTATGTCAGATGAAGTGATGTTGACTTCCGAGCTTCATTCATTATTCACTCATTTAAATATTTCTGCTATTCACTTTTTAAAAAAAAAGTTTTGAAAACATTTTAATATAGAACAATATGCCAAATAATATAAAATGCCCACTTTTCATAAGTGTTAGCATTTTGTCGCATTTCCTTCACATGAACATTATAGATAAAATTGTACCCTCCCAAGGACCACCCCACCCTCCTTCTCATCAAAAGCTAAATTTGGAGTTTTGTTCATTAATTATGACAGAAAGATGGTAAGTTTTTTAATTTTTAATTTGTTAACCTTTCCTATGGAGCTGAGAGAGAAGGATGCCGAATGTCCAATGAGTGTGGATTTGTCTATTTCTCCTTTTAATTCAGTTCATATTTTGTCTCCTATATTTTGAAGCTTTGTTATTAGGTGCATACACATTTAGAATTGTGTCTTCTGGATGAATTTACTCTTTTATCATTATGAAATGTTCGTCTTTACCTCTGCCTCTGGTAATACTTTGTTTTGAAGTCTACCTTTTATTCATAAGGAACACAGCTTTCTTTTTTTTTTTTTTTTTTTTTGAGATGGAGTTTCCCTCTTGTTGCTCAGGTTGGAGTGCAATGGCACGATCTTGGCTCACTGCAACCTCCACCTGCCAGGTTCAAGCTATTCTCCTGCCTCAGCCTCCCGAGTAGCTGGGATTACAGGCATGTACCACCACGTCCAGCTAATTTTGTATTTTTAGTAGAGACAGAGTTTCTCCATGTTGGTCAGGCTGGTCTCGAACTCCCAACCTCAGGTGATCCACCCACCTCGGCCTCCCAAAGTGCTGGGATTACAGGCGTGAGCCACCGTGCCTGGCCAGAAACATAACTTTCTTATGCTCCCCATTTGCATAATGTATCTTTTCCTTTTTCTTTTTTTTGAGACAGAGTCTAGCTCTGTTGCCCAGGCTGGAGTGCAGTGGTGCGATCTTTTCTCACTGCAACCTTTGCCTCCAGGGTTCAAGCAATTCTCCTGCCTCAGCCTCCTGAGTAGCTAGGACTACAGGTGCGTGGCACCATGCCCAGGTAATTTTTATATTTTTAGTAGAGATGGGGTTTCACTATGTTGGCCAGGCTGGTTTTGAACTCCTGACCTCAGGCAATCTGCCCACCTCGGCCTTCCAAAGTGCTGGGATTACAGGCATGAACCACTGCGCCCAGCCTGCATAATGTATCTTTTTCTATCCATTTACTTTCAACTTCCCCTTCTCTGTTTTGAAATTTTTACTAGATACGTATACATGTCTATGTGTATATATATCTATAAATGCTATATAATTTTATTTTCTGAGAGTTTCAAAATACAGAAATGTCATCATATTGTGTGTCTTTGAGCTATGTTGATACATATAGATTTATTTTAAATGCCATGTGGTGTATTATCCTGTGAATGTGCCACAGTTTCATGTTCAGTGGTTCTTGAACCAGAGTGTTCATCTCTCTGGAAGTATATGGAGGCTGTCCTTGGGGATACACATAATTTTAAGGAAATTGTTTTCCAGATTCTCAACTCCCATTGGTTCTTTTCATAAAATGGACCTGCCCAAGAACAAGTCCCTGTGTTAGGCTTTGTGCTGGTTCTCCTTTCTGGTCTATTCTTTCATGATTATTTTATTTCCCACTTAAAAACTGAAAGGCAAACTTCCCACCCTCCTGTTCCTTACTATGCCCCAGAGGTGGGCGCATAATCCTCTGGGCCACCAATAAAAAGACAAATCCAAACATTTTTCATGTAATTTCCATCCGTTAGAAATTGCCAAAGAATGCATTTCTCCTGAGCAGAGTCCCCAGTATCCAGGTAGAGTCATCTGGGGACCGGGCATGGTGGCTCACGCTTGTAATCCCAGCACTTTGGGAGGCCGAGGTGGGCGGATCACGAAGTCAGGAGATCCAGACCATCCTGGCTAACACGGTGAAACCCCATCTCTACCAAAAATACAAAAAATTAGCCAGGCGTGGTGGCGGGCGCCTGTAGTCCCAGCGACTCGGGAGGCTGCGGCAGGAGAATGGCGTGAACCCGGGAGGCGGAGCTTCCAGTGAGCCGAGATCGTGCCACTGCACTCCAGCCTGGACGACAGAGCGAGACTCCGTCTCAAAAAAAAAGAAAAAAAAAGAGTCATCTGGGAGGGATGCAGGAGGCAGAGTGCCTCACAGCAGACTTTGGGGCCTCATCCCTCTACTCAGCTCTCTATCATCGAGCTAGAATTCAGAGGTGAGACAGTCATTATGAGGATGCATAGTAACATGTTCATTATGATTACAAAAGGCATCAGAATTCTTTTTTTTTTTTTTAAACAGAAATTAAGTCTGAGTTGTTAATTGGTTTCAATTGAAGACCAGCTTTGCCAGTGAGGTTAATGGCAGTATTTTAATTTTCCTTGAATCCAGTGAGCTAAATCTTTTAGCTCCAAGGTTTTGATGAGAATCAAGTTTAGCGCTAAAGAAACAGATTAGAAAAAGAAAAAAAAAAAGAAAACACTTTTAACAAGTTTAAAATCTATGGTAAGATAAAAGCATTTTGGCCTGGTGTGGTAGCTCATGCCTGTAATCCCAGCACTCTGGGAGGCCGCAGTGGGCAGATCACAAGGTCAGGAGTTTGAGACCAGCCTGGCCAACATGGTGAAACCCCATCTCTACTAAAAATACAAAGAAAATTTAGCCGGGCATGGTGGCAAGCACCTGTAATCGCGGCTACTTAGGAGGCTGAGGCAGGAGAATTGCTTGAACCCAGGAGGTGGAGGTTGCAGTGAGCCGAGATCACACCACTGCACTCCAGCCTGGGCAACAGAAAAAAAAGAAAGAAAGAAAAAAAGATAAAAGCATTATATCACAATATTGTTTGTATTGGAATTTGTCTTGAAATTAAATTAAAAATATTTCTAATACCCCAACACTTTCCCAAGTTAATCAATTTCAGCAATCGTTTTTAAGTGAAAGAAGAATGGTGTCATTGATGACTACTTGGTAGGCTTCAGTAAAGTCTAGTTTAGGGCTTCCAAAACCCGAGAAAGTGAATAAATCTAAAAATGGTAACAAACCCATGTGCAGGTCAGTGGTTCCCAAGTGCTTGCTTTCAACAAAATTGGAAGAAGGCTTTCTAGATTTGGCAACTATCATGTGTTGAATTGTGTCCCCCCCAAGTACATTTGTTGAAGTTAACTCTAGCATCTCAGAATGTGACCTTATTTGGAGACAAGGTCCTTACAGAGGTAATCAAGTTCAAATGAGGCCAATAGAATGGGTCCTAATTCAATATAACTGGTGTCCTTATGGAAAGGGGCAATCAGGACACACACACGGAGAACATCATCTGAAAACAAGGCAGAGATGGGGTGATGTTTCTACAAGCCAAGGAATGCCAAAGATTGCCAGCAACTGACTAGAAGCTAGGTGAGAGGCATGGAACAAATTCCTTCTCTAGCCCTCAGAAGGAACACACCCAACTGACACCTTGATCCTGAAATTCTAGCTTCTAGAACTGTGAGGCAATAAATTTCTTTTGTTGAAGCCACCTAGTTTGTGGTACTTTGTTAAAACAGCCCTGGCAAACTAATACAGCAACTAATAGATCATTAAAATTAATTGTTGATGATAGATAACATTGTCTCCCTCCCTCCCTCCCTCCCTTCCTTCCCTCCTTCCCTCTCTCTTTCTCTCTCTCTTTTTCCCTTTCTCCCTTTTTCTCTCTCTCTCTCTCTCTCTTTCCTCCTTGGAGAAAGGGTCTTGCACTTTTGCCCAGGCTGGAGTGCAGTGGAGTCACTGCAGCCTCAACCTCCTGGGTTCAAACAATCCTCCCACCTCAGCCTCCCAAGTAGCTGGGACTATGGGTGCACACCATCACACCTGGCTAAATTTTTGTAGAGATGGGTGTTCACCATGTTGCCCAGGCTGGTCTTGAACTCCTGGACTCAAGGAATCCAACCATCCACCTTGGCCTCCAAAATGCTGGGATTACAGACATGCGCCACTGCACCTGGTTCATGCTTTTGTCTTTTTGAAAAAAAAAAAAAAAAAAAAGGAAAAAGTTAAAAGATTTAGTGATTCTGCTGTAACAAAGCCAACTATTTATTTATGGAGACAAAATTTCTCAGTACTTACATTGTATGACAAACAAAAACAAAACAAAATTAATGCTGAACTCTGTCTCATTCTAGCAATCAATAAATAAAATAAATCCTGTTATTTTATGGGTTCGTTAATTAATTGGACCCCAAAATTCATTTGTGGGTATTCCATTTCATTAAGAGCTGAATTTTCCCCCAAAGTTATTTTTTAAAAAGCTTTTTTTGAGATAATTGTAGATTGACATGCACATACAAGAAAGGGTACAGAGAATTCCATACCCTTCACCCAGTTTCCCCTAACAAAGGTTACTTTTATGTTTATTTATTTATTTTTAGAGACAGAGTCTTCTTCTGTTGCCCAGGCTGGAGTGCAGTGGTATGATCTTGGCCCACTGCAACCTCCGCCTCCTGGATTCAAGTGAGTCTCTTGCTTCAGCCTCCCTAGTAGCTGGGATTACAGGCATCCGCCATCATACCTGGCTAATTTTTGTATTTTTAGTAGAGACGGGATTTCACCATGTTAGCCAGGCTGGTCTCGAACTCCTGAACTCTAGTGATCTGCCTGCCTCGGCCTCCCAAAGTGCTGGGATTACAGGTGTGAGTCACCATGCCCGGCCAAAGGTTACTTTTAATTTTCATTAATTTTGAAGACTTGTAGTTTATTTATGCTATAAAGGACAATTGTGCACTATTAATAGTCGCAATGATGACATAATCTAAGACTTTTAATATTTAGAAACTTATGGTTGCAGGAAACTAAAAATTCATGTCATATGCTTTTTTGGCAGAGAAGTATGAAATATTGATCAATATAAGGTCCTTAAGCATATGCACCTATTATATTAAACTTTTATGGAGGAAGTAGAATAGAATTCATAAGTCCATTTGTTTTTACTCTTTTTTTTTTTGAGACAGAGTCTCACTCTGCCGCCCAGGCTGGACTGCAGTGCCACAATCTCCACTCACTGCAACCTCTGCCTCCTTGGTTCAAGTGATTCTCGTGTCTCAGCCACCCGAGTAGCTGGGATTACAGGTGTGCACTACCACACCCAACTAATTTTTGTATTTTTAGTAGAGATGGGATTTCACCCCTTTGGCCAGGTTGGTCTTGAACTCTTGGCCTCAACTGATCTGCCTGCCTGGGCTTCCCAAAATGCTGGGATTACAAGTGTGAACCATCGTGCCTGGCCTAGAATTCATAAGTTTAAGGAGAAAAAGGAGTGATGAAAAATTTCCAAAAGTTAAGAACTTTTTCTTGTATTTTAAAAATGAGTGACGGTTGAAACAAAATTGATATATTATTTATGTGCTATTAGAAATAATTAAAAAGAATAAGGTTTCATTTTAAAAATCAACATTTACTTTGGAAATTATACCCTTTATAGTGATGAAAAATGTCTGATGTCAAGTTAAAAGTGAGTAAAGAAGTACATTCATTTTATAACAGCATTTTTCACAGTAGCTAAAATGTGGTAGCAACCCAAGTGTTTATTACTGAATGAATAGATAAACAAAATGTGGATTCAGGCATCTCTCTTCTGGGCTCATACCCAAAGGAAATGAAATCACCACCTCACCAACGTATTTGTACTCCTGTGTTTATTGTAGCATTATTCATAATAACCAAGAGATGGAGACAACCTAGACGACCATCAATGGATGAATGGGTTAAGAAATTGTCACCTGCACATTGTGCACACGTACCCTAAAACTTAAAGTATAATAATTAAAAAAAAAGAAAAAAGAAAAAAAGAAACTGTGGTTGGATATATACAAGGGAATTCAGCCTTAAAAAAGGAGATACCATTTGCCATAACCTAGATGGGCCTGGAGGACATTATACTAAATGAAATAAGCCAGACACAGAAAAAAAATATTGCATGATCTTACTTGTATGTGGAATCTTTTATTTATTTATTTTCTTAGACGGAGTCTCACTCTGTTGCCCACGCTGGAGTGCAGTGGTGCAATTTTGGCTCACCGAAACCTCTGCCTCCTGGGTTCAAGTAATTCTCCTGCCTCAGCCTCCTGAGTAGCTGGGACTACAGGCACCTGCCACCACACCTGGCTAATTGTATTTTTAGTAGAGATGGGGTTTTGCCATGTTGGCCAGGCTGGTCTCAAACTCCTGACCTCAGATGATCCACCTGCCTTGGCCTCCCAAAGTGCTGGGATTACAGGTGTGAGCTACCATGCCTGGCCTGTGGAATCTTTTAAAAAGGTCAAATATATAGAGAATAAAACAGTGGTTATCAAGATTGGATTAGGAAAGAGGAAATGGGGAGATGTAGGCCTAAGGATACGAAGTAGCAAACATATAGGATGAACAAGTCAAATAAAGTACAACATGAAGACTATAGTTAATAGTAGTGTATTATTCCAGGATTTTTGCTAGATGAGCATAGTTGCTTTTGCTACAGGAGGAAATAAATGGATAACTGAGATGATGGATAAGTCAATTTGTTTCACTATAGTATCCATTCTACTAAATATGTGTGTCTTATACCATTATGTTGTATATACCTTACATATACACAATCAAATTTATTTAAACAAACAAAATGTGGTATATACATAGAGTGGAATATTATTCAGCCTTAAAAGGGAAGTTCTGATACATGCCACAATATGCATGAATCTTGAGGATATTATGCTAAGTGAATTAAGCCAGTCACAAAAAACCAAATACTGTATGATTCTATGTATTTGAGGTATTTAAAGTAGTCAAAATAATAGAGACAGAAAGTAGAATGGTGGTTGGGACAGGCTGGGGAGAGGGAGGAGTGGGAGTTATGTTTAACGGTTATAGAGTTTTAGTTTTTCTAGATGAAATGAGTTACAGAGAAGGATGGTGGTGAAGGCTGCGCAACAACGTGCATGAACTTAATACCACTGAACTGTACACTTAAAATGTTAAAATGGTAAGATTGTTATGTGTATTTTGCCACAATAAATATATATATATATTTTAGAGACAGAGTCTAGCTCTGTCAACCAGGTTGAGTGCACTGGTGTGGTAACAGCTCACTGCAGCCTCCAACTCCTGAGCCTCCAACTCCTAGGCTCAAGCAGTCCTCCTGCCTCAGCCTCCCAAAGTGCTGAGATTACAGGTGTGAGCCATTCACTGTTCCTTGCTAAATCTTTTTTTTTTTTTTTTTTTTTGAGACAGAGTCTCACTCTGTCACCCAGGCTGGAGTGCAGTGGTGCGATCTTGGCTCACTGCAAGCTCCACCTCCTGGGCTTAAGCGATTTTCCTACTTCAGCTTCCTGAGTAGCTGGGATTACAGGCACGTGCCACCATGCCTGGCTAATTTTTGTATTTGCAGTAGAGACAGAGTTTTGCCATGTTGGCCAGACTGGTCTCGAACTCTTGACTTCAAGTGATCCACCTGCCTAAGCCTTCCTAAGTGTTGGGATTACAAGCATGAGCCACCACACCTGGCCTAAATTTTTTTTTTTTAATGAGTGAAGGAGTCCATAGTCTTTCATACTTTGGGGTGATACAAGAACAGGAAAAAGGTTTAATGACAACTGCCACTTTTATTTATTCATTCCTTTGTTGATGTACTTTTGGGCTGGGTTTTGCTGTTATAAGCTAAACTACAATGGACATCCTTGTATACATTCCCTAGAGTCCAAGTACAAGATTTTCTCTAGGGTGTTTTCGTGGAAAAGGAATGACTTGAGGAGTATGGCAACCTTGTGAGAAATGACTGATTTGAAAGACGTGCCCCATAGCTTTTGATACACTTTTCTCCAAAGTCATGGTTCCAGTCCACACTCACACCAGCTGTGGAGGAGTTTTCATTTACCCACGAGCTTTGTTATTTCTGGTTTTGTCAGTCTTTTTAATTCTGCCAATCTGATAAGGTGTGATGGTATCTCGTTGTTTAAACTTGCACCTCTCTTATTGAGACTGAGCATCTGGCCCCATGTTTGCTGGCTATTCAGCTTTCCTCTTCTGCAGACTGCCCGTTTGTCCACTGCTCTGTTTCAGTAACTTCCATATACCAAGAACTGTCTGCCTTCCATAACTCACATCACTTAAACTACTAATTTTGTTGATGCTTACAGAACCTGATTTCCTTCCAACCAATTGTGCTCTCCTAATTCCAACAACCAAAAGAAGCTTCAACTCTTCTTTTTATTCAGAGCCCTCCTGAGTCCTGTCCTACTCACAGTAAAGGCTCTGGCAAAATAAATAAATAAATAAATAAATAAATAAATAAATAAATAAATAAATCATGGGGAAAAATACACTGCATCCAAAAAAGGCTCATTTCTTTTTCTTTCTTTCTCTCTCTCTCTTTTATGCGTATGTGACAATTTGTTATCTTAAAACAGTTTACCCAAAATAGAAACCTTGCAAAGCCAGTGGAAATTTTTCTTTTTGCATAAGATGGTTAATTCTTTTGAGTGCTGGCCTGGGATCCATGAAATAACCTCAACTCGACCATAAAGCTTTTCACTCCCACGTTATGCAAACGGTGACGACCTTGTTGGTGGCAAGCCCCCCGTGTGACTTTCCGAGGGGATCTGAGTGGTGCAAGCTGGAGGACGCAGTGATGGAAACATTGCGAGAGGGAAGGCGACTGTTTCCACCCACTTACCCTCAGAGCATGAGGGCTGGGCGAAGGCTGACTCCTGTAGGGGGTGACCTATTTCTAGGACTATAGAAGGAGAGGTGTGGACCTGGAAAGAGGAAGGAAAGACCACGGCAAGGAAATTCAAGAAGTGAGAGAAGTCAAGGGCTCTCTCCTCCCTTCCTCTTTGTCCTTGGCCTGCAGCAAGTCCTCTTTCTCTTTTTGTGGGGACAGACAAGAGGATTTCTTAGTATGGTTTACACCTTCCCAGTAGAGCAGGAAAAAGAGGAACGAGCTGCTCCCTCCACACGTCAGAGGCTGAGGTCAACTGCCCTTTGCGGAGGGCACGTTGGCTCACACACGTAATCCCAGCACTTTGGGAGGCCGTGACGGGAGCATCACTTGAGCCCAGGAGTTGGAGACCGGCCTGGGCAACATAGTGAGGCCCCATCCTCCGGCTTGCACCACTCAAATTCCCTCGGAAAGTCACACGGGGAGCTTGCCACCAGCAAGGTCGTCAGTTTGCAAAACATGGGAGTGAAAAGCTTTATGGTCGAGTGTAGGTTATTTCATGGATCCCAGGCCAGCACCCAAAAGAATTAACCATCTTGTGCAAAAAGAAAATTTTCCACTATTTTTTTAAAGTTTCTATTTTGGGTAAATCATTTCAAGATAACAAATTGGAGAGAGAGAGAGAGAAAAATTAGCCTTTTTAAGATGCAGTTTATTTTGCCCCATGATGTTTTTGTTTTTACCAGAGCCTTTACTGTGAGTAGGACAGGACTCAGGAGTCCTCTGAACAAAAAGAAGCGTTGAAGCTTCATTTGGTTGTTGGAATTAGGAGAGCACAATTGGTTGGAAGGAAAGCAGTTTCTCTCAAAAAAAAAAAAAAAAAAAAAAAAGCCAGCGTGCTGGTGCGGGTCCATGGTCCAAGCTACTTGGGAGGCTGAGGTGGGGGGATCGCTTGAGCCCGGAAGTCGAGGCTGTAGTGAGCCGTGATTGCACCACTGCACTCCAGCCTGGGCGACAGAACAAGACCCTGTCTCTTAAAACAAACAAACAAGAAACAAAACAAAACAACAAAAAAAATCATTTGGGAATGTTTCTGCGCGTGCCCAGAAGCAGAGCCTGTGCCCCACAGTCAGCTTCTTACTTGGAGGGTAGAGAACGGTGCTTCCCCACGCTACTGTGCAATGGAGAGGAGCTATGTGAAGCTGGCCTATGGGTGGGGTTTGCAGGCTTCGTCCGGCTTCATCGCCGGCTGCTGACCCGGCACCAATTCCTGTTCTGCAGGTCCCACCGCAGAGGGGCACGCCAGCCATGAGGACAGATGAGGGAACTCGTGATGCCACGATGGGGGTGCCAGGATGCGGTGGGTGCGGTCGCGGACAGGCGCACGAGGAGCCCAGCGGAGCGCCACCCGGAGCAGGCGCGGAGGAGGGCTGGGGAGGGCCACCAAGGCGACGAGAGCCGGTGTGCCTGAATCAGCCTAAAGGAGACGGAGGAGGAGTGTGGTGGGCGCAGGGGCAGGGAGCCGGGGGAAGGGCGGGGGGCTAGCCCAGGCTGAAGGCAGGCAGGAGCAGGGCCGCGATGTCAGACCAGAAACGGCAGCAGTGTCTTTGGGAACCTAGCACCAACCGCACCGGTGGAGACAGGGTCGGCTGTAGAGGAGGTGGGGCCGGGTCCCAGCTAAGTAAGGCGGTGGATCTTGCAGCCCTTCCATCCTCAGCCGCTCATTCTGCGCAAATCTCGGGGCCAGCCTTGGTGGAGCCGTAAAGCGTCCACCAGAGCCTGGATCCCTCCGCCACCTTTCCCATGAATTCACCTTTCTGTACACAGCAAGCGCCTGAGCAGAGACGGCCGACAAGTTTCCCACTGTTACCCCAGGAAACCGCGGCTCCTGAGGAGGTCAGGGCCTGGGCAGGGAGCAGAGCTCAGCGCGCCGTACTGAGGCAGAAACGGGGTCCAGAGAGGGTGGGGTGGGGGTACAGGAAAGGGTCGCCCGAAGGTCCCTGCCGCAGGGAGGACAGAGGAGGGATCTAGAATTCGTAGGGAGAAGAAAACTCAGAAAAGATCCGGCCCAGCGCATTTATTTTACAGAGGAAGAAAAACTGAGGCCCATGGAGGGTGAGCACTGCAGGTAACTAGGCACTAGCAGCAGGGACACTTCGTATCTCGCCTGTTACCCGCGTCCAGCAAAATCTGATGCCTTGTCGGCCCAGCAGGGGGCGGTGCTGCTTTAGTTTTGGCCTGGTCGGGGTTGAGCGGAGGAGGGAGCGACTTCGAATTCAGTCTGCACCGGACTGACCTCGAGCAGAAACGAAGTGGGTGTACGTTACCGTCTTCCATCTGGAGGCCCGGCCAGCCTCCATCTTCGCCCTAGCCCCTACAGCCTCGCCCCTGGCTGGGGCGCCAGCTCTCCAATTTCTCACCCTCACCACCAGGAGGTACTTATCTTATCACAGGCTCACTTAGATTACCACTAGGAAATTACCACTCGGGTGGGGTGGAGGTGCGGCGGGATTCGCATTTTGCAAGGGATCAAAAGAGCAGCTAATTATGGCATTTCTAGCCCAAGGAACTGGCCAGAGATATTGCGGGTAGGCCCCTTAACCTCCCAGCATCTCGCAGTATCTACCAATTAGTGCTGAGCCTCCTGTGCAATGCATCCGTCTATAGATATGGCCAGAATGGGCCGGGCGCGGTGCGCGGTGGCTCACTGCTGTAATTCCAACACTTTGGCAGGCCAAGGCGGTCGGATCACCAGAGGTCAGGAGTTCGAGACCAGCCTGGCCAACATGGCGAAATCCCGTCTCTACTTAAAAACAAAACAAAACAAACAAACAAAAAAAAACTAGCCGGGTGTGATGGCGCAAGCCTGTAGTCCTAGCTACTCAGGAGGCTGAGGCAGAAGACTCGTTTGAACCCTGGAGGCGAAGGTTGCAGCGAGTGGAGATCGAGTCACTGCACTCCAGGCTGGGCGACAGAGCGAGACTCCCATCTCAAAATAAATAATAATAATAATAATTTTTAAAAAAGAAAGAAATGGCCAGAATGTCAAAGCTTTAATGGTGGGTAGAAGTCCCCAGACTTGAGAGTCTTCGTTCTCCCAACTCTCCTTCCCTGTCAGACAGTGCGAAGGGACTGGAATGGAGAACCTGAGCGGTCCTGGGTGCCGGGGCCCCGACCGGTTCTGAGCTGGTCCCCTGGTCGGGACGGCTGGGCAGAGGTGCCGAGGGGCTGCGGGCGGCCCTTCGCTGGCTCATTCGCATCCGCAGCCCTTCAAGAAGGCCATGGGCCCGCAGGGAGGAAGAGGTGAGCACCCGGCAGGAAGGAGATGGGCTTGGGGGCTCGGGGCGTGCCCTGGGGCAGGTGGAGCGTCCGGCCTCTGATGTCCCGCGCAGGACACTGAGGTCGCGGTGCAGAGAAGGGTCGGCGTGAGGATCTGACAGCCTTGCGCGCGCTGGAGACGGGGAAAGGCTCGCAGCATTAAGGTGCGGGGCGAGGGTGCGGGAGCCAAGGTCCCTCTGAGGTTCTTTTGGCTTATTCACCGATTTCATTCCGCTCTTGGTTTTAGTTTTCCTGCGCTGGCTCTGTGGGTGCTTGGAACCAGAGCCCCTTAGTCGAAGCGTTTCCTGCTGCCAGCTACCACCAAGTCCTTAGGCCGAGGCCGTTTCTCTCCTGGTGATGTGAATCCTCGTTTTGTTGTTGTTGTTGTTTACTGAAGTCCTGGGCTGATTAGACACAGCAATGGAAGCTGGGGGTGGCCTGGGCCGTGCATTGAATTTATGACTTTAGCAAGTCCCTAAATTCCTCTCTGCCTCACTTTTGCTGTCTTTTTTAGGTTAAAAATATTTTGGAGAATAGAAAACAAAACAAAACAAAAATAATGGCTTATAGTGCCAATATGGAATTATAGTCACTCCTAACATTTTGGTATATTGTTTTGCATTTGCTTTGTTTTTATCCTATGCTTATGTATTTTTAATTTTTTTCCATCACTGTCATCATATTTCCTATTCGGGTCTCCAGCCTGCTTTAAAAATTTTTTAATCGTAAATTTCCATAAAAATTTTATTTCAGCCAATTTCTTTTATAACACGTTCTTCATGAATCTTATCTGATATCTGCATGATATTCCGCTCATACTTTGCCCAATTAATTAGACATTAAGGTCGTGTGTACTTTTTAAATTATGATACAGTAATTTCTAAATAGTGTATAATTTCAATTTTTGTTTCTTAGTTATCATAACAGTTCTTAAAAGGTGATAACAAATTTTTAAGTGGATATATTTTTCCCCCTTCCTTGGTTTATAATTTTATTGCTCTGTGGTCTGAGAATGTGGCTGTATTTACGCTTTTTGAAATTGAAGTTTTTGATTGATGGTTGATTTCGTAAATAAGTTTAGGCACAGTTTTGTATAAATGATTGGGCACAAAATTATTTATATTAGATCAAGCTTTGTAAAATGTATTATCCGTATCTGCTATGTCTTTTTAAAATTTTTATCTACTTCATCTAATTTCTGAAAGAGCTGTTTTTCAAATGTGTTTGTGGATTTACTATTTCCTCTTTATATTTCTTCTTTTTTGTTTTTTTTTTTTGAGACGGAGTCTCGCTCTGTCGCCCAGGCTGGAGTGCAGTGGCAAGATCTCGGCTCACTGCAAGCTCCGCCTCCCGGGTTCACGCCATTCTCCTGCGTCAGCCTCCCGAGTAGCTGTGGTTACTGGCACCCACCACCACGTCCGGCTAATTTTTTGTATTTTTTAGTAGAGACGGGGTTTCACCGTGTTAGCCAGGATGGTCTCCATCTCCTGACCTCGTGATCCGCCCACCTCGGCCTCCCAAAGTGCTGGGATTACAGGCGTGAGCCACCGCGCCCGGCCTCCTGTTTATATTTCTAACAGTTTGTGCATTATATATTTTAAAGTGCTGTTATGGAGTACAAAAACCACATGGCTGTTAAAGTAATAAACAAAGAAACATTTTGGCTTATATATCTTTTTGTGCATTTGAATTATTTTCTTGGTTTGAATTTTTAGAAGGAAATGGCTGTCAAGGCAAGTTGGCCTTTTAAAGATTTGACAGGTGTATACTGTTGGCTGCATCAGAGTTCTTCTTTCACTAAACCCTGGTCAGCCCCAGGAATTAAAAAAAAATTACACACACACACACACACACACACACAGACACACGCATATAGTAAGTCTTCACTGTCATCCATAGGTTCTTGGAAACTGCAACTTTAAGCCAAACAACATATAATAAAACCAATTTTTCAGTCAACATTGTAACAAAACAACATTGATTGAAAAAATACTTTCTGAGGATCTGCTGTATGTTATTTTGCTTAAAATCACAGTTTCCAAGAACCTACACATGATGTTAAGTGAGGACTTAGTATGTGTGGAGTGTGTGTGTGTACATGTATCAGTGTTATTTTGAGAGAAGCAAGAAGTGGGATAATTTTTACAATCTCCTTTGATTTTTATTGTGGTTGACGGTTTTTCTGTAGATCTGTAATCACTTGAATTTTCTTTTTTGTGTGTGGATTGTCTGTTCTTGTCCTTTTGTGCTTCTGGTTTCTAACTTTTAACTCAAGGAGGTTAATGTCTTTCAGCTCTTAACACTGTAGGAATTACGTTGCTATTTCTTCTACCACAAAACACCTTATTGAAAAAGAAAAACTCCGGCACACCAAACCGATGCCTCAAATTCACCCTAACTGCCCCTGCTCCCCCTGGATCTTAGCAGAAATTTCAGTGTGGCTAACAAAGCAGATAGAGTTCCTATGGGGCCTAAAGCTTATGCAATTTGGGAAACTTCTTTAACCATTTTATTTTTTTGAGTGGTGAGATTTTAGCATATTTTGGCTAAAATATGGGAAAAAATAATGCCCAGTGAGATTACATGATTTTCCTGGGATTGATAGATTCATGTCTCAATTTCCCGCAGAGAAAGGGAGTGGGGTGGTGAGGAAGGGAAAGTGGTATGGAGAGCTAGGACCCTTTGCCTTCTTTCAGGATAAGAAAGAAAAGGAATAGCCGAGCTTGCCATACGCAAGTGGCCCCATTCATTTGTAATATTCCTTCGGTATCCTTTTATTGTCTGTGAGATCCATAGTGATGATCTCTCTTTTGTTTCTGATATGAGTAATTTTTGCCTTCTCTCTTTTTTTCTTGATTAGGTTGACTACAGGTTTACCAATTTTATTGATCTTTTCAAAGAAACAGCTTTTGTTTTATTTTCTCTATTGTTTCCTGTTTTCAGTTTCATTGATTGCTCTAATTTTTATTATTTTTATTCTTCTGCTTGCTTTAGGCTTGTATTGCTCTTCCTTCTCTTGTTTCCTAAGGTGGAATTTTAGATGGTCAATTTTAGATCTCTTTTTAAAATATATGTATTTAATGCTATAAGTTTCCCTCGAAGTACTGCATTGTTGCATCCCATGAATTTTGAGAAGTTGCATTTTCATTTAGTTCAAAATATTTTAAAATTTCTTTTGAGATGTCTTCTTTGACCCATGTGTTATTTAGAAACACGTTGTTTAATCTTCAAATATTTGGAGATTTTTCAGCTTTCTTTTTGTTATTAATTTCTAGTTTAATTCTGTTGTGGTCTGAGAGCATACTTTATATGATTTCTGTTCATTTCACTTTGTTAAAGTGTGTTTTATGGGACAGAATGCAATCTCTTTTGGTAAATGTTCCATGTGAACTTGGAAGAATATGTATTTTGTTGTTGGATAGAGTATTCTATAAATGTCAATTAGATCAAACTGGTTGAGAGTGCTGTTGAGGTCAATTAAATCATTACTGACTTTCTACCTGCTATATTTACCAATTATTGAGAGATAAGTATTGAAATATCCAACTATAATAGTGACTTTGTGTATTTTTCCTTGCATAGCTATCATTTTTTGTCTCAGGTATTTTGATGCTTTGCTGATACATGCATGCATGTTAAGGATTGTTTTATCGTCTGGGAGAATTGACCCCTTTAATATTATGTAATGTCCTTCTTTATCCCTGATGATTTTCCTTGCTATAAAGTCTGCTTTGTCTGAAATTAGCTACTCAGCTTTCTTTTGATAGTGTTAACATGATATATCTTTCTCTATTCCTTATAACCCATCTGAGTCTTATATTTAAGGTGGGTTTCTTGTAGACAGCATATGGTTAGGCCTTGCTTTTTTACTACTCTGACAATCTCTGTCTTTTACTTGGATATATTTAGACCATTCACATTGAAAGTGATTATTGATATAGTTGGATTAATATCTACTATGTTTGTAACTGTTTTCTATTTGTTACAGTTGTTTTTTGTCACTTCTTTCCCGGGTCCCATCCATTGTAATGACTGTTTATCAATGTTTTCCCAGAGATTGCCTGAGCTCTCAACCAATATCATGTCTAGCTCTGTGTGCAGCAAAATATACTTCCTCATACCTGTGCATAATAAGGCAGGTGCGAAGGTGTTCATGCAGCACTGCCTTTAAAGTGGGAAAACCCAGTCTTCATCAATGGGGCAATAGGAATTTAAATATGGTTCACTGACCTACAGGAATACCAGGAGGCAGTCAAACTAAGCCAATACATCTGTATGTCCTGGAATATAGCAAATTCTGACATATATTGTTAAGTAAAAAATGTTAGCTGCAGTCCAATATATATATATTATAATTCTTTTATGTAAAAATCGTGTGTGTGTGTGTGTGTGTGTGTATGAATGTCTAAATGCCCAGAAAAATGTGTGTCTAAATGCACAGAAAAATCTCTAGGTTTATACAAACTGTGTGGATGGCAGATTTGGGAAAGCAAAGAAATATTAATCATATTTTTTCTGACAAAACTTATATTCATGTATTTGTAAGCTTTAAACACACACACACACACACACACACACACACACACACACACACACAACTTGTTTAAGACCAGACTGGTCAACATGGTGAAACCCTGTCTCTATAAAAATACAAAATTTAGCCAGGCATGATGGCAGGCGCCTGTAATCCCAGCTACTGGGGAGGCTGAGGTGGAAGAATTGCTTGAACCCGGGAAGGTGGAGGTTGCAGTAAGCCAAGATCACACCACCGCACTCCAGCCTGGGCAACGGAGCAAGACTCTGTCTCAAAACAAAAAAGAAAGAAAGGGCTGGGCATGGTGGCTCATGCCTGTAATCCCAACATTTTGGGAGGCTGAGGCAGGCAGGTTGCTTGAGCCCAGGAGCTCAAGACCAGCCTGGGCAACATAGGGAGACCCCGTCTCTACAACAAATACAAATATTTGCCAGGTGTGGTGGTGTGTACCTGTAGTCTCAGCTACCCAGGAGGCTGAGGTGGAAGAATCGCCTGAGCCTGGGAGGTCAAGGCTAGAGCGAGCTGTGATTGCACCACTACACCCCAGCCTGGGTGACAGAGTGAGACCTTGTCTCAAAAATAAAAAATAAATTAAAAGTAGGCGGGGCATGGGTGGCTCATGCCTGTAATTCCAGAACTTTGGGAGGACTAGGTGGTTGAATCACCTGACGTCAAGAGTTCGAGACCAACCTGGCCAAACATGGTGAAACCCTGTCTCTACTAAAAATACAAAAATTAGCCATGTGTGGTGGTGCGTGCCTGTAGTCCCAGCAGGCAGAGGCAGGAGAATCGCTTGAACCCAGGAGGCAGAGGTTGTAGTGAGCCGAGATCGAGTCCCTGCACTCCAGCCTGAGTGACAGAGTGAGACTCTGTCTCAAAAATAAATAAATAAATAAATAAATAAATAAATAAAAATTTTTAAAAATCAAAGAAGCTTAAAAATGCTTTCCCTCACAAGGAAAGAACATCTGCCTGACATAAGTAACCCTCTCTAACCTCAGCATTTGGCGGCTCTTCTGAAATGGGTGGTCCATACTCATGGTGATCTGGTGCTAGAGATGCAGGAAGCAAAGATGTTCCTCAGTACTTGCCAAGCTCAATGGTTCCCTTTCCCTAGTCTTTAGGATTTTGGGCAAATTTATTCAAGATGGATACATTTGGTTCCACAAGGTGGACACTTTGGGGTTCACAAGGATGGGGGCCACAGCTCACCAGGGCAGAACTTGAGCCCCATATGACTTGGGGGGTTGATGGTGGCAGAGAAGTCTCTGCTGGGTGTGTGGGAGGATCCCTCTGAGCGAGGGAGGAATCTGGTAAAAGTGGTAAAGATCCACTCATCAGGACCTGTGCTTCTTGCCTATGATTTTCAGGATCCATGGGCTAAGCAGCTTCTGTGAGGTTGTAGTGTTGCTGTAGTATCCATGCAGGCATCGGGGGACAAGGATTCCTGATATACCTTCCCCTTGAGGCCTTGCAAAAAGAAAAACAGGAGAGTCTCGATACATGCACCAAGTCAAGGTGTTGGTTACTTATTAAGTAATGACTGATTTTTTTCTGTGACTCAGTCGAGTCAGATGTTGTGTCAAATTCAACACAGAAAGAGCCAGGCATATAACACTTGATGGGCCTAGGGTTACCACAGGATCCAGCCACATTTGATTCAGGATCTCAAAGCCAGAAAACTCTGTTTCTGTTTCTTTCGATTTCTTCTCAGAAAGAGGAAACCACACACAGAGAATTACCTGCTCAGTTATTCCCCAAAGTTAATCTCATTTGGGAAGGCGGGTGAGGGTTTTATCCTTCCCTCTTGGGCATCACTGTCAATTTTATTGCCATGGTTAATCAAGGTGAATTTCAATAGTGTCTGACCTGCAAATTAGTTTTCTGCCATTTGGAATCAAGGATGTACGGGTCAACAGCTGCAGGAGACTTCAGAGATGTCCCCATGCTTAAAAAATTTCTCTCAGGAGAGTAGTAAGGTACGGTGGCTATTGTCATCACAGGTTGGAAGACAAGACAGTCACAAATGTTAGAGAATTTATTCTGATGGAAACTTCTCCTCCAGGGTACATTATAATGGACATGAAGACTCAACTTCAGGAAGATGTAAGTTTTCCCCGGTTAATCTACAGATCCAGTGCATTCAAAATGCCAACAAGATTTCCCTCACAAGCTGATTATCAAATTCATATGGAAGTATAAAGGGCCAAAAATAGCTGAATAATTTCGCTGAAGGGTAAGGGGTGACCCATTATTCCAAATATCATGATTTATAAACTCTAGTAATTTAAACATGAATAGAACAATGAAAGAGAGTAGGGGGCCTAGAAAATACAGATGTGAAAATGTTGGAGATGGCTGGGCACTCCCATGGGTAAAGGATTCGATCATTGGTGCTGTGACATTGGCTTCCCATGTGGGAAAAACGTAAAACTTGAACTCTATCTCAAACCATTCACAAACATATACTCCAGATAGAATAAATATGAAAAGCAAAGTTTCAAAACTTTTTTAAAAAATGTGTTTTTAAGACAGAGACATGATAAGGAACAGAATTTCTTGGTCAAAATATAAAAGCACAAGCCATAAAAGTGTGATGTTACCATTCAAACATTTGTTTAAAGTATGCAGGGCAAAAACCAATACAAAGTTAAAGGACAAGTCTCAAATTAGTAGGAGATATTGCAGTGCATAAAAGTAACAGAAGATCTTTATCCATAACATATCAGACTCTCACAAAGTAATAAGTTAAAGACAGCAGAATTAAAAATGGGCAAAGTACATGACCAAGCCAATATCCAAATAAAAAGGTGCCAAACCTTACTTGAATCACTGAGATGCAAATGAAAACAACCAATATCATTTTATATTCAAATTAGCAAAATGAACAAGACCAATAACATCAAGCATGAGGGAGGATATGATCAAATAACTGTGATGCAATGCTGATGGGGATGTAAATTGTTACAACTGCTGTGGAGATAATTTGGGATATCTAGTAAAAATATCTATTAAAAACGAAGATGCTCTGGCCCCAGAACTTCCACTTCCAGGTTCATTGCTCAGAGAAGCTTTGATGTATAAGAGTGTTCACAGAAGCACAAACAACAGAAATTGGAAAATTATAATAATAATTACAAACTAATATCTAATAATAGGGGAATGAATAAAATTGTAATACATTAATAAAATATGACACAATAAATGAACTAGATCCACAGGCATCAACACGGGTAAATCTCAAAAATATGTTGAATGAAATAAGCAAATTTTAAAAGTGCATGTACACTCTGACATTATTTATAAAAAATAAAAGCACATGCCATATATTATTCATTATTATGTCATTGTTTATAGATACTTACATAATAAGAGAATCACAAATATAAAAGAAGCCTGAAGGCAGAACCCAGAAATTTCAAGATAGGGTATGCAGTATGCAGGATGGAATGGGGGTGAAGAAGGGGTCTCAACACAAGCATTTTATTTATTGAAATAAAAGACTGAAGCAAATTTGGCAAAAGTTAAATTTGCTAAATCTGACAGATTTATTTAGCAAATCTGCTAATTTGCTAAATAAACTTGAAGCTAGTATATTACCTTCAGTAGTTTTCTTTATATTTGGCATAATTCATAATTCATGGGAGGAGGTAATTACATATTAAAAATATATATTCACTGGCTGGGTGCAGTGGCTCATGCCTGTAATCCCAGCACTTCGGGAGGCCAAGGTGGGTAGATCACCTGAGTTCAGGAGTTCGAGACCAGCCTGGCCAACATGGTGAAACCCTGTTTCTACTAAAAATATAAAAATTAGCCGTATGTGGTGGCGGGCACCTGTGGTCCCAGCTACTCAGGAGGCTGAGGCAGGAGAATTGCTTGAATTGGGAGATGGAGGTTGCTGTGAGCCGAGACCGTACCACTGCACTTCAGTCTGGGTGACAGAGTGAGACTCCATCTCAAAATAAATAAATAAATAAAAATAAAAAAGTATATATTCATAATTAACAGAATAACTGTATGTAATGAGTACCTGCTGTGTTCCAGGCACTGTTTAAAGTATAGGCATACCTCATTTTATTGCACTTTATTTTTTATTGTGCTGCATGGATGTTGTATTTTTAGCAAATTGAAAGTTTGTGGCAACCCTGCATGGAGCAAATCTATCAATGCCGTTTTTCAATAGCATGTGTTGACTTTGTGCCTCTGGGTCACCTTTTAATAATTCTTGCAATACTTCAAACTTTTTCATTATTATTGTATCTGTTCTGGTGACTGTAATCAGTTATTTTTGATGTTACTATTTTAATTGTTTTAGGGCACCATGAACCATGCCCATTTACGACAGTGAACTTGATCCATAAATGTTGGGTGTGTTCTGACTGCTCCATGACCAGCCATTCTGTATCTCCTTCTCCTTAGGGCCCCCTATGCCCTGAGCCACAAAAATAATAAAATTAGGCCAATTAATAACCCTACAATGGCTTCTAAGTGTTCAAGGGAAAGGAAGAATTGCACATCTCTCACTTTAAATCAAAAGCTAGAAATGATTAAGTTTAGTGAGGAAGGGATGTTGAAAGTGGAGATAGGCTGAAAGCTAGGTCTCTTGTGTCAAATAATTAGCCAAGTTGAGAAGCTAGAGAAAAAGTTCTTGAAGGGAATTAACAGTTCTAATCCAGTGAGCACATGAATGATAAGAAAACGAAATAGCCTTATTGCTGATATGGTGAGAGTTTTAGTGGTCTGGGTAAATTGGAACAGCCACAAAATTCCCGTAAGCGAAAGCCTAATCCAGAGCAAAGTCCCAGCTCTCTTAAGTTTTATGAAAGCTGAAGTGGTGAGGAAGCTGCAGAAGAAAAGTTTGAAGCTAGGAGAGGTTGGTTGATTCAAGTGGTTTAAGGGAAGATACCATCTCCTTAACATCAAAATGCAACGTGAAGAAGCAGGTGCTAATATAGAAACTAATAGGTGCTGCAGCACAGCAAGTTATCCAAAAGATCTTTCTAAGATTATTGACAAAGGTGGCTACACTAAACAACAAGATTTTCAATGTAGACAAAACAGCCTTATATTGGAAGAAGATGCTACTAGATCTTTCATAGCTAGAGAGAAGTCAATGCCTGGCTTCAAAGGACAGCCTGCCTCTCTTGTCCAGGGGCTAATGCAGCTGGTGACTTTAAGTTGAAGCCAATGCTCATTTACCATCCTAAAAACCCTAAGGCCCTTAAGAATTATGCTAAATCTGCTCTACTTATACTCTATAAATGGAATCGCAAAGCCTGGATGACAGCACATCTGTTTAGGGCATGGTTTACTGAATATTTAAAGCCCACTGTTGAGACTCGCTCAGGAAAAAAGATTCCTTTCAAAATATTAGTGCTCATTGAAAATGTACCTGGTCACCCAAGAGATCTGATGGAGATGTACAAGGAGATTAATATTGTTTTTCATGACTGGTAAAACAACATTGATTTTACATGGACCAAGGAGTAATTTTGACTTTCAATTCTTATTATTTAAGAAATGCATTTTGTAAGGCTAGAGCTGCCACAGATGATGATTCCTCTGATAGATCTGGGTGAAACCTTCTGGAAAGGATTCACCATTCTAGATGAAACAAAGAATATTTGTGATTCATGGGAGGAGATAAAAATACCAACATTAAGAGGAGTTTGGAAGCAGGTGATTCCAAGTCTGATGGATGCGTTGGAAGGGTTCAAGACTTCAGTGGAGGAAGTAACTGCAGATATGGTAGAAATAGCAAGAGAACTAGAATTAGAAGTGGAGTCTGAACACGTGGCTGAATTGTTGCAATCCCATGATCAAACTTGAATACATGAGTTTATTCTCTCTGATGAGCAAAGAAAGTGGTTTCTTGAAATGGAATCCACTCCTGGTGAAGATGGTGTGAACATTGTTGAAATGACAACAAAAGATGGAGAATGTTACATAAACTTAGTTGATAAAGAGGCATCAGTATTTGAGAGGAGTGACTCCAATTTTGAATGCTGTTCTACTGTAGGTAAAATGCTGTCAAACAGCATCTCATGCTACAGATAAATCTTTTGTGAAAGGAAGAGTCAATCAATGTGGCAAGATTTGTTGTTGTCTTATTTTACGAAATTGGCACAGCCATGCCAACCTTTGGCAACCACCATTCTGATCAGTCAGTAGCCACTGACATCAAGGCAAGATGCCCTCCATCAGCAAAAAAATTATGACTCACTGAAAGGTCAGGTGATTTTAGCATGTATTTGGTAATAAATTATTTTTTGATTAAGACATGTACATTGGTTTTTTCAGACGTAATGTCTTTGTACACTTAGTAGACTACCTTATAGGGTAAACATAACTTTTATGTACACTGGGAAACCAAAAAATGTATGTAACTGGCTTTATTGTGATATTTGCTTTATTGTGGTGGTCTGGAACTGAACCTGAGATATCTCTGAGGTTTGCCTCTACTGGAATTTCCAAGGTTAGTGAAACATCCTTTCTGCAGCCTGAGTGGTGAGATTTAGGCCAGTCTCAAAAATATCAAAAGTAACTAGAATATAATGTAATAACAGTGATAATTAAGATAACAATGCTAGCAGCTACCATTGACTGAGTACTATGTGCCATGCACTCTGCAAGCACTATTTTATTAATGCTTGTGTGTGAGGTAGATATTATCATTATTCTTGTTTTATATTCAAGGTTCAGAGAGGTTAATTCACTTGCTCAGAGTCACACAGGTAGCCCAGATCTGCTATGTGCCAGCCCTAATTACTGAGCATCCTGTCTGTCCCACCTTTTCTGACCCAACTCCCCACTTCTCCTGAACCACCGGCGGTGTAGCTGGCTTTGAATATAGGTGCTCTTTTTATATAGGTACTCTCGAAAGGATCAACTTTACTTTTTTTTTTTTTTTTTCAAATAATCCAACAACTTTGACTTTTTATTAGGTTACACTGGCCTTCTCCCAAGTTTTTCATCAAACTCATGAAGCCTGCTGCTCCTTAAATTCTCAAGGCGTTGGAGTCAGGCCGCCTGGGGTGAATCCTAGCTTTCAGATTTATCAAATGTGGTGTGCTTTCTAGGATGCCATTGAGCCCTGCTAAAGGAGTTGCTAATATCCACCTCGTTCTGCCGTTAAGAAAGCAACAAGAAAAAGAACGCAAAACTCCCAGCACAGTGCTGGTGCCTCTGAGGTACTCAGCAGATGGGAGCTTTGTTCTTAGTTGTATTAAGGTGGGGAAGCAACATGGGGCCTTGTCCTGCGGGCACACTTGAGTTAACATCACACTGGGGCTCCTTCAGGCCCTGGGCCGAGTTGGGGCACAGGCCGAGTTCGGGTGTTGCTGTAGCCTCAGAACCACCCAGAGTTGACTGAAGACACTCGGGGGCCTCCATAACTGAGAGCAGGCAGAGGCATTTTTTTTAACCCAGTGTGGACCCCCAAATGGAACATTTTCCTTCCCTAGGTGAACGCCTTCAGAACCCTCCGAAAATCACAGTTTCACTTTTAGCAAAGCCCCGCTGCAGCAGGGGAAAGCCCCCACAAACCCAGTCCTCTCCAAAGGGAGTGTTCCGAGCCCCCTGCTTCCTCTGCCCTTGTCTTCCCCCCGGTTAATTCCTTCGCTCCAGCTCCTTCTGCCTTCTTTCTTTCTTTGCCTTTTCGAGGCCCGCTCTTCTCTGATTTTGAAGGGCTGGCGCAGGCTTGGGCACTTCTTTCAGATTCTGTATTGTCTGTCTGCCCTGTGGCTTCTCCTTCTGCAACTCCGAGCAACTCTGTGCTTGGATTGCAGCTCCCAATAGTCCTGCCCTGACTTGCCCCAGGCACAGGGCAGAGATGAACCAGGGACTGTACCCAGGGTTTTGAGTTCCTGCCATGTTTATAGCATCAACTCTCCTTTAGCTCTTGGGAAAAAGAGTTTTAAAGTGCTGCAATCTTCTAACACAAAATTATATCAGTGCTGAAAATGTGTTTTCCACTTATACCCCAGCAGGAAAAAAAAAAAAGATGGTATCTGTTTCATTTGAGAGTCATTATGACCTCAGAAAGCAATATCCGAAGCTATCAAAATGTTTATACCTGTATATTCAGTAATTCAATTTGGAACATTTCTCCAGTGGATGTAATCTTAGTCTTGGCACAATAGAGTATGAACAGAGATGTTAAATGTTAAAAGCAATGGAAATGTTCAGAAATAAAGCAATATTTAAGTAAACAATGATAATGCATTCAATATAATTTTAGGCATTAACATGATGATGTTTTAGAATTACGAAACCTATGGAAAGGTTGACAAGGAAAACACAGACAGCATGCTTGATATAAACATACATTCAGCATGATTATAACTATGTAAAATGTAAAAAATGTTTTTAAAACATTAGAAGAAAATATACCAAGATGCGTTTCCCTTGCTGTTGTTTCTAGTGGCTAATTTTTGCAATGTGTATTACTGCAGTTATATCACCTTTACAAATGGAAAGCTTAAAAATAACTCACTTCCCTTCCCAGAGAGCAATGCTCAGTGCAAAGCCACACTCCGCTCCAGAGATGGCCTTCAGCACTGGACTTTTTGGGAGCCAGAATCAAGCAGTATGTGTCACTTCTTGTCTCATGTTGTTGGTGCCACTTACTCATATGTTGTCTCATCATTCTGCAGTTGTTTAATGTGTTTATATCTTTCTCTACAACCATTTTTTAAAAGCTATTTTTAAAATTGTGGCAAAACATATGCATAACATAAATTTACCATTTTAGTCATTTCTAAGTATACACTCCAGTGGCATTAAGTATATTTATGTTTTTGTGCAATCATTACCACCATGCATCCACAGAACTTTTTCATCTTCCTAAACTAAAACTCTGTACCCACTAAGCACCAACTCCCCATTCCTCCTCCCCCAGTTCCAGGTAACCGCTATGCTATTTTCAGTTTCTCTGACAAATTCAGAGACACTACTCTTGGTACCTCCTACAAGTAGAGTCATACTGTATTTACTTTTTTGCACAATCGTTTTTTAAAACTTTAAAAAAAATTAATTAATTTTTTTGAGACAGTCACACTCTGTCACCCAGGTTGGTCGGTGTTTGCAGTGGCACGATCATGTCTCACTGTAGCGTTGACCTCCTGGGCTCAAGTGATCTTCACATCTCAGACTCCTGGGTATTTGGGACTACAGGCACCCACCACGGTGCCCGGCTAATTTTTTAATGTTTTGTAGAGATGAGGTCTCACTATGTTGCCCAGGCTGGTCTCAAACTCCTAGGCTCAAGGGATCCTCCTACTTCAGCCTTTCAAAGTGCTGAGATTACAGAGTGAGCCACCAGACTTGGCCTGCACAATCATTTTAAAAAGGTCTCTGAGGATAAGGACCAAGGCCCTGATTTGTTTTCATTGTAAACATAATGTTCATTTGCTCATTGATTTGATATTGACTGTGCACCCACACATGTGTGCCGGGCGCTGTTCGAGGCAGTGTTTAAGCAACGCTCAAGAAGCACATGTGGTCTCTCAAGGGGACTGTGTAGTGGACAGAGATAACAAAGAAAAACACAGAGAAGAAAAAATGACGGAGAGTGAGAAGTGCTGTAAGTGCAGTGACAGAGACCGCCTCCTGGACAGGCTGCATGTTTGTAGGATGATGGGGAGTGGTCCTGGAGAAGACTGAGGAGGAGCCTTAGGGGGTCCAGGCAGAGAGAGGAGGGGCACAGAGCTGGAGGACAGAAGGGCCTTTGTACAGCGTGTGTGTGTGTGTGTGTGTGTGTGTGTGTGTGTGTGCGCTGGGGGACATGCAGGGAGATGGCAGGCCTCAGCACTGGGGAGAGCTGGAGTGCATTCTAGGTGCAGCAAGGAGCTGGAGCAGGGACCCTCTTCTCCCTGCCCGGCCTGAGAGCAGGGAAGGAGGCCCTGGGCTGTGGCTGATTGCAGTCAACACTGAGGAACAAGTGCCAATGCTTCGTGCAGGGCACAACCTCTGCCACACTTTTACCAATGTGACCTTCTGGGCCAGGTACTGTGAGGTGCTCCATTTCTCAGATAGCAAGGCTGAGGCTCAGATCAGTACTGCCTTGCACACAGCTGGAAGTGGCCAAATCAGCCCGAAACCCCCATTTTGTTCTGTGTCTTTGTGCAGGGCCGGGTGGCTGTGTGTGCTGTGTCTGTTGTGCTGGACATAACAACAGGAAAGCAATTATTACCTCTAATTTTTAGGAGGCCAAAGGACAAGAAGCCACGTGCTCCAGGCCAAAGAGCAACTAAGGGAATGAAGAGTAAATCTGTGATTGAATGAATGAGCAGATGAAAAGAGAAAAGGCCTCCCCCTGCACAAACCTGCAACCCATTCCCTTCCCGGGGTCCTGGGGGGAGGGGGCTTTTCATCACTGCCCTGGGTCAGGGAAGAGAGAGGGAGGCCTTGTGGTGGAGGGGAGGGGAGGAGAGCTCACCATCAGAGGTGTAAAGAAGGTTCTAGTCCCTCCAGAGCACACTCAGGGATGCTTTCTTGTGCTTCTGTCCCAAGGCCTTGTCTCGACCTTGCTTACTATAAACACAGTGCTACGTCCTGCTTTTCTTTTACTTCATTGCATAAACCTTCCCTGAATCGCTTACAGAATCTTTAGAACCACCGTTTTTAGGGTTTGAATACTTGTGTACCAAGTAAATGACCACAGCTTATTGAAACTCCTCTTTATAGTCAACCACTTAGGTTGTTCTGTTGTTATTTCTAGAACACATAACTAATGCCAATAAATAATGATGATGGCATAGATTAGTATTTCCTGAGAATGGATCTCTTGCGTGGGTTCCAAAGCTCTAAGCAATTTATATGGGCCCTGGAGTTTCCTCCACAGCTCCTAAGGCGGCTCTGGCACATGAGGAGTCTGGGAAAAGAGCAGGGGTGATGGGCGCATCTGCCTTGGTAAGTGAACTTGTTGGTTCTGTCCCACGCAGCTTGGGTGTCGGTGTGGGGGGTGTGCTGCTGGGGTTGGAGAGGGGCCGCCCTACATAACGTCCCCACATAAAAGGGGCAGGTGTGCAGGTGGTCCCGGGGCCCACGGCAGCTCTGTCTGACTCGCCCCTACTGGGGGGCTATGGGGGCTGTGGGAGTGGAGGGTGCAGATCACCCTCCTCCAGGGTCCCCCAACCCCTCCTTGGCCATTCCCTTTGACTTCCTTGGGAAAGAGTCCAGGCTTCAGAGGATTCTTTGCCCATTTCAATCTGACCCCATTTGAATCCCCAACGGTCGCAGTAAACCCCAGGCACACAAAGACAGAGGCTTGTGGCTGGCTTGCGGTTGCTGTGATCATGCTGGAATCAGACAACGGCTGCCCTGGCAGGCAGCACCCAGGCACCTCTCAGGTGGGAAAAGACTGAGCCAGGTGAATGTCCTGGAGCTCCAGCTGGCTCAGGCTCCTATGGGTGATAACTGCACTAGACACCTCTTGGAAGAAGCCAACAGAAAGTGTATGCAGCGGCAACATGAGCAAAGATAAGTGCTGGGACCCGTTCTTCGCTGCCACCTCCAAGTCTGAACAGCAGGCTCTAAGGGGGGCATGGGAGCCCCTCAGGAAGGGCCACTGCCCGTGCCTCACCTCCTGCCCGCCACTCCACTCTTTATTGCCCTACCTGACTGTAACAGGCTGCATGCTCAACATGGTGTCAGCTGCCCCAAGGAGCACCAGGAGGAGACAGGGGTGCCATTCAGACATGAACAGGAGCTCCTACCTGAATGTGCAGACCTCCGCCACTGGAGTTCTCGGGGGAAACATCCATGACAGCCTCCCTGAGCCTTGAAACATTTGCAGACCAAGCAGGCTCAGGTGCCCGTGTTTGCAGGCGGCTTTTTAGAACGTGTCATTTGTCTTATATTGATGTACCCTTCAAAGCCTGCGAGGAAGTGTGGTCTGGTGGGGAGCTCTGTGCAGGCAACATGAGAGTCTGTATTGTCTTCCCAGCTCTGCCCCGGTTGTGAGAGGAGTCCATCTGGGCCACAGGGGTGAGGAGCCGTCACCCCTGCCTTTTGTTTAGCCAGTGACACCTCCCCAGTTATGTGGCGTGTGATGCAGCAATAATGCCCACGAGCTCCTCTCAACAATCAAAACAAAACAGAGAGCCACTCTAAAACAGTGGCTTTCTTGCAAATGGAATATGCTGAGAATCTGTGACATGTGCAGGTCGGTAAGTGAGAGGGAAACAGGAACCACCAATCGATTCTGACAATGTAGAAAGCAGTGGAGGTTTGGGGCCAGGAGAACAAAAGACCTATGGGAGAGGAGGTGACCCAGGAAGGGTGGCCATGGACTTGGGTGCATCACCTGAGCCCTGTCACTTGGAAAGAACCCTAATGACCATCTTAATCCTGCCTGCTTAGATACCTTACTGTGCTGCTGCTGACTGTGAAGCGTGGCTACTAAAAATGTTCACTTCATTTTTAAAAAGTAGAACAGGTTCACGGTTATTCCTGTAGAAGACAGTGTCGCTCTCGCCCAAGTGCATTGTGGGAGACTTCCTTAGCAGGATCGAAAGGGGTGGAATTACAGTGGGCACTGGAATTCGCTGTGGTTCACACATGTAGACATGACTGTGAATTTCATGTTTTTTTTTGTTTTTTTTTTTTTTGAGATGGAGTGTCACTCTGTCACCCAGGCTGGAGTGCAGTGGCACGATCTCGGCTCATTGCAACCTCTGCCTCTCGGGTTCAAGCAATTCTCCTGCTTCAGTCTCCTGAGTAGCTGGGATTATAGGCACCCGCTGCCACACCCAGCAATTTTTGTATTTTTAGTAGAGACAGGATTTCACCATGTTGGCCAGGCTGGTCTCCAACTCCTGACCTCAGGTGATCCACCCGCCTTGGCCTCCCAGAGTGTGAGGATTACAGGCATGAGCCACCGTGCCTGGCTGACCGTGGATTTTGTGGCAGCAAAGAGTTCATCTTGGTTCATCAGCTAAGACTGTGGTCAAGTGTAAGCCACTGAGTAGACTTGTTTTTCAGTGATTCTTGGAAGCTTGCAAGGACTTCTTCTGAGTAAAAAAAAAAAAAAAAAAAACTTTCTGGTAGAGTTAAACATGAATTGGCTTGCCCTGAGAGTTTGGGTTTTATGTCACGAGAGGTAGTTTATGTGGGTTGGGGGCCTGGTGTGGTGGCTAATGCCTGTAATCCCAACACATTGGTAGACTGAGGTGGGTGGATTGCTTGAGCCCAGATTGAGACCAGCCTGGCCAACATGGTGAAATCCCATCTCTACAAAAATTCAAAAAATTAGCCAGGCATGGTGGCATGTGCCTGTGGTCCCAGCTACTCAGGAGGCTAAGTGGGAAGATCACTGGAGCCCAGGAGGCAGAGGTTGCATTGAGCCGAGAGGGCACCACTGCACTCCAGCCTGGGTCACAGAGCAAGACCCTATCTCAAAAAAAAAAAAAAAAAAAAAATTGTGGGGTAGACAAATATGGGGCAGTGTTGCTGTAAAGGGTGTTCATGTTTTATTTTGGAAGCTGAATTAGGTAGACTTTAAATTCTTTTTGCAGTATAGAGATCTACAGTTCTGGACTAATGGATCAGATTTTGCTAGTTGCAAAGATTTTTGAATTTTAATTGCAGTTTGCTGCTGTTTCACCCACAACAAAAGTAGAGGAAGAACTCATAGCTTATATGCAGTGATCATGAACTCTGGGGCTTTATAGATGAGACCAGGAAAACTTGTGCAGGACCTGAAATTGAACTGCCTTGGCTCTTGTTCCCATGTGCTGGGGGATGGGGCAAGGACATCTCACCAGGTATCAGTGGGTGGTCTACACTATTTGAGTAAAGTCCTATCCTTATAGTGTTGCTTTCCTGCCTGGTGACTTGACTGAGTTTAGGCTTAGTGACCTGCTTATAAAATGGCAAGAGTATGTACGTGCGTAAGTGGTTAATTGACATAATGCAGGTAAATGGAACGGTACCAAACGTGTAACAAATGCTTAATAAATGAAGATGGTGGCTGGCAAGTGGGGGTGAATGTCAATAAACAACATGTAAAGATATGAATCATCTGGTCACTTTAAACTTTTAGTGAGATCAAATGTGGGCAAAACTTCTCTAAAAATAACTAGAATTGTGTGTGTGTGTGTGTGTGTGTGTGTGTATGTGTGTCTGTACCCACAGAGAAGTTTTTAACGTAGATATATAAAGTAGATAATCTTACTTATATTTTGGAAAATTTTAATTTTTAAAAATTTTTGTTATTTGATGATGATGATTTGTTTCCCCTTCAGAGGAGGTTTTCCAACTCTAGGAGATGCTGTTGACAATCTCACTTCTGAAGTTACGGGGCCTTTTGAGTGGCTCTGGCCACTGAGAAGTGAAACCCTGGGAGCAGCTAGAGACGGCCAGCCTGTGGTATTCACAGCCAATGTGTTAAGTGTGAAGTTCTGTGCAAGTAGGTTTTAAATAGGTACAGCCTAAAATACATAATTTTCTTGTTATCAAAATCATGTGCCTTTTTAAGGAAAAATCTAAGAAACACAGAAAAGCAAAGAGAAGAGGAAAATAAAGTATTCATATTGGCCTACCTCCAAAGATGCAACCAGCAACCTCTACTTTATTATCTTCTGGATTCCTTTACTCTCTTAAAAATGGGGTCCTACTCTAGTTGCTCTAATAACACTTCATCACTTTTTAAAAACAGTAATTTGTTTCTTGTCATTATATCTTCTCCATATATACATACACACTCTTTTTTTTCTCAAAATGGAGATTGCATTGTTGTTTTGCCTGGCTGTCAGTGTAATACACAGATGGAAGTACTGCACATGCATAAACAAGACGATAAAGATCACTTGTAATCTGCCCCGCACCAACCCCTGTCACAATCAGAGTTACCATTTTGGCATATGCTCTTTACTTTTTTTTTTTTTTTTTTTTTGAGACGGAGTCTTGCTCTGTTGCCCAGGCGGGAGTGCAGTGGCGTGATCTTAGCTCACTGCAACCTCCGCCTCCTGGGTTTAAGCGATTTCCCCCACCTCAGCCTCAGCCTGCTGAGTAGCTGGGACTACAGGTGCATGCCACCATGCCCGGCTAATTTTTTGTATTTTAGTAGAGACAGGGTTTCACCACATTGGTGAGGATGGTCTTGATCTCCTGACCTCATGATCTGCCTGCCTCGGCCTCTCAAAGTGCTGGAATTATAGGCGTGAGCCACTGTGCCTGGCTGGCATATGCTCTTTCTGAATATTTTGTTTGCTGTAGATTCCTAATTAGGGAAAAAGGAGTCAGGCTGGGGGGAGTCAGGCGGGTGGGAGCAAGGGAAAGTAAAAAGAGAAAGCAGATAAGCAACAAGTCTGCCTTTCTTTATGGTCCAGGACACACAGCCCTCCCAAGTAAGTAACTCTCTCCAGACACCTGCAAGTTAGCTCACTGCAACCTTGGTGTTATTAATACTACACAAAGCCCTCTTCAACAGATGGCATAAACACTACCCTGTAAAATCTCCAGCAAGCCTTGGTCTCCTTGCAGTCAGTTTCTCTCTGCTGCCTGCCCATTGTCCCTCTGGCAACGTATTTTCTAATGAATCTTCTGCCTTCCTTTACCTGCAACTGTTTCGGTAAATCTTACCGGCTGTCATTCCCCCACGACATTTAACACATGTTTCTCACACACAGATAATTTCTCTCCTCTTCTGCCCAGGGCTGGGTTCATAGAATATCTAACGTTTGATAATCTGCTTTTTAAATTTAATAATGCATTGTGAATATCTTTCCACTTATTAAAAATTCTTGCACAGCATTATTTTAATGTCATTTATTTATTACCTTGCATGGATGTATTCTCATTTATTTAACTGATAGGTACTTAGGTTTTTAGCATGTTTTTCTTTGTTTTGAGACAAGGTCTTGCTCTGTCACCTAGGCTGGAGTGCAGTGGTATGATCCTGGCACACTGCAGCCTCAACCTCCTGGGCTCAAGTGATCCTCCCACCTCAGCCTCCTAAAGTGCTGGGATTATAGGCATGAGCCACAGGGCCCAGCCAGTTTTTAGCATGTTTTCAATGTGCTCACAATACTCTGATGCATGTCTTTGCCACTAATAATTCTTGTGGGGCTGGGCATGGTGGCTCACCTGTAATCACAGCACTTTGGCGAGTCACTTGAGGCCAGCAGTTCGAGACCAGCCTGGCCAACATGGCGAAACCCTATCTCTACTGAAAATACAAAATTTAGCCTGGTGTGGTAGCATAAGCCTGTAATCCCAGCTACTCGGGGGGATGAGGCATGAGAATTGCTTGAACCTGGGAGGCGGAAGTTGCAGTGAGCCAAGATCGTGCCACTGCACTCCAACCTAGGGGACAGAGTGAGACTCTGTCTCAAAAAAAAAAAAAATTATTATTATTATTGTGCATAACCAATAATATCATGAATATTTTCATGATATATTCATAGAAGTGAAATTGCTGGTTCAAAAAAATACACAAATTTGAGGCTCTAGATATGTATTGCCAAATTGCCCCTCAGAATGGTGGGACCAGCCTGGACTCCCAGCAGTGGATTATGAATGGGCCCGTTTATCAGCACTCTCATCCAACTGAAATGTTATATTATGGTACAATCTGGTAAAATCCATTTAAAAAATGCATTCTGTTTATTATTTTAATAATTCCAATTTATATTAGAAACCAGTTTGCATTTAATTTTATTAGATTTTGTTATTAATTAAATTACTAAATTTCTGGTTTCTGTCCTTTTAAGAAATGTTATTTATTTAAATCATTTAGAATTTCTTTTGGTGTCAGATATGAAGGGCTAAAACTCCATTTTTTCCAAATATTTAACCAATTGTCTCGGCACTCTTTATTATAATCTATTATTTTTGTTTGTTTGTTTTTGAGATGGAGTCTTGCTCTGTTGTCCAGGCTGGAATGCAGTGGTGCGATCTTGGCTCGCTCACTGCAACCTCCACCTCTTGGGTTCAAGAGATTCTCCTGCCTCAGACTTCCAAGTTGCTGGGATTACAGGCACCTGCCATCATGCCCGGCTAATTTTTGTGTTTTTGTAGAGACGGGTTTCACCATGTTGGCCAGGCTGGTCTTGAACTCCTGACCTCAGGTTATCTGCCTGCCTCAACCTCCCAAAGTGCTAGGATTACAGGCATGAGCCACCATGCCCGGCTTCTATAATCTGTTCTTTCCCCATGTATGTGAATGCTACATTTGTCATGTAATCCACATGTTCCAATGGAGTCTATTCATGCATCACTTCAATGATTGAAATCAGCAATTTAAAATTGATCAGTAAATATCTAGCAGCTGATAATCCCATGAGGCGAGAGAAACTTTTGCCTTTGAGAAAGAAAATGTTTTCCTTCTGATTCTAAAAGAATAGGTGAGTTGCATTCCTCTATCTCTGCCATTTTTCCCTCTACTAGGACCCACAGATGGGGAAAATGAGACATCTGATGAGGCAGCAGAAACCCAGAAGCCAGAACACAGCTAACCAGTAACGAAGCTGTGGGATCACTGAAGCTCCCCTGCCCCAGGCAGACACGGGTGGTCAAAGTAGAAACTGAAGATCAGCCTCAGAGACTCCCAGACTGAGGAGTCAGCCTAATTTTCTGATAAGAAATTAAAGACTAGGGGCTGGGGGAGTGAGAGAAGTATTATTCTCAAACTTTTAGGAAAAAAAACCAAAATGAAACAAAACAGTGAAAAGAATGATCAGTAAGTCAGTAACTTCATTGTGCGTGTGCTTGCAATGCCATATTTTTAACTGTAGGAATTAGCCATTGTAATAACTAATTCCACTGCTGTAAGGAAGGTATAAGTGAGTGGGAAAGGCTCTTAATTGTGCTGTCTCATCTGATGAGCGTGCGTGTTCACACCACGCAGTCACAGCCAGAGCAGCACACTCTATCTGGGGTGGTGAATTGTAATTTTAGGCAAATATCAGAGGAGAAAATAAATTACCTTGAGTGATTATAAAACTAAAAATAGTAAGAGAAGGACAGGTGCAGTGGCTCACGCCTGTAATCCCAGCACTTTGGGAGGCTGAGAAGGGTGGATCACCTGAGGTTAGGAGTTCAAGACCAGCCTGGCCAACATGGTGAAACCTCGTCTCTACTAAAAATACAAAATTAGCCGGGCATGGTGGTGTGTGCCTGTAATCCCAGCTACTCAGGAGGCTGAGGTGGGAGAATCGCATGAACCCGGGAGGCAGAGGCTTCAGTGAACCAAGATAATGCCACTGCACTCCAGCCTGGGCGACAGAGTGAGACTCGATCTCAAAAAATTAAAAAAAAAAAAAAGAGATATCATATCAAATAAGAAGAAGGGCACGGTCACATGAGGTTTTTATGCAGCACCAAATAACCTGCTCGAGTGGGGAATAAATGCCGACATTTTGGGTTGTAAGCCACTATGATACCCACTTTCCTGCCCCCACCCTCCCTTCTGTTGTTGGTTTGCCCTCCAATTTACTGCTCCCGGTGTGTGTTGAGCTTTGTAAGCTGCCCCAAATCCTTTTTGGGAATTAGGCAATGCAAGGATAAATAAAAACATTGATTCTTAGGAGCTTTTCAATGTATTATAAAATTGAATTTTAACAGACAGGTTAATAAAAATAAAAAGAGGAATACTTTTGTTTTGATCTCTTGTTATTTAAATGAAAGTAATCCCTTTTCCAGGGGAAAGTTTTTGTTTTAACACTCATGGTCAGTGCTGGCCTCCTCTCCTCTCCTCCCCTCTCCTCCCCTTCCCTTCCCTCTTCTCTCCTCTCCTCTCTCTCCCTCCTTCTCTCTCTCACCCTTTCCCCTCCACCCTTCCTCTTGCTGCAGCCTCCTCACAGGGTCATAGGCACAGGCACACAGCTACAGACATGAAGATGCTTTCCTGCTTTACAAAAAAGGATAGTTTAAATACTTCCCTGCATCCTGCTTTTCCTCCTCAATAGTACACTCTGGCAGTGTTGCCAAGTTAATCTATTTTTTTTTTTTTTTTTTGAGATGGAGTCTCACTGTGTTGCCCAGGCTGGAGTGCAGTGGTGTGATCTTGGTTCACTGCAACCTCTGCCTCCTAGGTTCAAGTGATTCTCTGCCTCAGCCTCCCGAGTAGCTGGGATTACATGCCCGACTAATTTTTGTATTTTCAGTAGAGACATAATTTTGCCAGGTTGGCCAGGCTGATCTCAAGCTCCTGACCTCAGGGGATGGCCCACCTCGGCCTCCCAAAGTGATGAAATTGCAGGTGTGAGGCACCGCATCCGGCCCTCTCCTCTCCTTTCCTCTCCTCTCCTCTCCCCTCCCCTCCCCTCTCTCTCCCTCCCTTTCTCTCTCCCCCTTTCCCCTCTGCCCATTTCTCCCTCTTTTTCCCTCCCTCCCTCCCTCCCTCTCTCCCTTCCTTCCTTCCTTCCTTCCTTCCTTCCTTCCTTCCTTCCTTCTTCCTTCCTTTTCTTGGGGAGCAGTGGGGACAGAGCCTTGCTCTGTTGCCCTGGCTGGAGTGCAGTGGCTTGCTGTAACCTCAAACTTCTGGACTAAAGTGGCCCTCTCGCCTCAGCCTTCCAAGTAGCTGGGACTATAGGCATGCACCACCATGCCTGGCTAATTTTTTGGTAGAGACAGGGTCTTGCTTTGTTGCCCAGGCTGGCAAATCTTTCTTTTTTTTTTTTTTTTTTTGAGACCAAGTCTTGCTCTGTCGCCCAGGCTGGAGTGCAATGACACAATCTCAGCTCACTGCAACCTCCGCCTCCTGAATTCAAGTGATTCTCCTGCCTCAGCCTCCTGAGTAGCTGGGATTACAGGCATCCACCACCATGCCTGGCTAATTTTTGTATTTTTAATAGAAATGGGGTTTCACCATCTTGGCCAGGCTGGTCTCAAACTCCTGACCTTGTGATCCGCCGACCTCAGCCTCCCAAAGTGCTGGGGTTACAGATGTGAGCCACCGTGCCCAGCCAAATCATTCAAGTCATTGTTTTGATGGCTACACGATATTTTTGGGTATAGAGAGACAACAACTTATTAAATGATTCCCTATTGATTAACTTGGGGTTGTTTCCCATTTTTATTTTCCCCAAACAATATTGATAGAATCATCTTTGTATATTTATTCTGATGCAATGATGCTTCTACTTTCCCGGGGACCTATTCCCACGAGTGCTGAGTGACAGTCCCTGATTCATATTAAACACTACTAGATGGTGCCCACCTGTTTTCCGCAAGGCTGTAGTGCTTGCTTATCACCTGTGTGCCCTTGGCCACAAGCTTTCCAGCAGTGAGCAGCATCACTGTTTTACATTTTTACTCACTCAGTGACATTTGTATGCAAATGACAGATTATTATTTTTCTGGAATATGTATGCTTAACCATGCCAGGGTCATAACTCATGCTATGAAAAAGATTTTGGTGTAGAGGTCATGGCAGAAGAAATGAGAATGTGTGAATCAGCCTTCTTCTCTTAGACGCACACACACACAAAGGTCTTAACTGAGCTTGGATATTAAAAGCAGTGTGGGGGAGAGGGTGGGGAGGTTTGGAGTTACCATCAGGAGCGTCTGACCAGGCTCAAACGTGGGATAGCTGTCCATTGAACAGCCCTGTATGTCATAATGACTAGGAAAAATTTGTAAGACAGATGTTCCAGGCCGGGCACAGTGGCTCACGCCTGAAATCTCAGCACTTTGGGAGGCCGACGCAGGAGGATCATGAGGTCAGGAGTTCGAGACTGGCCTGACCAACATGGTGAAACCCCGTCTCTACTAAAAAATACAAAAATTAGCTGGGCATGATGGCACGCGCTTGTAATCCCAGCTACTTGGGAGGCTGAGGCAGGAGAATCGCTTGAACCCGGGAGGCGGAGGTTGCAGTGAGCCGAGATCATGCCACTACACTCCAGCTTGGGCAACAGAGCGAGACTCTGTCTCAAAAAAAAAAAAAAAGACAAACGTTCCCCTGCACCCACCCCACCAAATCGCCTGCCACACACAGAAGCACACACAGGCGCACTCTGAAATTACGCAGATAAAAGGCCGACAGCATTACTCCTTCTCCCATTGATAAGCTCCTTTGTGTGCTGGCTGGGGCTGGCGGACTTCCTGACCGAGGAAGATGGAACTGCCAGAGTGAGCACTGGCTCTGGTCTGAGCTGCTGTGAGCCTTTCTTCTCTCCTCCGTCATCCCCTACACCACAAGATAGACCACCCAACATAGCTTTCTGAGTTTCTAGGGAGCTGGGCTTTGAGCAGGGCCCACAAAAGGACTTCAACCAAAGCCTGCTTGTCTTGTGGAAGCCGCCCTACCTCCCTGTTTCCAAACCAGAAGCATCAGTGTGGCTGCAGGGTAGGTACTCGGATAGAAGCAGGGACGACCCAAACTCCATCTTCTGCCCTGGCCCAGCTAGAGCCTTCGTGATCTGAAGGCAGACCCACCTTTTGTGCTGATCACGTTTACTGTTGCTCTCCCTTCCCCATGTCCCCCAAACTTGGCTGAGGCTGAGGTGAGGGTGGAGGGGTGGGAGTCCTGGCTTCCCTTTTGCCTGGCCTGGTCTTGCCCAGACAGCAGGCCTAGCCCAGCAGGCAGCTTCAGGCTCGCAGGATGCTGAAGGGGTACTGGGGAGGGGTGTGTGGGGAAGAGGGGCCTCCACCCCTCCACCAACACCACCTCACATCTTCCCCTCATAACTTTGCCCTCACCCAACCGCAGAGACCTCCACAAAATCTGTGAGAGGCTGTGAACAACACTCCCAGCCAAACACAACTTTTTTGAGAAGGCAATCCATGCTCTCTGCTTGTGTTGGCATCACCCGGGTCTTTCTCTGGTCTGTCCGGGGCTGGCATCAGGCTGCAGCCAGTGAGGCACTGAGGCCACTCACTCTCGGAGCCACGCAAGTGCCAGCCTTGGGCCTGTGTCCCCCCGGCCATGAGAATGAAAGCTGTGGGGTTAGGGACATCTTGTGAGCCAAATCTTTAGTGCCTGAAACACATGCCTGATTGAGATCTGAGTTGTCGAACTTGGTTCTCTAAGGGATTGTCCATTGTACTTGGCAAAGTAAACATCCCGAGTGGTCCTCACAGCCTTGAGGAGCACAGAAAGGTGGGTGGGTGGGTGGGGGAGCCAGCGGGAGGTGCTGGGAGGGGCAGCGGAGAGGGAGGGCTGTGCTCCCAGCTTGTGGGGGCCTAAGGACCTTCTATCTGAGCCTTTTGCTTTGTTCATTCATTCATTTCAATTCTGGCCTCAGGCTTAGGAGTGATTTGAACAGGTGGCAGGAAAGAGCCAGAGGACCCCCACAGGCCTCGGCCCTGGGCTAGTAGGGAGGGAACTGAGGCCTAGAGGCTGTAAGCAAGACTGCGAGCCCTAGGGGCCCAACTATGTCTATCCTGGCGATGCTGCTAGTCCCAGCACAGGGCTGGCTGGGCGCACAGAAGTTTCCCCAAATAGATATATTTGAACCGGCATCAAGAAACTTAAGGGATTGGGCATGGTGGCTCATGCCTGTAATCCCAACACTTTGGGAGGCTAAGGTGGGAGGATTGCTTGAGCTCAGGAGTTTGAGACCAGCCTGGGCAACATAGCGAGACCTCATCTCTACTAAAATTTAAAAAAATTAGCTGGGCATGCTGGTGCGCACCTGTAGTCCCAGCTACTCGCTTGAGTCAGGGAGGTCAAGGCTGCAGTGAGCCATGATGGCGCCACTGCACACTAGCCTGGGCAACAGAGCACTGTACACACACACACCCCCCCCCAAGGAAGAGGAGAATTGAGTGCAGAGTTGTGGGTATTAGTTCAGTCATAAATGGGGACAGGAGTGGAAATGGTCTACAACTAAAAATGCATGAAAAATCCAGGTGCTGTGGCTCATTCCTGTAATCCCAGCACTTTAGGAGGCTGAGGCAGATGGATTGCTTGAGTCCAGGAGTTCAAGACCAGCCTGGGTGACATGGGGAAACCCCATCTCTACCAGAAATATAAAAAATTAGCCAGGTGTGGTAGTGCATGCCCATAGTCCCAGACACTCAGGAGACTGAGGTGGGAGGATCGCTTGAGCCTGGGAGACAGAGCTTGCAGTGAGCCATGAGTGTGCCCCTGCACTCCACCCTGGGTGACAGAGCAACACCCTGTCTCAAACAACAACAAAATTATGTAAAAGAATGGACATGGTTTCCTTTCAAATTTAGAAGTCTAAGCAAAGCTCTTGAAGGGGTACTTGCATGTGAAAGGCAGTAAACTAATGGGAAAAACAGGATCCAGGAGAGCCAACAGTACTGTGCAGGATGTAAGTGCCTTTTTCAGCACCTCTGCTTTCAACTTTACAGGAATCACACGTGTCGTGCATATTTCTGTGAATCTCAAACCGACGCAGGGCTGGGGAATATGGTTTCCTTCTGTTTGAGTTATGTAACTGGGAGGACTCCAGGAACCAGTGACTCACGGTTCCCCGGGAGTGTCAGTGACGCATCAAAGGAGGTTTCCCAAGAAGCGACAGAAGAAATATCTTTTGCCCTCCACAACCTTGGAAGGCCTCTGAAGACAGGGCTCTTTCTGTCTTTCCCTTTGACTGGGTGGTAGATTCGGATCAGCTTTGCAGCCCACGTGGGGTTGGGGATCACTTTCTGAAAACAAGTTGCCCACTTCCTACAGGTAGAGACACAAGTTGCGGGGCGGGGGCGGGGATGAGTAAGGATGAAAGGGAGGGGGTGGTGTAGGACCCCCCTTCTTCTTTTGAACAGGCCCGGGTGGGCTCCACACCTGCAGGCTACTTCCCACTGAAAGGAAGGGGGCGGGGGGAGGGGGAAAACCAGTGCTGCTCCCAGACCCATTAAGGTCCACAGAAAAACACAGAAAGGGAAGTACTATAGATGTTCTCCCTCAGGGCAGAGAACCCAGGCTCACCTAAGGTTGCTGGAGTGCAGACCACCCCGCCACTAGCCCAGCCCCATGTAAACTTCCAGACAAGTAAATGCAATTGCAAATGTAGCTCGCCCAAAGTCTACAGCTGGTAAAGACCCAGGCTGTGCTGTCTGGCCACCTCTCGGACCTGCCTCACCGTGATTTCCATGGTTCAGATTTTTTTAATTTATGAATAAATCTTTCATTTGTGGATATTTTTATTGATTCCAATTTCTTATTATAACAATGGCCAGAGGTTCTTTTTTTCCAAACTTTTAATTGCTTTTTCCCCAACTACAAAAGTAATGCATGATGTAAAAATTCACACAAGGAACTGTACAAAGCAGAAGTGGAAATTCCCCAGAGTAACTGCAATTAACAGCTGAAAGTAAATCCTTATAGACCTTTTCCTGTACATATACAAACAAATATACCCGGAGGCCTTGATTTATTATTAGAGAAAAAAGATCAAATCTGCCGAACAATATTAGAAGACTTAATTTTCTATATTCTCTATTTTATGTATTATATTCTCGAGATTTCAATTTTATGTTTTAAAAAATATGGGAAGAAAAAAAACCAAGAAGCTTTTTTTAGAAAAAATTTATTTTTGAGACAAGGTCTCGCTCTGTTGCCCAGGCTGGAGCGCAGTGGCGCGATCACAGCTCACTGCAGTCTCAAACTCCTGGGCTCAGGAGATCCTCCCACCTCATCCTCCCTAATAGCTGGGACTACAGGCAAGCACCACCATGCCCAGAAAAAATTTAAAAATTTTTTGTAGAGTCGAGGTCTCGCTATGTTGCCTAGGCTGCTCTCCAACTCCTGAGCTCAAATGATCATTCTGTGTGGGCCTCCCAAAGTACTGGGATTACAGGCGTGAGCTGTAATCCCATGTGCTTGCTGAAGAAACTTCCAAATACCAATTTTACACATTTCTACAATGTTCTGTACTTGGATTTTAAAAAGTCTCTTTCTTGAAGTATAATTTACATCTATATCCATAGGTATAAAGTCAACATATCTGAGTGTACAGCTTGATGACTTTTACTAATGAAACACACTCATATAAGTGATTCCCAGATTGAGAAGCAGAAACGCTTACCTTCAAACCTCATGCTCCCTCCTAATGACCACCACTGGACCAAGGGTAACTGTATCCTAACTTCTAACAACATATATTTGTTTTGCTTGTTTTCTTCTGTGCTTGAATTTTAACAGTGACCATGTATTTCACCATATATTGTATTAAGAATAATCTATACAGATGTTTTATAAATATATGCATTTGTCATAACCATCATTTGATATCAGCATATATGGATGTAGCTCATTCCTTAGCAGCTGCCTAAACCCCCTTATTAGACTGTCTCTGAATTTATCTGACCAGTCCCTTTTGATGGACATTTGGATTATTTCTGATTTTTAGCTAGTAAGCAGCACTAGAAGGAACAATCTGATGCGTATTTCTTTGTGCGTGCCATTTTCTGATGTGTTTCTTTCAGATAAATGCCAACAAGTGGAATTGCTAGTCAAAAGATAGCTGGATGGAGTTTGGGGGGCATATTTCATCATAAGGCCCTATAGAATGTAGTAGTAGCTCAGTTCCTTCTTCAAACAAAAGTCAGGTGCTGGGTGCAGACCTTCTCACCACAGCCCCCACCGTCAGCAGCCCAGCCTGCTCCAGCTCCCTGGGCGGCCGGAGCTGAGCCCGCCTCGGCAGGTGCCTGCTGCACAGAAAACTGACAGAGGAGCGCAAACCACCCCTGCCCCCAGCCCAACCCCATGAGAACTTGCAAACAAGTACATGCAATTGCAAAGACAGCAACAGGGAGACGGTCAAATTTCAAAGCCTGAAGTGGGACAAGGGGCCTTGCGGCCTATTCTTACTTCCGCTGCGCACTGGGTGTGAGCCTTCAAGGAGGGCAGACCATGTGCACCGCGGGCCTTAATCTCTTATTTATTTGTGATGGGCTGGGTGAGGGGCCCCCCTGAAACATGAACCCTAGAGGAGTCTGGTCCAGGTGACCCCAATTCTTTCACCCCTCCCCTCAGCCTTGGAAGGCAGCCTGTCCCTTGTCCTCAGAGCTGATGGGCAGAGCTTTTGTTTCTTTTGAACACCTCTTGCTGAGGCAGGAGACTAGCGTCTGGGGGCAGGGAATCTAAGGCCAATTCATGCTGAATCAAGGAGAAACACCTACGTCTGGGGGCAGGGAATCTGAAGCCAATTTGTGCTGATTTCTCAAAGCTGGATCAAACGGAAAACACCTGGGTCTGGGGGCAGGGCATCTAAGACCAATTAACGTAAACCAAAAGGAAAAACCCCATCTCCCCAAACTGAGTAACCAAGGATCAAAGGCTACTCTCCCTACAACCCTCCCCCTTCCACTGCATCTCAGATGGAAAGGGAGACTGCCCTGGATTGACCACAGGCCAAGCACGGGCCATCCCTTCATCTGCATAGGGCGCCAATTCACCTCAGCCTTTCATTAGCCATGGACCAAATCCTTCACCCAGATAAGGGTATCCGACAGGGACCTCAAAAGGGGTACTTAAAACCCAGAAAACTTTGCAATTGGGCCCATGGGCTGTCTGCTTAGGGTCCACTCCCACCATGCGGAGTGCTTTCTCACTTCAATAAATTCCTCCTTTTGCTGCTTTTATTCCTTTATTACTTTGTGTGTTTTGTTCAATTCTTTGTTCAAAATGCCAAGGACCTGGACAACTTACACTCAAGGCCCTCCTTCCAGTAACACTGCATCTATGCCTTTCTAACTCCGCCCACCACACCTCATTCTGCTGCGGCCACACCCCAGATGCCAGGAGAAGGTCACACTGCCCCTTCCCCAGAGCTGTCTTTCCTTTCCTGTTTTTTTGTAACATTTCTTACATTCTGTGCTTGTCACAGGTAACTGAACATAACCTGATTTGTCAATGTCCTTCTTTGAGCTGGCCAGGAAAAGCAGGTGAGGCTGGATTCTCCTTGGACCTGGACATGGTGCTTCTGTTAATGCAGCCTCAGGTTGCAGTGTTTTATGGTGCAATAGCTCCTAGGCTGCTAAAGCTCAGGTAGGGGGTGGCTAAGATGGGACTCAGGCACTTTTTCAAACCCACGCACGAGGTCCTGCTCTTCACTCTCCACGCCTGCTCAGCACTTTCTCCTTGCTTTTTCCTTCTCCAACTGTCAAGGCTAAGAATCGATAAGAAAATGAAGGGACATGTGACAGAACCCCTCATGCCTCCTACCTTCTCTTTGGTGCGTGCCTGACTTGAAGCCAGGGATCCCTGGGGTTCAACCCGCGGTAGAAATGAACACATGCTAGTTCAGCTTGGGAGTGGGCTGGGAGATGGGCCCGAGGCACCTGCAGCCTGGCTCTGGGTGCCCTGGGCGCTTCCTAGCCTCTCTAGGACTCTCCACACCTACAACATCGGGCAAATGAGGATCTCAGGTGCAAAAGGAGGATGTACAAATTTTCTCCTTATGGTTTCTGTTCCACTGAGCATTGATGTCTTTGCTGTAGATGGGCTTTCGCACATTTATGTCACAGGAGCCATTTGTTATCTTTAACCTGGGACTTTATTTGTACAACTAAGACATTTGTATAAAAAGAACAGAAAATGAAAGAAGAATTAAGCCATGGGAGAGTAGAAATGGGAGCTGAGAAACTTAAGAGTAGAAATGGGAGCTGAGAAGATGAAGTGAACTCCTATCCTCAAACCCACAAGTTCCCAGCCCCAAAGGAAGCCCTCAGAGACTGACACGGCTTCTGGGAACTGGACAGCCCCTCTCAGCAAGCCTCACTCCCAACCTGCACCTGGCCTCTCTGCGAGGAAGGTCAGCCCCAGCCTGGGAAGACCAAGAGGGAGCCAGCCCAGCATCACCCCGTGAAAGACCCAGGACCCAATGTTACTGCCCTACCAGGGCAAAGCAACTTGCAAAGATGGTGGCTAAATGGCCACCACTAAAGGTCCCAGCTCAGGGAAATCACAGGAGCCGGAAGCAGTGGCATGGGCGGCATTTCTTACTCAGTCCTCCAGCACACTCTGTGAAGTGCCCTGGGGGCAGTGAAGCCTTCTCCCTAGTATTCCTGATGACCCACGAACAAGTTGCTCCCATGCACGTCACACACAGAAAGGCGTTGCAGCAGTGAAAAGCAGGCAGCTTCGGCAGCCATTGAACTTTCCAGGGTTGAATGTGTCCCTTCTCTCATTTTTCCACATCGTTCTCGTTACTGACCCATGTCTTTTTGTAGCAGGACACCAAAACCATATTCTCTGCTCATTTGTAAAATCTGAAAACAACAGCAAGTTGTGAAACCACTTATTTTCAGGCAAACGATATTGAATTTCCTGTAACAGAGACAAATGGCAAATGAGAATGCAGAGTTCTACTCCAAGTAGCCTAGGGCCGAAAGTTTTTTGTTAGTATGTTTCTAGGACCCATCTTAGTCATTAAAAAGATTGTTAAGGCTAAAAAACAAAACAAAACAAAACAAAACTGCAGCTCAAAGAACTGTAGCTTTGAATTGTGTTACTTCCTGTAGTACCTCTAAGATAATCTAAGAGAATCACAAATTTATATCAAGGGGCCAGAAGAAATTAGCCTGCGGATGGGATGATTTTCTAAGGACAGTTAGAGGCTGGGGAACAACTACCTCAAATCGCAACTCAGATCTGTGAGCACCACGGGCTATTTCCTCCACGCCTGGATCATGAGAGCAAAACCAGAGGTGGTTTTCAACCTTTTTTAAAGCCACAAACCCTTTTGTTTAAATGACATGTTACAGATAAGTGTAAACTCAGACAATAGAAGAGAGTACAACTGTTCGAAATGAAGAGAGTGTGGAGGGCTCAGGGTCCCCCCATGACCACCCGGAGCCCCTTCCCTGCCTCAAGCTGATCCTGGGCTTGCAAAAGCATGAGGTCGTGCCTCCAGCCTCCCCAGAACTGGCATCAGATCACTGGGGAGCACGTTAAAATGAAGGGGTGGGGACAGACCCAGACCACAGTTAGTACCAGAGAGGGACCTACTTTCCATGAAAGATCATCATGGGAGAGATTTTGAACAGAACTTTCTTTCTTTTTTGAGATAGAGTTTCACTCTTGTTGCCCAGGCTGCAGCGGAATGGTGTGATCTCTGCTCATTGCAACCTCTGCCTCCTGGGTTCAAGTGATTCTCTTACCTCAGCCTCTCGAGTAGCTGGGATTACATAGGCGCCTGCTACCACGTCCAGTTAATTTTTTGTATTTTTAGTAGAGATGGGGTTTCACCATGTTGGCCAGGCTGGTCTCAAACTCCTGACCTCAGGCGATCTACCTGCCTTGGGCCTCCCAAAGTGCTGGGATTACAGGCGTGAGCCACTGCACCCAGCCTTGAATGGAACTTTCTAGAGGTCTGGCCTGAGGCAGCTACACTCAAGTTTTATCTCTTGAGTAGGGGGCAGCTTCTAAATTCAACACACAAGGTGAAAATTGCACACAATTAAAATATCATTGAAAATTGCCCATAAAATCCAGCAGGCATGTTTAAGCCACTCTCGATATAAATATAATGTGTACAACAATGCAGAGCATATAGTAATATGAATTTATATGGCTATTTACAATTTTAGAGTATTTAAAAATACATTTTGTTTATCTGTTGTTGCACTTGCAGAGTTGAATTTACTGAAGTGACTTGAGCTTGTGCTCTGACTCCAGGGGCCGGGGGCCACATGCTTTAAGGATAATACCCCAGTGAGTCCTCACACTGACTGTGAGATTGGCACTGTTAGCTCATTTTACAGACGAGAAATCCGAGGCTTGAAGATGTGAAGTGACTTGCTGGCTGTCACATGGTGATTGGCAGATGGGATTCAAACCCAGCTCTGTCTCTGCCTAAAGTTGGAGCTTTTGAGCAAGAGACCCTGTTGACCTCTTCAATTTAGAGGTGTGTACTTTTGCTCCCCCAAACATTTCTGTATAGAGGGGGTTGTTCTGAGGATCAAATGTAATTAACTGGATAGGCAGATGTGAAACAGTCTCTGTTTTGAGAAACAAAAATCAAATGCAGGAATGCTGCCCTGGCCCAGGATGGCTTCCAACAGCCTCATGAAAGACCAAAGACCTAATGTCACTGCCCTACCAGGGCAAAGCAACTTGCAAAGGTGGTAACTAAATGGCCACCACTAAAGGTCCCAACCCAGGCCAGGGAAAGTACAGGCGCTTTCTCAGCTCAGTGGGCCCCAAGAGTGCTATGTGATTCTGCCAACTCCTAGGACCCAGATGGGGTCGAGGGCGGCAGGTGGGACAAAGGCAGCTCCTAGGGAAGGAAAGCAATGGCTGGTGGAAGAGGCTGGTCTTCAAATCCGCTTCCAGTAGTCTCTCACTGATCTGTAAAATGAGGTGATAACCTCTTATCTCACGCAGAACCAAGGGGATGAAATAATAGGTGGGATGAAATAACGGATGGGATGAGTTTGGGATACCCTGCGGTATTCTGTGCATGCAAAGCCTGATTGCTCTCCTCAGGAGAGCTAAGAATGTTCTTGAAATACATTTAAGTTATTGGTCAGGTTTTTGTTTGTTTGTTTAGGTTATCTCTTAGGTTCCTGAACTCTATCACCCCATCTATTTATACAGTCTGTAATTTTTTTTTTTTAGATGGGGTCGCGCTCTGTTGCCCAGGCTGAAGTGCAGTGGTACCATCATAGCTCACTGCAGCCTTGAACTCCTGGGCTCAAGTGATCCTCCTGCTTCAGCCTCCCGAGTAGCTGGGACTATAGGTGTGCACTACCATGCCCGGCCGAGTCTATGATCTTTGGAAGATGAGGTCTGACTTTGGCTCCTTGCTGCAGTTAGAGGCTGCAAGCTGCAGCAGGGGCTGAGGAACCCAGGGCCACACCCAGGTTATACACTTACTGTTTCATGAAACGAAGCCGGGCTCTCCTCCGCCGGCCTGGAAGAGGAAAGCAAGGGCGCCAGTCAGTGTGGGCTGTGGGTCACGGTGCTGAGCCCCAGAGGCCAAGGAGGATTGTCACGGGGGCAGCTGACACGTCAGCCCACCTCCCCGGTCCCAGACCCTGGCCCAAACACTTTACACATTTTAATTCCCCTAATGCTCACTGAAAACCTGAGTTGGATACTACTTTTAAGATCTCCATTTTATATGAGGGAAACTGAGACACAGAGTCAGTGAGTTACTGGATAACATGCCCAAAGTCATGCAGCTGGTAAGTGGGAAAGCCAGAATTCAAACTCAATTAATCAGCTGCAGAGTCTGTGTCCTTAAACTCATCTGCTTGCCCTTCACAGCAGGTCAGACATGAAAGGTCCCAGAGACAGGCAGTCTCAGGCTAGGGCAATTGCATTCAGAGGGTGAGCGAGATTTCCCACTGAGAGTTAGGAAGAAAATAAAAGCATGTCTATTGACATTTGTATTTCAGCCGTTATTACTTTTGATTTTCATTTATTTTTTTAGGAATGGGGTCTTACTATGTTGTCTAGGCTAGACTTGAACTCCTGGGCTGAAGTGATCCTCCCTCCTCAGCCTCTCGAGTACGGGCACTTGCCACTATACCCAACTTACTTTTTATTTTGAAGCATATTTAATAACATACATAAAATATTAAATAAGTAAATACAGCCAACTGCTGCATTTACTTTATAATATTCAATTAGCTGTATTCACTTAGTTAATATTTTATGCATGTTATTAAATGTGTTTCAAAATATTTTACCAATGAGGTCCTTCCTTGATCAAAAGAGTTTGCAAACTACTGAAATTTATGAGTTTCTTAGAATGGGGTACATGGACCCCTCTGTGGGGAACAATTGTAGGCAAAAGTATGCTCCTGGGTGCATTTCCGTGGGGAGAGGTCCATTATTTTCATCGTATGTTCAAAGGCGTCTGTGACCTACAAAGGTTAAGAGCCACTGATCCACTTCATGCCCTTGCTGTCCCGCCTGCCCATTTTATAGAAGCGCAGAGAGGGGAAGGGGCTTGCTCGAGGTGGCACAGGTGAGCAGAAGAACCGGGGTAGAGTCTGGGCTCTGGGCTCTAGGGCAGCCATGCAGGCCTCCCCTCCGGCTCCTCGTCTTTCTTGTGAACCCAGTGCTGTGCAGAGCTTGGGGTGGGGGCCATAGAAGGAGACGGTCCCGTCTCTGGGGTGGCTGGGAGCAGCAGTCATTTCTGTTTCCCACAGCCTCATCAATATCGGTGGCGTGGAGAGGATTTCTAGCTTCTAGGAACACAACACAAGCCCCATAGGCAAACTTTTCTGGACACTGGGCTTTGGTCTCAACTGCTCACATGAGTTCCCACTTACTGACACGTGCCAGGTGCCAGGCACTTGGGGCAGGAATTTACAAACAGCAACTCTGGGAGGTAGGTAATGTCTTACCCCCATCTGAGGCAGCCGAGGCTCAGAGAGACCAGGGCACTGGTTCAGGAAACAGCCACGTTGCACTCAAACCCAGGTTTGCCTGACTCCAGGGACAGGGTGATCTTTGGTTTTAGCTGCGTAGCCCCAGGCCAAGAACTACCTCTGGAAATACCATAGGTTCTCTGAGGCAAATTCCCACCAGGCTGCCATCTGCTCTGCTCCCCTAGAGAAGAAAGTATCCCAGGGACACTTCAAACAGCAAACAGGGACACCCAATGACCCAAGAGGAGACAACTCACAGCACAGGTGGATGGCCACTCCCAGGGAAACCAGCAGAACCAGGACGCCAGCCACTAGCAGGCCAAGAGTGATGGGGCTACAAAGTGGGCCTGGAAAACACACATGTGCCATGTGTTCAACACGGAACATTTTTCTGCATGAGACACGCAGAAAAATACAAGGAGGGAAAAATTCAACTGGAAGCCCCACCTCCCAGAGAATACCACCATTTGCATTTTGATGTAACGTATTTTTCCTCAAGTCTTTTTTTTTTTTTTTTTTTTTGAGACAGAGTCTTGCTCTGTCACCCAGGCCGGAGTGCAGCGGCGCGTTCTCAGCTCACTGCAACTTCCGCCTCCTGGGTTCAAGGGATTCTCTTCTTAGCCTCCCGAGTAGCTGGGATTACAGGCATGTGCCACCATGCCCGGCTAATTTTTGTATCTTTAGTAGAGACAGGGTTTTATCATGTTGGCCAGGCTGGTCTCAAACTCCTGGCCCCAAGCAACTGCCTGCCTTGGCCTCCCAAAGTGCTGGGATTACAGGCCTGAGCCACCATGTCCGGCCATCATCTAGTCTTTGTAAGCACTTTAAACATCATTGAAATCATTTTAAATACAAAATTTCATATCTCACATCCAAATTTTTAAGAAGTAGACAATTTTCATGCCTGGTAATGAGTCTTTTACTATTTATTTTTAAAACTTTTAATTTCACAAGAAATAGCTGAATATATTTTCATTGTAAGACATTTAAATATAGGATTAGCGTGCTCCCTGACATCTTTGCTCCTTCACAGAGTTAATCACCATTGATAATTTAGTAACTTTTCTTTCCATGCCTATGTAATTTTTATAGATACATATAGGGTTTGTTTGTTTGTTTGTTTTGACACAGAGTCTCGCTCTGTCGCCCAGGCTGGAGTGCAGTGGCGCAATCTTGGCTCACTGCAACCTCCGCCTTCTGGGTTCAAGCGATTCTCCTGCCTCAGCCTCCCAAGTAGCTGGGATTACAGGCGTGCCATCATGCCCGGCTAATTTTTGTATTTTTAGTAGAGACGGGGTTTCACCACGTTGGCCAGGATGGTCTCAATCTCCTGGCCTCAAGTGATCCACCCGCCTCGGCCTCCCAAAGTGCTGGGATTACAGGTGTGAGCTACCACACCCGGCCTTAAATACATATAGTTTTTAAAAATATATAGAGTGGATTATACTGTACAAATTGTTCTCTTGTACCTTTACTTTTTCAACGTGCCTTTTTTCCTTCACTTAGTCAATGTGTTCTTTCTTCCAGCAGAGTAACATCTGACAGCATGGATGTACCATGAGTTACTTGTCATCAGTGGGCCTTTTGATTGTTTCCTGTGTTTTACTTTTACAAATAACTCCGAAGAAAACAACCTGTATATTTCCTTACAAAGGTGCCTTCCTGAGGTAAATACTGAGAACGGGAACTACTAAACCACAGACTTTGCCCATTTTAAATTGTGACAGATGCTGTCAAATGCCTCCCTAAAAGGCGGCACTGACTTCCGTCCCCACCCGCCAATAGTGCACCCTGCTGACCCTTGATATCATCAAAATGTTTTAGTTTTTGCCAGTCAGGTGGGGGAAAATGTTATTTCACTTAAATTCCCTAATTACTTATAAGCTTTGGCCTATTTTCATATATTGGGAACTTGTATGATTTTTCTTCTACGAGTTGACTATCTGTTCCTTTTAAACAGCAGACTTTACACTATCAATGTCCCAAATCCTTCTCTGACACCCTTCAGGCCCCTGTGGCTGGTCCCTTGAGTAGCTGAGGCGCAGAACAGAGTCCACGGGTGAAAGGGCAAGGCTGCAGATTTGGGCTTGAGGTTTGGAAAATCAGAAAGCATTGTGGATGTCAAGGAAGAGAGATAATTTTTACTGAATACATATGTGCTAAGTACATACTAAATGCAAACTCCCATCTTGTGAGGAAGAAAGGTATTGGTATTTTTAAATTATTTATTTATTTATTTACTTTTTTTTTGAGATGGAGTTTTGCTGTTGTTGCCCAGGCTGGAGTGCAATGGTGAGATCTGGGCTCACCGCAACCTCCACCTCCTGGGTTCAAGCGATTCTCCTGCCTCAGCCTCCTTAGTAGCTGGGATTACAGGCATCTGTCACCACACCTGGCTGATTTTTGTATTTTTAGTAGAGACGGGTTTTCTCCATGTTGGCCAGGCTGGTCTTGAACTCCTGACCTTAAGTGATCCGCCTGCCTTGGCCTCCCAAAGTGCTGGGATTACAGGTGTGACCCACTGTGCCTGGCTTGCCATTATTTTTACCTCTCATTTCACAGTTCAAAAACCAAAAACAACAAGATTCAAAGAGGTTAAATTATATACCCAAGGTCACCCAGCTACTAAAAGGCAGGACCAGGAAATTATATACCCAAGGTCACCCAGCTACTAAAAGGCAGGACCAGGGTGTGACACAGATCCTCTGAGTTCCAAGCCCCTGTGGGTCCCACCTCAGGTGAATGAGGGCATGAGAGGTACAGGAGGGAAGGGAGCGGGCTGCTACATGGGAGGGAGCCCACTGTCACTGGAGGGGAACAAGCCAAGGCTGGATGGCTGGGGTGTGGAGAGGAGATTCACACACTGAGGGGGAGGCTGGATGAGGGGCCCCTCTGAGATGCTGAGGGCATCTGCTGGGCTCCCTCTCACCTCCTATTTGTTCTCCCAACCTGGATGAACCTCAAAACATGGTGCTAAGTGAAAGAAGCCAAACATGAAAGACCCCATGGTGTGCGATTCCACTTCTATGAAATGCCCTGGAGAGGCAAATCTGCAGAGGCAGACGGTAGATTAGTGGCTGCCAGGGGCTGGGAACAGAGATGAGCTGTGAACAAGCACAGGGAATCTTACTGGGGTGGTGGAAACCTTCTAAAACTAGATTACGGTAATGATTGCACAACTTGGTAAATTTACCCAAAATCATTGAATTTGTATGCTTAAAATGGGTGAACTTTGCGGTATGCAAATTATATCTCAACTAAGGTTTTTTTTTCTTTTTTTTGAGACAGGGTCTTGCTCCGTCACCCAGGCTGGAGTGCAATGGCGTGATCTCTGCTCACTGCAACCTCCGCCTCCCGGGTTCAAGCGATTCTCCTGCCTCAGCCTCCTAAGTAGTTGGGATTACAGGTGCCCACCACAGTGCCCAGCTAATTTTTGTATTTTTAGTGGAGACGAGATTTCGCCATGTTGATCAGGCTGGTCTCGAACTCCTGACCTCAGGTGATCTGCCAGCTTTGGCCTCCCAAAGTGCTGGGATTATAGGCGTGAGCCACCATGTCCGGCTCTACTAAGTTTTTAAAAACTGTAATGGAGGTGGGTGCAGGTCACAGGGGTGTACAGGGCCGCAGGGCTCCTTCCTGAGGAGAGGTCATGGTTAAGACCACTGCGGAGGCCAGCGATGTAGCTACAGGTCTCCTCTGAAGCACTGTCTCCCATCCAAAATGTGACTCTCCGGGAAAAGCTGCTGCTGCAAATAACGTGCTTGGGTAAGGGGCCATTTGCCAGAGCCACACCAACCACACCCCCAGCCCAGCCTTCCTCATCTTACTGGGGCCTCAGGGTCTTCTGAGCTCTGGATCTGCACTCTGCTTCTGAGTCCGTGGTTTAGAAATGGTCCCCCAGCACTTAAGGGTGTTGTCTTAGGAACAGCCCTAAGCCTCAGGGGCAGCCCCTTCTCAGTGACCCCATGGGTTTCATTCATGATAACAGGCTTTGAGGTCTGTGTGGATGCCCCACAAGCTCTGAGTGCCTGGTGTATCTCATTTAATCCTGCATCCCCATTTTACAGACAAGGAAACTGAGGTTCATAGAGGCTGAATCACCTATTCAGTGTCTCATAGTACAGGCAGTGGTAGACAGAGTCTCAGACCTAGGCCTGACTGACTTGCCACTAGGCTACACTGACCCAGGGCTGCTCTCCTCACTGTAACATCCACCTACTTTCCCCACACCCATCCCCAGCCTCACTCCACTTGGTCACCTTCACACACATCCGGGTTATTCTTAATAACCTATTAATGTTTGGTTTGCATTTTGCCCTGGGATTTTACTGAGGGTTAATACAAGAAATGATGCAAGAGGCCAGGCGTAGTGGCTCACGTCTGTAATCCCAGCACTTTGGGAGGCCAAGGCAGGTGGATCACCTGAAGTCAGGAGCTCAAGACCAGCTTGGCCAACACGGTGAAACTCTGCCTCTACTAAAAATACAAAAATTAGCCAAGTGTGGTGGTGGGCACCTGTAATCCCAGCTACTCAGGAGGCTGAGGCAGGAGAATCACTTGAACCTGGGAGGCGGAGGTTGCAATGAGCTGAGATCACACCACTGCACTCCAGCCTGGGCAACAGAGTGAGACTCCATTTCAAAAAAAAAAAGAAAGAAAGAAAAGAAATTATGCAAGAAATCTGAAGACCTTTGTTTTTGCCATCATTTATAAAAGTATGGCTGAGTTCGCCGTCATTCAGCTGTCCTTACATGAAGATGAATGGGGCAGATTGCTTCTAGAATTTAGTGCTAGGATGAAGGTTTCTTCTTTTGGTGGCAGGTTGTTTCTTTCTATCACTGGGGTTGGGGTGCCATACAACTTGGGGTCTTCCCTTTGTTTAAATTGATGTTGCTGGGTTCTCCACAGCCGTAGCACACAACCAGTTCTTGCACCCTTATCTTAGTGGCTCTATTGTATTTGCATTTTATATCCTTTTTATTTCAGTCTCCCTGAAATCATTTAGGTGAAGGGGTCAGGGCATGGGACTTTATAAAATAAGGTCACTCTTAAGCTCCTTAAGACTTTACTCTCTGTACATTGGTTCTGATTTTCTTTTTACTGTGACCTCATGTGATGGCAGCTTCCCACCCTGGTCTCCCAGATCCTATCCAGTGCCATCCTCGATAATTTCTGGTACTTAAAATATTTAAGACAAAGCAAACTGAGCAGTGCGAGGCAGTGCTCCTGGGGCTGCTTGTGGTTCGTTCTCTGGGTAGCAGCAGATGGCACTTTCTGTTTGTCACCAGTGACTTTTGCTGGGCTGAGGTCAGTATTTTTCCAGAAACACGTTTGGGCTGATGGGTTTAAGGAAAGCGTGTGCATGGGCATGTGCGTCTGTGTGTGTGTGTATGTGCGTACACTCCAGCTGAGGTGTCTGGTGTAGCACAGAGAAGCAAATGTGTTCATTTACAAACAAACATGTATTCATGAACTAGCACACACTGTGTATTAGGTCCTCTGTTAGGTATTAAAACTGGAAACTTTTTTTTGAGACAGGGTCTGGCTCTATCACCCAGGCTGGAGTGTAGTGGCAGGATCTCAGCTCACTTCAATCTCCACCCCCCAGGCTCAAGGCATCCACCTCAGCCTCCTGAGTAGCTGGGACTACAGGCATGTGCCACCACGCCCAGCTAATTTTTTTATATTTTCGTAGAGACAGAGTTTCACTGTGTTGCCCAGGCTGGTCTCTAACTCCTGAGCTCAAGGCGATCCACCCATCTGGGCCTCCCAAAGTGCTGGGAATACAGGTGTGAGCTACCACGTCTGGCCAAAACTGGAAAAGTTTAAAGTGCTGGTCCTTTGAGTGGATTTTTTGTTTGTTAACAGCTTTATTGAGTTATAATTTACATATAAAGTCCCCTTGTTTAAAGTGTACAATGTCATGGTTTTTAGTATATTCATGGAGTTGTGCAACCATTATCATAATGTAATTTCAGAAAATTTAAATTCCCTTAAAAAGAAACTTTATACCCATTAGGAATCACTCCCCATTTCTTTCCCAAGCCCCCAGCCTTGGGCAGCAACCAATCTACATTCTGTCTCTGTAGAGGATCATATGCTGGATATTCCATAATCATGGAATCATATAGTATACGGATTTTTGTGACTGGCTCCTTTCATTTTATTCTTTATTATGGCCAAACAATATTCCATGATAATAAATAAACCACATTTTGTTAATCAACTCATTAGCTGGTGGATGTTTGGGTAGTTTCTGCTTTTGGCTTGTATGAATAATGAAGCTGTGGACATTTGTGTGCAGGGGTGTGGGTGGAGATCTCCTCCATTAAGCTTTGTCCAGTAACAATTTACGAGTCTGTCTCCCACGAGACTGTGAGTTGCTGTCACACTCAGCATCCTTTCTGACCCTAGCTCGGGCCGGGGAGATAGGCTCTAGAGTTAACACTTGGAAAGTGCCTGGGGAAGGAAGGAGGGGAGGGAGAGAGGGCAAAGGGATGTCTGCCTTGTTTCTGAGGGTGCAGAGGGATAGGGAACTCACCCTTCTGGGTCTCTGGCCTGGGTAACCGGCATACTCTCCTCTTGGGGGTGGACTTCTTAGTGGGCTGGGCAGTGGTGGGAAGGAAATCAACTACAGAAAGAAAGCAAGACACATATCTTAGCCAGGTGAACACCAGGTGGACTCAAAGACAAAACTTTGTCTTATGGCCGGGCGCAGTGGCTCATGCCTGGAATCCCAACACTTCTGGAGGCCAAGGCAGGAGATCATTTGAGCTCAGGAGGTTGAGACCAGCTTGGGCAACATGGTGAAACCCTTCACTACAAAAAATAAAAAGTTTAGCCAGGCGTGGTGGCATATGCCTACAGTCCCAGCTACCCAGGAGGCTGAGGTGAGAGGATCACCTGAGCTTGGGAAGTCAAGGCTGAAGTGAGCCGTGATCACGCAACTGCACTCCGGCCTGGGCGACAGAGCAAGACCCTGTCTCAAGAACAAATAAATGAACAAATGAGCAAAATGTGTCTTACATCCAAGTACTGGAGTCCTTATGACTGTTCCCCAGGCTGCTACAAGGCTTGAAGGTCACAGAGCAATGGAATGTTTGATCTGCTTTCTGAATTCTCAGATGTTGGGAAAGGGGTGGAGGCCTAGGGATGAGGTTCAGCTTGGTGTCCTGGAGAGAGGAAGGCTCTGGAGCCACACAGACCTGAGCAGAGCCTATACCTCTGATTTATTTATTTTTATTTATTTATTTATTTATTTTTTGAGACAAAATCTTGCTCTGTAGCCCAGGCTGGAGGGCAGTGGCACGATCTCGGCTCACTGCAACCTTCGCCTCCTGGGTTCATGCCATTCTCCTGCCTCAGCCTCCAGAGTAGCTGGGATTACAGGCACGTACCACTGCATTCGTCTAATTTTTTGTATTTTTAGTAGAGATGGGGTTTCACCATGTTGGCCAGGCTGGTCTTGAACTCCTGATCTCAGGTAATCCACCCACCTTGGCCTCCAAAAGTGCTAGTATTACAGGTGCGAGCCACCGCGCCCAGCCGACCTACACCCCTGATTAACCACTGTGTAACTTGGGACAAGTCATAGCATTTTTCTGTGCCTCCATTTCCTTATCTGCTGAAATAATGATAACTGCCACCTCCTCCTTGGGATTATCTGAGAATTAAAGGGACAGTGTGTCCAAAAAAAGTTTCAGTAGATGTGGCTCCACTTGGCTGAAGACCTTGAGCCCCAGGGCTGGATCGCCCAGCCTTTGGCACAACGAGCCCCTCTGCCCAACTCAGCAATCCCTAAGCACATGGAGGAAGCTCACGGAAGGAGAGGGTGCCCTTTTCTGCATGTACAGTACCACGCAGGTGTCATATTTGGGGATTTGTTTTCCTTCTCAGATGGCCCTAAAATATATATCTAATATCAGAGCCAAGGGAACTTCAGTCTCAAACTTTAATTTCAAAGGTGAATGCCAGGGACGAGGGGAGCTGCCCCCTGCAGCCCCAAGTGGTGAGTGTTGTGTTGGGACCCCAAGCCCCTGTCCTGACTCCTGGATGGGTCACTCCTCTCCTTCATTCTAACCCAGTGACCCCTGCTGAAGTGCTGGGAGAGGGCAGTGGGCCGGCACCCAGAGCAAAGGAAGACAGCTGTGGCTCTGATGCCACAGCTACTGGGGATGAAGGGGGCACTGCCGGCCACAAAGTCCAACCGTTGCCTTTGTGGGTTAAGGAAACAGATCTCTCTGCACTGATTTTCTCCAAAATGGTAGGAGAGGGAGTAAGGAGACACCATGAACCTAAACTCTAGAGTCAGGGGGACAGAAAAAAAAAAAGAGAAAAGAAAAGAAATATTAAGGCCGGGCACGATGACTCACGCCTGTAATCCCAGCACTTTGGGAGGCCGAGGCAGGCGGATTACCTGAGGTCAGGAGTCCAAGACCAGCCTGGCCAACATGGCGAAACCCCGTCTCTACTAAAAATACGAAAATTAGCTGGGTGTGGTGGCACATGCCTGTAATCCCAGCTACTCAGGAGGCTGAGGCAGCAGAGTCGTTTGAACCCGTGAGGCAGAGGTTGCAGTCAGCCGAGATCCTGCCACTACACTCCAGCCTGGGTGACAGTGACTCCGTCTCAAAAAAAAAAAAAGGTGTTGGGGGTTGGAAGGGGGGACAGGCAGGGGAAGCCCACAGATCAGTCATTTTTGGGCTGGCATCTTCTATATAAAAGTAGACATTTTAGCCCCTCACTTCTCTAAGCCTCCTCTGGAAAGCGGAGAGAACGCGATCTGTTTGTCTGCTTCAAGACATTGATGGGAAGAAGCAACTAGGATGAACGTGCACTGAGCTCCAACCATGTGTGGGGAGCAGTGCTGAGCCTTTCAGCATAAGTTTACTGAACACAACAACTTTTGGGGCAGGCACTGTTGTCCCCATTTTATCCAGGAGGAAGCCTAGGCTCAGAGAGCTGAAATAATGTGCCCGAAGTTAGACAGCCACTGGCAGCAGAGCCAGTATCTGCACCAAAAGACCTTGATTCTAGAACCTGTGCTTCTCGTTCTGCCACACTACCTCATGTGCAAAGATTTTCTGACAAAAAGTTGAACACTTTAGGTCCACCCAAGGCGCTGGGTCATCAGAGTGCCGAGGGCAACTATTGTAAGAGGAAACTGTCATCAGCAGGGTCGGAGAGTGTGCAACGAGCCTGGCCCTCTCCTGGGAGTGTTGCCTCCTTCAATCCTCATGGCCCTAGAAGTAGTTCTGTTTGACTTATTTTCTACTCGAGGAAGCAGGGACATCTCTCAGATGGTCAGTGGTGAGCCCAGAGGGGAGCCAACTCTTTGGGCCCTCAGTGCCTTGGCTGGGCACCACAGCCTGGGTCTAGTGGGAGACTCAGGTTGGGGGACTGTTCTGTTTTAAATTCTTCTTGCCTAGAGCCAGGTCCCCCTGGATTCCTCCTGAGCCCCCAGTTTAATCTCTCCCTCTCTGTTCTTAAAAGGAATAAAACTTTGAGCCCATGATATACTTAAGGGCCTGAAAAAGGTCGTGTCTTTCCCCAAACACTTTCTCAACCATCCCAGCTTTGTCCTCTAAAAGGCCTCTCTTGGGTGAGAAGGTGGGTTTTGGCTCCGAAGAAGGTCTAGTTACAAGCCCTGGGGAAAAGCAGGTTTGGCTGCAAGCCAGCGCTGGAGAGAGGCATTGACATTCCTGCAGTGCTGGGAGGGGTTTGGGGTTTGGAAACACAAAAGTCAGGAGTGAGTGCGGTTGGGGTGGAGGCGGTGGGAAGCTCTGGAAACTAGCTGTGTTTATTCCACCCTCCACCTTCTCAGACCCTGAAATCTCATGAGTGGAAAGGTGTGGGGCTTACAGAGACAAAAACAATAAGCCAAAGCCAAACCCCAAACCCCAAACCCCAAACTCCCAGAGCCCATTTTTCAGTATGAAAATCAGTGGACCCCCACGTGAAGGGATGCCTCAGCTTCTTGCCTGCAATACACCCTCCCAGGCTAGCAAGAGGTGGCGGGGCATCACTTTGGTTTGTGTCTTCCTAATCGTGCTGCTGTCCCCAGCTGCCCCTGCACTTCCTCACGCCGAGTGGTCTAATTTCTGGGTCTCCTTGTGGCTTTTAGTGCCCTCAGGTGAGCAGAAAGCAGGGCAGTGGGAGCCCTGGAGGGGGTTGGCTCCAGCCTTGGGCCAAGCTGGAGGTGGGGCTAGAGCCAGAGCCAGGCTATGAGGGTTACCACCCATAGCTAAATGCCTTCTGTCCAATATGCCACAGGTGCTGCTGAGCACGTGAAATGTGGCCAGTCTGAATCGAGATGAGCCATACCTTTTATGTAAAATGCTCATCGAACACTTAGTATGAAAAATGAATGTAAAATATTTCAGCAATACTTTTTATATTGATTACATGTTGAGATGAAAATATAGTTAATAAATTGAGTTAAATATAACGTCATTTAAATTAATTTTACTTGCTTCTCTTTGCTTTTTTAAACATGACTTTAAAAATTTAGAATTTCATCTGTGGCTTGAAATGTGTGTCTGCTGGACTTGCTGACTTAAGTCAGAGCTCTGCAGCTTCTCTGGGATTAAGTGGGCCATGGAGGCCATCAGCAGCCCCATGACACAGAAGAGAACACTGAGGCCCAGGGGAGAAAGCATGGCCAGTTTGCAAGCAGAGCTGGGCCTGGCTCAGTCTCCTTACTAACTTCGACTCAGGTATGAATTCGAGCCATAGGCCCTCACAGAGAACATAAGGGCACCTGTCCCTCCACTGCCCCTAGAAATGCCCTCACTGGGTATGTCAGGGCAGTAAGGGCCTCCTTTCCCTGTGTGCACACTCTGTGGGGATTTCTAACACCACTATAAGGCCAACAGACTCAGCCCAATCCAGCCATAGCTTCGAATGTCCCTGGTGTGGCCTGAAGGACAGCACTGCCCTGTCCCCATAAGAAGAATAATGCCTGGCCAGGCACGGTGGCTCACACCTGTAATCCTAGCGCTTTGGGAGGCTAAGGCGGGTGGATCACTTGAGGTCAGGAGTTTGAGACCCACCTGGCCAACATGGTGAAATCTCGTCTCCACTAAAAATACAAAAAATTAGCCAGGTGTGGTGGCTCATGCCTGTAATCCCAGCTACTCGGGAAGCTGAGGCCAGAGAATCACTTGAACCCAGGAAGCAGAGGCTGCAGTGAGCCAAGATCGCACCACTGCACCCCAGCCTGGGCAACAGAGTGAGGCTCTGTCTCAAAAAATAATAATAATAAAAAATAAAAAAGAGAAGCACAGTGCTTATCTCTGACTCTGACCCGCCTCTTCCAGTTTCACCTTACTTCCATCTAAAGTGGTTAGGTAATAGACCTACCTTCCAGGGTGGTTGGCAGCATTAAGCGAGCTAACTATGTAAACACTTGGAGAGGCTTGGCCTGGTTAAGTCTCCACATGTACTTTCTGTTACTATTAGCAGCAGTGCCATTAGTCACGGCTGCAGAGTGCGGCACACTGAAGCCTGGTGGTCCCAGTGCCTGGCACGTGCCTGGCACACAATCGGTGCTCATTGATAGCATTGAGCCTGCTTCTTACCCACACTCAGCTGAGTTCCCTTCCCGAAGGTCAGCTCGGGGCTCCCGACGATCATGCAGAAGTAGATGCCACTGTCTTCCGGCTTCACGCTTGTGAGATTGAGAATGAACCGGCTTGCATCCCGAAACACAGCTACCTTCTCCTGTTCCACCTCTTCACTGTGGATAGTCCCTTTTGCGGAATCCCAGAGGGCCAGAAACTCGTGGTGACTGTCACTGCTCGGGGCCTGGCGCTGTCTCAGCCAGTAGATGCGCATGTTACTGAGGGAGATTTTAGCCTCGCAGGACAGCATCACCATCTTGTTGGTTTGCACCTTTATGTATGCAGGGGTCTGCTGGAGGACTGAGCTGCCATGGAGAACTAGGAAAAGCCAAGAACAGCGACATCGCACATTTTCCTAGCCATAGCTGTGGGACCTCGCAGTCACACTGAGTCAAGTGTCAAAGGAAAAGCCATGGAAGAACCTGCCCAGTTAATGGGTCCAGGGACTGTGTTGGATGCAGCTGTTGGCTCCTGGACTCAGAGCTCACATACCCCACCTCCCAGGAGATCATCTGGAAGGCAGGTGTTTGCTAAGTTCAGCTTTACAAAGGTACAGGGGAGAGAGCTGCCATTTGTTTATTGTGTACTTATATGCCTGGCCCTTGCATAAAGGAACTCAATCAAGCCTCAAACTGGCTTTGGAATTTTTTTAAAGACATGGGGTCTTGTTATGTTGCCCAATTGGAGTGCAGTGGCTACTCACAGGCACTATCATAGTACACTTCAGCCTTGACCTCCTGGGCTCAATCTATCCTCCCACCTCAGCCTCCCAAGTAGCTGAGACTATAGGCATGTACCACCACACAAGGATGGATTCAGGATTTTTAATTCTCATTACACAGATGGGGAAACTGAGGCATGAAGTTACTTGTTCAAAGTCCCACCTATAGTATGTAAGTGGCCTAGGAGTCAAACTCAAGGATTTGAAGTCTGAAGCCAAAGCTGGTCGCCTTTCACCTCCCCTGGCTGCCACTGGATGTACAGCCCTTTGGTAGGCTCCAAACTGCTGAAGGAGACCCAGGACAGGCTGGGAGAGGAGCCCAGAGTCACAGCAGAGCATGTGGCTGGTCTGTCCGTTGCTGGACAGTGAGGACAGACAGCAAAAAGAGCTCGCTGTCCCCTGGTAGGTACAATTACAGCCCATGACCCCCGAGCCCAGCAACCGATGGGTCACTGGATCCCTATTCCCCAGTGGAAGGACAGACACCACAGAAGCAGGGCTGGGAGTTCATCTTAGACTCTGACGAGAAGCACCCGGCAAGCAGGGGCTTATTCATGAGGAGCTAGAGCAGGACTCACAGACCCATCCCTGAACCCAGTCTCTGGCCGTGCCAACAATGAGACCTCAGGCCAGTCACCGAGCCTCTGTCTTCTTATGAAAGGAGGGCAGCTTGGTGCTGTTGTCCTGCCTGCCTCTGAGGGTTGGAAAGAAATGAAATGCTGTCCAAAAAAGCACACTGCAAACTGTATGGCCATGTACACAGGTAAATACTGTCCCCGTGTCTCATATCACAGGGTTGTTACTGAAAGTAAATTAAATCTCAAGGAGAAGGATCAGAACAGGTTCCATTCACACCAAGGCTGCACAGCTTCCAACAAACACAATCTGACCTGGTGAGCCCTTCATTTTGGCTGAGGAGCAAAGGGAGACATTGCAGGCCAGGGCAGAGACGCAGGAGTTGGGAGGTACAGAGAGGACACAGACCTGGGTAGGCAGAGGGGGCCAGAGGGCATGTGTGTGTGCCCAAGAGGAGCCGGCTTACTGAGCACCTCGTGTTTAAAATCCTGCCTGCACTTGCAGCTAGGCTCCGTGGCCCCATAATGGCCTTCTCCAACACTGATGAAATGAACTTCAACTTTTTGACTTCGCTCCTGGACCACTCTTATCTTTCGCTTGCATCAAGAATGAAATGATGGGGCTGGGTGTGGTGGCTCATGTTTGTAATCCCAGCACTTTGGGAGATCGAGGCAGGAGGAAGGATCACTTGGGCTCAGGATATCGAGACCAGCCTGGGCAACATAGCGAGACCCTGTCTCTACTAAGAATACAAAAATTATCCAGGCATGGTGGCACGTGCCTCTAATCCCAGCTACTCGGGAGGCTGAGTCAGGAGAATCACTTGAACCAGGGAGGCGGAGGTTGCAGTGAGCCAAGATTGCGCCACGGCACTCCAGCCTGGGCGACAGAGCAAGACTCTGTCTTGGAAAAAAAAAATTATTAAAAAATAAAAATAAAAACAAGAAGGAAATGATGCCTGGGGCACAAGTGGCTGCTGGGCTTCCTCTTGTCTCCCCAAACACCACACTGCCGTTCCAGCAGAGCAGAGGTTTTTCCTTGCTTCGGGTCACTTACTTCTTGGGGGAGTTAATAAGAATCAATAATGCCAGTTTATTGAGTTGTGCCTGGCATGGCGCATACATTGTCTCATTTGATCCTCACCAAATCCTGTGGGGGAGATACTGTTTTGCACCCACTTTACCCATGAGGAAAGAGAGGCTCAGGAAGGTTAAAGACGTGCTCAAGGTCACACAGTGATCCAGATTAAAACCTAGCTTGTGGGACCCCAGAACCTGACTTTGAACCACTGAATTGAAGAAACCTGCAATCCTCTCCCGGATGGTGGTTATGTGCTCATGAGCACACAGTGGGGCTGCAAGTACACAGGTGCCCGAAGCCCTTCGGGGAAAACCCAGAAGCGACTCCTGTAAGAGCAAGGCCTGGGCTGTGAGTGTGCATTTCCTCTCCTGGCTGAGACACACCCTGGCTCTTCCCGGGGCCCACTTGCTTTTTGTCCCCTAGGAACTGAATACTGGGGGCTGTGGCCAAGTCCCTGCTGTGTGCTGGACATGGAGCCAGGCCTCACTGCATGTTCCCCTCGGTAACCCAGGGATTCCATTCTCAGAGGGACCTGATGTTTCTAGATCCATCAGTAATGACTTTAGTGCTCTGAACGGCCTGGGCTCTTTCTATTTATGATGTTGCACTCACTGGGCCAGAACCCCCGGTGGGCAGGCCTTGTCACCCCCTGGCAGGATGACCAGCTTTAGGCTTTTTGGGCACGAGAGCAAATCGACAAGTTTGGGCACTTTTCCGGGTGTGTAGAGGCTTCTTCCAAAAGGCAGTCTGGCTGGACTTATTCAGAAGGACCATCCAGATGCCCCATCCAACTCCAACAACCCAACCTCCAGGCTGCTTCCTAGGGAGCCACGCTACCCATGACACCCAACACCGGCGACATCAGGGAGAACGGGAGCCAGAGGGATCACCCTGCCCTAGCCCTCCGAGAACTGGGAACGCCCGATGTTTGTCTGATTGTACTACAAACACTTCCCCGGAAGTACTAAAAATGTGACCACAGGACCCTTGGCCTGGCCAACCTTCCTCGGAGCACATCCTGCGGGGACCCTGAGCAGGGACCTGTTTCCTTCCCCTCGTGACCTCCAGCGACCCTCTCTTTCCTTCCCTCACTTGCTCCCCTTTTCACTGCCTCCCCTTCTCCTGCGTCCAGGCTTTCGCGGGGAGGTGGCCTCAGTCCAGGGGCTCTCTGATCCCCCGGGGTAATGCGATATGGAGGTATTTTATGTCCACCCTTAGAGACCGTGCCTGCCAAGCTGCCTCCCGGGCGCCCCGCCGCCGCGGCCTCGACGCTGCACCCTGCCAGGACCAGGGCCAGGACAACCACTTCTCACCTCCCCGCTCAGGCCCCGGGAGCGCAGACCCTTGGGCAGCCCGCGCGCCGTCCGCCTTACCTGCCAGCTGCGCGGCCAGGAGGAGCCACAGCCGCGGCCGCATCGTGGCGCGCCCGGGACATCTGGCCCCGGGGGCTCGGCGGAGACAGTCGCGGCTGGGGTGGGTGAGGAGCCGGCCGGGCGGGGCGCCCTGGTCGAGGAGCTGGGGGGGCAGTGGGGAGGGCGGGACCGGGTGCGGTGGGGGCGGGAGTCTGGTGTTGGGGACCGCGAGGTCTCCGCCCTCATCCTCCTCGCACTGCAAAGGTCTGGGCTGCGTTTCCAGAGCCCACCAGGGCCCTCCGCTTTCCAGAAAGGAGGTGACACCGCCGGCCTCCCCCAGGCAGCTGCATGTGTGTCATCGCCCCCTGCCCCGGGAGGTGCTCAGGAAAGGGTTGTGACCCCGAGTGACAGTCGAGGCTCAGAGAGGTCAGGATGTGTAGTGCATGGTGGAGCTGGCCACTAACTCGGGCCGCTTCTTGTCTGTTTGAGTAGTAATTGAGGGGCTCCTGGGTGCCCCGGGCTGGGCTGGGCCTGGAGTCAGCAAGCCCCAAGCCTTGCCCTCCCTTGCCAGGGAGGAAGGAAAGGTAACCGGCTGTGACACTGAGGGAGGTGAGCTGGGAACTGGAAGTGCAGAGAAGGCCCCGACCCTGTTTGTAGGTTGTAGGGGTGCAGCAAGACCTAGATCTTAAGAATTTCGAAGGACTGTGACGATCACTGGCTGCGCCCTGCCGGCGAGTGCCCTGGGGCCGGCTCTATTTGTTGCGCGATCCAGCCCTGGTGGGGAGATTTGTGAGGGGAGACCTGGCTCAGGCTGTGTCTTCCTGTTCAAACGGGGGTTAGTAGAGAGGGGGTTGGGGGGGGTCCAGGGAGAACTGGGCATGCAGCCTGCGGGGGAGAGGGACCCCTTGGAGGGCTGCGGGAGAGGCCCCTTGTAAAGGTCAACAAAGACCCAGCCAGGCAGGCCCACGGGTTACCCTAAGAGCTTAGAGTTTATCGGAGAGGAAATGGCGTGTCCCCTGAGATCTAAAGCAGGCAGCGGGGCAAGGACACTGTCACATTTGGTCTCCACATCTAGTATTCTTTCCATCCCACTCTTGCCCCAGCCCCTCTGCCTATTGCTGGTGACAGCATTGCTCATGGCTGAGCTGGGTGCAGAGAGTTCAAAGGCACTGGGGGAAAAGAAGTCACTCAGCCCAGCCAGAGGCCAGAGTCTCCCTGGATACTGCCTTCGCTCCCAGGCGCGACTGTTGAGGTCTGGATGGACATAGACCTGGGGAGACCACACACTAGTGTGAGCTTTTAAAAAAATTGATGTGAATTTCACATAACACAAAGTTAACCATTCAAAAGCATACAGTCCGGTGGTATTTAGTACATTCACAATGTTGTACAACCACATCTATCTAGTTCGGAAATATTTTTATTTCCCCAAAAGAAATCCCTGCACCCATTAAGCAGTCACTCCCTATTGCCACCTCTCTCCAGATCCTGGCAACAACTAATCTTCATTCTGTTCTTGGATTTACCTGTTCTAGATATTTCATGTAATGGACCCATACAATGTGTGGTCTTTAGCGAATGGCTTCTTTGACTCAGCGCAATGTTTTTCAGGTTCATCCCCATTGTAGCACCATTTCTTCTTATTGTCGAGTAATATTTTGTGTATGTACCTGTATATACCACATTTTCTTTATCTGTTCATCTAATGATGGACATCTGAGTAGGCTACTATATCTACTTTTTGACTTTTGTGAGTAATGCTACTGTGAACATTCTTGTACAAATATATGTTTGGGTGCCTGTTTTCAATTCTTTCAGGTATGTACTCAGGCAGTGCAATTGCTGGGTCATACAATAATTCTATGTTTAACTTTTTGAGGGACTACCCAACTGTTTTCCATAGCAGCTGTGAACATTTACATTTCTGCCAACAATGAAAGGGTTCCAATTTCCCCACATCATCGCCAACACTTGTTATTTTCTGTTTTTGTTTTGTTCCATCCTAGTGGGTGTGAAGTGATATCTCATTGTGGTTTGGATTTGTACTTCCTGAATGAGAAATGATGTTAAGCATCTATTCATGTGCTTGTTGGCCATTTGTATTTCTTCTTTGTATGTGTATTCAAAGTATTTGTTGTTTAGAAAACACAAGCTACTTCTTTCTATCCACTCTCTCATGGGTGCCACAACATTGCAAAAGGAACAACTTTCTCAGTAAATGATTAAAAGTTACTCACTGCTTTGTCAGGTATTGTCTAAAATCATAGACAGGGAACCCCTGGATGAATTAGTTATGGAAACTCTTGCGTTTGTGATAAATTAACCTCTAAATATTAGTGGTTTAACTCAATACAAATCCCCTGCATTGTTCTGTGACATTCAAGTGCAGTTGTGCCAGGGAGTAAGGAGTATTTGCTCCACTCAGTCCTGCAGGCGACCAGGGTCTTTCCCCCATTTTCAACTCATGGCTCCAGGGATCACTGTGCAAAGGGAAAAGAGGATGATTGCCTTCACCAGGGTGGTGTAGGGGGTGCTGGGGCTGGGTACCAGGCCTGGAAGCATCAACATCACTCTGTCTACTTTCCACTGGCCAGACCTCAGTCACATGGACTCAATCATACTGTAAGGGGGCTGGAAAATGGAGTGTACTTGAGTGCGCAAGAGGAAAGGGGAAATGGAATCAGTAAATACATAACCAGCATGGACTGCACTGGTATAGCAGAAAGAGCACTGGTTAGCATCGCTTCTCTGCTACTTATGCACTCTCAGGCCTCAGTTTCTACATGAATAAATGAGGAAAATAATACCAACCATGCCATCTCACTGGGTTATCTTCAGGGCTAAATAAAATCTGGGATCTGCTTGCCCATTGAACTTGGAGGAGGTAACTCAGCAGGTCTCAGATGAAGCTATCACCTTCTTGTGGGAGTGGCTTGGAAAAACATTGAGGGCATGGAGATTGTCATATTGATTGAGGTGGGCTGTGGGCGTTTAGTGGGTGGGGTCAGGGAAGCCAGGTGCACAGAAGGACCTTTCCTTTGATGTTCACGTGTGCCATTGGATATTCATTCAGGTGAATAACCTGTTTGTAATTAACTGAACCTGGAACAAAACTCAGTTTTGCCTATCAACATACAGTACCTTTCCCTCTCAGGTTTTGCCTTCTCTGAATGTAGCAGTTTTTAGTCCACCATTCACTTGTGCCTTTGCTCTTCCATTTTCCTGGTCTTGGCTACAGATCAGCTCATGCTCTGACTTCTCTTCGGTTGATGTTTGTTCAGTACAGGTTGGTATAAGTATTTGGGGACCTCACTATATTGTCTCCTGCAGCTGTGCCTGAGTGTTGGCTGGTTAAAATACTCACCCGTTTATTATAAAGCAATCTCCTCTTTTATATAGTTCAGGATTTTTGTTGACTTGTTTTGAAATTACGTATGTAGGTAGAGCCTATTATCTGTGAAATTCATTTCAGGACAGTAAAAGTATCATTACAAAGAGTTGTTCTGGTGAAGGAGGGCTGGTCTGATGGGTTGAGAACTGCTAGATTGGGTCATTGCAGTGTGACCTGCTGCCACTGTGGTGCCTGGCCAGAACTCAGTCACATGGACTCAACCAACTGTAAGGGGCCTGGAAAATGGAGTTTAGTTGGGTGCCCAAGAGAAAAGGGAAATGGAATCAGAGAATACATAACCTGCCTGGACCGCACTGGTATAGCAGCAAGAGTGCCCGTTGGCATCGTTTCTCTGCTACTTACCCACTCTCAGGCCTCAGTTCCTATATTCATAAATGAGGGGTGCTCTTTAAATAGCTGTGGAAGGAGTGAACGGGTAAAAGAACTAGTGTAAAAATTAAGATAGTGCAGCCGGGCACGGTGGCTCAGGCCTATAATCCTAACTAACACTTTGGGAGGCGGAGGAGGGTGGATCACCTGAGGTCAGGAGTTCAAGACCAGACTGGCCAATATGGCAAAACCCCATCTCTAATCTCAGCTATTCAGGAGGCTGAGGCAGGAGAATCGCTTGAACCCAGGGGACAGAGGTTGCAGTGAGCCAAGATCGCGCCATTGCACTCCAGCCTGGGTGACAGAGCAAGACTCCATCTCAAAAAAAAAAAAAAAAAAAAAAAAAAAATTAAGATAGTGCAATAAGAAAATTCCAGAATACAAGCAGATTTTTAGATCAGTTTTACAGAGAACATTTTGAACCATGTAGAATAAAAGCTTATTAGGTTGATGTTCACTTTCCACTTGGAAATCTCACAGTTAGTTCTAACCCAAATCAAAGAGAAGAATTCTAGATTGCTTTTTATAGTCTCCTTAGGAAAAAGTCTCAAATATCAAACTAACCACCATCAAAGGGAGCCCAAATCAAACAAAAATATATTGAATAAGTCTCTTTTAGTAGGGAGTTAATGATTCCACTGTTACCATTAAAAGAAATGAAAGCAGAATCCCTCCTACTCAGAGAAGTCACATGAGGTGCAAAGCAAAGAAAATAATGTTTTTAGAGAGTTTATTTCCAAGTTGGAGACCAGGCCCATGGAATGTTCCCCTATTGGAGGTCAAAGTGCAGCTCCATATCCCAAAATCAAGTTCGTACAAACACTTTACCAGTACTACCTCCCCACGGACACATTCTACTTTTTTTTTTTTTTTTTTTTTGTAGAGACGGAGTCTTGCTCTGTTGCCCAGGCTGGAGTGCAGTGGCGCTATCTCGGCTCACTGCAACCTCCGCCTCCCAGGTTCAAACAATTCTGTTGCCTCAGCTTCCTGAGTAGCTGGTATTACAGGCACGTGCCACCACGCTCAGCTAATTTATTTTGTATTTTAGTAGAGACAGGGTTTCTACTAAAACAAACTCCTGAGCTTAGGCAATCCACCCGCCTTGGTCTCCCAAAATGCTAGGATTACAGACATGAGCCACCACACCTGGCCTCCCACTTTTTTTTTTCCACATTAATTTTCTTATTTTAGTGATTTTATTTTAAAATGTTGAAACACTATGTTCATATTGTACTGTCAATCAAAAATAAAAATAAAAAATGTTAAAAAACATAATAAAGAATATCCAGGATTTTAAAAATCACATAAAGAAATGGAAGTCTCTTTTTCTGCTCCTACCAATTCCAGACTCTAGGGTGAGCCTTTTAACAAAAAGAAATTATTCAAATAAGAGAAAGAGGGCCAGGTGCAGTAGCTTGCACTTGTAATCCCAGCTACTCAGAAGGCTGAGGTGGGAGGATTGATTGAGCTCAGGAGTTGGAGACCAGCTCAGGCAATATGGTGAAACCCTGTCTTTACCAAAAAAATAAAAAAATAAAAAATTACCCAGAGGTGGTGGCGTGTGCCTATAGTCCCAGCTATTTGGGAAGCTGAGGTGGGAGGATCACCTGAACCCAGGAGGTTGAGGCTGCAGTGAGCCATGATTGTGCCACCACATTCCAGCCTGAGCAATAGAATGGAAACCTTGTCTCAAAATAAAAAGGGATTTTTTTTTTCAGATCAAAAATGTTGATCCAGTAGAAAAGTTAATCTCTGGCCAAGCAGAGTGGCTCATGCCTGTAACTTTGGGAGGCTGAGTTGTGAGGATCCCTTGAGGCCAGGAGTTCAAGATCAGCCTGGACAACATAGCAAGACCCCCATCTCTATTAAAAAAGAAAAAAAAGAAAGAAAAGCTAATTTAAAAGTTATGACTGCCCAGAGGACATCAACCATTTCTGTATCTAAATTAGCAAACTTATTGCAACATAAATCTCTGTTCCTTAAATACTTTTCAGACTAAGTGTGCCATGCTTCTTGGTCTTTTACTTCTTTGTGCACAAATGCAGAAGTAGAAGGAAGAAAATGAGACGGGCTGGGGGAGTGTCAGTTAAGGGATCTGGCTTTGCTCAGGACCTTGGCCAATGAGAGATCTATCGATTCTAACTATAGCTATAGCTATATACACATGCGCATATGCATTTATGTTATTTTACATAGTTCAAAACATTCTCCGATAGATTGATCTAAAATCAGCTTGTGTTTGGGAAATTTTCTTATTGTTTGGCAGTCTTAGCTCTTAGCTCAAACCTGGTGAGCAGAGTGGTCTAGATTCTAGCCCCCACTCACTTCCTTGGCTGAGCATCTGTATCTTGTGGCCCTGGGCCTATCAGCAAGACAGAAATTGGAACCTGGGCTGGACACTAACTGGTGCCCTACCTTGGGGGAATGGCTTTCCTATCTGGGTCCCACAGTTCTCATATGAATCACACCTACTTCACAGGACATTTTGTGTGATCAGAGTCGGCGTGTAATGCAGTGTGTTCTATGCCCACCACCCCACACATGCTTACTGAGCACATGCTCTGCTATTCCAGGCCCTGTGCATTCCAGGCATTATGCGTATATTGATAAACTAAACAGATAAGATTTTTGTCCACGGGGAGCATACAGTCTTGTGAGATAGACAAACAATAAGCCAGGTGTGGTGGCTCACACCTGTAATCCCAGCACTTTGGGCGGCTGAGAAGGGAGGCTCACTCGAGCCAGGAGTTCGAGACCAGCCTGGTTAATGTAGTGAAACTTCGTATCTATTTTTTAAAAAAAGCAAATAATAAATAAATGCTATAAAAAATGTGCAATTAATGAGCCTGGTAAAGAAATAGAGGCCCAGATGAGACTTGGAAAATAAATTTTTTTTTTTTTGAGGCAGAGTCTGGCTCTGTCACCAGGCTGGAGTGCAGTGGCACAATCTCGGCTCACTGCAAGCTCCACCTCCCAGGTTCACGAAATTCTCCTGCCTTAACCTCCCGAGTAGCTGGAATTACAGGCGCCCGCCACCACACTCGGCTAATTTTTTGTATTTTTAGTAGAGACAGGTTTCACCATGTTAGCCAGGATGGTCTTGATCTCCTGACCTTGTGATCCACCCGCCTTGGCCTCCCAAAGTGCTGGGATTACAGGCGTGAGCCACCACGCCTGGCTGGAAAATAAATAATTTAAATAAGTTGTTGCAACCTTATTCTGTGGCTTGAAGAAAATGTGATTGTGGAACCTGAGCTACATAGCTAACAGCTGCAACTTTTGCTTATCTGATTATAGATTCATCCTTTTTAAATTTTTTTTTCTTTGCAAAATGTTGTGAAAGACTGAATGGCACCAAGATAAGACCCCTTCCCTTCTTAGTCACTGATCTTTTGTTATAGATTAACTTCTTTTCTTGTACCAGATGGCACAAAATACTCCGTGACTATTAAATTACTCAAGATGCAGCTGTGCACGGAAGCTCATGCCTGTAATCCCAGCACTTTGGGAGGCTGAGGTGGGAGGATCTCTTGAGTTCAGGAGTTTGAGACTAGCCTGGGCAACATAGTGAAACCCCATCTCTTAAAAAAAGTGAGGATATCTTTGGGAGGAGTCATTTTTTACCACAGATAACAATCAAGTTTCCTCAAAAATAATTTCAAAATTAAAAACAAAGGAGAGAAAGAATGGAGAAGAAACTATAGATTAAAAGGGATTTAAGAGCCAGTCATGGTGACTCTTGCCTGTAATCCAATTATTTTGGGAGGCTGAGGTGGTAGGATCGCTTGAGGCCAGGAGTTCAAGGTTACAATGAGCTATGATCATGTCACTACACTCCAGACTGGGCAACAGAGTGAGACCTGTCTCTATAAATAAATAAATAAATAAGTAAATAAACAAAAGATAAAATATTAAGTATATCTTTCCTAAAAAGGAACAAGCTAAACCAATCACCTTGCTGTAATCATGAACCAGCTCTGTATGGAAAATGTAATCCCACTAAGCTTCTTTGTTTCTGTCTAGATAGTGAGACCTTAACTTCTTCACTTCACAGGACTGACCCCCTTCCTTCGGAGTCTGTACTTCCCAGGTAGATATCCTCAAACTTCGTGCTTAAATAAGCCCTTCAAAGTTCTATTCTAATCCCTTTGATTATTTCAGATTGACGGACTAGAGGTTGCTGTGTGTGTATGTGTATCACTATGTTGTCACCTAACGAATGACGAGGTTCATAAGTTTAGAAAGGAGAGCTTTATTTCTCATAAAGGGTTGCAACCTGCAGGTGGCCATTCTGACAGGTCAGGAAGCATGGACTCTAGCCAGCAGCACTTCAAGGGAGGGGTTAAGGAAACAGCAATTTACTCTGAGTGGGTTGGCCACGTATATATAGTCTACAGGTTATAAGAGGAGCTATGAATATTCATGAAAAGGAAGCACAGGCATAGTAGGCTAATGAATGCAACATGCATCCTATGTTCAACTTTAGATGTTGTATTAGTCAGGGCTCTCCAGAGGGACAGAACTAATAGGATATATGTATATATGAAAGGGAGTTTATCAGAGGGAACTGGCTCACATGATCACAAGGTGAAGTCCCATGATAGGCCGTCTGCAAGCTAAGGAAGAAGGAAGCCAGTAGTGGCTCAGTCCGAGTCCAAAAGCCTCAAAAGCAGGGCAGCCAACAGTGTAGTTTTCAGTCTATGGCCAAAGGCCCAAGAGCCCCCGGCAAACGACTTGTGTAAGCCCAAGAGTCCAAAGGCCGAGGAACCTGGAGTCTGATGTCCAAGGGCAGGAGGAATGGAAGGAAGCATCCAGCCTAGGAGGAAGGTGAAAGCCAGAAGGCGCAGCAAGCCAGCTTAGCCCACCTTCCAGCTGCTTCCTTCTAGCTGAGCTGGCAGCCGATTGAATGGTGCCCACCCACATTGAGGGTTGGTCTTCCTCTCCCAGTCCACTGTCTCAAATGTCAATCTCCTCTGGCAACATAGACACAGCAAGAAACAAGACTTTACCAGCCATCTAGGCATCCTTCAATCCAATCAAGTTGACACCTAATATTAACCGTCACAGATGGTTAACCTAATGTATTACAATTAGGCCCTATACATCAAAAGGTGAAGCAGAGGACATGAAGGCCCTCTGTGTGCAACCTCTGTAGACTGGCCAGAACCACTTCCTGTGGGCAGTGGTTTCTTATCAGGAAGGAATGCTGGTCAGTGTTGAAACTGCAAAATGGAGAGGAGTCACATGGTTGGTTGAAGTTAGCAGTGGAGCAAATCTTTTTTTTGGGGGGGAGGTGGGGGCAGGGAGGTAGAGTCTCTTTTTGTTGCCCAGGCTGGAGTGCAGTGGTGCAATGACAGCTCTGCAGCCTCGGCCTCTATCTCCCCAGCTCAAGCAATCCTCCCACTTCGACATCTCGAGTAGCTGAGACTACAGGCATGTACCATCATGCCTGGCTAATTTTTTTTTGAGACGGAGTTTCAGTTTTGTTGCCCAGGCTGGAGTGCAATGGCGTGATCTTGGCTCACTGCAACCTCTGACTCCCGGGTTCTAGTGATTCTCCTGTCTCAGCCTCCTGAGTAGCTGGGATTACAGGCACATGCTACCATGCCCGGCTAATTTTTGTATTTTTAGTAGAGACGGGGTTTCATAATATTGGTCAGGCTGGTCTCAAACTCCTGACCTCAGGTGATCCACCCACCTCAGCCTCCCAAAGTGCTGGGATTACAGGCATGAGCCATGCGCCTGGCCTTGCCCGGCTAATTTTTAAAATTTTTTTTTGTAGAGATGGGGTCTCACTATGTTGCCCAGGCTGATTTCAAACTCCTGGACTCAAGCAATGCTTCCCTGTCTCAGCCTCTCCAAGGGCTGGGATTACAGGCATGAGCCACTGAGCCTAGCCAGAGAATCTTTTTTCTGGTTTCTGGTTTTTGTTTAACCCTTAGGGAAGAAAGCCTAGCGGCAGTTAGCGAGGTGGGGCGGGGTGGTACAATAAGGTATGTCTAAAGTCCCATCCTGTCATGGCTAGAAACTTAGTTTTTATGTTTTCTCTGGGGTCCCCTTGGCCAAGATGGGATCTGTTCAGTTGGTTGGGGGGCTTAGTAATTTATTTTTATTTCCCAGTGTTCATGTCTGTGATTGTGAATGGGAGCTGCACATCAATGTGTTTGCAAACACATTGTTGCATGTTTGCATGACACACAAGTCTGCATGTCTATTTAATGTTCTACACGTTCACACCCTAATTAATACTCATGGGTCAGCATTCACAATGCAGAAGGAGCTTTCCTAACACTGGGGAAAGTAAATGTTTACCCTGATAACAAAACCACTCTGAGTTTTTGCTTGAACCATGAATAAAAGTGCACCAGGGTGAAATTTTGCATGTGGCTACTCCTTCTAGTCTCTTTTCCTTAGGACTCTGCAACCTAGAGTGTTGATCCTTCAGAGGGACCTTCAGTCCTAGAATGATCCACAAGTATTAATAAACCTTTGAATGGCGTGGACTAGCTTCCACTTAGGATGTTACAAAGCTCATTGGGTCAGAGCCCTGGGGCTGGCAGGCCTGGTCACCTATTGGGGAAATGACCAGTTCTGAGCTTTTCAGGTTCGAGGGCAAATCAGCCACTTGGTGGTGGGAAGTTAAGGGGGTATGATTTGTGAAATATATATTTGGTCTTCATCCTGTTTCCTGAGATATAGCTTTGAAAATCTTTGGAATCTCCAAAGTGATAAGTCTTTTTGTATGCTACTAAGTTGACTGATGGCTGGGGGTTCCTGGATAGCTTCTGACGGTGCTGGTCACAGAAAGACCAAGACAGGATGAGAGGGTTGGGACTAAAAATTTAAGCCCCACCCTCCAACCTTTAGGGAGGGGGAGGGGCATAAGGTTGAGTTGATCACTGAATGATCAATGATCTAATCAATCACGCCTAAGTAGTGAAGCCTCCATAAAAACCCAAAAGCAGGTGCGGTGGCTCACGCCTGTAATCCCAGCACTTTGGGAGGCTGAAGTGGGCGGATCACGAGGTCAGGAGCTTGAGACAGCCTGGCCAACATAGTGAAACCCTCTATTTTTATCTCTATTAAAGAAAGATGTGTTTTTATCTCTATTAAAAACACAAAAATTAGCCTGGCATGGTGGAGTGTGCCTGTAGTCCCAGCTACTAGGGAGGCTGAGGCACGAGAATTGCTTGAACCTGGGAGGCAGTGGTTGCGGTGAGCCAAGAAGGCACCACTGCACTCCAGCCTGGGCAACAGAGCGAGACTCCAAACAAAACAAAACAAAACAAAAAACCCCAAAAGGACAGGGCTTGGAGAGCTTCTGGACAGCTGAACATGTGGAGGTTCCTGGAAGGTGGCACGCCAGGGAGGGTATGGAAGCTCCAAGCCTCTTCCCCCAAACCTCATCCCATGCATCTCTTCATCTATATCCTTTGTAATATCCTTTATAATAAAGCAGTAAATGTAAGTAAGTTTTTCCCTGAATTCTGTGAGCCACTCTAGCAAATTAATTAAACCCAAGGAGGTGGGCTTAAGAACTCCAATTTCTAACCACTTGGTCAGGAGCACAGGTAAAACAACATGGGGCTTGTGATTGGCATCAGAAATGGGAGATAGTCTTGTGGGACTAAGCCCTCAGCCTGTGGGATCTGACACTTTCTCAGGTAAGTAGTGTCAGAATTGAATTTAAGCCTGGGCGCGATAGCTTATGCCTGTAATCCCAGCACTCTGGGAGGCCGAGGTGGGTGGATCCCTTGAGGTCAGGAGTTCAAGACCAGCCTGGCCAACATGGTGAAACCCCGTCTCTACTAAAAATACAAAAATTAGCCAGACATGGTGGCAGGCACCTGTAATCCCAGCTACTCAGGAGGCTGAGGCATGAGAATCACTTGAACCCAGGAGGTGGAGGTTGCAGTGAGCTGAGATTGCGCCACTGCACTCCAGCCTGGGCGATAGAGTGAGACTCAGTATCAAAAACAAACAAACAAACAAGGCCGGGCGCGGTGGCTCAAGCCTGTAATCCCAGCACTTTGGGAGGCTGAGGCGGGTGGATCACGAGGTCAGGAGATCGAGACCATCCTGACTAACATGGTGAAACCCCGTCTCTACTAAATATACAAAAAAATTAGCTGGGTGTGGTGGCGGGCGCCTGTAGTCCCAGCTACTTGGGAGGCTGAGCCAGGAGAATGGCGTGAACCCAGGAGGCGGAGCTTGTAGTGAGCCGAGATCGCGCCACTACACTCCAGCCTGGGCGAGAGAGCGAGACTCTGTCTCAAAAAAACAAACAAAAAACCCCAAAGAATTGAATTTAATTAGCGAACACTCAGCTGGTGTCACCTCCTAGAGGACTGACATGTGGGGAAAAACTCCCATACATCTCAGATTACAGAAATATTTCATGCTGTGAGAGTACAGGAAAAACAGAGTTTGTTTTCCTTTATGTTCTCAGAGGCTACTTCCAAAAGGCAGGCAGAGCATCTCCCTATCCCCCACCCCCTTATTCCAGCTCCAGGGTTGCTTCTCACCATTCTTGCCTTAAGGACAACCCAAGCAGAAGCATCCTGCCACCGTTTAGTCACCTTATACCCAACGTACACAGACACTTGTACATTGTATCCTGTGAATCTGTATCCTGTGAATCAGGGGACCCAGGAGGTGGGTCCCGCTCTACCTGAATCAGAACTAGCAGCAACACTGGCCAGTTCTGCTCTAGACACCTACCTGGGAGGAAGAGAACTCTGTCAGCAGGTCAGGAAGCTTGAGCCACCTGTGGGACAAGGAAGCCAGAACTCAGCCCAGACACATGCCTACCCAGCTCCCTGGACAAGGGCAGGAGCCATCCTTCCCTCCAGACCCTCCTTTTTCCACTGTACTTTAGCCTGGGCAACAGAGTGAGACTCCATCTCAAAAAAAAAAAAAAAAAGAATTATTAATGTTGTTGGGTGTGGAGCCTTATGCCTATAATCCCAGCAATTTGGGAGGCCAAGGCAGGAGAATTGCTTGAGGCCAGGAGTTCAGCACCAGCCTGGGCAACATGGTGACACCCCCATCTTTACAAAAAATGTTTAAAAATTAGTTGGGGGTGATGGTCTGTACCTGTAGTCCTAGCTACCTGGGAGGCTGAGGTGGGAGGATGACTTGAGGCCAGGAGCTGGAGGCAGCAGTGAACTATGATTTCAACACTGCACTCCAGCCTGGGCGACAGAGGGAGACTCTGTCTCAAACAAACAGAAAAGAATTCTTTTTTTTCTTTTTGAGTTAGATTCTTGCTCTGTCACCCAGGCTGGAGTGCAGTGGAGCGATCTCAGCTCACTGCAACCTCTGCTTCCCTGGTTCAAGTGATTCTCGTGCCTCAGCCTCTCAAATAGCTGGGATTACAGGCGTGTGCCACCGTGCCTGGCTGATTTTTGTATTTTTAGTAGAGATGGGGTTTCACCATGTTGGCCATGCTGGTCTTGAACTCCTGACCTCAAGTGATCTGCCCGCCTTGGCCTCCCAAAATACTGGGATTACAGGCATGAGCCACTGTGCCCAGCCTGGAAAATAATTTTTTTTTTTTTTTTTTTTTTGAGATGGAGTCTCACTGTGTCACCCAGCCGGAGTGCAATGGCGCGATCTTGGCTCGCTGCAACCTCTGCCTCCCGGGTTCAAGCCATTCTCCTGCCTCAGCCCCCTGAGAAGCTGGGATTACAGGCACCCGCCACCACACTCGTCTAATTTTTTTTTCTTTTTTCTTTTTTCAGTAGAGACGGAGTTTCACTATGTTGGCCAGGCTGGTCTCTAACTCCCAACCTCAGGTGATCTGCCTGCCTCGGCCTCCCAAAATGTTGGGATTACAGGTGTGAGCCACCGCGCCAGGCCAAGAATTCTTAGCTGATAAAAGACGGTTAACTATCGTAAGTGGTTCAAGAGGACTGTAAGGCAGGGGCTGACAAACTTTTTCTGTAAAGGGCCAGATAGGCAATATTTTAGGCTTTGTAGGCAAGAGGCACAATCAAAGACATTAGGTAGGTCCTCATATAACAACAGAGAAGCAAATGTCCACATTTTTTTATACATGAAATTCAAAATAAAACAATGAGTACATGTTTTGGAATAACGTCCTATCAATGAAAAGAATGGGATCCATTTTGCTGGGATAACATTTTGCCTAGTTGAGGTTCCAATGTAAAATCTTCTCAGATCGAGGGCAGTAAAAAAGCTGGATTTGATCTGCAGGTGGTAGTGTGCCGGCGCTCTAAGCCCTATCTATGGGATGGAGGGATGGTGAACAAGGAACTGAGAAACTTGGAAGAGGGTCTGTCCCCCACAACTGAGATTCAGACCTCTGCAGAGAAAACCGGGTCACACAGTCCACCGGGGACAAAGAAATTTGTTAGAGGACATAGGACACGGACACGGACGAGGACGGATGGACACCCCCTCCCAAAGAAAAGGGCCAACTTAGGCAAAGTACCTTTTTCCGCCTGCCACTTCACAATGACCCTCCAGCGCCTCCTACTGGCAGAGACTAGCATCAAGCCAGCTGGCAAACCAGAGGCGTCCTTTAAGGTCCTGTTTTGCAGAGCAAAAAGACTGCTTGGAGCTCAGAGGCAATAATTCCATAACTTGCACAGGGATATTCACAGCGAGGCAAATAAAATTTTCCCCAACTTGTTGCTTGTCTTTAAAAGTATTTATTAGAAAGCCGGGCGCAGTGGCTCACACCTGTAATCCCAGCACTCTGGGAGACCAAGTCGGGCGGATCCCGAGGTCAGGAGTTTGGGACCAGCCTGACCAACAAGGTGAAACCCCGTCTCTACTAAAAATACAAAAATTTGCCGGTCATGGTGGCAGGCATCTGTAATCCCAGCTACTCAGGGGGCTGAGGCAGGAGAATCACTTGAACCCAGGAGGCGGGGGTTGCAGTGAGCCGAGATCGCACCATTGCACTCCAGCCTGGGCGACAGAGCAAAATGCCATCTCAACAACAACAACAAAAAGAAAAAAAAAGAAAGAAGTTAGTCAACTGCAACCTGTTCCCCACCCACTCAGTTCTCTGATCCCAGAACCCACAGTTATCAGTGTATTGTGTATCTTTCAGAGCTGTTCGATGCACACATACAATGCTTTATTTTTAAAATTTCCATTTTACAAATTTTACAACAAAATCTTCTACTTTACACAAATTTAAAATATCTCGGCAGTTACATCTATTAATTTTTCTTTGATGGTTTCTGGCTTGTGTCTTATTTAGGAAGGCCATCCATACTTCAAGATTAAAAATACTTTTCCCATATTTTCTTTGAATATTTTTATATTTTAGTTTTTACACATATATCTGTAAACCATCTGGGTTTTAATATTTGAATAGAGTGTGAGGTGACGATTAGATTTTATTTTCTTCCAAGCAGGTGGCCATTTAACTGCTTCAGTGTTATCTAATCCATCTTTTCCAGTGGATTCAAATGATTTAATACTGGGGCCCCCAGTCCCCAGTCATCAGTAACAACTGCCGAGGATGGCTTCATCCCACAGGTCCCTCTCCTCTGGGCCTTCCCTGCCTGGCCCCTTCTTCTCTCTCCCGGACCTTCTCGCCTCTTTTGCGGCATCCCCACCCTGGTGATTCTTCTTGCTGCGTCTGTGCCTCTCTGCACTGCCTGGCGCCCCCTCGGCCTTTCTCCTGCCCCTGTTCCCTTTGTGTGAGTCTCCCTTCGCGCGGTGCTTCCTCTTGGGCTCTGCTTGCTCCTCCCTGGCCGCTCCTCGTTCTCCCACCTCCCCTTGCCTCCTCCTCAGGCCTCGGTCCCCACGGCCCGCCTGCTGGGCGCTGCCACGGGGCTCCCAGAAGAGGCAACAGGAACCTTCCCTGCCGTGCGCCCCGCGGACGCCTGTGTTCTTTCCCTGCCCAGATGGGCTGGGAAGCCACCAGTGTTTGAAGAAATGGTCCTGATTATTTTGACTGTGGTTTACAGATTCCAGTCTTTGTGGCGCATGAGGAATTTCAAGCCAGGGAGGTACCCGGCTTTCCATGGTCCTCAGTCTTTCCAAGGAAGCGGGGAACACGTGGGGCCTCCAGAAGGGGAGTCCCTGCTGCTCCGGCCCCCGAGGCTCAGTGGGGCCCTTTTCTTGGCACGCGGAGTCCTCCCTCACCTTTGTAAAGCGAAGCGTTGGTTGCAATCCTCTGGCTTTCTGCTTTCTAATATAATCCTCCAGTTCATGTTGAAAAGAGTCAGAAGTCTTAGAATTTTCCATTATATTGATTACGGATGAACCTGTTAGGGAAAATGGGGGGAAGCTTTCTGTTAAATGTATGATTTTGCTATTTTTTGTGTGTCCTAAAAAAAGATCAGACTCCAATTTCTAGGGGAGATTGTGTTATGTAATATACTGTAAATACTACATAGTCACTGATGTTGAAAATATTTTTGACATAGACTGAGAATCATGAAATATAATGGACTAAGAAAATGAGCCTTAAAACACTGTGTACATTTGAGGATCTATATATAATAAATAAATATAACACATATAGATAGACATATGATTTATCAGTGGTTACCCCAGGTTTAGGGAGAATTTAGATAATTTAGTCTTACTTAATTGTTCTGAATTTTTGCCAAAAATACAATCACTTGTATGATAAAAAAAGAAAATTAAGTTGTTTCAAGAAAATAGACAAGCAACTACATTAATCTAAAATCATTCATAAATTCTAAAAAAAACAGAACAAGCTAGTCCTGTGCTTATTATATGCCAAGAAAGAAATAATAGAGAGATAATTAAACATATTCCCAGGTCACTCACATTCCATCTATTTTAAATCTAATAGCTGAGGTGAAAAAACAGAGGAAGATGCTATTTATTGTGTTAAAATCCCAAACTATTATTCCTTCTTCTTTTTTTTAACAAATGAAGAAACTGAGTCACAGAGAATTTGGGTTGCTTACTTAAGGTCACACACAGCCAAAAAGTACAGGCAGGATTTAAACCCAGGGAGAGAGGGTTCAGAGCCTGCTTGCTCAGTCATACTCTGTAGCTCAGAATGCTTTTCATCTCTGAGATTGGTATCAACCTTATAGGTGTTGTGGGGGCTAAGACAGTGATTACAACTGAAGCGCTGGGGATGCAGCAAGTGGCCAGTGACTTGTAGCTATTAATGTTCTCATTAAGATGCAGGAATGAGGACAAGTAGCATTAAATATTTTACTAGCAGTCTTATTCTGAGAACTCGCCTCCATTTTATTTTACTAATTTCTTTTTTTTTTTTTGAGTCACGGTCACTCAGGCTGGAGTGCAACGGCATGATCACGGCTCACTGAAGCCTCGAACTCCTGGGAGACACCCACTACTCCACACCTCACAGCCAACACCATCAGCAGGTCCTGCCAACTGCTCTATTTTCAAAACTCGTCCAGAATCTGACCAATTCTGCTTAAACTGCTCTTGTCTGGGCCAGAGTGCCACATGTCCCCTGGATCAGGGCAGTCACCCTTCACTGGTCTTCCAGCACCTGCTCAATGAGCCTATTTCCAAACCAGCTGCCAGGATAACCATTTTAATGTGATGTCATCCTGGCTATCTCAAAACCAGTAGAGAGCTCAAAATCCTCTGCTCAAAACCATCAGAGGGCCGGGGGCGGTGGCTCATGCCTGTTATCCCAGCATTTAGGAGGCCAAGGTGGGCAGATCACGTGAGGTCAAGAGTTCAAGACCAGCCTGGCCAGCATGGTGAAACCCCGTCTCTACTAAAAATACAAAAATTAGCCGGGCATGGTGGCAGGCGCCTGTAATCCCAGCTACTCAGAAGGCTGAGGCAGGAGAATCGCTTGAACCCAGGAGGTGGAGGCGACAGAGCGAGACTCCGTCCCAAAACAAACAACAAAAAAAGCATTAGAGAGCTCCTCCATCCCTCCCTCAGAAGGAAGCCCAGATTCCCACGGTGCCTACAAGGCCTGACAATGTGGGTCACTCCCTGTCCTAAGGCCTCCAGTTTCTCTCTGACTACCGTCCTCTTGCTCCTCCTCTCCAGCCACACTGGTCTCCCAGCTGGAAGGCAGCAGAGAGGCACACCCTGGCCTCAGGTCCTTCCCGTCCCTAACCCTGCAAAGCTCTTTACCTCTGCACCCACACCGGAAGCCCGCTTGCCTCCCTGGTCTTAGCTGGAAATGTCACCTCAGAGTTTCGATGACCCTCCCCATGGGACACCCTCTGCCCCTTCCCTGCTTGATTTTCCTCCAGGACATCACCATTCCCTAATAGAGTGCTTTACAATACTGAGATATCTTGGGGGTTTTGAGACAGGGTCTTGCGCTGTTGCTCAGGCCGGAGTGCAGTGGCACAATCACGGCTCACTGCAGCCTTGACCTCCTGGGCTAAAGTAATCGATTACTCAATTACTCCCACCTCAGCCAACTGAGTATCTGGGACCACAGGCGCACGTGACCACGCCCGGTTCATTTTTTGTATTTTTAGTAGAGATGGGGTTTTGCCATGTTGCCCAGGCTGGTCTGGATCTGCTGGACTCAAGCAATCCACCCATCTTGGCTTCCCAAAGTGCTGGGATTACAGGCGTGAGCCACTGCGCCCAGCTGAGATGTTAAGATGCTGGTTCTCTTGGCTGGGTGTGGTGGCTCACGCCTGAAATCCCAGCACTTTGGGAGGCCGAGGTGGGCGGATCACTGAAGGTCGGAGTTTAAGACCAGCCTGGCCAACATGGTGAAACCTTATCTCTACTAAAAATACAAAAATTAGCTGGGCATACTGGTGCGCCTGTAGTCCCAGCTACTTGGGAGGCTCAGGCAGGAGAATCGCTTGAACCTGCGAGGCGGAGGTTGCAGTGAGCCAAAATGGCGACACTGCACTCCAGCCTGGGCAACAGAGGGAGACTCCGCCTCAAAGAAAAAAAGACCCTGGTTCTTATTCTGCATTTCTACCGAGCTCCCTAGCAATGGCTGATACTGCTCATATCCAGACTACGCTTTGAGTAGCAACAACCTCACAATTTAATGTTTACATTTGGTCTTTTTTTTTTTTTTTTTTTTTTTTTTGAGATGGAGTCTGGCTCTGTCGCCCAGGCTGGAGTGCAGTGGTACGATCTTGGCTCACTGCAACTTCTGCCTCCCGGGTTCAACCTCCTGCCGCAGCCTGCCGAGTAGCTGGGACTACAGGCGTATGCCACCACACCAGCTAATTTTTTTGTATTTTTAGTAGAGACGGGGTTTCACCGTGTTACCCAGGATGGTCTCAATCTCCTGACCTCGCGATCCGCCCGCCTCGGCCTACCAAAGTGCTGGGATTACAGGCGTGAGCCACCACTCCGGGCCATTTTACATTTGGTCTGTTTTCTATCTTACCGCACTTGGATGTAAACTCCTCATGGGTAGAGATTCCTTGACTGCTGTTTCCTCAACGTGTCAAATTGTGCTGACGTAGATGCTTAATAAATACTCGCTGAATGAATACATGAGTGAAGAAAGGCCCTGACCTCTCCCAACATGTTTAGTTCCACTAAGAACCCCAGATCTAAGAAGTCCTACCCACTTCAGCTGTGCTTCCCACACAGCCTCCTCTCATTTGCCCCTCAGCCGTCTTCCTTAACAACTAGCCATCCAAACGCCGCCAAACGTCTGGTTCACCTCTTACCTGGAATCACTGCCATGCATTAGTTTACTGAGAGAAATTTCCACAAAACAGATGGAACCCTCACCTCCTTTAGACTACAGTCGTTAGGGCCGCACAGAGTGCAGAGGCCCACCTGGTTAGATAGAACTCAGAAGCAAGTTAGGAGCCCTAGCACGGCGCGGGGAGCTTTACTCTGAGCTCCAGGAGAAGAATTCCAGCTTCCTCGCTGCTTACCCGTCCCAGGAAGCAGGAAGCCACACCCCCTCCTTCGCCCCCGCCTCTTTGGTTTTAGGCCTTCTCATCCCACAGCTCCACTCTCAGGAGAAACAAATTAAATTACAGACACTAAAGTGATTTAGGAACGCCCAAGTTTATCGCCTCGGAACGCAATCAGCCTATAACCTAATCAGTATTATTAAATCCTGTCTGAAGAGTTTATCTTTAAAAAAATTTAATAAAACACTAATTCTTAATTTGTGAAATATAGCATACATGCAGAAATGTGCACGAAACAAAAATCTACAGCACAATGGTTTATCACTAAGACAAAGTCCATCCAACCACCATTCAGGTCAGCAAACAGAACCGAGCCACATGCCAAATGCGTCTCCTTTCCCTCCTAACCTTAACTGTCCCTTTGTCCCCCACTAGCCTGTGTTTTTTGGGCGAATCTCATCGTTGCTTTTCTGGATAGTTTATTACTTACATGCAAGACTCGAAATACTATAGTTTTGCCTGTTTTTTGGAATGTACTTTATGTAAATGGAATTGTACACTGCACTTTTTTGTACAGTGTATTTCTGAATTTTACCACATGTTCATTTTCACAGCTGTATGGTATTCTCTTAAAAAAACTATATATATTTCATGTATTCACACATATATATGTGTGCATTATGTATATATGTGTGTGTATGTAGATAGAGGGATATTAACAGATTATTGATCTGTTCAAGGGCATTGTGACTGTCCCAAGTCCAGGCCATTTTAAACAACACTGTCATGAATATCCTTGTATATACTTCCTGATACACATAAACTTGCATTACTACAGAGTGTTTACCTAGAAGTGGGATTTCTGTGCTACACAGCATGGTATATTCAGCTTTACCAGACATAGTAATACCAAAGGTTTTTCAAAAGAGGTTAATACCAATTTTTTTTTTTGAGACGGAATTTCACTCTTGTTGCCCAGGCTGGAGTGCAGTGGCATGACCTCAGCTCACTGCAGCGGCGTGATCTCAGCTCACTGCAGCCTTGGCCTCCCGGGTTCAAGCAATTCTCCTGCCTCAGCCTCCTGAGTAGCTGGGATTACAGGTGCCCACCACCATGCCTGGCTTATTTTTTGTATTTATTTTATTTATTTATTTTTTTGAGACGGAGTCTTGCTGTGTCGCCCAGGCTGGGGTGCAGTGGTGTGATCTCAGCTCACTGCAACACCTGCCTCCCAGGTTCAAGCGATTCTTCTGCCTCAGCCTCCTGAGTAGCTGGGACTACAGGCGCATGCCACCATACCTGGCTAATTTTTGTATTTTTGGTAGAGATGTGGTTTCACCATATTGGCCAGTCTGGTCTCGAACTCCTGACCTCGTGATCCACCCGCCTCGGCCTCCCAAAGTGCTGGGATTACAGGCGTCAGCCACTGTGCCCACCCAGTTAATATCAATTCACATCTTTCCCCCAGCAGTGTTTGAGGGCTTCACATTCTTTCCAACACTTGGAATTGTCAAACCTTGAATTCTGTATCTAATTGTGATTTTAATCAACATTTCCTGTTTACAACGGTACTGAGTACCTTCTTTATGTCTATTGGCCAGTGTTTTTCTCTTTTGTGCCATGGGTGTCCAGGTGTCTAGAGCATTCTTCTGTTGGGTCATTTGCATTTTTCCTTATCTATCTTCTAAGAATGAGCCCTCTGCTGGCCCTGTGTGTTGTGGAGATCTCCCACTGTTTGCCTTGTATTTTCATTCCCTGGGTGGTGGTATCTTTTGGTAGACACTTAATTTTAATGTTGTCCAACATAGGAATCAAACTTAACAGGCATAGTGCTTTTTTTTTTTTTTTTTTTTAAGATGGAGTCTCCCTCTGTCACCCAGGCTGGAATGCAGTGGCGCTATCTCGGCTCACTGCAAGCTCTGCCTCCCGAGAGGGATAGTGCTTTTTAATGTCATGTTTAAGATATATTTTCCCAATCCTAGACCAGGGTTTCTCCACCTGGCACTGATGACATTTTGGGTCAGACGATTCTTTGTTGACAGGGGCTGTCTTGTGCATTATAGGATGTTTAGCAGCATCCCTGGCCTCTACCCACTAGATAACAGTAGCGACTCCCTTCCAACCTAGTTGTGACAACCAAAAATGTCTTCAGACATTGCCAGAAGTCCCCATGTTTCAGAAACATTGCCATAGATCATAAACATATTCTCACATGATGCCTTATAAAAGCTTCATAGTGGGCCAGCACGGTGGCTCACGCCTGTAATCCCAGCACTTTGGGAGGCCGAGGTGGGTGGATCACTTGAGGTGAGGAGTTCAAGACCAGCCTGGCCAGCATGGCTAAGCCCCCTCTCTACTAAAATACAAAAAATTAACTGGGCATGGTGGCACACGCCTGTAGTCCCAGCCACTCGGAAGGCTGAGGCATGAGAATCGCTTGAACCCAGGAGACGGAGGTTACCGTGAGCCGAGATCACACCACTGCACACGAGCCTGGATGACAGAGTGAGACTCCGTCTCAAAAAAAAAGCTTCATGGTGGCTGGGTGAGGTGGCTCACACCTGTAATCCCAACACTTTGGGAGGCCAAGGGGGGTGGATTGCTTGAGGCCAGGAGTTCCAGAGCAGCCTTGCTAACATGGCAAAACCCCGTCGTCTCTACTAAAAATATAAAAATTAGGTGGGCATGATAGTGCGCACCTGTGATTCCAGCTACATGGGAGGCTGAGGCAGGAGAATCGCTTGAACCCAGGAGGTGGAGGTTGCAGTGAGCTGAGATTGTATCACTGCACTCCAGCCTGGGTGACAGAGCAAGACTCTGTCTCAAAATAAATTAAATAAATAAATACATAAATAAATAAAAGCTTCATAGATATATAATTCAACTGGAATTGATTTTTGTGCAAGCCGTGAGGCAGGCATCCTACTTCATTTGTTTGAAGATATGGTGGGGGGAACCCAAAGGGTTTCTGTTTTTTCTGTTCTCTCACTCAACAATCAACACAGAAGACTTCTGTGACCAAATTTATGGAGTTTTCCACCACACACCAAGCAAACAGTCAATTCTGCAGCTGACACCAATGGGTGCACTCTAATCTAATTCACTTCTCACACTCTCAACCTGGAGATGACGTCAGGTCCCACAGGTTGAGGACTCAGTCCCCAAAACTGCCCCTGCCCCTGACTTTGGAGGCCAGTTGCAAGCCCCAGGCTGTTTTACTTGTGCTGCTGATCAACCAGCTATGAATTAGGGTTCCCAGGACCTCCTCCTTAGGTTCAGTTAATTTGCTAGAGTGGCTCACAGAACTCAGGGAAACACTTACTTATGGTTGCTAGTTTATTATAAATTATATTAGAAATGATACCAATGAACACTAGATGAAGAGCTGCAGAGGGTGAGATATGAGGGAAGGGGCCAGAACTTCCAGGTCCTCCCCAAGCTCCTCCCCAGTGTTCCACCCTCCAGGAACCTCCATTCAGCTGTCCACAAGCTCATCTGAACCCTGTCCTTTTGGGTTTTTATGGAGGCTTCACTACATAGGCATGATTGATTAAGCCACTGGCCATTGGTGGTCAACTTAGCCTTCAGCCCCTGTCCCCTCCCTGGAGGTTGGGGGGCGGAGCCGAAAATCCCACCCCTCTAATCCTGCCTTCGTCTTTCTGGTGACTAGCTCCCTTCTGAAGCTACCTAGGGGCTGCCAGCCATCAGTCAACTCATTAGCACACAAAAATATATCACTTCGGAGAGTCGAAGGATTTTAGGAGTTGCATGCCGGGAAATGGGAAGAACACATATATATCTCGCAATATCACATACCATACTTTTCCAACACCATTTATTTTTTTATTTTTGTTTTTGTTTTTTTTTTTGTTTATAAAATCTTCATTTATTTATTTATTTTTTTAATATTGACATATTTTTGTTTTATTATTATTATTATTATTATTATACTTTAGGTTTTATGGTACATGTGCGCAATGTGCAGGTAAGTTACATATGTATACATGTGCCATGCTAGTGCGCTGCACCCACCAACTCGTCATCTAGCATCAGGTATATCTCCCAATGCTATCCCTCCCCCCTCCCCCCACCCTACAACAGTCCCCGAAGTGTGATGTTCCCCTTCCTGTGTCCATGTGTTCTCATTGTTCAATTCCCACCTATGAGTGAGAATATGCGGTCCAACACCATTTATTGAAGTTTGTCTCCCTCACTGCTCTGAAGTTCTTTGTTATTTTATTTTATTTTTTTCTTATGTCGGACTGGTAACAGGCAGACCTCGCCAGGTTTGAGAAAGGCTCATCCCACACGTGAGAGTGAAAACCCAATCATCACGCTTATGAACTGCAAACAGATCTGCCTTTGATAGTCAACAAATGTCCATTTGTTCATAGTTCTGCATCTGGTTTCTGTATTCTGTCATATCTTTGCACCAGTACTCCTCTGTCTTCATTACTGTAGTTTCATGAGAAGTCTTTATATTTGCTAGAGCAAGTCATCTCCCTATTCCTGTCTTTCCGTATTCAAGTATGTGTTGATTTCTCTTGGCATTTTGTTTATATATAAACTTTAAATCTGGCTCATCAATTTCTGTAAACACTTGCAGTTTTGCTTGGGGCTACACCGAATCTGTAGGTTAATTTGAGGAGAACTGACATCTTTCCAGCGTTACAACTTTCAGTATATGAACATGGCTTATGGCTCCATTTATATAAGCATTCTTTGTTCTTTTATGTTCCCAGAAGATGGACTTTGTCCACTAAACTTCTCCTAGAATCCTGAAAGGCCACACGTTTTAAGCCCTAGGCCCAATGTCACATATAATACCTGTGCAATTTGTGGGTTTGCTTATTTATGTCAGATGTAATTTCGTTTTTAAATTTTTTATTTATTTTTTTGAGACAGGGTCTCACTCTCACCCAAGCTGGAGTGCAGTAGCACGATCACAGCTCTCTGAAGCCTTGACTTCCCGGGCTCCACTGATCCTTCCACCTTAGCCTCCTCAGTAGCTGGGACCACAGGCGTGTGCCACAGGCATGCACGCATGCACAGGTGTGTGCAGTAGAGACAGGCTTTCACCATGTTGCCCAGGCTGGTCTCAGAACTCCTGAGCTCAAGTGATCCTCCTGCCTTGGCTTCCCAAAGTACTGGGATTACAGGTATGAGCCACAGCACCCAGCTAGGTGTGATTTCAAGTACTGAAGAAGCTTACAAAGATAAGGACTTTATTAAAAGAATATTTGCAGGTTGGGTGTAGTGGCTCACTCCTGTAATCCCAGCACTTTGGGAAGCCCAAGGTGGATGGATCACCTGAGATGAGGAGTTCGAGACCAGCCTGGAAATATGGCAAAACCCCATCTCAACTAAAAATACAAAAATTAGCCAGGCGTGGTGGCATGTGCCTGTAATCCCAGCTACTTGAGAGACTGAGGCAAGTGATTCGCTTGCATCCAGGAGGTGGAGGTTGCAGTGAGCTGAGATCGTGCCACTGCCACTGCACTCCAGCCTGGGCGACAGAGTGAGACTCTGTCTCAAAAAAAGAGAGAAAAAAAAAAGGCCGGGCACGGTGGCTCATGCCTGTAATCCCAGCACTTTGGGAGGCTGAGGCGGGCAGATCACGAGGTCAGGAGATCGAGACCATCCTGACTGACACAGTGAAACCCCGTCTCTACTAAAAATACAAAAAAATTAGCCGGGCGTGGTGGCGGGCACCTGTAGTCCCAGCTACTGGGGAGGCTGAGGCAGGAGAATAACGCGAACCCAGGAGGCGGAGCTTGCAGCGAGCCGAGATCGCGCCACTGCACTCCAGCCTGGGCGACAGAGCAAGACTCCTCAAAAAAAGAAAAAAAAAATTGCAATGTGAAGAAATTTGGGAGAAAGGAAAATAAAGTGGGAGAAGAAACAAAATGGAGGTCCCTGCAAGTCCAGGCTGTGTAGCTGCCCAGTCTTGCTGAGATTATTGTCACCATTCAGCAGGTAGGCACAGATTTCACCTTTGGGCAGCCCTGAATGTCAGGCTCAGCACCATGAAATTTCACACTTTATTGTGGGCTCCCTAATGTTGCACTCTGATTATTTGATTCAACTAACATATATGGGCATGGTACTGGCACATTTCATCTTCAAATAACCCTTGCTGAGGCAAATGTTTTTTTTTTTTAATTCCATTTTAAGATGAAAAGTAAAGTTTAAAGAGGTTAAGTGACCTGCCCTTAGCCACCTATAGAAAACAGCATGTTCAAGCCCATCTTCTGATTCCAAGGCCAATGCCTGCCCTCCTTCCATTCTACCTCCCCACAGTGTGTGGGATTTCTGCTCTTGCTGTTTTATAAGCTCTAGAGACTTGGAAGATATCTAATATACAGAAGGCAGATGCTAGTTATTATCAGACAAGCTGAAGTGAAAGCAGGAAAGGGCTCACTTCTTTTCTTTCTTTCTTTTCTTTTCTTTTTTTGAGATGGAGTCTCACTCTGTAGCCCAGGCTGGAGTGCAGTGGTGCAATCTTGGCTCACTGCAACCTCTGCCTCCAGGGTTCAAGTGATTCTCCTGCCTCAGCCTCTCGAGTAGCTGGAACTACAGGCATGCACCACCATGCCCAGCTAATTTTTGTATTTTCAGTAGAGACATGATTTCACCATGTTGGCCAGGCTGGTCTTGAACTCCTGACCTCAGGTGATCCACCCGCCTCTGCCTCCCAAAGTGCTGGCATTACAGGCCTGAGCCACTGAGATGGGCCAGGAATCACTTAATGATGGCGTTGCCAAGGGCTGTAGATGCTGAAATTTATCAGAAAGGGATATTCTTGTTGCTGTGATGGACAAGCGCTGCCCCACCCAGACTCCTTAAGGCTCTTCCAGCCCTGAAATAAACCGTGGTGTGGAGCATTTATATGCTAAACAGATTACTTTCTTGCTTACTTTATCCATTATTTCCATGGCTCTCTCTTGTCCCTAAGCTGCTCTTGTGTCTATGGTTTCACCCTGGAGGGCCAAAAGTTTCAATAACCAAGTAAAGCCCATGCTTGCTTAGCTCACAAAGGGGAACAAGTACTGCATACTTCCCATTTCAACATCTCTTTTGGGGGTACCAGGGTATAAAAGTCCCTTGTCCTGCTTTTATTTTTTATTTATTTATTTTTGAGACAAGGTCTGCTTCTGTCACCCAGGCTGGAGTTCAGTGGAGCTATAATGGCTCACTGCAGCCTCAACCTCCCTAGGCTCAAGTGATCCTCCTACCTCAGCCTCCCAAATAGCTGGGAGTACAGGCATATACCACCATATCCAGCTAAGTTTTTGTATTTCTGTCTAGAGACAGGGTTTTGCCATGTTGTCCAGGCTGGTTTCGAACTCCTGGGCTCAAGTGATCTGTCCACCTCAGCCTCCCAAAATGCTAGGATTACAGGCTTGAGCCACCATGCCTGTCCTGTCCTGGTTTATAACAGATGAGGTGAGGCTGCTATGCAACTTTTATTTTGAAAAAGAACTATGCAGTTAGATTTCCCTGACTGTTCTTTCCTCAATGAGCAACTCATTTCCCCATCTTCCTTTAATCTTGTCATAACGTACCCAAGGATGATATAAACCCACTTCCACCAACAGTAGAAGAAAGACTCAAAAACACCACACCTTTACCAATCAATGGCTGTGTCCTCAAGCCCTTAGGAGTAAATAAGTTTTGCAAATGAAATTTTATTTTACCTATAGAAAGACTAAAGATTTGTAATCAAAAATGCAATTTATTGCTTCTACCCTAGATCAAGGGTAGTATCTGTGCTTATTATGTAATATCTGATACATCCACTTCCTGAGAACAAAATAATAAGTGGGTTTTAGGAGCAGAAGATAGTGTAATCTTGCTTCATCCACTAGGTGTGTGGGTCCAACAATGCAGTCACAACCAGAACAACAGTGCTCCAGATAACTGATGACTCCAATATGGCTTTGTCCCTCATGCTCTCCGTTTTAATATGAAACCTGCCTTTTTCCCTTTTATTTTTTGTTTTTTTTTTTTTTACTTTTATTTTTTGAGGCGGAGTCTCCCTTTGTCACCCTGGCTGGAGTGCAGTGGTGGATCTCTGCTCACTGCAACCTCTGCCTCCAGGGCTTAAGTGTTTCTCCTGCCTCAGCCTCCGGTGTAACTGGGATTACAGGCGTGCACCACCACACCCCAGCTAATTGTTGTATTTTCAGTAGAGACTGGGTTTCAACATGTTGGCCAGGCTGGTCTCGAATTCTTGACCTTAGGGTATCTGCCCACCTCTGCTTCCCAAAGTGCTGGCATTACAGGCGTGAGCCACCGCACCTGGCCTTTCCTTATTTATTTTTTTGAGACAAGGTCTCTCTGTCGCCCAGGCTGGAGTGCAGTGGCTCAATCTCAGCTCACTGCAACCTCCGCCTCCCAGGTTCAAGCAATTCTCCTGCCTCAGCCTCCCGAGTAGCTGGGATTACAGGCACCCGCCACCACGCCCGGCTAATTTTTGTATTTTTAGTAGAGATGGGATTTCACCATGTGGACCAGGCTGGTATTTTAATTTTTTTATTGAGACAGACTCTCGCTCTGTTGCCCAGGCTGGAGTGCAGTCGCAGGATCTTGGATCACTGCAACCTCCACCTCCCAGGTTCAAGCGATTCTTCTTTGCTGGGATTACAGGCACCCACCGTCACGCCCAGCTAATTTTTGTATTTTTAGTAGAGACAGGGTTTCACCATGTTGGCCAGCCTGGTCTCAAACGGCTGACCTCAGGCGATCTGCCCGACTTGGCCTCCCAAAGTGCTGGGATTACAGGTGTGAGCCACCACGCCCGGCCTCCTTTTTATCTTTGTTATTTTTTGAGACAGGGTCTTGCTCTGTCATCCAGGCTGGAGTGTAGTGGCACAATCACAGCTCCTTGACCTCCTGGATTCATGTGATCCTCCCACCTCAGCTTCTTAGGTAGCTGGGACTACAGGCATGAGCCACCATGCCTAGCTAATTAAAAACTTTTTTTTTTTTTTTTTTTTTTTTGTAGAGTGCCAGGTGCAGTGGCTCATACCTGTAATCCCAGCACTTTGGGGTTGGGGGTGAGGATCGCTTGATCCCAAAGCCCAGATCCCAGGAGTTTGAGACTAGTCTGGGTAAGGCGGGCGGAAACACCCGTCTCTACAAAACAAAAACCAAAACCATATATACATATGAAAACAAAAAAATCACACTAGCCCATTGTTGTAGCGCGTGGCTGCTACTCGAGAGGCTGATGTAGATGAACCCAGAAGTCCAAGGATGCAATGAGTGAGCCAGGATCGCGCTATCTCAAAAGACTGAGTCTCACTATATTTGTTCAGGCTGATCTTGAAGTCCTGGGGTCAAGCAATTTTCTTTCAAAAAGAGCTGTCAATTGCGTGTGCCGGCCGCCTAGTCTTTGAAAATTTAATCAAAATGGTAGATCTCTATCTTCTAAATCGCTAGTATACCTGTTTCTTTCTCCTTAGCCATATTACCCTAAAATTAGATACCATCTTCTGATGCTCTTAAAAGGGTAAGTATTTTTATTACTGATGGTGAAGAGATGGACGGTTCTCAGAAATACTAACAATACCAAGTCGATATGGGGAATAGGTACAGGAAACTCCCATTCTGTCTCCCAATTTCAAAAACACGCTCAAATACATAGCGGTCACATACAGAACATCTTCGATATTAAACGGATAAGGACAAGGTATTACATTTACATCTTCGCCAAAATGCTGGAAAGCGATACTGTTAATACTGTCCCTCTCAAGTCCTCCCTTCTCCCATTCACCTTAAGGTCACGGTGAGAAACCTCACGGGTAAACATCTCACCTCCTTTCTGATGTAAATATTATATTGAAAACATAGGCTCTTTGAGACATTTTGTCCGCTTCTTGACTCTTAGTGACTCGAGCTTTGTCGCCCCTTTTCCTTGGTCGCGAGGGCCGTTCATTTGCATGTCTCACCCGCCCTGCGCCCGGGAGGCGTGGCCACCAAGGGGCCGGGCCCTGCACAGCGCCCTGGGGAAGCTGGTTTGAAAGCTCTGGAGCGACCCCAATGCCGGGTAAAGGACAAGATTTGCCCAGACGCAAGGGAATTTGGGGTGAAGTGGCCGTAAGAGTGTGGGACGAAACTGTTTCGAGCAGAGCGGTCGGAACTCACCTGAGGAAAGCATGGGGGAGGAGTCACTAGTAAGAATGAGTGGCAGGGACAGGGCGGCCTCGGTGTTGGAAGGCAAGACCGTGCAGCGCGATGGGGACCAGGGCGGCGGGCCGCAGCCAGGGTGGGGGTGGGCGACGGTCAAGATGCCTTGAAGCGGATTCTGTGCTCGGGAGCTGCGGTTCTTCCTCCTCCGCCCTCACCGGCGGGCGACCTTAGGCAGGGAGTGAAATGCAATGGGAGCCCTGGAGGGAGGGTGAAGCCGCGCGTGCAGGAGGAACCTCCTATTGCGAGTTCAGGCTCCGCAGCTACGGAGGTAGGGGACCCTGTGTAGCAGCTCTGAGAGGCTGCGTGCTCTGCGCGGTTGGAGGGGGGAACCTCCAGCCCACCTTCTCTTTTTCAGCCGAGAAACCGCTAGTTACCCCCTTTCTTATGCGACCAAGACTGTAATAACCCTGTCACCTTTCACGGCCCTCCGGGTCTGCGCCCATCCTCCTCTGAGGATTCGCTCATCCACCCCGAGGCCTGTTTTCGTCACCTGTTGTCCCTCTGGCAGACCCTAGGTCCCTTGGAGTCCAGCCAGCATCTATCTGCCCGCTGTTCCCACCCACCACACTCCCTCCCCAGTTCTATCCCAGCTCCTTAAACGGTTGGAGTTCAAATCTCAGACCATGACAGCACACGGGCCTGGACTCCGGTATGGCCCTGGACAAGTTCCTTAATCTCTCTGAGCCTCAGCTTTCTTCCGTGTGAAGCAGCGGTAATATTGTTATTAGGAGCCTCCCGGCCCCAGCACACCGACATACATATAAGTGGATATCCATCCTGCCTGTGAGGGGTCGTCTTTTCTTTGGGCTGTTTGTTGTCCACAGAGGTCCATGCTTTATGTTCCTGGAGGCACCAGCGGAGTCACTGATGCACCCCTGCATCCAGCATGTTTAAGGGAGACAGTCTGGGGAGGGCAGGGAAGAGCCTAGAGGGTCCCCTAATGATTAGGGCTGTGATGGGGATGTTACTGGAAAAAGGTCCCTATCCAGACCCCAAGAGAGGGTTCTTGGACCTCCTGCAAGAAGGAATTTGGGGCAAGTCCATAAAGTGAAAGCAAGCTTATTAAGAAAGTAAAGGAATAAAAGAATGGTTACTCCATAGGCAGAGCAGCGGCATGAGCTGCTCGACTGACTATACTTACAGTTATTTCTTGATCATCTGCTAAACAAAGGGTGTATTATTCATGAGTTTTCCGGGAAAGACAATTCCCGCAACTGAGGGTTCCTACCCTTTTTTAGACCCTATAGGGTAACTTCCTGATGTTGCCATGGCATTTGTAGACTGTCATGGCACTGGCAGGAGTGTCATTTAGCATGGAAATGCATTATAATTAGCATATAATGAGCAGTGAGGATGACCAGAGGTCACTTTCGTCACCATCTTGGTTTTGGCCAGCTCCTTTACTGCATCCTGTTTTATCAGCAAGGTCTTTGTGACCTGTATCTTGTGCAGACTTTCTATCTCATCCTGACTTAGAATGCCTAAGCTAGTGGGAATGCAGCCTCGCAGGTCTCAGCCTTATTTTACCCAGCCCCTATTCAAGATGGAATCGCTCTAGTTTGATCGCCTCTGACAGGGGCAGTGCACTTTCACATCTTGGCCTTTGCTGCCTTATCCTTCCAGATCTTTCAGATGCTTGCCCTCTGGCATTCTAGGATAGGAAGACTGCTTCCAAAGTGACGCAGGATTTTTCTCGGACACTTTTCCAACTGCAGACTTCTGGCCGGCGATGCCCCTGCCTGTGCCTAGCTCTGCCCCAGGCAGGAGGTACCCTGCCCACTTGGGCTTGCACTCTGGTGGGGATCCTGCAGCCATGGAGACTGCATGCTCAGCCCCAGTAGGAGGGGGTGTGTGATCAAGTGAGTGCCTCATCTTGCCAGCCACTCCAAGTGCTGGCACAGGAGCGGGCTCCCTTTGGGGCTTGCAGCTGGATCAGGCCTGTCAGAAGCAACTCCTGGGGTGAACTCTGGCATCCAGACGAAGGGAACATGGTGGCACCCAAACAGGAAAGCGCTTGACTGTGAAGCCCCAGAGGGGGTGTTAGAGCCATGCTAACAGCTCTTTTAGTCCCACTGTCAGCAGCCTGACAAACGGGCATGTTAACAACGAACAGGGGGTGTGTTAACAACTCTGTCAGTCCTGTTGCCTGCTCCTGCTGGAGGCTCCCTGGCTGGCCTGGCCCTGCACTGCTTCTCATGGCAAGGGGCTGCCACTGGGCACAGACGGTGGGGGGAGATGTGGAGGGCTATGGTGTTACTGCCTTCTTCATACCCTTTGCTGACAATGGAAGGGTGAAAAGGGCGGAGGAGAGTTTCATAAAGTGATGAAACAGCTCTCAGCAGAGAGGGGATGTGAGGGTGGTCCCTGACCTGAAGTTGGGTGTTCTCTCTCTCAGTGTGGCTGGGTCCGGGGCTTTTATGGGCTCAGAAGTGGGGACTGCATGCTGATTGGTTTACGAGTATGCAAAAAAGGCTAAAACAAAGGCACCATTCAAAGGTGGCATGACAGTGTAGAAAACCAATTAGGGAAGGGTGGATACATGTAAAGTAAGTGAAGGGTGGGGATCAGTCAGAGGAAAGTGCACCAACAGGAAGAGAGGTTCTCAGTTCGGTCCATGGATTTATCCAAGACTTGTAGCTTAGCTTTCAGGCTTTAAACTGCCTTTGGTTTGAAAGTTGGGTTTCACTGGGGACATGCCGCTATCTGCCTAGGGGTTTGTTTGCCTCCTGCCACTATTAAAAGTACTAAATCAGTGCATCTAGCCTGAGGGCTGCCCCTAGTCCAGCCAGCAGAAGTTTTTGTTTTGTTTTTCTTTTGTTTTAATTAAAATTTTAATTAAAAGGGACTAATATAGAGGGTTTTTAAAAAAATTACCATGTGTTGAGTATTTATGCTATGCCAAGCACTTCCCATATATTTTCTCATTTAATCCTCAAAATAGCAAGGGTGATTGCCTTATCTGCATCCTATAGGTGAGAAAGCTGAGACTCAGAGAAATTAAGAAACTCACATGAGGTCATGTTGTATGTAAGTTAGTTTTTGCTGCATCATAAACCACCCAACTGTTTATGATTTCAAACAGGTAATACTTGTTTCTCAACAACTGGATGGGGGCTGGATGGCCAAGGGGCCTCATATTTTAGGGACAGGAGGAGCTCATCGTCAGCTGGGTGATGGGGATGCGACCACAAGTCTCATTATCCAGGAGAGCTTGAACATAGGGGTTGAGTTTCAAAAGCAGCATAAGGGCAGCAACACAAGAACTTTCCATGTCTCACTTATGTCATATTTGCTATTCTCCCATTGGCCAAAGCAGGTCACAAGGGCATGGCCAGCTGGTATGGAAGGGGACACCCAAAGGGGTGGACACAGGCAGTGAGAATTGCTGCCATTTTCCCAAACAAAGAATCTACCATCCATAGCATCTAAGTGTACAACTGGAAATCAAAACTAAGTTTGTCTTACTTGAAAGTTCAAAACTGTCTTGGAGCTACTGCCCGGGGTCTAGGAATCCAGAACATTCCACACATTGCCTAAGTCAACAACCTATTGCACACACACACCTGCAACTGTTTTGCAAAAGTATGTGGATCTGGTTGTCACTGATAAAATACAAATTAATTTAGATGTATTATTCAATTCATAGTATAATTTTGTTGTATTTTCAAATCAACAGATATTTACGTAATTTCGAAGCAGCTCTTCACAAAATATTCATTAGTTACAAAAGGAAGTCACTTCATAGTGGAAAAATCTGGCAGGTGCCACCTTAATCAAGTAACCAAAATGAACATCATCAGTAATAGGACAAATTGCAATCATGTGCCTCTTGACAGTCTAGCAAGAAGAACACAGCATCACTTCTGTGATGCTGCTGCCAATAATACATAATTGGAATCTAATCCTAAAGCAACAAATTCAAATTAAGGAAAATTCTACAAAATAATTGGCCTGTAATAGAAGTGTAAAGTTCATGAAAGTTAAGGAAAGACTGAAGAACTGTTCCAGACTGAAGATGAAAGAGATGTGAGAAATAAGTGCAGTGGTGATTCTGAACTGGATCCTGACTTGGCAAAACTTGAATAGGTCTGTTGGTTGGATGGTAGAAATATAGTAATGTTGATTTCCTGATTTTTGCTAGCTATATTACAATTTTATTGGATTCAGTCCTTGTTTACAGAAGACACACAGTATGTAGGGGTTATAAGGAGTCAGCTCAGGAACTTTAAAATCATTTAGCAAAACAAAAGTTCTTCGTACTTTAATTCCAAGACTTCTATAAATTTGAGATTATTTTTAAAATACTTAAAAAAAAACCCTTTAAAGTCTCTCAACATGCTGTCCTATTAATAATAGATTTCTAAATTTTTTATTTTTATCAAGGTTTTGTGTGCCCATAGTTTGAAGTATTAAATAATTTTTATTTATTTATTAAAACATTTTTTAATGTCACTCCATTCAGAGGTAATGAAGTGTTAGTTTTTTGTTTTTTTTTTTTGAGACAGTCTCGCTCTGTCACCCAGGCTGGAGTGCAATGGTGCAATCTCGGCTCACTGCATCCTCTGTCTCCCGGGTTCAAGCAATTCTCCTGCCTCAGCCTCCCGAGTAGCTGGGATTACAGGCGCCCGCCACCATGCCCAGCTAATTTTTGTATTTTTAGTAGAGACAGGTTTCACCATGTTAGTCAGGCTGGTCTCGAACCCCTGACCTCAGGTGATCCACACGCTTTGGCCTCCCAAAATGCTGGGATTACAGGCATGAGCCACTTCACCTGGCCTGAAGTGTTAGTTTTATGTCTTTTTTTTTTTTTTTTTTTAAAGAAAATTAGTTCCCTTATCTCCACTTTCCCCCTTTCCTGCACCTCAGAGGCAACTGCTTTCAGCTGATTACTTTGACAGGTATGACCTTATTTCCACATAATTGCTTATGTCATGATTTTTTTCTTTTTGAGATAGGCTCTTGCTCTGTTGCCCAGGAGGGAACGCAGTGGCACTCTTGTAGCTCACTACAACCTTGAACTCCTGGGCTCAAATGATCCTCTGGTCTCAGTCCCCTGAGTAGCTGGGACTACAGGTACATGCCACCATGCCTGGCTAATTTATTTTCACAGAGACAAGGTCTCACTATGTTGCTTGGGCTGATCTCTAACTTCTAGGCTGAAGTGATCCTCCCGCCTCGGCCTCCCAAAGTGTTGGAATACAGGTAATGAAATCAAGTTTAGCCTAAAGCTGCCTCCTTATATATTTAAGTTTGGCCTAAAGGTTTGTCTGTATATCGTGACAAGTGGAGGTGTAAACAGACTACATTTGTGCCAATCACTGAGTTTTGGCCAATCAAATGTAGCCAACTGTTCAAACCATGTTCAGATAAAGCAAATGCCAAACTGTAGCCAAACCCAGCTGTTTCTGTACCTCACTTCCATTTTCTGTCCACAAACCTTCCACCGTGTGACTGCGCTGGAGTGTCCGAGCCTACTCTGGCTGGGAAGGCTGCCCAATTCTTGAACTGTTCATTGCTCAATTAAACTCCTTTAAATTTAATTTGGCTGAAGTTTTTCTTTTATCACAGGTGTGAACCATCATACCTGGCTGTCCTAAATTTTTAAAAACTATCATGCAAGTCATAGTTACTTCCTCAAGACTGTCATTATCACGTACTTGTAGTATGCCCTTACTCAATTTTTATGGTTTTAATTTAAAAATTGGACAAAGGATCTGCCTGCTCTACTCAGTGTAGTTCAGTTGTGTGCTGCTAACTACTGAACCACGGCATCTATTTTGAAACCATTTGGAAGAAATCACAGTACTTTGGTATCTTACTGAATATTCTTAGGTAGTTGGCTCCTGAACAACGTGGGGGTTAGAGGCTCTGAACCCTGTGCAGTAGAAAATCCGAGTATAACTTCTGACTCTCCCAAAACTTTAATAATGGCCTGCTATTGACTGGAAGACTTACCGTATCATAAACAGTTGATTAACACCTATTTTGCATGTTACATCTATTACATGCTATATTCTTACTATACAGTAAGCTAGAGAAGAAAATGTTACTAAAGATCATAAGGAAGAGACCATAGATTTACTATTAAGTAGAAGTAGATCATCATAAAAATCTTCATCCTCAACATTAGTTGGGTAGGCTTAGGAGGAGAAGAGGAGGGGTTGGTCTTGCTGTCTTTTTTTTTTGAGATGGAGTTTCGCTCTAGTTGTCTAGACTGGAGTGCAATGGTGTGATCTTGGCTCACAGCAACCTCCGTCTCCTGGGTTCAAGTGATTCTCCTGCCTCAGCCTCCTGAGTAGCTGGGATTACATGCGCCACCATGCCCAGCTAATTTTGTATTTTTAGTAGAGACGGGGTTTCTCCATGTTGGTCAGGCTGGTCTCGAACTCCCGACCTCAGGTGATCCGTCCGCCTCAAACTCCCAAAGTGCTGAGATTACAGGCGTGAGCCACCACGCCCGGCCTTGGTCTTGCTGTCTTAAGTGTGGCAGAGGCAGAAGAAAATCTGCGTATAAGTGGACCTGTGCAATTCAAGGCCATGTTGTTCAAGGGTCAAAGGTAGTTTTGAACTTCCCCCAAGCATTAGACTCAAAATAACCTGTGGAAAAGAATTTTGTCAACTCTAAAAATGCTGATAATTCAGCTGACCTTGTTTGTAATACCTGTCAATAAAGACTATACTGTCTTGGGGTTTTCAGAGAAGAAGGAATCTTTTAGGACTGATCATTCACAGCCTGCTTGTGCTCTACTTCGGTTTTCTTTTGACCAGTAGACCAGACATGTTAAAAACAGAGGGAGTAAAATCACTGCACAAAATAATCTTACTCTGTCAGTGCCATGGAAGAACAGTTGATTTGGGGATCTACTCAGTCACTTTGAGACTAGTCACACAGTCAATTATAAATCTACCTAATCATATAGTTTTTTAGCCTATATTATCATTTTGTCCAAATCTTAAAAAAAAGTTATATTCCTTACCTATAGGCAAATATATCACTAAGTTTATTTCCTTATTGATAGGATTAAGTAATCAAGGAACGGGAATAGTCTAATTTTTCTGTTCTTGGTGATTCTGATACAGCTCCGATGACTGGAGGAACACCAGGGTCCTTGGTCTTGTGCTGACAGGATTGACATGGACACACATGGATTGGTTTTAAGAAGCAAAAAGTTTAATAGGCTAGAAAGAAGAAAAGAAGAAGAAAACAGCTCCCCTGTACAGAGATAAAGGGAGGGAGGATTCAAACAAAGAGAAAACTCTGTGTGCCGTGGAAAAGTGGCTGCTTATACTGGGATGCTGGAGGAGGCGGTGTCTGGTTTCCATAGGGCCCAGGGGATTGGTTTGACAGGTATGTCATTCACGTAGCCCGTGAAAAAACTGGCCCTCCCATCCTAGCCTTTTAACATGCAAATGCAGGGTGCCATGTCATTCTACACACATGGGGATATGCTGGCGCAAGGGAGAAGACTGAGGGAATCGCCATGTTTGGGTGGACCCAGTTTCTAATGGCTGGGATTTGCATAGCAAAGCTTTGCCAGCCCAGCTCTAAGAGCAGGGGCTTTCCTGCTAGATAAATGTTTCTGGAGCTGCTTTAAAAGAAACAAAAACTTCCCAAGGACCCCCTTTTCCTCTCTAGCTGCCTAAAATAATTTCTTAATAACTTCTATAACAATTCCATGTTGGGTTCTAATGGTCACCTTTTCCCCTTCTAGGCCACAGTCTAAGATGATTTTTTTTTTTTGAGATGGAGTTTCACTGTTTTTGCCCAGGCTGGAGTGCAGTGGCAGATCTTGGCTCACTGCAACCTCTGCCTCCCGGGTTCAAGCGACTCTCCTGCCTCAGCCGCCTGAGTAGCTGGGATTACAGGCGCGTGACACCACACCTGGCTAATTTTGTATTTTTAGTAGAGACAAGGTTTCGCCCTGTTGGCCAGGCTGATCTCAAACTCCTGACCTCTGGTGGCCTCCCAAAGTGCTGGGATTACAGGCATGAGCCACCGTGCCTGGCCTGTGTGTTTGAGATTTATTATGGGAACTGGCTCATGTGAAATGATTATGGAGGCTGAGAAGACCCACAATCTGCCATCTGTAAGATGGATAACTAGGAAAGCCTGTGGTTTAATTCAGAGTGTGAAGGCCTGGGAACTTGGGGTTTAGGGTGGGGCTGATGGTGTAAGTTCTAGCTGAATGTGAAGCCCTGAGAACCAGGAGCACCAATGTCCAAGGAAAGGAGAAGATGGATGTCTCAGCAAAAAAAGGGTAGGCAAATTTGCCCTTCTTCCTCCTTTTTGTCCTGTTTGGGGCCTCAACAGATTGGATGATCACATTGGGAAGGCCATCTGCTTTACTAATTCACCAATTCAAATGTTATTAATCTCTTCTGGAAACACCTTCACAGACACACCTAGAAACAATGTTTACCAGCTACTCAGACATCCTTTAGCCCAGTCAAGGTGACACACACAATTAAAAATCACACATGGTTAAAAAAACACAGATGGGAAGAGTTAAGAGTATAGGCATGCTGGCTGGGTGTGGTGGTTCACACTTGTAATCCCAGCACTTTGGGAGGCCGAGGCGGGCAGATCACGAGGTCAGGAGATCGAGACCATCCTGGCTAACACGGTGAAACCCCGTCTCTACTAAAAATACAAAAAAATTAGCCGGGTGAGGTGGCAGGCGCCTGTAGTCCCAGCTACTGGGGAGGGGGAGGCAGGAGAATGGCATGAACCCGGGAGGCGGAGTTTGCAGTGAGCCGAGATCACACCACTGCACTCCAGCCTGGGCGACAGAGCGAGACTCTGTCTCAAAAAAAAAAAAAAAATAAAAATAAATAAAAATAAGAGTATAGGCATGCTAATAAAACCGTAAGTAATAATGATTTTATCCAGTGTTTATCTTTTCAGGCTAAAAGTTGTATTTTAGAATACAAAATGGGAAGGGCAGATAACTTTTGTGTGTGAATTTTCATCTCCCTATCATGGTAAAAATAATTGTAGCAAAACAATTTTAATGTTAATATTATAATAGACATGTAAGCACAACATTGTAGAATACAAAGATAATTTTTTTTTCTTTTTTTAAGTGGGGCTTGGGAATTTTCATTTCAGAGTCTTCTTGTTATCCAAGGCATTTTTAGAGGCCAGTCTTTCTAGTCATATTTGATAATGAGGAAGATGAAGTAACTGACTTCCCCAAAGTCACGTAACAACTTCATGGCATAGCTGAGACTAGACTCCTGTGATTCAGATTCTCAGGCCATCAGTCTTTCTACACAAAATAGTGATGCTTAAATACTTGAGATGCATATCACAAAAAAGGGGATTATTAGAATGAAAACACTGATTAGGACAGAATAATTTAATGGCATTTTCTTTCTGATAAACTCCTCTCTCTTCAGTTTTAACTATTTGAAAAAACTGTGGGCATGTCAGAGGCATGTGAATCAGAGCAACTCCATCTTGAATAGAGCTGGGTAAAATGAGGCTGAAACCTATTGGGCTGCATTCCCAGATGGTTAAGGCACTGTAAGCCACAGGATGAGATAAGAGCTCAGCACAAAATACAGATCATAAAAACCTTGCCAATAAAACAGCTTGCAGAAAAGAAGCCGGACAAAACCCACCAAAACCAAGATGGCCACCGAGAGTGACCACTGGTTGTCCTCATTGCTGCACTCCCAGCAGCGCCGTGACAGTTTACAAATGCCAGGGCAACGTCAGGAAGTTACCCTATATGGCCTAAAAGTGGGATGCATATCATCAAGAAATAACCATAAAAATGGGCAACCAGCAGCCTTCTGGGCTGCTCTGTCTGTGGAGTAGCCATTCTTCTATTCCTTTACTTTCCTAATAAACTTGCTTTCACTTTATTCTATGGACTTGCCTTGAATTCTTTCTTGCGTGAGATCCAAGAACCCTCTCTTGGGGTCTAGATTTGGACCCCTTTCCTGTAACATCATTCTGTTGCCCAGTGAAGGGACTATAGTGAGGAAACCCCCAACGCAAAGGCTAACTTTGGGTAAGTGGTGGGGTCCTGTAACAGTCAGTCATAGATTTCTACCTTAAAAACCAGGTTCAAATGTGAGTAAGCAAGGTATAACATATAAGGAATTTTTACAACTTTAAAGTGTGACCTACCCAAAAGATCTTGCCTTTTAAGTATGAACTGCCAAGTTATTCTCTCCTCCTCCCAAGAGAAAAATCACTGTTAAATAGAACAGACTGACACACAACAACATGTAGAAATTAGAATACTTTATTATAAATATTTTCAGAATATAAACAGATTTTGTATCAAGATTCTTTGAAACTTTAGAAACTTTATGTAACCTAAGATTATAATGTATTTCATTTTCCACTTTCCAGCCTAGAAAATACACTGCAAGTTAGATCTAATAAAGGAGAAAAAAATTGCTTCATAGAGAAAAACCAATGAACATAAAATACCCAACTCAAAACTATAACAAACCCAATCAAGAAACAGATTGTGCAAAGGTCATTAATCCTCCAATTTAAAATAAATAACCTCCCAACAGAAAATAATTCCACCATCAAAGCAATTTGATGAATAAAAGCAGTCACTTTCATTAAAGGAAATTACACTATATGTCAAAAAATGTAATAATGCTTTTAGAAAGTGAGGAAAAGTAATTTCTGTGTTGGAGAGCAAGCATGCTAAACACTTTCTGTTCACTAGGCCTTTGTTAGAAGTTAAAGAACCTATTCACATAAGAAAAGTGGTATGAACATGGACATCATAAAACCAAGCTCTCACCTATTTTTTCAATTTAACTTTGGGAGAACCAACTTCGAAAGCTTCAAAATCCAAGAATAGACTGGTCCCAAAGCATTTCCTCCTCTGTCCTTTCTTGGCCTTGTTCCTTTTTCTTTTTTGTACGTTTATGTTCCTCTTTCTTAGAGACTACATCTCGGCTTTTTTTCTCCTTTCGATTCTTAAGCTTTTCTGTACTGACATGTACGGTTTCTATTTCCACCTCTGTTTTCTTTCTTTGGATGCTCTTGTGTTTGTCTAAATCAATTTCCTTGCAGCTTTTTTTTCTCTTATGCTTAGACCACTCCTCCTCTGATTTTTCTCTGCCTTCCTCTGGGTGCCTTTTCCTCTTCTGATGTATCTGTTTGTGACTGGCTTGATGAGTACTGGTACTGTTATCTGAGAAGTGCTTGTAAGCTCTAGGTTCTACACCATGTGAGCCACAAATATATTCTTGTTGATCAAAGTTCAGGGGTACTGGTTTTTCTGAGAAACAGTCCCTGGTGAACTGACAGTAGCTCAGAGAGTCTAGTCTCAATCTGCTGTCATGGGCTGGTAACCACTGAGGCAACCGATTTTCCACTGTTTGTGAAATAGTGCATGATCTTGGGTAGGTCTGGATGGTTTCAGGTGGGAGTCTCTGGTCAAACATTCTATATGTGGGTCTGGAATTAACCTCTCCTTTGTACCCACAGGTTTCCAAATAGTCCCCTCTCATCTTTCTGAAACAAGTCTTTGGCTCTAAGCCTCTGGCTTTCTGTACTTTAATATAATCTTCAAGTTCATCTTGAAAAGAGTCATATGTCTTCTTTGAATGCTTCATTAGGTTGACAAAATGGGATTTTCTGCAAAGAAGGGAGAAAATTCTTACCAGTCTTGTCCTGAGCATTTCCTTTGCTCTTTTTTTTTTTTTTCTCGAGATGGAGTCTCGCTCTGTCACCCAGACTAGAGTGCAGTGGGGGTGCTCTTGGGTCACTGCAACCTCCGCCTCCTGGGTTCAAGCGATTCTCCTGCCTCAGCCTCCCGAGTAGCTGGGATTACAGGTGTGTGCCACCACGCCCAGCTAATTTTTGTATTTTTAGTAGAGATGGGGTTTCACCATGTTGACCAGGCTGGTCTCAAACTCCTGGCCTCAAGTGATCCATCCACCTCAGCCTCCCAAAGTGCCAGGATTACAGGCATGAGCCACTGCACCTGGCCTCCTCTGCTCTTGAAAGAGCTTTGAAAAACAAGCAGCTCAAACAAATTACAACCTATTTCAGCATAAAAGTTGAGTATCTTGACATTATATGCCAAAGGGTAGCATCAGGATGGTCAGATACCTCCCAGGTCACGTACCAGTAACTTTACCCTTCTCAGAAGTGAGACGAAGAGGGCAGAAAGGAACTGATACACATGTTGCTGTCATAGGGCTAAAATGTGAGATAAGCAGAGATGTGTGGATAGGAACCACACAACCACGGTGGGTGGCTTGATATTAATGTTCAAATAATTTCTGAAGTTCTCATGAATTGGTTTCCTGTATATTAGTTTCTAAGAGAAGTAAAAGAACCACAGATACAGAATTTGATTTTTAAAATCTTCAGTTTACTCAAGATAAAATAAACATACTCACCTGACGGGAGTACTGTAAGACTTAACAATAAAAGGATGTTTATAAAGTTGATTGGGAATGCTGAAAATTAGAAATTCAGTTATAAGATGAAAACTACTTTTAGGTATCAGGTATGAGGGAAGATGAAAGAACAGAGTTCTGTATCTTCTGTGTAGGCTTGGATTTCATTCCACTACTTCTGATTGGTGAAAAAAGCATTCTAGAATGTCTTCCAGTTTGTTCTCTCTTAAAGTACTGGTGAGTGGAATAAGGGAAGAAACGGGTGAAAACTGAAAGGGGATAGGACTGATTTGGAGAAAAGTTTCAGAAGAAACTTACAGTAGATACACTGTTTTTGTTTGCTTGATTCTTTTTTGGGGGGAAGGACAAGACTGTTCCTGATTCTTTTCCTCACCTCAAATCCTGAATAAATACAAATATAGCAGAAAATGTACTTACTATGAAATTATATTATATATAAAAAATATATATATATAAAATATATATATATATATATATATTTTTTGAGACGGAGTCTTGTCCTATCACCCAGGCTGGAGTTCAATGGCACGATCTCATCTCACGGCAACCTCCACCTCCGGGGTTCAAGTGATTCTCCTGCCTCAGGCTCCTGAGTAGCTGGGACTACAGGTGCGCACCACCATGCCCGGCTAATTTTTGTATTTTTAGTAGAGACGCGGTTTCACCATATTGGCCAGGCTGGTCTCCAACTCCTGACCTCAGGTGATCTGCCTGCCTCGGCCTCCCAAAGTGCTGGGATTACAGGTGTGAGCCACTGTGTCCCACCTGCCCTATATATTTTTGGTGATACAGTTTATCTCAAAAAATTAGGAGGGCATATATCCCATGTAGAACTGAACATTTCTTCAGCTCTCAGAAACAAGGCTTGTTTCTGCTAAAGGGAAGAAATGTTCAGTTCTACATGGGATATACTCCCTCCTAATTTTTTGAGACTAATGATCAGCCAGTTTTTCAAATTTGGAAATTTGAGGTTGAAAAGAAAATCTAAATGAAGCCTAATTTGGCAAGTTAGAAAATACAGTTCTTGTTCAACTTAAATAGTATAAAAATTCTGACTGGAAAAATAATAAAAAATAATGTAACAAATACTTGCTTAAATATGGGCACACTATTTTAACCTATACTTCAGAAAAGAATATATGCAAATGGCCAATAAGCACATGAAAAGATGTTTAAAAGCACTGATCAGCAAGTAAATGTGAATTAAAACCACAATGAGATACCACTATGCACTTACCAGAATGACTAAAATGAAAAAGATTGACAATACCAGTGCTGATAAGGATCTGGAACTCTCAAACATTGTTGATAGGAATGTAAAATGGTACAACCACTTGAAAAACAGTTTGGCAGTTTCTTAAGAAGTTAAACATACATTTACCATATGATGCAGTTATTCTACTTCTAGGTATTTACTTAAAGGAAAAGGAGATACAGTCATGCACTGCATAATAATCTTTTGGTCAACAATGGACTGAATATATGATGGTGGTCCCATAAAATTATAGTGGAGCTGAAAAAGTCACAGTAATGTGAATAATGCACAATTCATTATTCATGTGTTTGTAGTGATGCTGGTATAAATGAATCTACTATACTGCCATATAAAAGTATCGCATATACTATGTACAGTACATAAGATTTGATAACTATATTACTAGTTTATGATTTATTTACTATACTATATTTTAAATTATTTTAGAGTATATTCTTTTTCCTTATTAAAAAAAAAGTTAACTGTAAAACAGCCTCAGGTAGGTCCTTCAGAAGGTATTCCAGAAGATGGCACCATAGGTGATGACAGCTCCATGCATGTTACTGCCCCTGAAGACCCTCCATGGGACAAGATGTGGAGGTAGAACACAGTGATGATGATCCTGACCCCTGTGTAGGCTTAGGCTAATGTGTGTGTTTGTGTCTTAGCTTTTCATAAAAAAGTTTAACAAGTGAAAAAAAAAAAAAGGGCCAGGTGTGGTGGCCCATGCCTGCAGTCCCAGAACTTTGGGAGGCCAGGTGGGTGGATCACTTGAGGTCAGGAGTTCGAGACCAGCCTGGCCAATATCGTGAAACCCCGACTCTACTAAAAATACAAAAATTAGCTGGGCATGGTGGTGCATGTCTGTAATCCCAGCTGCTTGGGAAGCTGAGGCTGAAGAATCGCCTGAACCTAGGAGGCGGAGGTTGCAGTGAGCCGAGATCGTGCCACCACACTCCAGCCTGGGCAACAGAGTGAGACTCCATCTCAAAAAAATAAAAAATAAAAATAAAAAATAAAAAAGTTAAGAATAAAATAAGAAAAGGCTAGGATAAAGATATAAAGAAATAAAATATTTTTGTGCAGCTGGACAATGTGTTTTAACCTAAGTGTGATTACAAAATAGTCAAAAAGTTAAAAAAATTTAAAAGTTTATAAAGTGAAAAAATTACAGTAAGCTAATTTATTATTAAAACAAGAAAAATATTTTAAAAATAAATTTAATGGGCTGGGTGTGGTGCCTCATGCCTGTAATCCCAGCACTTTGGGAGGCTGAAGTAGGCAGATCACCTGAGGTCAGCAGTTGGAGACCAGCCTGGCCGACATGGTGAAACCCCATCTCTAGTAATAACACAAAAATTAGCTGGGTGTGCTGTGGGCACCTGTAATCCCAGCTACTAGGGAGGCTGAGGCAGGAGAATTGCTTGAACCTGGGAGGCGGAGGGTGCAATGAGCCGAGATTGCACCACTGCACTGTAGCCTGGGTGACAGAGCAAGACTCTGTCTCAAAATAAATAAATAAATAAATTGATTAATTTAATGTAGCCTAAGTTTACAGTATTTATAGTCTACAGCAGTATACAGTAGTATCTTAGGCCTTCCCATTAACTCAACACTCACTGACTCAGAGCAACTTGTAGTCCTGCAAGCTCCTCCATTCATGGTAAATGCCCCACACAAGTGTACTATTTTTTTTTTATCTTTCATACCATATTTTTACTGTTTCTTTTTGTTTAGATAGGTTTAGATACACAAACACTTACTGTTGTGTTACAGCTGTCTACAGTACTCAGTATAGTAACATGCTGTACAGATTTGTAGCCTAGGAGCACTAGGCTGTATCATATAGCCTAGGTGTGTAGTAAGTTATACCCTCACTCTATGATGTTTGCACAATGAGAAAATCATGACACATTTCTCAGAATGTATCCTGGTTGTTAACGGACACATGACTGTGTGTCTATACAAAGACATGAATGTTCATATAGTTTTATTTGTGATAGCCCCAGAAAGAAAAGAAACTCAAATGTCAATCAACAGGTGAATGGATTAAATCAAACAGTGGTATAATGATACAATGAAATACTATCAGTGATAAAAAGGAATAAACTATAGTGATACACATGACGTGAGTGAATCTCAAAATAATGAAAATAGTTATAATTCTTTTTTACTATTTAAAATAGTGATACACTAGGCATAGTGGCTCATGCCTGTAATCCCAGCACTTTGGGAGGCTGAAGTGGCAGAACTGCTTGAGCTCAGAAGTTCAAGACGAACCTGGCCAACACAGCGAGAACCCATTTCTAAAAATAAATACATAAAAAGTAATAGGGGCCTGACAAAAGAGTACATACGATATGATTCCATTTATATAAACCTCTAGAAAATGAAAACTATAATAACAGTGGTTGCTTGGGGAGAGGTGGGAGGAAAAGATTCTAAAGGGGCATTTTTTGGAGGGTGATGGGTATGCCCATTATCTTGATTGTGGTGATCATTTCATGGCTATATACATCTGCCAAAACTTACCAAATTGTATACCTTAAATACATACAGTTTATTATATGCTAACTATACCTCAATAATGCTGTTTTTAAAAAGTCACTAATGGCTGGGCGCAGTGGCTCAGGCCTGTAATCCCAGCACTTTGGGAGGCTGAGGCAGGCAGATCACCTGAGGTCAGGAGTTCGAGACCAGCCTGGCCAACATGTTGAAACCTCCGTCTCTACTAAAAATACAAAAAATTAGCTGGGTGTGGTGGCACATGCCCGTAGTCCCAGCTACTCGGGAGCCTGAGGCAGGAGAATTGCTTGAACCCGGGAGGTGGAGGTTGCAGTGAGCCGAGATCGCACCACTGCACTCCAGCCTGGGTGATAGAGAGAGACTCCGTCTCAAAAAAAAAGTCACTAATAAGATTTAAAAGATGTTGATAATTGTTGAGACTGGATGAGGGATACATGAGGGTTCATTATACAATTTTCTCTATTTTTGAGTATGTTTGAAATTTTTTGGTAATAAAAAGATTTTACTTTACATCTACTAGGAGGGCTATCATCAAAAAAAGATACTAGTAAGTGTTAGCAAGAATGTGGAAAAACTGGAAACTTCATTCACTGTTTGTGGGAATGTAAAATGGTACACCTACTTTGGAAAATAACTTAGCAGCAGTTTCATCAATTCCACTTAGCAATTCCATGCATATATAGCCAAAAGAATGAAAACCTATGTCCATGCAAGAAGCTGTAAACAAATGTTCACAGCAGCACTATTCATTACAACTAAAAAGTAGAAATAACCAACCCAATGCTCATCAACTGATAAATGGATAAACAAGATATGGTATATTCATATAATATTATTCAGCAGTAAAAAGGAATGAAGTACTGATATATGGTACAACACGAATGAAGCTTGAAGACATTATGCTATGTGAAAGAAGCCAGTTCCAAAGGACCACAGATGGCACAGAGATGAATAAAGAGGTGAATGGAACCTTACTTACCTTTATCAGGCTGAGAATTTGGTGGAGAAATCTGATCATATTCACTCAGTTTTTCAGCATGAACTTTCAAATAGTGAGACTATACAATAACTAGTGAGCTAAAAACCACGATTCAGAAATTAAAAATCAATTTTTGTTCAATTCTCCACTCTCACTCATCTGAAACCAAACACAGTCTTGTTACAAAGATTAAATAATTCAAAGTTTATAATCACATCAACATAGACCAATCATCTGAAAATTCACAAAATTCACCTTCATTTTATTAATTTGCTTTTTATAAATCTGAAAATAAAGCCTAACTTTTAAAATGTTTAAACATACTTTATTTTTATAACAATATATTTTATATAGTTTTATTTTTAACTGACAAGTAATAATTGTATATATTTATGAAATACAATGTGATAGTTCAGTACATGTATATAGTGTGGAATAATCAAATTTGGTGAATTAGCATAGCCATTACTTCAAGTGTTGATCATTTCTTTGCAATGTGAACACTTAAAATATTATCTTTTACAGCTACTTTAAAAAATATTGAAATAATAAATACATTTTGAATATACATGAACTATAATCACCTTCTTGTGCAATAGAACACCAGAACTTATTCCTCCTATCTACCTGTAACTTTGTACCCCTTGGCAAATGTCTTTCCTTTCTCTGTCCCCACTCCCTCACTCTACCAACCAGCCTCTGGTAACCACCATTCTACTCTCTACTTCCTTAAGTTTTTAGATTCCATGTATAAGTGAGATCATATGGTATTTGTCTCTCTGTGCTTGTAAAGCCCTAACTTTTTGAGCATTTTTTTTTACCCTGGAATAATAAATAACATTTGTTTATTTAAGAAGAAATTACTCCAAATTTATTCTACCCTAGGTATATAACCCAAAGAACTATAAATTGAAAAACAGCACTTATGAGTTTTAATATATTTGGTCTGAACTAAAAGTTTACGAATAGAATTTTGCTTGCTTTCAAATCAAAGTATCAGCTTCAGTAGATAATCCTATGATTAGAATTACTTCTAACATAAAGTTTTACGTTTCTGTTTGTGACAGAGACTACCAGTTGCCTTCCAATATATTTTTTTCTTCTTCCTTAGTAACAAACCTTAGGAAATGTGTCTAGCTTTTAGTCTTTTAGACTACATTTTCTGGCCATTCTTAAAGCAAGACGTAGCCATGTGAATAAATTCTGGTCAATAAGAAGAAAGCTGGTGTTTTGTAGGATTCTAGGAGGGATCCTCCCTTCTGCTGCTGAAATGAGGATGCCATGGTTAGAAATGAAACAGTCATCAGAGAACATGAGTAAGTAAGTCAGGGCCTTAGAATAAAAAGAAAATGTCTGGGTCCTCTCTGATGATCATGGAACTGTCCTAACAGCCTTGTACTGCCTAACTCCACACTTAAATGAGACAAGGAGTAAACTGTTATGGGTTCAAGCCATAACAGAAAATAATCTCTGAATATATTTAAAGCCAACCATGTAAGAGTAACTAAAATGTAAATGTAGGGAAAAGGACACTAACATTTTCAGAACACAATTATGAATGATGTATATTTTCTGTATTTTTCTACATTGAATATTACTTTATAATCCCATGAAAGTTATTTTTAAAATTTCAACGAAACTCAAGTTATCACAGAGCCCTTTGACTATTTCTGAGACCTCTGGGCTCTGAAGACTGTGCCCAAAATATACTAGACTAGAATACAGTAGATTAAGAATTAGGGCAAGACAGAGATTGCCACTTCCATTTTTCAGGTTGAATAAACATACTCAGAGAGGTCAAAGTGATTTGCTCAGCAATTAATGGTGGAGTCAAGGCTTGAATCCAAGTTCTCTCAATCCAAGGCTAAGACATGACTGTAATTATGGTACTTTAATCTCAACCATCACATATGAAATAAAATGCAGTTTCTGACATGATTATCAACAGGGAAAACTAGATGAGTTCTCTAAAAAAACACAGCAGGCCTTATGTTTCATTTAAGTAAATGTATCTACTACTTTTGGTATCCCAGACACCACAGATTAAAGAGATCCAGTAGCTCATCCAGGTCTCAGAGCGTGAGAAGAGCAGAATGGGAAAAGACTATTGTAATGTAGTATACAAAAGACTATTCTTTCTCCAGGATACTATTATACAGCAAAGATGACACAAGTGAGGAGCTATACCATATAAAAGGAAGTAACACTGGACAGGGAATCAGATCTCATTTATTGGCTTAGTCATGCCCATGACTATCTAAAAATAATCGCTACTCCTCCGGATCTCAGTTTCTTCATCTATAAACTAGGGAAGTACGATCATTAGACATTTTACCTTCCAATGCTAGCATTCTATAATCCTGTGCCTTGAAAACAAGGCAAAGTCAAGAGTAAGACTGCTGCATATTGTGTTGTAACCTTTGATTAATTTGATTACTGTAAAGGAAGACTCTGGGGATCTACAGTATCTCTTGACTTATATTAATATTTTCCTGCTCAAGCTTCATAATATCTTCCTTATATTTACCACAAGAACTGATACAGTGGCTTTCTGGATACGGTAGAAGACAGAATGGAGACAGGAAAAGAAAATGAGCTTCAGAATTAGAAAGATCTGAGTTTAAATCTTACTTCCCCAAATGTAAGTCAGGAAGTTATTTCCCTTCTCTGAGTCAGTCATCAAAAGGACAATACTTTTCTTGTATGGATTAAATAAGATGACATATATGAAGTTTACCCACTACATTTAAAAAGTGACATTAGGACATATTTCTTCTATTTTCAACCTACCTCATAATGCAAAATCCTTTGTTATTTGAACTGTAACACTACTCCACAGACATCTTTTATAAAAGGTATCTGTAAACAAAGTTCAGTCTTTGTTCATTCAATGTGGTATCTATCAATAAAAGAGAGGTAAGACAGAAGATTATATTAAATAGTTAAGGTAATATTTTTAATCTTCAACTACTATATTTCATATACCATCCCAAATCTTAATTTTCTGAGTGCTTGCAACGCTAGAGTAATAAATTTTTGCTCATTAGAATAAAAATTTTAATATGAAAATATTTAGTAAGACTGTAATATTTAATATACTAACATATTTTTAGTCTACAAAATACCATTCTGAAGGAAAAGTTACTGGGGCACCAGTATTGAAAGCCTGGGCTAAGAAATCCAGTCTTGGCATTTTATGTTAGCTTTATGTTTGAAGCTAACAATCTCAAGAAATGCAGTCGATTTTAAGATAGCTAATGATTCTAGATACATTACCAATGTCATCTGAGAATCACATGGGGGAACCACAAACCATCTTTTTCTTTTGAAACAGGGTCTGGCTCTGTCACCTAGGCCGGAGCGTGATTCTCCTGCTTCAGCTTCCTGAGTAGCTGGGAGTACAGGGGCATGCCACTGTGCCTGGCTAATTTTTGTATTTTTTGTAGAGATGGGGTTTCGCCATATTGCCCAGGCTGGTCTCGAACTCCTGCGCTCAGGTGATCCACCCGCCTTGGCCTCCCAAAGTTCTGGGATTACAGGCATGAGTCACTGAGCCCAGCCCACAAACTATCTTAACCTGTGGTAGGCAACCTTCTTCCACGGCTGGTACAAATACAACCACACAAATTTCACTAAATAGAGCTCAGACAAGCCCTTCAAAGCTACAGTCATATTCACATATTAGCTTCTACAACTTTTGCTGAAAGTGTTTCTCACTTAATAATCTATGCCAAAATTACTACATTTACATTTGGGGTCTATACTTCAATCTAAAGCTCCTAACAGCTAAAATTTATTTTATAGAAGTTTACCAGTTTATACATAGGGTGCCAATCATGTAACATCAAAATTGTACTTTCTACACAGCAGTTTAAATGGATGAGTTAGAATCATATGTAATGTCACGGAGAAATGACCATGATATATTAATGGGAAAAACAATATGTAGAACTCAATCAATTGTTCAATCATAAAATCCAATTTTAGTATAAACAACCCAACATATACAACCCCAACTTAAGTATATACATATGTATTTATTGTAAGGAAGGAATTAATGCATTTGGCCTCCAATCCATTCACTTCCTTTCCTGGAGAAGAGGGAAAAAGAGAAGGATGGTGACATCCAGACCTCAAGTAAAGAGCCTAATGATATTTGCTGGGAGGAAGAGATCTTACCACTAAAATGCTCTTAGCAAGATATCCCTGGCTAAAGATTACCTGTAGTAAATAAACCCAGAATCTATGAGACATCTCTCTCTGAAGAATGCCACATAAGCTATACAACTCTCTAGGGTATAACATGGAGATGAGTCACAATTTAAACACTCCCACTGTGTGAGGTGATCTTGTGAATCTTACTTAGAAACCTTAACTATTTATTCTGGGCCAGAGATACATGTCCAAAGGGGAAAACATGGTGTATTGGTCTGTTCTTACACTGTTACAAAGACATACCAAAGACTGGGTAATTTATAAATGAAAAAGGTTTAATTGACTCAGTTTTGCATGGCTGGGGAGGCCTTAGGAAACTTACAGTCATGGTGGAAGGTGAAGGGGAAGCAAGGCACTTTCCTTTCAAAGTGGTAGGAAGGACACGTGCTGAGTAAAGTGGGAAAAGCCCCTTATAAAACCATCAGATCTAGGGAGAACTCACTATCATAAGAACAGCATGGGGGAAACTGCCCCCGATTCAATTACCTCCACCTGGTCTCTCCTTGACATGTGGGGATTATGGGGATTACAATTCATTATGAGATCTGGGTGGGGACACAAACCCTAACCATATTACATGGTCTGAAGAGCCATCCTTCATGTATTAGACGCTCTGCTTCAGTTGAGTCTCTTGACTGCCTGTATCCTTGAAATAATTAGTAAACCTGATGAGTTTGATTTGACGGTCTGATCTTGTGTGTTAGCTCAGTATTCACAGAAAAAAATCTGAAAAGATATACGCTAAACTTAATGGGGTTTGGGAAATGGGAAATTGGGTCAGAAAATAAGTAGGGGCAAATATTTAACATATTGCTCTTTGTACATCTCTATATTAATTTTTGCAAAAAACATACATGACTTTGTAATTTTAAAAACTCCATAAATATTTAAGTTATACTGGGTATCTTCAAACTAATCTTAATATTAATGCCAGTGTATGGATTAAAAAGATTTGCTGAAAAATATTATGTGCTCAAGATAATTATAAATCAGAAACATTTTAGAAAGGACTTGAAGAGTATTAAAAATGTATCTCAGGCTGGGTGTGATGGCTCATGCCTGTAATGCCAGCACTTTGAGAGGCAGAGGCAGGCAGATCACTTGAGCCCAGGAGTTTGAGACCAGCCTGGCCAACATGGCAAAACCCGTCTCTACTAAAAATACAAAAAATTAGCCGGGCATGTTGGCACATGCCTATAATCCCAGCTATTCGGGAGGCTGAAGTACGAGAATCTCTTGAACCCAGGAGGTGGAAGTTGCAGTGAGCCAAGATTGCGCCACTGCGTTCCAGCCTGGGTGACAAAGTGAGACTGTCTCAAAAAATATATATATATTATATATAATATCTCAATTATTTTTTAGTTGTTTTAAAATAAAGGACTTAATTACATTTGACTCTAAGGTCAGCAAGGTAAAAAGGTTAATACAAAGGTTTTCAGAACTTCCCTTGACTCAGAATTAATGTACAAAAACTGACATGGTGATGTGATGGTGACTTTTCTATTAAAAATCTTGGTTTGGCATAGTGCTTCGTGCCTGTAGTACCAACACTTTGGGAAGCTGAGCTGGGAGGATTGCTTGAGGCTAGGAGTTTGAGACCAGCCTGGGCAACACATTGAGACATCCATCTCTACAAAAATAAATCTTTAATTAAGAACAGGTAAATACTGTCTTTTGGTGACAAACACGTCAGTATACACGGAAAGTTTACTGAGGACTAGTTATTTAGAAGCTCAAGATATCTTAAAATAGAACAATAATTTCCTTCTTGGTTCAACCCTTAATACCAATCAGGCATTTCTAAAAGGCAATGTTGTAAGCTGAGGTAAGAAACTTGGGGTTACCTTTAACTCCTTTGCCAACTAAGCTCTCATTTTTTATGTTAAATAGCAAAATATTCTCAAGCTCAAAATCTCAGCCATTTTCCTCCTGAGTCATGTCTGTTCTAGCTTTACAATATTTTCAAAGCTATTCTTTCATTTTTCTATTCCTATAACATTATTTAGTTCAAGTTCTCCATGCTTTTGGACTTTATTAAACTTTATCATTACTTATTGAGTTTGTCTTCAAGGTACTCTGGTGCGTACTGTGGGAAAGGATAGGAAAAAAGAAATGAACCTTATCGAATGCCTACTGTATGCCAAACAATAGATTATTATTTCAGTTTTTTACTTTTGCAAGAATTTCTCATAAAGATTAGGATATTGGGATTTAAAGAAATTAAAATACGTTGCCACATGTGCTATTTGATAAAGGCAGATATTAAACCTTGGTTTATCTCAACCTTTTCCCTTACATTACACATAGCTGTTCCACACATTGGGAATAAGTGAACAAGACAATTGTTAATATTGAGGAATTCATAATTTTGTAAAAAATGATATGCAAAGAACTATGATGCAAGACAAAAATGTGTAAAGTGCTGTAAGACGTAAGAAAGTATAATGTGTTCTTGGTGAGGCGTTTGTGGAGAAGAATAGATTCTGAATGGACCCTTAAGGAGATGGGTAAAATTTAGAGGAAAAAAAGAGTAAAGAAAGGGTATTCTGGAGGACAGAAGGGCATTAGAAAAGGCATTTCTGCTTTAGATAAAACAAGATATGCATAAAGGTAGTGAGAGACAGTGCTAAAGGTGGAATGATGCTAAATCATAATATGCCTTATTTGGACATTTGGATTTAATTCTGCAGTCAATAGGGGAAGAAAAAGAGACTCAAAGTGGGGATATTGTTAGGAAGCTGTTGCAGGCAAGAGATTATTGGGCTGCACCAAAAAAGCAGCAGAGCTAACAGAAAGGAAGGGAAGAATATGAGAGATATTCTAAAGGTGGAATCAAAGGAATTTGTGATAGCCGGGAAGAGCAGATAGACGGGAGAGTGGGGGCAGAGACAATTCTAAGGCTTTGATCCTGGGTAAAGTTATCTTTGACAGAGAAAGTAAGGAAGAGGAAGAAGAGTTGTTACTGTTGTTGTTATCCCCCGGAAGGAGGGAAGTAGGGAGTGGAATGAATAAGCATTACGCGTTCAAAAAGCAGTGAATTTGATTTTGGAAAAAACCCAGATTCTATCAAATGTATAGTATCTCTCACATCTCTCCTTTCCTGTTCCATTCTTCTATGTGTTTAATACCTCTATGTGAAGTTGGGTTTAAACAACCTGCAGATGTTTTATGTACCTTGAAATTCCTTACAAATTAAAACAGTTGGGCCCCTGAACTAATTGTATATGTAGCAAACTTCAGTACACATGATGGGTAACAGGAATCGCTAGAGGAAAGAAAGCTCGGCAGTGAACTGTAGGCATTTGTAGAAATCTTTCCTCAGAAAATTTTGACATCACTTCTCTTTCACTTGCATAGTGATTACTATATATTTACTCATTACAAAGGTTGCAGCATTATATAGTTTGAAGAACACAGACTGTGATTGTTGTGGAGTAAAGTGAAATTATCTCTTCCTCTAACCTGGACATTATTTTCATCCTTACCATTTTATTTTAGCATTAGTTATTTTTTAAAGAGTCATCATATTATTGGTTTCTAATGACCTTTACAATTTTTAAAACCCTGGAGGTAGCATCTCTCCCCCCCGATATTGGCTATCTTCTGCCATGTGATATGGATGTTGACTAAATAATTTTTCTAAATGCAGGAATTAATACTTCATCTTGTTACGGGTTTAGACCATTATCCTTTATTTTATTTTATTTTTTTTCAGATGTAGTCTCCCTCTGTCCCCCAGGCTGGAGTGCAGTGGCACAATCTCGGCTCACTGCAAGCTCCGCCTCCCAGGTTCACGCCATTCTCCTGACTCAGCCTGGGATTACAGGCGCCTGCCACCACGCCCGGCTAATTTTTTGTATTTTTAGTAGAGACAGTGTTTCACTGTATTAGCCAGGATGGTCTCGATCTCCTGACCTCATGATCCACTCCCCTCGGAATCCCAAAGTCCTGGGATTACAGGCGTGAGCCACTGCACCCGGCCTAGACCACTATTCCTAAATGAGGTTTCTCTTTGTTTCTTTTCTTTCACTCCCCACTCCCACCCCACCTCTCTCTTTCTTTCTTTAAAAAACCAGAGTCCCCGAGGCTGGAGTGCAGAGGCATGATCATAGCTCGCTGCAGCCTTAACTCCCGGGCGCAAGTGATCCTCTCGCCTCAGCCACCAGAATAGCTAGGACTATGGGCATGTGCTAGCATGCCCAGCTAATTTAAAATAATATTTTGTAGAAATGGGAATCTCATTATGTTGCCCAGGCTGGTCTTGATCTCCTGGCCTCAAGCGATCCTCCTCCCTTGGTCTCCCCAAGGCTGAGATCACAGTTGTGAGCCACCGCAGCCACCTGAGAATTTTTTAAAATTTAAATGATCTTAATCTTGGTATTTGCTATGGCTCCCATACATACTTTTTATATGCATCCAGTCTATGACTTCATTCACATTACTGGTGAAAACTTTAAGCAGGATAAGGGCAAGATAATACCTACGGCATGGTACAAAGAATCTATTCTCTTTTTGCATCTAGGATTTACCTATTTATTAGCAATCTATGAGTTTAATTAGAAAGATATTAATAATCTGATAACATCTGAGTTTATTTCAAAATCAAATTCAGCATCTTTTTGAACACTATGCTTCTCCACTCTACTCCTTACTACTCTCCTTCTTATGGGTCTGATCTGTTTGTACCACACTAAAGTCTTATTTTTCCATTTTGTTGATATTTGAAAGATACAGGAAATGCCCTTCTAAAATTGTAACCATCCTTTCTACAGCAGTGGTTCTCAATCTCAATCATTTTGACCAAAACAATCTATAGGCAGATAGGAGTAAACTCTTGTAGTCAGGAGGTCTAGGGATTACAGCTTAAAGAGATCAATCACACACACAGCACAAGTATTTCAAGTTTCATGGTTTACCTTTACAACTCATGAACTTCTTGAACTCTAGTCTTAAAACTTCCATTTGATATAAGAAGTCATTATTTAATCTCTGAATAAATTATGCCAATTAAACTTCAAGTATATTCCTGACACAATCTTGTATCTCAGAAACCTCAGGGAATCTCATTATGCTCACTAAAGAAATATGGTCCTGCAACATTCTTTTGATTTACTGTAATCTTTCATAAAAGAAACTAGGCATGGCATGACTTGTGTTTTCAATAAATCCATATTGCCTTTTAATGTTTATTTCAAAGTATCACATTTACAAGCCACCTATTAATAATCTGTCCTGTAACACTTTTACAGCATTGCCCTTACGATGTATCAGGTACTGTTCCAAGCACTTATACATAGTAACTTTTTTTTGGAGATGAAGTTTCGCTCTTGCTGCCTAGGCTGGAGTGCAATGGCACCATCTTGGCTCACTGCAATCTCTGCCTCCGGGGTTCAAGCGGTTCTCCTGCCTCAGCCTCCCGAGTAGCTGGGATTACAGGCATGTGCCAGCAAGCCTGGCTAATTTTTTTGTATTTTTTTAAGTAGAGATGGGGCTTCTCCATGTTGGTCAGGCTGCTCTCGAACTCCTGATCTCAGGTGATCCACCCGCCTCAGCCTCCCAAAGTGCTGGGATTACAGGCGTGAGCCACCGCGCCCAGCCTCACGTTACTAATTTTATCCTCGTAAGAACTCTATGGGCTCAGTACAATTACTTTCTATATTTTATAGAAGAGGAAACTGAGGCACAGAAAGGTTAAGGAACATGTCCATGGTTGCAGTTAGTAAATGACAAGGCAGTCTGGCTCCATAATCTGTTACTGACTTGTGGCATGCTGCCTTTCTAACTGACGTAAAACTTCTCAGTCTACATTCTGGAATCCATTTCTCCTCCTTAAAAATCTAAAACATTTTCTGATCTCCAGGTTTTACATATAGACTCTCCATTAAAAAAATGAAAACTGGCTGGGCACAGTGGCTAATGCCTGCAGTCTCAGCACTTTAGGGGGACAACGCAGCAGGGATCACTTGAGTCCAGGAGTTCAAGACCAGCCTGGGCAATGTACCAAGACCCTGTCTCTACAAAAGAAAACAAACAAAAAAAAAGAAAATCAAGCCACAGAATATAGGATAAATATTCTCAACTAACGTATCAGACAAGGGACTTAACATCTAGGAGATATAAAGACTTTTTATGACTCAATTATAAGACAAACTCAATTTAAAAAGGGCAAAAGGTCTTAACAGATACTTCAGAAAAGAATATATACTAGTGACTAAGTAAATATGAATTAAACCACAATGAGGGGTCTGCTTTTAACTTGGACTTTGTAACTTCTTCATGCAATAAACTGAAAAGAGCCATGCTGTCTAGTTAAAAAAAAAAAAAAAAAAAAAAAAGAGATACCACTACACTCTCACTAGAATGATTAAAATTAAAGGACTAAGAGTAACAAGTGCTGGTAAAGATGTTAAATAACTAGAACTCCCATACATTGCTGGTTAAAATGTAAAATGGTACAACAATTTTACAAAGGAGTTTGATAATTTTTTTTTTTTTTTTTTGGAAATGGAGTAGCACTCTGTTGCTCACGCTAGAGTGCAGTGGCATGATCATAGCTTACTGCAGCCTCGACCTCCTGGGCTCAAATTATCCTTCCATCTCAGCCTCCTGAGTAGATGGACTACGGGTTCATGCCATCATGCCTGGCTAACTTTTTGTATTTTTTTTTTGTAGAGATGAGGTTTTGCCATGTTGCCCAGGCTGGTCTCTGACTCCTGGGCTCAAGCGATCTGGCCATCTTGGCCTCCCAAAGTGCTGGGTTTACAGGCATGAGCCACCGTAAAAAATTATCAGCCACCCGGCTTAATTTTTTATAAAGTTAAATACATAGCTACCATATGACCTAGCCATTCTACTACTGTGTATTTCACATGAAAACATATCCATGCAGATTTGTCTATGAATGTTCACAGCAGCTTTATTTGTAACAGCTAAAACCTGAAACAACTCTAATGTCCATCCACAGCTGAACAGATAAGGAAAATGTGATATATACCCATACAATTATTCAGACATAAAAAGGAACAAAACAGCAACACATACAACACGGATGAATCTCAAAACCATCATGCTGACTGAAAGACAGAATGAAAGAGTATCTACTGTATGATTCTATTTATAAAAAGTTCTAGAAATGCAAACTAATCTCTAGTAATAGCAGCAGATCAATGGTTGCCCAGGGATAGAGGTAGAGGGGGGAATGGATTGTAAAGGGGCATAAGTACTTTTGGGGTTGATGGAAATGTTTGGCATTTTGCTTATGATAGTGGTTTCATGGGAACATACACCTGTCACAAATTCATTGAATTGTACTTTTTTTTTGAGACAGAGTCTCACTCTGTTGCTCAGGCTGGAGTGTAGTGGTGCAATCTTGGCTCACTGCAACCTCTGCCTCCTGGGTTCAATCAATTTTTGTGCCTAAGCCTCCCGAGTAGCTGGGATTACAGGCATGAGCCACCATGCCTAATTTTTGTATTTTTAGTAGAGACAGGGTTTCACCATGTTGGCCAGGCTGGTCTCAAACTCCTGACTTCAGGTGACCCACCCACCTCGGCCTCCCAAAGTGCCAGGATTACAGGCATGAGCCACCGTGCCCGGCCTGAATTGTACATGTTATATATGTGGAGTTTATTATAAGTAAAATATACCTCAATAAAGTAACTAAAGGAGTTTACACTTTTTTTGGAATAAGAGATAATTCTACCTTAAACTGATTTTGAAATGTTGGCTTTGTTTCCAGAAAGATCATCCACCCAACAAAGGCTAAGTCACTTCAGGCACTACTAAGAACTAGTGACTGTAATACTGTTACTTAGCTCCATTGCTCCTTTGAGTGAAACAAATATAGGAAGCCTGGAATCAGTTCTGCCACTTATTAAGTTATGTAACCCTGGTCAAGCTTCTCAACCTCTCTGCCTTAAGGTTCCTTACCTCTAAAATAGAGATATAACATATACCTCAAAAAGTTGTTGTGGTCCTTATAGAAATTAATACATGCAAAGCACTTAGAAGAATGCATGGAACAAGGTAAGTGCTGTATGGATGAACCTATTTGTATTGTTGTTCAGGATTTTGTCTATTTAACTGACATAGTGAGATGTTCTCCCAACCAATTAGTCTAGTAACTACAGAAAGACAAATAAGGTTACCCATAAACAGGGCAGAAGTATCTGAAAGGAGTACCTAATTCTTGGTATTTCAAGCTAACCGATGTTTTAGAGGGACTGTCTTTATGGAAGTTGAAGGATGGACCTGATCCTTATTCTCTTTTCTAATTGCTCTGATTTTGAACCAACTTTGTTTGGTTTTTTTCAGACATGGTCTCATTCTGGTACCCAGGTTAGAGTGCAGTGGTGCAATCTCGGCTCATAGCAGCCTCAACCTCCCAGGCTCAATTGATCCTCCTGCCTCAGCCTGCCCAGTAGCTGAGACTACAGGCATCTGCCACCAAGCCAACTTATTTTTTGTATTTTTTTTGCAGACATGAGGTCTTGCTTTGTTGCTCAGGTTGGTCTCAAACCTCTGGGCTGAAGGAATCCACCTGCCTCAGCCTCCCAAAGCAGTGGGACTGTGGGCATGAGCTGCCATGCCCAGCCAGGTCTTTATTTCAGTAAAAATATGTAAAACCACGTGAAAGTTAAAGTAACAAAAACTGCACATCAACTACTGTATTAAATATGAAACACACAATATGAATTACTCATAATTCAAACCTAAAAAGAGCTTCATATCTTAAATACTAATTTAATTTCTAATTTCCTTAATTCTAATTTAAGTTCTAATTTCCTTAATTCTAGATTTACCAATCTGTTACATTCTACCTACCTTTTAGAAACATCAAAACCTGAATTTAACTTTTTGAACATCTTTCTCACAAAACGCAACTTGACGCTGAATTTATTTATTTATTTATTTAAAGAACAGGGCCTTGCTATGTTGCCTAGGCTGGTCTCAAACTCCTGGGCTCAAGCGATCCTCCTGCCTCGGCCTCCCAAGTGCTGGGATTACAGGCACGAGCCACTGTGCCCTGCCTAATTTAACTCTTGCACCATACGAAATGTTTTTCAGACTCATGTTTGATGAATAAATCAACTGAATTTGAATAAAAAATGTAATAAAAATTTTCATGCCTCACAGCATGACCTGTTGTGATATGGCATTTAATCATAACAGCATAATAGGTTTGTGCTTTTTTGAGACAGGTTCTCACTGTTTCCCAGACTAGAGTGCAGTGGCATGATCTCAGCTCACTGCAGCCTTCGCCTCCCAGGCTCAAGTGATCCTCACACCTCAGCCTCCCGAGTAGCTGGACTACAGGCACACACCACCACGCCTGGCTAATTGTTTGTATTTTTAGTAGAACCGGGGTTTCACCATGTTGCCCAGGCTGATATCAAACTCATGAGCTCAAGTCATCTGCCGCCTCGGCCTCCCAAAGTGCTGGGATTACAGGCATGAGCCACCATGTCTGGCCAGCATAATAGGTTTTTAAATGGTTACTAAATATCTTTAATCTTTGAGGAAAAAATTTTATGAGCAAAATGAGGATGCTAATTTGGTTATATTTTAGGTGTCAGTAGCTTACTTCTTCTTCCTCTCTAATAAATGCATCAAATTACTGACATGGTCCTATACTTTTTAATCTAACTCACTAACATATATTAGGAGACATTTTATCTCTCTCCATTATTTGCACCTTTTTTTCTGTCAGCAATGTTATGTCATTTTCAGTGTATTTTATTTTTTTTTGAGATGCAGTTTCACTCTTGTTATGCAGGCTGGGGTCCAGTGGTGGGATCTTGGCTCACAGCAACCTCCACCTCCTGGGTTCAAGCAATTCTCCTGCCTCGGCCTCCCAAGTAGCTGGGATTACAGGCATGTGCTACCATGGCTGGCTAATTTTGTATTTTTAGTAGAGACAGGGTTTCACCATGTTGGTCAAGCTGGTCTCTAACTCCTGACCTCAAGTAATCCACCTGCCTTGGCCTCCCCAAGTGCTGGGATTACAGGTGTATTGGGCCTGGCCTCAAATGTATTTTATTAAAGTTATCTAAAAGTATCTTATGTTTTATGAGAAGGCCTATGAATGCAGTTTTGTTTTGTGATATAACAGTAAATAGTATTTTTTTTAATGTTTCTAATAGCTTCTTGCTGGCATTCAGAAATACTATTGATTATATATATAGAACTTGTATTTTACTCCCCTGCTGAACTCACTATTCTAGTTGCCTTTTCCTAGATTCTATGGGGCTTTTTACATAGATGATCATATACTTTGCAAATAAAGACAGTATTATTTCTTGCCAATCTGTAAACCTTTTATTTTTCTTGCCTGAATGTACTAGCTAGGCGCTCTAGTACAATAATGAATAGAAGTGGTGAGAATGGACATCCTTGTTTTATGCCTGCTCTTAGGGAGTTCTGTAATCCAATACTATTTTAATCTTAGTAAAGACTAGGCAGAGCACAGCACTAAATTTTGGGAGACTAGGCAACTGATTCTGTTATCTTTGCTAAAACATGTTGTTTGATTCCTTTTTTCCCCAGAGGTCAAATCCTATTTAAAGTGTTTTCAGAGAACTTAATTGGGGTAACAATGAAGCCCAATACCTGTCAACAGCATGAATACTCTTTGCTGTAATATAATGCTAGTTGTTAATCTTGCTTTTTCAGGAAATGAGATTAGTGTCTGATCTACAGTTTGCCATGTCCTAGCTACTTTACATTAATACAACAATTACAAAAATAACTAAGGGTTTATTATGGCATATTCTCAATGACAAAATACAAATGAAGTAACAAAATCATTAATTGGGAGTACATGTTTAGTAATCAAATTTATCTTTTTATTTAAAGTAAGTCTTTGAATGCCAATAATCATAAGTACTCTATGGCTAGCTAGCTCAGGGATCATGCTTGTGAAGTTAGTTTTACTTGGATCCAAGGCAGATATCCTACATCAAAGAACATCAAACATGTGCCATTCCTCCTAATGGGTTAGTTAATGTGAATGCGTTTGTAAGAAGGGGGAGGCGTATTAATTCTCACGTCCTTGGGAAGCTGAAGTAGGTGGATCGTTTTGAGTCCAGAGTTCCAGACCAGCTTAGGCAACACGGTGAAACCCCGTCTCTACTAAAAATACAAAAAAAACTAGCTGGGCATGGTGGCATGTGCCCGTAGTCCCATCTACTTAGAAGGCTGAGGTGGGAGAATCACCTAAGCCTGGGGAAGTCAAGGCTGCAGTGAGCTGAAATTGTGCCTCTGCACTCCAGCCTGGGCAATCGGAGTGAGACCCTGTCTCAAAAGAAAAACAAAAACAAACAAAAAATGAGATCAACACTTATGTCCTAACATGTGGTGAATAGAGTAGGGGCAATTCTTAAGTCATTTTAACATGCTTAGTTAATATTTTCACTTACTGACACCTAATAAAGGCAGCAACTCTGAAACTAACAAATAATCATTAATGTTTCTCCAGACACACTCTCTAATCATTCTTCCAGGCTGCGAACTTCAGATTTACATTAACATAATGTGCTCTGGTGTTCCTGTAACAAACATGTCATGTGCAGAGCACATATTTATGCAAAACAATGAACTACTCCTGACATCTCAGGAGTCTCTCTAATCCATATTTAAAACTGCATTTTCTCCAACTGCTTTTTATTTTTCTCCCTAATTTCATTAATAAATATTACTATTGAGCCCTTTAAAAGGGCTGGCCTAATTCATCTGTATACCGTTAGTACCAAGTATAGTATCTGGCACACAACAGGAACTCAAAAATGTTTTCTGAATAAACTTAAGAAGGGTTATTATCTAGATTTTCTTTGTGTCGTTTAACTTGAGTCTCTGCTTAATATCATGGAAACAAAGGAAAATATTTTTAGGCAATTACTATGTAAATGAGTTAATTACTCAATAAGTAGCCAGAAATGTCCTTCACTCCAAAACTGAGTCAATTTTTTTTTTCCTTAAAAACAGGTAGAGCTGGGTGCGGTGGTTCACACCTATAATCCCAGCACTTCCAGAGGCTGAGGTAGGCGGATCACTTGAGGTCAGGAGTCCAAAACCAGCCCAGCCAACATGGTGAAACCCTGTCTCTACTAATAAACCAAAAAATTAGCTGGGCATGGTGGTGCATGCCTGTAATCCCAGCTACTTGGGAGGCAGAGGCAAGAGAATCACTTGAACCAGGGAGGGAGAGGTTGCAGTGAGCCGAGATTGTACCACTGCACTCTAGCCTGGATGACAGAGACTCCGTCTCAAAAAATAAATAAACAAAAAATAAAAACAGGTAGATAACCAAGAATTTTTGCTGTAGTTTTGTTTTTACTATGATTACTCAGAAATATCATTATTTAGTGAAACTTTTTTTAACTGTCAAAAGTATTTGAGAAATTCACCAAATAAATTACAAAGTGTCCTGGAAAATCTGGACAACACAATAATAAATTCTAAGTATGTCTATTTCTTTTAACTATGGAAACATGGTGTTTCTTTGGGTTTTTGTGATTTTTTCCATTTCCTATTTGTAACCTTATGCCTTCTATATCTTCCTTACTTGCTTTTTTTTTTTTTTTTTTTTTTTTTGAGACAGGGTCTTGCTCTGTCACCCAGGCTGAAGTGTAGTGGTGTGATCACAGCTCACCGCAGCCTCGACTGCCTGGGCTCAAGCAGTCCTCCTACCTCAGCCTCCCAAGTAGCTGGGACTACAAGCATGCGGGGCCATGCCTGGCTAATTTTTACTTGTTTTTTTTTTTTTTTTGGTAGACAGGGTCTCACTATTTTGCCCAAACTGATTTCAAACTCCTGGGCTCAAGCAATCCTCTGGCCTTGACCTCTCAAAGTGTTGGGATCACAAGTGTAAACCACCATGCCCAAACTTTGCCAATTTTTAATCCTTACTTATATTTGCTCTTTATCAAGACCAATACAGAGGAGTTCCTCAGAAGGGTGCTATAGGTATAGGTGAAAATGGATTAGCAGATGCTCTTCAAATCAGTTTTAATGGTCCTATCGGAATTTTGAAAGTGAGAGTAGAATTTTAATAACCGGAAACATGACAATTCTTTGATACCTTTGGAGGAATCTGCTAACAAAGTCTTAAAAAAATTCTAGCTAAGTGCAAGTAACCTTTTTTCCATTTTGGCAATTAACTCTTATAAATACCTAAAATAAAAATATATTGAGTCCTAGCCATGTTTTAGATAGTGTGACATATCAAATATTTGCCAATTGTCAAGTAGCAGTAACTGAAATTTTAATGAAGGATATTTACCGGAAGTAAAGTGACAATAGGTAATTTTTTAGGTAACAATTATATTCTTTTTGAAATTCTAGTGAATAGTCTCAACCTTAACAGAGATTACTCTGAATGTCATCTGAGATTACTTTTTGAATGTCAGCCATTATAGGTCAAAGTTTCATATGCTTTATGAATTACAATTTTAGTACCCAGCCATGTCAAGCCATGGAAAGAATACCAACACAGATGTGTTAAAGCAGTTCACAATTTTAAAGCTGTAGAAGAACTGAGTTTGGCTGGTGCAGGGTTCTTCAACCTTGACACTTCTGGCATTATGAGTAGGATAATCCATTGTTGTGTGAATGTGGGAACTGTCTTGTGTAATTTTAGGATATTTGTGGCATCTCTGGCCTATGCCAAGTAGATGCTGGTAGCACCTGCACTTGCTCACCATGTTCCTCGTGGGTTTAGAAGATAATCCCAAATGTTGAAATCCCAAAAGACCAAAATCCCAATTGCAGGATAGTTGAATGTTAGGGCAGCTTTCATGGACTATCTCTGTGCAACTGCCCATAATCTATTCCTGTAATACATTTTCTCATTTGCCAAATTATTTTTTTCCACTATCTTAAACTGTCAGACTTTTTTTAAAAAAATAATTCACCATGCTATGTATTTCATCTTTGCATCATGTCCAATACTGGAAAACTGCAGAGACTTTGAGAGTTCTAATTTGTCTTATACATTTTTTGCAAATTTGACGTCATGAAAGTACATTATCAGAACACTGTGTAAGCACTGTGCATGTACCTAAAAACATTGAAACTTCCTCAATAAATGAAGAGATAAGAAACGTCTTTTGCATATCTGCATTTGTGAAAGATAAAAATTTCTTGAGGTTTCAGCCCTTTGGGCAACTGCATAAGTGAATAGTGAGTGTGACCCATTATAGTTTAATTTCTTGAGGTTTCAGTCCTTTGGGCAACTGCGTAAGTGAATAGTGAGTGACCCATTACAGTTTTTGATCTATCTCATCAAAAGACTTGTCATAGTATTTCAGATGACCAGTTATAACGCTAGGTGCACACGACTACCAACCATTGTGACATGCTTTTATACATTTCCCTTTTTGACCTACTTCTTTATGAATATAGTTCATCTGCTCATAACTGTTATAGGCATGTTGTGACTGTTAGTACACTTGTGTCTGCAAAATGTTACTATTGCCTTTCATTGCGTGAAATGACCTATGAAGTGTTGTCATGTTTTTGTTTCTTAAATAAATCCCCCTTTAAAAATGTAAACAAACATATTTTAAGGAACTAAAAAAAGTACTTTTCCCAGATTTATTATTTTCAATATTTTGGTCTTTTGTGACTGTGATTTTGGGGATTTTAGGCTTTAGGGATTTTCATCTTTCAGGATTTCAACATTCAGGATTGTGTCTCTTGGAATTATGATTGGCTCTTCTCCCTCTCTGCTCAATGATGACAACCTAAAATGTCTCTGCATTATCAGAGGTCTTCTCGGGGGTACGATCATCTCTAGATGAGAGTCACTGGGCTAGTCCAATTCCCCCACCGACAGATGACCAAACTCAAATCCAGAAAGTGTGGGACTTACTCAGGGTCATTTAGCTGTAGGAGAAACTAGCACTAGAACCTATAACTAGTCAGACTCCTATTCCAGTATTCTCATTTTACCACCCTGAAGTGGAATAGAAAGGTTACTGCTAGTACTGTGTGAACTGACATCTTTTAAAGTCTTTTGCACATATTTAAAGTCATTGCAAAATCAAAAACAAAAACGCATGCTGAGTCTGGCAAAAAGCTTTTTCCACGAGTTGTTTCCAAATCTTCCTGTGGTCTGGCCATGTGAGCCAAACTGAATTGTAGTCTTCAAACTGCTCAGGCTTATTTATTAGTGAGAGGCAGGAAATGTGTTATAAAAGCAAAATAATCCAGGCTGACTGAAGACACTAAATCTAGTCTTCCAAAACTGCCTTCACTAAGAGAACTTAATAGTCTCATCATTTGGTTGCAATGACTAATCCCCATTTTTAGTGAACAGAAAAAGTGCTTACAAAAATGTTTTAAGAAATTTGCAGTATTTTACTCCTCTGCCAGTTCTCCAAAGTCAATAGACACAAAATCAATTGTGTAAAATATTATGGGATAACACACAAAATACAATATCTCATCATAAAAAAGGATAAAGAAGAAATCAGTATTTTTACGGGATTATATTTATAGGTGTCTCTCCTGGAAAAAGCAATCTAAATTATTCTACAATATTCTGGCTCTACAATATTCTGGCTCCCATCATCTTTCTCTAAAGACAAAGAGCAACATAAGGCAACACAGCAAATACTAAAAAATTTGATACTGAACATGGCTGAATGTTTTACTTAGGTCTTCTGCAGTGGGATCAAGCACTATCAACTAAAATCATTCCCAAAACTGCTTTAAGCCTTATCTCATGGTTTGCAACCAGCAGGTTGTTTGCAGACATATAGAACTATTATAGTAATAACTCAAACGTCTCTTAGATTAAGATGGATAAGAAATAGCCTTTTGTGTTAGGGGCAATGTGTTGGAGAACTGCAAAAACTCTCCCCATCCTTGGAGAGTTGACCAAAATTTAACATGGCCTCTAAAAGCTTAAGCTCACGTCCATGAGGGCAACGCAGCCCTCTTTTGAGTTCTTGTTGGAAAAGCCAGGCTGTCAAAAAAATTTTACTGTTTGTTCTAGCCAACACCTAATAACAGCTCCCTGACTTCCCTTTTAAAAGACATTTACTAAAAAGGGCTCACAACTACGAATCCTCCTCTGTTCCTTTGAGATGTGTTTGTACGTCTTACAACTCAGGAGTGTCTTTCTCAAGGACCTGGAAGCCATCGCTCTGAAATGTAACCAGGAAGGACTGGGCCTGACTCCCAGTCTCTGTGGGAGGATAGTATTTTATCTTAGATAATTCCCAGATAGGAGACACAGCTGGCCTACTTGCGTTTATACAATGACCAGCCCTTTGTAATTTTTCACCTCCCTGACTCTACTTGAGCCCTCTCTTCCCACTCCCTATTCCCTTCATCTCTCTTTAAAACTCGCAGTCATCTCGGTGAAAATAGGAATGGAGCTCAGCCTTTCCACTCTGTCAGTAGTTGCGGAATAAAATCCTTTTTCAACGCTTCAATGTCCAGCTTCGTGTATCTCTGACATTGGTAGGCACATATTAAAACTCAGCTGGGCACGGTAGCTCGCGCCCGTAGTCCCAGCTACTCCGGAGGCTGAGGCAGAAGGATCGCTTGAGCCCAGCAGCTGGAGGCTGCAGCGAGCTATGATCGCGCCACTGCACTCCAGCCTGGGCATAGCGAGACCTCCGTCTCTAAATCAGAGGATTAAAAGCACACACACATAAAACCCCAGATCACTATCAAGACGGGCCTATAAATCTTAGAAGCTTGTCTCACAGGGCCATATCCTCAAAAGCCTAAGATAACTCCAAAGTGATCCCCCCCTAAACCTCATCCCCTCTTCTCTTCCCCCAAGGGCCCCGCTACTTCCTGCTTTCCCCGATTCCTAAATCCACCTCTCCCTAAGCGTCCTACGTCAAAGTCTACTTTCCAGGATGCTGAACTTCACCAAACGGAAGCTTACTCTCTTCCACGTTTGGGCTTTTTTCTATTTATCCCTGTCCCCTCAATTTTCGAGTTTCCTCACCCCACTTCCCTTTCCCTGACGCTCCGGGTCTAGATTTCCTCTTGGTTGATCCTAGTTTCCCACTCCGACCTCGGCTTCCTCCGCAAGCCGAGCGTCCCTTCCCTCCGCACTCCACTCGGAAGCCCTGGCTCTTCTTTCCGGGGGCGGCGGCCGGTGAGGGGTGCGCGGGACTCGGGCCACGCCCTGGTCGGCCATTTCGCACACTCGGGGCGCGCCCGGCGGGTTGGGCGCGCGAGGCCTGTCCTGGAGCGCAGGAGTTGAGGGGCTGAAGACCGGGCCGCCCCCGCCGCCGGGGCGGGAACTCACCTTCTCTGAGGCAGGGGCGGGCGTCTACAACTACTGTCCCCCGCCCCGCCAACGCCGCCAGCCAGGGGATAAGCCGCGGTGGAGGTGGCGGAGAGGCAGGAACAACCGCTGCCGCCGCCGCCGCCTCCGCCGCAGAGCAGGCTGGATGGGAGGAGGAGGCGGAGACCCGGCTTCCTGAGGGGAAGTCGCCGCCACTACCGGCTTATGACTGGACAGCGCAGACGCCATGGCGGCGAGGCGCGCTACTGCGCTTGCGCGGCGAGCCCAGTGCCCAGGAAGGCTCTTGAGCCCCGCCTTGCTGCTTGCTTCGCCGACTTGGCGTGGCAGTTCCCGGCGCGGCTCTAGCGTCTTGCTGGCGCGACTCTAGCGTCTTGCTGGCGCGACTGGTTTTGATCCTGTCCGTCTGCCCTCCTTTTTGGGGCAAGGAAAAGTTCGTGGGGTCGCTCGCCTTGGGAGAATGAATATAAAGCCAACAGTTAAAAAAAATAAAAAACTGGAAATTTACAGTTCCACCCTCAAAAGTATCTCAAAAATACATGATCTGTTGCCTTATCAACAGAACCTACGATATAGGTTCGTGTAACAAATGCGCAGTAAGCCAAACACCGACACATTCAGTGCTTGGGAGCGGGGGAAGGTTTATTCCGTTTGGCCAAAGCGAGAGAGCGGGAGAAGTCTCTCAAATACTGACATGCCTTTGAACGTAACTGGGGGGCTTTTATGAGTAAGGTAAGAATACAGAGGGTGGGATCCCCCATGATCAAAGCTGTTTCCTCCCTGGGACTCTAGGTCTCATCTGCCCCATTAGATGATGCTCCGTCGGGACCATCAAGGAGGTCTGCGTGACCTAAGGGTCATGGTTGTTTTGCTTGTGATAGGGTCTCGCGTTGTCGCCCAGGCTGGAGTGCAGTGGTGCGATCACCACTCACTGCAGCCTCGACCTCCCAGGCTCAAGCGATCCTCTCACCTCTGCCTCCCAAGTAGCTGGGACCGCAGACATGCACACATGCCCGGGTGATTTATGTTCATTTTTTTATAGAGATTGGGCAGGGGGTGGGGATGTCTTACTATGTTGCCCAGGCTGGTCTTGAACTTCTGGGCTCAAGTGATCCACTAACCTCGGCCTCCCAAAGTGCTGGGATTACAGGCGTGAGCCACCGTGCCAGGTCCATTGTTCTTTAAAAGAAAAACAAGTTCATCAATCTTGCCTGCACTCTGGGGTTAGGATATGAAGTTAATCAATTACTAGTGACTACCCTCTACTGAAATGACTACGTGCAAGCAAGCATGCATGGAGGAAGAAAAGGACAAAGAAAAGGAATATAAGTAAAACAAAACATTTTATGATCTTTACAATAAAGCCTCAGTTATAATCTTTCCTTTATTATACCCTAAATACAGAGTAGATTAAGCACAATCCTTTGTCATCATACGTCGTCATCATTGGTCCATAAATGACCTTTTTCTCTCTCTCCCTGTTGCTCTTTCAGCATGTACATCTATAATATACATTATACACACAAATATGTATGTATGTATGTATCTCATCATCTCATCCCCTGTTTCCCAAAGAAATCACTAACCTGGTTTGTATTCATCATTTCCTTTCTCTATTTATTATCACACATAGGCATGGCTAAAACACATTTAGATTGTTTTTAAACTTTATAAGATTTACACCTTTATGCAGTACGCTGGGTTTCACTTAATATTTTGAATTTCGTATAAGCTGTTGAAGACAGCTGTAATTTGTTCATTTCACTGCTGGACACGACTCCACTGATTTTCCTGTTGATGGGCACGTCTCCTGGTATACTGTGGAAGAGTTTATTTAGGGTATTCTCTACTTTCCTGTCACATTGCCGTTGCCTTATTTCAGATTCTCATCATCTCTTGCTAGAAACGTGCTAAGATCTCCCTCTGACTTCAACTGCTCCAGTCTACTCTCCATATTGCTGCCAAAGGGTTCTATCTAAAAGTCATTACTGGCTCCCCAATGTCTGTTGGAAAAGGTCAAACTGAGTATTATGAAGTTTCTGTGCACCTCCCTGATCTCATTATCTTTCCACTGCCCTTACCTCCCCACCCTGCTATTACTTGTGATTCAGCAACATTAAACCTATACTGATTCCTGTAAATACCACACTATTGCAAAACTCAACTCACAGTACTGTATACCCTTCTCCCTCTTTCTGGAATGCTCTCTTCTCCACTTCCTCATGAATTTCTCTTTCCCTCAGAAATAAATATTCTAAATTCAGCATTTTTCATTTCCATGTATTTCTTTATAATTTTACTACATATGTATGTACCCCTAAGTAACATGAAATATTGCATTGCATGGTTTAAAACTTTACGTAGGTGTTATTATACATACTGTTTATTCATCTGCAATGTTTTTTACATGCCTTTTTTATATTAACTCATGCTGATATGTGAGGTTCTCATTCACTTTCACAGTTCAATAATATTCCATTGTATGAATGCACCACTACTTACCCTTTCTCCTACATGTTTTCGGTAGACACTGAGTTTGTTTCTTATTTTTGCTCCTCCAGTTGGTGCTGCTTTAACGTTCTTGTGCAGTCTCCTTGTGTACGTGGATCAAAGTTTCTCCAGGTTTTATACTTTGGAGATGTTTTTCACAAGGAGGCCTCAGACATATTTCTTACTTCTCTGAACTTTCATTTTTTTCATCTTCAAAATGGCCACAATATCCACCTCAAAGGGTGCCGTGAAACTTGTGGTAACATAAGCAAAGAACAATGTCACACATTCGAAGAGATGCTGCTGTTAGAATAGCTTTCAAATGTATATGAAACACTAGGACATAAAACGCAGTAGTCTGGTGCCAGAATGGTAAAGAGAAGTATACTACTTATCCATCTGTAGCTCCCGCAATAGCCTCCCAATTGTAGTTGTTGCACCTGTCACGCTGTTTCTTGGCCTTCATGTCTCTGCACATGCTGCCATGTCCTTGGGTCTGAAGTGATCTCCTCTGGTTCTGAGGTTCTGGTCACCCTCCCTACTTCTCTTGTCTGTCTCTTCTCTGGAGCTTTCGCTGGTTCCTCAGAGCCCTGGATACCCTTCCCCTTAGCCTCCTATCTCTCACCACCTTTACATGTTCTTCCACAATCCCCTTTAAAGGTCAATGTCTTGAAGACAGGGCCTACATTTTACACATCTTTATTTTATTTTATTTTATTTTATTTTATTTTATTTTATTTTATTATTTTTTGAGACAGAGTGTCGCTCTGTTGACAGGCTGGAGTTCAGTGGCGTGATCTCGGCTCACTGCAACCGCTGACTTCCTGGTTCAAGTGATTATCCTGCCTCAGCCTCCTGAGTAGCTGGGATTACAGGCATGTGCCACCATATCCAGTTAATTTTTGTATTTTTGGTAGAGACAGGGTTTCACCATGTTGGCCAGGATCGTCTCGATCTCCTGACCTTGTGATCTGCCTGCCTCGGCCTCCCAAAGTCCTGGGATTACAGACGTGAACCACCGTGCCTATTTTGCTTTATTTTTTGAGAAAGGGTCTTGCTCTGTCACCCAGGCTGGAGTGCAGGGGTATGATCGTGGCTAACTGCAGTCTTCTCCTGGGCTCAAGTCATCCCCCAGCCTCAGGCTCCTGAGTAGCTGGGACTACAGGTGTGCTCCACCACACCCAGCTAATTTTTGTATTTTTTGTAGAGACGGGGCTCTCACTATGTGGACAAGGCTGGTCTCAAACTCCTGGACTAAAGTGATCCTCCTGCCTAGGCATCTCAAAATGGTAGGATTACAGGTGTGAGCCACCATGCCCAGCCTTACTCATCTTTATATCTGGGGCAGTGGGCACAGTGCCTGATACATGGGCTGATAAATGCATGCAGGATGAGTGAATTTAGGAATTCTTGGGAGGAAAGGATTGCACAACTAAGGATTTCTTGGAGCCAGAGGGAGAAAGAGGGAAGCAAGCATGCTGTTTTAGTAAGAACACATGGACTAGAGAGTGTGAAGTTTTGTCAAGGATGTAATTATGCAGGACATCATGGATAATCAAGGAGGGCACCTGTTCCTGTCACCCTGGAATGTGAGTGGTAGGTGTGCACAAGAACTTCTTCCTTGATCAGGTCCCTCACACAGTGTATGAAATGAATGAATGAATCAGTCAGTGAATGTACTTGAAAGCAGTGAGCTTCTCCCCAACTCTGGGCCTATTTGACATTGCCAGGTATTAAGCTATTATTAATCTAAGCATGGGTTGGCAAACATTTTGTATAAAAGGTCAGATAGTAAATATTTTCAGCTTTGTGGGCCATATGTTCTCTGTTGCAGTTATCCAACTCTGCTGTTGCAGTGTGAAAGGAGCCATAGAAAATATGCAAAAAAAAATGAGTGCAGCTGTTTTCTAATACATTTTTATTTATTGTCACTGAAATTGGAATTTCATGTGTCACAAAATAGTTTTTTTTTTTTTTTTTTTGAGGTAGGGTCTTACGCTGTCACCCAGGCTTAGTGCAGTGGCACAGTTTCGTCTCACTGCAGCCTTGACCTCTGGGGCTCAAGTTATCTTTCCACATCAGCCTCCCGAGTAGCTGAGACCACAGTTGTGCATCAACATGCCTGGATAATTTTGTTTACTTTTTATAGAGATTAGGTCTCACTATGCTGTCCAGGCTGGTCTCAAACTCCTGGGCTCAAGCTATTCTCTTGCTTTGTCCTCCGGAAGTGTTGCTATTACAGGCATGAGCCATGGCACCTGGCCAAAATAGTCTTTTGATTTTTTTCCCAACCATTAAAGAAGGTAAAAACCATTCTTAGTTTGGAGGTAAAGGAACCTTGACCTTGGTCTAATTGAACCTTAGCTCTGGATACAAAGGAGGTCAAATCCAGGGATAAGGGCTGTCCTTTAACTGAAGTAGTCTTCCCATGTAAAATCTTGCAGCTCCTTTGATCTGCCACTAGATGGTGATCATTGCAGGTGTGTGGCTCAGCCAGTGGGTCTTTCAAGGAGATGACTGGAGCTCTTCCAGGTATGATAGATTAACAGCTACAGTATTAATACAGACACACAAGCTGTCCCAATGATTCAAGACGTATCACAAACCACATGGATTTGATTGCTATCTACACTCTTTCACACTTATTTGTACATATTCCCTGAATTGCAACATAGAGGGGAAATGTACTCACTCTCTCAAGGCCTCTGAGGTTATTAGCTCAAAGGCTCAGAGCAGTAATACAAACACAAACTACAGTTAAAGATTTGGAGGCTGCAAAGTGGCATCTGGGAACAGATCCTACCCATGATGCAATTTAACAAGTAAAGCCCCTTCTTACGTTAAGAGGATACTTGAAGCCATGCCTAGCCTTTTGATGATACACTGATAACTCTCCCAAAACAGCCCCCACTCCTGGTCTCATCATGTCCCTTTCTTCTACCTTTGAGCTGTGCGATTAGGGACCCAGCATGACCCTTGCTTCGTAAATCCTCCATCAATTGCCTCTCACATTCTTTAGGGTGAGGGAGTGCTGGGTATCCATAGGAATGTTCTCGGCTTGTGTGTGTATATGTGTGTGCTGGGGAGTGGGGAGTTCAGCTGAAATAGAGACAGAGCGATGGCCTGGACATCCTGTTCCATAGTGGTAATTTTTGTCATCCCCTTGTCTGAAATCTCCCAGCTCAGCCTCTTTCCTGGACCAGGAGCTCCTTGGCTTGAGCTATTTCATTCTTCTCCTTTTCTCACTACCCTTCTTTATTCAGATACAAAAAAAAGAAGAAGCCTGGATGCTTACTAAAATCAATAACAATGAAAAAATTGACATCTTCCTGGAGTGGAGAAGGGCTCATCTACAGAAACATGACTGTGAAGGTCTGTGAAGCTCAAGTCTACGACCCTAATCACTATATCACATGGTCACACAGTTATGTCCACCCTGGCCCCTAGATTGATCTCTTAGGAGATGCAGAATGAATCTACTTTTTCCATATTTCAAGATGTAAGACATCAACAATGGCTCTCATGTGTTTCCTGAATCTTTTTTTTTCTCCAAGATGGAATTTCGCTCTTTTGTCCAGGCTGGAGTGAAGTGGTGTGATCTCGGCTCACTGCAACCTCTGTCCTCCACCCCGGGTTCAAGCGATTCTCCTGCCTCAGTCTCCCTAGTAGCTGGCATTATAGGTGCCCACCACCATGCCCAGCTAATTTTTGTGTTTTTAGTAGAGACAGGGTTTCGCCATGTTGGCCAGGCTGGTCTGGAACTTCTGACCTCGGGTGATCCACCCGCTTTGGCCTCCCAAAGTGCTAGGATTACAGGCATGAGAGCCACCATGCCCGGCCTGCTTCCTTAATCTTTTCTTTTCTGCCCAATCATCTCTAGTAGGGCAATAATGAAGCAGCCTCATTGTCTGGGGTGACATCTGAGGTTTGTTGTCTCACAGCCATGGAGATTAGGAATGCGGACACACAAAGAGTGAGGTTAACAGCAGAAATTCAACAGGCAAAATAAAGAGAATAGCTCTCTGCTACAGAGAGGGGTCCAGGAAAAATGGGTTGCTGATCCATGCTGAAATGAAGAGGGTTTTATAAATGAGCTAGTGGGGAGGTGGTGTCTGATCTACATAGGATGTGAAAAATGGGTTAGGACCAGGTGTGTCATCTGCACAGGGCTCGAATCTCTGACAGCCCCCACCCCAATCTTTTATTATGCAGGTGGGTTCTCTGCCTGAGCTTCTCTTTGTGGTCCATTTCTTTTTTATTGCACACATGCTAAAAAAAAGGGAAGGTAGAGCCCCATGTTGGACATGCCTGGCCCCCAGCTAGCCCTTTTCTATTGGCGCAGCTGCCGGCATCCCCTGTGCAAGCTTCCAGCTTCCTTATCTATGTTTGCAGTTTGGTCTTCCAGGCTGTTCTTTATTAGAAGGAAATGATTTCTAGGACTGCTTTTTGTTAGAAGGGAAGTTCTGCTGAGCACTCTTTTGCCCTCACTCTCTGCCTAAATAATTTTTTTTTTTTTGAGACAGGGTCTTGCTCTGTCGCCCAGGCTGGAGTGCAGTGGCATGATCTCAGCTCACTGCAACCTCTACCTCCCAGGTTCAGGTGATTCTCATGCCTCAGCTTCCCAAGTAGCTGGGATTACAAGCGTGCACCACCACACCTGGCTAATTTTTGTATTTTTAGTAAAAATGGGTTTTTACCATGTTGGCCAGGCTGGTCTCAAACTCCTGACTTCAAGTGATCCACCCACCTTGGCCTCCCAAAGTGCTGGGGTTACAGGTGTGAGCCACTGTGCCCGGCCTAAATAATTTTTCTATCTCCTGTATCAATAATAAATCTTTTCAAAACTCTAGATGTGCTTTTTCTCAAGACAAAGAGCAGTAGTTCTCAATGGAGGCAAATCTACTACATAGGAAGCATTTTAGAAATGTGGGAAGAACTTTTGTTTGTCACAATGATTGTGGGATGCTACAGGCATATTCTTGGCAGCACCAAAGTCATCAAAAAAGGGTTGAATCTCAGTGGGGGGAAAAAACAAACCGGAAAGGGCTGTAGCAAAGGCCGATGGGCAAAAAACTTTTACACAGGATTTATGTTGATACGTGACATATGAGGGCCTTATGCCCTCTTCCCCACCAACAGTCTGGGAACTACTGTCAACTCTGTGTCCTTAATCCTGGCCAGAGATGCTAGATCCTCTGAGAAGTAGGGGACAGCCTGGTACAATGAAGACTCTCTGCCCACCCTGCACAACTTCAAATATCTGTATGTGCTTTTCAGGTAGGCAAAAAGCCAGTTTATGATTGTCTGAGTCTGGAAATCCATTTTGTAAGTAATCGTAAAGTAGTTTTTGTAAAGTTTTAATATACGCTGAATTTTCCAGCAATGCAACTTCTCGTTAACCAAAGAAAGATCATACTTTATTTTGTTTAGAACTCCCCTAAGAGTCGTTCACCACTTCAGAAAATTATGGTCACAGGCAACAATATGGTATTTGTGTCGTCAAAATCAATCTGCATTTTTGTTCACACTATCATAGTGATTCCACTTAGAGGTACAAACATCTAGCCATTTTATCTCATCTTCTAATATAGTTGTACCCAAGCATATGCATAGTGAGCACATTTACACATTTAATTTACAATAAATAGATATTACTACAAATTAACTTTGATTTTCTTTCACCTTTGTTAGATTAAACTAGTCATTTTTCTTAGGTATAAGAACGAATAAATTATATTATGTATGAATTTCACTTTAAAGTAACAAAAGGCATGTTACATAATATTTACTATAATGAGACTAATATAGTAAATATTTACTATATTCACTATTGCTGCTGTGACAAAATATGACAAATTTAGAGACTTTAAAGAACATAAATTTATTATCTTACAGTTCTGGTGGTCAGAAGCCAGAAATGGACTTTACATGGCTGAAATCAAGGTCCGCAGGGCTGTGTTCCCTCTGGAGGTTCTAGGGTAAGAATCTGTTCCCTTGCCTTTTCCAGTTTCTTGGCTCATGGCCACTTCTTCCATCTTTAAAGTCAGCAACATAGCCCCTTCAAATATCTCTCTGACTTTGACCCTCTTGGTTGCATTGTCGCATCTCCTCTGACCCTGGCCCTCCTGCCTTCCTTCTATAAGGATCCTCATGATTACATTGGTCCTACCAGGATAATCTAGGATAATCTTCTCATTCAAGACCCTTAACTTGATCACATTCACAAAGTCCCTTTTGCCATATAAGGTAACATATTCACAGGTCTAAGCATTAGAATCTGCACATCTTTGGGGCCTGTTATTCTGTCTACCACCCTTTAATAATATAATAACCATTGTTCTGATAAGATTGAGGCCCACAGGTATAATTAAAGCCCTGGGCTTCCTCTCTCCGTATGGTCTTGGGGCTGGTAAATTTCTTCCTTGACCATGGCTTGGGCTGAACCTGCTCCAAGAGTGCCGAGTCTAGGGAACAAGCTCATCTGAGCCAGGCTGAGCCCCTGGCCCCTGAGGGCAGACAAGTTGTTGCAAGATCCTGAGTTGCCAGGCAATGTGGATACACGGTATTCAATGGGAGTCAACCTGGATTGAAAAAACCTTTTTTTTTTTTTTTTTTTTTTTGAGATGGAGTCTCGCTCTGTCACCTAGGCTAGAGTGCAGTGGCATGATCTTGGCTCACTGCAACCTCTGCCTCCTGGGTTCAAGTGATTCTCCTTCCTCAGCCTCCTGAGTAGATGGGATTACAGGCGTGTGCCACTACGCCCAGCTAATTTTTGTATTTTTAGTAGAGACGCGGTTTCACCATGTTAGGCAGGATGGTTTCAATCTCCTGGCCTCATGATCTGCCCGCCTTGGCCTCTCAAAGTGCTGGGATTACAGTGAAAAAACCTTTTTAATATTTCCTCTCCTCTCCTCTCCTTTCCTGAAAACCCCTCCCCTCCCCTCCCCTTCCCTTTCCTTCCCTCCCCTCCCTCCCCTACCCTCCCTCCCTTCCCGTCCCTCCTCCCCCTCCCTCCCTTCCCCTCCCTTCCCCTCCTTCCCTTCCCCTCCCTTCCCCTCCCTTCCCTTCCCCTCCCCTTCCCTCTTTTTTTCCTGAGACAAGAGCTTGCTCTGTCACCCCTCCCTCCCCTCCCCTCCCCTCCCCTTCCCTTCCTTCTTTTTTTTCTGAGACAAGATCTTGCTCTGTCACCCAGGCTGGAGTGCAGTGGCACAATCATGGCTCCCTGCAACCTCTGCCTCATGAGCTCAAGTGGTCCTCCCACCTCAGCCTCCTGAGTAGATGAGACTACAGGCATGCGCCACCACGCCTGGTTTATTTTTTGTATTTTTGGTAGAGACAGGGTTTCACCATGTTGCCCAGGCTAGTCTCAAACCCCCTGGTCTCAAACCCCTGGGCTCAAGTGATTCACCCGCCTTGGCCTCCCAGTAGCTGGGACCACAGGCGCCGGCCACCAAGCCCGGCTAATTTTTTGTATTTTTAGTAGAGACGGGGTTTCACCGTGTTAGCCAGGATGGTCTCGATCTCCTGACCTTGTGATCCACCTGCCTCGGCCTCCCAAAGTGCTGGGATTACAGGCGTGAGCCACCGTGCCTGGCCTCTTTCTCTTTTTTTAACTCTGTTTTGTAGAATTGTTTTTCCCCTTGGGAGCATGCAGTGTTTACTTTTTGAGGCTCCTAACTTTACATGTCTTAAGTTCTTTTGCTCTTCAGGGTACATCAGAAGCTGCAGAGATATTCTCTTGCTGTCATGGCTATGTATTCTTACCTAAAAATCAGGATATATGATCAGACAATGAACTTTCAACATGCTTCCAAGAGTCGAAGGTGTTTTGGGAGATTCAATTGGTTGAAGACATGTTAAAATTTCTGGTACATTGTAATAGTTTAGGGAGGATAATGTGACAGAGTAAATAAAATAAAATAGCTATTACTTAATGAGTACTTTATGAAGTGCTAAGTGCTGTGTTATGTCCTTTATACATATTATCTAACTCTCACAATCCAGTGAGGTAGAAGTTATCACCCTTGTTTCACAGGTTCCATCTCAAGTGGTAGTAGCAGGCTTAGAATTCAAACTCAGATTCATGTGACTCAGAAAAATCCAGGAAATGCCCCTGCCCACTGCCCCTCACCCCCGCTGTCACCCCCTCCCAACCCCCACCGGGAAATAGATGCATCCCAGGAACTAAAAATCTTACATGGAAGTCAAGCCAGAGCTCCCCATCTGCAAGTGTATTTCTTTTAAACCTCAGTAAAAGCTGCCTGATAGCCAAGAACAGTGGCATTTAGTTCAACGGGGATTTTAGATTCATCTTTCCAGTGTCCTCACTCCTGAGTAAGAAGAAGGACAGAGCACGTTGGTATTTTCCTGGCAGCAGACACATGTTAAAGGAAATTTGATAGAAAGATAGAGATGGGGGTTGCTATTTTTAAAGCCTGCCTTGTCTGTATCCAGCCTGCCTCCAGCATACCAGCATCACCAGCAGTGCTAAGAACAGGGAATTCCATGCTGTGGAGTAGGGGTGCTGTAGGAGCCCCAGGTGATACTGGAGAGGAAAAATGCCCCCTTGGAGCCTAAATAGTACTGTTATGTATCTGCCAAGGGCTCGGTTTAGCTTCTTCTTCTTATTTATTTATTTATTTATTTTTTATTGAGACGGAGTCCCACTCTGTCGCCCAGGCTGGAGTGCAATGGCGCGATCTCGGCTCACTGCAACATCTGCCTCCCGTGTTCAAGCAATTCTCCTGCCTCAGCCTCCTCAGTAGCTGGGATTACAGGTGCCCGCCACCACGCCCAGCTAATTTTTGTATTTTTGGTAGAGACGGGGTTTCACCATGTTGGTCAGGCTGGTCTTGAACTCCTGACCTCAGGTGATCCACGTGCCTCGGCCTCCCAAAGTGGGGATTACAGGCGTTAGCCACCGTGCCCAGCCCTCAGTTTAGCTTCTGCTGCTAAACAGTCCACCCTTGGGAGAGAGACTGAAAGGGGTGGGGCAAGGGGCCCATCTCACTTGAGAAAGTGCAAGCCTGACAGCTGAAGGGTCCCAGAGCAGCAAATATCACCTTGTTTCTCTTGGGCCATTCCAGCTGTCTGCTTTTGATTGACAGAGGCATCTGGCTGCTAAAAATACCCTCCTGACCAAATGTTCCCTACTCCAACTAAAGCTGAACAGGATTGTTGCAGTTCAGAACTTAGCACATACAGATAGCTTCTGCTTGCAATGGAACCTCTCAAAATTTTTCAGGCCCTATCCCATATTAACCCATGGTCATTTTCTGTTCTGTCGGCTTTGCTGGGTGATGAATGGAACCCTTGCCAGTTCACTTGTTCTCTTGTCTGTCCCATCCCCACCTCCAGGAAAAGTAGCAGAGGGGGAGGTGAGGGCCCAGTAGCTGAGAGCGAGTAGGGAAGGGGAGGTGGCTTGTCCATTTATAGTCTTGCTCTTTGGGATGCTGAAGGTGCTGAAATAGCAATGACAAGAGACTTGGCTCAGTGTTAAATAACTGCCGCGCTGGCCTGACAGACTCTGAGATGACAATAGGGAGAATGGAGAATGTGGAGGTCTTCACCGCTGAGGGCAAAGGAAGGGGTCTGAAGGCCACCAAGGAGTTCTGGGCTGCAGATATCATCTTTGCTGAGCGGGCTTATTCCGCAGTGGTTTTTGACAGGTACGAAATGTGGGGAGTTGCCTTCTCTCCTGTTGGTTTGGCTGGGGCCAAACTCTAAAATACTTTGCTCTCAAAGATCATCAGGGGAAGGGATAAAATTCATGTGCTCTTTTTCGAACAAAATGGCACTTCTGAGAGCTAATTTTTCTGGCATAAATTTTTCTGCAAGGGATCATTGCCAGTGTGATTTGCTGTGGCTCCTAGAAGGGTGGTGAAGGTGAGCAAAGGCTTTGGGGGCATTTTCTCCCAACACTGGCCAACTTGGCTGAGAGGGTGTGCTGGGAGTGGAAACGTGGGTGTGGTGCAGTGGGAAACATTTTCCGACAGAAAGCTCTATATTTTTAGCTTTCTTTTTATTATAAATATATTACCAGATAAAGTAATTGCTGAGACTTTAAAAATTATGAACTATTTGTATATTTATAATTATTAATAACCCAGGAATCCACTTACCCTTGAAAAATCTGAGTATCACCCAATCCCAGTCCTCTCTGTCTTTCCTCAGATATTACCCTTGCTATTATTTGAATGTATTTCCTTCTAGAATGTTCCTGTGCTATTACATACATATATCTGCACTTAATCAAAATGGATGGCTGTAGTTTGTTTTTTTTTTTTTTTACAGAAATAGTGTCATACTTCAGATGTCATTTTAGAGCTCACTCTTTTCCCTAAACAACACGTTTTTGATGTCTATCCTTGCAGGAACTATAAATCTATAGATACTTCTTTTAAATTCCAAACATCGATTTCCTTTATAGAGCTATCCATATAGATTCATATGCTATATGAATCATCAATCTTAATTTTAAATATTTCATCCTATAAATATATGACATTTTATTTATCCATTCCCCTATTGAGAGACAATTGGTAGTTTTTAATTTTTCATGAAATAAAATGAAAATCCTTGATCTTGTCTACCTGTACATATGTTCAATTGTTCTCTAGGGCACAGGACTAGAAGAGGAATTGCTGGGCCATAGGATGTGATGTTTTCAGTTTTATAGGCTCTCCAAACAGGCTCTATTAAATTTACATTCCCTCTTCCTCACGACCTTGGCCATACTAGACTACCAAGCTTTTAAATTAGTAATAAATCTTCATTTTAAACAAACCTACATGGTGATTACATTAAATTGTCAATATTTTCTGAGATCAAGGTTGGGGTGACCTGCTTGACATCTGTGTGGTTTGAGTCTGATAACCTAGGCTTTGTGGTTGGCTGGCTGCACTGACCACCCTGGGAAAGGGCACTGCTTCCCACAGATAACTTGATTAGTATTCACATTCTCTTGTCTTCTGCCCACTAAGACCTTCAGGGAAAAGGGTGTGAACTGGGGCATATGGCTCACCACCACTCGAGGAATATAAGGGGCAGAGGTGACTTTTTCAGAGGGAGCTTGTCTTATTTCATTAATTTGTGTGTGTGTATGTGTATGTGTCAGGGGAGGGGTGAGTACAGTTAGGGAGCCAGCTGGATTCAGAGTGAAAACACAACCCAGAAACACAGGGACTGTCAACACTAATTCTGGCGCTGCCAGTGAGTTACTGCCTGGCCTTGTGAAGAACATCTCCATTTGCTGCCTCCAATTCCCCAAAGTCAATCTAGCCAATCAGTTCCATTTCAAGAAGGTTAAAGTTGAATGGGCTTTCATTCCATTATAAAAGCAAGGCATTGTCATTTTAGAAAATTTAGAAAATTTAGAAATTTAGAAAGATAAGACATCACACAGCGATAACCACTCTTAACATGTTGGGTATCTATTTTCAATTTGTTTTAAAACATAGGTTTCATTTGGCTGTAATATACTCATTAAACAAATGAAAAAGCTATTATGCTTTTTCATTTAATAATTTTGACATCTTCTGTGCTATTATACACTCTTCAGAGACACAGTACTTAAGGGCTACGTGTTCTTCTTTTACCTGCTGATGACTGGCCATTTGGATTGTTTCCATGTTTTTGTATTATAAATAATTTGTCATTCATTTGAAGTAACAACTATAAAAACACCTTCATGTACATTGCAGATAAATGCTACATAAAATCATATATTATTTTTGCAATAGTAATGAAAGTGAGATAAATGGTATAAGTGACCTTTAAAATGATTGAAAAAAAAATCTAAAAGAGATAGTTTTTTTTCAAAAAATGCTTTACCCAAACTTGTCACTGCACAGATGAGGGAGCTGTGCTTTCTTTGATTATACCAGAGACACCCCAAAGAGGCATTAAAGGAAAGTTTTATGCATTTTAGGCTCCTGGTGAGGCTTAGGCACCATAGATGAGAAACTTGATTGCAGAGGTGGGACTGAGTCACCCACAAAAGTCACAGTACAAAACTGGCTTGTTCTAGTCCATGTTACTGCAAGACAGGCTTTCCTACTCTTCCACACAAATGTGGAGAAAGATTTTATTTTTAGTTGAGCACTCCATTAAATGAAAATTAATTCTTTCAAACAGTGTGTATTATATATTCTAACATATATATTATATATTATATTGTATATATTCTAACATATATTATATAAAGCATAGCAATAAATCAACACCAAACGAACTTAACTAGAATATTCCAATATGTTACATCTTCTCTATCCTGTCGCATGCCTGCTCCAAAGGTAATTATCCTAGGTTTTGTGTTGTATATTCTACTGCCTTTTAAATAATAGTTTTGGCCGGGTGTGGTGGCTCATGTCTGTATTCCCAGCACTTTGGGAGACCCAGGCGGGAGGATCACCTGAAGTCAGGAGTTCAAGACTAGCCTGGCCAACATGGTGAAGCTCTGTCTCTACAAAAATACGAAAATTAGCCAGGCATGATGGCAGATGCTTGTAATCCCAGCTACTCAGAAGGCTGAGGTGAGAGAATCGCTTAAACCCGGGAAGCAGAGGTTGCAATGAGCCAAGATCATGCCACTGCACTCTAGCCTGGGTGACAGAGCAAGACTATTTCTCAAAAAAAAAAAAAAAAAAAAAAAAGTAATAGTTTTATCACAGTCACATATTTCTAAACAATATATAATTTAGTTATGTTTTGTTTTTGATCTTTTAAACAAAGGTACAATATTATTTGTGGTTTTATGCCACTTGCTTCTTTTACCGACATGTTTATTATTCATCTGTATGGTTTTGTGAAACTAATAAAATGAATAAACTTTGTGTGTGTCTGTGTACCAAATTTATTTTTCCATTCCCCTGTGAATGGTTGCTATGAACATTTTTGCTCCTATCTCTTGGAAAGCAGATACATGAGGTGTGTATCACAGAAGTGTAATTACTAGGCCAGTAATATATGTGTTATTTGGCTTTAAAATATAATGCCACGCTGTGAAATGCTGGTTTGTAGACCTGAATTGTGTCTTTGCTAGAATGGGCTTTGTTTAGCATTAACAGTAACAATCCAGGCCCTTAAATTATGGTCCTTAGTCTGGTTAGGATCTCTTCACCTTTGATGGTTGGAAAAACAGGTACTCTTCTTGAAGGTAAGAGAGCAAGAATAAAGCTGGGAAAATTCTTTCAGGCCTAGCTATTATGTAGCACTTGGATTAAATGCTAGGCATGACTAATCAATCAGGCACACCTTCCTCCTGAACTCCAACTTGGCCTCAGAATCCCTTCCAGTAGGTCTTCCAGGGGGCTACTACCAATCAATGAGAACTAGCATTTAAAAATGAAGTCTATTTGCCATCCCCTTAGGTGTTGTGGTTGGGTGCTCGAAGGGAGTGAAGTACCGTTACCAAGGAGTTGCCTTTTTTGGACACAGTATTTTATGGTAGTTGAGATACCGGGGGTGATGCATGAATGGGTAAAAGTTGCTCTCTGCCCCTTTAACTCTCCACTCTGAGAGTTTCCAGTTCTCAGGAGGACAGTGAGTGGGAGCTCTGTGGTACCTTAGCCCAAGTGATCCTCCTAGCTTCTACATAGCATGGGGCCAACATGGGAATTCGCAATGCTGGGTTTTGTTGTTGTTGTTAAGGAAGAAAATAATAATTCTCTGCAATCTTACCATTTGGAAAAAAAAAAACCCAACTATTAACATTCTGGTGTATATCCTCCTTGTTTTCTGATGCAAATACAATGCATATAAAATATTTTCTTGATTCTGATGAGTTATAGGTGGGGTGGGGGTCCTGGAAGAAATACTACATTATTATTGTTATTATTTTTATTTTTTGAGATGAAATCTTGCTCTGTCAGCCAGGCTGGAATATAGTGGTGAGATCTCGTTTCACTGCAACCTCTGCCACCTGGGCTCAAGTGATTCTCCTGCCTCAGCCTCCTGAATAGCTGGGACTACAGGTGCATGCCACCACACCCAGCTAATTTTTGTATTTTTGGTAGAGACAGGGTTTCACCCTGTTACCCAGGCTGGTCTCGAACTCCCGGCCTCAAGTGATCTGCCGGCCTTGGCCTCCCAAAGTGCTAGGATTACAGGCGTGAGCCACTGCGCCCGGCAGAAACGCTACATTAAATATATGCTTTGATTATAAGACACAAAATGTCCCTAAATTCTGGATATTAAAATATGGGAAAAGAAGTTTATTTCAGAATGGAGGGAAAATGGGACATACATAATATGCTATATTTATCAATTCCAGAATACATATTTTAACTTCTCTGAAATCATAATGTATCCTAAAATCTATGGCTCATTATGGTTTAATTGGAAGATTTTTTTGATTTCTTAGTAGTGAATAAAAATGGTGCATTTAATAATTTCAGGTTCAATGTAACTAAATTGTATATACTTTTTCTCTCAAAAAAGTTGGATTATTTTGTAACCTGTTTTATTTACTTCATAATATGTTGTGAACAACTTTCAAACCATTAATATCCTTCTACACCATTTTAATGGCTGCATAGTATTCTTTTTGTTGACTTGTATATTAATTTAATTAGATGCCATATATTAGTTTTTATTTTTATTTTAGATTTTGGGGGTACACGTGCAGGTTTGCTACCTGGGCATATTGTGTGATGCTGAGGTTTCGGCTTCTAATAATCTGCTTGCCCAGGTAGTGAACATGGTACCCTATGGGTAGCTTTTCAATTCTTCCCCCTCTCCCTCCCTCTCCCCTTTTGGAATATCCAGTGTTTATTGTTCACATTTTTGTGTCCATATGTACCCAATGTTTATCTCCCACTTCAAAATGAAAACGTGTTATTTGGTTTTCTGTTTCTGTATTAATTTGCTTAGGAGAATGGCCTCCAGTTGCACCCATATTGCTGCAAAGGATGTGATTTTGTTCTTTTTTAATGGCTGTGTAGTATTACAGGGTATATATGCACCAGGTTTTCTTTATACAATCCACCATTGATGGGCACCTGGGTTGTTTCCATGTCCTTGCTACTGTAGATAGTGCTGTGATAAACATATGAGTGCAGATGTGTTTTGGTAGAATAATTTATTTTCCTTCAGGTAGATATTCCGTAATGGGATTGCTGGGTCGAATGGTAATTCTAGTTTTAGTTTTTTGAGAACTTTCCAGGCTGCTTTCTACAAGGGCTGAACTAATTTGTAGATGCTATGTTTTGGATATCAAGGGTGTGCTCTTCTTTTTCCTAGTAGATCTTCCCATACATCTCTGATTATGTATTAAAGACAAATTCCTACAGGTATAAATTTTGAATTCAAAATACGTTTTTAAGGCTTTTGATATAGATTTCCAAATTACCTCACCAAAGGAGATCATACATTTTTCTACTAGCAGCACAGGGGTTGTCTCCTCATCCCAATACTGGCCAACACAGAAAACTATTTCACTTTTTCATGTTTGTCAACTTAATCTGTTAAAACTTATTTTAGTATTGTTTTAACTTGAATTTTTTATTATTAGAGAAGTGAAAGTTTTTTAACATTTGTTTTTATGAATTGTTGTTTTCTTTTGATGCCCTCAATTTTTAAGTATATGCATAACTCATTTGTTTATTACTCCTTTATGTCTAGTTCTCCCCTCTATTACCTAGCTCGATGCACATAACAGATGCTCAATAAATACTTGTGGAAAGAATCAGGGAGGGAAGGAAAGAGAGAGAAAGAGAGAGGGAAAGAAGATGGGGTTTCACTATGTTGCCCAGGCTGGTCTCAAACTACTGACCTCAAGAGATTTGCCTGCCTCAGCCTCCAAAAGTGCTGGGATTACAGGCATGAGCCCCTAGGCACCTGGCCTTTAGTTCCCTTTGCTGCTGTCACAAACTACTGTAATTTCAATGGCTGAAAACAACACAAGTTTATTATCTTATAGTTCTGGAGGTTAGAAGTCTAAAATAGGCTGACACTTCTGTTTCTTTGCTATCTCCATCTTCTTGAGGCTGCCCACATTCCTTGGCTCATGGCCCCCTTCCTGAATCTTTAAAGCCAGCAGTGTAACATCTTGTTCCCTGCTGACCTCCTGCCTCCTCTTATAAGGACTTGCAATTACATTAGACCCACCTAGGCAATTTGGGATACTGTCATTGTCTCAAGGCCTTTAACTTAATCACACATGCAAAGTTCCTCTGTCATGTAATGTAACCTATTTACAAGTTCTGGGGATTAGGACATTGACAATTTTGGGGGGGCTATTATTCAGTCTACCCCAATGAATAAGAATTTTCTAGATTGATCCAATTCATCACAAAATATGTTAAGAAGGAGCAAGGACAGTTAGTGGATTTTTTTTTTAAAGTTCTTTAAATAAAAACTTGAGCAGTCTCTAAATTATTCTGGTTACAAAGTTGAAAGTGACCCAGAGATTATGTATATATAGTGTGTGTATAGGGAAAAAGATAGAGGGGAACATGAGAAAAAGTTGAGTATTTATAAATAAATTACTGTCAACCAGGCTTTTTTTGAAAATGGAACCAGTTATGAGCTTTCTTAAGTGCGGCAGAGCCAGTGGGGTTTAGCCAGTGTAATTCTGTGTGAGCATGTGGGAATGGCAGGATCAGCCCTGGGAGACACACAAACACACATGTGGCCTTTAATCTGATAACAGCCGGTGGTTGGTTAGTGGGGGATAAATGATGCTATAAATGGAAATAATTTAATAAAAGGATTAGAGAAATTCCAGAACAATTAGTTCAGAAAATGAGTAAGTGCTAAACTATTCAAGTGACAGCCTTAAATGTTTGCATTGGATGTTGAGAATAACCACAGTCGATTTAGAATTCTGCTTTTCATTTGGCACTTTTAGCTGCAGAGGCAAGACATGTCGACATGTTACACAACCTGTTGTGAGCTGTATTGCTAAATATTGCTCAATAATTCTTAAATCCAGAAGTCTGAGAATGATTGCCTTTTAAAGATGGATTAGATCAAATGGCAGGTTGTCCCCATAATGATGCTATCTTTACCCACTCGCATCCCAGGATGTGTTCTGAACATGAATTGAGGGGGGTGCTTCAGCTAGGCCATGGAAATGTATACAGGTCTTCATAGGGTGTGTGAGCTGTGGCAGAGAAAATCTTGGGAGTTGGTGTTTTAATAAAAAAAGGGATGTTAAAAATAAATTGGCAATCTCTAGGCTTGATCCAAGAAAACAGTACCTTTTAATTTTTTTTTTTTTTTTTTTGAGATAGGATCTCACTCTGTTGGTCAGGCTGGAGTGTCATGGCACAATCATGGCTCACTGCAGCCTCTACCTGCTGGGCCCAAGCCATCCTCCCACCTCAGCCTCTGGAGTAGCTGAGACTACAGGTGCCCGCCACCATGGCTGGCTACTTTTTATTTTTGTTTTTTGTAGAGACAGTGGTCTCGCTATTTTGCCTAAGCTGGTCTCAGACTCCTGGGCTCAAGTGATCCTCCTGCCTCAGCCTCCCAAAGTTCTGGGATTACAGGTGTAAGCCACTACCCCTGGCCCCCACTGACTTCTTATGTCAAGGTATTTAATAGTCAGTGCAAACATGAATCTCATGATCTCATCCAACGGCTACCTCTGTCTCCTATATGTACACCCCCACACCGACACATTTGCCTCATATCAGTGCCTCTTTCTGGAAGACCTCAACCTTCTCTGAGTACAAACTCAGCCCATCTCTCGAGGTCAGAACAATGCTTCCTCATCTCATAGGTGATGCCTTTCTAGATTGCCTCCCCTACCTCAGTTGAAGTAGTCTCTTCCTCGAAACTTACAGCAAGTTACCATGCTTGTGGGCTGTGGGTCCTGCATTGTTTATATGTGTTTATGTCCCATCCCAGCCTGGGGACTGCTTGAAGGCAAAGTCGGTATTTCCTTTATCTTTTTTTTTTTTTTTTGAGACAAGAGTCTCGCTCTGTCGCCCAGGCTGGAGTGCAGTGGCGTGATTTCGGCTCACTGCCAGCTCTGCCTCCTGGGTTCACGCCATTCTCCTGCCTCAGCCTCCCGAGTAGCTGGGACTACAGGCGCCCGCCACCACGCCCAGCTAATTGTTTTTTGTTTGTTTGTTTTTAATAGAGACGGGGTTTCACCGTGTTGGCCAGGATGTTCTCGAGCTTCTGACCTCGTGATCTGCCCCCCTCCGCCTCCCAAAGTGCTGGGATTACAGGCGTGAGCCACCGCGCCCGGCCTTCCTTTATCTTTTAAGGCCCTGTATTACCTAGCTCAATGCACATAACAGATGCTCAATAAATACTTGCAGAAAGAAGCAGGGAGGGAAGGAAAGAGAGAGGGAAAGAAGAAAAGAAGAAGAAATGAGAAAAAGAATTTAAAATATTGTGAAGTTATCTGGGTACTTGAAGGATGGGATGTTCTTTAAGACACCTACTCCCAGGCTGGGCGCAGTAGGCTCATGCCTGTAATCCCAGCATTTTGGGAAGCTGAGGCAGGCAGATTGCTTGAGCTCAAGAGTTTGAGACCAGCCTGGGCAACATAATGAGACTCCATCTCTACAAAAAAAAAAAACAAGCCGAGCGTGGTGGCATGCGCCTGTAGTCCCAGCTACTTGGGAGACTAAGGTGGGAGGATCGCTTGAGCCCAGGAGTTTGAGGCTGCAATGAGCCGTGATTACGCCATTGCATTGCATTCCAGCCTGGAGGACAGAGAAAGACCTTGTCTCAAAAAAAAAAAAAAAAAAAAAAAAAAGACATTTCCTCTAATTTTTGAGGAGAGACCTTCTGGCAGGCTGGGAGTTTGTAAGCAGCCCTGAAAGACAGAACTGTTGAACTCTTGGTCCAGTCCTCTCTGGCTGAGTTTTTGGAGGGCTTGCCCACCATGCAGGCACCTCGTCTTTGCATTTATCTGTCCATGAGCAACTATTTCCATACAAGGAGCTGAGCAGCAGCTGCCCTTCCAGCCCTCTTCACTCTGACAGATCACAGAGTCCAGCAGGGCTACAGAGCAGAGTGAGAGGGGACCAGCTGCTGTAGTAGGGCACATTCAAGGCTGCAGGCCAAGCAGGTGGGCCTTGTAGCTGCATCCGCCCGCCCTCTGCGCTGCGAGCAGCGTCCGGCGTCAGGGACCCTTAAGAGAATAATATCCCTGTGAGGATAATGATCTCGGCCAGTCTAAAGGGTTGCTGTGAAGATTTTTTAAAAAACAAATCACTAAAAACATCTCTTTGAAATGGCAAAGTGCTGTGTAAGTGGGAGTTGATACCTTCTTGTGTGAATAGGAATATAAGACTGGGGAGAAATGAGACTTGCTGAAGGTCACCCAGCTAAGCCTGCCTGGGACAAATGCTCTTTCTCGGAATCCAAAAAGTGGCTTTAGGACTTCATGTTATTTGGACACTCTCCTGCATTGGGGACAGTAAGGCTGGGGAGGGGTGGGCATTTCTTTTTTTTTTTTTTTGAAACAGAGTCTCACATTGTCACCCAGGCTAGAGTGCGGTGGCGTGATCTCGGCTCACTGCAAGCTCCACCTCCCAGGTTCAAGCGATTCTCCTGCCTCAGCCTCCCTAGTAGCTGGGATTACAGGTGCCTGCCACCACGCCTGGCTAATTTTTTGTATTTGTAGTAGAGACGGGATCTCACTATGTTGGCCAGGCTGGTCTCAAACACCTGACCTTGTGATCTACTCGCCTCAGCCTCCCAAAGTGCTGGGATTACAGGCATGAGCCACCATGCCCAGCCAGGATGGGCATTTCTGTCAGGGGAGTGCCCTTGTCCCTATTCGATGTTCTCCTGTAGCTGGGTTGTCTTCCTCTCTGGCAGTTGCCTGGAATGAGCTGGTGCTGGGGGTGAGAGGAGCTCAGCGATCAACCTGGCCCAGCCCTCTCTGAGTGACAGGCAGGATGGGTGGCCTGGACTGATGTCCACTGAGTACTTATCCAGTGCCAGGCTCTGTGCTGAACACCTTACACATGTTATTTCTTTTAACTCCAAAATCACTATGAGAGTGGTGAGATTTCAGAACTTCTTTGTAATTTTCATCTTGCTTGAATTTTTTAAAATAGTAAGTATATTTCATTCAAAAGTACTGGTCAGTAGTCTAAAAGATAGCAAGATCTAGGTGTTGCTATTCCCATTTTCACATAAGGAAACAAAAGCTTAGAGAAGTTAGGGGACTTGCTCAAGGTCACACAGCTAGTAGACATTGGAGTCAGGAGTAGAGCCCAGCTCTGACCAACTCTAGGTTTGACCTTCCATAATACCCAACCCCATGCCTATGAGGGGAGATGGGAACCAGAGGGACAGGCTTAAAAAAAATTTCAGACTACATTTGAAAGAAAACAAAAAAATTATTGCTACTCAAAGTTGAAGCAACAGTATTGCCTGGGAGCTTGTTAGAAATGCAGAATCCCAGCCCCCATCCCACATACTAAATCAGAACCTGAGTTTTAACAAGATTGCTTGGTGATGTGTGTGCACACTGAAGTTCCAAAAGCCTGACTCTGCATCCTCCTTCTCCCCAGCTCCAGCCTTGCGGCTAAGCCCTACCAGCAGCCGAGGGCATAGAGAGAAGGTCAGCTTCATCCCAAAGGAAACCTAAATTTAAGAATGATAACTCAATGCTTCCTGGGTTTCACCGGCTTTTAAAACTTGGCTCTAGGCCCTAGCAAAATTACAGAATGGGATATAAAGCAGATCTGTGATCCTGGAGGAACTATTTGGTGGTTCATATTTGGAACCCATCCAAGTTCACCATGGGAAAAGAAATCATTGATCACATTTTCTTTTTATGAAAAGTATTCGAAGTTTATTACATGAGATAACAGGAATTCTTTGATAGCAAAGAATCTCATGAGATAACATGAATTGATCCAAGGCCTGATTATATAAGTGTAATGTTCTCCCTGTCACCCAATCTTGGGTGAAGGCTGCTTTGCAGCAGCTTAAGGCTCTGTCTCCAGCCTTCTCCTGGTCACAGTGTTATTAGTGACTTTGAGAACATGAAGGTCATGCCACTGGAATTTATTCTTAGGGACATGATATAGCTACAGTTAATAGCAGATAGATTATTCTATAATCAGGCCCTATTAGAAGTGTATTAAGTTAGTTAATGGGAGCTTGGAGGCAAATGCCAGGCCAGACATATTCCTTCTGTTGGAGCCAGGCTAGGAAAACTTGCTGTAATAAACCCCACAAGCAGCGTGGACTAAGTAAGGACAGGGTTGTGCAAGGGGTCCATCCCTGATTTCTGCAGTAAGGTCATTGAGTAAGGGGTCTTTGCACAGAATTTAAAAACAATAATCCCAGCACTTTGGGAGGCCGAGGTGGGCAGATCATGAGGTCAGGAGTTCCAGACTAGCCTGACCAACATGGTGAAAACCCATCTCTACTAAAAAATACAAAAATTAGCCAGGCGTGGTGGCGGGTGCCTGTAATCCCAGCTACTCAGGAGGCTGAGGCAGGAGAATCGCTTGAACCCAGGAGGTGGAGGTTGCAGTGAGCCGAGATCATGTCATTGCACTCCAGCCTGGGCTACAGAGTGAGATTCCATCTCAAAAGAAAAAACAAAAAACAATAAAAGTCGATCTGTTTTTTGTTACCACCATGTACCAGCAATTCTAAACAACGTCAAGGATGAAATACCTCTCCTCACCCCAAAATCCGTAAGGGTCTAAGTTCTGAAAAACTGCTGTTGGGTAAACCTCATTTTAGCACATTTTAAAATTACATATCTTTTAATAAACATTGTATTCTGCCTGGAAGTTAATTCTGAGGACCTTTGGTTATACAGTCAGCCACGTGGACTCAAATACATGTGTTCATTGTGAGACTAAATTCTTAAGCTTCAGAGCTATTCCAGGTTGTGTTGGCCACAGTCTATGTTTCCAATCCTTGTGATACCACATATTCCCACATTTTTAAGTAGATTAGAAATAAGCAGTGATTGTAAAGATAAAGACTCAAAATTTGTTATTCTAAGTGTTCACCTAGGTGATCACCTGGAATTTTCATTTGTGTTTGAAATTTAAAACAATAAAACAGAGAATTGTGAAGTATAATGTTTTTGTTTGGTAGGCACACATATTAGTGTATACATGAAATATGAACGTGTGAATATATGTATATGAATAAAAAGATGGAGGATATTGTGCTAGGCTATTCTAAAATGTCAATTTGGGTGTAAAATATGAGAGCAGTTCTGGTGTGGGGTTGTTCTCTGATGGGCGACCTTGGAACAGACAGGCATGGAGTTACAAGTGGCAGGTTACAAGGGACAGACAGCATGATTGTGCTTGCGTCTAACTGTTCCCTCTCCAGATCACCTCCTGGCTCTCCTCCCTTTCTTTCCTGCCTTGGGTTTGTATTCCTGGTCTGAGCCCTGATGCCCCAGAGGTGGACATCTGCTCCTCCTTCCTTGTTCCTAACCTAAGACATACTCTGAAATTTGCAGATGACTCAGAGATTAGCATACCAATATAAAAGATGACAGAAGAAAATTCAAAATGACCTTGATGTTTTGGAATGCTACACTGAAAACCATCAGTTAGGGATAAAGGTGAAGACTCCACTTCAAGTTAAAAAATTCAGTGTCACAAAGGAGCTTTTGGGCTGATGGATATATTCATTATTTGATTTTTTTTTTTTTTTTTTGAGATGGAGTCTCACTGTGCTGCCCAGGCTGGAGTGCAGTGGCATAGTCTTTGCCCATTGCAACCTCTGCCTCCCGGGTTCAAGTGATTCTCCTGCCTCAGCCTCCCGAGTAGCTGGGACTACAGGTGCCCGCCACCACATCCAACTAATTTTTGTATTTTTAGTAGGGACAGGGTTTTGCCATGTTGGCCAGGCTAGTCTCGAACTCCTGACCTCAGATGATCCACCTGCCTTGGCCTCCCAAAGTGCTGGGATTACAGGCGTGAGCCACTGCGCCTGGCCCGGATATGTTCATTATCTTGATTGTGATGATGGTTCCGTGGGTAGATGCATATGTGAGAACCTATCAAAGTGTTCTTTTTTAACACTTGTTGTATGTCAATCATATCTCCATAAAGATGTCTAGAAAATGCAATGCTGTGTAGACAAACAGAGTGGAAACTCTGTCTTGACTGCAGCACTTTTGAGAAAGCTTGGGAGGTTCTACTGACTATGTTTGTAATTTGATCCTAATTTTTTCTTTTTCTTTTTCTTTTTTTTTTTCTGAGACAGAGTCTCGCTCTCACCCGGGCTGGATTGCTGTGGCATGATCTCGCCTCACCACAACCTCTGTCCCTGGGTTCAAGCAATTCTCCTGCTTCAGACTCCCGAGTAGCTGGGATTACAGGCATGTCCCACCATGCCCAACTAATTTCTGTATTTTTAGTAGAGACAGGGTTTTACCATGTTGGCCAGGCTGTTCTCAAACTCCTGACCTCAGGTGATCCGCCCACCTCAGCTTCCCACAGTGCTGGGATTACAGGTGTGAGCCACTGCACCCGGCCATTTGACCCTAAATTAATGTGAGGCTTCCACTAAAGAAACTAATGAAAGCACAATGTGGAGATCCGGCAAGTGTACATGGCACCACATCTGAATAGTATACTCTGTTCTGGTCACCATAATTGTGAAGTGTTGACACCCAAGCTCTCACCTGTGTTTGGCCAGGAGACAAGATCTGGAGCCTTCTTGGAATCCAATTTACTTGGATTTTTCAGCAGTCCAGTTCCTGCTTATGAACTGCAAATTCCTGCCAGAAAATGCAATCCTGACTTGAGGCAGATGTAAAAAATTCATAGCTCTCCATCTCCAGGGGTTTAGAGAGTTCACTAGGTGGCCAGAATTCCATGTGGGCCCAGGTACTCTATTCTGCTGGGGCACTTATGACAAATGACCTTCTCAGGGTGGGTGCACCCTCTGTGGCCTAGTTATGACGGGCTGCAGATCCTGCACAGTTCTAAGTATGCTAGTGTAATTCTACTCCTCGCTCACTAGGAAAGTTTAAGGGAAGGCAAGTGTAAGAGTAAGGAAGCTGTTACTATGCGGATAACCTTGAATCTGCTTATCAGAAATAAGTACTAACCTTTCATGCCCTCGAGTACTTTATGATTGTTAACAAATTAGTACCAACACACCTCCTAGCGGATGCAGACACAGCAGTGTGTTGAGCTGGCCAGCCAGAGGCTGAAAACTGCCTGGACTTTAGGAAGCCCAGGATGTAGCATAGAGCAGTAGGCCCTGTGGTGCCCTCAGCTGGCTCTGCACCTGTCTATCCCCTTCTAGATGCCATACTGGGATCAGTGCTAGGGATCAGGCTCAAGGGTCAGGCCTGGCCTTTGGGCCGGTCCTTGAGCCTGATCCCCTGGCGCTGGCCAGCACATGTTGCTTGATTTCTCAGCTAAATCCACTCTCCTTTGGCTACAGGGATTTCTGTAGGTGTATCAGAGGCCACCAGAAAGGTGTGAGAATTCTAGAAACCATGTACAAAGAATTATTTAAAGATCTGGGAGTATTTAACTTGGAGGAGAGAAATGAATGGGAATCAAGGCAGTGGTATTCAAATTCTTGAAGAACTGACCTGACCAGGTTTGTTCCATTGGGCAAGGACACAGAAGGCCAAATTAGGGTACAGGAGCAGGTTTTCTGGGGAGGCAAATTCAAGCTTAACACAAGGAGGAAGTTTGCAACAATTAGGACTGGCCAACAATGAACTGACTGTTCTCAGAAACAGTGAACTCCTTTTCGCTGTGGGAATTAGAATATTCATGGCCAGAGATAGACACAAAGGATTTCTGTGCTTGAATGTTCTGTGGAAGCTTCTCCCTCCAGGCTCTGGAATTCTTTGATTCTAAAAGCTCCTGTGTTCTTATACTTTTGAGATCCCTGTTTAGACTGTGGACATCTACTTGAGTTTACCCATCCACTTCCTTCCCGGGAGCTCAGTACTCCCCTGCACATCATGGAACTGGTTTTCATTATTTCTTTGCTTCAGAGGTGGGGATTTCTCTTCCCCACATTGCGGGAGCATAGGTTGAGGCCCAGAGATTCTGTACATCATGCCAGATTTCCCTCACTCTGGTTGTCAGGCTGTGTCCTGAAATACATTTCCTATGAAGCCTATGCCCTTTTCTGTTTGAACGATGGGTTTAACATGGGGTCCACGGTGCTCTCTAATGGGAACACTAAGAGGCTGGAAGCACCGGATGGGGATCCTCATCTTCCCACATCTCTCTCCCTCACCCATCAAATGGGCATGCATTTTCCTCCTCATCACTTCCACCGTCGCTCTGAGCTGGGAGAATATGTCAATGACAGTGAAATCAGTAACCTTGTCATTCTTACTGTTGCAAAACGCACAAACTGTGACATATATCATAGTGTGTAGATATTCTTTTGCTTACAATACTGTAATGCTCTTGTCCCATCGTACTGTAGATCATTATGATTTGTTGTTCTTTGGGGAAAGGGACACTACTGAGGAAAGGGACAGTATGTTTCAACAATGAGAAGGACATGTCACCAAAATGCCCCCTTCAACACAGTGCCAATGACCTGTGACTTTGGGCGAGGGGTCCATAAGGAATTCAAGTGTCTTCTCCAAAGTGTCTAGGACCTCCCTGTGCTCCCCTGTCATAGTGTTCACCACACTGCATGTTCAATTGTTTCTCTAGTAATTTGTGGTATTCCCAGTGCCTAATACACTTAGGTCATGAATTTACTCTTCCTGAATTGAATTGAAGGGCTTATATGCAGAAGGTAAGAGTGTCCTTCACATGGGGGTCACTTAAAAATATTTGGTAGGCCAGGCGCTGTGGCTCGCGCCTGTAATCCCAGCACTTTGGGAGGCTGAAGCGGGTGGATCACTTGTCAGGATTTCGAGACCAGCCTGACCAACGTGGTGAAACCCCGTCTGTACTAAAAATACAAAAATTAGCTGGGTGTGGTGGCACGTGCCTGTAATCCCAACTACTCAGGAGGCTGAAGCAGAAGAATCACTTGAACCTGGGAGGCGGAGGTTGCAGTGAGCTGAGGTTGCAGTGAGCTGAGATCGTGCCATTGCACTCCAGCATGGGCAACAAGAGTGAAACTCCGTCTCAAAAAAAAAAAAAAAATTTGCTAAAGGAATTGTTATAGCTGGGAAGGGCCTTTGGAAGCTCAAACTCCTCATTTTGGAAGGTGGAAATCTGAAGTTTAGATAAATAAGGACCAGCCAGCTGAACCAGTACTGGAACACAGGCGTCCCACTGGCTGCATGGTGCCCTTTCCACTGTGCTCCCAATCATGTGTCTTCTCTCTCCATTTCCAGCCTTGTTAATTTTGTGTGCCACACCTGCTTCAAGAGGCAGGAGAAGCTCCATCGCTGTGGGCAGTGCAAGTTTGCCCATTACTGCGACCGCACCTGCCAGAAGGATGCTTGGCTGAACCACAAGAATGAATGTTCGGCCATCAAGAGATATGGGAAAGTGCCCAATGAGAACATCAGGTGAGAGCTGGGCCCCATGGTGGTGCTTCGGATTTCCAAATGTCAGGCTGGAATGGCGGCAGTAACAACATTCCCAGATCTAAGGAAGCTAAGCTGAGTGCAAGTCAGGAAAGAGCCTCAAAGACTGGATATGGTCACTTCTCTTCACTCCCTTAAGGTCTAAGAGGGAGAACTGGCTGTTGACAGCAGTGATTCCAAACTGCAGCCACAGGCTGAAACTGGCTTGCAGATTCCTTCTGTAGGGCTCCCCAGTGTTTAGTTTATTTAGATATTTTGGATACAGGGTCTGCTCTGTTGCCCAGGTTGGAGTGGAGGGGCCCTGATCATAGCTCACTGCAGCCTTGACCTCCCAGGCTCAAGTGATCCTCCCACTTCAGCCTCTCGACTAGCTGGGACCACAGGCACACACCTCCACATCTGGCTAATTTTTGTATTTTTTTAGAGATGGGGTTTTATTATGTTGCCCAGGGTAGCCTCGAACTGAGCTCAAGCGATCCACCCGTCTCGGCCTCCCAAAGTGCTGGGATTACAGCCGTGAGCCACCATGCCCGGCCAAGGGGCAAGTATTTTTAAATTGATCCACCAATGTTTAAAAATTGGGAAATTTCACATTTTAAAATTAGGATTTCTGACTTCTCTTGAAAAAAAAAAAACAAAAAACTGAAGATCTGGCAAAATAGGCTAGAGCTGAGTAGTATCTGCCACCTTTGAAAAAATACAGAGCTTTCTAAGTCACAGCAGCACCACTGCTCCCTGTGGTCATACACATTACACCAGAGAGTGCATTTGAGTTTGCAACTAATGGCCTTTCCTGGTGGCCATCATCAGAATCTCAAGGCCTATAGCTCCAGCCCAAGAGATTCCCAATCCTGGAGGTTCCGCTGGGGTGGGGCTCAGTGCTGGGCCTACAGGGAGATGCTCAGGAAGCCAGTACTGCAGAGCAAAGGCGATGGAGATGGTGACTGGGAGCATTTTCACTGTGTGCATAGGGTGTGAAGTTAAGGTACAGAATGGAATTGTCATATCCTGATGATTTTTAGGAACCTGCAGAATGAAATGGCTCAGTCAACCTCTCCATGCCCCTTAGCTCCATCTATTGAAACACTACATATTCTTCAAGACCTGAAGTAAATGGCACCTCCTATGATAGTTACTGAGTTGAAATCTATTACCCATTGACCTCTATTCTCTGAGCTTCATGACCCTTTCCTTGTTATTTGGAGGCAGCAGATCTTCCCTGTGCTGAGTTGTATTTTCCCCAGTGCTGCCCTGGGCTCCCTGTGAAGACACCTCAGTTTCCAGGCACCTGGAGTCCCACGCGGGGCATTTCTCCAGAAATAACTCAGTGACTCAAACAGGAGAAATCGGGAAGATGAAAAAGGTTCTGGAAACAGATGGTTGGTGATGGCTGCACAGCAGTGTGAGTGTGCTTAATGCCACCAAACTGTATACTTAAAAATGGTTAAAATGGTTCAAAAAGAGGTGGGGGGACAGAAGGGACCCTGAGGTGATGGCACTGTTTAGTATCTTGACTGTGTAGGTGGATACATGAAGCTACATAGGTGATAGCATTGTATATAATTAAACACACATATACATTCATGAGTGTAAGTAAAATGGAAGAAATCTGAATAATACAGGTGGGTTAATATTCTAGCTGTGATATTAGTTTTCTAAAATGTTACCATTGGAGAAAACTGGGCAAAATGTACAAGGGATCTCTTTGTATTGTTTTCCAACTGCCTGTGAATCTGCAATTATCTCAATTAAAATTTCAATAAAAAAAAAAACGAGGAGAGGGCCTGTGCTTTGCCCAGCAGGTCTCTCCTCAGGAACAGGATCTGTGCTGGACCACCATCCCCTCCCCAGGTGCCTGAAAAGTGTGCAGTCAGTGGGTGGCAGGAACATTAAAGTGTCCCTGGGTCATAAGCTTCATCACAGGCCACCTAATAGTTAACAAAGAGGCCTTTGGGGTGAAGTACACCCCTTTGTCTCATACTCAAGTCCCTGTGTCTCTATAGGTCTCCTCCTGTCCCACCTGGCCTCCTCTTCCCCCAGAGCCCCGCTCCAGCCAGGCCAGGCCCCTCCCTGCTTCCTGCATGCGGCATGCCCGTGGTTGCCTCAAGGCCTCCGCTCACACTGTTTCCCCCCCTAGATTGCCTTCTCCACTTTTTCACTCCCCAATCATTAAGAATACCAATACCTTCACACATAATGCAGACACCTATTACCTCACTTTGTCTTCTGAATACCTCTGGAGGTTAGCATAGCAGGGAATATTTTCCCTATTTTACAAGCCACCAGATAGATTCAGAGAGGTCAAGTGACTTGCCCAGGCTCACACAGTAAGAAGTGGAAACAGGTCATTAGACTCCTGATGCAGGGCTCATCCCAGTAGGCCACACTGTTAAGAGAGACCCATGCTGCCGCACCTTTCTGTTTCCCCAGACCCCACGGGACCTGGCTCCTGCCCACACCTCCACCTTTATTTGGTCTCCATTTCTTGCTCCCTGTGCTCCAGCCACCTCTGCCTTCCTGCTGCTTCTCCATCATGCCAAGCTCATTCCTTCTTCAGGGCTTTTGTACTCACTGCCCTCTCCTGAAGTGCTCTTTCTCCAGTGTCACAGAGCCAGCATCTCCACCCCTTCCAATTCCAGCTCAAATGTGCCTCCTCTGTGACACTTCCCTGGAAGACCTTAGCTTCCCCACCCCAGTCACACTCTATCATGCCATCCTGTATTATTTTTTCTGTATAGCACTTTCTATGTAAAATGTGCTTGTTTACTTACCTCTCCCCCACTATATGAAGCATCATGATAGAATAAATTCCATCCATGTAGTTTAAAACTGTATCTTGGGCCCAACATTGTGCCTGGCATGCACGAGACACCCAGTAAATGTGTGTTGAAGGAATGAATGCAGCTGTAGTGGTCCCCTGATGCTGCCCTTCCCACAGGCTGGCGGCGCGCATCATGTGGCGGGTGGAGAGAGAAGGCACCGGGCTCACGGAGGGCTGCCTGGTGTCCGTGGACGACTTGCAGAACCACGTGGAGCACTTCGGGGAGGAGGAGCAGAAGGAGCTGCGGGTGGACGTGGACACGTTCTTGCAGTACTGGCTGCCCCAGAGCCAGCAGTTCAGCATGCAGTACATCTCACACATCTTCGGAGTGGTAGGCCCCCTGCGTCCCTTCTCTACCTTCCCTGTCTGTCTCCTCTTTCCTTCCCTCCTCCCGCTTGGGGAGGGTGGGGCTTCTCAGAAGTGAACTAAGAGGCAGAAGCCCTGTCTGCCCTGGACCCTGGTTTCTATTTCCATAAAGGTCTCGTCTAGCCCAGGCAGCCAGAGGCGCTGGAGAAACCGCCTTCTATTTACCACATGTAGCAGAAACACCTACTGCCCCTTCCATTTCTGAGCCCAGGGACAGGCCTCCAAATGACCCAACTAACAAAATCCAGAGATTCTGGAGTATGATTCCTTATAAAGGAGGGGCCATGGTGATAGCTGGGATCATCCAACTAAGAAGTTTCCAGAAACTGCCAGGCCAGAGTTGGGAGGGGAGGCCAAGAGGACTGAAGGAGGACAGGAGCTTGAAGTGAAGACCCCTCATCCTGGACTCTGTCTTCTCGCCTTGTTTACTGTGAGGCCATTCCTGCTCTTTCTGAATTGGCATCCCACATACAAATTTTACTTATTTATCCATCTCTGGATGGTAGATTTGGATGGTAATTTATCCTCTTACTTATCTGCACTTTTTACATTTTTTTCCTCTCCACATTGAAAATAAAGATCCCCAGTCACTATCCCTTCCTGCTCACCAGTCACTTTGGAAACCTTTTTCCAGGTCTGCCAGGCAGGATTGATGTGGAGCCTGGAGCAGTGGGGGATGTGAGCCAGAGAGAGGGGAATCAGGGTTTTGGGGTGGGAGCAACCAAGCCAGATGAGGCCATAAGAGTCCGGAAAGTGGGGGCGAGAACCCGGTGGATGAGGAGGCTCAGGTCCTGGCTGTGGGGGGTGGTTGTGTTCCATCTGGTAGGCCAGGCCCTTTATGTGGTGAAGGTGAGCAGGCTGAGGACGGAGGAGGACAAACATCACACTGACATCTCTCGAGTCTTCACCATATTGGGGGGCGAAGGGAGAGAGATTGATGGAGTGTAAGGATTTGGCTCACACGATGGTGGAGGCTTGGTGAGTCCAAAATCTGCAAGGTAGGCCATCAGGCTGGAGATCAGAGAAGAGTTGCAGTTCAAGTCTGGAGGCATTCTGCTGGCAGAACTCCTTGCTCAGGGGAGATCAGTCTTTATTCTATTCAGGTCTTCAACTGATTAGATGAGGCCCACCCACATTCTAGCAGGCACTCTGCTTTACTCAAACTCCACCAATTTAAATGTGAATCTCATCCAAAAACACCCTCACAGAAGCATACATTACAGTATTTGACCAAATATCTGGGCACCATTGACCAGCCATGTGGGCACACAAAATTAACCACCACAGCTTCCCATGTATTATTTTACACAATCTTTACCACACAAGGTAAGGTCCATGCTTTCAGCATTTCTATTTTATAGAACAGAAAACCTAGGCCCAGAGGGGTTACATGACCTCCAAAAGCCACATGGTTAGCTTGTGCCCGGGGAAAGTTTAGAAGCAGTCTGTATTTTCAGGAGCCAGAGCTTCTACCTCTTTTTTTTTTTTTTTTTTTTGAGATGAGGGTCTTACTCTGTCACCCAGGCTGGAGTGCAGTGGTGCAATCATGGCTCATTGCAACCTCCATCTCCCAGGCTCAAGTGATCCTCCCGCCTCCCAAGTAGCTGGGACCACAGACACATACCACTGTGCCTGGTTAATTTTTGTATTTTTTTGTAAAAGCAGGGTTTCACCATATTGCCCAGGCTGATCTCAAACTCCTGAGCTCAAGTGATCTACCCATCTCTGCCTTCCAAAGTGCTGTGATTACAGGCGTAAGCCGCCACGCCAGGCCTAAGCTGTTACTTTTACCTGTTACGTTCTATAGCCTTGGGGTGAATTGGTGTGTTGAGTAATCTTCGGCATCCCTAATAGGTCTGGGGACTAGGGCTAGAGATCATATAATTACCAAAGGTTAGAGCTGAAAAGATCCTTGGAGCTTATCTAGTCCAATTTTTTCAACCTATAGATGGGAAAACCAGGGCTCAGAGAAGAAAGTAGTTTGCTCCAAGTAGCACAGCTTGTTAGTGGTACTCAGAGGCTTAACGTCATGAACTTACTAAATGTCTGATGAGAATAAATGGAGAAAGTGACACTCCTCCATATCTATGACAAATATCCATGTGAGGGCATAAATGTCTACTGGGTTTCTGTTATGTACAGCATGCATTCATAGATGTATTTATAGATGAAGTGGAAATTTGCATGCAGTTACTAATGTATTCTAGGTTATATTTATTCTTACGCATTTTTCCTACTGTGAGAGCAGATATTTGGTATCTGTTTCTGTAAAGAACAATTTATTTTTAAGGAAAAGAAAATCACTTGGATGCCGCATCAGTAGTGACCAACTTGATTTGCCTTGAATCTCAGAGATAAGTGTTAAATATGGCACCCATCAGATTTAAAAATTGTGAGCCGGGAATATAAAACTGTTCACCAGATACAAAATAATCAAAAGAGATGTCAATTTTTTTTTTTTTTTTTTTTATGAACAGCTACAGGAGTTTAAACTGAGTAGGCAGAGGAAACAGGGGAAGGAAAAGCTCACACACACACACACACACACACACACACGCCCATGCACACGCAAAGCAGGGTACAGAGAGAAAAACCAAGACAGAGACTGAGGAATACTCATGTAAGACCCAGATACAGAAAAAGGAAAACATTTCCATCTTTGACTCTTAGAATACGGCCACAAAAAACTTTCAAGGTAGGGTTGCATTTTTGCAGATATGGGACTGTCCCATGGACCTAATCTTGTGCATCATTTGGAGTCACGCAGAGAACAGGAGACTAATTGTTCTGTGTCCAGACTCCGTAAGCATCTCCAGGTTGAGACTGGGTCTTCTGTTTTTTAAAGCTCCTTTCAACAGCTAGGATGTTGTTCTGTCCATGTCTGTCAACTGACTCTTTCATCTTTTCCCCTGGGTAGATTAACTGCAACGGTTTTACTCTCAGTGATCAGAGAGGCCTGCAGGCCGTGGGCGTAGGCATCTTCCCCAACCTGGGCCTGGTGAACCATGACTGTTGGCCCAACTGCACTGTCATATTTAACAATGGCAAGTGAGTATGTCTTTATCTGGGGGTGTGTGTGAAGGGGATGGGGAGACCTATGGTGTTTTCTCCACTTGACTTAAGCCAAAGTCAACCTGCTAAACCTGAACTAGCATAGATTTTAAATGTATAGCACATAGAAATCTCACTCCAGAATAATCGTGAATGAGAGAAAGGCATCATGGAGGATAACAAAGAATTCAACCTGGATCATTTCTGAGTGTGTATGTTTCTTGGGGCTGCCTGGATGTGTTAGATAAACCTTTAACTACTATTTTAAAACTTGAAGCCTAGGATTATCTGTCTAGAGGTCATTTTAGTCAAGGTCTCAGCAGGAATCAGGAGGCACACTCAAAGGGCTTTACCCAAATAGAATTGAATGAAGGGACAATTTACAGAAGTGTGGGCAGGACAATTTACAGAAGATACTAACAAGGGGCAGGGGCTGGTGGCTCATGCCTGTAATCCCAGCTCTTTGGGAGGCCGAGGAGGGGCAGATCACTTGAGGTCAGGAGTTCGAGATCACCGTGGACAACATAGTGATATCCCCTTATCTATAAAAAATAAATAAATACATTAGCCGGGCACGGTAGTGTGTGCCTGTAGTCCCAGCTACTCATGAGGATGAGGCAGGAGGATCACTTGACCTCAGGAGGTTGAGGCTGCAGTGAACTATAATCATGCCACTGCACTCCAGCTTGGGTGACAAAGTGAGACCTTGTCTCTAAAACCAAACCAAACCAAACAAAACAAAACAATATAACAACAAAAAGAAACTAACAAGGAATGGTGAGGTGCCCAGGGACTAGCAACACATGAAACCATCACCACCTCTAGGCCTGGAAGGGCAGGTGAAGGAAGCACTATTTCTGCAGCTAGTGAGAGCTGGACCCAGGATAGAGGGCCCCCAACAGCTCAGCTGTGGCTTACAACTGTGTCTAGAGAAACCAGCCAGCTGGCACTATGGCTCAGAAAAGAGGAAGCCAATGGACTAGATAGTCCAACCCCTCATTCCTTCAACCTTCTGCTCTCCTACCATTGGTCAAACCCCAACCAGAAGCCAGACCACAAAGAAACCTGGGTGATGCAACCCTCAGAGGTCAGCCCCCTTTTCTGAGACAGCACAGATGAGGGGGGAATTAAGGGCACATGATGGATTTGGGGGTGGGGCACAAATGGAGAAGAATCAGCAGATGGAATGAGCCCCTGGTTGTCCATGGCTCAGGATGGGGAGATATAGGGGAATGAGGCCTGAGCAATATTAATTGCTTTTGCTCTTAGAGGTGAGCTTTTATGACAGATACAAGCTGACTTTGAGCCATCAACAATGAGCAAGTTTCCCCCAAAAACTTCCTAGAAGCCAGACAATGGTGTCTGGTTCTCAGCTGAGAACTGGGCCTAAGCTTCAGTATGCCAAGTACCCTGATTTCTCTTTTCCTTCCTATTTCTGAAACCAGGCTCTTAAGCAATTGAGAAAGTCACTCAAGATGGGAAAGTTTATTTTGGACTCAGATGATAATCTTTTCTCAGCATTTGTGTTTCCTTTCTGAAGCCTTTTGGGGTCACTGGCCTGGATCACATGGAATCCTCCCTAGAGGGGCTGTTGACTGAGCTTGACCTGGTTGGCAGAGAGGATCAAATTCAGCCTTATATGGGCCTGGGCCTTCTAGATGGCCCTCTTCTAAGTGGTGGTGACCCAAGACTCCTCTTGTCATTGGGTGTAACAACCACAGGAACCTAGGAACTCTTTCTTCTGTGTCTGCTCTGGCTTCCTTGCATCTACTAATTTCTAGCAGCCACATTTTATCCAGGCTTCTTGGCTTTTGTGCAAGAGAAGGTGACTTTTCATTTCCTGTCTAGCCACCTGCCATAGTGGAAAGAACCCTAGACATGGGGTTAGGGGCCCAATTTGAACCCCAACAATTTTTACGTACTATCTATGTGACCTAACCAGCCTCCATGTGCACTTCAAACTCTTTCCAAGACAAACATCCAAAAAGGCAATGTTTATTCATCCAGGATGCTTAATAGAATGATAATAACAACATTGTGCATGTTTTTTCAGCACTCTGCTTTTAAGTGCATTGTCTCATGACAGTCTCATTACAGGTGAGAACACTGAAACACAGGGAAGGGAAGGAACTTGTTCAGGTCAGGGCTGAGTACCTTTGAATCCAGAATGTTTTGTTCCAAATTCAGTGCACTTTCCACTATACCAGGCTGTGTCTTGTCCAGTGAGTCCAGCTAGAAGGGGCTAGGATAAAGGTTGTTGTGATGGCCAAAGCTTTGATATTGTGACCCAGAATGCTATACACCCTTGCACCGGATCACACCTGATCAGCCAATGATAATGATTTCCATATGGGTGTCTGTTTTGTCTTTCAGTCATGAGGCAGTGAAATCCATGTTTCATACCCAGATGAGGTGGGTCAGTCCTTTCACGCATCCCTGCTCCTCTGACCCATCTCCCTCACTTGCCTGGTTTGCTGGGGCCACCCATTCCCGAGACTTCTTGGCTGCCATCTGTCCATAATATCCTTCTGTGTCCCAGTGTCTCGTCTTTTTAATGCATTTAAATTAACCATTTTTTCCTTACCCACATACCACCTGCCTTGCCTTTGCTTTATTTTGCCTCCTTTCTTCCTCCCTTTCATGCCTCACTTCCACTGCTCTTCCAACCTTGAAGCATGAACGCTTGTAGTCCACATCATCTTAGCAAAAGCCTATCTTGTCTCCCTAAACCCTGCTTACCATGTAATGGGGACTGTGACTGACCTACTAAAGGACTGTCTGTTTATAAGCCCCAACTTCTCGCCCAGACTGGGCTCCAAAAAATAGCATCTATAACTGATATTTTAAATAAATATTTATTCCTAGTATTCTGCTTACTGCTTCTGACCAACTATGAATTAGTAGTTTAGGTTAAATTTTACTTCGGACTTTTCTTAATGACAACCAAATGGTCCCAGATAGGTCTTTTCCTCAGGGTGGGGTTGAAAGCCCTTGAAATAGTCTTTGGATTAAGAACAAAATGCTGTGTGGGAATTTAGGCTTTGGGAATGCTGGGGTAGAAGTGGTTGGTGCACTTGAGTCTGTGTTGGTGTGCGCTGCACGTGAATTTGGATGATTCACGTCATCTCTTGGACTTGGGTTCCACATCTGTAGAGAAAGGTCAAGAGGAGAGTGCTCTAGGGACCTTCCTAGTTCTAAGTCTCTGTAGCTCTGGGCTCTGTCCCTAATCTCCGTGAGAAATATTTAAATAGGCTGCCTACTTGTGGCTGAATTAGCTGAACTATAGAATTGCAGATTGTTGGAGGTAGAAGGGGTCTGGGGTCCAGAGTGGGGATGAAGCTTGTCCAAGGAAGCTGGTTGGAGGGAAAGCCAGGGCCAAAACCCTCATTTCCTGCTTCCTGCAGTGCTGATTTCAGGCTGGTGTCCATTCCCCTCCCCCAATCTCCAGTTTCAAGTAAGGTAAAATGAGGCATACATATATGCATCTTTTCATATTTAAGTGACATTAAGTTAATTTGGTTTTGAAAAATTTCTAATACCATTGAAATAATCAGAGATACCCTGAGACCATGCAAGAATTGGCACAATCATGATGGGAAGTAAATTACTGGAAATTCCAGCCCAGTTGGTCACTGATTCACTGTTGAATTAGAATATGTCACTATGGTGAGCTGCCTCTGTAAAAGGGATTCGTGGCGGCAGAATTGGTTACTTACCCAACAGAGTTAAACACCAGAGATCCATACTCTATCCTGGCCCAGGAGTTGCTCACTTAGAATTATTAAGGACATTAGTAGAGTCCTAAAAATCAAGGGCTTTGATGCATCTTAATTCCCATGCATCGAAGACCCGGGAAGCAGCCTGAAAGCAACCAGGCAAGGCTACTGTGATGAGGAGAATCGTGAATGGTATGAAGTACCATTCATGATGGTATGAAGTTCTAATCCTGGCTCTGTCCCCAAAGTGTTGTGGGACCTATCCCTCTTGTGTCACTATCCTCATTTGTGAAATGAGTGTCCCTGCAGCTCAGACATAGGATTCTAAGCAGAACTGTGAGCAGAATCACCCGGCCTTCCTCTCCTACTGGCCTGTCATCACTATAGTAACCACTGCTGCCGAAAATTGGGGTAAGGAACAAAGGAAAGGAGGGACAAATGGTGAGCAGGCACTTCAGTTTTGCAGGCTCTACAGGAGTTGTTTTTAACATATTATCACATTAATAGGCGTGTCGGTGTATCTCACTTTGGGAGAAGGATTTTTATCCATAAGTGGTCACCTCAGATGCCTGGACATGAACGTCACTACCATTCAGCAGTTGCTCTCTTGACTGTCATCTCAGACCACAGGGAAGGGGCTGCCTTTGACTGGGACTCTTCTCAGGTGCTGGAGTCTTGCCCTTGCTTTTGCATGGTGTCCAACTGAGCCTTTCTGGGAGGTAAAAGAAATGGCCACGGATCTCTGTGCAGACGCTCTCCCCAGCCCTCTGCATCCTGCCACTTCCTCTCTGGATGATGGCTTCCTACTAGTCAGGGAGGTCCCAGGATTCTGGGGAGATAGAGGAGCACGGTTTAGGACCCAGCTTGCAGGGCCCACCACTTGTTTTCTGTAGCTGTCTGGCCTTGTGGTGGAGGATGCATGGCTGAGAGGTCCACGGACTGACCTCCACCTGTTTGGCTCAGCTGGATGTCAGTTCTGCAGTGGGTTTTTACCTTCAACATCTTCAGTACCTATCACATTAGGTAAGGTGGGTAGTGGGTAGTGCTGTAGGTAATTGAGGGTCAGGTCCGGGCTGGAAGGGAACTGAAATGCCATCTGCCCTTGCTAACCACCTTCAACCAACAAGCCACATCTCCCAATAAACACAAAAGTGAAAAATGCAGCAAGCTAACAGAGCCAGTCTTTGTTTCTTTGCCTTCAGTGATCTCCAGTGGGCTAAGTCTCCTTAGGTAATTTGGCCTGAACCATTGGACTGAAGGTTAAGAGGTGACTTCAAGTTAGATACAGAATGGGCCAAGGTTGTGGGTAACCAAATGTGTATGTTTCTGAGAGAGTAGTCCTCAAACTAACCAGAAAAGATTTTTAGTTTTTTCTTGTTTGGAGTTTTTGCCTTATTATTTCTACCTTCCTTTGTTACAGACAATCAGTAGCTAAAAGTAAAGGGAGACTTACAGGCATGGACATTCTGTCTGGTTTTATGACCAAGCCCAGCTCTCTACTAGGAGTCTATTTGAGCTGATTCCAGAGTAGTTAACTGAATGGAATGAATCAGACTGTTCTAAGGAATAGAGTAGAATTGTCCAGAAAATCATCCTTTAGGTCACATTTCTCCTTTTGTGGGGTCAATGGGAGTTTCTGAGTGTCAGTGAAAGTCATTGTCTTTGAGACCCAACTCCATGAAGCCTCGGAGAGCACAGATCCCATTCTGGTAGGCCTGGATTCAATTCACCTTTTCCTTTCACCCTGCTTCAGAATTGAGCTCCGGGCCCTGGGCAAAATCTCAGAAGGAGAGGAGCTGACTGTGTCCTACATCGACTTCCTCAACGTCAGTGAAGAACGCAAGAGGCAGCTGAAGAAGCAGTACTACTTTGACTGCACATGTGAACACTGCCAGAAAAAACTGAAGGACGACCTCTTCCTGGGGGTGAAAGACAACCCCAAGGTACACACAGCCCTGCTGCTGGGGTGTTTGTGTCCGTCTTCTCCAGGAGCCAGTCACAGGTGGTTTCACGGCTAATCCGTGTGCCCTGCCCATGAGCTTCCTAGGGAGCAACTGTCACCCTGGGGAGGAGGCAGGGCATGAGAGCAGAGCACCGCGGGTAGGTCCCAGCTAGGTCCTGGCACTGTCACTTGCCAGGTGTTTGAGTTTGGGGAAGTCACCCAGTTTTCTCAACAGTAAAATAGGAATGATGGCCCCACTGCAAGAGGTTGTTATAAAGATTAAAGAAGATGATGTGTGTAAAAGGAGTGGCATACGGAGTAGACACTGGAAATTTTGGTTCCTCCTCTTGCTCCTTTATGAGTTGAGTGATGTTGAGAATTTAAGGTGTTCAGATCAGATGGGCAAAGAGATTTATCATCTGGTTATCAAAAAGATATTCCTAGTCCCATGGGGATGGGCAGTGTGGAGACAGGGCTAGGTTTAGATTGGTCAGCATCCTGAACTCCTGGGTAGCTGTTGCCAGTTGATGGTGAGTCTGTTGAGCAGCAGAGGAAGGCTTGCTGAGGGGAGGTCAGGAACCCAGCTGAGCTGGGAGACAGAGCTGAGCCGCCAGGTGTCAGAGTAGCCAGTTAAAGCAACAGAGCAGAAATGAGAGTGAAGTATATAATCACTTACTGCAATAGTGTAAGCAAGAAGCTAAAACCGAAGAAAGCACTGACTCCTCTTGTTCATTTCCTCCAGTGAAGCTGTGCTCAGGGAGAGGATGAGGGGGATCAGCACAGGCATGGAGGCGTCTCATATGACATTCTCTTTTATAAGGACACCAGTCATATTGGGTTAGGAGCCCACTCTACTCCAGTATGATCTCACCTTAACTAATTACATCTGCAATGACCCTATTGCCAAGTAAGATTTCATTTTGAGGTAGCTTCTGGGGCTAGACTTCAACATATGAATTTTGGGAGGATACAATTTAACCCCTAACACTGTGTGTGCTACCATTTATGAACATTAAAAGGCACACACACACACACACACGCACACCCATGTGCATGCAAGCATACTCGGTTTCCATACAGACAGAAGTAGGAGGACCAGCGATGCCTGGGGTGAAGAGATTGACAGTCACCCCTCCCAGGCAGAGACAAAGCAGGTGGGGCCCAAGGATTAATGTTTTCTATAGGAACAACCTCTTTTTAGAGAATCAAAGGTCTGTATTCTAGGACGTGTATATTGGATGTATGTGAGAGGCACTGAACACTGCATCATGGGCGCTACAGAGAAGAATTTGTTATTGCATTCACCCTCACCCCGACCTTTCAGAACCTGCAGATAACATGTCTTATCTGTGAGCCAGTCAGCCTTCTCTCCTGGAGACTGGCCCTGAGTATTTGTTTCTTAACTTGCTTCCACACTACCGAATTTATTTTTTTTATTAACAGGCCAGACTCTCTTTTCTCTATTCTAAAATAAAACAACCATGTGATCATTTCTTTAGATTTTTTGATGTTTACCTGGCAGTTTCAATAATTCAGTAGGCTATGTGTGGCCTTTAGTTCCCATCCCTTCACTTTAGATATGCTGTTACCAGCTGGTGACAATACACACACGTCTCCAGTATGAATTGCAGAGTTGGCATTTCTCTTGATATAAAAGATTGATGATTTCTGCTTGAACCTACCTGAATTCAAGGCAAAAGCTTTCTATTATATTTTATATCAAATTGAGTTTCTCTATTAAAATAACTGAAAATAAAAATAACTCACATATACTAACTGAGCAGAAAAAAATTGAGTATATCTTTTTAAAAGCAAATGCTTCCTCAGGCATTAAAAAAAGGCCATCATAATGTAGTAGGAAGAATACTGGAAGAAGAATTATGAGGCCTGTGTACTAGTACTGGCTATGACTCTAAACATCTGAGCCTGGCCAAGTCTCTTCCTTCTGGGCCTCAGTTTCCTCATCTGTAAATGGGGAGCTGGACTAACTTATTAACCATTTCCTCAAGCTGGACTATCTACAATGTCATCACAATCATTTCCTTTCTTTTCCCTATAATGCTGTACCCCAGCCTGATAAGGCTCCATCAGTACACCAGCCTCAAACCTTCAATTGCCATCAAAATCTTTCCTAGCTCCTTAATATATGCATATATAAACCTATGTAGAAATAAAAACCAAATATGTTTAAAATGAGAAAATAATAGCAAAATTTATGACATTTTTCCTCAGTTGTGTCTCTGGACTGTCTTTGTTTAGGCTGCTTAGGTTTTCTTTTATAATCATTCTTTTTTAAAATTTATTTTATTTTTATTTATTTTTGAGATGAGGTTTCACTCTGTCACCCAGGCTGGAGTGCAGTGGTGTGATCTCAGCTCACTGCAGCCTCGACTTTCTGGGCTCCAGTGATTCTCCTGCCTTAGGCTCCTGAGTAGCTGGGACCACGGTGCATGCCACCACTGCTGGCTAATTTTTGTATTATTTGTAGAGACGGGGTTTCACCATGTTGCCCAGGCTGGTCTCAAATTTCTGGCCTCAAGTGATCCGCCCGTGTCAGCCTCTTGAAGTGCCGGGATTACAGGCATGAGCGACAGTGACTGGTGGGTTTTTCCCTTTCTCTCTCCAGCCTTTACCCATGGTTTTCAAATAGGAATATGCCAGGCCAGGCGCGGTGGCTCACACATGTAATCCCAGAATTTTGGGAGGCCGAGGCAGGCAGATCACGACATCAGGAGTTCGATACCAGCCTGGACAATATGGTGAAACTCCATCTCTACTAAAAATACAAAAATTAGCCGGGCATGGTGGCCCACGCCTGTAATCCCAGCTACTCGGGAGGCTGAGGCAGACGAATCGCTTGAATCCAGAAGGCGGAGGTTGCAGTGAGCTGAGATCGTGCTACTGCATTCCAGCCTGGGCGACACAGCGAGATTCCGTCTCAAAAAAAAAAGAGGAAAAGAAAAAATCAAATAGAAATGTGCCAATTTTTCCAGGCTTGGGAACCAACATCCTTCTTACCCCTTCTCCTTCCTCTTTGGCTCCTTTTCCTCTAGCTCCTCCCCTTATCCTCTGGCTCCTCCCCCTTTCTTATGGCTCCTCCCCTTATCCTCTGGCTCCTCCCCCAGCCCCTCAGAGCCTCCAACTCCTGCTCCTTCTCCTCCGCCTCTGGCTCCTCCCTCTCTCTTCCTCCTTGTTTTCTGTAGAATTTGATGCTCCTGGAGACAGCGGCCTTTCACTGCGGGGGTTCCTTAAATCCTGTCTGCAAATCAGAATGTTCCTGCCTTTTCTCTGAAGAGTGGAGCCAAGTGGAACAGTCCCGTTTCCTTTCTCAGAGTAGATTTATCACATGTTGCACTTATTAATTAACAACCTTTCTGCCAGGTTGTTTTGAGGAATCTTGTAAGTTGCCTCTTTAAAAAAAAATTGACTCAATTCCAGAGCTTCAAGTGACACTCCTCCTTACATCATCAAATTGAGCAAGACTTTGATGAACACTTAACCACTTGGTATTCTTTTAATCTATTCTACAAGCTACTGATTACTCCAGAAGATTCACTAAGAATTTTGAGATTTAAAGATAATAGAATTTACAGTAGATTAGATACTAGGGGTCATAAACCATACATGATTTTGTGAGTCATTACTTGGGCAATAAGCTATGGCTATAACTAGAAATGTAGGTTTGACAGATCGATGGTACACCACTGGTCCACCAGTCACAGAACTCTGCACAACCAGGCAAGACATGGGCTTAATTCCAATAGGCTTAGGAAAGCAGTCACACACTGAAATGACTTCTTTGGAACAAAGACATGATTTGAGTTCACAGAGGGCTGAACAGCATTCCGGGGCATAAGGCAGCAGCTGGTAGCAGGCAGGAGGGCAGCCAAAGCCAGAAATCTCAGCCAAATCAAAGGTCAAAGCAAAGGTTAAGCTAGGAGTGAGACCTGCAAGTGGAAGCTAGAGCACTGATGGGTGCATCCATTGTCAGAGTCAGGCCATGGAACAAATACAGGTAGACACATAGAATAACTAACTCCAGGGAGGCCCAGATACAAGGATATGGAAACAAGGATAGCCAAAATTATAGGGATAGCCAAGAGCTATACAAAAGCCAAAGTGGGTGAGGTGGGCAGAAGAACAAATATAGTACCCCTTTCCTTAGGAGAGCCTGACCCTGAAGCAAGGTGTCCTGGCCAGAGGACTCTCATACTGCAAGATGAAAACCCACGGCAGAACTGGTCCAGGACAGCTGGGAGAAGGAGGGAAGATGGTCTACAGAGGGGGATACATTTTCATTGGAACAAATGCCCATTCTCTTGTTACTTTTTGGTAGTTTACTGAGGGTGACTTCACAAAACAATGTGAACCACAAATCGAAAGGAAGCTGTCGAGTCTAACTCTTTAGAGTGAAAAAATTGGACAACCAGAGAACTGGTTAAATAAATTATCCTAGCTTCATATAGTGGAAAACTTTACATTTATTAAAATGATGATATAGATAGTTTTATATTGATATGGGAAAATGTCTACAATATACTGAGTGAAAAAATGCTATAGACAGATACATGGTATAATTCCAGTTAAAAAAATAGTCAATCCTATTGGCACGTACACACACATATGCATGTGTGTGCACACGTAGGACTGAAATTCAGCCAGTGCTTACTGGTAAAGTCATTTAGACATACCCATTGTTTAATTTAATTTAATCTAATAATTAATTTAATTTTCTTTTGAGACAGGGTCTCACTCTGTCACTCAGGCTGTAGTGCACTGGTGTGATCTCGGCTCACTGCAACCTCCGCCTCCCGGGTTCAAGTGATTCTTGTGCCTCAGCCTCCCTAGTAGCTAGGACTACAGACATGCACCACTATACCTGGCTAATTTTTGTATTTTTAGTAGAGATGGGGTTTCACCCTATTGTTCAGGTTAGTATCAAACTCCTGACCTCAGGTGATCTGCCTGCCTGGGCCTCCCAAAGTGCTGGGATTACAAGCATGAGCCATCGTGCTGGGCTGACATACCCATTGTTGATGGTCACTGTCTGTGATTTGATTGGTCAGTGCTTTTTCTGTATCAGTCATTAAGTATTTTAAATATTATTTCTGTATGCATGCATAGGAAAATGTTCCCCCAGATACTAACTGTAGTCGTTAGGTGGGTTCTAGGGATTTCTAATTTTTTTTTTTAACCATACTTTTTAATATTGTTTTAATTTTCACAACTTGCATATGTCAATTTTACAGTCAGAATAAATAATAAAGTTATTTTCATTTTGGAAAAAAGTTATAAAAGATTTGCTTAAGCAAAAAAAATGTTTCAGAAAAGGACTTCTGATAGGAATAAGTGTAGCATGTAAACTTCTTGTTTGGACTTTGAGAAATTTGGCTCTTTTTCTTCAAAATTATTATGTCCCTGGGGGAACTGGCTTCTTAATTATGGCACTTCCTTGCCTCAAATATCAAAACCTTGTTTTGTTTTGTTTTGTAAGATCACTAGGCTTCTTAGGCAAATGTAGTAATCCTAGTGAGTCTAGATATCACAGGAACAGCTGACATATTCTCCTGATACCCTTTTGGCCAAGACAAGGAAATACAGGCTGGATGCTAATACATTTGAAAGAGTTTGAATAATTATAATCACAAGGACCCTCCTTAATGAACTCGAAGACAAATTGGAGTATGATTTTTGGGTCAAGTCCTTGGGCTCTGTCTTTAGCCCTGTGCTGGCTGTTATTTAAATCAATGACTTGGATGAAAACAAAAATGCAAGGGTGTACCTGTGGAATATGTGGTTGACTTGAAACAAAAAGGGAGAGCAGCAAATATTTTGGGCGATAGAATCCAAAATGCCAGAGAAAACGCAATAGGGATCAATGTCAGTTTCTGCCCTGGGGTTCAAAGGGCCAGGAATTTGCACAGGCTGGGATGATTGGCTGACAGCAAGGGTCTGGGACTTGGCTTAATAGAAAACACAAGTCAGAAATGTGATGAGGGAACTGGAATAGCTACAGGATCTTGGGTAGCATTTACAGGAATGAGGCATTCAGAATGAGGAAGGCATTAACCTTGCACTACATTGAATGTCAAAGATGGCAACTATTCAAAGGTGGAATGGATTGCCTCATGAAGGCATCTCTAGCTCAGTGTGTCTCTTTTTCCCAGCCCTCTCAGGAAGTGGTGAAGGAGATGATACGATTCTCCAAGGATACATTGGAAAAGATAGACAAGGCTCGTTCTGAGGGTTTGTATCATGAGGTAAGAATTCACTTGTTATAGAGGATAGGGGTAGAGAGGAGGCTGGAAATGTTCTCTAGTAAGGGAGGGAAATGGGGTGAGAACGGGTGTAGGGGCTACCAAGCAGGTTGTTTTTCTAGAAGATGTCCCTTGGTTGAGACCATGACTCTTCTTACCCCTAAACCTTTAGCATCTCTTAGGGGTGTGCTCTTAGTGACTGTTTATTAATCCACTGAGACTGGGTCTGAGGGGAGCAAATGCAGCCAGACACTTGTCCCTGGAGGATCTGTGATATCTAAACCTGGTATCAGAGATGGGGGAATGCCGATGGCAGTGGACATACTGGGAGTGAGTTGCATGCTTTCCCATAATTGAATGCATGTGCCAGCTACAGTTTTCAGTCTCTCCCAACTGAGCATTCATCCTTGGCTCTTGAAGCACCAGGGATTCTCAGCTGGCTCTACACTAGAATCACCTTTGAAAAATTTTGATGCTCAGGCCCCCACTCAGGACAATTTCACCAGAATCTCTGGGCGTGGGACCCTGATATTAAGATTTTTAAAGCTCTCAGGTGATTTCAATTTGTAACCAAAGGCGAGACCCACTGCCAAACACTGGCCTGCGGGGTATTTGCATTGAACTAACCTGGGCGGCTTGTTGGAAATACTGATTTCCATTCTCACACTCTAAGATGTGACTCATTCAATCTGCAACAGAAAAACAGGGACCATGAATTCGTATTTTTGTTCCCCAAGCTCGCTGAGCAACTTGAATGTTAACGCCACTAGGGCATGTTGATTTGGGAGATTAATTTCTATTCATTTCTATTTCCCTTCTCCTCTTCCTCCTTCTTTACTAAGTCATTTATTGCACATTTCTAAGCCCTTACTGGGGTGGCCAACACAAGACACTCTCCTTGCCTGGAAGGAGTTCTGTCAGGTGGGGAGACAGTCACACGAACAAAATGTTATTGTACAACATGGAAAATCTATGTCAGAGGCATGAGGTGGGAGCTGGAGTGAGCAGGAGGGCCCCACTGGCTCCATTACCCTAGCTTCTCTCCTCTTCATTTCTTCTCGTTTTCCATTCAGACTTGGCAGGGCTAGGTGTGGCTCTGGACACTGCCCCCATGGGTTTAAGAGGATGGTTTTCAGGATGAATTGATTGCCAGCCATCATTTTTCCACTCTCTGCTACGCCCCCACCGCCTCAGGTTGCCTCATGAACTCTGGGAAAGTCTCAGAGCAAAATTAGTTCTCACTGATTTCAAATCAAAGGAATTGTATGGCATTTCTCCCATGAGAGCAGCAAAGGCAGGAGAGGAGAACAACAAACACCTAAAATCTAGAGACCATTGGACTTTGTAGGGTAGGGCCTAAGCCTATGTCTACACAAGAGTCAGTCAGAAAAGCCTGACTCCAGGATGATTGCGGTCAGGCCCATCTTTTTCCTCACCAGGGCCAAGGCTGCATCCTTCTGGGGATGTTTCCCAGCTTCCTGGGAGCCTCCTTCTCTGCTCATCCATCTTGTACACTTCAGTAGGACATAATTATTCAAACTCACTGAGCCTAAGCACCACCCAGGGGCTTATACAAACTACACATCCAGGGTTTCTCTCCCAGATATTTGGTTTCAATTGGTCTGGGGTAGGACTTGAACATCAGTGTTTTAAAAAAGCTTTCAGATGTTTCCAAAGCACAGTGAGTGGAGAATCACAGGAATGGTGGTGAAGCTGCGGCTCAACTGCTTGGTTTCAGTGCTTGATCCATTGCTCACCATCTGTGTGACTTTGGCAAAGTACTTACCCTCTCTGTGCTTCAGTTTTCTCATCTGGTAAAATGGGATTATGAGTAGTACTCATCTCAATGTGTTGTTATAAGATATATAAATATATTTGTATATGTATATATGTGCATGCATATATATATATATATATATACACACACACACACACATATCTGTATCTTTAGAGAATTGGTTCTAGGACTGCCACAGATACTAAAATCTTCAGATGCTCAAGTACCTTGTATAAAATAGTGTATTTTTGTGTACAACCTATGCACATCCTTCCATATACTTTAAAGCATCTCTGGATTACTTATAACACCTAATACTATGTAAATGCTATGTAAATAGCTGTTATGCTGTATTGATTGTTTGTATTGTTTTTTGTTGTTGTATGATTCTTTCTTTCTTTTAAAATATTTTTGGCCGGGTATGGTGGCTTATGCCTGTAATCCTAGCACTTTGGGAGGCTGAGGTGGGCGGATTGCCTGAGCTCAGGAGTTCGAGACCAGCCTGGGCAACATGGTGAAACCCTGTCTCTACTAAAAATACAAAAATTAGGCGTGGTGATGTGCACCTGTAATCCCAGCTACTCAGGAGGCTGAGGCAGGAGAATCGCTTGAAGCTAAGAGCGGGAGGTTGCAGTGAGCTGAGATTGAGCCACTGCACTTCAGCCTGGGCAATGGAGTGAGACTGTTGTCTCCAAATATATATATATTTGACCTGAAGTGGGTTGAATCCATGGATGTGGAACTTGTGCATATACAGATCTGACTGTACATATATGTGTGTGTTTGTGTGTGTGTGTATGTATAGCTTTCATAGCTTCCTGCTACCTATTGATTTTGGAAACTCCTCGCTGTGCTGCATCTGCCACGTCTCACACCATTACCCTTCCCATTCTTACACCTTAGCCAATAGGACCACTTTGCAATTCATACCCCAGACCTGTGCTTTCCCACCTCTGTCAGCAATTGCCCCAATCTTAAAAAGAATGATTGTCTGGTATCATCATGATGGTCGCGTATGTGAATTAAACGTGTGCTCTGGTGCAATGGTAATGGGCAGGGCCTCTGTCTCACTCTAGGTTGTGAAATTATGCCGGGAGTGCCTGCAGAAGCAGGAGCCAGTGTTTGCTGACACCAACATCTACACGCTGCGGATGCTGAGCATTGTTTCAGAGGTCCTTTCCTACCTCCAGGCCTTTGAGGAGGCCTCGTTCTATGCCAGGAGGATGGTGGACGGCTATATGTAGGTGACGATTCTAGGTCTCAGATAGTCTCCTGGAAGTGTGTCTATTCCAGGGATGGCAAATAGATGGCACATTTACTGGTGCCTCTCCCTCCTATACCCACAGCAGGCGTCTGTAATCCATCATGGTTCTCTTTTTGACTGAGTCTTTTTATCATGGTGCTCCAGTGGTAATGACCAATCAGAGTTTGTGCTTGAGATGAAACCTGTTTGTCATCCCTGGTCTTTCCCAAATTCTCCAGCACACCTATCACTTGGGTGGCATCTTCTGCTTTTGACTTCCTTCAGGCTAACCCCAGCTTGATTTTAAGTGATTGGACCCCGCCCTCCACCCTGTAATCAACATAGGCAATTCTGGGAGCTTTTATTTATTTATTTATTTTTAAAAGAGCCATCAATCATCTTTGCTTAAAAATTGTAAATTCTGGCCGGGCGCGGTGGCTCACGCCTGTAATCCCAGCACGTTGGGAGGCCGAGGCGGGAGGATCACGAGGTCAGGAGATCGAGACCATCCTGGCTAACGCGGTGAAACCCCGTCTCTACTAAAAAATACAAAAAATTAGCAGGGTGTGGTGGCGGGCGCCTGTAGTCCCAGCTACTTGGGAGGCTGAGGCAGGAGAATGGCGTGAACCTGGGAGGCGGAGCTTGCAGTGAGCCAAGATCGCGCCACTACACTGCACTCCAGCCTGGGCAACAGAGCGAGACTCCGTCTCAAAAAAAAAAAAAAAAAAAAAATCTCAAATTCAATTCCCTTGCCTTCCATCTGCCAATATCCTCTCTTGCTTTCTGTGTTTATGTTGTCATGCAAATTTGTGTTTCTGGCCAAATAAGTTGACACAAGTTCATTTCTTTGGGAGGATGTTAGTCTTAACAAAATGTAGATAAACTGTGCAACATGCTAAGGAAGCCCTGCAAAGGGGTGCCAACCAGGTGAAAATACAACGCTGTCTCAAAAAGGACATTTAAATTATTTTTTTTCCCTTGACCTTCCTACCACTTTCCGGGGAGATGTCTGAGGTGCTCCTGAGTGCTGTGAGCTTCCTGTGCTCAAGCTCAGGTAGTGTGGAGTCTACAGAGACAGGCAGGCCTCCTTGAGCTGCGGTGGGCTCCACCCAGTTCGAGCTTCCCGGCTGCTTTGTTTATCTACTCAAGCCTCAGCAATGGCGAGCGCCCCTCCCGCAGCCTCGCTGCAGCCTTGCAGTTTGATCTCAGACTGCTGTGCTAGCAATGACCAAGGCTCCGTGGGTATAGGACCCTCCGAGCCAGGCGCGGGATATAATCTCCTGGGGTACCATTTGCTAAGACCGTTGGAAAAGCGCAGTATTAGGGTGGGAGTGACCCAATTTTCCAGGTGCTGTCTGTCACCCCTTTCCTTGTCTAGGAAAGGGAATTCCCTGACCCCTTGCACTTCCCGGGTGAGGTGATGCCTTGCCCTGCTTCAGCTTATGCTCGGTGTGCTGCACCCACTGTCCTGCACCCACTGTCTGACAATCCCCAGTGAGATTAACCTGGTACCTCAGTTGAAAATGCAGAAATCATTCGTCTTCTGTGTCACTGACGCTGGCAGCTGTAGACTGGAGCTGTTCCTATTTGGCCATCTTGGCTAGAGTCCTCAAGCTCTGATAGTATGTTCCTGGTCCCTTTTTCTCACAAGGAGTTGGCTGGGCAGCCCAGGCCAGAGTTTCAGCTGTCACAGCCTCACGGTGTAGAATGTTTGGCAACTTGTTCCATATCTCTGTGCCTCAGTTCCCCCTTGGCGGCTACAGAAGCTTTGCAGTGCTGAGGGGAGGACAGATGGGCTTAATCAACAAGGGCACTTCATACATTATTAAATTAAGTGCAGATATAAGGGTGATTGGTATGATGTATGATTATCTGCTATGCTCCCACAGGAAGCTCTACCACCCCAACAATGCCCAACTGGGCATGGCCGTGATGCGGGCAGGGCTGACCAACTGGCACGCTGGTAACATTGAGGTGGGGCACGGGATGATCTGCAAAGCCTATGCCATTCTCCTGGTGACACACGGACCCTCCCACCCCATCACTAAGGACTTAGAGGCAAGTAGCATCTTGAGGCTGGTGTTCCCTTCCTGGCCTGAGCTTTCTGAGGATGAGAGTGTGAGTTCAGGTGGACTCTGCTTTAGAAAAGTCCACACACTCCCAGCTAGACAGAAGGGAACTCAGAAACGCTTTAGCCCACTACCCTTGTGTGTTAGACTGTTCGTGTTATCATAAATGAATACCTGAGACTGGGTAATTTATAAAGAAAAGAGGCTTATGTTGACTCATGGTTCTGCAGACTGTATAGGAACTGTGGTGCTGGCATGTGCTTCTGGTGAGGGCCTCCGGAAGCTTCTAATCATGCCAGGAGGGAAAGGGAGCCAGTGTGTCACATGATGAAAGAGGGAGCAAGCAAGAGAGGCAGAGGTGCCAGGCTTTTTTCAACAAGCAGATCTGGTGTGAACTCAGTGGATGGCACTAAGCAATTCACGAGGGATCTGCTCCCATGACTCAAGCACATCTGCCAGGCCCCATCTCCAACACTGGGGATCACATTTCAATGTGAGATTTGGAAGGGACAAATATCCAAACCATATCACCTTGCTTCACACATGAGGAAACTGAGGCCCAGGGAAGGAGGGCAATCTGTCCATAGTCACATAGCGAGCTAATGGCAAAGCTGAGACTTGAAGCCTGAGTCTGTTGAATCATAACACCCCAAGCCTGGACTGAGTAAGCATAAACAATGGGGTGTGCATGTGTGTGTGTGTGTGTGTGTGTGTGTGTGTGCACGCACGCACACAGCCATTTATATTAGAAAGTATTCTGTGTAACATGGAGTGGAGTTAGTGATCACAGGCTCTGGAATCAGACGTCCAGGTTGAGTTCCAGCTTCACCGCTTTCTGGTTGTGTGATTTTGCAAATATTGAATGTATGGCTGTCAGTCTCCTCATCAGTAAAATAGGGAGAAAGGATAGGGTTGTGATGAGTGTTCATGAATTAATGTGTGAAATGCACTTAGTGCCTGGCAAATGGTGCTGCGGGTGTCCTTGGTGCTTTGAAAGGCTGGTTTATTTAAGAGTGACAGGGCTGTCCTCAGACAGCACAGTTTAGGGAAAGTGGACAGACTTTGGTGTTATAAAATGTAGGATGACTATGACATTTGGGACTGGTGTGGTCTCAGATATGGATGTCCTTTTACTATTCTGATCCCAGGTTTCCTCATTTATAAAATGGAAATAATAGATTAGCCCCTTAAAATTGGCAGGAGGACCAAGTGAGGGGCAGAAAAGTGGGGTAACTAGCTTTATGTCTAGGATACCGAGCCTGTCAAAGGCAGAGCCTTTGTCGATTTTACTCACAGCTGTATCCTCAGCCTCTGAATGCCTGGCCCTTGAGAAATATTTCTTGAATGGACACGTGGGAGGATGAGGGCTCTTCTGTGTGTCACACACTGTAATCTTCCCAACCCACAGTAAGGTACAAAGCCACAAAATGGGTGAGAAAACTGACGGCTGAAGCAATTACATCACTTGCCTGAGGTCCCACACTAGTATCTGCACGGGCCAGGGTTCAAATCCAGGTCCCCACTGGGCAGTTCCTGAGAACAAACATTCTTTTCTGAGAATGGTTCCTTCAGCTACTCTCCCAGGGTTCTGACTCCTTCTCCCTGACAAAGTGGGCCCACTGCCAGGACGTTAGGCCCTCAATGAATGAGTGTGTGTGTGTATTCTGAGGGTGTAGAGTTGAATCTCCGTGGTTGGAAATAATTTACCCCAAGGTATATCAGAGACCAGCATGTCCTAGGGGCTTGCTATCACTGTTTATGGTGTATCTGTGTCCCACAGGCCATGCGGGTGCAGACGGAGATGGAGCTACGCATGTTCCGCCAGAACGAGTTCATGTACTACAAGATGCGCGAGGCTGCCCTGAACAACCAGCCCATGCAGGTCATGGCCGAGCCCAGCAATGAGCCAGCCCCAGCTCTGTTCCACAAGAAGCAATGAGGACTACCCAGTGGAGGAGGGGCAATGTGGCTGGGGAGCTAGGGAGAGACTCTGGAGGTGGTGGGTCTCTGGGGAGACCCCTAATGAGGAAGTTGAGGTAATGCTTAACATTGTTGCTGTGACAGTTTACTGCCCTGTATTTCCCAGAGCCATTTTGGCTCAATTCAAGTCTATTCAATTCAAGTTAACTCTATCCCAGCCCAGACCAACTTCTCCTACAAATATTATTGGATGATAGGCCCTAGAACCCAATAAAGGAGCTCCAAATGTTGTTGGGTGGGGAAGCAAAATGTAGAGAAACATCTAAAGCACACTAATAATAAATGCAATTGTAAACTATATGGAGGAGGGTGCAGAGGAGGGAATGTGTCTGGTGTGTGATGTGTGTGTGTGCAGTGGGGGTATCACAGAGAGTATGACATCTGAGTTGAGGGTGGCAGGTGCCTGGAGTCTCAGGTGGCTGCTCACCCCTCTGTGTAGGTGTCTCTGGGGCTGCTGGTCTCACCTGTGGTCTGCAATAGACATGATTGGCTGAGCAGGATATGTAATGCTGTGTGGTTGGTGTGGAGTTATGAAGAAGGCGCTGTGTTTGGGCCACTTAGGCTCTACTCAGAGACCTGAAACCACTTCAGAATGGTGCATATGTGGAAAAAGCTGGCTGGGGGCCTTGCCCAAACCACCTGAGGTCTTAATTTAAAGTCCGGGGAAAAAAATCTGGGTTCCAACTAGAATTCTAGAAATATTTCTAGAACACACAGAGAGGGAATAACTCCATCACCCTTATCACCAAGCCTTGTGGTTCCCTGTGATTTTAGATAATGTCTGATATTTTTCTGGCCATTTGCCTAGTAGGATTTCAAAAATATTTTCAAAGTGAAGCTGAGAGAGAATCTTGGAAACACACATACCTGTTGATCATGGGCCCTACAGAATTGGCCCTTGGGGGCTTTATTTGGTTACATGTGCCTGGGTGGTCTTTACCAGCTTAGACTCTATCATGGGCCCCCATGAAGCTCCATTCTCAATACTGAATAATTATTACTTCCCTTGTTGAGTTTCTTTTTCTGTCATGCCCTGGGGGCTTCTGTTCTTCTCACCAGAAAGAACATTTGAATCTGGATTCTTGTACACCTGGGTTAGACCCTCTTCAGAGGTGTGGCCAATTTATCCCGATCTCCTGGAAGGCTGTTGTGATTTCCACCTAAGAAATGAGGGTCTTGAGAATCAACCAATCCCAAGATTAGCCTGTTATCCTGTTATCTTCTGAGACCCCAAATTTCTCACCAATGTTTTGGGAGATCCTGGAAAAGATCCCTTCAGTTTGGGGTGTCATCAAGACTTCTACACAACCCAGGATTACCATTGACCTCAGAGGTGTACCCTACATCTTGAAGTAAATTGATCCCACCAGGTCCCATGTTTGTTATCTCTGCCTAAATGTTAGCTTCTTCATCCTCACCACGTGATGAGCCACTGTGTCCCTCTGCGCACTACCCAGTGGCTGAAAACTCTGCAAATGGGCCACATTTTTGCAAAATACTTGTATCTGACACTTAGCTCTTGTTTGAGGATTTTCCTTTCTGGAAGGTTTTACAAGAAGACTGATAGTCTTTCAAGCCACAGTACCACAGGCTTAGGGATGGCACTAACCTTCTCCCAGGGATCTAACTGGCAAGTTCAAATTATCACTCTTTTACCTTCATATAAAATGTCTCCCCCAAACCTTTTTCCCTTCTTTGTCATTGTCATGTGCTAAGCCACTGATCATTTCCCCATATTCATAGTCTTTTTTTCCATCCTATCTTTCTAATATTTGTTGTCTTTAACAAACTGTGCTCTGTGTCTATGCTCCTCCTTCCCTCTCAGACCATTGGAATGCGAGTCCTTCTCCCCCTTGGAATGTCCTCTGGATCCCTTCCCCTCCTCTGACCCCCAGACTTTGCTCCATCTATTATTGCTTCTCCATCCTGGATCCTTGACATTTCTCACCCCACTGGCCTTCTCAAGTGCAATCAGTAAAAATGCTGAGAACTCTTGGATCGTAATCTTCGTGACTGAGTTTTTTTAGTTGTATAGTTATCATCTGCCTTTCTTCACTTTGCATTTCTTCTTGAATCCTTTGCAGATTGACTTCCACTCCCACTCTTTCACTGAAAGGGCTCTTACCAAGATCAAATCTAATGGGTACATTTTAGTTCCTATGTGATTTGGCCTTTCGATGTCAATCATCACTCCCAGCCCTTGATTTTGGTGACCCACTTCCCTGTGATGATCTTCTGATCTGGTTTCTCAGGTTCCTTCGCTGGTCCTTTTTCTTTCCCTGCCCCTGACATACTGACATTTCCTGGAGTTGGTTTTGTCCTTGATTCATTCTCATCTCATTCTGCCCACAGTCTCTGCATGAACTCAGGCAGGCCCTTCATTTAATGACCACCTTAAGGCTGATGATTCTCAAATCTTATTTCCTGATCTTCCATTTGAGCTCCAGCCCCACTCATCCTCTCAGATGTTCTGCAGGCCCAGCAAACTCATCATGTCCAAAGCGAAACTTTTTCTCTTTCCTGTCTCCTCTCCTCTGATCTGTTCTTCCTTAGAACACCACCCAAGAATGTCACCTCCTCCATCAGAATGTGAGCTCCTGGAGGGCAGGGGCTGTGTCCTTCTATTCATCTTCCTATCCCCAGAACCTTGCACAGGTCCTGGAATGTGGTAGGTGCTCAGTAAATGTGTGTTGAATAAATGAATGAATGGATGAACAAATGAATGAATTTGCTTACTTCAGGGCAAAAGAACCATGAAACCGTATTTTGAGTTTTTATGTTATAGCAGTCAGCAAATCCTATTAAATACTTTGTGTTTCCAAGCAAATAAGTGTGGCTTCTTTCTTTCTGACAATCTTTTTAGAGCAGCACTGTCTAATGGAATTTTCTGTGGTGATGGAAATGTATTATATCTGTGTTGTCCAATACATTACAGTAGCCACTAGCAGCTTGTGACTATTGAGCACTGGAGTATGATTGAAGAACAGAATTTTAAATGTTATTTAATTTCAACTAATTTAAACGTAGTTAGCCAATGTGGCTAGTGGCTACCATATTAGAGTGTGCAGTTTTAGAGAAATACTTCAGTGTCGTTTCTAAGAACATGGACACTAAGAAAAACCATCTAAGTTTGTCTTTATCCCAGCTTTCCTAATCTTATCCGTGTGACCTTGGACTAGTTATTTCACCCATGCCTCAGTTTTCTGACTTCTACCTACTGCGTAAGTTTGCTGTGAGGACTTTTTAAAGAGTAAAGCCCTGAGAACCCAACCCATCATATGTGCTTAGTGACTATTATTAGCTATTATTACACTTTGAGCATTCCAACCTTGCTTCTCCTGGGGTGTCCCTTCTGCCAGTTAGAAGATGAAGGTGAAGGGTAGAGGCAAGCAGGGGTGTGATGGAACTAGCTCTTATTGGCTTGGGAGAGCCGGCAGGGCACATCTCTTCCCAACTCTACATTCACCAACATCTCACTTATAACATAAAATTGGCCGTGGTGGGAATATTTAAACCATGGTAATGGCCTAACTTCAGAACACATTACTTTGCAGTGTTGTCAATCTATAAAGGAGCTTCACTACATGGGAGTAGCAAAATAGATAGCAGAAAGACCATTAAAGAAGTCTTCACTTAAACTGGGGTGAAATCTGCATCCTGAAACCTCTATTCCTTAGGGCCATGCCAAGCAAGTCTAAGACCTCTGATTACCCTTTAGATGAAGCCATCTGCCCACTGCACCATCAATGTATTGACAAATACATGTATTAAAGGGCAGACATAGCCATTGCTTGGGTGAGTCACAGAGTGTACTTCTCTAAAGGATACCAAAGGGAAAAATACAGTTGGGGGCACATACCAGAGAGAATAGCAACATTTCTTCTTACTATTTTTTTTTGAGACAGGGTCTCCCTTTGTCACCTAGGCTGGAGTGCAGTGGAGCGATCATGGCTCATTGCAGTCTCGACCTCCTTGTTTCAAACGATTCTCCCACCTCAGCCTCCCAAGCAGCTGGGACCACAAGGTGTGCACTACCACCCCTGGCTAATTTATTTATTTATTTATTTTGTAAAGTCGAGGTTTCACCATGTTGCCCAGGCTGGTCTCAATCTCCTGAGCTCAACCGATTCACCTGCCTGGGCCTCCCAAAGTGCTAGGATTACAGGTATGAGCCACTGCACCTGGCCAAGAATAACATTTCTGAGGGCAGTTGGAGGTCCAGGCTTCTGGACCAAGGCATGCACAGTTGTGGATAACATCCAGTGCATGAAAGTAAACAGCCCTTCTAGAAGCTCCCTGCCCCTCCTGGCCCAGCATTAATTACATTCACAACCCAGTCTCAACTGGGCCAGGAGGACTCCTCTGTCTTAGAGAAGTACAATAGGCAGCACGGCTGTAAGCCATGGCACCGTTTTGCTCACTCTGGCGGAAACTCAGTCCTCATTTCCCAGTCCTGGCCTCCCCAGCTCACGAAGCTTGGTCTGAGAACAATCTGGTCCAAGCACAATACTACAGTTCCCCAGATGTCTTTAGGAGTTGTGTTTATTTCCCATGGCTGCTGGAACAAATTACCACACACATTTTGTAGCTTAAAACAACATAGATTTAGTATCTTTCAGTTCTAGAGGTCAGAAGTCCAAAATGGGTGTCATGGGGCTAACACCAAGGTGCCAGCAGGGCTGTGTTCCTTCTAAAGGCTCCAGGAGAGCAAGCTTCTTCCTCTAAAATGCCCACATTCCTTGGCAGTGGCCCCCACTCAGCAATCACATCACTCTGACTCCCCTTCTGTCATCACGTCTCCTCTGCCCCTCCTGCCTTCCTCTTTTACTGATAAGGACCCTTGTGATTCCACTGGATCCACTAGGATCATCCAGAATAATCTCTCTATCTCAAGGTCCTTACCTTAATCACATCTGCAAAATCCCCTTTGTCATGTAAGGTAACACATAAACAGGACTGGGAATTAGGACATGGACTGTTTGGGGGACATCACTCTGCTTACCACAGCAGTCTTGCTATCGAGTCCTCGGACCTGCCATGCATCCACAGTTGCAAGCCTCTGAGCAGAAGACCTGGGACTTGAATCCTGCAGTCCAGGTCCCTGGAGAATGAATATTCCTTTCCATACAGCTCTTTGATGGCCATGTCCAGTTTGTCTTCTTTCTCTTCCCTGTTCACCAAGGCAGGGTTTTAAAATTCTCCCTTTGTAGGTCACAGCCCTTTCTCACTGCTTCCCTTCTGCTCATCTGTGCTGGGCAGGTGTGGAATCCCTTTACAGGCCCAGCACCTTTCTGGGGAATGGCCAAGAGCTGGGACAGTGCAGGGGACTACAATTTGAAGCAGCAGATAGAATTCTAGATATGTGGTTTGTGTCCGTCAGTGGCACTTATATTTGGCCTTGGTGGACACTTTCTAGCCCTTTCTCTAGGGACACTGCTCTGCACCAGGAGGCTCTGAGGAGGCGGTTCAGGACAGGCTGGTGCAGGATGGAGCCTGAACCTGTCACAGCACAGCATTTCCTGACACACAGTCATGGCCCATGAGTCAATGGAGTGCCGCTAGAGATTTAAAAACAATGTGAATAAGAGCCCTGATCTGTAGCATTTGCTGATTTTGGTGTAAACACTCCCGCGAAGGCCGATGTCAAATGCCAAGCTGTATGCTGAATTGGGACCTGGGCCTAGGTGGCTCCAACCATACTGCTTGTGACTCAAGCCAGGCAATTGGACCGTTGTTGTGCAGCTCTTTCCCTTCTGAACTGGAGGAGGAGGAGTCCTGGCTGTTCTCTAGGAATGCAAGATCTCAGTTTGTGACCATGGAGGTGCTGACGATCATACTCTCTGCCGTGTGGAGAGGCCCAGGAGACCACAGCTTGTGTTGAGGGAGAAATATTGAGTTGTTATTCAGCTTTGGATCCATCTGTCCCTTCTAGTTCTATGAGCTAGTGAACCATGTTCCCCCTGCCCCATTTTTATTTTTGGCCTAACCCATTTGGGTGAGTTTCTTTCACTTGCAACTGAAGGAATTCCCTTTGTGCTGGTTTTTCTCCATTTCTCCCACAGGTCTTCTCCACTCTTCTCTGCCCTGCTTTGTGTCAGAAAGGCTGAATTCTTCTTTCTCATTTAACCAATAAAAAGCACCAGCAGGTGACTGGAATGCAGAAGGACACCCCCCACAACTGCCCAGCCAGGGGTTCAGCTCCCATTGGGTGGTTGTCCTATGGCTCTAGGTCTCCCTGGGCTCCGGTAATGCTGTCCCCTGCATTGTCTCTTCAGGTCTACAGGTGGTGGTGGCTTCCTGCAGTTGCTGGCTGGGTGCCCCAGCTACCTAATGGGTTCCCTTTACTCTAACCACATCTTTGTAAATAGTCCTTTTGCTACCACTGGCAAATCCGAATGGGTCCACAGCAGTGTGATTCTCGCCTCCCTAGAGGAAAACATTCATCTGAGGGGCATAAGTCAGAGTGAAAGACTGAGGCAAGTTTTAGAGCAGGAACGGAAGGTAAAGTACACTCGGAAGAGGACCAAGCGGGGGACTTGAGAGATCCAAGTGCCCTGTTTGACCTTTGATCTGGGGTTTTATATGTTGGCATGCTCCTGGGGCTTTGTGTCTCTCCTCCCTTGATTTTTCCTTGGGGCAGGCTGTCCGCATGAGCAGTGGCCTGCCAGCACTTGGGCGGGGCTGCATGCGCAGTGTGTTTACTGGAGTTGCGCACATGCTCATCTGAGGTGTTTTTTTCCTCACTAGTTGAAGGTTCCTAGAGGAAGGTCATGTATCAGCTAAGCTCCGCCATTTTGCCTCTTAATGCACATGCTTGAACCCACTTGCCCACATCCTGAGCTCTTATTGGGAAGCTGCTGACCACCATCTTAAGGGATTTTCTATCTATTGGGAGACTGCCTTTCCCTAGTGCTGGCTGTGACCAATTATTATTTTAGAGAGACAGTTTAACAACTACCTGACCATCACCTGATGATTGCCTGACATTCCTTGGTGGGGGGGCCCTCTCCTGTCCTGCTCACATCTGCCTAGCTATGTGTTCTAACACTTTCATTAAATTCTCACAGTGTGCCTTAGTTCTTGCTGGTACATCTTGACTGATACAACTTGCTAACGCACATCCCAGGTCTAGTAACTAGAGCCCATCGATTCTAATTCCTAAATATGCTTAAACCTTTTGCTGTGTTCCATCCTCATGGGCAGTGCTTTGGTTGAGGCCCCCAGCATCTCTTGCCTGGACCATTGCCACAGCCTCTGAATTGTCTGTCTCTATTCAGCTTTGGTCCTTTTCACTGGTCCTTGACACTGTGGCCAGAATAATTTTTTTACAAACCGTTTAGTATCATGTTACTCTTAGAGCTTAAAACCCCTCAATGATTCTCTACTGTCTTCAGGATCAAATTCAAACTCATTGCTAGAGTCAAAGGATACTCATGGTAGAGATTCTGTTCCTTCTCTGCCTCCTCTTCTGCCAAGCCCCATTTATACACATCTCCCTGTGAAGCAAATACCCTTGGATGCTTTCATACCTCCTCTGAGATGTTTTTCTAGGCACCACCCCCACCTGGTCTGCAGCAGGGGCTGTAGCTAGTACCTACTTGCATCACAGCGGATGACACTGTCGTGCTTATGGTCCCACTAACAGTGAGTCTCCCGGGGATCACTGTATCCTCAGGGCTTAGCACTGCCCAGCCCTGCTTTGGCTGAAAGAGGCTAGGCTATGTGGAGAAGATGCATTTAATTCCACGTCTCCATGGTTTTCTAGTAAGACATGCTACAAAATCATGGGATGGTCAACACGCCTCTAACGTATACAGAAAAAGTGCTCTGAAGGTAAAGCATGGACTAAGTTAGGCAGCACCCCCGCCCCTTCCCCTGCCCACCAATCACTGTACTTACTCTAATGGCAGTGAGTTAAAAAAAAGAAAAAAAAAAGCCCACTTTTGTATGGATATAGATCCCCAAACTGGCTCTTTGCAAATCAGTGGTCTGTCACGGGGAAACAGCACTTTCTGTTGGTGGGATGCCCACAGGACAGGCAGAGAGGAGGCGTGGCGGGGCCCGAAGTGTGGGAGGGGTCAAGTTAAAAATAGCCCACACCATCAACAGCTGTTTATTCCATTTATTTAAGCAGGCTTCTGGCCCAAAGTTCTCTGGGCACCTGTACAAAATCTAAATTCAACATGTAAAATTAATTCTCCTTTTCAGGAAAAAGCACAAACAATCCCCTCAAAAACCCATAGATTTTCTCAGGGGAAGAACCCCTTTAGCAGGGAGACTGGGAATTTTGTCAGATCCCTGGAAGCTTTGCTGAGACTGAGAAGACCTTGTCTGTACTACTGTCTTCTCCCGTAGCTCCAGAGTCAAAGCACCTCGGTGCCACCGTCTCTCGGCTTGGTGGGCCAGAGCAAACCTCTTTTCCTTCCTGAGCCTCTGCATCTGCTCTCAGAGGTTCACTTTTCTGGGCACGACTGTTTCTGCTAACGATCTCAATATCCAACCCAACTGACACCCACTGAGGAATCTGAGAATGGAAATAATGACATGTTTTATTTGGATGGAATTTGGCTTGCATCATTTCATGGGCTCCTTATGAAAGCCATGGGGGAAGGGATTGTCTTGCCCATTTTACAGGAGAGAAAGCTGAGATCCACAATTATAGATTAGTTAACTAGAACCATGTCTTCATGCCCAATATTTTTACTTTGTCATCTGCCTTTAAAAAAATTTATTGCTCGTTAAAAATAACAGTTTCACAAAATGAGTTCTTTGCAGAAGATTCAAACAATATAAATGATACAAAAAGCTCTCGCCCTCCCACCAGTTCTGTTCCCAGAGGTAATGGCTATTATCTGGTGTTCTGGATGATGATGTCCAACCATTAGATTTTTTTTCTATGGGTTCACATACATAGATGTATAAACATAATTTTGTTTCATGTTTTAACAACATTTATTTGAGTGATAGTATACTGTCAATATTATTTCCAAAACTTACTTTTTAAAAGAAGTGCTTTGTCTTAGAGATATTTCCATGTCAGTACATACAGATCTACTTCATTCATTTACTCTATTGTAGGTTATGTCAGAGTATGGCTGTACCACAGTTGGTCGAACCCTGTTTTTACTGAGGAGCATTTGTTTCCAGTTTTTGGCGACTACATCCTTTATACACTTCTTGTGCATGTGTGTAAACTCTCCTTAAGGGAGACACAACAGTGGCTTCACTAGGTTTTAGGGACTTCACATTGAAAATATTAATGGATGCTGTCAAAGGTGCTCCATATGGGGTTCACCACTTTATATATATATTTTTTTTAATTTAATTTTTTTTTTGAGACAGAGTCTTGCTCTTTTGCCAAGGCTGGAGTGCAATGGTGTGATCTCGGCTCACTGCAACCTTTGCTCCTGGGTTCAAGCAATTCTCCTACCTTAGCCTCCCGAGTAGCTGGAATTACAGGTGCCCGCCACCATGCCCAGCTAATTTTTGTATTTTCAGTAAAGGTGAGGTTTCACCATATTGGCCAGGATGGTTTCGAACTCCTGACCTCATGTGATCCGCCCACCTTGGCCTCCCAAAGTGCTGAGATTACAGGCGTGAGCCACCACTCCCAGCCCACCACTTTATATCTTTACCACCAAAGGCAGATAACCAGGTGTTATCAACCTTTTAATTTTCTACTAGTTTGATTTTTTAAATGGTACCTCATCTTGTATCCCTCCTCCCTGGTTACTACCAGACTAAACATATTTTATATTGTGAGATGTCTATTAATGTCCCCAACCCACCTTTCTGTTGACTTGTTGATTTTCTTATTGATTTGGGGGATATTTTTATATTTTGTCTATTAACCTTTGTTATGTAAGCCACACCTTTTTTTTTGAAACTGTGTTCATGGTGTCTTTTTTACATAAAACTTTAAATTTTTGAGGTAGTCAAATTTATTAATCTTTTCCTAAATGATTTTTGCATAAAAAATCTGGTATAAAAAAGTCTTCTATAATTGGAAGCTATCTACAGTCATATCTATCTCTAACATTTCATATTTATTTATTTATTTTTATTTTTTATTTTTGAGATGAAATCTCGCTCTGTCTCCTAGGCTGGAGTGCAGTGGTGCCATCTTGGCTCACTGCAACCTCCACCTCCTGGGTTCAAGCAATTCTCCTGCCGCAGCCTCCTGAGTAGCTGGGATTACAGGCACCTGCCATCATGCCTGGCTAATTTTTTGTATTTTTAGTAGAGACAGGGTTTCACCATGTTGGTCAGGCTGGTTTCAAACTCCTGACCTCAAGTGATCCACCTGCCTTGGCCTCCCAAAGTGCTGGGATTACAGGCGTGAGCCACTGTGCCTGGCCTATTTAGCTTTTTAGTTCATCTGGAGTTTACTTTTGTAAATGGCATATCACAGTGTGCTGTTGTTTTCTTGCTCCCTGTAACTCCCGACTCTGACTTCTTACTGAAGTTATATCATTCTCTAAAGGCAGACTGAAACTCTTTCCTTCAGTCTGCCTTAGTTCTCCAAATAATGCATCTGTTTCTTCCCCAAGGCTGAGAAGAAGACTCAGGTGAGAGAAGGAGAACAAATGTATGGAGAAAATAATAGTGCGAGGCAGGAGGAACTGCATTGCAAAAACTGGTCCAGATAAAATGGCAGAGAGAGGGAGAGAGTATTTTCAGCTGAGCAGTTTGGGAAGACATCTCACAGCAGGTGGTGCTTGAATTGTGAGGGGAGTGGAAGGTTGTTTAGTTTGATTAGAATGTATATTACAGGCTAAAAGAGGTTGGATAGGCTATGATTACAGAGGTCAGCATCCTTACAGTTCACAGGCCAAATCTGGCTGCCTCCTGTTTCTATACAAGGTACAAACTAATAATAGTTTCCACATGTTTAAATGGTGGAACAAATTAAAAGAAGAGTAATAGTTTATGATGTACAAGTTATATGAAATTCAAATTTCAGTGCTGATAGAGTTTTGTTGGAACACAGCCACACCATTTGGCTGCTTTTGCACTGCAATGGCAGAAATAAGTATTTGTGACAGAGACCAAATGGCCCACAGAGCTGAGAAAATGTATTCTCTGGATCTTTACAGAAAGAGTTTGCTGACCCATGATATAGGGGCTTGGATGCCAGGTTTAGGAGTGTGACTGTTACGTGCTGGACAATGAGGTAGGATGCATTATGGTTGGTGGCCTGTTTAAGGAGGAGGATGCTGTGGTGGGCTGGAGAGTTGCAGGTGAGAGTGGGGCAGGGAGGGGCTACAGGTGGCCTGGGAAACAATCCAAGTAACAAGTAATAGTTTCAACTCTAGAAGTGGGAAGAGAAGAGGGGGAATGTGAACGATTCAGTCATTCATCAAGGCTTACAGTTCTGGGTGCCGAAAGGTCTTACGAAGGTAGAAATGGCAGCTCTGAGGGGTATGAGTACTGTTATTAATTTGCTAGGACTGCCATTGTACCACAACCTGGGAGGCTTAAACAACAGAAACGTATTATCTCACAATTCTGGAGGCCATTAACCTAAGATCAAGGTGACGGCAGGGCCATGCCCCCTCTGGAGGAGTTAGGGAAGGATCTGGTCCAAGACTCTCTCTCAGCTTCGAACAGTTCCTTGACTTGTGGCAGCATAGCTCTAGTCTTCACATGGACATGTCTCTGTCCATGTGCATGTCTCTGTGTCCAAGTTTCCCCCTTTTATAAGGACGCCAGACATAGTGGATTAGGGGCCCACCCTACTTCAGTATGACATCGTAATTAATTACATTTGCAATGACCTTATTTCCAAATGAGGTCACATTCCAAGATACTGGGGGCTAGGACTTCAACATATAAATTTTGGGGGAATGCAATTCAACCCCTAACAGTTCGGCATAAAATAGTGTTGAAGGGACTCCTCCCCTTCCCCTACCTTCTGCCCCTGCCCATAGCATGGAGGGAACTTCCACTGAGCCTCCTCTGTCCACTTCTGGCGCCTCTCACTAAGCCCTTTGCTCAGCCTCCCACAGGAGGAAAAGTTTATTGGGCGGGTCAGTGTCGACCTTCCTGCACCTGTCTGCTGGTGGGCTTGTACTGTGGCTGTGCTTGTGGGTATAGCTCTCCTTTTCTGCCCAGTCTTCGTGCTCCCTGTCCCCACAGAGAGCACCCTCAAGGCCAGCCCACTGCACATCCTCTGGCTCCAGCTACTTGCCCGTGTGCCTGACTGGGAAAGGGCATTCCAGGGCCTTCCTGCAGATCTAGCCACACCTGGCTTTCCTGGCAGAACGCCTGAGTGTACAGCATGGGTTTTGTTTTCAGGGAATTACTCTTCGGATTTGACCTGGTAGTGTGGATCATGTGGATTATCAACATTTACGAAAATATATTTACGAGAATATGGTGAGCAATAGCACCATCAATGAAAAGGCACTGAGAAGAAAAGACATTTTTTTAAAACAAAGTTCACTTTATTACATTAATTTTACACACTAAAATAATATGAAATGCAGACTTGTTTAAATTCTCTTGCTGATTCTCTTGAAGACAATGTCGCCCAATGTCATGGTCTGAAAGCCAGAAAAGAAATTATGAAGTGTTCATCTGATGTTGTATTGTAAAAAACAAAATTAAGCTTAAAAAACGGCACCAAATATGTTGGCATATGAAACAATTCAAAAATTCATCTGGTTTCCTGTAGGACCGGAGGAAAGGTTGGCAATGTTTTCCAAAATCCTATGCCAAGTCTTTGTCACTTCTCCTCCTCACCTGGAAAGTCCTCCTGCCTTTGACTGAATTCTTTTCTACATCAATGTCTGTTATAGCAAGACCATCCAAACCAGCCCAATCCAATTTCTCAAAGTTTCATTGAGTACCTACTATGCACCAAATACATGTTGAGCACCAAGGATACATGTACATGGACACAACTAGGCATACAGCCTGGAAGGCAGTGGGTAGTGCATAATTGTCCTCCTAGAGCTGTGAAGCGTATAAAAACAGTGGATGCATCAGCTTTTGAGTTTTTAAGGATGTTCCCTCCACCCCTGCCAGTTCTCTTGAATGAGACTGCTGGAATGACATACCATGTCATCAAGGTGAAAAGGAGCCCCTCAGCTTCAGCAGCAATGCAATGGTTGCTGCTTGATGGGTTTGAGCCCTGGATTTACCATTTATTAGCCGATGACTTGGACAGGTCAACCTGTCTGTTGAATCCCTCATCCAGCCTCCCTCGAAGGAGACAGGAGGATTAGGTGAGATGGAACCTATCAAAGGGCATTGGCCAGGATTTACTGCAGGACAGCTCATCTCCTGCTCACCTGCTCTCCTGGGAATGTGCTGGGGTGGAGGTGGAAACTGCACATTGGGTGGTTGATGCTCACACTCTCTCTAGTTTAAGAATTTTTCCATTTGAACAGAGTGATGACAGTGCCCTGAGGCAGTGTTCTGTTGTCTGTGACTCCCTAAAGCATATTCTGGGGGCAAAGAAGAGTCAGGGGGACATACCTGCAGGAAAAACACTGCACCATTCACCCCCAAATAGGGTATAGGATGTGGTTGGCAGCCAGGCACCAAGGCTGACTGCATAACTGGACTGTGCCAGGCTTGTAAGCTGCCATAATATGACCATGAATGGGATTCTCTTTATAAACGCTAAATGGGCAAAGGCATTTATGAAGCACCCTGGGCATGCAGGGCAGGTGGAGGCCTCTGTGGCTGGTTGGTTAGTGCCGAGCAGAAAGGATTAGTGATAATGTGTGTAAACTGCCTGGGACATTATGGATCCTCAGTAAGTGCTGGTAGATACTGACCACAGGAAAGAAGTTTGGGGGTTGGAGGGTGGAAGGGTGGCATTAGGGTAAGTGAGCTGCTCCCCATGCATCACCTCCCCTCTCCCCTCAAGCACTGGGAGCCACATGCTCAGAGCACCACCAACTTACACTGGTGATTATGTCGCCGTTGAGTTCGGTCACAGACTTGATGTTTTTGAAAGTTGTCACCAGTTTATTGTCACCTTCCAAATGAACCACTGTCTGCAGGGAACAGAGAGGTGGCCTGTGAGGAAGGGGTGATGGGGGGCAAGAGCCTTGCTAATGAAGTTGCTTCTTCTGCACAGGTCTCAGCTCATAACAACCAAAATGCTCTGGTTCCTATGATCCCAAGCCTCCAGTTCTCTGGCTCCAAATAGAAGTGAGGTGCATTTAAGAACTAAATAAAATGCCAGGAGTTCTTTTATCAGAACTTTAATTTATGGCATGTGATCTAGAAATGAGCATGGAACACCTAAGTGGCCCCAAATACAAGTGCTAAAATCAAATCAAGTAAAATCTCAATTCTCCCAAGCTAACGGAGGGAGGTAGTGGCAAAATTCAAATATTGACCAGTAGAGAATACATATTTTGCTTTGGTATGTATTCTTCTTTTTTTTTTTTTTTTAAATTGAGATGAGGTCTTGCTATGTTGCCCAGGCTGGTCTTGAACTCCTAGGCTCAAGCAGTCCTTCCACTTCAGCCTCCCAAAGTGCTGGGATTGTAGGCATGAGTCACCCGCCCAACCAGGTATGTATTATTCTTCCCAGAGCGTTAACTTTTCCTGTTGTGGCCTCCTTGCAAGCCCTTATACATCCTGGAAGAGATGACAGGAACCCAGCAGGGAGCCGAAGACCCTGGGCAACATTAAACATTTTGCCTCCAAAAAGAAAATTTGGAAAAGGCCCATAGTTAAATCCCTTGACCACGAGCACATCAAGAATATTTTCCTCCTAAAATCATCCTGACCTATAATGTTCTAATTGGAGAGGCAGAAATAAAGAGTGACCAGAAGAGATAAAAAGACAAATACGTCCAGCCCAATGAACAGAGCTGTCCGCGGGGAGGAGAGAAGAGGGCTACTAGAGCATGGAGTGTTTCAGAGGGAGGAGGAGATGGGCACCCCCATTGCCAGGATCCCCCTGCCACCATCTGCCAACCACTCACACAGCCCACACCCCAGCTGTCATTGCACACCTTGAGTTGTGCCCAGCAGAAGTGATGCTGCCCTGCCCACTGCCTTCAGTCTAGGGAGGTTGACTGTTCTTATTTTACAGATGGGGTGGCTGAAGCCAGAGACTTCATGACCACCCCTGAAGGCGGGGTCTGAGCACCTGTCTGGGGCCCTGGTATTCTGGTATTGCCAGCACCTCCTTCAAGAAGTCTCTCCCTATCACCACCAGCTCTAGGTTCAGTGAAGGTCAGTTGACTTTGGGCTCAGTTAAGGGTTTTTCACAAACTCCCACTTGCCCCACTCCTGGGCCCTGCTTAGAAGACTCTTAGTGCTAGGAGCACTAGGCCTGGGAGAACCTGAGACTTAGAATCCTGCTGTATGCCTGGTTCCCCCATATCCTCCATATGGGAGAGCTCAGACTTTAGGGGCTGGAACACCCCCCAGACAGTCCCTGGGAAGAGGAGAGCAGCTTCCCTATAAGATTCTTCCCTAAGAGCTGCCTTTGTCTCTCTGCTTCTCCCACATGGGAGGTGGGTTCAGAGACGGTATCTGTGGGTGGAATTGTGAGGTTTGAGCCTTGAGGAATGAGGTCCCAGGGCCAGGTTCCAAGGAAAGTTCAGCAGAAGGAATGTCCTCCTACCTTGACTTTCTCCCCTGTCATTGTCTCCAGCTCACATTCCTCCCCCACGGTGAATTCGTTTTGGATCACTTTGGACCCAGTGGTGATGGTGAACTTGAAGTGCTTCCCATTCTGCACGATTTCCGACACCCCCTTGATATCCTTCCCCTTCTGGATGAGCTCTTCCGGCAGACCTGGTGGAAACCGTCTGAGGTTTAGATATGGGCAGAGGTGGGAGTTTCACGACCGTGGTAGGTAGGTGAGAGAAACGACATGACATGGAGGGACAGAGAAGGGCACTGTGTCTCCCAAGGGGCCACAGAAACTCACTGGGGGCTTGTGAGCAGCGTGGGCTGTGGCCTCAGGAAGGAAGGGACAGTGACCTCGCCTAGCCTGCTGCTATCTTGCCAGTCAATTTATAAAAAGGACACTCTTCTGGCCTGAAGAACCGTTCCTCTTGTAAGCACCCTGGTTCTTGCTCACTCTCCTTCCTCATTCCCTCCTCCTTTGATGACTTTGCTCTTGGAGTGTGAGCATTTCATTCCCCATACCCCTGGTGACCAGACAGTTGATCTTCCAAGCTAGGTCCCTCCTGCAGGTGAAAGGGGAGCTATTGATAATCATGCCAGGCCAACACACACAAAGCGGTGCTGTGCCAGGCAAGCCTGTGTCCACCTCTGCAGTCAAGGCTCTGGAGGAAGACATACCAGCAATCCCTTGCCCTGGGATAGAGCTTTACCAATTTCGGAACTTGTCTATGCTGTTATACAAATTGAGGTTCACAAAAATTATGTGGGTGGACAGTGAGCACAGAGGGTCCTGTTGCACGAGGGAGAGATGCGAGACACAGAGGTGGTATGACTTGCCTGCAGAAGATCCTTCTCTGGCAGCGCTGAAGGTCCTTCTCTCCCTGCCTCTGCTGTCTTCAGCACCCTTCTCATTCTTGGCACCCTCCCTTGCCATGCTACACCCTTTGCTTGTAGGGCTCCCTCTGCCTGGAGCATGATCCCTGCCCCCAGTTCCCTAGACACCTGTCTTCCAAGGCTCAGCCTGAGCCTTCTCTTTACCTCCACTGAGCCATCCCCCCATGCTCTCTGTGAGCCACATCCTCCTGTACATGACCCTAGGAGGCACAGGGGTTAAAGCAGGGTCTCTGAGAACCAGTGCCTGCTTCCAATCCTAACTTAAACACTTCCTACTTGCATGACCTTGCTTGTGATTACTAAACCTTTCTGGGCTTCAGTTGCAACTGTAAATTGGGAAAACAATGGTACCCAGCTTAGTTTTTTGGCAAGGAATAGATGGGGTACTGCATATCCCATGGTCAGCACAGTCACCTGGCACAGTCAGCGCTCCATACACCTTAGGGAATGCCTTATTACCTTTATTTCTTCTCTTCTCTTCCCTGATAAGAAAATGCCTTATTACCTTTATCATCTGTCTCTCTGATATCTATGCAGCACAATGCTCAGTGTGTGGTTGGCCTTGAATCACTCTTTGTTTGAAGAATGAATAAATGCAGGAAGAGGATCACACAACGAAGTGCCAATGACATGGCCATCAATCCAGACCACACCCTAGTTCAGTGCTCTTTCCACTTGCCTATGGGGTGGCCTTGTGCGGTGAGGACTTGCTGCAAATAACTCCAGAAGTCAGTAAAATGCCCCCTAGTTTGTGTATATAGCCTCAATCTCTCCCCCCATCTCAACATTCGGACCCTAAATAGCCACTGCTGGTAGAGCCAGACCCTCATCGATGTGACCCACAGCTTTGCCTTTCAGTCCAGCACTCACCGATTGCCTTCATGAAGGCTTCAAAGTTTTCCTGGCTCTGCAGTTGGTACTTGCCGGAGAAACTCATGGTGGCGATAGAGCTCCCTCTTCACGACTGACTTGCGGCTCTGCCGACCAGACTGTCCACTGTAGGCTGTTTTATAGGGGGCTCTCTTCCCCTCGAATAGCGGCCAGAGGTCAGCAGCTGTTGATTCCTTTATGGCCAGGTTCAAACATTAACTCCTGAGAGCAATGGTCAATGATAAAGAACAGGATGGGCACAGCAAAGGTTTGCTGTAATTCAGCAAACATTAATGAATATCAGTCAAGCAGGAAGCCTTATGGCCCTGCAGCCTTTAAGTGACTCTCCACACTCCATGAAATGTGTGTATATGCATGTATGTGTATATATGCACACACGTGTATATATATAGATGTGTGCATATGTGTTCATCGGTGTTTATATATACATATATGTATTATGTACATAAAGATGTGTGAATGTGCATATATGTAATGCATATATACACATTATATGCATAAGTGTTTATATATGTCTGTACACATATACACACAAGTGTGTGGGTGCATGTGTACACACACAGAAAAATACCAGAGAATTCCTTTGAACTCAAAACCTCACCTTACTTACATAACCTTATGATCTCTTCTCACCCCCATTATTACACAAACTTAATTTTTAGGTTGTTATCAGCTGCTAGTGCTATTCTGTATTCTGGGAATTCCTCCTTGATGATTATAGGCTCCTCCACAGGCCTTTTGAGGTGTTAAAGCAGTCCATGCTAAATGGCAGGTGTAAAACATTGAGACACATTTTATTAGGCAGAGACAAGGCAGGAGAAAGTGGCACCTGCTGACTTGCTCCAGCCCCGCTGAGAAGACAGGACAAGGGATCTGGGGGGTTATGTGTAGGAAACTGGTCTTGTAGGGTTATGTGTACAGCACTGGCCTTGGGGAGATGGCCCAGCAGGGCTTCCAGTGGCGTTGGGATGTGCCAGTTTGTTGTGAAGCACAGAGAGGTGTGGTGCCCAATGGGTGCACATGTCCCAGTTCCTGCCTCTGAGGCGGCTCTTTACAAGCACCCCCTCACCCCCAGATTCTCTCCCTTCTTTGTCTGGACTTTGGAGTCAACCTTTTCACCCGCAGCCTCCAGCCTTCGTCCTCTGGGCCTCCTCTACTCTGTGGTTAGACAGATCATCCTGAAGCATAGGCTGAGTCGCACCACTGCTCCAGGCATGAGCCTCGGTGGTTCCCATCACTTCAGAGGCCACAGGTCCTGGATGGCCTGGTGTCACGTGACGGGTCATGATGGCCACCCCCAATAACACTTCCATTTCCCTATCATGAGTTCTAATTTTAGGCTTGGAAAATGACTCCCATTGCCTAAACTTCTAGCAGGGCTGCCAGCCCTCAAAAGGCAACTCCAGTCTACCTTTCCATCCTTTTTCCTTCCTTCTCCTCAAGCCACAGTTCCAGCCACAGGGCCAAGTGGACACATCAGGGGCATCCATGCCACTCTCTCTGCCCTCCGTGGTCTCCAACATTTGGACATGTTGATCCAGCAAAGCACTTCAGAAGTTCTCTCCTCCACCCACAGTCCCAGTGCCAGGGTCCTTCTATGGCATCCCTGACAGGTGGTGTTAAGGTGTACCCTGCCACAGGGAGGTCCTCACCTTTGGAGCAGTGTGGGCAGAGAACACTCACTAATGGAGTGTCCTGCCATGCAGATTCTGGCACCAGCAGACCGTTCCCTCCAGCACAGAGGGGTGCTCTGGCCCTCCCTGCTTGGCCCTCCTCTGACAGTGTCTAGGACACAAGGTGCCTCCCAGGCCACAATTGGGGCTGTCCCTGCAGCAAGCGAAGTGGGCCTGCGTGCTGAGAACTTATGGCTTTTTATAATCACCACAACTACCTGAGCAGCGGGCAGCAAGGAGCAAGGTGGCTCAAAGAAGGATGGGCACACCCACAGTCCTTCTCTCATCTTGCTCTGAGCTTTGATTACACATCTTTTAACATGTCTCATTGTACTAAAGGGGTCCATATTAGACCCTGGTCTCCAGATGAGATGATGATTTTTCATTTTTGTATATGTAAGGAAGTAAAAAATCCATTATCTTAAGAACTGGCATGAGAATTCCTCATGTGTGTTTGTGTGTGTGTGTGTGTGTGTGTGTATAAATGACTGGATTAGCTGCCTGGGAGATAGAGTGTGTGAGACCCCAGACCTCAGACCCGTCGTGTGTCAGCGAGAGCCAAGCTGGTGAAGAGAAGGGCAGCTCCCTCACGCAGGAGACCAGGAGAGGCTGGGTGTGTCTTCCTGTCCCTCCCGCAGACTGCAGAAAGAAGAGAGAGGAATGTGGCAGGCAGGCAGGAGAGGGGCCACCCATGGGGTGATGGGTCACTGAGATACCCCCAGTGACCACAAGGCAAGAAGAGCTCCAGGATGGCATTGGCTTTGAAGCTGCTCATTTGCTGCAGTGAATCCCCATCCATCTTTCTTTAATTTCCACCCCAACTATTTCAAAAGCTTCAGCAAAATATAGTGCCTGAATCAATATGTGAGCAAGTGGAAAATGATGCAAGGCTGAGCTTTATTTCTGGATGGATGTGATGGGGCTGAGATGGCACACGCAGAAGCAGTACCAGGAAGTGGAGTGTCTGTGGGGCTGCATTCCCTACAGCGTTCCCCAGGTCCCTAGAAATCCTAGGAAGGGCTTTGGAGGAATTCAAGCTCATTTTATTTAGATCTCATCTGGGTTACATGTGACACCTAAAGCCTGCGCCAATAGCTGGCAAATGTCTGTCTAATGACCATGTGAAGGTTCAGCCAGGGCTAAATTCAGCTCTATACCTGAGACTCTATTCACTACCTACCTAAAGAGCTCTTCTAGCATTTGTCAAGGAAGGAATACATAAACACTTGCTTAGATGGGGAGCTTAGGAGCTTTGCGGCCTAAAATCAATGAAATAATCACCAAGGAAAATGACCGTGATAGAGCCATTACCATGCCCAACTCCCATCACACTCATCAGTTGCTTCATTTGGGAGAATCTGCTGCAAGTGCCCATGTTCTCTCATGCCCCCAGCTGCCTGCCTGACATCCCGCTCAGATAAAGGGATGTCTGGCTTATACATTCCACAACTAGGCCCTCTCCCCTTGATCGCAAATGTCAAGTATCATGCCCCACACTGCTGCTTTCTGGGATCTATGGAGGGGAGTGGGAAGGAGCGTCATGAAAGCTTCTCCATAGAGCAAGTCAGCACCAACCCCAGAGGCCTCAGGGGAAGTAGGGACCAGGTGCACCTTTCCTGGTGTCTGAGGAACAGCAGGACCCGTGAGCTGTCTCCTTGTGGACCACTCTGCCTCACCCTGTACTTCCTGCCTACGCTGTCCAGGCAACACTTGCAGACTCAGAACAGCATTGGGAATGCAGCTGACCCAGAGGTTGGTCAAGGGCCTGGCACAACCAGTGAAGCCTTGACAGTTTCCCTGGCAGACGGGCAGCCTGACAAGTAAATCAAGCTGATCAATGCCGGGGCAGGACTCCCCCTCTCCCCCAGGTCTGAGATATGGCCATTCTTAGGCAACCCCCAATGACTTCCCTTTGTCTTTTTTTTTTTTTTTTTGGTGAATCTTGAGGGCACAGAGATTAGTAGCCATTTCAAAAATTAATACTCATGAGTTTTCCATAAAGTTAGGAGAGGTTAATGACATCTTCCACCCACTAGCTGAGCAAACACAAGAAGAGATAAGCTTAATTGCAATGACAAAGTTCAAGTGGCTTTCAGGAAAGAAAAAAAGAGACTCCCATTCTGTGGGCACAGCTTTGGAGTGTCCAAAGATTCTGGCCCCGCTCACTCCACACTAGACATCCCCTCTTCTCACATCCCTATTCAGATGGGTAGCATGCAGGTGTGGGAAAGGAGGGGAGTCACCTCTTGGTGGCCAGGATATGACAGGTGTTCATTTTAGAACAAGCACCTTTGACCTCAGTGCCTGCAATGCCAGCCTGCCCATTTCCTGGGTGTTTTGAACATAGGAGGTGGCCCGAGGAGCCCATAATTCTGCTACAGGCAGGGCTGCAGAGGGAAAGGACTTGGGTTTGGGCCCAGATCTTCTTTATACCTGATGTGGAGCCTTGGTGAGCCTCTACTTGCTTATTTGTTAAATGGTCATAACATTTTTTGCCTTGTGAAATAATTGTGTAAACTAATCACAACCACAGTGAGATACTATCGCACACCAGTCAGAATGGCTACTATTAAAAGTCAAAAAATAACATGCTGGCGAGGTTGCAGAGAAAAGGAACACTTGCAGACTACTGGTGAGAGTGTGAATTAATTCAGCCATTGTGGAAAGCAGTGTGGTGATTCCTCAAAGAACTTAAAACAGAATTACCATTTGACCCAGCAATCCCACTACTGGGTATATACCCAAAGGAATATAAATTGTTCTCCCATAAGGATGCATGCATGAGTATGTTCATTGCAGCACTCTTCACAATAGCAAAGGCATGGAATCAACCTAATGCCCACCAACATTAGGCTGAATAAAGAAAGCGTGGTATAGATACACCATGGAATACTATGCAGCCATAAAAAAGAATGAGATCATGTCCTTTGCAGCAACGTGGATGGAGCTAGAGGCCATTATCGTAAGCAAACGAACACAGGAACAGAAAATTAAATACTGTGTGTTCTCACTTATAAGTGGGAGCTAAACAATGAGAACACATGGATACTAGTAGGGGAACAACAGACACTGGGGTGTAGTTGAGGGTGAGGGTGAGAAGAGGGAGAGGATCAGAAAAAATACCTATTGGGTCCTATGCTTACTACCTGGGTGATGAAATTATCTGTACACCAAACCCCTGTTACATGCATTTTACCTAAATAACAAACCTGCACATGTACCCCTGCATCTAAAATAGAAGTTAAAATTTTTTTTAAAAAACTTTAAGTGGTCATTGTAAAAATAAAAAAATTTAAAAAGAATTGTGTAAACTGTCAAGTCCTTCAGAAATGCAACACTCATATGACAGGGGATCAGAACACTTTGCATTTGCATCTGTCAGATGTCCCAGAGGTATGACCAGCGAGGACCAATTTTTCCATCTCCTGGCTGGGGGACGAGCTTCCTTCCCATCTCTCTGGGCCAGTGGGTAGTGCCTCCATTCCCCGGTTTCCTGATGGTACAGCTGTGTCTTGTGCAGTGCCAAGGCTTCATCTCCTTCTCCAGATGGCAACAAAACCCAAGCTCCTGGCCATCTGAGCAATTTTCAATTCTGGCAACCACCTCAGGTGCCCCAGACTCAGCTCACTGCTTACTGCTCTGACTTTTAGCTCCTTCTGTGTTCCTAGCATCTGGGGTTTTCCTTTTTTCTTGTGACCTCAGCTGAAAAATTATTATGCTTCAACCTGGACACTCTAGCCATGCTGCGGGAAGAGTCTGCATCAGCTTCATTGGCCATGTCATTGGTCCTGAAAGTCTTGTGTTTTTACTACGTGCTGTTTTCAGTCCTTTTGGTAGAATTTCAGGATGTGCAAACTGCAACAAAAAACTATTTAAGGATATTTCTAAGACTTATTTTATATACACCAATTTTGTTTCTTCAATCATGGTAAGTTCTTTAAAGAATTCCCCTGTAACAGCTGTACAGTATTTAGAATGAGACCTGCTCTAATGAACCATTCAATATCGTAAGCATTTTTAGAGGCTTCCCTGCTAAAAGAACCCATGGGGAGGAGCAAAAATAAAAATATGCTGAACAAAAATTGTGGGTGGCGGTTTGCACTGTCAAATGAATTATACTACACAGAAAAGTGTATTGAATGAACAGTCTTTTCCTTTACATGATAACTTGTTAGGAATGTCCTTGTTGTATGACATGAGGCCTTCCCATGATTTACCTTAGGACTCCCACCAAGCTCTCCTTTACATGGTAGAGGGTAGAGCCCGTGGATGGCGTGGCAGGCAGTGGCAATCATGTGTCAGCTGATGTAATCAAGACAGAACCCAAAACTTACCCGCAAGCCTGGTTCATTAGGTTCCTATTTTGGCTGTAAGAGCTAATACTGTTTATTTGTCCCATGTCTCTTGTCCCTGAGGGTTAAATGTCCAGTTGGCGGTTTAATGTCAGCCTGACACTTTAAAGAGAAATATCTCCCAAGCAATCCTGGACCCATTTATCACCCCTGTCCTGCAACCCTGCATCCTCTCTGCTTTAAAGCCATGGGTAATCAACCCTTCAGAGCCACGGCGTAATCAACCCTTCAGAGCCACGGCGGCATTGTCCTGGCCTCCTTCAAAACTCAGAGCTTTGGTTCCTCTCCATGAAGCCTTCCTGAGGTCTCTGCCTTCTCTGCACCCCTAGACCAACATCCCCAAAGCAATTTCTATTCTATTCTAATACACTAATAATGATAACAGCTTTCATTAATTTAATACTCAGTGCTTTCTCTGTACTATCTCATTGAATTCTCAAAATAATACTGTAAGACAAGCAATATGTTCCCATTTTTCAGTTGAGAAAACTAAGATATAAAGAGGTCCATAACTGCCTTCATTTGCCCAAATTGGAAGTTGCCAAGTAGAAACACAAATCTAGCCTGCTGGACTCCAAAGCTTGTGTTTTTGACTTTTATTATTTCCATATTATAATTTTTAAAGATATAGCTTGTCTTCTCTCCTAAAAATTCTTCTAAACTGGAGCTTAGCACTACACTTTTCATGGAGTATATGACTAGAAAATGTTGACAGGACAATAGTCTAGCCACCAGTGACTTCTTGAGTCATTCATTGATGGCTTACTCTTGGTTCAGAAATGTCTTGTTATTCCAGAACAAAGAGCCTGACAGTCCATGTGCATGAAGAGAGATCTCAAGAAATTAAGGATCCTGGGGTGGCTGCTGGACTCTTGTGTTTATCAGAGGTTCAGTGTAAAGCATATATACTGAATCCCAATTCTTCAAAGCAAGGATTTACAGTTCTTCCAATACTGTATTTACTGGAATACCCCATCTGGGTCATGCTGTAATTATATATCTTGTGTTTCATCATAATCACAAGCATCATCCTATTCCCTCCCCTTGGGTTTCCTTCTTCCACTTCAGATCCTGCTGAAGCCACAAGACATCAGACGACTTATCCACTGCTTAATTATTCACTCATCAAGCATCCTCTGACCTATTATGTGAGATTTGTGCTGGGCTAACATTTTGAATGTATGAAAAACTTGCTATCTAGTAGGAAACATAAAGGGAGTTAAAGCTGCCTTTTGAATAGGATGAAGTTTGAATAAAACTTCAAAATCTAGAGAATGTTTGAATTAAGAGCAAGAAGAAATTTTCTGGTCAGGGAAGAAGTCAAGATGCTTTCAAGAAGAAAGAGCGAAGCATGCAAAAGCATAAAAAATGCTGCAGAAGCAAGGCCTTGATTCAGGATAGGATAGAGAGGAACATGGGAGAGTCTGAGTGGGGAGATGGATGTGGGAGCTGGAGAGGGAACCACACTAGCTAGTGAGAGGGAGGTGGACTGGACCATGCTTTCCCAGAGTGGGCATATATCAGCACTTGAGATGGTTTTAGATGGTACATGGATGAATATTTTTAATATTAATAATTAAGCATTTAGTCCAATATGTATTAGAAAAATATAGACCAACTTATGATCTCATGGATATTATTGCTTAGAATAAGGTCAAGCATTTTTAGGGAATCACTGAGAGAAAAATAGTGCATAAAATAGTACAAGAGCATGTCAGAGTCCAATATGGAAGACAGATATTAACCTAGGCATTTCAAATGAGGGAATTTAATACATGAGATTGGTTACCAAGAGTGGAAAGACCTGGGAGAGCAGAGAAAGAAGGATTCAAAGCTGCTAATGCCTGGCCTGGAACCCAAGTATCTACAACTGCTTCTACAGTGCCTTCAGTTCTGGATTCAATAAAGTGGTGTCACCTCCACCAGGGTTTGAACCGTGAAAAAGGTGCTTCCTCTGCTCGGGCTGCTGGGAGCTAGACCCACTGCATGGCTGCAGCCACAATAGCAACCACTAGAATTTCCAGCAAAGCTGCAGAAGGAAGATTGTCTCTTACTTCTGACTTCTAATTCCCACTGAGCAGGTGATTGACATATTCTAGTCCTAGCAGAGACACAGCTAGCAAGGAAGTCTGGAAAATATAATGTGTAGACACCATGATCCCCAAATACAGAATAGAGTGATGAAGTGAGGGTTAGGAGCTGAGACATATAGGTAAACAACTGGCACAAGGACATACAAAGATAAGACAAAAACTAAAATAGTGAATCTGATGTGCTAGTGACAAAATTTTGGATTTGCTGCGGTAGGTAATGAAAAGTCAGCAAAAGTTCTCAAGCAGAAGAGTGACATGGTCAGATCTGTGATTTTTGAAGATTACTTCCAAGGCAGCAGGAAAGATGGGATGGGGGGAGACCTGGAGGTACAGAAATGGGTTAGAAAACTCTGGCAAAAGTTATGGCAAGAGAGGATGTGGACCTGAATTTGGGAGTAGGCAGGAGGGTATGAATTGGAGGGACATTCTGTAACTGTAACAGAGAACATTTGGGGGTCCATCATAGGTGGGCTTGAGGGAAGAGGAGAAGCTGAAGACACCCCTGGAAGCCCAGCTTGGGTGACCATGGGGATGTTAATGGCACCCACTAAGGAGAGCGATGTAGGGAGAAAAGTCATCCTTGCCCCTCCTTTTGCCCCCTTCTCCTAGCTGGAAGCATTTCTCTTCACTCTGAACTGTCCTGCTCTAGATCACTGGGCCTCTTATTTTTTAGACCACTGTATCTTACAACCTCACCTAGGTTATGCCTTCCTTTCCTCTGGACACTAAGGTGCTCGGTGGCAGGGTACAGGGATTCATTTTGTCTCCCCTACTGGTCTTTCCTGGTCCTTGGCGCAGACAGGCTCAATACATGTCTGGTGAATGAAGCAATGGCTGTAATATTGGGACAATGGCCATTTGTGTGTTTGCACACTACGCCTCCCCCTCTCCTCCAGTTCCAGTAGATTGTCTGTCCATTGCCAGGTGTCCTTAAAATTCTGAGAGCAAAACCCAACATCTGTGTTGATAGCTCAACAGAAATAGCTAAAGCCAGATGAAAGTTGTTTAGCAGAATTCATTCAGGCTGCTGATCCCTGCACCAGGCTCCCCTTAACCAATGGGATTCCCTGGTTTCTGAAGCTCAGGACAAAATATACACAGTATGGGCTCAGTAAAAATTTATTAAGCTACAGTGAATCAGTCTCTGCTTGAAAATGTAGCATCTTCTCATTTAAACAATTACTTTAAGGGTCTGTGACCTGGAATAACCAAGAAGTTTGAATTTATTTGGATTCATGAAGAAATAGGTTGGGGGGCAGATAACCAAAATATCTATCATGTTTTTTCATTTGTTTGTTTTTTAGAGATGGGGTCTTGCTCTGTTACCCAGGCTGGCTGGTAGCAGTTTTGATTACAGATCAATTACCTAGATTATAGACCATCTGTGATGTGAATGGCTACCGTGTAGCCATTACCAAGGATGAATGAGTTCTGTTGGTAATGACTTGGAAATATTTTCCAAAAATGCACAGTTAAGGTAACAAAAGGTAGTTACAGAAAAATACGTAGAATGATTTTACTTCAATTAAAAACCCAGTAACCAAAATTACATATGCCATACACCCATACACATCCACAAAGTCTGGAAGGGCACATCCCAGACTGTGAATAGTGGTTACCTCTGAAGAGAGCAGTGGGAAGGGAAGGGGAATATAAAGGTACTTTTTACTTGTTTTATTTGATTTTTTCACAATATCTTCACATATTTCTTATATGATTACTTTTTTTTTTTTAATGAGGCAGTCATTGCTTTGTGAGAAATATTCAGTCCACTCTCTCCCTCTCCCTGAGAAGGATGAGTGCTAGTTCCCAACTGTAGAGATGAGAAAAGCCGCTGCCCAGTCTCCTTCCAGACCTGGACCACAGTCGCTTGTCTCCCTAGGACTCAGAGGTGCACTGCTGTAGAGGCACCGCATTCCTCCAGCCGGCCCTTGGCTGTTACAGCCACACACACAGCTAATACTTGCTGAATGCTCACTGCTATTAGGCACACTATATTAATTTTCCCATTTACAGTACATTATAATTCATTTTAGAGATGAGCACTCTGGGGCACAGAGAAGTAAGGGAACTTAGCCAAGTTCTCTCAGGGCAGAAACAGAAGAGCCAGGATTCAAACCCAAAGAGTCCAGCTCCAGAGCATGAACCCATCCCTACCAGTCACATTGATGCAAGATGAGAAGTCAGATTCCATCCGATTTCCCAGGTGGATTATGATCCATGGGAATCCACACTCACCAAACTCATAGGAAACTTGTTTGGAGGTCAGGGCAGATGGATCCATTCATGTCAAAGCTGCTCCGATCTTCTCTTTATTAGTCCTAGACCTAGGAGTGATCCCAGTTAGAAGAAACCACTGTAAATCCTTCATCAGGATGCTTCCCATAAATGTGCCAGACATTTGGGACTGCCTCACATAAATGGTACCTCGCCAAATGCTCCGTATAGTTTTTGATCTGCCAAGATCTCAGAGTGGAAGCTTTCATAACTGAGCTTTCCTGCAGCACGGCCAATAGGCACAGAGGTACTGAAGGCTCCATTCAGTCGGAGGTTGAAGGGAAAATCTTGAGGTTCCCTGAATTACTATCTCTCCCTTTGTGCCTCAAACTCTGGTTGAACTATTAAATTTAAAACATTAGAAAATTTGGTTAAGAAGCGAAGTTTTCAGAAAGCACAAAAAGCAAATTTTCTACTGCTTACTTTCAGTCTATTGATCTATTACTAGGAGGATTTCAACTTTTAGGAAATATTAATCATAATATTAAGTCAAGGGTACGATGATAAAATTGGACAGGGAGGTTTTGGGTTTGTAATGACATTTCTTTTTCTATTTTCTTCTGCTTATTACTTGTGTAAGTTTCTTGAGGGCAGGGACTATTTTTTTTTTTTGTATCTCTGGAGCTTAGCAAAGTTGCTGAGATTAGAAGGCACTGATAATGTGCTTACTGAATGCCTGAGTGCACGGATAAGAATAAAACAAATGTCTCCAGTTTCATCTACAAGTGCTTCTTGGCAGGATCTTTGGTTACACATAAAAACAAATGCCTTGCATGAGTGAAGATGAGAGAATAATTAGAGGTCTATGAGATAGAGCCAGGACTCTATTTAGCAATATTCTTATAAGCATCTCATAGAAACTGTAAAGCCCACTGCCCTAGATGGGAAGTGGCCCCAGGGAAATTGCCTGGGAAGTACAAGATTGCATGATGCAGGCAGAGCTCACAAAATGCACATTGTCCATTGAGAGTGGGAGTGAGACAGATCACCCCATCTGCTGATAGGTGTGTGTATGTGGGACGGGTTAAATCACAGGTTCAACTTTGACCCCAAATTCCTCTTTGACCAAAGCTTTTGACAGTTAGGTTAAATTTCAACTAACATTATTTGACTAAACTGCTCCCTTATAACTCATGGGACTGGAAGCAGTCAGCCTTCGTTGGATGTTTTTACTGAAAGTAGCTCTGATGGGAATCGTTTTCCAAAGTCAGAGCAAAGTGAAACCCTAGTGTTTTGGGAAGGGGCAGGATTAGCCATGATAATTGGGATTCAAACCTTTATTTACAGAGATATGCGGGATAAATGGGACCATTCAGGGGTTTCAAACCATTCACTTGACTCCTTTTCCAAATAAGCCAAAGTGGACAAACTCCTGACCCTGGTTTTTGTATATATTTTTGGTTAACATCAATTGAAAGACTGATTCAAAGAGACTTCGAATTCCCGAAGACTATAATAAAATGATGAAACCTTATCATACGTAGCACAGCTCACCAAGACTTACTCATTTCCAACTACCTGTTTGGTAGACACACGTATACACTGACTTCCATTTTACCAGAAAGAAAACTGAGGCTCAGAGAGGAAAGTGTCTTGCCTGAGGCCACACAGCCGGGAAACAGCAGAGAAGGCAGGTCTTCTGAGAGTAATCTTGAACGGTCTCCACAACGTTGGAGATGCCTCCGTTTCATATCTTTATCCTAAATGCAAGGCAACTACTAACCCAGGAATGTTTCTGCACATATCTATTAATGCAGCAGACACTTTTGGTTGCTTCCTAACATCCCCTACCCATCTTCCTTGCTAACAAAACACAGTCATTTTCATATACCAGCAGTGTATGAGGGCTCTAATTTTTCCATGTTTGCCAACTGCTGTTATAACTCCATCTTTAGTATAGCCATTCTAGTGGGTATAAAGTGGTATTGCATGGTAGTTTTGATTTATATTTCTCCCATGACTAACGATCTCGAGCATTTATTGGCCAATTATATATCTCCTTTGGGGAAAATTCTATTGAAATTCTTTGCCCATTTTAAAGCTAGGTTATTTGTCTTTTAGCTGTTGAGTTGCAAGAGATCGTTATATATTCTAGACACAAATTCCTTATCAGATATATAATTTTCAAATATTCACTTTCATTTTGTGAGTTTGCTTTGAAGCAAAAAAATGATGGATTAAATTTAATTCATCATTTTTCTTTTATTACTTGTGCTTTTGATGTTGTATCTAGAAACCATTGCCTAAACCTATAGACCATAAACTTTTAAAGTGTTCATTGATAACAGTCAGGTTGAAATCTATCATATTGCTATTTGTTTACTATTTGTCCCATTTAATGTATTTTTGATTTCTTTTCTCTGTCTTCTTTTGGTTTATTAGATATGAAATATTTATGATTTTTGTGATTCCTTTAGGGTTTAAAGTACACATCTTAACTTATCACATGCTATCTTTAAGTGATAATATGTCTTTTCAGATATAGTACAAGAACCTTACAGTAGTTTTCTTTTTTCGTTCTTTCTTTCTTTCTCTTTTTCTTTCTTTCTCGCTCTTTCTTTCTACCTTACAGTAGTTTTCTTCCCCTTCCTCCCTCCCTCCCTCCTTTCTTCTTTCTCTCTTTCTCTCTCTCTTTCTTTCTTTCCTTCTCTCTCTCTTTCTTTCTTTCCTTCTCTTTCCTTTCTTTCTTTCCTTCCTTCTTTCTTTCCTCTCTTTCTCTCTTTCTTTCTGAAGGAGTCTTGCTCTGTCACCCAGGCTGGAGATCATCAGCATGATATCGGCTCACTGCAGCCTCCGCCTCCTGGATTCAAGTGATTCTCCTGCCTCAGCCTCCTGAGTAGCTGGGATTACAGACACCTGCCATCATGCCCAGCTAATTTTTGTATTTTTAGAAGAGACAAGGATTCACCATGTTGGCCAGGCTGGTCTCGAACTCCTGACCTCAGGTGATCCACCTGCCTTGGCCTCCCAAAGTGCTGGGATTACAGGCATGAGCCACCACGCCCGGCCCTTACAGTAGTAGACTTTAATTTCTTCCCTCTAGAACTTTGTGCTACTGTTATCATGCATCTTACCTTTATGTATGTTATAAACTTCAGACTACATTGTTATTATTTAGGTTTAAATGACTATCTTTTAAAGAGATGTAAATAATAATTAAAATTTCATCACAGTTACCATTTCCTTTGGTATTCTTTCCTTTTGTGGATCCAGATCTCCATTTGGCATCATTTTCTTTCTTCCTATAAGACTTTAATATTTCTTGTAGTGTGGGTCTGGTGGTTATAAATTCTTTCAGCTTGTTTGTCTGAAACAGTCTTTATTTTGCCTCCATTTGTGAAAGGTAGTTCTACTGATATAGAATTCTGGGTTGACAGAGTTTTTTTTTCATTCACTGCTTTAAAGATGTTGCTTCACTCTGTGCTTCTGTTGTTTTCTATAAGAAGTCTGCTATAATTTTTATCTTTATTCTTCTAGGTAACATGCCTTTTCTTTTGGCTGTGTTAAATATTTTTCTCTTTATCATTGATTTTTGAACAATTTGATTATGATGAGCTGTGGTATAGTTTTTTCATGTTTCTTGCGCTTGGGGTTTGTTGAGCTTCTTGGATCTACATGTTAACAGCTTTGGTTATTATTTCTTCAAATATTTTTCCCATACCTCTTTCTCTCTCCTCTCCTTTGGGGGCTCCAATCGGACTTCTATTAGGCTACTTGAAGTCTTATAGCTCACTACCTCATAGCTTAGTAGAGAAGGCAGGAAAGTGAGTTGGCTCTTCCAAGTGCAATGTATCATATGCTGAACAAGAGAAATGTCCAAGGGGCTACAGGCACAGAGATAAAGGGCACATGACTTGCCTGAAGGAAAGCTGGTGGGATAAGTCAGAGGAAACTTCACAGAGGGAGCTCTGTTTATTTTTAAAATTCTATTTGTCTCTGTGTTTGTCATTTGGTATAGTATTTACTGCTGTGTCCTCAAGTTCACTAATCTTTTCTTTTATAATGTCTAACTTTTTTTTGAGACAAGTCTTGCTCTGTTGCCCAGACTGGAGTGCAGTGGTGCAATCATAGCTCACTGCAGCCTTGAATTCCTGGGCTCCAGTGATCCTCCCACCTCAGCCTCCTGAGTAGCTGAGACTACAAATGTGTGCTACCACACCTGGCTAATTTTTAAATTTTTTTGTAGAGACGGGGTCTTGCGATGTTGTCCAGGCTGGTTTTGAACTCCTGGCCTCAAGCAATTCTCCTGCCTTGGCCTCTCAAAGTGCTGGAATTACAGGCATGAGCTACCATGCTTGGTTGCTAATATTCTTTTAATACCATCCAGTTTATTTTTCATCTCAGACATTCAGACATTGCAGTTTTCATCTCTAAACATTCAATGTGGTTTTGTTTGGTTGGTTTTTAGATATTTTCTATCTTCACTTAACATGGTAAACATATAGAACACAAGAAAAATAACTGCTTCAATATCCTTGTTTTCTATTTTTAGCATATTCATAAATTTTGAAAAGGTACAATTGATTGAATTTTCTACTTTTTATGGCTATTTTTTCCTGTTTCTTTGCATGCTTGGTAATTTTTTATTGGATGCCATATGTTGTAAATTTTACTGTGTTGAGTAGAGAATAGTTTTGTATTCCCATAAATATTCTGGGTCTTTTGCTCTGAGATGCAGTTTAGTTACTTTGAAATACTTCGATCTTTTTAAGTCTTGCTTTTAAGATTTGATAGGCAGGACTGTCTGGCCAGGGCTAATCCTTCACCTAGTACTAAGACAAGACCTTTTAGCATAATGTGTTCAATGCCCATAAATCATGAGGTTTTTCATTTGTGCTGGTAGAAACAGGCACTATTCCTGGCCCTATGTGAGTGCCAGATACTGTTACCCTCTCATCCTTTTGGTTGGTTCTTTCCTTAGCCTTGGATAATTTCCTTGCTGATCAGTTGTCTGGGGACTACTTGAAGATCTGCAGATCTCTGGAGTTCTTACTTGTGCATCTGTCTCCTCTCCAGTACTCTTTTCTGCAATCCTTGCTGACTTGGTCTTCCTGAACCCTTAGCTCTGTCTCCTCAACTCAAGGAATTAACCACAGTCTGCCTGGGTTTTGCCTAAGTGTGCCATAGCCTAGAAACCCTCTCAAAGCAATAAGCTGGGGCAATTGTAAGATTCTCATAATTTATTTCCAGGTTCTTAGAGATCAGTTTCCTTCATTGTATGATGTCTAGTGTCTTGGAAACTATCTTATATAGTTTGTTTTTTGGTTGTGTCATGCAGAATGATTAATCTTGGCCAGAAACAGGAGTTAAAATTTTTTTGATAATCATATTATCTTCAAGTAGCAATAATCTTAGCTCTTTCCTTCCAATTGTTCTACATATCATTTCATTTTATTGCCTTATAGTCTTGGCTAAGACTGCCAGAACTGTGATAACAATAATGGTAATAGTGGATTATCTTGTTTTATTCTAAATTTTAAAGTTTTCTTGCGTTTTTAACTATGGCAGTTGGTGTAGGTTTTAGCCAATCAATTTCACTTGCTTCCTTGTTTTTCATTTGAGTCCAAGGGATCTCCTTAGCGCAAATGTATGCCAAGAATTGTACTTTAGGTGCTGGGTGTAGAAAGAGCCAGGGATAGAGTCTTTGAGGAAGGGAGCTCAGAGTTTAATAGGGAAGGCAGAAAATCAAGTCAGCTTTTTCAAATGCAGAGTGTTAGATGCTAAACAAGAGATACGTCCAGGTTACTATGGGCACAGAGATAAAGGGCATACGACTTGCCTGAAAGAAAGAGGGTGGGAGAAGTCAGGAAGAACTTCACAGAAATGGTAATACTTAGGCCTAATATTGAAGGATAAACTGGAGTTCAACAGTCTGACCAAAGGGGAATGGCACTATGGGCAGAAGGAAAAGCATATACCAAGCAGAAACGTGTGAAAGCAAATAGTCAATGTGACTAGAGAAGTGAGTGCTTGAGGAAAGAATGGGAATGAAGTCAGATCTTGATGGTTTTTGGATAATTTTTAACTTTTATTGTGGAGAGTACCTCCTTTCTGAGTTGATCTGTGAATCTTCTCTATTGAAATATAGGGCATATAACCCTGGAAAGTATATTGCCTATTCTCATTGTTTTATGGTTTTTTGTGTCAACCAGATGAAGTGATAAAAGAAGTCTAGCAGAATAAGAAGACCTGGGCAGGGCACAGTGAAGAGGGGCATTTTAGCAATCCTGCTTTATACCCCAGTGTCTCTGGTTTTTAAAATTCATAAACCAATAACATTAGAATTTTGGTTGCAAAGATGTTAAAATATAAAAATAATAATTACTATAGATGATCACGTCATAACATAACTAACAAAAAAGGCAAGAAAGACAAAATCTGAGCCCAGTTGGCAACCTGATTCTGATTTGCTCTGTAACCCAGTCACAATGTAATAGTTGGGTTTTTAGGTTGGGAATGAAAAGATAGAACAGCAGGCTGATAACAAAATTAATATCTTTGGCAGGTAAGTCTTCTTATGTGTGCCTCGTGGTCAAACCAGGTCCTCTCTACTTCTCCACTCCCATGTGGACGGCCTCCCACTCTAGACTGGGAGGAGTGGAAAACAGAGGTCAGGAGGCCGGTGCCAGCATGTATGTCCCAGTGGGGTGGCTCACACCTTTAGTGACCCTGAGCCTACTTTTCCTATCTAAAAACTTGGCCCTGTGACCATTGACCATCTGGCCATGAGCCACATATCATAATAGTCTTATTTAGATTGGGAAGCAGCAATCTAATCAATGGCTCTTTTGATTAGACCTGGATAGTATGAAGTCAACACTCAATCCCAGAGGCTTCCAGTGACCCTAGAAAATGGGCAGAGCTGTACCATGGCTCCCCTCTAGGTGAAAGGTCTCATCAGTCTTGACAAAGTTGACTAAAGACCTTTGAACCTATGACTACACAGATTGCCTCACCTCTTCCCAGTAAATGTGAACTCTCCCAGCCCAGTTTTTCATTTATGTGTCCATGGATGGAATGAGGAATTAGCACTGCAGCCATTATCAAAATCACTACTATAACAAATTTTGTACTTCTCTAGAAAGGCCATTTATTCTAGGATCTGAAAGAGAAGGGTAGAGCTCAGGCCACTTCCTCAGGCTGATCCGTTTATCTTTCTTGATAGTCAGTTTCTGATAAATGCAACCCTTTTGAGATATTCTGCTTTTTTATTGCCCTGGATGTCCTTGGTCACTCAGCATGCCCAGGATGCTTAGCTACCATTATCTTGGTGAAGGTGGGGGAGATTTGTGTCCTGTTTGTATCTGCCAAGTTAGTGACCAGCTCTTCATCCCTGTAAAAGGCAGTATGAGGTGCTGGTTCAATGTATGTCAGGAGACCACCCACAGGCTGGGATTCTAAACCTGCTGTCTAAAGCGAGTTGTGTCTTCTCCCCAGCCAGCTTGCCCACAGCATCCAGAATCCAGATCATCCATTAATGTCAAAGTTGACAGATCTTTAAGGACATTTATTCTAAGAAATTATAACTGAGAGTCTTTAGGAGCCTAGAGAGCCCAGAAACACCCGAATTATGTGTAAAATTTCAGATTACATTTTTTTGATAAGGCTTTCAATAGATTCTCAAACTTAACCTCCCCAAAAGTTCAAGAAGCCTTGACTTAATGCAATCCCTTGTTAACTAATGAGCAAACAGAGAAGTGAAGTAATCTGCACAAGTCACACAGGTAGGAAGGAGTGGAGCTGGAAGAGAACTTGAAGTCTGCTACATTCCACTCTCTACTCACTTGGAATCTAGAGCAGAATTCCCCAAAGTGGTCCACTCATTTCCTATGTCAAGTTAAACATTCAGATGTCTAGGTCCATCACAGACCTACTGAGTCAGAGTGTCTCAGGACAGGGCCTAGGTGTTTAGCAAGCTCCCCTGGTGTTTTGGGGACACACTAAAGTTTGGCAATCCAGGACCCTTCCCCAAATTAAAAAACACACAAAAAAAGATGAAGTAATGAGATGGCTGTAACCAGTTTCAACTCTTTTAGCTACTTTCTCCACATTTCTAAATGGCATGTTTTTATAAGCTTTCTTTCCTCCTTTTCCTCATTTTCCTCCTCATTTTCCTTTTAGCTTGAGATAGTATCACCTGATTTATTATCATGGAAATTAAGGATCATGAGACTGATTTGGTTTTCAGGTGCCCACCTGGGCACACCCCTATCATCTCCATTTCAGGGAATGCTCCAGAAGCACAACTGACTTACCCCACTTCACCTGTCACAGCAGGTTCAATCTCTGTTTATCTGGTAAAGCACTGGAGAGCTGCTCTATGACCCATATTCCTAGCTGCCTTCCACAGCTTCCCTGATGCTACAACACACTTAGGAATCATCAACAAACCTCAGTAGGAACATGCAGGTAAGGGAGGGGATCTTTGCATTCTCCTGATTTGCAAGGTCCACCTGCAACCTCTCTGCTACCCTTCTCCTATGCTCCAGTGTTTTCATTCCCCTGCGGGCACACTTTTCACTGTATATCATCTTCCCAATTCATCAGTGTTGATAAAATACTCCATAATTTTTCATTGGTTGTTCTTTCATTTATGCTCGCTTTTTTAAAAAGGGTCGTCTGCTAAGGACTCAGTAGTGTAATATTCTTTGTTTTCCCCACTTACGATGGGATGGTTCACATTCTCACCACAGACACCTGCAATCCTAGCTACAGGAGAGCCCCTTGGCCCTCACAGGCCTTGAGTGTAGTATAGAGAGCTGCCTAATGTCCCAGAGAAGGAATTTACTCTGAGTCACATCCTTCTCCTGGGACCCAAATGCTACAACATGGCACAATTTTGAGAGTGGAGCCAACACCACACAACATCCTGCCCTGGGATACATATCCACTCAGAGAGCTGCAGCATTACAACCCTGGCTGGACCCAGCAATGTGGTTGTGTTCCTAGCATCCAAGCCCCTGCAGTGGCCTACACCCCAGGGAACAGAGAGTTCAGCGCCTCAAGGAGGCTGCTCCTAGGACATAGGGAGCCAAAACATACGTTCCACAGAATTTGAGAGCCACCTGCTTGGGACCACTGCCATTGACTGTAGTCCCACTCCCTCCAGAGAAGGGGCTGCTGTGTACCTGTATGAGCCATCTGGCCACCAAAAACCCAGCCTGACTGGGCCACCAGTGCCATCACAGTTGCTCATGCATGCTGCATGGGGGTCTGAGGACTGGCTGGCTGCCCAGACCACCACAGCCACTGCATATATCTGCACTTGTTGCCCAGGGGCCAAAGGACTGGCCTTCCTTGACCACCACTGCCATCGCAGACACCTGCATATGCTGCCCAAGAGGCTGAGGACTGGCCTTCCTGGACTTCTACCACTACTGCTCACACTCTTACATACCACCTGGGGGCCCAAAGATTGGCCTGCCTGGCCTGCTGCCACAATCATGCCATCACCACTTTGGACACTCATGTGTGCTAGCCAGGGTCCCAAGAACTAGCTCACCCTAACTGTTGCTGTCATTTCAATTGCCTGACATGCTTCCTGGGGGCCCAAGGACTGTCCCACTCATCTCACTGCTATTGCCACCTGTGTGCCCTGCCCAGGGGTCCAAGGACCAGACTGATCAGGGCTTGCAACCACAACAGATGGTGCTCAGCCACACCACTCAGGGGCCTAAGAACTGGCCTGCCTGGCACCACAGTTCCCAGGAAAGCCTCACCACAGCCTCTACAAACAATAGTAGCATAAGCCACTGAGAAACTCACTGACACCACTGACATTGATTATAGCCAAATAAATCATGCAGAGTACACTATGGTGCCTACCCAGAGCCATAGCAAAAGTACCCTACCCAACCAACATTATGGATGTATCTATAGGAAAAAGACTTTCCCTATGAAGGCTACTCCAAAAATTGGAAGAACCAACTATTACACCAGATTTACAAATATCAACATAAGGACACAAGAAACATGAAGAAGCAAGGAAACATGACATTTGAAACACACACACATGCACACACACACACTCTAATTCTTCAGTAACAGGCTCCAAAGAAAATGAAATATATGAAATGACTGAAAAAGGAATTCAAAATAATGATCTTAAGGATACTCAGTGAGATACAAGAGAACACAGATAGATAATACAAAGAAATAAGAAAACTATTCTATGATTTGAATGGAAAATTTTAAAAAGAAGTAGAAATCATAAAAAAAGAAACAAACAGGAAACCTAGAATCCTGAAACTGAAGAATTTAATGAATGAAAAAATATATAATACAGCTTCAACAATTGACCAGATCAAGAAGAAAAATGAATTTCTGAATTTGAAGACAGATCTGAAATAACCCAGTCAGACCAAAAAAGAAAAAAAAATAAATTAATTAAAAAGAGTAAAGAAACCTACATAACATGGAGAACACCATCAATAGAACAAACATTCAAATTTGGAAGTTCCAGAAGGAGAATATATAGGGCAAAACAAAGAAAATCTATTTAATGAAATAATAGCTAAAAATTTCCGAAGTAAATGAAGAGATATAAACATTCAGATACAGGAAGCTCAAAGGTACTCAAATAGACTCAACCCAAAAAGATCTTCCCTGAGGCACATCACAGTCAAATTGTCAAAAGTCACAGATATAGAGAGAATTCTAAAAACAGCAAGAGAAAAATGTCAAGTCACATATAAGGACATTTCTATTAGACTAACAGCATATTTCTTATCAGAAACATTATAAGTCAGGAGAGAATGGGATGATATATTCAAAGTACTGGAAGAAAAAAAAGTGGCAGCCAAGAATACTATACACAACAAAGCTATCCTTCAGAAATAGAAGAGAAAAATGTTTTTTTTTTCCAGAAAAGCAAAACCTAAAGGAATTCATCACCACTAGACTGGCCCTACAAGAAATATTAAGGAAGTCCTACATGTGGAAGTGAAAAAACAATGTCTACCACCATGAAAACACACAAAAGTACAAAACTCACTGAGAGAGTGGCTACACAAATGAGAAAAAGAAAGGAATCAAACATCACTGCAGAAAACCACCAAATTGCAAAAGTAAATAATAAGAGAGAAAGAAAGGAACAAAGGATATACAAAACAATTAGAAATCAATGAACAAAATGACAGAAGTAATTTATCACTTATCAATAATAATGTTTAATGTAAATGGTTTAAATTCCCTAACTGAAACATAAAGACTGATGGAATGAATTTAAAAAAAGACCAAACTTTATGCTGCCTACAAGAACTCACCCCACCTAGTTTCAGACACACATAGACTGAAAGTGAAGAGATGGAAAAAGATATTCCATGCAAACAGAAACCAAAACTGTCCAGAAGTAACTATACTTATATCAGATAAAGAAGTTTTAAAGTAAAAATTTAAAAAGACACTCTTTAGTTTAATTAGATCCCATTTGTCAATTTTGGCTTTTGTTGCTATTGCTTTTGGTGTTTTAGACACGAAGTCCTTGCCCATGCCCACATCCTGAATGGTATTGCCTAGGTTTTCTTCTAGGGTTTTTATGGTTTTAGGTCAAACATTTAAGTCTTTAATCCATCTTGAATTAATTTTTGTATAAGGTGTAAGGAAGGGATCCAGTTTCAGCTTTCTACATATGGCTAGCCAGTTTTCCCAGCACCATTTATTAAATAGGGAATCCTTTCCCCATTGCTTGTTTTTCTCAGGTTTGTCAAAGATCAGATAGTTGTAGATATGTGGCATTATTTCTGAGGGCTCTTTTCTGTTCCATTGGTCTATATCTCTGTTTTGGTATCAGTACCATGCTGTTTTGGTTACTGTAGCCTTGTAGTATAGTTTGAAGTCAGGTAGCATGATGCCTCCAGCTTTGTTCTTTTGGCTTAGGATTGACTTGGCAATGCGGGCTCTTTTTTGGTTCCATATGAACTTTAAAGTACTTTTTTCCAATTCTGTGAAGAAAGTCATTGGTAGCTTGATGGGGATGGCATTGAATCTATAAATTACCTTGGGCAGTATGGCCATTTTCACAATATTGACTCTTCCTACCCATGAGCATGGAATGCTCTTCCATTTGTTTGTATCCTCTTTTATTTCATGGAGCAGTGGTTTGTAGTTCTCCTTGAAGAGGTCCTTCACATCCCTTGTAAGTTGGATTCCTAGGTATTTTATTCTCTTTGAAGCAATTGTGAATGGGAGTTCACTCATGATTTGGCACTCTGTTTGTCTGTTATTGGTTATAAGAATGCTTGTGATTTTTGCACACTGATTTTGTATCCTGAGACTTTGCTGAAGTTGCTTAACAGCTTCAGGAGATTTAGAGTTTCTGCACAGCAAAAGAAACTACCATCAGAGTGAATAGGCAACCTACAGAATGGGAGAAAATTTTTGCAATCTACTCATCTGACAAAGGGCTAATATCCAGAATCTACAATGAACTCAAACAAATTTACAAGAAAAAAACAACCCCATCAACAAGTAGGCGAAGGATATGAACAGACGCTTCTCAAAAGAAGACATCTATGCAGCCAAAAGACACATGAAAAAATGCTCATCATCACTGGCCATCAGAGAAATGCAAATCAAAACCACAATGAGATACCATCTCACACCAGTTAGAATGGCAATCATTAAAAAGTCAGGAAACAACAGGTGCTGGAGAGGATGTGGAGAAACAGGAACAATTTTACACTGTTGGTGGGATTGTAAACTAGTTCAACCATTGTGGAAGTCAGTGTGGCGATTCCTCAGGGATCTAAAACTAGAAATACCATTTGATCCAGCCATCCCATTACTGGGTATATACACAAAGGATTATAAATCATGCTGCTATAAAGACACATGCACGCGTATGTTTATTGCGGCACTATTCACAATAGCAAAGACTTGGAACCAACCCAGATGTCCAACAATGATAGACTGGATTAAGAAAATGTGGCATGTATACACCATGGAATACTATGCAGCCATAAAAAATGATGAGTTCATGTCCTTTGTAGGGACATGGATGAAGCTGGAAACCATCATTCTCAGCAAACTATTGCAAGGACAAAAAACCAAACACTGCATGTTCTCACTCATAGGTGGGAATTGAACAATGAGAACACATGGACACAGGAAGGGGAACATCACACACCAGGGCCTGTTGTGGGGTGGGGGGAGGGGGGAGGGATAGCATTAGGAGATATACCTAATGTTAAATGATGAGTTAATGGGTGCAGAATGCCAACATGGCACATGTATACATATGTAACAAACCTGCACGTTGTGCATATGTACCCTAAAACTTAAAGTATAATAAAAAAAATTTAAAAAGACAAAGAAGATCATTATATAATGGTAAAGGGATCAGTTGCATAAGAGGATATAACAATTGCAAATATATATGCACCCAACAATGGAGCACCCAGATACATAAAGCAAATATAATTAGAGCTAAAGAGAGAGACAGACCCCAATACAATAATAGTTAGGGACTCCAACACCCCACTTTCAGCATTGGACAGATCACCTGGACATAAAATCAACAAAGAAATATCAAACTTAAATTCCACAATAGACCAAATGGACCTAATAGACATTTACAGAACATTTTATACATCAGCTGAAGAACAGACATTCTTCTCATGAGCACATGAAACATTTTCTAGAATACACCACATATTTGGCCAGAAAACAAATCTCAACAAATAAAGAAGCAAAATCATATCAAATATTGTCTCAGACCAAAATGGTATTAAACTAGAAATCAATAACAAGAGAAACTCTGGATACTGTACAAATAAAGGAAGCTAAATAATGTGCTCCTGAATGATTATGGGTCAATGAAAATATTAAGAAAGTCAAAAGATTATTTGAAACAAGTTAAAATGGAAGCACAACACTTCAAAATCTATGGGATACAGGAAAAGCAATACCAAGAGGGAAGTTTATAGCAATAAACACCTAATCAAAAAAGAAAGACGACTAAATAAATGACTTAATAATCTACCTCAAGGAACTAGAAAAGCAAAAACAGACCAAACTCAAAATTAGTAGAAGGGAAAAACATAATAAAAATTCAGAGACAAACAAAATGAAATAGAGACTAAAACAATAATCAAAAAGATCAATGAAATGAAAAGTTGGTTTTTGAAAAGATAAACAAAGTTGACAAGCTATTAGAGTAACCAAGGAAAAAAGAGAGAAGACCCAAATGAAACCAGAAACAAAAAAGAAGACATTACAACTGATAAGAGAAATTAGAAGGGTCATTAGAGACTTTTATGAACTATATGCCAACAAATGCCCACCTAGAGGAAATGGTTGAATTTTTGGACACCTATAACCTATGAAGATTGAACCAGGAAGAAATAGAAAACCTGAATAGGCCAATCATCAGTAACACTGAATAAGCACTTAAAAAAAAATCTCCCAAAAAAGAAAAGCCCAGGGCTAGATGGCTTTACTACTGAATTCTACTAACATTTTAAAGAACAAGAATTATTTTCAAACTCCTCAAAAAAGTTGAGGAGAAGCAAATTCTTCCTAACTCATTCTATGAGGCCATTACCTTGTCACCAAAACCAAACAAGTACACAACAAACAAACAAAAACTGCAGGTCAATTTCACGAATGGAAAATTAACGTCACTGATGCAAAAATCCTCAACAAAATACTAGCAAACTAAATCTAACAACACATCAAAAAGATAATATGTCATGACCAAGTGGAATTTATTTCAGGAATACAAGGATGGTTCAACATACAGAAATCAATAAGTGTGAAACATCTCATCAACAGAATGATGGACAAAAACCACATGATCATGTCAGTAGATGCAGAAAAAGCATTTGATAAAATGTAATATTTCTTCATGATAAAAGCCCTCAACAAATTAGGTATAGAAGGAACACACTTCAACACAATAAAGACCATATATGAGAAACCCACTGATAATATCATACTGAATGGGGGATGGCCACTTTCATCACTGTTATTAGATGTCATAGACAGAGCAATTAGGCAAGAGAGGAAATAAAAGTTTTCCAAATTGGAAAAAAGAAACTCAAATTATCCCTCTTTGCAAATGATATAATAGCATATATAGAAAAACCTAAAGACTTCACCAAAGAACTCTGAGCTGATAAATAAATTCAGTAATGTTGCAGGATACAAAATCACCATACAAAAATCAGTAGAATTTTTATACACCAAAAACAAGTTGGCTGAAAAAGAAATCAAGAAAACAATCCCATTTGCAATTTCTAAAAAAACTCCATAGGTGTAAATTTAACCAAGAAGGTGAAAGATCTCTACAATGAAAATTAAAAACTGATTAAAGAAATCGAACAGAACAGAAAAAATGGAATGACATTCCATGCTTATGCATTGGAAGAATTAATATTGTTAAAATGACCATACTGCCCAAAGCAATCTAGAGATTTAATGCAGTCCCTATCAAAATACCAATGGCATTCTTTACATAAATAGAAAAAACAATCCTGAAGTTCCTGTGGAACTACAAAAGACACTGAATAGCCAAAGCAATTCTTAGCAAAAATAAAAAAGCTGGAAGCATCACAATACCTGACTTCAAAATATATTACAGACCTATAGTAATCATAACAGCATGGTATTGGTATAAAAAGACACATAGACCAGTGGAACAGAATAAAGAGCCTAGAGATGAATCCACATATTTATATCTGATTCTCAATAAAGGCACCAAGAACATACATTGGGAAAGGACATCTTATTCAATAAATGGTGCTGGGAAAACTGGATATCCATATGCAGAACAATGAAACTTCATCCCTATGTCTCACCATCTTCAAAAATTAACTCAAAAAATTAAAGGCTTAAATATAAGACCCAAAACTATAAAACCACTAGAAGAAATGGTAAAGGAAACAAGGATATAGGTCTAGGCAAAGATTTTATAGCTAAGAGCTCAAAAGCATGGACAACTAAAACAAAAATAGACAAATGGGACTATATCAAACTGAAAAGTTTCCATACAGCAAAGGAAACAAACAAGAGGGAAGAGACAACCTGGAGAATGGGAGAAAATATTTGCAAACTACTCCTCTGAAAAGGCATTGATATCCAGAATATACAAGGAACCCAAACAACTCAACAGCCAAAAGCCCAAATAATCTGATTTTAAAATGGGCAAATGATCTGAATAAACATTTCTCACAAGAAAACCAAATTGCCAACAAATATATGAAAAAAATGCTCAACATCACTAATGTCAGGCAAATGCAAATTAAAAACACAAGGAGCTATCATCTCACTCCGGTAAAAATGGCTATCATCAAAAAGACAAACAAAAACAAACACACACTGGTGAAGATGTGAAGAAAAGGGAACTCTTATACCCTGTTAGTGGGAATGTAAACTAACATAGCCATTATGGAGAACAGTGTGGAGGTTCCTCAAAAAACTAAAAATGGAACTACCATAACATCCAGCAATAATATCCAGTATTTACCCAAAGGAAAGGAAACTAGTATGTCAAGGAGATACCTATACCTCCATGTTCATTGCAACATTATCACAACAGCCAAAAAATGGAATCATCCAAACTGTCTATCGACATATGAATGAATAAAGAAAATGTGGTATATGTACACAGTGGAATGCTAGTCAGCCACAAAAAAATGAAATCCTGTCATTTGCAGCCACATGGATGATCCCAGAGGACATTATGTTAACGGAAATAAGTTGGGCACAGAAAGATAAACATCACATGTTCTCATTCATATCTGGGAGCTGAAAAAATTGAGCTTATAAAAGTGGAGAGTAGAACTGTGGTTATTAAGTGCTGAGTAGAGTAGTAGAGAGAGGAAGATAGAGAGAGGTTGGTTATGCATACAAAGTTATAGCTCTACGGGAGGAATAAGTTATAGTATTTTGTAGCATTGTAGAGTGAATATAATTAATAATAATTTAGTGTATATTTTCAAAAAGCTGGAAGAGAAAATTCTGAATGTTTACAACATAAATAATACATGTTTGAGATGATGGATATGCTAATTACTCTGATTTTATCCTTACATAGTGTATACATGTATTGAAGTATTCTGTATCCCATAAATATGTACAATTATTACACATCAACTAGAAATAAAAGAAAAAATAAAAATAAAAGAAAAACAAACATTTGTGATTCACGAAAGGAGGTAAAAATAGCAACGTTAATAGGAGTTTGGAAGAAGTTGATGGCAACCCTCATGGATGAATTTGAGGGGTTCGAGACTTCAGTGGGGAAAGTAACTGCAGATGTGAAAATCAGCAAGAGAACTAGAATTAGAAGTGGAGCCTGAAGATGTGACTGAACTGCTGCAATCTCATGCTAAAACTTGAACAGATGAAGAGTTGCTTCTTATGGATCAGCAAAGAGAGCGGTTTCTTGAAATGGAATCTACTCCTTGTGAAGGTGCTGTGAACATTGTCAAAATGACAACAAAGGATTTAGAACAGACATAAGTTTAGTTGATAAATTAGCAGCAGGGTTTAAGAGAATTGACTCCAATTTTGAAATAAGTTCTACTGTGGGTAAAATGTTATCAAACAGCATCCTATGCTACAGAGAAATTTTTTTGTGTGTGAAAGGAAGAGTCAATGGGTGCAGCATACTTCATTGTTGTCTTATTTTGAGAAATTGCTGCAGCCACCCCAACCTGCAGCAACCACCACCTTGGTCAGTTAGCAGCCATCCTCATTAAGGCAAAACCCTCCTCCAGTAAAAATATTACAACTTGCTGAAGGCCCAGAAGACCACTAGCATTTTTGGCAATAAAGTATTTTTATTTATCTATTTTTATTTTTATTGGGAGACAGGGTCTTGCTATGTTGCCCAAGCTAGACAGGAACTCCTGGTCTCAAGGGATCCTCCTGCTTTAGTCTACTAAGTAGCTGGAACCACAGGCATATGCCACCACACCTGGCTTTAGCAATTAAGTATTTTTATTTTTTAATTTTTAAAAATTCTTTATTTCCATAGGTTATTAGTGAACAGGTGATGTTTTGTTGCATGAGTAAGTTCTTTAATGGTGATTTGAGAGATTTTGGTGTACCCATCACCCAAGCAGTATACACTGAACCCAATTCTTAGTCTTTTTTTTTTTTTTAGATGGAGTTTCGCTCTTGTTGCCCAGGCTGGAGTGCAATGGCGCGATCTCGTCTCAGCACGATCTCGTCTCACGGCAACCTCCGCCTCCCAGGTTCAAGCAATTCTCCTGCCTCAGCCTCCCAAGTAGCTGGGATTACAGGCATGCACCACCAAGCTCAGCTAATTTTGTATTTTTAGTAGAGACGGGGTTTCTCCACATTGGTCATGCTGGTCTTAACCTCCCGACCTCAGGTGATCTGCCCCCCTTGGCCTCCCAAAGTGCTAGGATTACAGGCGTGAGCCACTGTGCCCGGCCCCCAGTTTGTAATCTTTTATCCCTCACCCACTTCCCACCTTCTCCCCCTGAGTCCCCAAAGTCCATTGTGTCATTCTTATGCCTTTACATCCTCATAGCTTAGCTCCCACTTATGAGTGAGAACATACGTTTGGTTTTCCATTCCTGAGTTACTTCACTAAGAATAATAATCTCCAATCTCTTCCAGGTTGCTGCGAATGCCACTAATTCATTCCTTTTTATGGCTGAGTAGTATTCCATCATATATATATGTGTGTATATATATATATATCTTATATATGTCTTTGAAATCAGGTAATGTGTGTATATATACATATATAGGTGTATATATACACACATATATATATATATATCACATATATATATCACAGTTTCTTTATCCACTCGTTGATTGATGGGCATTTGGGTTGGCTCCACATTTTTTCAATTGTGAATTGTGCTGCACACATGTGTGTGCAAGTATCTTTTTCATATGACTTCTTTCTCTCTGGGTAGAAACCCAGTACTGGGATTGCTGGATCAAATGGTAGTTCTGTTAGTTCTTTAAGGAATCTCCACACTGTTTTCCATAGTGATTGTACTAGTTTACACTCCCACCAGCAGTGTAGAAGTGTTCCCTGTTCACCGCATCCATGCCAACATCTATTATTTTTTTATTTTTAAATTATGGCCATTCTTGCAGGAGCAAGGTAGTATTGCATTGTGGTTTTGATTTGCATTTCCCTGATCATTAGTGATGTGGAGCAATTTTTCATATGTTTGTTGGCCGTTTGTATATCTTCTTTTGAGAATTTTCTATTCATGTCCTTAGCCATGACCACTTTTTGTTGGGATTTTTTTTCTCTTTGTTAATTTGTTTGAGTTGTAGATTCTGGATATTAGTCCTTTATCAGATGTATAGATTGTGAAGATTTTCTCCCATTCTGTGGGTTGTCTGTTTACTCTGCTTACTGTTCTTTTTGCTGTGCAAAAGCTCTTTAGTTTAATTAAGGTCCAGCTATTTATCTGTTTTTATTGCATTTGCTTTTGGGTTCTTGGTCATGAAATCCTTGCCTAAGCCAATGTCTAGAAGGGGTTTTCCAAAGTTATCTTCTAGAATTTTTATAATTTCAGGTCTTAGATTTAAGTCTTTGATCTATCTTGAGTTGATTTTTGTATAAGGTGAGAGATAAGGACCAGTTTCATTCTCCTACATGTGGCTAGCCAATTATCCCAGCACCATTTGTTGAAAAGGGTGTCCTTTCCCCACTTTATGTTTTTGTTTGCTCTGTCGAAAATCAGTTGGCTGTAAGTATTTGGGTTTATTTCTGGGTTTTCTATTCTGTTCCATTGGTCTATATGCCTATTTTTATTCTAGTACTATGCTGTTTTGGTGACTATGACCTTATAATATAGTTTGAAATCAGGTAATGTGGTGCCTCCAGATTTGTTCTTTTTGCTTAGTCTTGCTTTGGCTATGAAGGTTCTTTTTATGTTCCATATGAATTTTAGGATTGTTTTTTCCAGTTCTGTGAAGAATGATGTTGGTATTTTGATGGGAATTGCATTGAATTTGTAGACTGCTTTTGGCAATATAGTCATTTTCACAATATTGATTCTACCCATCCATGAGCATGGGATGTGTTTCCATTTGCTTGTGTCATCTATGATTTCTTTCAGCAGTGTTTTGTTGTTTTCCTTGCAGAGGTCTTTTACTTCCTTCGTTAGGTATATTCCTAAGTATTTTTTTTTGTAGCTATTGTAAAAGGGGTTGAGTTCTTGATTTGATTCTCAGCTTGGTTTCTGTTGGTGTATAAGAGAGCTACTGATTTGTGTACATTAGCAATTAAGTATTTTTAAATTAAGGTAGGTACATTGCTTTTTAGACGTAATGCTATTGCACACTTAATAGACTACAGGATAGTGTCAACATAGCTTTTATATGTACCTGGAAACAAAAAAAATTATATGACTTGCTGATTTCACTTTATTGTGGTGGTCTAGAACCAAAACTGCAGTATCTCCAAGGCATGCCTGTACTGGAAAAGGAGTCGGGTGACCTTGAAGATGAGCCTCAACTCTATTTGTTGCATCTGTAAAATGTAGGGGAAGGTCCAACCTATCTTCTGATTCTAATATGTTACAAACATTTTAGACAACTGCTGCTTTCCGATCATCATCTACTTAACAGAGAAGGTGAGGGAACAGGGAAAAGTGCTTAAGCTACTGCTACTTGGAGATCAAGGAAAACAAATTAAATATAACATCACTAATGTGGGTACACAATTGGTAGTTAACCAAGAGGTAGCAGGGATATACTAAGGAAAGATAATTCTCATAGAAAAAATTCCAATGCTGATAATTTTCTGGAAAAACATTTATTGTTTCTTCTCCTCCTCCTCCTCTTCCTCCTCCTCCTTTTTCTTCTTTTTTTCTAGCAATAGTTTCCAATCTGCTTTGGCTATAGCAGCCTATAACACCTTAGTATTTTCTTGATTTTCTTTTTTTTTTTTTTTTGTTGAGACAGGGTCACACTTTGTTGCCCAGGCTGGAGTGCAGTAGTGTGATCACAGCTCACTGCAGCCTCAACCACCTGGGTCACAGTCTCCTGAGTAGCTGGGACTACAGACCCATGGTGCCATGCCAGGATAATTTTTGTATTTGATGTAGAGACAGAGTTTCACCATGTTGCCGAGGCTGGTCTTGAACTCCTGGCCTCAAGGGATCTGCCTGCCTCAGTCTCCCAAAATGCTGGGATTACAGGTGTGAGCCACCGTGCCCAGCCAATATTTGCTTGATTTTTAAACTCTTTTGGCACATGAATATATATGACTTCTGCAATTTAACTAATTAAAGAAAATTTTCTTTGTAATCCATACAATTCTATTGCCACTCCTAAGGATTTCCTCCTCCCTCCAAACCAAAACCAGACCTAGGGCTGATGTGTAATAAAACCCTGGTTTCAAGCACTTTTAACCAAGTACTGCCATCTAGTGGCAGTGAGTGTAACCAGCTTGGGTTTTTTGCTGGAACAAGGAACCAGAAAGTTTGATCTCAGGGTCCCAGTACCATGTAGGAAAGAAGGCTGTCAAACACCGCATCAGCCAATTTTCTGCCTGGTGCAGGTGGGTAAACAGAAACTCTTTTCAGTTCCACCTATGACTGCAAACAAAGTCACCGAGGCTAGTTCAGAGGTCACCTCCTCCGAGAAGCCTTCATTGAGTCTCTCACAGGCCCCTCTACTCTCTGTGATGTGCCAAGGCCTGTGTTTGCTTCCCTTAGAGCACTTCTCACTCAGCTGGGCTATGTATGTCCCTCTGTCTGTCCCTCTCCTGCTCTCCAGACTATGGGCTTCTGGAGGGCAGAGGTCTTGTTTCACGCTTTCTTTTATATGCCTAGAGCCTGCCATATAAATAATGTATATAACATTACACATTATACATATATATATAATTATACAATTTACAGAATAAAAATGAGTGAATGACAGAGTAAATGTCCATTACTTTAATAATGTCAGTTCCAAAAGAATGCGACATCTGCTTCTCTTAAATCATTTTGTAGACGTGGCAGATGCTGCAAAGCTTTGCCTAGAGGCTCCTGCAGGAAGAGAGAGCTTCTTCCCCAGCTGCTGGGAACTGCTGGCAGAAGGTCCTCAGCTGTAACCTTCATTGGAAATTGTGTCAGCTGAAGAAACAGCCTCACCCAAGGCCAGCACTCCTCCGGGGGTGGCCGTATCCAATAACTGACTAGTGTGGGAGTATGAGGGCCCACAGTTAGAGATTCACCTCTGATTCCTGAAGATGCTGTGATGTTCTTAAGGTCTGCCCTCAGGGGCTTAATGTGTCTTCCTTGTGTTTCCTTCCCCAGGCCCTGAGTAATTCACCCCATCTCTGCACCTGCAGAAACACGCCCCTCCCATGGGCCAGGGCACACTTCTAGTGTCCCTGCTCCTTCTGCACTCAGGCAAGCTCAGCTGAGTACCGTGGTTTAATTGGCAACGTTGCCCGTGTCTTCAACTCTTCCTTTTGCCTCTGTATCCCTTTGTGTCTTGCATTGTTTCCTGGGTCTCCAGTGCCTTCCTTCCTTTCCCCTTCCCTTGACAAATAAACACCAAACTTTGTCTTGTGGAGTCTCACATTGTGAGAGATATAGAGTCCACAAGTTCTGAGTCTCCCCAGTAGTGTTCGAACAAATGCTGCCCATCTTCACTTCTCAGACAGTAATTGTACCAAGGAGAGAGCTTCTAGACCAGAACCCAGCGAACTTTTTCTGTAAAGGGCCAGATAGTAAACACTTTAGACTTTGCAGGCTACCTGGTCTATGTTGCCACTATACAATACTGTACTGTTGGAGTACAAAAGCAGCCATAGGTGATACTCAAATGGTTCCGGTATAACTTTATTTACAAATCAGGCAGTGGGCAGGATCTGGCCCATGGATCGTAGTTTGCTGATGCTGTTCTAGGCAGTCAACATCTACTTCCAGCCTGGGCTTGATCTATGGCTGTCTTGCCTGACTCATGTGTTCTTTGTCTTCCAATGAGTCTCGGCCTCTTGTAGTCTCAGGCTTGTTCTTCATGACCCAGAACTGTGTCATCCAGATGTCCTGTATAGTACCTGTGTCAACTTGAAGTTCACCTAAAGTTTTCCAGTCACCTGAAGTAATACATTCTATGCTGACCTTGTCCTATTTTATGGTGAAAAGAAACCAATGACTTTCTCCAGTATCTGGTAGTGATAAGCCTATGCAGAAGAATTAAGCCCGAGGAGAGGGTTGTTTTAGACAAAGTGGTTAGGGAAATCCTTTCTAAACAGGAGAACTTTGAGCAGAAACCTGGCTGCATTAAAAGAGAAGATCTCTAGGGGAAGCCCGTTCCAGGCAGAAGGGCAAGTGAGTGCAGAGATATGAGGTGGCAATGTGTTTGTCACGTGGAGGAATAGTCAGGTGCCATGTGGCTTGAGCAGAGCGAGCAAAGGGTAGAGTGTAGGGGATTAAGTTAGACTTTAATCCTATACTTCTAACTGCCTGTGAAAATCAGCTTTCCAAAAACACATGTGCTGTAGCTCTGGTTATTTCCTGAAATATCAATCCCGGCCTGTTGTTATGAACAATGCCAAACTCTGTATTAAGAACTCATGACCTGCCCGGGCACAGTGGCTCATGCCTGTAATCCCAGCACTTTGGGAGGCTGAGACGGGCAGATCGCGAGGTCACGAGATCGAGACCATCCTGGCCAACACGGTGAAACCCCATCTCTACTAAAAATACAAAAAAATTAGCCAGGCGTGGTGGCGGGCACCTGTAGTCCCAGCTACTCAGGAGGCTGAGGCAGGAGAATGGCGTGAACCCAGGAGGCGGAGCTTGCAGTGAGCCAAGATTGTGCCACTGCACTCTGGCCTGGGCAACAGAGTGAGACTAAAGAACTCACGACTTCACTAGCACATTCATGAGCTTCTGTGTTGGAAATTTTTAGGTATCTGAACAAAGGCTGTTTGCAAACATTGTACTGCAAACATCATATTGACATCACTCTTCCTCATCATCCATAAGAAAGTACCTGTATAAAGGGCTCCTTCTCTACCATGCCCGCAATCCATTAGCTATTTCTTTAGCCACCTTTATTCAAGGCAGCTTGTTAGCTCATTACTCTTCATTATGACAAACAAATGCATAAGTTCTCTAAATACATCCACAGACCACTGGATCAGAATCACCTGGGGCACTTGTTAAAAATAAAGACTCTGGGGTCCCTCTCACTGATCATGTAAATCAGAATCTCAAGGTTGAGCCCACGAATCAGCATTTTAAATAAGCTTCCTAGGTACTTGCTACTCAAAGCGTGATCCTCAGACCGGCAGCATGAGTCCCTGGGAACTTGTTAGAAATACAGAATCTGGCCAGGTGCGGTGGCTCATTCCTGTAATCCCAGCACTTTGGAAGGCCAACACAGTGGATTACCTGAGATCAGGAGTTCAAGACCAGCCTGGCCAACATGGTGAAACCCCATCTCTACTAAAAATATAAAAATTAGGCAGGTGTGGTGATGGGCGCCTGTAATCCCAGCTGCTCGGGAGGCGGAGGCAGGAGAATTGCTTGAACACAGGAGATGGAGGTTGCAGTGAGCCAATATAGTGCCACTGCATTCCAGCCTTGGTGACAGAGTGAGACTCCATCTCAAAAAAAGGAAAAAGGAAAGAAAAGAAAAAAAGAAATGCAGAATCTCAGGCTCTATGCCAGGTCTAGTGAATCAGAATCTACATGTAACAAAATTCTCAGGTGTTGCCTTTGCCTATTAAAGTTTGAGAAAAACAGGCCTAGATGTTTCTTCTTACATCCTGGAGTGTGAGAACCACTGATTTAATGCTATTAAAGGGAGACAGCAGACCTTTTCAGAATAGGATCTACACTGAGATTTGGGTCCCAGGAAATGGTTGCTTGGCTTGCCCAGTAGAAAAGGAACTTATGCAGTCTGCAGGTTCCCTTTCTGCATGTGAGACCGCTTCAATCTACAAAGATTTTCTTTTTTTCAATGTATCCAACTGCAGAAGTGTGCCCTCTTTCTGAAGCTTGCAATGTCCTTGCTGACAATTGTTTTCCAGGAGTGTTTATCATGGCCACCGGTTGTGGAATTTCATATTGGTATCAAATCCACTTTTGCAGGCTGGCTCTGTGCTGAGTTATCAGTGATATTCAGGTGGCTGGAAGTTTATGCAAGTCAATGTTGTTTTGTATGTATTTTACTCATTCATTCAACAAGCATGCACTGAGTGTTGCTAGTTACTGTTCTAGGTGCTGAGGAGAGTGTTGAATACAAAAAATAAGGTTCCCACTCTCACAGAGCTTCCATTAGAATAGAGAGGGGGAAAAAACTAACAAGCACATGAATCTGATAGCAATAGTGGTATGAGGGCAATAAATCGGCAGCACGATAGAGTGACTATGGGCAGATGGGCTTTTAGGGTGCTCTAAGGCCACTCTGAAGTTATGAAACTATTATCTCACTCCTAGAAAAGAGAGGTGGCCATCACACCTATCAAAACCAACGTTTATTAAGAGCTCAAGTATGTGTCCCAAGGGCTGTAGGCACAGTGGTGAATGGGGCAGGCTTCTGCTCTCAAGCAGTTGATGTTCCAGCAGGAGTTGGGCTGGGGGTGGGCAATAAACAAAACAAAATATAAGGAAGGCAACTTCAGGCTGCAGTAAGTGGAATAAGGAAAGTAAGAATGGTGATTTCATAGAGAGAAACACGGAAGGGAGAATGATCAGGAAATGTTCATTGAGAAGGTGATGTTAATGCTGATACCTCAGTCGTGAGAAAAGCCCGTCATGGAAGACCCTAGGGAACAGCATTTAGTTAGAAGGAACAGCAATGCCCAAAGATGTGAAAGAGCTTGGCTTGTTTTAGAAAGGAAGAAAGCTAAATAATACTCGAGCATCACAGTGGGTGAGGGTTGGAGAGTTTCAAGGTGAGACTAGAGAAATCACTCAGGGACACACGGGCTCAGAGCTGAATGGTGGAATGGCGATGCGAATCATGGAGGCTTTAATCACTGGTGTGCTGGGACCAGTTCTGCTGCTGGGAGAATGGACTGTGAAGTGGAAGGGCAGAGACAGTAGGGTGTAGTGGTGGGTAGGAGGTGGAGGTGGTGGTGGTGGGAAGTGGACCATGCATTCTGGGGATAGAACCCATGGGGCTTGCTGACTGATTGAATATGGGTGATACGGGAAAGGGAAAAATCAAGAAGGCCTGCTTGGAGGCCTCAGCAGCTGAGCCAACGGCAGTGCTGCTTACAGAGTGGGGAAAGGGTAGCAGGGAGAATGCAGAGTTCTGTGTAGGGCATGTTGCATTGAAGATGACATGGGCACTTCATTTCATACTCTAGTTTTGTAACAATTGTTTATGCCCCTTACACTTTTTTCCTTTTTGCTTCGCTTCTGTCCTGTCAGTTTCTGATAGAAGAAACGTAGCAGTTAGGATATTGTTTGGCTCCTTGCAAGAGAAAATAAGGTTTAGACAAGCAAGTACAAGGCTTGTTGAGTTGCTCAAGGAAGCCACCAAGGTCCCAGGCCCCTTCTATCTTTCTGCTCTCTTATCATCAATTTGTGGCTTTCTTCTTCATGATACAAGGTGGCAGGCAGCTGTGCCTCCGGGCACTGGAAGAAAATTCTCCATGAATATTTCATAGTTTTTCATGGTTCAGGCTTTCTGAACAGAGGAAGTGTTTGGATTGCCATGGCCTTAGAAACTGGAGACAGTGTCTCCGTAAAGGTATAGAACTCCTGAGAGATTTGGAGAGTTAAATTCCTCTCTTTCTCCATCTTGGAGACATTTCTTACAATCCAGGATGATCAACCAAGTGATGCCTTCCTCTTCTCCCTTGAAGGATATTTCTTTAATGAGTAATCTCTCCCTAGAGAGAAGGATGAGCAGATGTACCAGTGGCCTCTGAAACTCCTAATTTGGGGATATAAACTCTGCTTTTACTTAACTCTATTCAATAGGGATAAATGGGTAGACATGTCTTTCCTATCTGCTTGAACAAAAGTATCTTTGAATTTAGCACAAATGCTTTCGGGCATACAGAGCAATGCTTAGCATGGGCCAAGGGAAGGAAAAAGGCATGACTGGAAAACCAGCACCCAGTCCTTATAACAAACATCTCTTATAAACACACACTGCTCAGATGGTGAAAGAACAGCACCAGAAGTAAAAATAACTACAGAACTATTTGTACCCTTCTCAAATGTATTCTGCTGGTTTCTCAAAAGCTATTGAGTAAAACTAGATATCAGAATACTAAAAGGCATCTCTCATCTATATTAATTCTGCAGCATTCACTGCTATTTAATAAATTCAGCAATGGAAGAATGTATTTGGAACAATAGGAAAGAGTACATAATATTAATACATATGAGAAGCTCCCAGCAACAGAGGATGCTTTGTTCTCTGAGTTTTTAGAAATGATTTCTAAAGTTGTTTACTAATGAATTAAATCATGCCTGAATCAGGCTTTCTCTGGTGGTTTTATTCTCTCAGTGGCAGCAGCATGCTCCTTCCAAGGACTCAATCTACCCTGAAGGCCTTCAAAGCCTTCCTCTCTGGGCAGCTGTTTTGGATAATGCAACCCGACTCCTAGCCAATCAGTTTTTATATTTTTTGCAGATTTCAAATACAATATAATTCACATAGCATGAAATCCACCTCTTTAAAGTGTACAATCCCATGATTTTTAGTAAATACATACAAATTTGTACATCCATTCCCACTATCTAATTCCAGAAATTTTAATCACCCCTAAAAGAAACTATGGAATCATTAGCAGTCACTCCCTATTTTTCTCTTGCCCAGCCCCTGGCAACCACTAATCTATTTTCAGCCTCTATAGATTTAAGTAAATCTATACGCCCAGAACAAGTTTCTGGGTATTACCTATAAATAGAACCATACAATATACAGCCTTTTGTGTCAGGCTTGTTTCACCTGCATAATGTTTTCAAGGTTCATCCATGTCAGTATGTATTCATTCATACTGTTCATCAGTATTTCATTCCTTTTATGGCTGAATAATTTTCCACGGTTTGGATAGATCACATCTGTTTATCCATTTTTCAGTTCATGAACATTTGGGTTGTTTCCACATTTTGGCTATTATGAATAGTGCTGCTACAAACATTCTTACGCTGTATTTTGCATGAACCTATGTTTTCCATTCTCTTGGGTATGTACTTAAGAGTGGAATTGCTGGGTCACATTTTGAGGAACTGCCAAATTGTTTTTCCAAAGTGGCTGCAGCAGTTTACATCTTCACCAGTAACGTAACAGTGTTCCAATTTCTCCACATCCTTGACACTTTTTATCTTTTTCGATTCTAGCCATCCTAGTGGGTGACAAGTGGTATCTCATTGTCGTTTTGATTTGCATTTATCTAATGACGAATGATGTTAAACATCTTTTGATGTGCCCATTGGCCATTTGTCTATCTTCTTCAGAGAAATGTCCACTTATGTTCTTTGCCCATTTAAGACTTAGATATTTTTATTATTGAGTTGTAATAGCTTTCTATATATTCTGGATACTAGATTCTTATCAGGTATATGATTTGCAAATATTTTCTCCCACTTTGTAGGTTGTTTTTTCACTTTCTTAATAGTCCTTTGATGCATAAAAGTTTTAATTTTGATGAAGTTCAATTTATCTGTTTTCTCTTTTGTTGCATGTGCTTTTGGTGTCATATTTAGGAAACTGTTGCCTCACCCAAGGTCACGATGATTTAAACCTATGTTTAATTCTAAGAGGTTTATAGTTTTAGTTCTTATACGTAGGTCTTTGATCCATTTTGAGCTAATTTCTGCATATGGTGTGAGGTAGGGGTCCAAACTCACTCATTTGTGTATGGATGTCCAGTTGTCCAATTATAATTTATTTAAGATTATTCGTTCCCCATTGAATAGTCTTGACATCCTTGTCAAAAATCAATTGATCATATGGGTATGGATTTATTTCGAGATTCTTAATTCTATCCCATTGATCTGTTTGTCTATCCTTATGCCAGTACCAGGCCATCTTGATTAACATAGCTTTGTACTAGGATTTAAAATTAGGAAGTGTAAGTCCTCCCGATTATATTGGCTACTCTGGGTTCCTTTCACCTCTAAATGAATTTTACGATCATTTCTGCAAAAAAGGCAGTTGGAATTATGCCAGTCAGGTTTTGCTTGACAATTTGGGGCTATTTATTTGGCACTGTTGTTACTGAGTCAGGAACTCAAGAAGTGAGGGTGACTCAGGATACTTAAACTTAAATATTACCCCATTTCCTCAAACCACCACCCCATATATTTGGCAAAATGATGTATCATCAATTGAGGAGTTCAAAAATGCTCAGAGAGAATAGTGTGTCCTGATTTGGAATGTCATCTTCTCTCTCTTCTGCCCTGCTGTCTTTGTCCAGCTTGGACACCAGAAGCAGCCTGAGTTCTATCCTCTGCCCTGCACAAAGGCTGGAGGACTTTTAGCAGGTTGCTTTCTTCTCCGGAAGTCCAGGCCCTAACCTAATCCTTAGCAAGGGATCTGGTCCCTAACTCCTACATCCAGTGCATGGCAACAAAGGTAAATTCTCCTGTACAGCTTTGGAGAAGCCTCTCTAAAGATAGCTCTGCCTGGGTCACACAGAAGAAACAGCACTGCATGGACCCCAGGGCTCTGCTTCAGCATTGGCTGGAAGATCGTTGGCTTCAATGTTATAGACAGCTAAGCACTCTAATCAATAAGGTTGAAAAGAAAAAAACAAGCGGTTTCTAATCCTATAAAAACTAAATGTTGATACCATGTAGAAGTCTCTGAGAACTCCACATCCCTACTGTTGCTTGGCGATTCAGAATTCTTTCTTCCTCATGGGCCATGCAGAAGTTTCTGTTCTCCGCGGCTGTACTGTTCTTTATGTCCCAGGCAGAGATTCCTAATGAACCCTGTTGTTCCCTGAGCGTTTTGGTTCTCTCTTTTCTGGGGAGTTAAACTACAATTCACAGAAGAGCTTCTGGCCACTCCTCTTGCCCACAGAATCACAAAGGCCTGCAGGCCTGTGTAAGTGTGGCAGAGGGCTTGTGGGAGAGGTCCGTGGAAGGTGCATCTGTCCTTATGCAGACTCTACTGGTTGAGTCTGTAACACACGCTGTAACACACATGAGTGCTGTAAAACACGCTGCTGAATCTTATTTTTGCCATCGGCCTCAGTTTCCCTGGCCTCTGAGTGATTAAGTACACCTGATAGAAGGGATGAAAACCCTTTGGGGGTCCCTGCCTGGCCTATACCTGTCTCTCTTGGAATGTCCTCTCTGACCCCTGTGTGAACTCTGTGACAAGTCCTCAGCCCCAGCTTGGGACAAGAAAGCCAATCCCATTAGCTGAGCAGTGACCAGTCTCTCTCTCCCTCTCTTTCCAGAATCTGAGACCCACCCAGACTAGGGTCAGTCCATGGTAGCTGCATGAACCTGTGTGGATATGTCAAGTGGGCACCATGTATGGGCTGAATTTTGGAGAACAGGTAGGTTGAGTAAGCAGAAACCGCAAGTGTAGGAGGATGTCAGAGATAGGAGGAAGAAAGAGGGGGGAACAGGCAACATCAGAAGGCCACTGGAGGCCCAGCTGGGACTGCCAGAGTGACCTGGCCTACCCAGGACTAAACCTTTGCCCGAACCTCTCTGGTCTACCTCCTCTAATTTTGCTTCAGTGGGGTGGGCCCCAAGAGCTCAATGTGAATCCAGGGGCATTTGGGCATATCTAGAGGGCGTTTTTGTTGTTGCTGTTTTGTTTTTCCTTCAAGTTCTTGCCATTTTTTTCTCTTAAAGAATGAATGGGGGTGACGGGCTTTTATCCTAGAATAGACCTATGCTTAATAAAAAGTGTTTCTCAAAAAATATGAAGAATTTTCATACCCCCCAAAACCAACTGAAAATTTTTTATAAAGAATTTTTGGAATTGAGCTGATGTCACCTATCTGGTGAGTTCTGAAGTCCTAACATACTAACCGCAGTTTGAGAAGCAAGGCTCTCATGCTCTCCAGCTCTCTGATGCTGCAGACGACAGACAAGAATCCTAAAGGAACGCAGGGCCTTTCTTCTTCGCACTTTGCTGTCCATTTTCTAAATTGAAAAATGAGGTTCTGTGGGGCTCACAGCCCTGCAGCGAAGATTCCGAGGCTGAATGTCAATAAAGCGTTTACTGAAGCGCCTTAAAAAATGGGCCGCGGGGCTCATGCCTGTAATCCCAACACTTTGGGAGGCCGAGGCGGGCGGATCACGAGGTCAGGAGATTGAGACCATCCTGGCTAACACGGTGAAACCCCGTCTCTACTAAAAATACAAAAAATTAGCCGGGCGTGGTGGCGGATGCCTGTAGTCCCAGCTATTTGGGAGGCTGAGGCAGGAGAATGGCGTGAACCTGAGAGGCGCAGCTTGCGGTGAGCCGAGACCGCGCCACTGCACTCCAGCCTGGGGCGACAGAGCGAGACTCTGTCTCAAAAAAAAAAAAAAAAAAAAAAAAAGGCCGCGGGAGGGGCACAGGGCTTCTCCCTCGCGATGCTTCCGGGATCGCGCACCGCTGCCCACGCGCTCTCCTCCGTCCTCCGTCCTCCACCCCCAGCTCCATCCCCAGGTGCTTCCCGCTGCGAAGCTGAGAACCGTAGCTCCGGCCCCGACCGGAAGCCCCACCCCACCGCCAGGGACGCGGACTGCGGGGTGCGCACGTTCGTAGCCCGGGCAGCCCTACTGCGCACCGGGACTCGCGTCCCGCGCCCCGCACCGGTAACGCGCGCCAACCTCGCCGCCCTCCCGGGGTCGTCGCGGGCAAGATTTCTGAGCTCCGGACGCTCTCGCGGCTCCGCTCAGCCCTGATTCCCGCAGGCCCGCGTCCGTCGCCCCGCCCGTTTCTGGAACCTTTGGTTCCGGCGCTCGGACTTGAGGAACTTGGGAGGGTGGTGCGGGGGTTTCTGATGCTTTGCGTTTTCTGCGGCGTTTGAGCAGTCCTTGGAGAACCCCGAAAATGAAGTCCGTGGTGTTTTCAGGGGCTGGGAGTGGAACCTCAGGCGCCTGCGTGTCCCTTGAGGGTTTAGGCCACCCTCCTTGGCGGGATGACTGGCACCGGTAGCCTCAGAGAGCTCGGGGTCTGCCTCCACCCCCTAGGGGTGCCGTCGGCTCCTGGGGTCCGAGTCTCCGCTCTGTCCCACCCCTTCTCACAAAACCCCTCCACCTCCCTGAGGAGCGCCTGTCTACCCACCTTCTCGTTCCCAGCCTTCGGGCTACTCCTATTTTCCGTATTTATTTATCCTGGTTATTGGTCAGAGTTTTTCTGACCTTCTCTACTCTGGAATAGGGTCCAGAGGAGTCGCAAAGGAAAATTATTAGAATATAAAATCCCAGGGGACACGTAGTCCGGGTCTCCATCCCATGCTTGGAGCCCTCATAGAGCAGCCCAACAACAGCACTCGGTTTTCTTCCTCAGCTTCACCACCTCCTGTGGTTGCTATTTCCGCCTCTGGCTTACATTGAACCCAACCATGTGTATTTCTCTTTAGCTTTGCTCAGTTGGCCTGGGAATGCTGCCCCTGGAAGGCATTGGACTGAACAGGGACAGTCCTGTTGCGTGACGGGCATGGGTATATGCTAATCAGGCCAGCTCCTTCCATGACCTGCTCAGAGCCCCGTGCCAGCCCCTCTGTCCTCTGTTCCTGGACAGTTGTTCCATATCCTTCCCAGTGCCCCGGGTGTGATATTCCTTCCACCCAGGGAAGGGCATTTGAAAAATATTTTCTTTTGCTGTACCTTATTGCCTTGCTTGCTCCTGCCCTCACTCCTGCGACGGTTTCTTTGGCAGCTCAGGCGTAGCATTTAAGTCTGGTCCTATGAAGGCCTTCTTTCTGTTACTCCAGGGTCTTGGGCAGTTTGCGTTGGCTCTAACTCTTATTACAGAATTGCAGAAATTCCTCTCTTTATTGAGGGCACCGCTAGCACCTGCCCCCCGACCCTGGTTCTGTTTTGTGAAATACTGCCTGCTTTGCTTATCCACTGCAGTTAACTTTTGGAGTTACCCATATTTCATCTTTTTGACATGGACTCCCATACGGAGTGACCTTGTATCCTAGGTTGCCAGAGAGAGAGTTCTGGCTTATACCATTGTCCCAGCATAATCATTTTCAAAAGATTCATGGTTTGTATGATCAAGCTTGTCTCTGTCTCTAAGTTAGATACACTTACATTTGTAGTTAAGAGAGTGGCACGTGGCAGCCCACGTGAGACGTGCACTTGGGCCCACAGATGTCAGAGCCACAGACTAGGAAATGAGAATTCCTCCAGGTCAGTGCTCATATGCCTCATGTAGGTAGAGAGCTTTGGGTGGCTTTGCCCTTAGAGGGCAGGGGATCCCCTCCCACCCTGGCACAGAAAGTCCAAGCTGATACTGAGAGCTACGTCTAGTCAAATTCATCCCCATAGTTACTGTGGGGCTTCGAAGCCAGGGCCCCTAAATTCACTGTCATGATCCAGAGGAAGGTGTTTAGAGTTCAAGCCCAGCTCCTTGACATGGCATCTGGCTCCTGGGAAAGTAACTGATGTGGAAGTGTGACCAGAGTTAGGCCTAAGGGGTCCTGGGCTTCCCCAGGAACCGGAGAACTCAGTCTATGCAGGGCCAGTTAGTTTTAAAGACTGCATATCAGCATTTGTAACTGTCCTAGGATTAGGCTAAGAGGTAGAACACTGGTTATCCACTAGGATGACCAACCATCTTAGTTTGCCTGGGATTGAGGGGTTTCCTAGGACATGGGACTTGCAGTTTTAAGACCAGAAAACTCCTGGGCGAACTGGGATGAGTTGGTCACCCTCTTCTCAACCCTGGCTGCACGTTAGACTCTCTTGAGGAGCCTCTCATTTAGAGTCTAATTTAATTGATTCAGGTAGTTGTATTTTTTTAACGCTCTGAGGTTGATTCCAACAAGCTACCACAGTTGAGAACTACTAGCCTGTAGACAGTGTTTCCAATAACCATTGAAGATGTTTGGTTTTTGAGCAGAAGTGGACCCAGACATCCCTGAAAGGGGTATATGACTCTGTGTGTTTGTCCTTCACCTTAGCAAGAGGGATATCAAGCTGGCAGTTGCCTACTATTGCTATTATCTGTCCCCACCCCCAGGCCTTCTTTCTCACTGGTGAGGACCAAGCTTTCTCTTTTCCCGGCATGCTCCGATACCCTCTCCCTGAAGACAGGAGGTCAGTGGAATTGCCTCATTTTGATTGGTGGAATCATGATTTACACAGTTGCAGATGAAGCTGGCATGAGACTTGAGACAGGACTGCCATCTCTAGGTCTGGGACATGTGCCCCAGAGACTGGTGGTCTAGAGGCTGTGAGACTGTGTGTGCTTTGGCTTTGCCCTGTGGGGTGTGGGAGCTTGGAGACCAGGTGCCTCTGGGACTGTCCTCTCTGCAGGCCTCCGGGATCATGTGGTACGTCAGCACCAGGGGCAAAGCCCCACGGGTCAACTTTGAGGGGGCCCTCTTCTCTGGCTATGCACCCGACGGGGGCCTCTTTATGCCCGAAGAGCTCCCACAGTTGGACAGAAAGACCCTGTGCCAGTGGAGCACACTCTCCTATCCTGGCCTGGTGAAGGAGCTGTGTGCCCTCTTCATTGGCTCTGAGCTCATTCCAAAAGATGAATTAAATGGTGAGTGCTCCCACCTCTACTTTCACTCTTCCAGCCCCTGCCAGCTCAGTCTACAGAATTGCAAATCCATCATCAAACCACTAGGAAGTCTCTAGTCACATTTCTTCTCAAACTTTGTTTTATTTCTTTTCCTGACTCTAGAATCCCAGAATTGAAAATATTCTGAAAGATTTCATCCTATCTCCAGGGAGATGAATGTTGAAATTTTCTTCAGAGAATTCTTTCTTTCTCTCTCTTTCTCTCTTTTTCTTTTCTTTAAAAAAAAAAAAAAACCTCTTAAACACTAGGGATTTTAGAATCATCTTCAGTGACTTGAATGTTGGGGTGTTTCCTTCCTTCACATAAAGCACCCAGACCCCCAAATTGCTATTTTATTTTTTGAATGTTAATTCCAGAAGGGACTTCAAGACTGTCCTGGACCAGCTTGTTTTAAGCTATAATGTGCCTATGGATTTCCTGGGGGATCTTGTTAAAAACCAAATTCTGATTCACTAGGTCTAGGGTAGGAGTGAGAATTCTGCAATTCTGTCAGATGTCCAGATAATACCAGACTACTGGTCCATGAGCCACACTTTAAACAGCAAGAACAAAATCCATAATGTAATGGTGGTGGTTTGGGGTTGGGGAAGAGAAAGGACCACTTAAAATGCAGTCTGATGACCAGCAGTGATGGCATTGCTTGGGCACTTGTTGGAAATCCGAGACTGCCTCAGACTGATTGAACCAGCCTGCATTTTAATAAGATCCCAGGTGCTTGGTTTGCCAGTGACAGTTTGAGAAGCTCTGCTCTAGGACTGCTCCAGTCCTGCCTTAGGGAGGGCTGTATATCAACCATCCAAAGGCTCTGGCGTCACAGGTGTGAGATTTAGTAATGTAACAAACAAACAAAAAGCTTCCTATCTTTAGGAAGGAACATTAGATGGGATGTGACATTGATGTGTTATGTAGCTATTTAATTGACCCCTGATTGGAATACATGCTCACGAGACAGTCAAACAATGAAGAAGTATAAAAAATGAAAAATAAAGTCTTCTAGTACCAATTCTGGTCTCTGAGGAAATCACTATAAGGAATCTGTGAACAGTTTGGTGCATGTTTTCCCAGACTTTTTTCTAGTTTTATACAATTGTATTCAAAAATGGTATCATTTAAGATGAAGATTTTTGGCCTTTTAGTAGCAGGAGTTGGAAACTTTATATTCAGAGACTGAGAGGGAACTTGAGAAAGAGACCAGGCCCCTCATTGGCTATCCACCCCACTACCCTCACAGATCTGATCAACCGAGCCTTCAGCAGATTCCGTCACAGAGAGGTGGTCCATCTGTCCAGGTTGAGGAATGGGCTGAACGTGTTGGAGCTGTGGCATGGCGTCACATATGCATTTAAGGACCTGTCCCTGTCCTGCACAGCACAGTTCCTGCAGTACTTCCTGGAGAAGAGGGAGAAGCACGTCACTGTGGTTGTAGGTGTGTTTTGGGGGCATGAACGCGGAATACCTGAGTGCTGTGACTGTAGGGTGTCCACCTATAGGATGCTGTTCATAGAGCCACTCAGGAACTGTGGTACTGGTTCTTCCAGAGCAAGGTTCCTAACATTTTCTGGTGCCATAGACCCCTTTGCCAGGCTGATGGAGGCTATGGAACTTTCTCAGAGTAATGTTTGAAGTGCACAAAATGCTTAAGATGATGTGGTTCACAAGTTAACTTATGTCCTGAATTTTATCCGTGGATCCATGGACCCTAGGTGGAGTGCTAGGTTCATATCCTCCAAGTATTTGAAGTAGATGTTGCTATATTTGACAACAGTGCTTTGGGGACCATTTCTTTCCTCGTTCATTCCCTTTGTTCTAAAGGGGAAGAGTTCTCCTTTCTTCCCATCCAGGAACATCTGGGGACACAGGAAGTGCTGCCATTGAGAGTGTTCAAGGGGCAAAGAACATGGACATTATTGTTCTGCTGCCCAAAGGTCACTGCACAAAGATTCAGGAGCTCCAGATGACAACGGTGCTGAAGGAGAACGTACATGTGTTTGGAGGTGTGTGCTGAAGCAGAGGCTCTAGGGACAGTGCAGCCCTGCCTTAATTGGGTTTGCTTTGGGAGATGGGCTGGAACAAAACTGCACAATTGGGTAGCTGACCGTTCTCCTTTCATCAGTCATATTCGAGGTTGGTGTATATCTCAGCTCTGGGCAGGGTTCTGGCTACACAGTAAACTATTGGAGGTGACAGATGCATAAACCGATACCAACAGTACAACATACGAAGTACGGACTGAAAACCATATCCCAAAAAATGCCACCTCCATGCATGTCCGGCCTGCAAGTATCATGTATGTCAGCAGCCATGCAGAGTCATAACCTGAGCCAAGTGACTTGGGTTTTTTTCCAAGACTCTGAAGTTTAGAGGACACCAACATGTTAAATAATTATTTTAAGAGAATGTGTTGCCAGGTGCGGTGACTCATGTCTGTAATCCCAGCACTTTGAGAGGTCAAGGTGGGTGGATCGCTTCAGCCCAGGAGTTTGAGACCAGCCTGGGCAGCATGGCGAAACCCTGCCACTATAAAAAATACAAAAATTAGCCGGGCGTGGTGGTGTCCACCTGTAGTCCCAGCTCCTCCAAAGGCTGAGATGGGAGGATTGCTTAAGCCCAGAAGGCTGCAGTGAGCCAAGATCATGCCATTGGATTGCAGCCTGGGCAACAGAGTGAGACCCTGTCTCAAAAAAAAAAAAAAAAAAAAAGAAAGAGAATGTGTCATTATATGTTGACAGTTCCCGCTGTTCTTTACAGTATGGGAACAACTAAGCCATGCACTGGTTATCCGGTCTAAATATTTAAAATAGGGAACTACTTAGTGGTACCCACCACTGGTTATACTGCTACCTGAGTCACATCATGAGAATCACAGCATTTTGTGCTTGGAGAAAGGCAAAAGCCATCTTTTTTAACATCAGGCCATCTATTCCTAATGGATTTAATCATTACAGGGATTGAGAGTGGAGAAAGATGGGGTGAGCGTGGGTGGGCTGTACATTTTTATTTTTACCTCTCACCCCCCACTGGACCCCAGGTAGCTGCAAGGTGGGGACTTGGATTAAGTTTTGGCCTGGGCAGGCTGTGGCCTTGGGCAGGCTTTCCAGAAGGCCTGGCTTAGTTTGGTCACTCACCTGACAGAACAGCAAGTATGACGGCAGAGAATGTTCCTTCTACAACTGGCCTGGCTTCCTATGATAATCCTATAGAGGTTATTTTTATATAACGTCAACTTTGACAAGGAGCAAAAGCACAGTGAAAACAAACCTTATCCAAAGGAGCAGCATAAATATCCTCTGTCAGTTTGTTCAAGAGCAAGCAAACTGCCCCTCTGCTCTGTTCTTTAGCAGGTGCATACACTTGCCAGTGAAAGGTCCGTGGTTTAGCTAACGCAGGTGTTGATGTCATCTTACACATTTGCCTTGCTAATTGCTCATATTTGGCTGCATTTTCCTGCAGTTGTTGCAAGACTTTAATGCACAAGATTCAGGCTCCTGAGGGTCCTTGTTATACCCTAAGCACCAAAATTGCTAGTTACAGATCTAGGACTGTTTTTTCCTAGAATCAAAGCAGAGAATAGCGTTTTGTGCCTCTGTCCTGCCTCCTACTCCCTTCTTGTCTTTTTTGTACACAGACCTAAGGGTGTGACTGAAAGCTCCATTCCTGACTTGTGGATTGGAGAACAGTGCCCAGCTGTAAAGTAATGGCGGAAATGTGGAATCTGATGAATGCAATAAGTCATTAAATGCTGGACCTGAAGGGGGTGTTTCTGTTGTGTCCATGTTCAAGAAAATCAGAAACTAAGACAGCAGACTTCACAGAAATCAGTTTTGTTTATAAACGACACTATTCAGATCCTTTCTTTCCTTTCTAGAGCTTTCTGGTTTGGTTTTAAGGAGGATGTGTGTTAGTTGAGGATATAACAGCAAATATGTATTTTTCTATAGACTGGTAAGCTTAGGGAGTAGGGATGGACCACTTAGATTATTGTATGTGGACAGTTGGTTTATAAAGTCATTAATTTCCATGTACATTGTATACTTGGTTCTTCTTAAGCACAGAATAATCAACAAGTGCTAGGTATTTATTGTTATTTGGGATGCTCTTGGCTAGAAGTAGCAAAAAATTCAAATCAGACCAGCTTAAACAAGAGTATTTTCCAGCTTCTGTAACTGGAAGGCCAGGGGTGGAGTGGGCTCCCAGTTGCTTGATTCAGTGACTCACAATGCTCTCAGGAACCCAGGTCCTTCCCATTCTCTGCTCTGCCCTCATCAGTCCTAAGGCTCATTCCTCTTGTGGTCATATGGTGATTCCTTGAGGTAACCACGTCTCTCCCTTCCTGTTGCTCTTTTTTTTAAAGCAGCGAATCTTTTTTTAGAACCCAGCTAACACGTCCTTGTGGTTCACTGATCGGAATTTATTCACATGCTCATTGTGGAGCCAACCCTGACCCCGTGAGAGTACCAGGCACTGATTGGCTTGGTCCTGGCAAAGGAATGGAATCACCATGACTGGCCCCGGCCATTCTGGGTACACACGTGGATCTAGAGTCAGTCCCCCAGCTCCATTGCTGCTACACAGTGTTGAAGGGCAGAATGGTTAGCACCCTTAATGCCTTCTCTGGCACGTTTCCCAGTAAATTTCACCCCTCTCCCTTCCAAGTGTAGATCCAATGGAGACATACTTGGGTATCAGATAAGAAATCAATATTGGCTTGGTTGCTCATTGAGCTAGACTGGAGGATATAACTTGTATTGGTGGACAATTCACCATAAATGTATCCAGTAATTCACGCATAAATTACACTGATGTACACACCCAGCTTCAGGGAGGGGAAGTTCTGTCCATGTAAGCTTACCTGCCATGTAGGAGCAGAGAGCAGAACACCTACCCTGTGATCTAAATGAGGGCAGAGGGCGGACCACAGGGGAATGGTGACTGTTTCCACCCTGGCCCCTGATAGAGGACTGTGGAGCAAAGGCTACGTCTCTCACCGTTTTCCAATTAGGCACACAGTTCCTCCTCTGCGGAAGAGTGGGGGAAGTGGGCATGGATTACAAAGAGAAATTCTCCCAGGATCCCAGAAGGTTGACATTTGCTATCTTATTTTAGATAATGGTAGAAACATTGGAACTGGTCCTGGCTACCCTTTCTGTTCTAAGCTAGGGCAGATATTTAGGAACACAAGAATCTGAGGCATGGTTTCTGTCCTTGACGAGCTTAATATTGAGTCTAGAAAGTGAGGCCAAGCTATGTGAAAGTAAAGAAACCTAGGCTGCGCGAAGGTCCCAGGAGGATGGGCTCAGCCTGGCAGGGCCCTGTCGCAGGTGAGTGCTGACCTCCTGGGGTTCTACATGCTCCTGACGGCTGCCCTCTTCTCTCCCCGCTGGCAGTGGAGGGAAACAGCGATGAGCTCGATGAGCCGATCAAAACTGTGTTTGCCGACATGGCTTTTGTTAAGAAGCACAATCTGATGAGCCTGAATTCGATCAACTGGTCCCGGGTCCTGGTGCAGATGGCCCATCACTTCTTTGCTTACTTCCAGTGTATGCCATCCTTGGACACGCATCCCCTACCCCTGGTGGAGGTGGTTGTGCCAACAGGGGCTGCCGGTAACCTTGCAGGTAAGGAGTCCCCGGGGCACAAATGGGCTTTCCAGAAAAATGCCTGTGGCCCCAGTCCTTCTAGCTGCACTTTGGCTGCAACTGTGAGGAGAAAGAAGGTGGAGTCCCAGTTCTGAAGGTGATGGGAAACCCCACAGAAGAAGCTCCCAGAAGATTTCCCCCCTCATTGCCTGGAGCAGCATCCTGGGCTCCTGCTGCCAGCAGCAGAGGGTGATGGCTTAACCCCGCATGCTCCTGCAGCCTGACCTGATGTGCTCGCTGGCTCAGCAGAGTGTGGAGAGGCAAGGTCAAGGGTCAGCCGCTGTGCCTGGCTGGCAGTGCCCTCAATCAGAAATGTGGACTTTGCTCCCAACCCTGGCCAGCTACCCAATGTGAGGGCAAGCGGCTTGACTGGCACATTTGTTGCCATTCCTGGACACACCACCCTGACCCCATGTGAGGTGGAAAGAGTTCTGGACTTGGGGTTCTGGCCCCAGTTCTGTCCTTTACTAACTGAGAGGCTGTGGAGCAGTCCTTTAGACTCAGCCTTTGAGCTATAAAATGAGATTGTATCACTCATCCTATCTCCCAGGACTGCCTCGATGAGCAAATAAGATTCCTGTGTGCATGCAAACTTTGTAAGGGCAAAGTGCTGTACAGCTGTGTAGCATTAAAATCATTTTCTCTAATAATCATTAATATTTATCAAGCACTTAGTATGCAACTGGCACTGTTCTAAATACTTTTCATGTATGAACTCATTTATCCACCTGTGGAGAGGACACTTTCCATTTTATGATAAGGAAACAAAGGCACAGAGAAAGGAGTCATGCCCTGGTTACAGAGCTGGGCAGCAGCAGAGCCAGGAGCGTGACCCAGGCAGTCTGGCTGCAGAGCTGGTGAGGCTAGGGGAATTACTGTTCCTGATAGTTCTGGCAATGGCATTGGTTCTGATGGGCACCAAGGATGGTAGCTGAGAGTATGGAAGCATCTTAGTGATTAGGAAGCTTCCTGACTTCTGCCACTAACAGAAAGATGGAGAGAACAGCAGGCTAGCAGGCAAGGAGGGATGGGCTTCTTTGCCACTCATGGGGTAAAGCCCACCATGCTCCCCATTCCCATCACCCTCCAATTAGTGATGCACTGAGTTGTGCAGCCAGCGGCCCTCTGCAGCCCAGAGCCTACCACAGTGCTCGATACAAAATAAACACGTGACCAACATTTGCTGAGGATGTTCCTATTCATGTTTGCTCTGTCAGGAACCAACTCTTTGGCTTTAAGACCCTGGACCTTCCTGAGCCTCCATTTCTCCCCTGTCAGGCAAGGATATCATGATGTTCTCATGAGGATCAGGTGAAATAAGAAAGAGAAAGTTGAGATTAGTAGTTCGAGACCAGCCTGGCCAACATGGTGAAACCCTGTCTCTACTAAAAATACAAAAATTAGCCAGGTGTGGTGGCGCACGCCTGTAATCCCAGTTACTCGGGAGGCAGAGGCAGGAGAATCGTTTGAACCTGGGAAGTGGAGGTTGCAGTGAGCTGAGACTGTGCCATTGCACTCCAGCCTGGGTAACAGAGAGAGACTCAGTCTCAAAAAAAAAAAAAAAAAAAAAGTGTTTTGCCAGGTTAACAGTGATGTGGTTGTCCCTAACTCCCCTTAGCTACTCACCAGAGATAAACTGCTCATGAAAGCACCATATGTAAAACCTTCCTAAATGATGTCACGTGTCTGGGCTTTACACCTCTTAGGGGGAGGAATTCCTTGCTTGTTCCATGCAAACAAGAACTGCTGTTGGGGTGGACTAAGGTTGCTGCTCTGGCCTCCCCTGGTGCCTGTGCAGGGAGAGTAGTCTGAAACTGCTGGCTCTAGGAGGCTGAGTCAAGGGAGGGCATGTGCTCAGAACTTAGGCATATTTTGAATCCTGACTGACACTTAACAGGCTTTGGAACAGGTCATTTTGACCTCTTGGAACATTCATTTCCTCTTCCAAAAATTGGTGTTTTACAGTAGTCAGCCATCTATTAAATACTTTGGCACCTGGCAGGGGGCTGACACATAAAACAGCCTCAGGGCGTGGTGATGTGCTCCTATTCATTCTCATGCTTTCTCTCTCCTCTCTCTCTCTCTCTTGCTGTGTGTGTGTGTGTGTGTGTGTGTGTGTGTGTGTGTGTGTGTGTGTGTGTGTCTGTAACAGGTTTATTGCTAAATGATTCACATATCATTCACACATTTTAAGTGTATGATTCAGTGGTTTTTAGTATAATATATTCACAGACTTGTGCAACTATCACCATAACCAATTTTGGAATGTTTACATCACTCTAAAAAGAAACCCTGTACCCATTAGCAGTCACTCCTCACTTTTCCTTAGACCACCTCCTTCGCCAGCCCTTGGTAACCACGAATCTATTTTGTCTGTCTATATAGATTTTCCTATTCTAGACATTTTCTATAAAAGGAATCATACAGTATGTGCTCTTTTGTGCCTGACTTCTTTCCCCTAGCGTAATGTTTTCAAGGTTCATCCATGTTGTATCATATATCAGTACTTTTTCAATTGTATGGATATACCATACAGTGGTATATTTTGTTTATCAGTTTATCAGCTGATAGACATTTGGATTGTTTTAACACAGCTATTATGAATAATGCTGCAGTGAACATTTGTGTATAAGTTTTCATGTGAACATATATTTTTACTTCTTTTGGGTACATAACTAGGAGTGGAATTTCTGGGTTATATGATAACTCTGTTTAATATTTTAAGGAACTGACAGACTTTAGTTTTCCAAAGTGGCTGCACCATTTTGTCACCACCAGCAATGTAGAAATTTTCCAATTTCTCCACATCCTCACCAACACTTTTTATTACCTGTCTTTTTTATTCTAGCCATCCTAGAGGGTTTGAAGTAATATCTCATGGTTTTTGTTTATATTTCCTTCATGACTGATGATGTTGAATATCGTTTCATGTGCTCATTGGCCATCTGTATGTCTCCTTTGAAGGAATGCCTGTTCTTTTGCCCATTTTTAATTGAGTTATTTGTATTTTTATTGTTGAGTTGCAACAGTTCTTTATGTATTCTGGATACAAGTCCCTTAACAGATATATGAATTGCATTTTTCCCCATTCTGTGAGTTGCCTTTTCATTTTGTTAGTGTCCTTTTTAAAGCACAAAAGCTTCAAAAAGCACAAAAGTTTCCTAATTTTGATGAAGCCCAATTTACTTTTTTCTTTTTGCTTTTGTTTCTGAAAAGCCATTGTTCTCCTCCTCTCTTGTCTTAAGCTGGGTACATTGCTCAGAAGATAGGCCTGCCCGTCCGTCTGGTCGTGGCAGTGAACGGCAATGACATCATCCACAGGACTGTCCAGCAGGGAGACTTCTCTCTCTCTGAGGCTGTTAAATCAACCTTGGCATCAGCTATGGACATTCAGGTAGGCCTGGGGGAGGTGTGCAGATCTGGCCCAGGTGTTGGTTGGGTGGGGCTGGGTGGGGCTGGATGGGGCTGAGATCAGTGTGGACCTGAAACTGACTTTCTGCCCAGGTGCCCTACAACATGGAGAGGGTATTCTGGCTGCTCTCTGGCTCTGACAGCCAGGTGACAAGAGCCCTCATGGAGCAGTTTGAAAGGACCCAAAGTGTGAATCTGCCCAAGGAACTGCACAGCAAGGTTAGTCACTACCCACACACCACAGAGAAAGGAAGGGGTACAGGCACATAGCAGACTTGGGGTTTGGAAGTCTGGTCAAGGGAAGAGGACACCTGTTTCTTGAGTACCTGCTATGAGCCTGTCACTTTTATGGCCACTTTACATGGAATAATTTATTGAATGAGGAGAGGTAATAGAGAAAATGGTTTAGAGTCAAACAGGCTCAATTCCAAGTAAGCTATGAGACATTGGGCTAGTTTCCTAAACTCTTTGCTTCAGTTCCTTCATTTATAAAATGGGGATAGTAAGAATGCCTACCTCATAGAGTTCTTGTGAGATTTCAGTCAAATAATATATGTGAAGCACTTTGCATACTTCCTGGTAATATATGGCTTGATACATTAGCTTATTTTTACTTATTATTATTGTTAATTTCCAATAATACTGGCAACTGGAAGCCATTTTGCCCATCCAGTATGAACAGAGACCATTGTTTCCGTTGAGCTCTTCCTTGCTTCCTTTTCCTTCCTCTCTCTTTCCTCCCTCCCTCTCCTTCTTCCCTCTCTCCTCCCTCCTCTCTGTCTTTCTTTTTTCTTTCCCTCTCTCCTTCCCTTTCTCTCTCTTATTTTTCTTGGAAAAGGAGAAATTTTATTTCCTTGGAATGGTAGGAATCTAATTGGGAAGGATTGTTTGTATTTTAATGCAACCTGTTGATAGTACTTATTCTGTGTTTAAAAAAAAAAAAAGGATTTCTGAACCTGCCTTTAATTTTCTCTACCACATTCCCACTGAGTGGCCATCCAGACTGTGCATACCTCCAGTGACCAGACCCTCACTACCTCACACCAGCTGTCACCATTACAAAAGTCTTTACGTTGAGCTAGAATGTTCTCCTTCTGACTTACACAGTCTGATTGTACATCCAAGTGTTTCCAGTATTTAGAGAATCCTCATTTACCAAGTTAGTCTTCCCACTTCCTTTAGTGGTCCCTTGCATCACATAATTTTGCAAGGTCAATATCCACCTTAAAGTGTTGTTTTCAAAGTTGGATGCAGTTCTCTAGGCTGAGCCATACCAATGCAGACTAGAGTGGAATTCCGGCCTTCTGGAATCAGTGCTTCTTTTGATGCACCCAAAGATCAATTTATTTGGTTAATGGTTTGTTCTGACATTCACATTCCTTCTTCTCATATAAATGAGGTGCTCCATGAAGGCAGACACCATACCCCCCACTCCTTCATTCTCTCTCTGGCTATACACATAGGAGACACTTCACTTGCTGGAATGGCATTCATCCATTCATGTTATATATCTACTGTGAGCGAGGAACTGTGCTAGGTGCTAGAAACACAAAGACAAGTAAAATACATTCATTATCTGCTGGGAACCCTAATTCACAGCAGGTAGCTATATGAAAATCTATGATACCAGCCAGGTGAGGTGGCTCACGCCTCTAATCCCAGAACTTTGGGAGGCTGAGGCAGGCGGATCATTTGAGGTCAGGAGTTTGAGACCAGCCTGGCCAACATGGTGAAACCCCGTCTCTACTAACAAAACCAAAAATTAGCTGGGCATGGTGGCACATGCCTGTAAATCCTAGCTACTTGGGAGGCTGAGGCAGGAGAATCGCTTGAACCTGGGAGGTGGAGGTTCCAGTGAGCCAAGATCGTGTCACAGTACTCCAGCCTGGGTGACAGAGAGAGACTCTGTCTCAAAAAAAAAAGAAAAAAAGAAAATCTGTGATACTCTATGATCCCTATTGCAGTCAAGTATATGCAGGGTGTTTGGTGTATTGTAAGCATGCAATACATTTTCAGAAGATGATCAAATAAACCAAACACACCGAGGGAGCACAGACAAGGGAGTCTTCCTCTGTCTGAAGGAAGTGGGGAGGGCTTCCTGGAGGAGGTGCTCCGTGAGCTGAATAGGAACTGACAGGAAGGAGGTGTGCCAACAACCAAGCACCAGACGTGTGGCTGCCCCGAGCCTTCTGGCTATGGCAAGTTGTTGAACAAATCTATATTTGCTGATTAGGAGCCAAATCCCAACTAAATGGATTGACATAAAACTCAAACGTATCCTTCCTCCAAGTTGAGCTCAAAACTAGGAGGCTGGATTTTTACTGTGAGCCACATCTGAGCCATTCGGTCTGAATGTCCCACTGGATCCCTGGGGTTTGTGTGGATCTGTGGTGGAAAGTGGGGTTTTGTCATCTTTCCCTACTTCCCCCACCACACCTCATCTTTCTGACCTGGGACCCTTCAGCTTTCAGAGGCAGTGACATCCGTGTCAGTTTCGGATGAAGCCATCACCCAGACCATGGGCCGCTGCTGGGATGAGAACCAGTACTTGCTGTGCCCCCACTCGGCGGTGGCTGTGAACTACCATTACCAGCAGATGGACAGGCAGCAGCCCAGGTACAGGCCACGGAGACCTGGGCCACTGAGGGACCATTTGAATTTCAGGGGCCCTCTTCTTCTCCAAGCGGTGGGAGAGACAGGACTACGAAAAAATGGCTGTAATGGAGTGTGATGGGTGCTGTGTGGAACTGTGCCTTGGAAACTGTGGGCCCAGAAGAGGGAGCATGACAGGTATCCCAGGGACAGCAGCCATGGGCAGAGGTGGTGGCTGAGCTGGCCTCCAACCAGGAGGAGCAGTTTGCCAGGTAGCGTCATTGTAGCAATAAGTTCAAGGTGCCAATTGTCTGTCTGTGTCTCTGTCCTCCATACCCCCCCATCCCTAAACTTCCCCTGTTTCTTCTTCCTCCTCCACCTTCTCCTTTCCCATCTCTCTATTCTCTTAATGTCCTCCTGCTGCCACCTGCCCCCATCCCCAGCAGCACTCCCCGGTGCTGCCTTGCCCCTGCCTCTGCAGCCAAGTTCCCGGAAGCTGTCCTGGCTGCTGGCCTGACCCCTGAGACTCCTGCAGAGATTGTAGCCCTGGAGCACAAGGAAACACGCTGCACCCCGATGCGGAGAGGTGACAACTGGATGCTGATGCTTCGGGACACCATTGAGGACCTTAGCCGACGGTGGAGGAGTCATGCCCTCAACACCTCCCGGTAGCCTGGCTGGAGGTGGCTTTCTTTAGTCTTCAGATCCCAGGAAGATGCACCTTCTGAGCTGCCTTGTGCACCCTCCCCATTAAGCGTAGGTTAGGAGGTTTCCGGGAGGCTGCTCAGCTGGATCTGGAGCCAGCTGGCTTTGCTCCGCTCCCTGGCTACTCTGTGCCTGGTCACCAGGGAGGCTGAGTGAGGGGCTGTGAACAGTTGCCAGAAGCACCCCCACCCTCCCTGGCCCGTGCAGCAGTGTCTGAGCTGTAGTGAAAGTTTCAGGGCCTGCAAAAGAAGAGGCTTGGGCACAGGATTGACCATGGCTCCAGGGGTTTAGGACCCCAGACCTGTGAAGGTGGGAGCAGCTCACCACCTTCACGCAGGCTTTATATGTTCTGTGAGCCTCAGTTGATTTGGCCCCCAAACCAAATCCAAAGGTTCTGGCCCGCCTTGTCAGAGACTTCCACCCTGCTCACATCTTGGGAATCCCTGGAATAAAATGCTTGTTCAGTGTGATGGAGACGGCACGTCCTCTGGGCAGGTCCCTTCCTAGAAGAGCTGCAGGACTGTGGGCAGCCCTGGGGGCCGCTGAGTGGTGGGCTAAGGTGTGTGCGGCATCCCCCTGCTGCCCTGCATTGGCCCAGGCTTGAGGGGCAGCAGAGCAGGCATGGGCCAGTGGCCCTGGTGGTGCTGGCATTCATAGGGGTTGAGGTGGGGCTCACCAGATGGAGTCCCTGTGGGAAAGCATTGGCATCAATGTGCAAACTGCGTCAAGTCGCCCTGTTGCTCACACATCACTTGGGATTGAGCCCATTTGACTCAGGTTCCAATCCATTTCATCAGGTTCCAGTCCTGTGTGGGTTGAGGAGAGTTTTAGATAAACACATGAACGGCAACAGAAGCCCCATGCCTTGGACGCTGGGGGCCCCTAGGAGGGCAGGAGAGGCAGGCGTTGGATGGACGGATTTTTTGCCACTAGAGGATGTTGTTGCCGCCACCCTGGGGGCTGCTGTGAAATGATCTAATGGGTATTTGTCCTCCAGAGCCCCCTTCCCCTGCCTGCCTGAGGTCTGAAGGCGCTGCTCACCCAGGTGTGATCCCTGCCTGGCATTCCCCATCAGAACATCCCAGCCCCGCATCTCCGTGGGACTAAAGGGAAAGGCTCTGGCACCCTCTGCTGGAACACTGCACATTGAGGCACTGCAGTCAGTACCCAGAGGGGAGGACAGGGATGCTGGACCCCAGGAGGACAGAAGGAATGTTCTTAAAGGAGTGACAATGACTCCTTACCAGCCACGACACTTGACAGTTTCTGAGACACTTTAACATCCACAGCAGCAGACACTGATGCAGCCCCTGGGGCCACTTACCCATTAGATATGATAGGCCCAATGCTTAGGGGCCACCATTCATTAGAGGCCCATGAAAATGTCTTCATTTCTTTTAAAAACTAAAAGAAAACAGTATAATAGAGCTGGGATTTTATTCATCTTTCTTCTAACACTGTTGTACAATAGAATTTTAAGTATTTTTTTTATAGAGGAAGACACTCATGAAGGCAAAAATGCCTAATACCCATAAAAGTTACTATGCAGCCCTGATAGCATCTACTGTGTGCCAGGTTACATTTTACAAAAATTAGCTCATTTAATCCTGACAGCAACGTGTGAAGCAACTGCTACTGTTTCCCCCGCAATGTTGTGGGTGAGAATACTGAGACTCTGAGAGACGAGATAACTTACCAGCGTGGCGACACAGAACAGAGAGGCTGGAACTTGAACCCAGACCTTGTGGCCTCCAGTTTGGTGTGTAGTTCTCCTCACACTTCCTCCTGTGTCAGCAGGCACGTTTTTATGGGGCTCGCTCTGCTGCCTGCCTCCCTCCATCCTTCCCCAGGCCCTGGCCCTGCTCCTGGGTTCTCCCGCCATCTTCCTTTCTTGGATGGATCTGGGAGCATGGCTGTGCTTCTCCAGGAGTCCTCCAGGGGCTGCTGCAGCCCTGCTTTCCGGACCTCTTTAACTGGCACTGGGCACTGCTGTGGGCAGGCCTGTGTAGGTGGCTCCTTCTCTTTTGCTGCCATATTCTGAGGACCTCAGGGCAGGGCCAAGGTCACAGGGAGACCCCATCCCCTGAATGGTTCTTGGACCTATCCAGCTCTGAGAGGCCACCATGCCTGTGAGGGAGGCCAGAATAAGGCCACACCAGGCACAGTGCACATCGACAGGAAACCTGAACTGAGGCCACACTGGCCACGGGGAGTCGGGGAAATGAGAAGAAGGATGAGAACGAGATGAAGTCTGGAGAAGTGCCCACCCCTGTAACACACACACACACACACACACGCGTGAGCTGAATTGTGTCACTTCCATTATATGTTGAATCCACAGTATCTCTGAATGTAACTGTATTTGGAGATAGGGTCTTTAAAAAGGTAATTAAAATGAAGTCTTTATGCTGGGCCCTAAACCAGTGGGACTGGTGTCCCTTATTTTACAAGAGGAAATTAGGATATAGACATGTGGCACAGAGGGAAGACTGTGTGAAGTCAGAGGAAGAAGGTGGCCATCTGCAAGCCAGGGAGAAAGACCCCAGAGTTAAAGCAACCCTGAGGGCACCTCGATCTGAGACTTCCATCCTCTAGAACTGGGAGGAAATGAATTTCTGTTGTTTAAGTCTCACCATGTCCTGAGCAGACTAATACACACACACACACACACGCCCACCACTTAATGGAAAAAGCAAGGATCTTAGTACCAGATGAAGTGAGAATCAGGGTGGAGTCTTTTCTGAGTCACCCACTTACTGGTAGTGATCACAACTAAGCCATTTAATCTCTGTGAGCCGTGGTTTCCTCATCTGCATCTAACAATACAGATGATCCCTGACTTAAGACTTTGCAACTTTAGGGTGGTGATGGTGCGAAAGCAATATGCATCCAGTAGACTGAGTTCATATGCATTCAGTAGACTTCAGATTTTGATTTTTCCCCAGGCTAACGATATGCAGTATGATAGTCTCTTGTAACGCAGGGCAGCAGCATTGAGCCCAGCTCCCAGTCAGCCTTGTGATCCGAGGATAAATAGCCCATATTCCACGGTGTGCTTTGTTGACAGATGACTTTGCCCAACTGTAGGCTAATGTCAGTGTTCTGAGCACATTTAGGAAGGCTAGGCCAAATGATGATGTTTCTGTAGGTTGAGGGTATTAAACGCATTTTCAACTTAGGATATTTTCAACTTATGAAGGGTTTATTAGAATGTAACTGTTGTAAGTTGAGGAACATCTGTACTTACCTTGCTGGTTTGCTTTGAGGATTACATGAGATGAGATAATGTATTTCCAAGTGCTGGGTAAACTCTCAAATGCCATACAAATGGTTCTTACTATTAACACAATTATAGTCTGCACTGAACAATTTAGTACTTTTAAGCTATCTTGTATTTTTTACTAATTGCTTTGTGAATTAGTCTTATCTTGCCTGTGATATTGCCTCTTCCTTAAGGATAAAGTTCTGTGGCCCCCCAACAGTGCTGATGCAGGTTTGGGCACAGGGTTAGAGGTTGACCTGGCCCAGCCAATATGCCCTGCAATAGGATCTGTTAGGGTCATTTGGGGCCATGTGCCACAGATTAGTCAGTAGTGGTTCTGCTAGCCAGTTAACAAACTATGTTAATTTGCAGTGATGATAAGGATAGTACAGTTCCTCTCTTGAGCACCAATGATGTGCTGAGACCTTTAGAAAACACTTTCCAAACATTGATTCCCTTAATCCTCATGAGGAGTCTAGGAAGAAGTAGAGATGAGGGAATGCAGCTCAGAGAGGTTAGGTAACTTGTCCAAGGCCACACAGCCAGTGTGTGGTGGAGGAGGGATGTGTAGGCTGGGTATAGGATCTGTAAGCCTAACCACTTGGGTAGATTACCATACCAGGAGGAGTGCTTTGGGCCCAGGGCCTCCAGGTTCCCATCAAATCAGTGTGTGGTGGTCTGAAGGCTAGATGGGGAGGTAGAGGGTAGAGGAGAGGGCCCATCATTAGGAGAAGGGCCAGATGCTCTGGGGAGGGGGCATGGAGCCAGGAGCTTTGGGAAGAACTTCCCTCTGACTTAGGGCTGCATGTGGAGCTGAGCTCCTCACTGTGAGGATGGTTGGGAGCAGGCGTCTGCTCAGGGGAGGGTGTTGTTGTAGGAAGAAAGTGAGAGTGGTTCTGGGGATTTCCAGCTGCTGGCAGGGAGGCCCAGCTGGGTGGGCCCTGCTGGAAGACTAGGGGAGATAGATGAGGCCTGGGAGCGTTTGCTGAGTTTTCTCACCTGTGTCCCCAGAAAAACAGGGTGAGCAACACAACGAGGGCAGAGCCATCAGCCTCCTGGAAAGAGGACAGGGTCAGCTTCTGTGTTGGGAGCTTACTGTCTTTGCCCAAAAGAGTCTTCCTTCTCAGATCTGCCCTTTCAGATCCCACCCATCAGTCCTCCACAGCTGGGGAGCCTCCCAGGGGCCAAGAGCTGGGCAGATGCTGAGGCCTACCATGTGCTGGGCAGTGTTGGATACCAAGGGAGAGGTAAAAATTAAGAAAAGATGTGGCTGGGGTTGATGGAATTCCATGGCCATGCCCAGGAACTGCCCCATGGCTTGAGCAATGTGCTCTCCCGTGCAGGCATCCAGGCGCCTCTTACCCTTCCACCCCTGCACTGACCTTGGTGTTGCAGAGGTTGGTTTCGGGGTCTGCTTCCCCACTACCCATTCTTCAAAGGCCACTGCCGTAAACCCAGGCCCTAGCCCCACATCTACCCTTCACTGCAAATGCTCAACTGGAGAAGAACCAGTAGGAGGAGTTGTAGGCCCAGAAAGATGCCTGGGTTGGGGGCTGGGGGTGTGTGGAGAACGGTCTGGGTCTTGAAGGGCTGTGAGTGCCCATGGAGCCTTCTAGAGTCAGGACTATTTTCTTCTCCTCAGTGGTGTGGTCATTGCAAAGATTTATCATAAACCGACACCCTAGAGAAGGCACAGGGCCTCCTATTGCAGGCAGAAGTGTCTTTGTGGCTGGGGAGGGGACTTCCTTCCCCTTGGATGGATGCTCCGGAGCTAAGTAAACCAAGGCCAAGAAGCCCTGTAATAGACGCAGTTGAGAATGGAGGCAGGGCTGGGACTGTTCAGGCCAGGGTGAAACTGTGGGAACCTCCCCTTAGTTTGGCCACCAGGGAGGCCATGGAGGTCACCCTCTTGCCCTTTCCCTTCATCTCATCCCTGGCTTGGATCATTGTTTTCCTCCCACCATCCCTTATCCAAGGTTCCCTCCAAACAGAGACAGTGCTTGCTTGTAAAATTGGCTCAATTCAGGCCATGAGGGCTTAGGTGGGTCGAGGCAAGCTCTGTGCAACGGTCCTGCAACTAAAGGTCACTACGACCTGCCACCTGCCCAAAGGGCCAAACACACCCTCCAAATTTTCCAAGCCCAAGATAAACCCAGCAATGATTTGTGTGGCCAGAAGAGGGAAGCAGAGTACACCCAAGGTCCTCCCTCCAAAGAAGGCTGACCACCCTTCCTGCCCCCACCTCACCCCCAGCCCCACTCCCACACCCCACAGGCAGGCAAGTCTGAACTTGTTCTCTGGGAATTAGAGGCCCTGAAGGTTGGGGGGTGGGGTGGCGAGGAAATGGGGCCCCAAATAGATATATATTTTAAATTGATTGCTTTTCAAATTTCATATTGGGACTTCCATCCTTTAAAAGAAAAAAAAAATCACAGATACCTCCAATGTTGTCTGAAACAGTTTTCATTTTTGTAATAGAGCTACTTAAGCATGTACAAACATAAAATTACTCATGAACTCTTTGTACTGATGATAGCTCCCATACAAGAATAAGCAGAAATGAACATTCAAATTAAATATGGACAAATCTACAAACAAAATTTTAAAAATTCAAAACAATCTCATTCATCTGTGCTGTATCACGTGCTGCCCTCAGAACTCCAATGCAGAGGGACTCCGGCACTTCATACCTAGGACGTGATTTTTGTTGTTGTTTATTCTGTGTATTTATCTCCTGTTTTGGTGGAATAACTTTGCTCTTCCATCCTTTTCCTATTCTAACCACAGGTAAATATCCCAAGCACAGCATCCCGAGCACGTCCCGTGTCACATGGTCTTCACTTGTTGCCAGCTTGTCGTATATGTGTCCCTTCCGTCTGCTTCTCCTTACTGGCTTGTGACAGTTGAGATAGTATTTTTAAGGTAGCCAGACTGACGATCCAGAAAATGTCTTTTTTCAGGAAAAAAAAAAAAATCAAGATGAAATCACCCCCCCCACCACCGCCCCGCCACACACACACACACACACACACACACACACACACACACACGCACACACACATATCATTGATAGAGAATTCTGAAACAGCAAGAATGCATGCCTGGAGCACCATTTGAGAAACATCATCCCCCCAAGCCCTTGCTTCTTACAGATGAGCAAACTGAGGCTCAGAGAGGAGAGTTGCTTGAGCCAAGGTCACACAGCTAATCAGGGCGGGGCAGCTGGAGAACTCAAGGGCCTCTCACTTTGTACGGCAGTACCTCCTTTCAGCACCCTCAGGCAGCCCAAGACAGGCTGGGCCCTGGGAAAGGAGCCCTGGGGTTGCTTGTAGAGATCCGTTCTCCCAGTATGGGGTCGAGTTTTCTGCAGGTTTCAAGCAGCCATCTTCCAAAGCTCAGAAAATGAAACTGCGTAGACACAGCCACTGCTGCAGATGCGAAGACTTTGTCTCAGATCTCCCTGGAAACCCTAAATCTCTTCTGGACTCCAGGTCTGGCAAGAAGGCCCAAACAAGGGCTCTGTGTGTGTTCTCATTTAGTGATTTTTTTTTTTTTTTTGAGATGGTGTCTTGCTCTGTTGCCCAGGCTGGAGTGTAGTGGTGTAATCTCTGCTCACTGCAACCTCCACTTCCCGAGTTCAAGCGATTCTCCAGTCTCAGCTTCCCAAGTAGCTGGGATTACAGGTGCCCACCACCATGCCTGGCTAATTTTTGTGCTTTTAGTAGAGATGGGGTTTCACCATGTTGGCCAGGCTGGTCTCGAACTCCTGACCTGAAGTGATCCACCTGCCTTGTTCTCCCAAAGTGCTGGGATTACAGGCATGAGCCACTGCGCCCAGCCTCATTAACGGATTTTTAAAAAGCCTATTAGTAAGGTCTTTCAGGTATTGAGGCCATACTGGATACTATTATTAGGGCCTTGGGAAAAAAGATCCATTTTTGTTCCAACTCCAGGGGCAGGTTTTTAACATGAAGTCTATTAACCGCCAAGGGTCCATGGATAGAATTCAGGGGGTCTGAAAACTTGAGGGGGGAAAAAGCCTGCATTTTATTTTCCTTAGCCTGTAACGAAAGGTTAACACTTCCTTCAAATATACATGTCGACAGCAAACTAGTTAATCCTAGCAACACCTGTGTCTTTGTCAACACTAGAAGTCACAGACCTTTTCACATGACATTACAGCAGTTGTGGGAATGTTGAAATATCATTAACCCTCATCATCACTACTTTGATATATTATTAGACCTGACACCATATTGTGTTATTTAAGTATCAAGAAAGAGCATATGTTTCTGTGTTCAAATATTTTAAAATATTTTCATAACTGTCTTTCAATATAATTGGTTTCCTTTCTTCTGCCATGTATTTTATTTTATGCATTTGAAAATATTCCAGACTGCCAAAGGAGTTCATGATGCAACAGAAACACATTTTACCTTGGGGAAACACATCTGTAAAGAGTTACCTTTTTTTTTTCTTTGAGACAGGGTCTCACCCTGTCACAAGGGCTAGAGTGCAGTGGTACAATCTCAGCTGACTGCAGCCTTAACCTCCCGAGCTCAAATGATCCTCCCACCTCAGCCTCGTTAGTAGCTAGGACTACAGGCGTGTGCCACCATGCCCGGCTAATGTTCATTATTTTTTGTAGAGATGGAGTTTTGTCATGTTGCCCAGGCTGGTCTCAAACTCCCAAGCTCAAGCCATCCACCCACTTTGGCCTCCCAAAGTGCTGGGATTATAAGGCATGAGCCACGGTGCCTGGCCAAGAGTTACCATTTCCTGTGCATCAACTATAAATTGAGCACACCTGGGTTCTTTAGGTTTATTATCTCTAAATCTTGCAACAAAGTGGTGTACATTATTATCCCCCTTTTATACATGAGGAAATTGAGGCTCAGAGAGGTGCCTAATATCACATATGCTACAAAACATAATAAAAAGTCAAGTATTATCATAGAAATATGGACAAAATGAGGGTAATAAATGACTGTTTTTGTTCACTGCTATATTGTCCATGCCTGGCGCTTCCTAGATGCTCCGTAGAGGTTTGTTGAATGACAGGAAGAAAAGATATCTAGTAGCCCTGCCAGGCACGGGACAGGAAATCCTTCAAAGGAAAGGTGAGGGTCAGGATGAGCCCTGGGATTTGGGGAAGTGCCGAGCTGGTGTAAACCAATCACGGCACCTCATCCTCTATGATAGTTTCAGAAATGGCCTGTTACCTGGTTCTGGCCCTTGAGATGGGGAAAACTCATTCAGGACCATAGCTGCCTCTCGACACTGGGGTGAAAGCCAGTGCAACTTGTAGCCCCTGCAGCCACCTTGTCCCCTATAAGGATAGCAGAGCAGACGTGAGGGGGCAAGGGCCTTGGTGATGCTGAGAACCTCTGAGCTGAGCAGCCCCGCACCTTCTCACCTCTGCACTTTTTGTCAGGGAGATGACAAGTCTAGTTATATTTGAGCCCATTTTAGTTGAGTTTTCTGTACCTTGCAGCTAAGGCATCCTAAGTGATGGAGTGCATGTGAAGAGGGAGGCAAGGGTCATCCTGAGAATGGCATCTGTGGCATGACATAGCTGCCATTCTAATGAGCTTGTGCTTTATCCCAATAGGTGATGGCTTGGGGTGGATGGTCTAGGGGATTGAATGATTAGAGGAAGGGGCCGAGGCCGGGTGCGGTGGCCCACGCCTATAATCCCAGCACTTTGGGAAGCCGAGGCGGGTGGATCACCTGAGGTCAGGAGTTCGAGATGAGCCTGGCCAACATGGCGAAACCCTGTCTCTACTAAAAATACAAAATTAGCTGGGCATAGTGGTGGGCACCTGTAATCCCAGCTACTCGGGAGACTGAGGAAGGAGAATCACTTGAATCTGGGAGGTGGAGGTTGCAGTGAGCCAAGATCACGCCATTGCACTTCAGCCTGGGCCACAAGAGCGAAACTCTGTCTCAAAAAAAAAAAAAAAAAAAAAGAGGAGGAGGAGGAGGAGAAGGAAAAGAACAGAAGAAAAGAAGAAATGGTGTGATTTATGATCTAGAGAGATTACTTTGTAGGCAGTGTGGAGGATGGGATACCGCAAAGTGATAAGTAATGGCTAAAAAAGGTAAAATGGTGCAAATATGGTAAATAAGCAAATTGGGAATGCACTTTATTCTGCTCTCAGATTGATGAAAAAGAGGAATAAAACAGGTAAGCATGTTCATATTGGAGATTTATTGTAAAACTCAACTTCCAGGGAACACGTTTGAGTTGGTGCAGTCTCATGGATCTCACAGTGGATAGGCTGCTGAGGAGGAGGCTGGAATGGTGGTGTTGAGACGCTGTCAGCACCAGCAGTGACGTCAGCATCTTCAAAGAAAGCATGACAGTCTCCTCAGTGCCATTTTAATGCTAGGAATCTTCCCTTCTAGTCTCTACAATTTTTTGAAAATTGATAATTTTTCTATGATTTAAGTGATTACTCTCAATGAACCGTCTAACCTCATTTTCTCTACTCAGAAAGTTTCAAGCATATAATATGAACTATAGTCATCATGTGGTATGATAGATCTCTTGAACTTGTTCCTCCTGTCTAACTGAAACTTCATTTCTTTTCTAGATAAAAGAAAGCGTGCTATGTTTTGGCATAGGTTTAGGTAGATGGTTCCAAGCACAGAGACCTGTCCTGGGGACGGAGGTGATGCTTGTGGTGGACAGAGGAGTAGCCTGGGAGTCAGGAGGACTCCTCCCTGCTCCTGCCCCTGCTGCTGTCTGGTTGGGTGCCCTCCAATACCTCATCACCTCTCTGCACTGCAGGGCCCTGTCTGCGAATCAGTGGGGCTGGGCTATTCACAGCCCCATGTCCTCTGCTTTCTTTCTCAGTCCCCGTGCCCTTGGACTCTAACAACCCCTCGTTGGGCAGCATCTTTTGCTTGTGCTGGTCCTTCAGAGGGAGAGGATGGGATTCCTCAGAACAAAAAGTGCTGTTCTCCATCTCAGGTTTGGTGTCAACAGACAGTTGAACATCCAGTATTTGGCACCTAGGTAAGCACAGGGAAGCATCCTAAAGAAGGTAGGCCCTGGACAGAAGAGCTGTACACACACACACACACACTCTTACACATTCACACACACTTACACATTCACACACACATACACTCACACACATGATATGCACACAGAGACAGACACGCACACACCAACAGACAGACATGCACACATAGATGCACACATGCACACACACAGACATGTACACATACACATACACTCACAGACACAGACATGCACACATGCACAGACATGCACACACATAGACACACGCACACAGAGACACAGACACACACAGACACACACACACATATATACACATGTACACACATGCAGGCATAAGGAGTGGGACACTAGGCAATTTCCTGTGATGGTTCTGAGAACTCATTGGTACAGTGTTGGGCACCTAGTGAAAACTTCCTAGAGGGAGTGAGTCAAATATGTTACTAAAGGGTGGTAGGTTTTGGCTAAGGGAGGCCTTCAGCTGTTATAGGCTGAAGTGTGTCTCTTCCCTCTCCAAAATTCATATGTTCAAGTTCTAACCTCTAGTACTTCAGAATGTGACTGTGTTTGAAGATAGGGTCTATAAAGAGATGATTGTAATAAAATGAGGTCATTAGCATGGACACTAATCCAACATGACTCACGTCCTTATAAAGAGGAAGTTGGGGCACAGACACGTGTAGAGGAAAGGCCAGGTGAAGACACGGAGACGACGGCCACCTGAAAGTCAAGGAGAGAAGCCTGAACCAGATCCTTCCCTCATGACCCTCAGAAGGAACCATCCCTGCTGACACCAACACCTTGATCCTAAACTTCCAGTGTCCAGAACAGTGAGATGATAAAGCCCTGTTGTTTAAGTCTGTCAGCTGTGATACTTTGTAATGGCGGTCAAATCCTAGTTGACTAATACACCAGCCAAGAGGCAAAGCATGCTGGAATGTAGTCAAGAGATCAGCCTGCCTTGACGAGGGAAGGGAAAGGACTGAATTCTGTGGTGCAGCTCCTGTGTGCCAGGCAGGTGCAGGACACACGACCCCATGTGAGGTGCCCCAAACACTGCCTTCAGATGAGAAACCAGAGGCTCTGAAAAGTATGTGACATGCCAAAGACCATGCTGCTAGGTCGTGGCTTCCCTCTGCCTGCTGTTCACCTCCAACATCATCACTGTCACTTTGGCTGGGCTGGTGCTGCTCACTGTGGCCCACATTCAAGAGCTCTCACTTTGCTGACCTTCCCATCTGTCCACAAATATTTACTCAGCTCTGTACTAGATGCTGTGATTCTCTGCCCAGATTCTCTCTTTGGGGTCTACACACTTATCTATCCTCCAGCTGCTGGGAATACCAGATGCTCACAACTTACAGCTGCATCCCTTGCTGGACACTGCCCTGGGTGGCAGGGAGCTGCCTCACCTAAGGCTACACCTCCTCCCAGGAGTCCAGGCTGGGATACAAAGGACAGCTCCTGGGCCCCCGCAGGACTGTCTGAGTCCTCTGTTGCAGCTGCTTTGTGAGTCATCTTTCTACCTGTCCTGCCTTCCTCACTTCCTCACGGGTATATCTCCTGAGGGTACACCCCACAAAAGTCTTTGCACACAATTTTCCATCTCCATATCTTGGAGACTCCCCTTCCACCTGAAAAGGTCCGATCTGGAAAGAGCCCTGGTGGGAAGTCAGCACTCTGTGTTCCTGCACTCACTCCGCTTAAGACAGCCTCATGACCAGAGGCAGGACGTCCCCTCCCTGGGCTCAGGTGCCTGATCTGTAAAAGAGCCATGGCTTTTTCAGGCTTTTCCTCCAAAGTTCAGTAGAGGAGAGAGAACATGACAATACAATCCACCTGCCCTGGTGGTGCAGCTGTTTACAGGGGTTAAATAAATAAAAGTTCTCGCCACATCTAAACCATCCATGCACATTTCCATGCCATTCCTTGTTATGAGTTGAACTGTGACCCCATAAAAGATCATGCAGTCCTAACCCCCAGGATCTGTGACTGTGACCTTATTTGGAAATAGGGTCTTTGCAGATGATCAAGTTTAAGATGAGGTCATTAGGGTGGGTCCTAATCCCATGTGACCGGTGCCCTAATGAAAAGGGGCATTTAGACATGAGGACAAACATAGAAGGAAGATGATGTGAAGACATAGGAAGAATGCCAGCTGCAAGCCCAGGAACGCTTGGGCTACCAGAAGCTGGAGACAGGCTTGGGACAGATTCTCCCCCAGAGCCCTCAAGGGAAGCCAAGCCTGCTGACACTTTGATTTCAGATTCTGGCCTGCAGAACTGTGAGACAATGCATGTTTGTTGTTTAAGCCACCCAGTTTATAATAGTCATGGCAGCCCCAGAAAACTAATAACTCCTTAAAGTATCTTTTTGTCTTTATAAAAATATTTTCCTTTGGGAGCAGTGGCTCACACCACTCCAGGAGGAAGTTACAGGCCAGAGCAGGGGCTTAGGGCTGGGGAGAGCTGGGGTGTTTGAGAATCCCAAAGTAGGTAAATGTGATTGTGGCCATGCCCCCAAGGATGATGGGTTGAGAGGAGGTCCCTGAGTCCACAGGGACCTTATCAGGCAGACCCTTGTAGGCTCCAAGAGGGGCTTGGATTTTATTCCAAACAGTGGAACAGAATGGTTTAATCTGCATGTTTAAAAGATCAGTCTGTACTATATGATCCAGTAATTCCACTTCTGGGTATATACCCAAAGAACTGAAAGCAGGGATTCGAACAGATATTTGAATGCCCATGTTCACAGCAGTATTACCCACAGTCGCCAAAAGATGAAAGCAACCCAAATGTCCTTCAATAGACGAATGGACAAACCAAATGCAGTATATACATATAATGGAATATTATTCAGCCTTAAAAAGGAATGACATTGTGACACGTGGATGAATCTCGAGGGCATTACACTGGGTGAAAGAAGTCAGACACAAAAGGACAAATATTGTATGATGGATTCTATTTTTATGAGGGACCTAGAGTAGTCAAATTCATAGAGGCAGAAAAGGGAATGGGTGGTTAGAAGGGACTGTAGGGAGAGGAGAACGGGAAGTTTCATGGGTATGGAGTTTCAGTTTGGGATGATGTAAACGTTTTGGAGATGGATGGCTGTGATGGTTTCATGACAGTGTAAATGTACTTAATGTCACAGAACTGTAAACTTAAGAAGGGTTAAAACGGTAAATTTTATATTATGTGTATTTTACCACGATTTTAAAAAGCAAAAAGATCTGTTTGGTTGCACATTGGAGAGGGGAGGGAGAAGCAAGCTGGAGAAAAGTGGGCAGCCCAGGCCCTGTCCCCGGTGCTCCTTGCATTAACCGGATGGCTCCAGACCATCCATCCAGAGAACGTGCCTAGGTCCCAGGACTTTGGGTGTTGAACCTGCAGCAGAGGCCAGGTCTTGGGGGACTCGGCTCAAAGCTCCCCACATTCGAAATGACACTGCAGCCTTGCATCTAGTTGTCATCTGTGGCTAAGATGGGTAGGCTATGGGGCAGAGACCTGGGACCACCAGCTGCTGCCCAGACCCCTTCCCGCCTCCCTGGAATGGAGCATCCTGATCTCCTGATCCCCATCAGAAAACTCCTGCAGGCTCCTTCCTGCACCCGGTCCCTGGCGCTGCCTGGGCAGGCCCAGCACAGGGGAATCACCTTGCCCTGGAAAAAAAAAAAAAAAAAGGCGAGAGAGGGAGAAAAGCAGCACAATTAAAATCTTAGTGTATGAATAATTACATTTTAAAAATCCCCACTTTTTTTTTTACATCAAAAGGAATTCTGTAATCAGAGGTTTAATTTGCAGATTTAGTGGCATTTGGCAGGTTAAAAGTAGGTGCTGTGAAGTGAGTAAGCGTGGGATTTGAGGCTGGAAGGAAAGAATGGGGGGATCTGCTCGACCAGAAATCCCAGCTTTGAGCCGCCTCTGAGCTTCGCAGCCGCACTTCCTCTGCCCAAGCCGCCCTCAACTGAGCTGCTGCGCGGGGGCGGGGAGGAGGTGCCGGTGCCGAATGAAGAGGGACAGAAGTCCAGCCCTCCAGCCCTCCAGCCCTCCAGCCCTCCAGCCCTCCAGCCCTATGGCCTCGCTTCCTTCTTCTTAAGAATAGCTTTATTGTTTTTTCCTTCTGATTATTTGATCATTGAAAAAAAAAATTCCTGAACATATAGAAAAGCAAAAAGCAACAGAAAGAAAGAAAACAAAGATCACCTGCAGTTTCGCTGCCTGAAGGGAAGAGTCCCTTTTCCTCTTTCCTAAGATAATGTGGATAAAATCCTGTTGCCAACTGGACTAAGCTTTACAAAAGCACAGTTTTATTACTCTACTTTTCCTTTCCCTCTTCTCTTCTGAGGGTCTCCCTCTTTCCTTCTCCAAGGGAAAAAATAAATCAAAACAAAACAGGAACTTTCACAGATTAAAGTGGGAAAAGGAGGTTTTGGCCCAAGAAACTTCCCAGAGGAGATGCCTCCTGGAAGGGGTTTGGAGCAGGGCAGTCCCTGGGGGTGGGGCCAGAGGGCAACAGAGAAAGAGAACCCTGGGTGGCATTCCACAGGGAAGGGAAGGAAAAGAGGCAGGAGTGGGTTTCCATCCCTTGTGTCAACCAGTCGCTGGGGGCAGGCAGTCCAGGAAGGGGAGCCTTGGGTCAGGTGACATTCCTTAAAGGAGGCCATTTCCACGTAGGGACCAGAGTGCTGGCTGTCCACAAAGAACTCCCAAGAGCTGGTGGTGTGCCCTTCAACCCTAAGGAGGTGTGTGTGTGAGAGAGAGAGAAAGAGAAAGAGAGAAAGAGAGAGAGAGAGAGGAGGAGGAGGAGGAAGCGGGGAGAGAGAGGAGAGAGGGAGAGAAGAGAGAAGGAGGGAGAGAGAAGCGACAGAGAAGAGAGAGAAGAGAGACAGAAAGAGAGAGAGAGGAAAGAGGAGAGAGGAAAGAGGAGAGACAGAGAGAGAAAGAGAGAGAGAGGAAAGAGGAGAGAGAGAGAGGAAAGAGGAGAGAGAGAGAGAGGAAAGAGGAGAGAGAGAGAGAGGAAAGAGGAGAGAGAGAGAGAGAGGAAAGAGAAGAGAGAGAGGAAAGAGGAGAGAGAGAGGAAAGAGGAGAGAGAGGGGAAAGAAGAGAGAGAGAGGAAAGAGGAGAGAGGAAAGAGGAGAGAGAGGAAAGAGGAGAGAGAGAGGAAAGAGGAGAGAGAGAGAGAGGGGAAAGAGAAGAGAGAGAGAGGAAAGAGGAGAGAGAGAGGAAAGAGGAGAGAGAGAGAGGAAAGAGGAGAGAGAGAGAGGAAAGAGGAGAGAGAGAGGGGAAAGCGAGAGAGAGAGGAAAGAGGAGAGAGAGAGAGGAAAAAGGAGAGAGACAGAGAAAGAAAGCTGGCGCTCACTAAAGCACACGCGCCAAAGGCTCGTGGAGAAACTATAGTTGCTGGGCTGTTTCAGATGCATCCGTGAAGACAAAAGGCACCTGCAGGAAGGGGACGGTAGTTGAGCTGTACTGCAGCCTCCCAAAGCCATGTGGCAAGCTGGTAGTTTGAGGGAACAGGACAGGCACTTTTAGGAGATATGAAGGTGCTAGCACAGAGAGACCTTCTTGAGGAAGCTGAAGCTTCTGGCCCCACAGCCGCTCCCTAAGCCCTCGTGGGTGGAATAGCTGGCACAGACACTACAGATGCCTGGCAGATATTAATGGTTACCATTATTTTAGCATGGCCATCTCCTCCCCCAAGAAACTGGAGTTCTGCCTTAAAGCCAGAAAATGGAGATGTAGGTTGAGGAGCTTGTCCCAGGACTCACAGTTAAGAAACGGCTGAAAGGGCTGGGCATTTTGACTCCCGCCTGTGATCCCAGTACTTTGGGAGACTGAGGCAAGAGGATCCCTTGAGCCCAGGAGTTTGAGGCTGCAGTGAGCCGTGATGGCACCATTGCACCCAGGCTCAGCAACAGAGCTAAACCCCAGGAAAGAAAGAAAGAAAGAAAGAAAGAAAGAAAGGGAGGGAAGGAGGGAGGGAGTTGGGGGGGAGTGGGGAGAGAGAGAGAGAACTTGTCATTCTGAAATACTTTTTACAAGTACAATGTATTGAAGGGACATGAAGGTGATTAAAATGTAGTAATGTTATTGGATCTAACTAGACAGCAGAACATGGTCTCACAGATTCTTTGCAGCAAGAAGTTAATGAAGGGAGATTTATATTTTTACTTTAGAATAGAATTGTGAAATTCCAGAAATTAAATTATTTTTATTTTGTTAATAACTAAATAGATCAAGATTTTTAAAATATAGGTATATCTTTTGGTGTAAAGTATGATCCCTAGAAATTTTTTAAATTGAAGTAAATCTCTTTGCATTATTTAAAAACCATCTTTCCATTTAATATAAAGAGCAAGGTAGCTGCTTTGGATCTTTGTTATCAGGTTCAATATCAAGTCTATTTTTATGTTTTATTTTTCTCACTGCACAATGTAGCAAAGAAGAAAAGATCAACTGCCTATTTTGCAATATTTGTACAGTGCTTTATTGTTGTTATTATTTTTAGCAATTAATTATTTTGTTTTGAACAGCTCTCCTCCCAGGTTTTTAGAAACTGAAGGGTGTCTCTTCATTTGGAGGCTGCCTGACTTTGTGGTTGTCTCTCAGAACCAGTTTGCGAGCACATGATTCTGCTTTTTACTTAAGAACTTCCTATAGAATTACCATATGACCCAGGAATTCCACTTCCGGGTGTATATCCAAAGGAATGAAAATCAGTTTGCTGCAGATAGATGTTTGCATTCCCATGCTCACTGCAGCACTATTCATACTGGTGAAGTTATAGAATCAAACTAAGTGTCCATCAATGAATGAATGGGTAAAGAAAATGTGGTATGTATACATAATGGAATACTAGTCAGCCTTAAACAAGATGGAAATTCTGTCATTGGTAGCAACATGGATAAACCTAGAAAAAATTTTGTTTGTTAAGTGAAATAAGCCAGGCACAGAAAAACAAATATCACATGTTGTCACTCATATGTGGGAGTGATATGGTTTGGCTTTGTGCCCCCACTCAAATCTCATCTTGAATTGTAACTCCCACAATTCCCACGTGTCATGGGAGAGACCCAGTGGGAGGTGATTGAATTATGATGAGAGGTCTTTCCTGCACTGCACTGTTCTCATGATAGTGAATGAGTCTCACGAGATCTGATGGTTTTAAAAAATGGGAGTTTGCCTGTACAAGCTCTCTTTGCCTGCCACCATCCATGTAAGACGTGACTTGCTCCTTCTTGCCTTCTGTCATAATTGTAAGGCTTCCTTAGCCACGTTAAACCTTAGTCCAATTAAACCTCTTTCTTTTGTACATTGCCCAGTCTCAAGTATGTCTTTATCAGCAGTGTGAAAACACACTGATACAGGGAGCTGTATCAAAACATCACATTGAATCCCATAAATATATACAATTGTTATCTGTCAATTAAAAATAAATAAAATTCTTCTAGATCCATGAAAATTATGAGGTAGTAGAAATGTTTTCAATACAAGAAATACTTAATTGCCTCACAAATATATTTGGATATTATGGGTCTGAACATACAGCATGGGTTGATAATGATCACTGAAAAATCACACAACACAAGGATCAATTATTATATGCCACACATAGATGGAGCTACATTGGATGTCACATGTTTATGATCAGGTAATGCTGCCGGGGATTCTTCAATAAGGCACACTATTTTTTTTTACTTCAATAGATTTTTGGGAACAGGTGGTGTTTGGTTACATGAATAAGTTATTTAGTGGTGATTTCTGAGATTTTAGGGCACCCATCACCTGAGCAGTGTACACTGTACTTAACGTTTAGTCTTTAACTCCCTCTCACTACCCTTTCCCCTGAGGCCCCAAAGTCCATTATATTCTTCTTTTTTTCTTTCTTTATTATTATTTTTTTGACGAAGTTTCATGCTTGTTGCCCAGGCTGGAGTGCAATAGCACAGTCTTGGCTCACTGTAATTTCCACTTCCTGGGTTTAAGCAATTCTCCTGCCTCAGCCTGCCAAGTAGCTGGGATTACAGGCACCTGCCACCACACCCACCTAATTTTTTTGTATTTTTAGTAGAGATGGGGTTTCACCATGTTGGTCAGGCTGGTCTTGAACTCCTGACTTCAGGTGATCCACCTGCTCTGGCCTCCCAAGGTGCTGGGATTATAGGCGTGAGTCATCACACCAGGCCCACTGTGTTATTCTTATGCCTTTGCATCATCATAGCTTAGCTCCCACTTATGAGTGAGAACATATGATATTTCGTTTTCCATTCCTGAGTTACTTCACTTGGAATAATGGTCTCCAGTTCCATCCAGGTTGCTGTGAATGCCATTATTTCATTTCTTTTTATGGATGGCTAGTATTTCATGGTATATATATATACACACATACCACAGATTCTTTATCCACTCATTGATTGATGGGCTTTTTGGCTGGTTCCATATTTTTGCAATAAGGCACACCATTTTTAAAAACCATATTATCACATAATAATATCAACAGCACCTATATAAATGACCAGTATTTTTCTTAGGTAGAGATTTAAAACTTTTTTAGAGCAAAAGTATAGCTAATATAGCTTTGAGGGTTTTTTTTGTGCGTGTGTGAAACATCTATTAACATCCCATGGGACATGATAAATTGGTGAAATCCTGCTAATTTCACCTGAGGTGCAAAAAAATAGCAAATACTCTGGATGCCTTGGTAAAAGACATGTGCTCCAGAGTATAGCAGAAAGGCCATGAAAGATTCAGGGACCTGCTATGTTGATAAAGTTTTTAAGGGTCTAGTGCTCTGGAACATGGTTAGGATATTCCCTCCAAGGTAAACGACAACCTATTGTACCTTAAAACTCCTACCACTAAGAAAGAAAAATAGCACTTAGTAGATATCTTGGGGTTTTGGAAGCTGCATATTCCCTACTTAGGAATACTGCTGTAACCCATTTTTCAGTTGATACAGACGCCACTAGCTTTGAGTGCAGTCCAGAGTGAAAACAGGCCCTATAGCAGTTTCAGACTATAGGACAAGCAGTCTTGCCGCTTGGCCCATATAGCCTAGAAGATTGCATGATTTCAAATATATATGTGGCAGAGAAAGATGGAAAGATGCCATCTGGAGCTTCCAGCAAACTCCCGTGAGAAAGTGGCAGCACAACACTTAGGATTCTAGAAGGAGGTCAAGGCATTTGCAACAGAGAATTACACACCATCAGTTCAAGAACAGCTCCTGACATGTTCCTGGGCCTTTGTAGAAATTGAGCCTCTGACCACAGGAAGTCAAGTAGCCATGAGGCCATGAGCTGGATATTGTTAGAGCTACCAAGTCATAAGGTGGCAGGAGGGAGGAGAATGGGCTGGACAGCAGAAATCTATCGTAAATGAAAGTGGTACACTGGAGACTGGGTCTATGCAGGTTGGGGTAGGGGGCAAGTAAGTCACACAGATAGATGGTCCTGACATCCATATCCCTTACCCCTATTGTTCAGTGCATCTTCCTCAGCTCACACCTATGGTCTTGGGCAGGAGGGAGGGTGCTCCCTATGACCAGCTGACAGAGGAGGAAAAAGTTCAATCTTGGTTGATGCATAAGTCAGCTTAGTGGTAGCTGCAGGCCCAAAGTGGACTGTGGATGCACTACAGCCTCTCTCAGCATGGCCCTAAAAGACAGCAGTCAGGAGACCTCCCAATGGACACCTGGTGTGATATGATGTAATAAGATACACACATTTGGTCTCTGGCCCTGGTTCCTGGCACACAACTCCTAAAACCCTTGGAATCTCCAGAATAAGAATGTCTTTTGCATGCTAACAAGATGACTGTTGGCTCCTAGATAGCTTCAGGATTGGGGCTGGTCACCAGAAGACTTTCAGCCCACCCCTCAAACTCTGGAGACAGGAGAGGGGCTAAAGGTTAAGTTGACCACCAGTAGCCAATGATGTAATCTATCATGATTACATAATGAACCCTCTATAACACTCCAAACAAACAGGTTTGCAGAGCTTCAAGATAGCTGAAAACATGCCTGGAGGGTGGTGCACCCGGGTAGGGCATAGAAGCTTTGTGCCCCTTCTCTCCTGTACCTTGCCCTATGTATCTCCTCCATATGGCTGTTCATCCATATCCTTTGTAATATCCCTTATAATAAACCAGTAAATGTGTTTCCCTGAGCCTTTCTAGTAAATTAATTGAACCTAACGAGGGGGTGGTGGGAACTCTGATTTATAGCCTGTTAGAAGCACAGGTCACAACCTAGAGCTTGCAATTTGCATCTGAAGTTGGGGCAGTCTTGTGAGGCTGAGCCCTCAACCTATGGGATCTAACTCCTGGTAGCTAGTGTTAGAATTGAATTTAATTATAGGATACCCAGTTGGTATCTGCTGGAGAATTGCTTGGTTGGTATGTGAGGAAAAATCCCCGTGTACATATTGGTGACTTCTCTCCATTCCATACACACAGGTGAAGTGTTATGTGTTAACTGTATAGGAAAAGAAAAAAACACTTTGTTTTTTCCTGTGTCTCCTATATCTGGTCATTTTCTTTTTCTGGACAGAGCAGTTGCCTAAAGAAAGAGTAAACATAGACTTCTGGGCTGTGGTGAATTGCTTGGCTGGCTTATCAGGAGTCTAAAAGAAGCAACATTGGAAGATCAGGGACAAAGAACTTTGGAGAAAAGGTTTGTGGATGGATCTATAGGATTGGGCCCAAAGTGTGAGGAATTTTTTTTTTTTTTTTTTTTTTTTTTTTTTTTTGAGACGGAGTCTTGCTCTGTCTCCCAGCCTGGAGTGTAGTGGTGCGATCTCGGCTCACTGCAACCTCTGCCTCCCAGGTGTAAGCGATTTTCCTGCCTCAGCCTCCTGAGTAGCTGGGATTACAGGCATGTGCCACCATGCCTGGCTAATTTTGTACTTTTAGTAGAGACGGGTTTTTTCCATGTTGGCCAGCTGGTCTTGAACTCCTAACCTCACGTGATCTGCCTGCCTCAGCCTCCCAAAGTTCTGGGATTACAGGCATGAGCCACTGTGCTCAACCAGGTATGAGGATCTTTATATTGACGCCTTAATGCTCAGCAACGAGCTTTCACTGCAAAAGAGGGGACTAAACAACCGAGCAATTAGGATCACTCAGCCAATGGATCTCAGCCTACTTCTGTCCTCAGCTAGCTCAGTGTTTGCACAATGGCTCATGAACGGTAACCGGGGTGGCAGGGATGGAAGTCATGCATGGGACCAACAGCATGGGTATCATCACACCAAGGCTATTTCCTGCCTTCCATAAATATCTATGTGACCCAAATCTGATCATGCTTCTAGAACCAAATACTAGTTTACAGGGAATACAGAGGAGGGAGAGAAGAGAAGAACACTTAAGTCACACCAGAGGGATCCAATCAGTAAAATCCAAACTATGAGTAACTCCATAGGAGAAATGCCTGAATTTCTTCAACAAATAAATTGCAAGATGAGATAGAGAGAGTATAGATTAAAAGGCTATTTAAAAATTTATCAACAGATTGAAATGTGTGGTCCTTACTTGGATCATGATTTTAAAAAAAAAAAAGGAAAAATTCTGACATTTACCAAACAATTGGAAACATAAACCCCAAAAAGATACTTGATTATATTAAACAGTTGTATTTAATTTGGGGGGTATGATAATAGTATTGTGATTATGTTTTGAAAAGAGAGAGAAATCTTAATCTGTTAAAGATACACACAGAAATACTTACGAGTGAAATAATACAACGGTTGGGATTTGTTTCGAATAAAACTAGGAGAACTTGGGTGGGGTATAGATAAGGTACCACTGGCCAGGGGTTGATGGTTGTTGTCAGGGATGAATAATAGATAATTAGGGTGTATTAATTCCTTCTTGCACTGCTATAAAGAAATACTGAGACTGGGTATTTTATAAAGAAAAGAGGTTTAATTGGCTCATGTTTCCTCAGGCTGTGCAGGAAGCACAGCAGCATCTGCTTCTGGGGAGGCCTCGAGGAGCTTACGATCATGGCAGAAGGCAAATTGGGAGCCAGCACTCCACGTGGCCAGAGCAGAAGGAAGGCAGAGTGAGGCAGGAGGTGCTACTCACTTTTAAACAACCAGATCTCATGAGAACTCTATCGAAAGAACAGCACCAAAGGGATGGTGCTAAACCATTCATGAGGGCTCCATCCCCACAGTCCAATCACCTCCCACCAGGCCCCGCCTCCAACACTGGGGATTACAATTTGACGTGACGTTTGGTGGGGACACAGATCCAAACCATATCATAGGGGTTCATCATACTGTTCTGCCTCCACTTTTTACCTATTATAAATTCCCCACTGAAAAATGTTGTGTGATCTGGACCCATTTCCTCATCTGTAAGATATAGATCAAGGAGACACTCTTCAACCTCCCTCTGGGAATGTTATAAAAGTAGAACTAAGATAATAGATATGGGAGAAAAATGGAAAAGTTAAAATTATTAAGCAAATTTAAGTTAGATGATATCATAGATGAAACGCTAAGCAGGGCTTGACGTAAGCCAGTGCGTGTAATAATGGCAAGAACTTCCCCTCACCTCCCCATCTTCCGTCTAGATGGAATCTCTGGGATTCTTCAGACTGGGCTCTGGGACTCTCTAAGGGTCTTTCTTGCTGCCACTTTCTCCAAAACAGCTCTGCTTGTCTGTTTGTTTTAATGGGTTCAGGACCCAATTAAGACTTTCAAAGCCCTGAATTCTGAGTACTGCCAAATTTATGGTGCCCCCATTCCTACATACAGCTTGTTTTTAATTGCTGCCATGAAAGTAACTCATTTTTAGGTATACCAATTGAAAGATTCCAGCTCATTTATTCGAATGGAACTTCTCTCTCTCCCTTTCCCTACTTTGCTGAGGCTCTGAGGATGTGCTTGGTATGCCTTTTGGGTAGTCACAGTATTGATTGGATGTCACAGAATATTTCATTTAAAAAGGAGGTTTCACTGCTTAAATTTTAGATCAAATCAGATGTCTATTTAATCCTCTCTTCAGTAGCTCACCAAGCATTTCTCCAGTCTTGGCTTAAAAACCTTCCATACTGGAGATTTACGCTCTCCACAGAGCGACCCTGGCACATCTTCCGATGTTTGTTAGAAAGTCTTACATCCAGGCCAAACACCTTCAGTTCTTCCTCTGCCCTCAGGGCTCCACTGAGTAGATTTAATCCCTCTTCCACTGTCTGGCCGGCTCAGCCAGGCATACGGCCAAGTCTTTGGAGTCAGCCTGTCCCTTCTCCTTCTCTCCCACCCTGACTCCTCAGTCTCCTCAGTTACAGTAATAGTAGCCACAATGAACAGAACTCGCCACGTGCTAGGTACCAAAGTCACACAGCTGGAGGGTTTTAGCACAAAGTACTAGTTTCTCTGATTCTGGGGTCCACGTTACTAGCCTCTACATTATGATTTTAACTTCTTATCTAGTATAAAACAGCCTCAAAGTGCTGCCTCCTGAAAACATTCAGAGAATAATAGAATAGAAAAAAATTATCAGGTACTCTCTGGCCTTTGACAATGCAGCATTGCCTACAACCTGAAATATTGAATCAAGAAGTCTCCATGGTGAATTTGAAGTCCTTCTGAGTTGAGTAAACGTGGTGGATCTGCTCTGCTTCTCCTTTAAGGGGACATTTCTTGGTATGGACAGAGCTGAGGCCACTGTGACCTGTGGCAGCAGGGAGGGAGGAGTCCTTGGATCTACTGAGTGCTCTTTGGATGTCACTGAAGTCTGCAGTGATCCATGGTGGTATTTGTCCTGTGGGAAGTTCATGACTGGGGTATTGAATGGGAGTCATTGACGCCTCATTAAAGTCCGGGGAGGTGGTGGCATCTGGTTGGCTAGCTTCAGTCCCTGTCAGTACTCTGGCTGCAAGAAAGGCTGGGTAAGCAATTTCTTGGGTTTCTGTCTCCTTAGTGTGAGATGGGCTCTTTCCAATAAGATTCATAATGTGGGGAATTTCTCTAACATAGGAAGGAGGATCAAAGCTAAGAGCTGACAAAAGTCTATACTCCCAAAGTCATGATACTCTCCAGGCCTCTTCATTTAATGAATCAACAAATATTTACACAGTCTAAGGTCCCTGTAAAGCACAGTGAATGGAAGGTGACTGTCACATTTAGCCCAAACCTCAGACCTCCAAGAGCTCAAGGGTTTTCAGATTCTATACACACCAAGCCCCAACATGGCTCTTTATTTACAAGACCAGGGTAAGAGTTGAGGGTGGAGGAGGATTAAAGTGACTTGCCTTATCCTCACAGATTTAGGATGCCTAGCTAAAATTCCCAAACCCTCATCCTATTGCAAAACTTACACAGGGCTATCAAGGTGGTATTTCTAAAACATGTGTAAAATTGCATCATCTCCACAGCTCAGAAATCATGGATGAATCTCCATGATTACCAGGAGAATAGCCATTCATTATTCACTCATTCATTCACTTGCTAATTTCAAGCTAAAATCTGGCCTCAGAAAGCCTCTGTACTCCTATACTTGGGTCCTTATTGTTGAACCATAACCTAATTTAGTGGGTAGGCAGACTGAAAACCTAATTTAGGAGTACGCCTCTGTAACAATAGCTGAGTCTCAGCCAACCCCAGCAGTCATACTTTAACCACTCACAGGCAGCCAACTGTTCAAATCACATGCAAATAAGACAAATGCTGAGCTGTAACCACTGTGGCTGTTTCCGTACCTGGCCATTTTCTGTCCGCCACTTTCCTTTTTCTATTCATAAATTTGCTCCCACCACGCAGCAACACTGGAGCCTCTCTGAACCTATTCTGGTTTGGGAGGCGGCCTGCTTCACTCGTTTTTTTGCTCAATTAAGCTCTGTTAATTTGTCTAAAGTTTTTCTTTTAACACACTCAAAGTTTATTGGTGCCTATTATGTGCCAGTTACAGTGCCAGACACTTGAGATCTAAAGATGAAAGCCAGCTAGGCACGGTGGCTCACACCTATAATCCCAGCATTTTGAGAGGCCAAGGAGGGGGGATTGCTTGAGTCCAGGAATTTGAGATCAGCCTAAACAACATAGTGAGAGCCCCATTCCTACAAAAAATAGAAAAAAATTAGCCCGATGTGGTGGTGCACACCTGCATTCCCAGCTACTTGGGAGGCTGGGATGGGAGGATCGCTTGAGCCCCAGAGGTTGAGGCTGCAGTGAGCTGTGATCTTGCCACTGCATTGCAGGCTGGGTGACAGAGTGAGACTCTATCTCAGAACATTTTTTTAAGTGAATAAATACAAAGAAAAAGCGATGAAAGCCATGGACTCTGCCCTCAAGGAGCTCAGGGCATAGCTGAGGAGATGGCTATAAACCCAATTGCATCTGGAGAGACAGGACCGCACGCATCAGAGTATGCATGGTCCCTCTTGCTGAAATGCCCTCCCGAGCACAGCAAATTAACCCCACTCCCATTACCACTCCAATCCATGTATCCTGCTAAATCCTGAGCTGCTTTCACAACAATATAGACTCCTCACTGGGAGACTCTCCATGTTCCTGTGTGTGTCCTGAATGCTGGAATCTCCTGGAGACCTGTGTGGGGAGGGAGGAGGTGGGGCCCATGGCATTTTGATTGTTTGTCTTCTTCAGTTTCTAACAGGGCAACCCCTCTGATTTCTCTTTAAAAAAATCAACATGTGTTCAGTAATGCCTTTCGGGAAGATTAAAACACATTTTAATTTTTTCAGTGCCTCAATGTGATGGGGTTGCTCCCTAAAGCCACACTGACCCTGCCCTGCACCTGGTAGGCACTGAGTGACCATCTGTGGGGTTTGTTTGGCGGCTCACCTCCCATCTCAGTCCCGCCTGCTCACGATAGGACTTTCCAAGTTGGGGGCTCCCTACGCCAGCTCAGAGCTTAGGAAGAGCTTTGCTGCTTGGGAGATGCTCCGCCTCCATCCACTCTAGTGAGGAATCTGAGCCCAGAAGATAAAATGGTTTTCTACCTGATGAAACTTGCTGCTTCTCAGATTGGCCAGCAAGCTTTGGTTTCTGGCCAAGTCCACGGTGGGCTTCCCTGCTTTGATGTGGTTTTGCAGGGAAAACATCCGCAAATGAGCAACAACCAACAGAGCTGCTTTTCTCTCTTAGTCCACCTTGAGTTTTTGAAAAGCAGTGCTAATTAGCCTCTTGGAGTTGGCTAGGGCTGGGAGCCCACAGCACCTCTAGAGGAGGGAATGGGTGCAGGCTTCAGAGCCTGAAAATCTGAATACATTTAAGTTATTTTAGGATTTCCAAACAGTTACCCAAACTGTCATTGGTGGAAAAGGGGAAGATGAAGAATTTAGAACTAGGAGACCTGGGTCCTGAATCATTCATGCTCTACCTCTCCATCAAGTATCTATTAATATCTATCCATGTTAGATATTAATCAGGTAGAAATGCCAATTCAACAATAAGACAAAAGGATCGTTCTTTGATATTAGAGGCAAAGCACATTGCTCAATTATTGTTGCAAAAGGCTTTTCATTGTATCAGATATAATTTATATCACAATGGCAATAACAATATTGCCTACGAATGAATTTAATATTTAAAATATTTTAATTTGTCTTCTTTTGATTGTGCATTTGATTGTACTTGTAAATTTTGAAGTAAATGTAGATTCATAGGAAGTTGCAAAAAAAGAGTATATAGGGAGGTCCAATGCACTTTTCACCCAGCCTCCCCCAATGTTAACATCTTGCATAACTAGTACACTATCAAAACCAGGAAATTGACTACAATTACAATCCATAGAACTTGTTCATATTTCACCAGTTTTGCAAGCACTCATTTGTGTACATACATGTATATAGTTCTATGCAATTTGATCCCATGAGTAGCTTTGTATAACCACCTCCACAATCAAGATACAGAACTGTTTCATCACCTTAGGGGTCCTTCATGCTATCCCTTTGCAGACTCATGCTTTCTCCCTTGACCCCAGTCCCCAACTTCTGGAAACCACTAGTCTGTCTTGATAGTTCAAGAATGTTGCATAACTGGAATCACACAGTATGTAACCTTTTAAAATTGGCTTTTTCCCCCAACTCAGCTTAATTAACTTGAGATCCCAGGGAAGTTTTTGTGTTCGTCAATAATTGCCACCTTTTCCTTGCTTAGTTGTATTGGTGGCATGGATGTACCACAGTTTGTTTAACTATTCACCCATCGAAGGACACTGGGGTTGCAATTATCCTTTATAAAAGAAAGGAATCATTTATTGATTCATTCAGTGAACATTTATGGAGTTGCCCTTGTGTGCCTGGTGCTGCAGTGTGTACTGGTGATGTAGCAGTAAGTGAGAGAAGACCATAGACCCATAAACAAAGATGATGATTGTAGGGGGTGTTAAGGGATATGAAAGAAACAGACAGGCCGAGTGGAGAATTACCAGAGTACATGACTCCTTCAGACAGGAGGTGGATGGAGGCCTCTCTGAGAAGACAGCATTAAAATTGAGACCTGAATGATGCGGTATCAACTCTTCCAAAAGTCCCAGGAAAGAGTTTTGTTTTTATTATTTGTATACATTTATGGGGAAAAGCTCTTGACATATGTATATATGTAAAGAGTTTATATATATTTATATAATATACACACACACATTTATTTATTTATTTATTTATTTATTTATTTATTTTTAGAGAGGGCATCTCACTATGTTGTCCAGGCTGGACTTGAACTCCTGGGCTCAAGTGATCTTCCCACTACAGCCTCCTGAGTAGCTGGGACTACAGGCCACTACGCTGAGCTTGGAAAGAACTTTTAGGCAAGGGGAACAGAGAAGGCAAACATCCTGAGCGGGGCATAAGCCTGGTTATTGAAGGAATAGAGAGGAGGCCAGGAAGGCTGTGGCCAATGTGAAGGCAGGGGTAGGAGTGGGGAGAAACAGGCAGGGGCAGCTCGGGCTGCAGGGCTGTATGACTGTGGGGCTGTAGTCTGCAGGGAGGAGTTGGGATTTTATCCTAAGGATATCAAGCAGGGGGAGGCATGATACCATTAATGTTTTTAAAAGATCACTGTAGACTTTATTGTCTAGAGACAAGCTCTATTTTAAGCCCCTGGGTATAATTTCATTAAGTGATGGTTCATTTATTATTCACAAACCCTTGAACAAAAATTGAGTGAGAACAGCCTCTGTTGCCACTAGCCACGTGGAACTACCTTTCCTCCCAGTCCAGTGGGAGCCCCTGGAGGAGACACCAAGTCAAACTCAACTTCTCTCCTTTTCTCTCCTCCCCTCCCTTCCGCTCCCTTTCCTTTCCTTTCCTTTTTTTCCTTCCTTCTCTCTCTCTCTTCCTTCCTTCCTTCCCTTCTTTCTTTCTTTCTCTTTCCTTCTTTCTTTCTTTCTCTTTCTTTCTTTTTCTTTCTTTCTTTTCTTTCTTTCTTTCTTTCTTTCTTTCTTTCTTTCTCTCTTTCTCTCTCTCTTTCTCTCTTTCTTTCTTTCTTTCTCTCTTTCTCTCTCTCTTTCTCTCTTTCTTTCTTTCTTTCTCTCTTTCTCCAGAGCAAAAAGCTCAGCAAGCCTTTATTTGCCAAATGCTTCTTTTGTAGATACCCTCATTGCATTTCACTTGGACTCCTGGAGAACTTGCTTCCCTCCTCCCACTTCTTGCTGTGCATGGACCCCCCAATCCGCTACGCCCCAGTCAATGCCTGGGTGAGAGAAGGCAAAGGGGATAAGCAGGCTGGATGCGGGGGCTCACACCTGTAATCCCAGCATTTTGGGAGGCTGAGGTGGACGGATCACCCAAGGTCAGGAGTTCAAGACCAGCCTGGCCAACATAGTGAAACCCTGTCTCTACTAAAAAATACAAAAAATTAGCCAGGCATGGTGGTGCAAGCCTGTAGTCCCAGCTACTTGGGAGGCTGAGGAATGAGAATCACTTGAACCCAGATGGCGGAGGTTGCAGTAGCTGAGATAGCACCACTGCTGCACTCCAGCCTGGGTGACAGAGTGAGACTCCATCTCAAAAAAAAAAAAAAAGAAGGATGAGCAGACAGAAGAGAAGGGAGGCACTCTACCAGGCCCCCAGGAGCTTCGGGTAGGCTTTGGGGATTGGAGGTGGGGTTAGGATGCACACACATATACAGAAAGAGAATGAGAGTGAGAGTGAGAACAAGGAAAGATCAGAGTGGGCTGACATGGCAGACAGGAAGACCACACACTGGGCGGCGGGAGGCTGGATGTCCAGTCCTCTCCTTGGCAGTGAGGAGCAGTCACCTGGCCCCTCTGGACTTGGGTTCCTAATTTGTGGCCTGTGTGTTCTGATCAGAGGTCACTTCCTAGCCTCAGAACAAGTCAGTTCAAGACCAATACACCGGGCCAGGCGAGGTGGCTCATGCCTGTAATCCCAGCACTTTGGGAGGTCAAAGCGGGTGGATCACCTGACGTCAGGAGTTCGTGACCAGCCTGGCCAACGTGGTGAAACTCTGTCTCTACTAAAAATACAAAAATTACCCAGGTGTGGTGGTGGGCACCTCTAATCTCAGCTACTGAAGCAGGAGAATTGCTTGAACTCAGGAGGCGGAGGTTGCAGTGAGCCAAGATTGTACCACTGCACTTCAGCCTGGGTGACAGGGCAAGACTCCATCTCAAAAAAAAAAAAAGACCAATTCGCCTTTCTGCATGCCTAATGTACCACATTGAAAATGAGAAAGGAATTGAGGCTTAGCAAATGCAAGGATTATCTCCCTCCTTCAAAACAGAGTTGCAGAGTCTCTAAACTGAACAATTCCAATGAGCAGAAGTTGATCACGTAGAGAGGCTGTCCTGAGGCCTCCAATTCTGGAGTAACTCATATTAAAAAAATTTGATATGCAAAAATTTAATTTTTCCAACGGATAAATTAGGGCAGGGATTACTAAACAATGGTCCATAATCTAGCCCACTGCCTGTTTTTGTCTGGCCTGCAAGCTAAAAATGGTTTTTACATTTTTAAATGATTGGGGACAAAAAAATCAAAAGAATATTTTGTGACATGTGTAAATTATATGAATTTCAGATGTTGATGTCCATAAATAAAGTTTTATTGAAACACTATCATTGGTTTACATATTGTCTATAGCTGCTTTTGTGTGATAAAGGCAGAGCTGAGTCGTTGCAACTGTCTTACGGTAGAAACCGTCTGATGTATAAGCCTAAAATAAATGCTATCTGGCTTGTACAGAAAAAGAAGGCTGACCCCTGTGGGGACAGAATCTAAATGGCCCGCATGACTCCTGCTTCCTGGTATGCCTGTCTTTGTGGCATCCCTTCCCTCAATGGACAGTAGAACTTGCGACTTGCTTCTAACACACAGAATGCAGCAAAGGGTGTCACTCCTGTGATTACATAGGATTGTAACTTCCATCTTGCTAGGAGACTCTCTTTTTGTAACTTTGGGAAAGCCACCTACCATGTTGTGAGCTGCCCTGTGGAGAGGCCCATTGGCAAGAAACTGAAGGTGGCTTGAGACAACAAACAGCAAGCAACTGTAGCCCTTTGTCTTGACAACCTGCAAGGAACTGAATCCTGTCAACCATCACATGAGCTTGGAAGTGGATTCTTCCTCGCCTCTACACTCAGCCAAACAGCATACCTATTCCTCCTGTGAATACACATTGAGCCACTTCATCTGTTTTGGAAACTGTGTAGAATTCCATTAATGGCTGTTCCATAATTTTTAACCAATTCTTCATTGATGGGTAGTCGGATTGCAAACAGTCATTTGCAAGCAATAATACGCAGGCAATGTTGTGATCATCCTTGTACAGAAACGTGTGCCTTCTTTTATAAAAATATTCCCGTGGGACAGAGTCTTAGAAATTGATTTTTTTTTAAACCTAGCATTAGTTCTGATAATAAGCTGTAGCAGAAAGAGCACCAACCATGAAGTCAGGAATCTTTAATTCAATAAGTTTCACCACTCACTTGCAGGTGACCTTGAACAAGTCACTTGATCTCTCTGAGCCTCAGTTTCCTCAGCTGTGAAATGAGGATAATAGTCCCCCGTTGGCCTATCTCGGGGTGCTGAGGAGATCAAATGAAATAAAGAATGCAAGAGTGCTTTGAAGGAAATGAAGGACTACACAGATGGGGGAATGGGTAGCGGTGGTATTATTATCCCTTAGGTATTTAAGCATGGGAGAGGTTATAAAATTCTCTATCTGAACTTAATTAACTGTATTTTTTTTTTTTTTGAGATGGGTCTCGCTCTGTTGCCCAGGCTGGAGTACAGTGGTGTGATCTTGGCTCACTGCAACCTCTGCCTCCTAGTGCAAGCAATTCTCCTGCCTCACCCTCCTGAGTAGCTGGGATTACAAGTGCACACCACCACACCCAGCTAATTTTTGTATTTTTAGTAGAAATGGGGTTTCACCATGTTGGCCAGGCTGGTCTCAAACTCCTGACCATAAGGGATTCGCCACCTCTGCCTTCCAAAGTGCTGGGATTACAGGTGTGAGCCACCTCGCCTGGCCCAATTAACTAATTTTTAAACAACACCAGAACATTCTAGGGGTAAGGTGTTGGGTAGTTGTGAGTGCCAGGGCAATGGACTAAAAACAAACAGGAGCCTTTGCTAGTGGAGACACCAATGCTTGTCTGCAAAAACCCAGAAGGCCGTTGGCTGGGACTTACCGTGTGGTCTCCAAGGCTAGAGTGACACCAAAGGCATGGGGTCCCAGGGAGGCTGGTTCTGGCTTGCTCTACAGAAAGGTTTTCGAACAATCAGTGCCATCCAACCTGCAAGAGTTTAGCCTATGAGAGGATCTCCCATTTCTGGAAGTATTCAAGGAGAGGCAGATGAGCCCCAGCAGGTATAACACAGAGAGGTGCCCCACAGGAAAACTTGCCACCAGGAGTACTTGGATCAACCCTTTTCTCCTCTGAGAGAAAACAGTCCCTAATCTTTTCATCATTTGGAATGCCTTTCTTATTTACCTTCCACTCTATGGAATCTATTCCTCAAAGATTTTGCCTATCAAATAAACCACTTTTATTATGAAACAATGAAGCTCCATTCATTTTATTTATCAAATCGGAGCCAATCAGAGCTTTTTCTCCCCATAAAATAACCAGGGTTGCCACTTCAACTTATGCATTTATAGCCTCAAACAATGACACTTGCTTCAGAGAGTAGATTGACTTGTCAAAGGACACACAGCTGAAACGTTGCTGGGCCAGGACGGGAAGCCAGGCTATCTGAACCTGTACCCTGCCTGCTGAAGCAGAGACCCCTCCCCAGGGCCCTCATGCTGGCCTCCCTGCAATGCCTCTAGCGTCACAGGACACCCTTGGGAGCTCCAAGCAAAGCACACTGCATTTGTAGTTAGAAGACAGGAGTTCAAATCCTAACCCCACCGCTTTCTAGCTGTGCAAGCTTCTAGGAAACTGGGAACAATGATGCCATGCTCTCAGAGCAGCTCTGAGGAGCAAATGAGACCACAGAGTTTCAGGTATTGGTCACTGGACACATTGTTTAATTTTTAAAGGGAAGGTTTTCATCCTGTGATTGAATATGAGAGGAAACAGCACATGCGGTGGGGGTTGAAACCAGTATGCACATCCAGTGTCTGCCTCTTCCTAAAGCCCAAGAATGGCTGAATGTGAGGGGCAGCCTCTGTGCAGATCAGGTTCCTGCCCTGGAGCCGCATCCATCCAGGAGGAAGTGATTAGGGACTTGATACTTCCTGCTGCTTCTTAGAGGGGCCGCAAGGGCAAAACTGGCTGTGGCAGGAGAGCCAGGTGCTCAGGGCCAAGGAACCTGAGTTTCCTCAGTTTGGAAACCCACACTGTAATAACTCTGAGATGTTACAATGGATTGAGTGCATTTGGTGTAGTTCTTTTATGTTGCACGGGCCCTGAAATGAATCTGTTTTCACTGGTGCCCAGATAGCCTCGCGGCCTCCTCCACACAGAGCCCAGGGAGCCTCCTCTAAGCAAGCGGATAAGCTCTGAGCACATTTAGCCCCTTCTCTTTACAGGAAACCCAGGCCCAGAGAAGATGAATGAGAAGTCCAGAGTCCTGAAGCCAGAGGCATGGGCAGCAGACTGGGAATCCTGTGTCTTCTCTAGAATTCCGGGAGGGTGCCCTACTAGCAGGGAGCAGAGTAACAGCTGGGGCACTACGCTTCCTTCCCAGGTTTTTGAGGGATCGGACCTCAGGCAGTTAGAGAGGCAGCCTGGGTTAGTCTTCAGAGCCTCTCCATTCTCTCGGAGCCCTAACCAGCCCCAGCAATGACATGCGCCGACTGTTTCTCAGGCAGTCGCTGTGACAGGCACGGCACTGGGCTCCTGGCATAGCATCTGCTTTAACCTGACATTCAACCCTTGGAGGTGGTGGCACAGGATCACCTCATTTTGCAGACAAGGAACATAAGGCACAGAAAGTATGTGACTTGGCCAAGGTCGCACAGTTAGGGAATGGCAAAGTCAGGATTTGAACCCAGCATTTTTCAGAAACTCTTATCAGAAAAAAGAAGGCCATGACATGCATTATCCTTGTAGTTGGTCTGAGGGTTTGGTGAATGAGGTCTGGAAAGGGGCTTTGTGAGTGAAAGGGGTTGTACTACCCCAGGCAGTGTTATTGTATTAGGGTATGAGCCTATGCTCAGCCCTTTTAACCCTAGAGCCCCCACATCGTCAGCCAGGTCACCCTGAGGCCATGCCTAGAGAGCCATAGCTTTTTAGGCCAGTGGTTCACAAACTGGAGCACATACCAGAATCACCTGGAGCACTTGTTGGGTTTCTGACTCAGGAGGCCTGGAGCGGCATGAGAATCTGCATTTCCAATGAGGTTCCAGGTGATGCTGACGCTGCCAGTTGTACCACACTTTGAAAACCACTTCACTATGTCTTGCTTCTCCCCCTCACCCCCACACACACCCTAGCCCCATCTGGGCCAAGCCAGGGGGATTTAAACAAGCAAAAGCCTCCAGGTAGAGAGAAAGGACTTGCCTTTCAGGCAAACTGGGTTTTGATTTTCTTATTGACTTTTTAGTCCTCTAACCTCTCTGAGCCTCAGACAATTCTCCAGAAAGTACAAATGCTATGACTGATTTCATAGGATTGCTGAGATTATACGTATAAACCCACCTGGTACATAATACAAGCTTAATTCATGACAGTTACCCTGTGACTGGACATAGCAGGAGCTCTTTGATTTCTGCTTTTCCACCAGTCTCTGGACTCCTGGACCAGGCTGCTCAAATCCTATGTTCTTTAAAAATTAATCCTAAAAGCCGCATTGGCCTTATTAAGAGGCCTGTATTCCAAAATCTGCTCCAATCCCAGAGCCTTCAGTAGAAAGCATAGCCAGGGAGAGCAGGGGGAGGTGGCAGAGAAAGCTGGGAGAGTCAGCTCAGGTGGCAGAGGAGGTAAAACGCCTATAGTTTAACAGCTTAGTGACCCATGGCAGTGCCCTCTAATCCCTGACAGCTGTAGGCTCTGGGCTGTCATATGGGAGGAAGCAGCTGGCTGTTGGGTCTGTACCTGCTGCAGCAGGGCTGGGCTGCTTGGTGCACAGGTGGTGGAGACTGCAGGGTTTTGATCTTGCACAGGGCCTGGGAGCTTACAGGTGGGGTCGCTGGCATTTGCCCAGTGGACTGGGTGCATGGCTGGTTCCATCTGCTCATCTTACTTCTGCCTCTATTTCCTCTCTCCTGGGGGTGGCTAGGAGGAGCCCTGGTGACAAGCTGGCTCCTTCCTGCCCAGGCTGGGAGAGAGATGCATAGGACATGTTGCCAATGTGCCCACACCCCTGGCCAGTGCCCACCCTTTAACACAACTGAGTTCCAACCTTCCAGGGGCCACCACACAGGCCTGTGCATGAGCCTCCCCTCCTCTACCAGCCAGGCTTCTGTCAGAGAAGCAGGACTCTGGAGTTCGTCCCAGGATGCGTCCTTATGCTGTTGTGGGAGCTGGCTTAGCAGTCTCTAGAAGGCTTGTCTTCTCAGTTGCCAGAGCTTGAAGTCCACAGGGCAAGCAGCTTGGAACGGAAGATGGGTGACAAGTGGGGAACGTCAAGCATAGCCTGGATTCCACACACATGAGTTGGAACCTGTGTCAGGCCTTGTATTAGTTTGCTCAGGCTGCCATGACAAAATACCATAGGCCGGGTGGCTTAAGCAACAGAGATAGATTTTCTCACAGTTCTGGAGGCTGGAAGTCCAAGATCAAGGTGTCAGCAGGTGTGGTTTTTCCTGAGGCCTCTCTCCTTGCCTTGCAGGTGGCCACCCTTTCTTGGTGTGCTCACATGGCCTTTTCTCTGTGCACGTGCACCTCTCTGCTGTCTCTCTTCTTATAAGGACACCAGTCCTATGGGATTAGGGCCCACTCTTACAACCTCATTTAACTTTGCCTCTTTGAAGGCCTTATCTCCAAACACAGTCATGTTGAGAGTTAGGGCCTCAGTGTAAGAATTTTGTGGGGATGCAGTTCAGTCCACAACAGGCCTTCCCTACCACCCACAGCCACCATGAGGCTGTCCTGCAGGAGCAGCTAGTGCCCTTCATTGTGAAGCTAAACACACACTGGCTGTGGAGTTGGGGAAGCCAAAAGGAGGGCAGACAGAGCAGCCACAGGCATAGCCACTGTCCCATTCCAACAAAGTGAGCCAGCAAATAAGTGACAATATGTGGGAGTTGCAACAATGCCTGGTGCCCCCGCAGCTTACACACCATACAGCTACTGCTTCACTCCACCCTCCAAAACTCAGGAAAATCTTGTGGTCTACCCTAATGAAAAACGTACAGGAAAGAGAATTGTCAACACCTTACAAAGCTACCACAATATACCCCTGTCAATTTGGCACTCATATATACCTCTTAAAACCACACTTAGCAAATAGAGGCAATAGCAAAGTCATACTATTGTCTGACATAGTACAACTATTCCAACATACAACCAATGATAACATGTAAAGCTCTTTCCCCAAAAGGAGGATACAGGGTGCCTTTTCCTTCTTTGGGTGGTGTTCATTCTTCTAGCTGATTCACACTCCTTCTTTGATATCCTATAACTTAAATACTGACATATAAGGTTAACTACTATTAGTGCATCTTATAGTAGATAGTGGGGGAATGGGAGAGGAGTAAGAAATTAGTTAATATGCATTCAAACATATTCATATCAAAAAAGAGGAAGAAATATTCGTAAGTATTACAGCCCTTGTTTCTGCAACTGGTCTTGTGGTGGCAACTGGTATTTATAATTATCTTCTTCCACTGCCCATTCCATTTTTGGTGACAAGATCCTTTCTTCCTGAGGGGCCTGGGTCATTGGCAATCCTGCCTGAATTGGGCTGTTGTAGTTTTCCATTGAATTTTATCACAGCATGTGGGAGTTATAAGAGTCACTCTAGGGAAGCCCCACATTTCAGACATACTCCTTACCGCCATTGTGTAGTTGCGACCTGGTTTCCCCTTGAGAGTCAGGATCGATCACATTATCATGGCCTCTTTGCTTGTTGGTTCTCTAGAGCGAGAATCCAGCATGACCAGGTGGCAGCCTCAACTCCCACTTCCATGGAACCCCTGCTGTGTCTATCCCCTGTGGAAGAGTCCCCCTTGGGGACTGCTGTGGTTTGAATGTTCCCACCAAAACTCATGTTGAAACTTAATCCCCCATGTGGCGATATTGATAGGAGGAGCCTTTAAGAGGTGATTGGATCACGAAGGCTCTACCCTCATGAATGGATAAATCCATTCATGGGTTAATGGATTAATGGGTATCATGGGGGAAGGAACTGATGGCTTTATAAGTAAAGGAAGAGATACCTGAACTAACACGGGAGCACTCTCAGCCCCCTGTCATGTGATGCCCTGCACCACCTCAGACTCTGCAGAGCCCCCACCAGCAGGAGTGCTCTCACCAGATGTGGCCCCTTGAACTTGGACTTCTCAGTCTCCAGAACTGCAGGAAATAAATTCCTTTTCTTTATAAATTACCCAGTTTTAGGTATTCTGTTATAAGCAACAGAAGATGGACTAATACAGGGACTAAGACCTCTAGACCAGCAAGGCCCAGCATCGTGGAGTTGGGAAGCAAAAAACTGGGTGTGGATCACCAGGGACTAGTGAGACGAGTGGCTCCCATTTCCACTCCTTCATTGGGACCTGGGAATCCCGGCTGTGGGAGAAACAGCCGTGTATATTGGCCACTGATTTAGCACACACGTCACATGCTGGAGGACACTTGCCCCAGCCACTGGTTTGAGAACCAACCATCTTCTGTCTTTCATCCCAGGGTTCTCTGGAAGGAGGGTCTCTCTGCCTCTCCATCTCTGTCTGTCTCTCTCCCTCTCTCTGGATAGGCATCTTGTTTAGTCAGATACTGGGTGAGCCTCCAGGTGCACAGCAGCCTCCCCTCATCCTTCGGCTCCACTTTCTAGCCTTGGTTCATCCTCACAGCTGCCCTGTGATGGAGGAAGGGAACAAAACTTATCCTTGTTTTTCCTTTTGTTTTGTTTTGCTTTAATTTGTTCGTTACTTTGTTTTATAAACAAAAGAGTGATCAAACAATAGGTTCACTGATGTGCCCTAGGTCACCGAGCCAGTTGTTGGAGAATCTCATATGTAGAGCCCCTGACCCCTTACTCGGTGGCACCTATCTAGCCAGCAGTGAATTTCTCTGCTTCTGGAAATTTCACTGCCAATAATGACAATATTCACTGAGGGCCACCTGTGGGTGTCACACCGTGGCAGCTTCTAGTCACACGGCTTTGCATTAACAGGTGTTTCTTCCCCAAGCCTGCCTCAGTCTGGTGAATCTAAGAACTGGAATTTCTTCCCAGCCCACCTGTCATGTGGTGGGAGGAGCACGGAATTTGGAGCCAGGGCCCCACTGCTTATTGTGGAGGAATTTTTGGGCTATCTTCCCCTTTTCTGAGAAGGGATTTTCACCTATAAAATGGCAGAGATAGTGCTTTTCGCATTAAAGCGTTGTTGGAAAGATGAAGGGATATGGTGGATGTGAAAAAGTTTTAAAAGTTTAACTCGTTTGTTATCAGTAGGACTGTTTATCACCAGTGTTAAATGCTTGCATTGTAAGGGACTGAAATATCTTCCTGGCACTGTGTGTGGGTCACAGAAGGCAGTCAAGGTGGTTAGCAGCCTCCGGAAACCGGCCTCTTTGGAGAGGTGATGGACAAATTGTATAGAACCAATGGGCTCCAAGTTTACCTGTGCTGCCAACAATGTTGGGAAAGGGGCAGGAGAACATTTATGGAATACCTACAGTATACTAGGCCCTTTCTGCAGTTTCTGACTCTTCTCATAACACCCTCCTTCAGACAGTCCCTCAACAAAACATTGTTTTGTTGAGCACCTACTCGAGGTAGGGTTCAGCGCTATAAATCACAGAAGATGGTAACAAAACGACAAGCGCCACAGACACCCTCCCAAACTTCACGTAGCGTGTCCTGAGGAAGGCAGACTCGCCCCAGAGTGTGGCTGACTCTCATTATGGTCTTGGCCTCCCTCACTGCCCTGCAGAGGCCTTTGATGACCACCCATTGTGAGGGCACCTCAACCTTTCCCCTCTCCTCTCCATTCTCCAGGACCGCTCCTTCTCTTGCCCATTACATTCCTCTATAGCATTTGTCACTATCTGAAATTGTCCATTTATTTGTTTAACGTGTTAAACAAATTGTCTCTCCCAGCCCTTGGGAACAGAAAACTCCTTGAAGGTAGAGATATTTTGTGTCCAATTCAATGACATATCCCTCAGGCCTGGAACAGTGCTTGGTGGGTAATAGGTGCTCAAAAGCTAGTTTTTAAATGAATGAATGGAAGAAGGAGGGAAGTCATGTTCCTTGCTTTCACAGAAAGTCTGCTGTGTCCCATGTGGAAGTACTCACACCCCCCACCCCATCAGTGGAGGGGACAGACAAGTGAATCGTCCATCCCAATACTTTGGGGTGAATGCGGGAGGTGGCATGCACAGGTGATGTGGGAGCACGGTATTGGCATGGTGGTGGCAGCGTGAGTGTTGGGCAGGCTGGTGCAGGAGCAGCTTCCTGGAGGAGGGGACTATGCCCAATTGTAAAGGAGGAGGTGTGTTTGTTTCCTAGGGCTGCTATAACTAAGTACCACAACTGAATGGCTTAAAACAAGAGAAATGTATTCACTCATAGTTCTGTAGACCAGAAGTCTGAAATCAAGGTGTTGGGAGGACCATGCCACCTCTGAGCTTCTCGGTAGAATCGTTCCTTGAGTCTTCCAAGCATCTGGTGGTGACTGTCCATCCCTGCTGTCCCTTGACTTGCAGCTGCCTCACTCCAATGTCTTCTTCTGCAGCCTCGCTCCTGTTTGCCTCTCTTTATATGGAGGTTTCCTGTTCTTTTCAGGATACAGTCATATTGGATTAGATCCCACCCTAATGACCTCATCTTAACTTGATCACTCCTGCAAAGACTCTATACAAGGTCATGTGTATAGGTGCTAGAGGTTAGGACTTCATATATTTTTTTGGGGATACAATAAAACTCATAACAGATGGTGAGCTTGGCTAGGAGAGGATGTGGAAAAGCCATCCAGGCCAGCCAAGAGACAGGAAGACCTGTCAGGAAGCCATTGCTGAAACCCAGGTAAGAAGTGAAGACATCTACCTTAACCAAGGCACTGAGGGTGTGGACTTGGAGGCAGGTGAAGTGGGTGTAATTCTGTCGATTTACAGGTGAGGATACTGAGTCATGGTGAAGATATGTTACCCTGTCTAAGGTCCCATATGTACAGGTGTGAGCTCAGATTAGTATCACTTGATCACTTTTCCAAAGATGAGCCAAATAATGGTAAATGACCCCTTGACTGAGGTCTCACCACTAGTAAAGAGATAGAGACAGAGCTGAAAGTGCTGGTCTTCTGCCTCCAGGTCCAACGAAACTTAATCACTGTGAAGTCTTATCTCTGCCTCAAACTGGGGATTATACCACCTTTGCTTTAGCAGAGACACTTCTTTTCCTTGGGCCAGCACTATGTCCTTGGATTACATTGATCCAGAGTCCAATTGAGGGACATGAAAAGGCCTCACTATTCCCAAACCCCTTTCTTCATGGCCTGCCATGGTGCTCACTATCACAGCCAATGCAATTAGTGGGCCTTAGGTGGGCTGCTGATTTGGGAAATCCTTCCAAATGCTGGCTGCCTGGAAGGCAGGGAGTTCACTCTTACCAGAGCAGGAGCACAGTAGGAGCCTGTCCCATGTCTCACCCATGCCTGAGGATGCAATTGAGTAGTTGTGGAGCAAAGTGCAGCTTGGAGGACAGAAGACTCAACATCTGAGTGTGCTGTGGTCTGGGCTTTTCAGAGCCTCAGAATCTTTATTCAAAAAATGTGGGTCCTATTGTCTATTTCCCATGGTTGGAGATTAAATTAAACATTTATGCAACAGTGCTGGGCCCAGTGCTTGGGCCATAGTAGAAACTTACGCAATAAATGTTGGGTTCCTCCCTTTATACATCTTGGAACCACTTAAGCCTGTGTGTTTGCATCAGACTTGTGTTTTAATTTGAGTTTTGTGGGCAGCTGAGCTGGGTGTGACTATGAACAAATGACTTTGCTCTCTGAGCCTTAGTTTCCCTCATATATGAAAGCAGTTGGAGAAAGGTGGTTAAAAACAAAAGATCTGGAGCCAGAGGGCCTGGATTCAGATCATGATTTCTCTGCTCACTAGCTATGTGACTGGGAAAGTTCCATAGATTTTCTGTGCCTAGGTTTCCTCATCTGTGAATTGGGGATTATCATAGCACCTACCTCATAGGAGATTTTGAAATTAAATGAGGTAATGCACATAAAGCACTTAGCATAATGCTTGACACACAATGAGCATTTAATAAATCTTAGAATGTTATTATTAATTGTGAAATGTGAATAACAGTACCATTTGTAGGACTGTTGTGGTATTAAATGAGAACTATTCATACACCCTAACAGGCTTAGAATACTGCCTGGGGTATGATAGGTCGCCCCTGCTCTCTATCCTAAGCTGCCTCCCTAGTGAATGCTTTTTTTCTTCTTTCTTTGTCTTTTTCCACTTCCCTGTCAGTTTTGATGAGGATATAGGCTGGGCTGGTGACTCTGGGAGCAGGAATGTGCATGTTGGCCTCAGTCACGGGTGACAGGATCAGAAGTCTTTGGTTTGCCTCTTGGGGAGAGGTGGATTACGACTCCCCGGGGGTCAGCCCAGGCATTGGCCTGCAGTCACTTCCTGACAGGGAGCTACTCTCCCCCAGCTTGGTCTCAGGGCAAAAGGCAAAATGGAAAATGCAAGAATGGAAAGGAAACAGGAGCCACAAGGAAGCTGCTGGGAGATGGCTGGGCCACACATTTTTGTCATAGGCCAGCCTTCGAGAACTCCTGTGCTGGGTGATCTGAATTATAACCTTACACGATCATGAATAAGAATTGAACAGAGCTCTCCCTGTCTGAACTCTTTCCTGTGTGCCCCTTCCTTATCCTAAGAGAAAAACAAGAACAAGAGAACGGAAACTAACCAAGCCCAAAATGACCTCCCTTCACACACATTTCTGTCAAAATGGACGGTAGACTGAAAAGTATGTTTCTCTACCAGGTGATTCCAGGACCTGATGGTGAAACCTCAGCATCAGAAAGGACCTTAATATAATACAGGACATGCTTTCAAATGGGACTTACATCCACTGAGGTATTGCAGCCATTGAGGAGGGGGTGTCTTTGAAGGTGCAAAAATAAATATGGAGCATTCAATTTAGTTAAAAATTTGGGACAAAACTTTCAGCTTTTTCTTTCTCATGCACTGTTTTTTCCTTTTATGTTTTAGTTTGGGTGACTTATATTGATCTGCTTTTGAATTTCTGATTCTGTTGCTGTAGTTAACTGATTTGGTAACTATTTTAGTTAAAAAAAGAGACTGCCAAGCTAGAGGCAGTGTCCTTATGAGATGACAACAATGAAGGGGTCAGATGACAAACATGAACATGCAGTTAAGTCACTCTTTGCCAGAAATAATGGACAATTAGCACCCAATTTCTTTGGCCAGTCCAAAATTTACAATGAGAGGTCTGTGAAAACACACTGATTTGCAAAATGGTGGATGCTGAGGTGAATGGTGAAAAAACTTTCAACGCTTCTCTCATTTTCCACATCTGGACAATCATAGTAATAAAGTCTCCTCTGCCACATTGTGAGGGTTTTTGAGAAGGACAAATCATAACCAACAATTTTTTATGTCTGTGCTAGGCACTGTTCAAGGCACTGAGTTCTCAGCATACTGGTTGGGGCACAGTTTTCTTATAGCCACAGAGGACAAGTAAAATAATCATCTAAAAAAATCAGAAGTTACTAAAAATCATCTGTACTTTTGTACATATTTTATTAAGGGACTTCTATTATGCAGGGCACCAAGCCCAGAGTAAATGACATTCACCAAAATCTAGAACCATAGATTTTATCTTGGTGGAGTGTTCTGTAATTGCCAGTTAGATCTTTTTGGTTGTCGGTGATGTCGAACTCAGTATCCTTGATGATTTTCTGTCTAGTAGTGGTATCAATTGCTGAGAAAAGGGTGGTGAAGTCCATTAGGAGTTGTGGGTTTGTCTATTTCTCCTTTCCATTCTATCAGGTTTTGCTTTATATATTTTCATGCACTGTTGTTTGGTGCATACACATTTAAGATTGCTATGTCTTCTTCGTGGACTGACCCTTTAATTATGTTACATTCCTCTTCGTCTCTGGTAATTTGATTTGCTCCAAAGCCTACTTTATTTTATAGTAATATTATCACTCTTACTCTCCTTTGATTAATTTTTGCATGGTATATTTTTGTACCATTTTACTTTTAACCTGTCTATATTGTTATATTTGAAGTGAGTTCCTTGCATATAGTTTATAGTCGAGTCACACTTTTTTATCCACTGTGCCAACCTCTGACTTTTACTTAGTGTATTCAGACCATTAATATTTAATGTAATTATTGATATATTAAGGCTGATATATGACATTTTATTATCTGCTGATATAAGGCTGATATATGACATTTTATTATAAATAATAATAAATTATTATTTATTATTTTTGTTTATTGCCTCTGTTTTCCATTGTTCTATTTCCCCTTTCCTGCATTTCTGTGGATTGCATGAGCATTTTTTTCAAGCCAGTCAAATTTAGCAGTGGGAGGTTGTATACCAACTTTAATGACACTAATGTTAATAAGTTCTGATATCCCACTACCATCAAACCAGCCTACTTAAACATTTTTAATAGTGTTTTTGAATATACGTTTTTGCATAGTTTTTTAAAAATAGTGGTTGCTCTAGGTATTACATATACATATGTAACATTATAGTCTACCGGTGAAACATTTTATCACTTAATGTGAAATGTAAAAATATTACCTCCATTGAGCTTCCATACCCTCCTCCATTTATAATTGTCTTATATATTTCCTCTATGTTGAGAAATATGTCACACAGTGTTTCAATTTTAATTCAACCATCAAACATAATTTAGAAAGCTCAAGAGGAGAAGAAACATTTATTATATTTACCTACATTTTAACTTTTTCCCTATTATTCTTTCTTCTTTCTTGATGGTCTAAGATTTCTTCTTTCATCCTCTCCTTTCTGCTTAGAGAACTTCCTATAGCTTTTCTCATAGAGTAGGTGTTTTGGTGACGAATTCTCTTAGTTTTTCTCCATCTGACAATGCCTTGATTTTTGTTCCATTCCTTGAGGATATTTTTGCTGGCCGTAGACTTCTGAGTTAGCAGTTCTTATCTTCTAGCATTTGAAAAATGTTGTGCCACTTCCTTCTGGCTTCTATGATTTTGAATGAGAAAATCTGCTGTCATTCAATTTTTTTCTCCTCTAGCAAGGTGTCATTTCTCTCTTATGGCTTTCAAGATCTTTTTTTTGTCATTAGTTTTCATAAGTTTCACTATAATGTGTTTTAGTATGTATTTTGTTGGGTTTTCCTGTTTGGGGTTTACTCCATTTAATTTAAAATTTTAGGACAATTTCAGCCATAATTTCTTATTTTTCACTTCCACACTTTCTTTTTTCCTTCTAAGACTCCAATGACAGAAATGTTAGATCTTTTGTTATTTTCCAACAGATTCCTGAGGCTATGTTCTTTTTTAGTCTATTTTCTCACTGTTATTCAGACTGGGGAATTTATTTTGATTTATCTTCAGGTTTACTGATTCTTTCCTGTCACTGCCATTCTGCTATTGAATTAATCTATTGAGTTTTTCTTTCAGTTTTTTTTTTTCAGTTCTAAAATGTTCATTTTATTCTTCTTTGTATCTTCTATTTCCTTGCTGGGGCATTCCAGTTTTTCATTTGCTGCAAGTGTGTTTGTAATTGCTTGTTGGAGCATTTTTATGATATCTGTATTTAAAATCCTTGTTAGATGATTCCAGTGTCTGTGCCATCTCCATATTGGTGCTTTTTGCTTGCCTTTTCTCATTTAAATTGATGTATTTCTGGTTCTTGGTATAAGGGGTGTTTTTCTACTGTATCCTAGACATGCTGGATTTTATGAAACTCTGGCAATTATTTAAACACTCTATTCTAGCAGGCCTCTGCTGACACTGAACCAGCAGGGTAAAGCAGGATGCCACTTAATTACCACCAAATAATGCAGAAGTCCAGGTTTCCTACTCAGCCTTTGCTGACACCATGAGTAGAAGAGGAACCTTGTTACCATTGGGCAGGAACCAAAGCCTAGGCTCCTTATTTGACTTCTGCAATTGGTAGATGCCTCATTTTTCCATGGTGTTTGGATGGAGTAGAGTGAATAACTTCAAAAATGTTTTTTATCTGCTAGGCTGCCCCTTTTCTTATCCTTTGCCTAAAGAGAACAGTATTTTCTTGAGGATTATTTTGTCTACACCTTTTTGTATTTCTAGGTTGTAAAAGCCATAATATACAAAAGATGAAGGAATAAAAAAAATCCAGGAACTTGCCACCATGTCATTCCTCAAGTCTTGAGGCTCCTAGTCAGCTCTTTTTTCCACCTTTCAGAGTCTTCTTATATTTGTCCTTTCAATTATGTCCAGAGTTTTTAGCTGTACTTGGAGGAATAGAAAGAAATGTGTCTATTACACATAGACATAGCAAGAAATGTGTCTATTACATCTTGTCTGGAACCTGACATTGCTATTCAATAATATTAAAGAATAATATTTAATAATATTAAATATTAATTAATAATAATTAATAATATTAAAGAATAATATTTAATAATATTAAATATTAATTAATAATAATTAATAATATTAAAGATTAATATTTAATAACATTAAAGAATAATATTAAATAATAATAAAATAATAAAAATAATAATATTATTAAATAATAATATATTAAAGAATAGTATTAAAGAATTATTATTAGTTTTTTTAGGTGTAATAATAAAATTATGTTTTTAAAGATACATACTGAAATATTTACATACAATATAATATGATGTCTGGGATTTACTTCAGTGGAGGCAGAGGCTGGTGGGGATGTAGATTGAATAAGAGTGTTCAGAAGTTGGTAATTATGGAAGCTGAGTAATTGTTCAAACTGGAGATCCTTTATTCTACACCAGCTTAATTCAATACAAATATATGCGCCATGTATGTAATTTAAAAATGTTCTAGTATTCATATTAAAAAAGAAATAAAAGGTATAATTAATTATAATATTTTAAACCAAACATATCCAAAATAATTACTATAAAAATTACTAATGAGATATTTTACATTCTCTTTTATGCTGTATTTGAAATTGATGGATATTTTACACTTACAGCGTATCTCAATTTGAACTAGTCATATTTCAAATGCTCAATAACCATATGTGGCTAGTGGTTACTGAATTAGACAACCCAGTTTTATATTTTCTTCTGTTGTTAGTATTTGGAACTTTAAATAATAAAAGTTTATTTTTAAAACCAGGTCTGAATTCAAATTCTATGCTCTTAAAATCTGGTCTTTCCCATTTATGCTCTTGCTGTGTGATTTTGGACTCCCTCAGTCCCTGCCCAGTGAAGTATGAATCTTGAGGATCTTGGAAGAAGCAAAAACCCTGCCATCCTCCTCTAAGTTCTCTGCTGCAGCCTCTTGCCTGGCCTGTTGTCCACCTCTACCATCTGTTGTGTTTTTGAAGGTGGATAGAGTCCATGTACTGCCTCTCCTGCAGCACCTTATATGGTACTCAGCACATAGTTCATGTTCCATATATATTTGCCAAATAAATGAATGTTAGGAAGGAAACAAAAGCTGCATCTTATAAAGTGAGCAATGGTAGAAGGACATTAAGCATATTTGGAATACATTAGGCATTTTCATACATGATGTCTTGTTGAATTCTTGCTAAAAATATGTGACTTAGGTATTAACATCACCACTCTACAAATGAGGAAATATCACAGTGTGGCTGTTAACCAGTCATTAAGTGTTAAAGCCAGACTTCGAATCCACTTCTGTCTGATACCAAAGCTGCATCATACCATCTCCCAGGAATTTGCCCAATAACTAGAATGTAATGTAGGTTGTGATCAGTTTTCTATAGTGATCTGGCCTCTCATGCCCTTACTTTTACCCTGGTTGACTTCTGTCAGCCTGTGGTAACAGAATAATGGGCCCCAAAGATGTCTCTGTGTTAATAATCCCCAGAACCAGTGAACATGTTAGGTTAGATGGCAAAATGGAATTAAGGTTGCAGATGGAATTAAGGTTACTAATTAGATTATCTTAAAATAGGAAGATTATCCTGGATTATCCAAATGCACCCAGTCTAATCACAAAAGTCCTTGAAAGTGGAAAAGAAAATCGGAAGGGAGAACCAAAGAGATGACAGCAGGAAAAGGACTCAGCCTCGAGTTGCTGAAGGAAGCTAAAGAGTGTGGGCAGCCTCTAGAAATAGGAAACATCCAGGAAACGGAATCTCCCCTAGAGCTTCCATAAGGAGCAGCCCTGCTGACACCTTGGGTTTAGCCTAGTGAGGCTCATTTTAGACATCTGATCTCCAGAACTGTAATATAATATGTTTTTATCATTTAAGCCACTAAATTTGTGATAATTTCTTATAGCTGCAACAGCGAACTAACGTGTAGCCCTGGCCCTGGCCTAGAGCCACTCAATGTTCAGAATGAGCTGCTGTTTCCCTCTCTTGCCCTGCCTTTCTTTCAAACCATGATAGCCAGCTGGGCACTGGGTGATGGGTAGCAGGGGTCTCATTATCTCTGGTACAATCAGGCTGTTTTCTGGTCCCTTTTGCCCAAAGCTCTTGGGGTTTCTGAGGTGTCATTGGCCCCCTTCAGTGGTCTTTGTTTCGTGAGTTCTGCCTGGTGCCTGAACTTTCTGGGGTTGGCTTGGTGTTTTGTCACATTTACTCTGTTTTCCAGTGGGTAGATCTATCCTAGCCTGCCCTTGCCAATGTTCTGGTGGAATTTCTACAATAACTTGGCATGCATATCACACCTGTATCCACTTGATGTGTCCCAGAGCTGAGCTGTTTCCTTTTGGGGCAGAAACATTCTCTTCCCTGCAGAGCTATATAGAGTAGGAGAAAGGGCCTGGCATCCACTCACAGAAGGCCTGAGCCCATGGCCTGGATTGGCATGGCCAGCCACCAATCCACTCTGATTCCTTAGATGTAAAATGAGATTATAATAATGATACCCATCTCACAGTGTTAACAGTTCAATTTAGCTCACAAATCTTTGGAATTAGTATAATAATTACTAGTAGTTATTGAGTTTATGCTTTGAATATGCTAAGTATTTTGTGTGTTGTTTAATTTGTCAAAACAAGTAGGTTTTATAGTTGAAAGAAACAAAAGAAGAAATTTTATTATGCATACACATCCTCTATCTTTGTCCTTCTGATGATATTTGCTTCAATTAAAAACCAATGGGAAGAATCGATCTTTATATAATTAATTTATAGTGACAATTACTGTTAGAATTGACCTGTACAAATAATAACCAAGAAAGGAATTTGATACCAGCTAAAATGGTGCACAGTGAAATGTGGCAGAGAGAAAAACTGAAGAGTCATATCTTGTGGGAAACATCAAAGCTGTAAAAACTTGATCTAAGAAAAATTGGGCTGTGTAAAAATATTCAACGTCTAATTAAACTGTCAATAGCTAAAGCTGTATATGGTAAAATTTGTTATGGATTAAAAATTGACAGAATAATTAAATTTTCTCAGCAAAATTGAGAATTACAGGATCTCACTAGGAAAATTAGATTTGGCAGACATAAAACCACAAAATAAAAATCACAATGTTAGAAGATAGGATAAGTATTATTGAATTTGACAAAAATAAAACCCCCTTTGATAACTGAATCTTTCATTAAGTTTTACAGCAAAAAGAGAAGAAAACACAATCCTGATAAAAAATTTTCCATAAAATAAAAATGAAAATGGGAGAGGGAGGTATATAACTGTGCCATATAGAAAATCAATCTAGAAATTATATTGACTTAATGAGATTTGATCCCAAAAATATTCTCTTGGTGAAAATGTTTTAATATTAGTATAATTCTATTTTTAAAATTTTCTGTTTATAAACCCAGAGTTCACATAGTTTCAGGTCAGTATAATGTTGTATCATCTAGATTCAGTGCAGAAAAATAAAAACACTTTAGATATTTCAAAAAGAGAGTGTATTGCAGGGAATGAGGTACTTAGAGTAAAGGGGTGGAGTCAGGGGCCACCACTAGACTCGTGGTCAGGCTCCCTGGGAAGTTGCAATCCAGAGGTCAGAAGGCTGCAGGAACCTGCTGCTGCTAGCACAGATGACAGGCAGAGCACGGGAAATATCGCTGGCCACCATAAAACTCCCATCTGCTAAAGCTGCCAAATCTCTTGCAAATGTGGCCATTGGCAGAACCTTGACCTTGATGGCAAGGGAGTTGGGGAAATGTAGCTCTCAGGCTTCTAGCCTCTGCAATACACTGGAGTGCATAGAAGGGGGTAGGAACAAATGCAGGCCACCTTTAAACAATATCCAGCACAGGAGGATCAAAATGTCTTGGGTCCAGTTAAAGAGTCTCTGCGACGTTAACTTGACCAAGGTCACTCTTGGAGGCATTGGGGTTGTGGGGATTGGTGGAGAGAGTGTCTGTCCTCTCAGAGCTCACAGTGGATGGAGGAAGACAGATACAGAGAGTCTCTTATAAAACATGGCAACATTTGCAAAAACGATTAGCTTAGAGTAAAGCAATGAGAATGGAGCAATTCATACTTCTTGGAACAGGTGGAGTCAAGGAAAAGCTGGAAACATCAACAGTCTTTAGTTGGCTGTTGAAAAGTGGCTGCATTCACATGGTGGGGAGAACTGCGGCTTGCCAAGAAAAGGAAACAGCCAGAGCAAAGGTTGGCAGTGTCTTCTGCATTGGACACACCATGTCCACCATGTCCAACTCACCAACATAGGACTTGGTGAGTAGGGCTGCGCTCAGTAACCAGGTTAGAGAGACCACTGTGAGCCAGCTTCCCCAGGGGCATGGCTTTGCAGGGCTGACTTCAATCCTTTCCTCCCCTGCACAAATTCAGCCCTTTATTGTAGTTAATCCACCTCCCAATACCACTTTCTGCTTTTTTGGCTCCAATTTCCTAAACCTCCAACGAGTAAGTGCTTTTTATAATCTTCCAGATCTTTCAAATCTCTCTCTCCAGTTAGCAGTTCCTGGGGCATGGCTGCTCCAGCTGTTGCAGCACTGAGAGATGGGCTGGATTTTTCCAAGCATAACTAGATTCTCACAGCTCCCTGACCCTGGCCCAACATCCGCACTGATTCCATGGGACCAGATGTTAACTACCTTGAAGAAAAACTGGCTGACTTGAAACTGAAAAAATGAAAGTAAAACAAATCATTAAAAGGAATGGCTGCAGAGAACAGAACAGAGCTTACTAAGGCCATTCACATTTGACAACTCTGAAGTGGATGCAATCATGCCCATTTTACAGATGAGACAACTGAGTCCTACCTAGGCAGAAAGTGGTACAGTTTACCACTTAAGTGATAAATTTAAGACCTCTGCTTCTGAGTCTAGTGCTCTTCCAACTGAGCCACACGACAAACCTCTCATTTGATGGTCCTTGTCACCTGTCTTCTTTGATGTCCAACCTTGGAAGAATGTACTATAGTTAATGTCTAAATAGAGACAGTTTTGATGGTGACCAGTGGCAAACTGGATGAGGTATCAGGACAAAAGATGCGAGCCTAACTATCCTAGTCAAACTGGGCTGTACATGTACTGGGCTGCACCCTATTATATTGGGTAGAATATGACATGCAGAAGGAAAAAAGATGCATGCACATCATCTATCTAGAAAAACAAGGGTGTGGGCAGATTTGTCCTAGACACAGTTCAGGACATGGGTTAGTTCTAGGCATCTCCGGGAAGAGCCCACTACATCCCATCCTGCTTCCAGTGAATGCTTCAAGATCATCCATGGAAGGCCTTTACCTGGGTACCTAGCTTCTCTGCCAGGCAGCTCGCTCCCCACACAAATCTATTCTTCTCGTTGCTGTAATCTCCATTAATATTCTGGTCTGAACTGCGTCCTGTAAGGAGGTAGCAGGAAGCTCTGCCTGGATTAGCCAGGCAGAGTGAGACTCTCAGGGGACAAAAGACATCCAAATCTTGCAGGTGTGGGCTAAATCCCAAGTCTGCTTGGCAGAAGGAAAGCTCCAGAGGTTTCCAGGGATATGCACGTTGTCTCTCTCTCTCTCTCTCACACACACACACACACACACATATTCAAGCATAAGATCTTTCCTTAAGGTTTGAAAAGTCAGATTCATGAGGTATGATGGAGTATATCAAACTTCACTGAAGAACACTTGCAGGTTCCTACCTCAGCCATGTGTAACCTGAGCTGGCTGGATGATATGCCTACTAAAAACCTAGGTTAGGCTCCTGCTTTTGAAGCTTACAGCTCTGTGAACCTGAGTCACTTTGGTTCTCTGAGATTCAACTTCACCATCTATAAAATAAAAATAATATTTAGTTCATTGAGTTGTTGAAGGATTGACTGGCACACTTATGGGAATACATGGTATGATGGTTAATACTGAGTGTCAACTTGATTGGATTGAAGGATGCAAAGTATTGATCCTGGGTATGTCTGTGAGGGTGTTGCCAAAGGAGATTAACATTTGAGTCAGTGGGCAGGGAGACGAAGACCCACCCTTAATCTGGGTGGGCACCATCTAATCAGCTGCCAGTGCATATAAAGCAGGCAGAAAAAAAGGTAAAAAGACTAAACTGGCCAGCCTCCCAGCCTACATCTTTCTTCTGTAGTGGGTGTTTCCTGCCCTTGATCATCGGACTCCAAGCTCTTCAGTTTTGGGATTCAGACTGGTTTTTTTGCTCCTCAGCTTGCATGTGGCCTATTGTGGGACCTTGTTATCTTGTAGGCTAATATTTAATAAACTTCCCATCTATATCTTTATCTCTCTATCTATCTATCTATCTATCTATCTATCTATCTATCTATCCTATTAGTTCTGTCCCTCTAGAGAACCCTGACTAATACAGATTTTGGTATTGGAAGTGGTTCTAGAGGAACAGAATATTAAGGATAAAGTTCTTTCATTGGTTTTGGGGTTTCTGGAGCTGGCTGCTTAGTATGATTAGAACCAAAAATGCTAAGGACTCTACTAATAGTATGGAGAACACTTATAGTCCTTGGCATGAACTGTTTAGAGAGTTATGCAAAATAAATGCATTTGACACTCCTGATTCACTGCTTGTGAGAGCCAAGGAGTTTAGTGACTCTGTACATAATACCTTTGGCCATATGTGGAGACCCAAGAACATAGTGAAGCTGGTTGGTTGCTCCTAAGTTCAGTGGACAAAGTGATGAAAGAAAATGATGAACTCAGGGATTCTAACCCCCAGCATCAGAAACATACTGAGCCTCAAATCTGCTAAAATTGCCCTGAGTGAGGGTCTTATCTAATGTAGAGAAAGAACTGAAATTGTGGGAAAACAGACACAAGCTCTTATCATGCGAGTGGCTGACCTGCAATGAAAAGTGCATGCACAGCCTTGCCAAGTGTCTACTGTTAGAGTGAGGGCACTGATTGGAAAAGGATGGGAACCCACATGTGGGAGGACCCTGATGAAGCTGGGGATACTGAGTTTGTAAACTCTGATGAAACTTTTTTTGTCAGATGAAACAGCTTCCGCATCCCCAGAAGTGGCAACATCCACTCCCTCACCCATGCTGCCATCAGCCTTTCCACCTTTGTCTGAGGAGATAAACCCTGCGCTGCCTGAGGCAACAGTGATGGCCTTCCCTGAGGCAGCTGCCAGGCAAGATAATGTAGGTTCTCCTCAGGAGCCACCCCCAACACTCTTGTTTGCTTTTAGATTTATAACTAGACTAAAGTCCTGGTGGACTCCTAGAGGTGAGGTTGAGAGTGTGACCCATGAAGAGGTGCGCTTGAGTTTTCTAATTTATATAAGCAGAAATCTGGAGAACAGGCATGGGAATGGATGTTAAGGGTGTGGGATAATGGTGGAAGGAACATAGAGCTGGAGCTGGCTGAATTTACTGATTTGGGCCTACTAAGTAGGGACTCTGCATTTAATGTTGCAGCTCAGGGAGTTAAAAAAGTTTCTAATAGTTTATTTGCTTGATGAGCTGAAGTATGGATTAAAAGATGGCCTACTATGCACAAGCTGGAAATGCCTGATCTCCCTTGTTTTAATATAGAGGAAGAGATCCAAAGACTTAGGGAGAGTGGGACATTGGAGTGGATTAGTCACATTAGACTTACTCATCCCAGCTAGGAGGGTCCAGAAGATATACACTTGACCAGTGCCTTGCAAAATAGATTTGTGAGGGCAGCACCTGCATCTTTGAAGAGCCCTGTAATGGCTCTTCTCTGTATGTCAGATCTAACAGTGGGAAACACAGTCACTCAACTACAAAATTTAAATGCAATTGGAATAATTGGATCCGAGATGGCAGAAACAAAGTGGCAGCACTCAACCATCAAAGGCAAGGTGGACGTACCTAAGGTAGTGGACAGCAGAGGCAAAGCAGCAATCAGTATAGTCTGACTTGTATAGAGCTCCGGCATTGGTTAATTAATCACAGTGTTTCTAGAAGTGAAATTGATAGGAAGCCTACTGCATTCCTATTTAAGTTATGTAAACAGAAAACTTCTAGGTCGAATGGACAAAAGACTAATTTGAATTATAAAAACAGAGAATCACATTCCTTCAATTTCCAGACTTGAGCCAGTTTACAGACCCAGAAATCCTTGAACAAAGGGGAGGCCAGGTCCCCTTAAGGAAGGACCCCACTACCCTACCAACAATTTATGCTGTTAATCATTCTCCCATCCTTCCCCAAGGAGACCTCAGGCCTTTTACCAGGGTAACTGTGCAGTGGGGAAAGGGAAATGATCAGACATTTCAGGGACTACTGGACACTGGCTCTGAGCTGATGTTGATTCCAGTGGACCCAAAACGTCATTGTGGTTCCCCAGTTAAAGTAGGGTCTTATGGAGGTCAGGTAATTAATGGAGTTTTTACTCAGGTCCAACTTACAGTGGGTCCAGTGGGCCCCCGGACTCATCCTGTGGTCATTTCCCCAGTGCCAGAATGCATAATTGGCATAGACATACTTAGCAGCTGGAAGAACCCCCACATGGTCTCTCTGACTGGTAGGGTGAGCACTATTATGGTGGGAAAGGCCAAATGGAAGCCATTAGAGTTGCCTCTACCTAGAAAAATAGTAAATCAAAAACAATATTGCAATCCTGGAGGGATTGTAGAGGTTAGTGCCACCATCAGGGACTTGAAAGATGCAGGGATGGTGATTCCCACCACATCCCCGTTCAACTCTCCCATTTGGCCTGTGCAGAAGACAAATAGATCTTGGAGAATGACAGTGGCACAAGTGATGACTCCAATTGCAGCTGTTGTACCAGATGTGGTTTCATTGCTTGAGCAAATTAACACATCTCCTTGTACCTGGTATGCAGCCATTGACTTGACCAATGCCTTTTTCTCCATTCCTGTCCATAAGGCCCACCAGAAGCAATTTGTATCAACTGTCTGGCTTTGTGTCATAATCTCCTTCAGAGATAACCTGATCGCTTTTTGCTTCTGCAAGATATCACGGTGGTCCATTACATTGATGACATTATGCTGATTGGATCCAGTGAGCAAGAAGTAGCAAACACACTGGACTTATTGGTGAGACATTTGCATTCCAGAGGATGGGAAATAAATCCGACTAAAATTCAGGGAACTTCTACCTCAGTAAAATTTCTAGGGGACCAGTGGTGTGGGGCCTGTTAAGAAATTCCTTTTAAGATGAAGGATAAGTTGCTGCATTTGGCCCCTCCTACAACCAAGAAAGGGGCACAATGCCTAGTGGGCCTATTTGGAATTTGGAGGCAACACATTCCTTATTTGGGTGTGTTACTGTAGCCTATTTATTGAGTGACCCAAAATCTGCCAGTTTTGAGTGGGGTCCAGAACAGGAGAAGGCTCTGCAACAGGTCCAGGCTATTGTGCAAGCTGCTCTGCCATTTGGGCCATATGACCCAGCAGATCCAAAGGCACTTGAGGTGTCAGTGGCAGATAGGAATACTGTTTGGAGCCTTTGGCAGGCCCCCACAGGTGAATCACAGCAGAAACCTCTAGGATTTTGGAACAAGGCCCTGCCATCTTCTGCAGATAGCTACTCTCCTTTTGAGAGACGGCTCTTGGACTGTTACTGGGCTTTGGTGGAAACTGAATGTTTGATGATTGGTCATCAAGTCACCATGTGACCTGAACTGCTTATTATGAACTGGGTGCTTTCTGACCCATCTAGCCATAAAGTGGGTCATGCACACCAGCATTCCATCATCAACTGGAAGTGGTATAAACGTGATTGAGCTCGAGCAGGTCCTGAAGGCCCAGTAAGTTACAAGAGGAAGTGGCTCAAATGCCCATGGTCTCCACTCCTGCCACCCTGCTTCTCTCCCCGAGCCTGCACCAATGGCCTCATGACGAGTTCCCTATGATCAGTTGACAGAGGTAGAGAAGGCTAGGGCCTGGTTCACAGATGGTTCTGCATGATATGCAGGCACCACCCAAAAGTGGACAGCTGCAGCACTACAGTCCCTTTCTAGGACATCCCTGAAAAAGAGCAGTGAAGGGCAATCTTCCCAGTGGGCAGAACTTCAAGTGGTGCACCTGCTGTGCACTTTGCATGGAAAGAGAAATTTCCAGATGTGTGATTATATACTGATTCATGGGCTGTAGCCAATGGTTTGGCTGGATGGTCAGGGACTTGGAAGAAGCATGATTGGAAAGTTGGTGACAAAGAAATTTGGAGAAGAGGTCTGTGGAAGATCCTCTCTGAGTGGTCAAAAACTGTGAAGATATTTGCATCCTATGTGAGTGCTCACCAACGGGTGACCTCAGCAGAGGAGGATTTTAATAATCAAGAGGGTAGGATGACCCGTTCTGTAGACACCACTCAGCCTCTTTCCCCAGCCACTCCTGTTATTGCCCAATGGGCCCATGAACAAAGTGGCCATTGTGGCAGGGATGGAGATTACATATGGGCTCAGCAACATGGACTTCCATTCACCAAGGATGACCTGGCTACAGCTACTGCTGAGTGCCTAATTTGCCAGCAGCAGAGACCAACAGTGAGCCCTCGATATGGCACCATTCCTCAGGGTGATCAGCCAGCTCCTTGGTGGCAGGTTGATTACATTGGGTCTCTTCCATCATGGAAAGGACAGAGGTTTGTCCTCACTGAAATAGACACTTACTCTGGAAATGGGTTTGCCTATCCTGCACACGATGCTTCTACCAAGACTACCATCCGTGGACTCATGGAATGCTTTATCCACCATCATGATATTCCACACAGCATTTCCTCTGACCAAGGCACTAATTTTATGGCTAAAGAAGGGCAGCAGTGGGCTCATGCTCATGGAAGTCTCTGGTCTTACCATGTTCCTCATCATCCTGAAGCAGCTGAATTGATAGAAGGGTGAAATGGCCTTGTAAAGTCACAATTGCAATGCCAACTAGGTGATAATACTTTGCAGGGCTGGGGCAAAGTTCTTCAGAAGGCCATGTATGCTCTGAAGCAGCATCCAATATATGGTACTGTCTCTCCCATAGCCGGGATTCACGGGTCCAGGAACCAAGAGGTGGAAGTGGAAGTGGCATCACTCACCATCACCCCTAGTGATCCACCAGCAAAATTTTTGCTTCCTGTTCCCACTACATTACATTCTGCTGGCCTAGACGTCTTATTTTCAGAGGGAGGAATGCTGCCACCAGGAGACCCAACAACAATTCCCTTAAACTGGAAATTAAGATTGCCACCTGGACACTTTGGGCTTCTCCTACCTTTAAATCAGCAGGCTAAGAAGGGAGTTACAGTCCGGGTTATTTACCTGGACTATCAAGATGAAATCAGTCTACTATTCCACAATGGAAGTAAGAAAGAGTATGCATGGAACACAGGAGATCCACTGGGGCATCTCTTAGTATTACTATGCCCTGTGGTTCAGGTCAATGGGAAACTACAACGGCCCAATCCAAGCAGGACTACAAATTGCCCAGGCCCTTCAGGAATGAAGTTTTCTGTCACTCCACCAATAAAAAACCCACCACCTGCTGAGGTGCTTGCTGAAGGCAAAGGGAATACAGAATGTGTAGTAGAAGAAGGTAATCATCAATACCAGCTATGACCATGTGACCAGTTGCAGAAATGAGGACTGCAATTGTCATGAGCATTTCCTCCTTCTTTTGTTAAAAACATGTTTGTAGGCCAGGCACGGTGGCTCACACCTGTAATCCCAGCACTTTGGGAGGCTGAGATGGGCAGATCATGAGGTCAGGAGATCGAGACCATCCTGGCTAACATGGTGAAACCCTGTCTCTACTAAAAACACAAAAAAATTAGCCGGGCTTGGTGGCAGGCACCTGTGGTCCCAGTTACTCGGGAGGCTGAGGCAGGAGAATGGCGTGAACCCGGGAGGCGGAGCTTGCAGTGAGCCATGATCACACCACTGCACTCCAGCCTGGCTGACAGAGTGAGACTCCATCTCAAAAAAAAACAAAAAAAACAAAAACAACAACAACAAAAAATGTTTGTGTATGTATACACTTATACTAAGAAAATATCTTCATTTTATTTCCTTTTTCCTTTATCATGTGACATAAGATTTATTGACTTTATATCAACACTTAAGTATTGTTAACTTTGTGTAATAGCATTTGGGTTGGGGATTGGCACATTTCTGGTTGTAAGAAGGATAGTTGTATTATGTTAGGCATAATTATGACTTTATTATTGTATTAATTTAAAGATTATGTATGATCTCAAGAGATGTGTATGGGTTCAAGTTGACAAGGGGTAGACTTGTTATGGTTAATACTGAGTGTCAACTTGATTAGATTGAAGGATGCAAAGTATTGATCCTGGGTATGTCTGTGAGGGTGTTGCCAAAGGAGATTAACATTTGAGTCAATGGCCTGGGAAAGGCAGACCCACCCTTAATCTGGATGGGCACCATCTAATCAGCTGCCAGCAAATATAAAGCAGGCAGAAAAAAGTGAAAAGACTAGACTGGCCTAGCCTCCCAGCCTACATCTTTCTCCTGTCCTGGAAGCTTCCTGCCCTTGAACACTGGACTCCAAGTTCTTCAGTTTTGGGACTCAGACTGGCTTTTTTTTTTTTTTTTTTTTTTTTTTTCTCCTTAGCTTGCAGATGACCTATTGTGAGACCTTGAAATCCTGTGAGTTAATACTTAATAAACTTCCCTTTAAATATATATCTATCCTATTAGTTCTGTCCCTCCAGAGAATCCTAATACACATGGTAAATTCTAGTATTAATTCAAGTGTATGGTGTGACAATGATAACAAAGAGAATAATGTTAGAAGATGATGACATTGGTGAGGATGATGTTGATAAAGATGATGAGGAGGAGGATGTTGGTGCTGCTGAGGAGGTTGATGCTGCTGCAGTTGTTAGTTATGATGACGAAGAAGAAAATGAGGATGAGGAGGAATGTGATATGAATGCTAAGAGTTTGGCAACCACTTGAACGTTGTCTTCAGCGCTGACAGAAGCACAGAGTAGGTGTAATCTCCTAGCTCCAGATCAGCCTAAGGGAGGAAAAAAACCTATGTTTCTTGAGCACCTGCCATGATCCAGGGATGCTGACAGTTTCCACAGCCTTACCCTTCTTCCCCTTTGCACCAACTCCACAATGTCTCCACATTAGTTTAAGCAAGGCAAGGTGATTTGCCCAAAGTCATATAGGCTAAGAAAAACAAACAAAGAAACCCAGAAACGAAGCATTTTATAAAATAAGAATTGTATAAATTTTTAATCTTTATATTCATCATTTCCTATATAAGGAAGACTATTTACAAACCAACAGAATGAGCATCCTCAAGGGGAGTGAGGCAAACATCACTGGAACATCCAGAAGTGATATAAATATCTGCCTATGAGTTATCACCTGGCACATTGAACCAGATGACCTCCTGAACCTGTTAGCTGTATGATTTCAGGACACATATATGCTACTTATGCCCTGTACCCCCAGGAATGGCAAATCTCTTCATCTCTTTGACAGTATACAATGGTGGTTAAGATCAGAGACTGAAGTCATGCCAACCTGACTGCAGGTCCCAGCTCTACATTTTATAAACAGGCAAGGGAAGGCCCAGAGAGGGTAAGGGACTTGGCCGAGAATGTACAGTGAGTTGGGCAGCAACACCAGGTGCAGGACCCAGGTGTCCTGATTCATCAATATTCTTCCCTAGGAGACCAAGCCCTTGTTTGTGGATGCCAACCCGTGCCATCCACAATGTCTCTCAGGTGGCAAGTCTGTTCCACATTTGCCCAGTTTGTGAGCTGTTGATCTCATCTGCTTCTAGCAGCTCATCCTAGGCCTGGCACCTTCTTCAGAAGTAACCAGGGTCCTGGGAAACTGACCATGGTGCTGGTCTGAAGGCAGAAAGTAGTCTGTGTGTTGCCATGACCATGATGGCAACTGGTCTGCCTAAGTGATTTCTTGACTTCTCAAGCACAGCTTGGTGAAGCAGACAGGGTAGGCATATTTATCTCGTGTTTACAGATGAAGTAACTGAGGTTCAGTGGGGTGAGGCACTAGTCACCACCCTCTGTGGGCCTCGGTTTCTTCACCTGGCCATAAGGTCTTTTCCAATTCTTATAGCCTATGCCTCTATAATTTGTCCAAGGGCACACAACTAATTGAAACAAAGTCAAAACTATGAGGTCTTGGGGCTCCTGTACTAATGATCTTTTTAATACTAACCACATTAGTTTTCTAGGGCTGCTGTATGTACCACAGACTTGGTGACTTAAAACAAGAGAAACTTATTCTCTCACAGGCTGGAGGCCAGAAGTCTGAAATCAAGGTGTCGGCAGGGCCACGATCCCTCCGAAACCTCTAGAGGAGAGTTCTTCCTTGCCTCTTCCAGCTTCTGATGGCCCCAGGAGTTCCTTGGCTGCGGCAGTGCAACTCCAGTTTCTGTCTCCATCTTCACGTGGCTGTCTCACCTCTGCGTCTGTGTCTTCACATGGTGTTTTCCTCTCTGTGTCTGAATTTCTGTCTTCTTATAAGGACACCAGTCATATTGGTTTAGGGCCCACCCTAATGACCTTACTTAACTTGGTTACATCTGCAAAGACCCTACTTCCAAGTAAAGTGACAGTCACAGGTCCTGGGGGTTAAGGCTTCGATGTATCATTTTTGGCGATGCAATTCAACCTATAACCCTAATCATACTTAATCTTTAAGCAAAAGATTTTCCTGGATGCCAGGCTCTTTTGCATGAGTAATCTCATTTAACACGTACATGAAGTGAGCTCTATTATTATCTTCCTTTTATATGGGAAGAGGCTGAAGAGAGCAGCTGGGTAACTTGCTTAAGGTCAAACAGACGCTAACCCCACCTCAGCTGACTGCTGAGGCTGCACCCTTAGCCAACCGGCAGTGCTGCCTCTGCTGCGGCCCCTGAGCCTGCGGTTTCACGTGGGGGTGGCTGTGAAGAAGGCTGTGTCTGTGTGGTGGGGAGGACCAAGGACGGCTGGCCTGGTAGTTTTGTTTTGTCAGCTGAAACGCCAACACACAGTGAGTCGATATTGAGTCTGGCATCCTCCCTGCGACTCTCCAAGTGGCTGTGGTTTCCCAAGCAGCCTGCGGCCCAAGGTGAAGTCATCGGGAGAAAGTGGGCACGATGTGAGTCCAAGGGAGACAGGAACACTGGGAATTTCACCTCGACATTGAGCTTGGGTGGAGAAGGAGTGCAAAAGGCAGGGACCAGCTCACAAGAAGGGCCCAGTGTGGGTAGTTAGAGGCAATGTGGGTATAAGCAGGGCCTGTGGATTCAGGCAGCCCTAGGATGGGGTCCCTGATCCATTGTCTATTATCTGTGTGACCTCAGGGAAGTTGCCTAAATTCTCTGAGCCTCAGTTTCCCTCAGCTATCCTCACTTCACAGTGCTGTTGTGAAGACTCAGAAAAAACCTAAGGCCAGTGTTTCACCCAGAGGAAGGGCAGCCAACGCCCACAAATGGCTGGTGTGGCTGACTTGAGGAGGGCCAAAGAGTAGGAAAGAAAATAGAATATTGGTGACTTCAAGGAATTTATAGGCAAAAGGTTACACAAGAAAGTGGCCTTAGTATATTTATAGTAAAAGCAGATTGGATTAAGGCGAAGACTTGGAACTGGCAGAGAATAAACAGAGAGCTTTCATGGAAGAACGGAGTCCTGAGAAGGATTGTGAAGAAGAGCAGGAAGGACTGGAACAGATGAGGCCCACAAAGGCCCAACACCCTGAGGGCCCTGAGCCCTCCACCAGCTGCAGCAGGTCCTGGGGAAGCTCATTCCCCTCTGGGGATTGCACTAGACATCTTCTGAGATGGCCAAGCTCCTCCTTCCCTTTTCCTTCTCCACAAATCACAGCGTGCCCCATGCCCAACACACACACACACACACACACACACATCATTTTTTGTTTGAAGAATCACCAAACCTGGGTTTTCCCTGCGAAGGGCCTGTCAGTCAAGAAGTGCGTTACCCAGAGCTAATGAGTAACTCAAGAGAGATCAAAAGATAGAAGTGATGCCTTTTATTAAGCTCACAGATTTATTATAAGTGAGCCGGCAGGACCACACAGGTCTGCCATCCCAGTGCAGGAAAACTGAGTGTGTGTGTGGTCTGGAGCAGTCGAAAGGCAGCGAGACGGCGGGTGTGAGCCTAATAAAGGCTATAATTGGCACCTCTTTTCCAGCAAAACCCACCGGCCACCTTCTCCCCACTGCTAGGCTCTCTCCTTGCAGGGAAGAGTGTAGACGGGGAGGCTCCACCCAGAGGAGGAGCCCAGGAGTGGGCAGGGGATGGTCATCCAGGTACAGCCTCCAACCCCAGCCCTCCAGCTGAAGCCCCAGTGGCTCTAAGTGTAAGTCAACAGGGGAGAGGGCACTTCTTCCTGAGAGACTATCCGATGGGGTGGTCAGGAGGTGTGTTTTTCAGACATCCAGGCTGGTCACAGGCATCCAGTGACATGCCCCTTTCTCAGCACAGAGGACCAGGGAGACTGAGTCATTTCCATAAACTGGTGTGAGGTTCATATCAGTGTTAATATTTTATTATAATAAATATTGTAAACACTTGTTGCAGTAGCAACAAAAATATTTTAAAAAGCTAGAACAGTGAGCTTCAATTCCCACAATCCCCAAATTCCAAAAGAAAGACTGTGGTGGTGTGTGTCTGTGTGTGAGACCCTCTCTGTGGAACATTGGTGGACAAGCAGCTGGCATTGCTCTGGGACTTCTGCAAGATGAGCTCAGCATTTGCTGGACATCTATTCTACTTTGGCCAAAACATGACGGTGGACTTCCATCTCTGAGGATGACTCCTACAAAGCCAGCCATATAAAATGAGGCTCTTTCTTTATTAAACATGTGTGTCCTTGGCCAGTCCAAACACCTTAGGGCCTCAGTTTTTAATCTGTATGAGAAGTTAGAGCCACCCTAACCTTGAGGCCTTTTTCAGCTCTGAGACTGAATTTGGACCTTATAAGCAAGGCTCATGTGTAACTCCAGGGCCCAATTCCTGGTCCCAGTGCCCCTCCACTTTCCATCACAACCACGGCCCCTATTTCCCACAGTCCTTCAAGCCCTCCCCTGCAGCCTCCCACCTCCTCCCATCCTGCCTTGTTTCCAGCCATCTTCCCATCTGCACAGCACCCTCCAACCCACCCGCACACATTATAGCCTGGCTAATTCTGCCCTGGCAAACCCACAAGCCTGATAATTCCCCCCAACATTCCTTGGCAGGCTCCCCCTTCTTCTTGGCAGAGATTTAAGAGCCAAGAGCAGCCATTAGCTCATGTCCTGCTCTGGCTTTGTTACTTCTAGAAAGCCAGCTTCATTTATTAATAGCTATTAATTATTGCTACAAGTAATTGAATCTAAGTTGAACATTCTGAGACAGGCTTAAAAAAATTATCTTCCTTTTATAAGGTTTTGCTTTGAATGCTTTTTAAAACTACTTGCTCTGCTTTAAGATTTTACTCATATATAAAAAAAAATTGCGGGATTATGATAGCTCTCCTCTGCAAACACAATGGTGCTCAAAGTAAGTTTTAACAGATTGACAGGAGATTCGGAGAGTCTCAGATACAGAAGGCATGAAGAACACTAAAATTAACTGGGCACTTCATATTTGTGAGCTCATTAAACATGAGAATGATTGACCACTAGTATTTCCATTTCACTGGCAAAGGGACCAAAGCTTCCAGAAGTGAAGTCCTATAGCCAATGGGAGAACTGGGTTTGGGCCAGGTGTGGTGCCTCACGCCTGCAATCCCAGCATTTTGGGAGGCCAAGGTGGTAGGATGGTGATATGGTTTGGCTCTGTGTCCCCACCCAAATCTCATTGTAGCTCCATTCCCACATGTTGTGGGAGGGACACAAAGGGAGATAATTGAATCATGGGGGCAGTTTCCCTCATACTGTTCTCGTGGTAGTAATAAATCTCACAAGATCTGATGGTTTTATAAGGGGTTTCCACTTTCGCTTCTCTCTCATTCTCTCTTGCCTCTGCCATGTAAGAAGTGCCTTTTGCCTTCCACCATGATTGTGAGGCCTCCCCAGCCACGTGGAACTGTAAGTCCATTAAACCTATTTTTCTTCCCAGTCTCAGGTATGTCTTTATCAGCAGTGTGAAAACGGACTAATACAGTCAATTGGTACCAGTAGAGTGGGGTACTGTTGAAAAGATACCCGAAAATGTGGAAGAGACTTTGGAATTGGGTAACAGGCAGAGGTTGGAACAGTTTGGATGGCTCAGAAGAAGACAGAAAAATGTAGGAAAGTTTGGAACTTCCTAGAGACTTGTTGAATGGCTTTGACCAAAATGTGGATAATGATATGGACAATGAAATGCAGGTAGAGGTGGTCTCAGATGGAGATGGGAAACTTGTTGGGAACTGGAGTAAAGGTGACTCTTGCTATGTTTTAGCAAAGAGACTGGTAGCATTTTGCCCCTGCCCTAGAGATCTGTAGAACTTTGAACTTGAGATAGATGATTTAGGGTATCGGGCAGGAAAAATTTCTAAGCAGCAAAGAATTCAAGAGGTGACTTGGGTGCTGTTTAAAGCATTCAGTTTTAAAAGGGAAACAGCATAAAAGTTTGGAAAATTTACAGCCTGACAATGGGATAGAAAAGAAAAACCGATTTTCTGAGGAGAAATTCAAGCCAGCTGCAGAAATTTGCATAAGTAACAAGCAGCCAAATGTTAATTGCCAAGGCAATAGGGAAAATGTCTCTAGGCCATGTCAGAGACCTTTGAGGCAACCCCTCACATCACAGGCCTGGAGGCCTACAGGGAAAAAATGGTTTTGTGGGCTGGGCTCAAGTTCCCCCTGCTGTGTGCAGCCTAGGGACTTGGTGCCCTGCATCCCAGCCACTCCAGCCATGGCTAAAAGGGGCCAAGGTACAGCTTGGACCATGGCTTCAGAGGGTGCAAGTGCCAAACCAATGGCACTGAACCTGCAGGTACACAGAAGTCAAGAATTGAGGTTTGGAAACCTCTGCCTAAATTTCAGAGCATGTATGGAAATGCCTGGATGTCCAGGCAGAAGTTTACTGTGGGGGTGGGGCGCTCACTGAGAACCTCTGCTATGGCAGTATGGAAGGGAAATGTGGTGTCAGAGCCCCTACACAGAGTCCCCACTGGGGTCCTGCCTAGTGGATCTGTGAGAAGAGGGCCGCCATCCTCCAGACCCCAGAATGGTATATCCACTGACAGCTTGCACCGTGCACCTGAAAGAGCTGCAGACACTCAAAGCCAGCCTGTGAAAGCAGCTGGGAGGGAGGCTGTACCCTGCAAAGCCACAGAGGTGGAGCTGTCCAAGATCATGGGAACCAATCTCTTGCATCAGTGTGACTTGGATGTGAGACACGGAGTCAAAGGAGATCATGTTGGAGCTTTAAGATTTGACTGTCCTGCTGGATTTTGGACTTGCATGGGGCCTGTAGCCCCTTTGTTTTGGCCAATTTATCCCATTTGGAATGGATATATTTACCTAAAGCCTGTACCCCCATTGTATCTAGGAAGTAACTAACTTGCTTTTGATTTAACAGGCTCATAGGTAGAAGGGACTTGCCTTGTCTCAGATGAAACTTTGGACTGTGAACTTTTGAGTTAATGCCGAAATGAGTTAAGATTTTGGAGAACTATTGAGAAGGCATGATTGGTTTTGAAATGTGAAGACATGAGATTTGGGAGTGGCCAGGGGCAGAATGATATGGTTTGGCTCTCTGTCCCCACCCAAATCTCATCTTGTAGCTCCCATGGGAGGGACCCGGTGAGAGATAATTGAATCACAGGATGGTTTCCCCCATACTGTTCTTGTGGTAGTGAGTAAGTCTCACAAGATCTGATGGTTTTATAAGGGGTTTCCGCTTTCACTTCTCTCTCATTCTCTTTTGCCACCACCATGTAAGAAGTGCCTTTCACCTTCTGCCATGATTGTGAGGCTTCCCCAGCCACATGGAACTGCATGTAAGTCCATTAAACCTATTTTTCTTCCCAGTCTCAGATATGTCTTTTTCAGCAGCATGGAAATGGATTAATACAGATGGCTGAGGCCAGGAGTTCAAGACCGAGTAACACAGCAAGGCCCTGTCTCTACAAAAAATTTTTTAAATTAGCTGGGCATGGTGGCCTGCGCCTGTAATCCCAGCTACTCTGGAGGCTGAGGCAGGAGGATCACCAGGAGTTTGAGGCTGTAATGAACTATGATCATGCCACTGGACTCCAGGCTGGGTGGCAGAGTGAAATTCTGTCTCAAAAATAATAAATAAATAAATAAATAAATAAATAAAAGAGCTGGATTTGGACCCAGGTCTGTTTGACTCCAAACATGATGCCCACTGCCTTTATTTACTCAGGCTGAAGTTTCTGGAAATACAGTGAGTTCAAATGCATTAGCACACAATGAGTATGTGCAGTGAGGCCTTTCCTTTATTGCGAGTTACAGTATCTGACATTTGTTTCATCCAAATGAAACAAATTCATCAAAGTGAGATGAATGAAGATTTTCAGATCTTAGAGAAGCTCATTTAACATTTTGAGGAGGTAAGAAAAATAAAATACAGGCACTATAATTAGCAAGAAATTAGTTTCACTTCACAGTATAGCAATAGAAAGAAAATTTGAGTGAACCTAAAATTTATACAGCTGAATTTTTTTCCATTCTTAAAAATTGTGTTAGGTCGGGCACAGTGGCTCACTCCTTTAATGCCAGCACTTTGGGAGGCCAAGGTGGCTGGATCACCCGAGGTCAGGAGTTCGAGACCAGCCTGGCCAACATGGTGAAACCCTGTTTCTACTAAAAATACAAAAATTAGCCAGGTGTGGTGGTGTGCGCCTGTACTCCCAGCTACTCAGGAAGCTAAGACAGGAAAATCCCTTGAATCCAGGAAGGCAGAGGCTGCAATGAGCCAAGATCACACCACTGCACTCCAGCCTGGGTGACAGAGTGAGATGCCATCTCAAAAAAAAAATTATATACACACTAGAGTTGAATTTTAAAAGCCACTTTTCCTTGACGGGTCTTACCACCTCCATGTTTCTGTTTCTCCACCTATCCACCTATCCTGTTTCTTAAGGACCTTACTCTGTAAAAAGTTCTGGCGTTTCCTTAATCCTTCTGCTGTGAAAATGGAATGTGTGGTTAAGGACCAATTTCTTGAATGCTAACACAAATGTAAGTGTGAGAAGATAGGCAAGGTAAGCTAAGAGGGAATGTAAGAATACTTGTTACAGGATAAAGTTTAAATATTATGGGCTGAAAGTTGGGGTAGGGGAGAGAAGGCAGCAAGGGGGAAGGGAGGCTTAGATGCTTCTTTTGATGGTTTTCACTCCTCTCCTTACTTTAGGTCAGGAGTCAGCAAACTTTAGCCCATGGGCCAAATCTGCCCCACCACCTGTTTTTGTATAGTGTGTGAACCAAGAATGCTCTGTGAATTTTTTAATAGTTGAAAAAATCAAAAGAAGACTTTGCGACACATGAAAATTATACAAAATTCAAATTTCAGTATTCATCAATACAGTGTTATTGAAACACGGCTACGCTCATCTGTTTGCGTATTGTCTGTCTGCTTTTGCTACAGCAGAGTTGAGTCGCTGTGATGGAGATTGATATGGTTTGGATTTGTGTCCCCGCCCAAATCTTGTGTCAAATTGTAATCCCCAGTGTTGAAGGCAGGGCCTGGTGGAAGAGGATTGGATCATGGGGGTAGATTTTCCCCTTTGGTGCTGTTCCCGTGATAGAGTTCTCACAAGATCTGGTTGTTTAAAAGTGTGTGGCACTGCCCCCCTCGTTCCCTCTTCCTTCTACTCAGGCTAAGTAAGACGTGCCTGCTTCCCCCTTGCCTTCTGCCATAACTGAAAGTTTCCTGAGGCCTCCCCAGAAGATGTCATGCTTCCTGTACAGCCTGTGGAACCATGAGTTCATTAAACCTTTTTTCTTTATAAATTACCCAGTCTCAGGTATTTCTTTACAGTCATGTGAGAATGGATTAATACAGAGACTACGTGGTCCATAAAGCCTAAAATATTTGCTATTTGGCCCTTCACAGAAAAGGTTCACTGACTCCTGCTCTAGATAATCCCCTTTCCCAACCATGCGTTTCCTACTCCTCCACCACCCCCCTTACCCATCGAGGAAGGAAAGAGGGAAGGCAGTTGTGTGGAGTTGTAGGTTGTAGCCAGAGTGAGTGACATGTGTGTGCTCAATTTGATATTGCTTAATTTCTTTCTTTATTTTTTAGTGTTCAATGAGCACATTTCAGTCATCTGGACGTTTAGCTTTCTGTCTCAAACACTTACTTTGATGGACACTGTGTTAATAAGGGCCACATTTGTCTCTCATTCAATATTGCCAGATAGGATTTTAGGCTCAGCTAGACACGTGAGTTAGAGGCTGAACAAAAGGTAGGGGGGAAAACAATTATCAGGATAATCTAAGTCCCTGTCTCATCTATTTAAAGAAAAGAGAAGGTGGAGCCTGCATTCTCCACGTCGATGGCACTCGCTGGGTGCCTGGGCCACCCTCTCAGGACTCTTCTGCAGTCAGTGCAGCCTTCTGGTTGGCAGTGATGGATGCTACAATTAGATCTGCGTTGGGAGAAAACCCCCTTTCTTGTTAAAAAGTGCTGTGATTGGCACTGTCTTCAAAGGCTACACTTCCGCTGTCTGCCTCATCCCCATGCTGACTGGGTGATATGGGGCACAGGGAGGTGGGTGTGAGGAGGGGGATGACTCATCCTGGTCCATTCACTTCATAAGGAAGAGTAGCTCACATGCCCTTCTCAGACCCCACACTCTGAGTTGCTGTTCTGCAGCCTAGCTTGGTGGATACACTTCCTGCTTGACACCCTGAGAGCCACATCTTTGCATGCACAGTGCTTGTCACTTCTCAAGCAGTTGGAGTTCCTTCTGAGAGCCAAATGACCTTGGCATTTTAGGCTGTCTTGCTCATCACCTGTGAACCCCCTCTGCTGGGTTCTCTTTCTCCCCAACCTCCACAGATTGGTCATTCTCAAGTTTCACCCTCACTTCCACATATTTTTTTCCCAGGACAGTCACACATTCCCAGGAAGAAGTCAAATATGCCTTCTATACTGCTGACTCTGAAATCTATCTACTTAGTTCTGGACCTTCTCTAGAGCAACAAATGTATATTTCCAATGCATTCGTTCATTTCTCCCTAATTATTCACTGAGATCTTGCCCTGCTCCAGCATGTGTCCAGCACTGTGGATATGATGCAGGGCAGGTGAGCCCCAAACTGGGGCTTAGCCTGGGAGGGTTCTTTGCTTTGCCCAGGAAAGAATTCAAGGGTGAGCTGGTGGTTGAATAAAACAGCTTTATTGAAGCAGCAGTGTTACAGCTTTAGTGGTGTTACAGCTTCAGCAGCGTTATGGCCCTTGTGACTGCTCCTGCAGAGCAGGGCTAGCCCACAGGCAGAGAGCAGCAGCTCAGGGAAGTTCTGCAGTCATATTTTTACCTACTTTTAATTACATGCAGATTAAGGGGTAGTTTATGCAGAAATTTCTAGGAAAAGTGTAGTAACTTCTGGGTCATCAGGTCATTGCCACGGAAAGGGGTGGCAACTCCCGGGGATTGCCATGTCAATGGTAAACGGACAGGGCACACTGGTGGGTGTGTCTTATGGAAAGCTGCTTCTGCCTTGGCCCTGTTTTAGCTAGTCCTCAATTTGGTTCCATGTCCAAGCCTCACCCCTGGAGTTGAGTCCCGCCTCCTACCTCAAATACAATGGTGCCCAGGAAGATATGAGTCCTGTCCTCAGAAAAGAGAGACAGAAATAATCGAATGATTTCATAAAGCTAATTCTCCACTGTGTTTAAATCCCCAGAGAAAGATACAAGTGCTATGAAAAGCACATCACAGGGGGACTTGATGTAATTCAGATGGAGGTTGGGGAATTTTGCCAAGGAAGGGGGAAAGTATTGTCAAATGCTGCTGGAGAGGCAGGCTCCAGACAGATAATGTGCAGCCTTATTTTTTATCAGTTAATGTGCTTTTAGCTGCAAGTAACAGAAACCCAACTTAAGTTGGCTTAAGAAATAAGAAAATGTATCGTCTCACATGACCAGAAGTCCTAAGCACAAGCAGTCTGCAGAACTGACTTAATCTAATATCTCCATATTAGTTATCTATTGCTGCATAGCAAATTACCTCCAAACTTGGCAGCTGAAAAAAATATATTATTTCTTCACAGTTTTTCTGAGTCAAGAATCTTAAGAATGGCTTAGCTGGATGCCTCTAGCTCAAGATCTTTCATGAGGTTGCAGCCAAATTGTCAACCAGGGCTGTGGTCATCCCAAGACCTGACAAGCTGAAGGATCTGCTTCCAAGATCTGTTGCATGGATGTTGATAGGCTTTAGTTCCTCACGCACCATCACGCCGAGAACCTGTTTTTCACCATTTGGGCCTCTCCATAAAGATGCTTGCAACATGGAAGCTTTGCTTCCCCAATTGCAAGTGAGAAGAGAGTGAGAGGGAAGGACAGATAGAGAAAGAGAGAGGGAGAGAGGGAGTGAGAACCCAACACAGAAGGTGTTATCTTTTTATAACTTATTATCAGAAATAATACGCCATCACTTCCGCCCTACTCTATGCATTAGAAGAGAGTTCTTAGGTCCTGCCCACACTGAAGGAAGGAGATTACACAAGGGCATGAATACCAGGAGGCAGGGACCATGGGGCCATCTCAGAGGCTGCTGGCCACAGGCTTAATCTGTGCTTCTCTGATCTCTCTCATCTCTCAACTCTGCCCCGCTTCTGTTCATTCTTGTATATCAGGCTGGAAGCAAGATGGCTACAGGATTTAAGAGCTTTACCTCCACGCAAGACTACATCCTAAGGAAGAGTTCAAGATCGCATCCAAATGCTCTCCTAGAAAAATAAAGGAAGAACTTTCCCAGGAGTCTCCCCAGGCCTCCCTTCATGTCTCATCAGCCCACTAAGTCAGTTACTGGCAGAGGGATGAAACTGCCATTTGATGACTTGGGCCCGCCCTGGGAGCAGGAGACGAGGCCAGCTGCCCTGAAAACATGGGTGGTGGGGTGAGAGCGTGGAGACCTATGGCAAATTCTGCCACTGTCTCAACTGCTAATTCCATCCCACAACCCCGTACACCTTCTTTCCTGCTAACAGAACCACCAATTCTGCTAGGGTAGAGAACAGAGAAGATAGGCCCTTCCCTCTGTCCCAGGGAATGAACTGTGGTTGGATTAAGTCAGTGATGGCAATAACCTTTTCCCTTTCCCATATTTTTACATTCCCAGGTGCTTTAGTAGTTGAAAGGTGCCATGTGGCACAGTCCTGCCCATGAGATTTAAGAAGTCTGCTGGGGTGCTTCTAGGAATATTTATTTTGTTTGTAAAAGGATACTACACTTGAAGCAGTGCCCCTTAACCACTCAGAGTCTTCCCCAGGCTTCTTACCTTTGAATGCAGCTGTGACATTTGGTGCTGCACCAACCCTCTTGCACCCCAGGAGGTGAAAGATTACTGAGGGCCAATGGCCAACATACTGGAGATGACAGCAAGTAAAAGGCCTGGTCCTTTGACAGCATTGTCGAGCAGCAACACCAAATGTGAAACATAGATGAGATGATTGAAAGTGTTTATTGCTTAAGCTGCTGTGAGTCAGGTACTCTGTTGCTTGCATATGAACACACCCTAACTGATAACATTTCTCATAGGAAGGAGGAAGAGGGTTATGCTTGCTGCTGGGCAGCCAAGAATATCCTTTAGAGTCATGTTAAGAATTTGGGTTTTTATTCTAAGAACAATCAGATTTGTGTTTTGAAAAGATCACTCTAGGTACAATATGGAAAATAGATTGGAGAGGAGCAACTGTGCATGTGCAGGAAAAGAGTAGGAGGTGATTATAATATTCAGGAAAGAGATAATAGATGGTGGCTTGTCTAGGGTTGGTGGCAGTTGAAGGCAAGGACTTGAGACATAGAAGGTGAAAAGCAGGAGGTAAACAATTGCAGTGAGGGGTGGTGGGGAATGGTGAAGCAATGAAATAGGAACTATGTATTTAGGAAAACACTCCTAACCTCGTGATAATGATTCAGTGTCTTCCTCTTTTGTGATAATTTTTGAGTTGGGTGGAAACATATATATTATCAAATCTTTTGTTTTTGAGGAGTTCTGTTTAGAAACTTTCAAAGAGTTTGTCTTATTTTGTTTCTGGCAAAGTATATAAGTGTCCTACAAGTGGTTTCCCCATGAATGTGTGAGGGAATTAATTGAAAAGGTAAAATTGGGGGTGAATTCTTCCTTATTGTTTGATTCCTATGAATGTTGTCATGTTTATGTAACAAATTATAACTTAAAAATGAAACACATAAAATGTCTAAAAAGATACTGTTGATTTTTTTCTTTTTCTTTTCTTTTCTTTTCTTTTTTTTTTTTTTTGAGATGGAGTTTGTCTTTTGTCACCCAGGCTGGAGTGCGATGGCGTGATCTCGGCTCACTGCAAACTCCGCCTCCCGGGTTCAAGTGATTCTCCTGCCTCAGCCTCCTGAGTAGCTGGGATTACAGGAGTGTGCTACCAAGCCTGGCTAATTTTTGTATTTTTAGTAGAGATGGGGTTTCACTGTGTTGGCCAGGCTGATCTTGAAGTCCTGACACCTCAGGTGATCTACCCTCCTTGGCCTCCCAAAGTGCTGGGATTACAGGCATGAGCCACCGTGCCTGGCCTACTGTTGATTTTAAAAGTACTTGTATAGCATTAGATGCTTACTCATAAATGGAATAACGTTTTTGTAAATATCTCTGATTTGCCTCCAGAAGCTTCTAAGTCTTGCAGAATTGCTCAGATTTTAGGAGAAAGCAATAGAACTATGGAGAACTCAAGTCATCAAATCTGCCTTCTATGAACCAGCGCTGTAAGGATTGCATTTGCCTGCCTGGTTAATCCTTGAAGTGTAAGTTGAAGATGAACAGAGGCTTCAGGTTTTGGAGTCAGCCAGTTCTGGCTTCCAAGTCTGACTAATACTGACTAGTTGCATGATTTTGAGCTAGTTACTTAATGCCGCTGGACCCCAGAGAAGTTTCCTTGCTATAACATTGGTGGTGATGGTGGTGATGGTGTATGTGTGTGTGTCGGGGTGGGGGGTCCTGACAGGGATTTCAGGGAAAAGAGTGTGTGGCAAGGTGCCTGAAGCCTGGTGACTGATATGATACCAGGCGCTCTATGAGTGTAGCTGATTATTACAGTTCCTAATAAAATCACCATGGGAACATCCCCTTATTAAATCTCATCTCCTCCAGGCTAAACGTGTTAAACATTTCATGTGGATAATTCAAAGAGTCTACTGTGTTTATACTAGGTTTTCTTAGACTTCAGAGCAGAAGTGAGTTTGGCAGTTCTTTCCTCTGCTCCTGGGAGACACAGCACACTTCCACGCACAAGGAAGTGTGTGGGCACAAGGCTTGCCCAGGGTTCCCTCTGGCTGAGGTCGGCAGACCATGGGTGTATCTGGGACTTTACCACCAACTGCACTGCCTTGTTCCCCTAGCAGGCACTGATGGGGGTTCCATGGCCCCTGGCAGGGCCTCCAGAAGGGCTGGAGCTGAAGCTGGATAGGGGGTGAGAAGGATCAGGGATTCAGGGAGTCTGTTGGCAGGACACCCCCAGGACCCTTCCCCAGTGGCCCTGGACATCTTCCTTTGCTCTTTCAATGAGGCCTCATCCTCAGTCCTCCCCTTTGCCTCTGTCACCTGTTGCTTCTGACAGGTTTTCTCTCCTCCTGTGTTACTGCAAAACAGAAGGCAGGGGGCATTAAAGGATGGCCCAAGCACGGTGCTCTGAAGCCAAACCCCACTCCTTTGAGAGCTTCTAAGGCTTGTTGTGGCCAGTTACAAAAATGATAGTTCTGTGAGTGAAAAGCCCCAGCCTTCTCATTTCCTTCCTCCCTCCCTTCCCTCCCTCCACTCCCTCCCTCGTCTCCCTCCCCTCCCCTCCCCTCCCCTCACCTACCTACCTACCTACCTTCCTTCCTTCCTTCCTTCCTTCCTTCCTCTCTTTCTTTTTCCTCTTTTCATCTAATCCCCGTGGGAAAAGGCAGGCATTAATGATGATGAAGCTATGGGTGATTCTCTTGAGAGGGAAAAACAGGTATAGTATGCCTCACAAGATGTTTAGCCCAACAGCTGGGAAGGGGACTTGGGGATGAGGAAAGGATGAGTGTTTCCACAGGTGGGAAACAAGAAGGGTGTGTGGACATGTCTGTAGGGCCCCTTGGCAGTGAGTGGCTACAAGGGAAAACAGGAGAAGTGACCTTGAAGATGACCTTTCTTCCTCTCTCTCCCTTCCAGTCACCTTGACGGACTCAGAGGGTCCAGACTAGCACAGGGTCAGTGAGAGCTTGGGGGAAGAGGTAGAAGCTGTCCTCACTGCAGTGAGGTCTGCAGTTATGAGCAGGAAGGGAAGGCAATGATCAAGCTGCAGTAGGTGAGGACAGGAGTTTTGTCTTGCCAGCCAGCTGGTGAATGGCCATGGGATCAAGGTGCATCTCTATCAGGAGGTCAGGACCGATCCTACGAAAACACCCTCACATGCGTGTGCATTTACCTACATAGAGATATGTACACTGCACACAAAAACTGTGTCTATACACAGGATGGATGGGTGTGTTTAGATGTTGGCAGCTGCCAGGTTGCTGATGGCACGAATAAAATCCACCCCACTACAAGCTTCTGCTTAAATATCACCTTACCAATGAGTTCTTCCCAATAAACCTTCTTAAAATGTCATCCTTGCCCACTCTGACTCCTTGCCTGCCTTCCCTCCTTGATTGTTTTCCCATGGTCTTAATCAGCACATATTTTTGCTGTGTTGTCTCTCTCCTCAGATATAATTTAAGCCTCTTGAGGATGAGGGCATTGTTTTGTTCACTCCTACACTCCCAGCTCTAGAAATATATCTGGCTTATAGTAGATGCTCAATAAATATTTTTTAAAAGAAGGAAGAAAGAGAGATGTGAAAAAGTACGAGAAGAAGGGGGCAGAGAAGATAACAGGGAAGGAGAGAGGGAGGGAGGGAGGAAGGAAAGAAGGAAGGAAGGAAGGAAGGAGGGAGGGAGGGAAGGAGGGAAAGAAGGAAGGAAGGAAGCAAGGAAGGAAGGAAAGAAGGAAGGAAGGAGGGAGGGAGAGAGAGTGGGAGGGAGAAAAAAAAGTAGAGTCTGGATCAAGCCCAGTAGGTGTCTGACTAGTCCCTGACTATCGTTTATGACTCCCAGCCCAGAATTCTACATTGAGAACAGCTCAAATTGTCCTCAAACAGGGGCATGAAGGACTCTGGGGGCCAAGAAACCCTCTTGTGGGGCGGTGCCTGGGCTGACAAGGAGCTCCCTGGAGGCAGCCCCTGGAGTTAGGCTCTTTTCTTGGTGCTGCCTGATGAAGCCTCCACAGTGGGCAGAGGGGAGAGGCTCACCAGCCTCTTTCGTCTGGCTAGGAGCTAGCATTTCCTACAGCAAAAGTGGCAAGTGCGTTGTTAAATTTAAGCCTCCTAGCATTGCTATGAGATGAATACTAGTAATATCCTGCTGTTCCTGAAAATTAAGGTCAATAGAGGTCAGATGACTCACTTGCCTATCGTCACAGAGATGGTCAGTGGAGGCTGTTGAGCCTTGATCCAGATTCAGTGGACCCCAAGGCTTCCCTCTTCCTGCCACTCCTGGCCCTGCCGGTGCCCTAACTTGGCTTTCCCAGGAGCAGCCCATCCCATGGAACTTTGCAAATCTAAAAAGCCCTGTCCTGTGGATCCTGATAAATTCATTCCCACAGAGGTGCTAGTTGATGACAAAAGGGTGAGTTGTTAATCCTTCGAGAACTCAATGAGATAACCCCTGTAAATCTCAAGTCACCTGCTCCAAGCACAAAATAGACAGAAGCTAATAATCACAGCACATTGACTGGCATGTAGTAGGAATGACATCAACGTTTGTGGCTGCTGTTATTGTTTGTGAGGTGGGTGGGAAACCAGGATTCCACTTTCCTTACCGATTTTCTCCTCTCTCCAGCTATTTTCATTGCGCTGAACACTCAACAGCCTTCCATAGTTGAAAAAGTTCTCTCACACATTATTTCTTTTGGGCTTGTCAATGAGCTGATGAAGTGGCTTCATAGTCCCATTTTTCAGATGAGGAAATTGAGGCTCCCAGGCCAGTGCTGTTTCTACCATTCACCCCAGCCCCACTTTCTATTTCCTCTCCCATTTCTCCAGTCCAACAAGAGCCACTGGACATTGGTGGGGGTGCAGAGAAGAGGAACAATGACATTTGTCTTCTGTCATCTCTGTTTTCTTCTGTGATTCTGGGGTGCTGGGTGTAGTTTCCATGTCTGGTAGGACAGAAATCACGTTGTTTCCACAAAACAGGATATCTCTGTCCAGCTAGTCTGATGAATTTCTAGCTTTCACTTTTCACATCAGAAGATGTAACAGTTCTCTAGCATTGTGTTTGGGGACTTGCTTGAAGCCCCATTTCTTCTAGGAAGTCCTTCCCATGTGAGGGGAGTTGGTATGGGAGCAGGAGGCCAGAGATGGGTGTTAGCATGACTTGGGGCTGTCCTCATGATTTCTGTATTGTTTGAATCTCGACACACTTTGTATTTTTTGATGAGACTGGTCATGGATAATGATGTACATTTACTATTTATGGGGTGGATTTGTGGACTGCAGAACTAGCAGCAAAGTGGATGCATGATGCCATTAATCACGGTTAATGTCTGTGGTAACTGTAAGTTGAACCATGTTGTCGGAGGACTGGTGTTAAGAACTATATCTTGTAACTGAAATTTACATTTGTCAGAACTGTGCAAAGCAATAACTACCTGTGTTCAGTTGGCAGCTAGACATCGCCACCTGGAAATCCAACAAGCACCTCAAACTTGCCACTGCTCCCTTTAAATCTTCTCTCTTTTCTGATTCCCCAAAGCACCCTCCATGTAGAAACTCAGACTAGGAATATGGGAATCCCTTCATCTCCTGATCCCATTCACTCTACATCCAGTTTCCAATCCCTATCATTCCACATCCTAAATATTTCACAAATCCATCCTAAACTCCTTCTACCACCCCACTTCAGGTCACCATCTTGCTTGTGGGTGTACCGTAATATTGACTCACTATTTCTGCAGTTGCCCATTCAACCAGTCCTTCACACACTGCTGTTAACTAAAACACAGATCTGATACTATTATGATGTCCTTGCTCAAAGCCCTTCCGTGTTACCCTGTCACCTAGAGAATAAACTCTATCACCATGGTAGAGAGGACCATGCAGATTGGCCCAGTATAGATCAACCATGCAACTCCAAACTTTGTATTCAGTTATGTGACAACATTCATTGAACACCTACAATAGGCCATCTCTTGGATTGTGCAGATGAATAAGATACAGTCTGCAGGGCCTAACTTATGGAGAGCCTTTTCTACCATCGGCTCTGTTCTTCTAGAACTCCTTGTCAGTATTCGATGCCGTAGAACCACAGAACCTTGCTGTAGCTAGTTTACATTCTTTTGTTCACAGTACCTTTTAATCAGAAATGTCCTCTCCTGCATACTCCCATAGCTCTCTTCTGTGGCTCTGTCATTGCTCTCACTGCATAGCTTTATAACTAGCTGCTTCTGTGTCTCTACCAGAAGACAGGGGCTGTATCATAAGATACATATTCGTACACAGGTGAATAATCATCTGTGCAATCCAAGTCCATGGCATACTGTAGGTGTTCAATGAATGTTGTCACGTAACTGAATACAAAGTTTGAAATTGCACAGTTGATCTATACTGGACCAATTTGCATGGAATGTTGCAGTGTAACAAATGTATGTTTCCCTCCCTCCCTCCCTCCCTCCCTCTCTCTATCTCTCTTTCCTTCCTTCCTTCCTTCTTTCCTTCCTTCCTTCCTTCCTTCCTTCCTCCCTTCCTTCCTTCTTTCTTTCTTTCTTCTTTCTTTCTTTCTTTCTTTCTTTCTTTCTTTCTTCCTTTCTTTCTTTCTTTCTTTCTATCTCTCTTTTATAAAGTCTCTCTCTGTCACCCAGGCTTGAGTGCAGTGGCGTGATCTCACTGCAACCTCCACTTCCCAGGTTCAAGTGATTCTCCTACCTCGGCCTCCTGAGTAGCCTGGATTACAGATGTGCACCACCATGACCAGCTAATTTTTGTATTTTTAGTAGAGGTGGGGGTTCCACCATGTTGGCCACGCTGGTCTCAAACTCCTGATGCAGGTGATCCGCCCCCCTTGGCCTCCCAAACTGCTGGGATTACAGGCATGAGCCACCATGGCTGGGCCCAAATGATTTATTTCCCTTCATTTTATTGCAACAGCAGTGAATGAGCAGGTCATACTATGTCTGCTCCAGACTGAATGTTTGTGTTTCCCCAAATTCACAGGTTCAAACCCCCAATGTGATCGTACTAGGAGGTGAGGTCTTTGAGAGGTGATTAGGTCATGAAGGTGGAAACTTCACAAATGGAATTAGTGTCCTTATTTAAAAAAAAAAAAAAAGCCCCCAAAGAGCTCTCTCGCCCCTTTCCTCTATGTGAGGACACAGTGAGAACTTGGCCATCTGCAACCTGGAAAGGGCCCCTCACCAGAACTCAACCATGCTGGCACTCTGATATCAGACTTCCAGCTTGCAGAACTATGAAAAATAAATGCTTATTGGATAAGCCACCCAGTCTATGGTAATTTGTTACAGTATCCCAAACTAACTCATGTACATTTTACGATGAGGAAACTGAGGTTCACGGAAACTAAGTGGTTTATCCAAAATCACACATCTTTCACTTGTCAGAGCTCTCTCTCAAGCCCAAACCTTCTGACTTGAAGTCCAGACCTGTCTCTCTGGCTGATTTCAGTCCTGACCTTTCTGTTAGCTACATGTTGGGGGTGCACGTCATGGAGAGCAGGTGTTTGCTCATCCTGTCCACTGTCCTTCCCAGTGCCTAGAATCCAGGGTAAGTAAGCAAAACATATTTGTTGGATTAATTAATTCACAAGTTAGTGAGTGTCACATGGGGTCAAGTTTTGCTGGTTGGAATAGAAAAACCAGGGAATTAGGAACTCATTAAACGTCTCTGAAAGGGATAAAAAATCTTCCTCAGTTCTAGCGTCAGCAGGTAGGAGGAGGGCCACTGTCTCTCCTATGCTCACATAATAGGATGTCTGTAGGGTCCCCCAGGGCTGAAGCTCCCCAGACACTTCAGTCTTCCTGAACAGGTGAAAGAAAACCTTAGCGGACAGACAGCTCCTACCACCCCAGGAGTGGGGTTCTTGGAAAGGTATTATCATTCCCATCCTTCAGGATGGGGCTGGAGCTCATCGCCTTCCAAGAATGTGACTGACGGCAAATTTGAGTTCAAAAGAAGATTACATTTCAAGGCAACTGGAAGCTATTCAGTTGAAGCCAAGTTTTACAGGGAGAGTTTCCTCCCTCTCCTCTCTTCTCCTTCTCCCTCCAGGGCAGCCCAGGGCTTGTTGGGACCTGAAAAAGAACTGACAGTGCCTGACTGTTCCCCTAATTGAGGAAAGGAGAGATGGAAAACCAGGCTCTGGACTTGTTCACAGCCCAGGGAGGATCCAAGGATCACATCTCCCTGGGTGCCCTCGGGGGACTGAGGCAGCTGCTGGGAGTGAGTCCCACACAGTGGTGGGGGATGCCTGGGCACAGCCATGCTCTCCATTGACCATAATAAAAGAGGTCAATAATAACAAATGGAAGCCTTATGTTTGTACAGAACTTTCTAATTTAGAAAGCCCTCTTGCAATTTCCATTACAACACCACGGTGAAGCAGGTGGGCGGATGCTGCCAACCTTGTGCCGATAAGAAGTCTGGGGCCCGCTGGGCACAGTGGCTCATCCCTGCAATCCCAGCACTTTAGGAGGCTGAGGCGGGAGGATTGCTTAAGCCCAGGAGTTTGAGACCAGCCTGAGCAACATAGCAATATTTTGTCTTGACAGAAAATTTAAAAATTAGCTGAGTGTGGTGGCACACACCCAGCTGTTCCAGAGGCTGAGGTGGGAGGATCACTTGAGCTAGGAGGTTGAGCCTGCAGTGAGCCATGATTGCACCACTGCACTGTAGCCTGGGTGACAGAGAAAGACCCTCCAAAAAGAAGAAAAAAAAAAAAAGAAGGCTGGAGCCAAGAGAGGTTTAAGGACTTCAACGGGTGACAACCACTGGATGGGGCACCTCCACTATACCTGGCACGCTTCTAAGCACTTTCATGTATAAGCATTTAATCCTCACAGCAACCCTATGAAGTAGATGCTATTTTTATTCCCATTTTATAGATGAAGAAACCGAAGCTCAGATACACTAAGTAACTTGCTTAAGACCCTGCAGCTGTTAATGGTGGAGCCAGAATTTAGAACAGGGGTCAGCTATTTACCCACTACTTGATTCTAAATTTCTGAGATCAGAGGAAAATCTCATCCATAGTTTTTTGGAGGGGAGTCCCCGGGTTTGATCTTTGTTTGAAGGTGTGGTCACAGCCACACCCCTCTAATCCCCATTGAAGCCTCGCCAAGCCAGCCGTCATGCTTGGCCATGGCAGACTAAGGGCACTGGGGAGGAACCCAGACCAAAAGGTACCAAACACACAAATGCGAGAACCCTCGCACCAATAGTCAGAGGGCAGCTTGACAGAGAGAAATCAAAAGAATACAGTACCAGGAGGGCAAAACAAGGATAGTCAAAGCCCACTTGGTCAGTCAGCAGCCAGAATGTCTGGAGGAAGGGACAAAAGAAAGGGACAGTGTAAAGGAAGCACATGTTCCATCATCTTGTTTATTTTGTGCACTGTCCTGTCATACGACCTTATTTAAACCTCACATCAATGCTGTGAAGAAACTGAGCTCTAAGAGGTTGAGTTACCACCCATTAATCTTACTACAGTGTTGGCAAAAACCTACTGTCAACATACAGTGATCTAAATTCTAAACTATCATTATAAATTCCCAAGTTTCCTCCCTTCATGGGCTCCATGGGCCAATCAATCAAAAACCCTTAGCTATTTAGCATTCAAGACTCTTTGCAGGGAGTCCAAGGAACTTCGCACTTGGCACCATCCCCACCTACCAGAAGCTGGCAAATTCACTAGGAGAAGATTCCTCCCAAGTTCATCTTTCCATCTGCAGTCAACCGTGGATGAACTGGTGCTTTGTTTGAATAGCAAAGTAGCATGTTTTCGGCATGGAAAACTGTAGACATAAAGCACTGAAAACAAAACAAAACATAACAAACAAACAAATAAATGGAAATAACTTTTCATTCCCTCATTAGTATTAGCCTTAAAACATCTATTAATAGTAATAAAACAAGCTTACTTAAAATCTACCCCTCATTATGAAATAAGAAACAACATATGCTGTTCAAAAGCTTTTGTGCAGAGGAGTAAAATGCCTTTGAGTAAAAGTGATACAATCCTCTAACTGCTCACTTAATTAAACCTAATTTTATTTATGGATTCCTCCTGGCCTTTCCCTTGCTTTGGTTCTCTTCCCATTTAAGCTCTTCTAGTTCTTTCAGATCCAACTGCTGGTCACTTTTTCTCCTTCCTAGTAGCGCCTTTGGGTCTTGCAGAGAAAACTTTCTCTTATCCCTCTCAAGCCCAGACCAAGGGGCAACCAAACAAACAAGCAGAAAAACCTAGCTTGCTTTGCAAGTACACACACGAGAAGATAAAACAAGAATTCACATCTTAAATGCTATGTGTGTCTAGTGAATGTTCTAGACCAGAAGTTTCCAAACTTTCTCCAGTCATGGAAACTTAGTGTCTCTGTAATTTTCTCATGGTGCCCCAGGCCAAAAGAAATACCAACACTTCTGTTTATTAAGTAATTAAGTAATTAGGTCCAAACGACTTAATAAGTGTTTGTGGCTTAAAAATTTAGTAGCCATTTGAAAAATTAATACACAAAAAGTAGAAAGAAAAAAGGTTTGTATTCCATTATTAAATAATTACAATGACTTATTTATGGGCACTGTACAACTTCTCAGATCTTGGAATCAGGCTGTACAGAGCCACCCTCATTTTCTGTTCCACATTGATTTTCACAGAACTTATTTGTTTTAATCACAGCAACTGCAAAAAAAATATTCCATCAAAAGGAATGTGGTACAATCTAATGTTGAAACTGGGCACTACCTTGAGTTAGGAGTTTGTGTGATGTTTGACAGATGTTTTCTTGGAGAAAATGGAAAATATTCCATAGCACCCTGGGAGCTCAATGCAGTGCCCTAAGCACATCGGCACACAGTTTGAGAACCACAGTTCTACACGATAAATGCAGTGAGCACTCAAAGGAGGAACAAAAACTTTCCACTAAGATGGTTCACAGAAGATTTCATGGAGGAGGAGAAATTGAAGCTGGGCTTGCTGGCTTGGCTGGGTAAAGAAGAAGGGATGGGAGCAGGCCAGGAGGGAAGGGGCTGTCTGCAGGGGATCATAAGCAAAGTGCGATGGAAGCCAGCGGAAGACTGGACTAGCTGGAGAAAGATATGGAGAGAAGGCAGGCAGGTCTTAGCCATCAGCCTGAGGGCTGGGCCCTGGCTCAACTCCCCTGGGGTCCATCCTTAGTCCTCCTTCACTTTCTGAATTTTTACCTGTTTATGTCTTCAATTAGGCTGAAAGCTCTGAGAAAAGGGACTGTCTGTCTTCCTTTGTATCTTCCATACCCAGTAGCACAGAGCTTTATGCAGTGTCCAACAAATATTGACCCTATTGACACCAACCCCTACTGAATGCTAGTATCTGGGCCTTTGCAGACCAATGGCACAACCAAAGGGGTAAGAGGGAGTGGTGGGGATTCCAGTCCCTGGACAGGCTACTGGATGAGCTGTCTGATTCCTGCTTCACATTCTCCTATGGCTAATTTTTGGAGAAATGATAGGTAAGGAACTCAGTCCCCATGTCGTTTTCGGAGAGTGCAGGATTGTGTGTCTCCAGATCTCTTATCTGTCACATCTCCCAAGTTTTACCAGGAGGGCAGATCTTAGCACTCCCAGCCAGCCCAGCCCTCCCTAACCCACCTCCGTTCCCACGAGGCAGCCCAGATGTGACAGTAGCTCATCAGAGAGCTGTTTGTGTCTTTCTTATTTACAGTATAAACAGCATTTAGACTGCAGCTTTGGAAGGCCTCCGTCTATTTGTTCAGTTAAATCCACAGCCCTGGATGTGGTTTCCCTGTGAGATCTCAGGCCGGCAGCTTCTGGATTGCTCCTCTTTGCTGGCCATCACAGGAAAAAGAAATCCTCTGGTCTTCATTGCCTTTGCATGTATTGTGTTGACTAACATTGTTCCTAGCAGAAATTCTCCCAGGAGAAAAGATGGGGTTTGCCTTTCTGTACCTCCATCCGTTCCTTCTCACACACAGCACTACTTTAAATAACAAATCCTTTGGGAACATAGCTTTATAACAAAGTTCATTGGATTAAAAGCAAAGTCAACAATAACAAAATAAATTTTCATAATCAAAGACTATAGAGCAGACTGCTTCTGCAGCTATGTAACCAAAAACTCTCTGATTCTGATAAATAGATGTGTTGTTGGAATTTCCTGGCTTTGTTACAAATACAGGTACATTTATAACCGGCATCTTTTACTTTACAGAAAAGTTGAATTCTGGCAAAGCTAACTCATAATAGATTCTGTTTCCAAGGGAAGCCTATTGTTTTTCTCTTAATTTGCTTTGTAAAATTGAAAATGCTTTCTCTGCTTCTCACAGTCTTTTTAAAGTCTGGGTTTCAAAAGTAACAATCAAGAGGCATTTCTATTCCTCTTAAGTATTTTGTCTTCAATTAGAATAATTACCACCATTTGGATAGTAATGCTTCATGATTCCACCACCCAAGCTTCTCATAGTGTCCTTGCCCCAAAGAAAAAGGAACACAATTCTTTAGATGCACCTTTGACAGGTAAAATCCATAACATTTGTTATGACCACTAAGCAAGAGTCCCAAAGAAGAAAATTATAAGAAAAATAAATCTAGATAAAAATTTGGAACTTTTCCACAAACTCTTCTTTATTATTAATCAATACTTAAGATAGTTCTGACTTTGGTTTTCCTCCAGGGTGAAAGAAGGGTCTCTTTTAACTCACCCTTGATGTGAACACTTCCTCAAGTCAAAAGCCTTTCCTGGGGCTGCTACTGGTGACTTCAATCTTCATCTGAGCTGGGCATTAAAAACAAAAACAAACAAAATTCTGGCTTTTGTTCCCTTCTTCAATTGCTTGCCTTCTCTGAACTGCCCCCACCAGAACTCCAGTTCCATGAAGGCAGGCCTTTCTTCCCTGTCTGATCACTGGTTTATCTTCAGTGCCTTGGAAGTGGGCCTGACACATAGTCAGTGCTCAGGAAATACTTCTGCAGAAAGGAATGAATGAAGTAGAAAATGGAGAAGAGTGCTGTGAGGCTGATGCATGGGGGACTTGAGTCAGAGCAGCCCTTGGCCAGTGTCACTGTCTTTCCCTGTCTTCTCTGGCCCTTTCCTCTGAAATATGTCAAGATCTCAGTTCGATTCTCCTTAATCAGAACATAAGTTTAGTTACCTTCCTTGTGGTGCTTATTGATTTATTTACACATCTGCATAAATAGGATAATGGATGTTTTAGTTTCCTGGGAATGCCACTGACCAACCTGGTGGCTTAGAACAACAGAAATTTATTCTCACAGCTCTGGAGGCCAAAAGTCCAAAATCAAGGTGTTGGCAGAACCTCACTCCCTCCAAAGGCTCAATGGGCAGATCACTTTTTGTCACTTCCAGGTTCTGGTGGCTCCCAGCAATCCTTGGATTTCCTTGGCTCGTGGCTGCATCACTCTAACCCCTGTCTCCATCTTCACTCATCCCCCTCCTCTCTTTTTAAAGGGACACCTGTCATTGGCTTTAGGACCCACCTTGAATCCAAAATGATCTCACTTAACTTTACCCACCTTAATTACACCTGCAAAGACCCTTTTTCCACATAAGGTCACATCCACAGGTTCCTGATGAATGTGTCTTTAGAGGGACCACAATTCAACCCTCTACAGTGAGAATCAACGAGAACCCTCCAATGAGGTCTTACTGGTGCTGAATACAATGAGACCATTACTTATGATCATCGGATAACTTAATGCATGCTAACGTTTTTAAATTTGTCCATTGCCAATCCTGGTTCAAATTAACTTTGTTGTCAAGTGAACATTGATTTTACAAGAATGCTGCTAAGCCAGATCTCCCCAACTACATTTTTGTCCTTGCTTATTAAGCAAAAAGAGGTCATTTTTTTTCCTTTTTAATCTTTTTTTTTTTTTTTCAGAGACAGGGTCTCACTCTGTCGCCCAAGCTGGAGTGCAGTGGTGTAAGCATAGCTCACTGCAGCCTTGAACTCTTGGGCGCAAGAAATCCTCCTGCCTCAGCCTCCCAACTAGCTGGAACTAGAAATGTGTGCATTTGTAGTCTCAGCCTGCCAATGTTTTTCATTTTTCTGTAAAGACGAGGTTTCGCTTCGCTGCCCAGGCTGGTTTCGAACTCCTGGCCTCAAGCGATCTTCCCACTTCCCAAAGTGCTGGGATTACAAGTGTAAACCACCACACCCAGCCTATCTTCTTATTCCTCATTGATTTCATGTAGAGAATATTTAGAGCTTTGATCTCATCATCCATCATTGTTATCTAAGCTATCAGTTAACATATTCAACACAATGAGAACCAAGGAGAGAGCAGTGAGGGGGACTTTAACTAGAATTTTATCCCTCCGGAGCATTCATTTAATGAATCTTTATGGAGTGTTCACGCTGACTAAGGTGTTGCACTGGGCATCTGAAGGCTCCAAGTTAAGACACTGTGAAGAATGCCGAACATTAGAGAAAGCTCAAAGAGCTGTCAACTCATTTTTTTAAAAATTTATTTGGGGAATTCAACTAAAAGCACATGCCCTTATTGTATTCACAACAGTCTCATTATATATAAACAACTTGCCGAATGCCTTGCTAATTGTCAAGTTGTATTTTATCTTCCAATTTGCCAATTCAGTAACCAATCATATTAGAAAGAGGCCTTTATTTAACAGGGCTTATTCTCAGTGAACCTGTATTAGCTCCTGGTGGTCACTGTTGATGGAATGATTCTACAATGTTGGCATCTATAGAGAGCAAATTTACTAGTCTGTACTTAGTAGAATGAAAGTTTTTTTTAAAAATGACATTTGCGGCCGGGCGCAGTGGCTCACGCCTGTAATCCCAGCACTTTGGGAGGCCAAGGCGGGTGGATCATGAGGTCAAGAGATCGAGACCATATCGGCCAACATTGTGAAGCCCTGTCTCTACTAAAATACAAAAAATTAGCCAGGCGTGGTGGCATGTGCCTGCAATCCCAGCTACTTGGGAGGCTGAGGCAGGGGAATCGCTTGAACTTGGGAGGCAGAGGTTGCAGTGAGCTGAGATCGCACCACTGCACTCCAGCCTGGTGACAGAGCAAGACTCCATCTCAAAAAAAAAAAGACATTTGCTTATGTCCTGCCAACTGACACTTATTTAACTTTCCACAGATTCTAATATTACTGACAGCTTACTTGTGTCAAATCAAAAGTCAAAAGTTTTGTGTACAACCAAGCTCTGTGTGTGTGTGTGTGTGTGTGCATGTAACTTGCTTTTGTTTACTTAATCCTCACAACAACCTTATGGGACAGGAACTGCTGCTAAGCCCACTTTCCAGATGAGGAAGTTGAAGCAAAACTGAGAGACAAGAAATATTCTTTCATGAAAACTGGTCATTTTAAAGGCAGTATTCTTCTTGTGAAGATAAAGTTGCTGGTGCCAGAGAATGTCCCTCAATCTGACCACCTGCACACACAGTTTCCGACTGTACTGTCTTTGTGCTGTGTCCGTGGTGACATCTGAATGGGGATGAGTCACAGATGAATGAGTCTCTTTCTGTTTTGTTGAAGGTCATACATGTTTAAATCAGGACATGATGCCAGTTTACATTCATATCAGCTTGGAACAATTTCTTCTTATGTAACCCTCTGAAATAAGAACTGAAAATGCTTTTAAACAATTAATCCAGATCAATGGTTCGTATCAGAATTATCAGAAAGAACTTTAATAAAACAATAACAAGAGCACCGATAAAATGATCTCTAGGCCCTTCTCTGGACCATTTCAGTGGTTCTCTAGGAATAAGGCAGAGAACCAGCATTTTACAAAAAACAAAACAAAACAAAACAAAACAAAAAAAAAGCTTGGCCAGGTGTGGTGTGGCACATGCCTGTAATCCCAGCACTTTGGGAGGCCAAAGCGGGTGGATCACTTGAGGTCAGGAGTTTGAGACCAGACTGACCAACATGGTGAAATCTTGTCTCTACTAAAAATACAAAATTAGCTGGGCATGGTGGCACATGCCCATAATCCCAGCTACTTGGGAGGCTAAGGCAGGAGAACCACTTGAACCTGGGAGGCAGAGGTTGCAGTGAGCTGAGATCGTGCCATTGCACTCCAGCCTGGGCAACAAGAGCATAACTCCGTCTCAAATAAATAAATAAATAAATAAAATTGTTTAAAAAAAAAAAAGCTTCCCGCATGATTCTAATGTGCAGTCAGGATTTTGAGCCACTAATTTGAGAATATCTCATGTAAAGTGGTAGGGTCAGAGCTTCTCAAACTTACCTGTGCATAAGAATTGCCTGGGAGTATGGTAAAGATGCAGATGCTCAGGTGCTGCCCTTATAGAGTCTGGCTCAGTAGGTCTGGAGTGGGGTCTGGGATCTGCATCTCTAACCAGCATCTCAGGTGATTCTAATGCATGCGTTCCCTGGACCACACTTCAAGAAACACCTGATGAGATGCTCTTTTTGAGCCTAGACTGGGCTAAAATTATTTCTCTTTATCTTCTGTGTTTCCCTTTCCAAACTGGAGATCATCCTTCCTTCTGAAAAATAAGAGCAAGAGCCATATTAGTCAGGTTAGTCTCCACTGATGTCAAACCCCTACATCTCAGAGGCTTTACACTTGCTATAAACTGAATTGTGTCCTCCCAAAATTCATGTATTGAAGTCCTAACCCCCTGTAACCTCTGAATGTGACTGTATTTGGTAATAGGTCCTTTAAAAAGGTAATTAAGTTAAAATGAGGTTGTTAGAGTGGGTCTCAATTTAATCTGACTGGTGTCCTTAGAAGAAGAAATTAGGCGGGGCACAGTGGCTCACGCCTGTAATTTCAGCATTTTGGGAGGCCGAGGTGGGCAGATCACTTGAGATCAGGAGTTCAACACCAGCCTGGTGAACATGGTGAAACCTCGTCTCTACTAAAATACAAAAATTAGCTGGGAGTGGTGGCACACGCCTGTAATCCCAGCTACTTGGGAGGCTGAGGCAGGAGAATTGCTTGAACTCAAGAGACGGAGGCTGCAGTGAGCCGAGATCATACTACTGCACGCCAGCCTGGGAGACAGAGCGAGACTCTGTCTCAAAAGAAGAAGAAGAAGAAGAGATTAGGACAGAGAGAAAAACACCAGGGACATGCGCACACAGAGAAAAGACCATGCGAGGGCACAGCAAAAAGGTGGCGAACCAAGGAGAAAGGCCTCAGAAGGGATCACATCTGCTGGCATCTTTGTCTAGGACTTCCAGCCTCCCGAACTCTGAGAAATAAATTTCTGTTTTTCAAGCCACACAGCCTGTGTTATTTTGTTATGGCAGCCCTTACAAACTAATAGACATATCAAAGTTTACTTCTGGAGACACCCCATGGCTTTCACCTTGCAGTCTCTGCTCTACACGAACAAGTGGAGACCTGGCTGATGGAGACACTGCCATCTTGTTATGCTGCCATAACAACAGGATGAGTGGCCGAGGATAGAGAAGGGTGCGAAAATGTGCAATAGCTTGAAGTCCATCACTTCATCCTTGAAGTGATGCTTGGCCCTGCTACTCACAGTCCACTGGCCAGAACTAATCACATGAGCCCCAAGAGGAAGATCAGAGAACGAAGGGAGTTCGAGCAACAATTACAAGCACAACTGCCTCTTACATGGGATTGGAACAGTTGTGCCTTATCTCCGACTTCTTTTGATCTATTGGCAATGTATTATCTTTCTCAATCAAGCAAGTATTTATTAAGTCCAACTTTGTGATCAGCACTGTGCCAGGAATGAATGGAAGACAGGCTCCAAAAGAAATAAAGATAGGCTTCCTAGTGGTGGAGATTCTTTAGGGAGATAACGCTTACAGATGAGCTATCAAACAACAGACAATATTGCATGGTGGAGGGCCAAATGATGTAGGCAGCTCTGCATGCCGTAGATGCTCAGAAAAGGTGCAGTCAAGGGGCCTGGGATGATCAGGGAAAGTTTGATCATACAGAAAATCAGACAACAGACTGAGAGTTTAACTTGGGGTGAAAATGCTTCTCCAAGATGGGAAGGGGGTCCCAAGTAATCCCCTTCATGATCTCCTCAGCATCTACTACTTCCTCCCACCTACCACCAAGTATTGCACAAGTAATGAGTGGAAAAGTGCCTTTTTCCAGTAATAGAGCCTTAATCTTATCTCACAGATGAACTTCTAGTTTTTAGTTAAGGCTAGACATGGAAGCTGGACTAGGACTTGAAAGGGATGTAGGTAACAGCTTAGAGAGAAAGCATAGAAGCATGGAGTATAAATCCTCAGAGAGGCCAGGCGCGGTGGCTCACGCCTGTGATCCCAGCACTTTGAGAGGCTGAGGCGGGCCGATCACGAGGTCAGGAGATCAAGACCATCCTGGCTAACACGGTGAAACCCTATCTCTACTAAAAAAATACAAAAAAATTAGCCAGGCGTAGTGGTGGGCGCCTGTAGTCCCAGCTACTCGGGAGGCGGGAGAATAGCATGTACCTGGGAGGCGGAGCTTGCAGTGAACCCAGATCACACCACTGCACTCTAGCCTGGGCGACAGAGCGGGACTCCGTCTCAAAAAAATAATAATAATAATAATCCTCAGAGAGTATGAAGGTATTAGGTGTCTGGGGAGCCTGGAGTGGTACATTTGCTACTCCTGAGTCAATTTTATTTATTTTTATTTTCTTGGAGACAAGGTCTTGCTCTGTCGCTCAGGCTGGAGTCCAGTGGTGTGATCATTGCTCACTGCAGCCTTGACCTCTGGGCTCAAGCAATCCTCCCACCTCAGCCTCCTGAGTAGCGGGGACTACAAGTGTGCCCCACCACACCCAGTAAATTTAAAAATATTTTTTTGGAGATGAGGTTTCATTATGTTGCATAGACTGGTCTGAACTCCTGAGCTCAAGCAATCCTCATGCCTCATCCTCCCAAAGTGCTGGGATTACAGGCATGAGCCATCATGCTCAAATGTGAGTTTATTTTGGTTTCTGTTAAATGCTCATAATTAGCGGAACTCAGATGTCAGTGAAGGTCAATTGTTGGCAAAATGCAAACTCTAAATAGTGTCTTGTATGCGAACTAACCTATACCTATTCCCTATTAAGGAGAAGAAATGCTTTGACACAGTTTTTCACACCATAAGAAATGGCAGAATTTGCTTGGGGCTGCCTCTTTAACGTCTCCCAAATAGTAACTCCCTCTCTGAGGACCACAGGTAGAGTGTCCCCCAAGGGGGACCTGAGTGCTTGGGGTTTGCACTGTCACATGCAATGTAGAACCATCTCTTAAGACTCAAAACCTTCTGGCCTTGCCATGCTGCTGCCACCGCCACTATCTTTCAGGTTTCAAGAACAGTGATGTCAGGAGCTCCAGAAGCTTTCTCACCAGGGGTGGGGCTCCACCAGCCCAATAAATCAGCAGGAAAATAATAAATAGATGCTCTCACTGCCCTTCCAGAGACTTGTGCAATTACCCCCACCCATGCTGCTGTGCCACTCCTGCCTGGGACTAGGGAAACTCAAAAGGGTGAGGGGTGCCTCCATCCCTCGAGACAATGAGCCAAGTCTCTGAGAGGGGTGAGCAAGGTGCTGGAGGCAGTGCCTGTGGAGGGGGTGGGCCCTGAAGATTGAGATCTGCTTGGCTGTGTTGAAACTGAGTCTCGTGCTGGGCCTGGAGGCACAGAACCATCTGCAGATAAGCAAGCTGGGCTGGAAGTCTGGGTCAAGATGGGGCTCACCTCTGCAAACAGCCTGCTTGGCAGTGCTGTGAGAACCAAGGTTTGGACATGCCTACTTGCTTGTGGCTTTGGCCTCCACAGCGAGGCAGGGGGAGTGACGGGGGAGAAGAAGTGTTGAAATGTCAACAGGAAAGCTGAGGTAGTTCTCATGGGTGGCTGCGTCAGGGCGGCAACTGGGCTAGGAAGGGAGGACTCAGACTTGGTGGGGTCTGGGAGGAGCTTCTTATCAGGGATTGCTAAGGGGGTGGTCCTTGTATCTCCTCCAGGAGATTCTAAATTATTTCCCAGGTTAAAACATCTCTTCCAACTCCTATGTCTTAAAAATTTAAGTAGTGAGGCCCAGAGAGGGAAGGTGACAGACCCAAAGTTGCACAGCTCATGGGGACAGAGTCAGAAATGCTCAGTTCTCCTGGCTGATAGACCAAGCCACTTTTCATTATGCTCCTGATCAGGGCAAAATACATACATTCATACATGCATACACACATACACGCATATAGAAAATAAGATAACAGATTGAAAGTTTAACTTGGAGTGAAAATGCTTCTGCAAGGTGGATAGAGGGCCCCAAGAATCCCCTGCATGATCTCCTCAGCATCTGCTGCTTCCTCACTGCCCCCCAGTGTTGCACAACCAATCCATGGGAAAGGGCCTTTTTCTAGCAATAGATCTTTAATCTTATATCACAAATGAACTTCTAGTTTTTAGTTAAGGTTCCATTTGGTCATTCAAGAGGTAGCCCATTGGCATAACTTTGATGAGACCACAAAGAAAGAAATCTTTGGTACAATTCAACTACCTGTAGGACCCCTTGACCCTGGAGTGAGGTCTTCCTGGAATTTCTTTTTTTAAATTAATTAATTATTTATTTTTTGGTGATGCTGGGAGGTGATGGAGCAGGGAGAAGAATTCTGCTCACTGAGTAAACGTCATCCAAAATCGACACACATTGTCATTTTATGAATCTCTAAAGAACTTATATGTGGGGTATTGCTCCCTTGAAAAAGTTGAGAGATTGGTGGGGAATATGCCCCAGGGGAAAAACCCAAAGGCAGGAGAGAAGCCCAAGGGCTGGCTGGGACAAGGAGAGGCCCAAAGCCCATGCCATAGTCAGCCACCAAGAACAGGCAACACAGGTGGCCTCAGTGGGTGCCTCTTCCATGTTTGGGCTTCTCCAGGAAAATGCCATATTCCTTTCATGCCTCACTGTATCCATGTCAAAGGCAGCTCTTCATACATTGAATGGATAGGAAGTATTTCCTACTGGTTAGAAATGCAAACTCTGAACCCGATTGCCAGGTGGGGTTCTCAGCTCCACCACGCAGCTGCGAAATCCTGAGCAGGTTAGTTAACCTTTATGCCTCCATCTTCTCATCTGTAAAATGGGAATGATAATAGTACAGTAGTTTCCCTTGTCCACAGGGGAGATGTTCCAAGATTCCCAGTGGATGCCTGAAACTGCAGATAGTACTGAACCCTAGATATACTAGGTTTTTCTCTTTTTTCTCCCAAAATGAGAACGTGAGGCATATACTAGGCTTTTTCATCTGGTCATTGAGATAGCCACCAATGGGAAGGTAGCATCTACCTTGGACAAAGGGACGGCCCAGGTCCTGGGCAGGTGGGAATGAGCAGGACAGTGTGAAATTTCTTTTCTTTTCTTTCTTTCTTTTTTTCTTTTTTGAGATAGAGTCTCACTCTGTTGCCCAGGCTGGAGTACAGTGGTGCGATCCCAGCTCACTGCAACCTCTGCCTCCCAGGTTTAAGAGATTCTCATGCCTCAGACTCCCGAGTAGCTGGGACTACAGATATGCACCATCACGCTGGGCTAATTTTTGTATTTTTAGTAGAGACAGGGGTTTTGCCATTTTGGCCAGGCGGGTCTTGAGTTCCTGACCTCAAGTGATCCACCTGCCTTGTCTTCCCAAACTGTTGGGATTTCAGGTGTGAGCCACTGCGTCCGGCTGACAGTGTAAAATTTCATCATTCTAATCAGAAATGTGCACAATTTAAAACTTACAAATTGACTATTTCAGAAATGTTCAATTCAATATTTTCAGACTGAAGGCAGCTGAAGCCACGGAAAGCCAAATCATGGGTGAGGGGAGGCTACTCTGCTCCATCACAGGGTAGTTACTGAGGATTACATAATTATGTGAAGCACCTAAAATAATTCCCAGCAAAAAGTGTTACTTTATTATAACTGGTATTCTCTCTTCTAGACATAAATCTTATTTTCTCTGTTTTGTGACATGTGGCCAATATGGGAGAGAGAGTGCTCGGTAAATTAATAAAAGCTTCTCCACCTTCTCATTCATTCATTTAACATGGACCATGGTTGTATTTTTTCTTTCTTTCTTTTTTAAGTAAAAAAGCCATAGATGAGACACAACTACCCAAATATAGCTTCAGGCACAGCTTAGTTTCCTCTTGTTTCTCCTGGATCTCCAGCTGTTCTCCACAAACGTGTAATTGTCCCAGCTGCTCGCTGGAGACATCGGCCCAGTGCCTCTCCCAGGTGAATGACTGGCAGCAGCCTGGCACACTTGGGTCCCACCTGGGCACCCAGCAGGAACATTTGCATATTCCGTAGGTTCGCCTTTTGAAATTCCACACCAATAATTAAGGATTTCTAATTCTCTGGTAATTGAGTACCATTTGGGACTGATTAAGCAGATACGATCTAAATAATTATCTATTACAGCTTTGCTTTCCTTTGTGTGGGCTATGAATGACTTGTCAAAAGTGAACATCAAGTATTTCTCGCACCTGGCTCTTATTGTGTCTGATATATTCTCCCTCCTCCTCCCAACTGCTTCTCCCCTTTCTACCCTTTCTCTGCTCTTGTCTCTCTTTCTCCCTCTCCTTCTTTTGCCACACTTTGCCACAGTCCCACACCGTGATAAAATCAACCTCCAGTGTTTCTACGGAATTCCAAATCAAATAAGTGACAGGACAATTTTTTTTTAAAACTCAGTGGTAGAATTGACTGGGTGGTTAGGTGACCCTCTTTATAACCATCTATATTTCACCACTTAACCCTTTTCCTGTTTAGAAAAAAGCCAGTGCTCATTTAATTTTACATAGACACACTTTTTGAGGCTGAAGCAAACTGACTGATTTTCAATGTGAAAATGAAGTATAAAAACTATTCTTGGAGTTATTTCTAAACAGAACTAACATCAGAATCTTCTGAATCATCACAATTGTCTATTTTGGAAAAATCAGATCCACCAAATGAATCTTCGGCCAACAACTGTTTGAGAATGATAGCTAACATCACGTGTAGGAATGCTATGTTTTCTAGGATTTGACATTTTCGGCGATGGAGAATTACTACATTTTGTAAATGGAAATGCTGCTACTAAAAACAGAATGCTATCAATAGAATGAAGTCTTTTGTTTCCAAAGTCAATGTACTAGAGCGATGAGCAAATAATAATCAAAGCGAGATATTTCACAGCAAAGTTATCTCGGAGTAAATGCTGTAGCCACAAGCATGGCCGGTGAGTATTCTCAGAGCAAATGGAAAAAGGGCTAAGAAATGGAAGCAGAGGAAGTTTAAGTAACTTGCCCAACATCACACAACTACTAAGTGATAGAACATGGATAACACGTATGAGAATGTGTATCAAAAACGGACCCCCTTTTCATTCAAAGTAATCCTGGGGTCCACAGGGACCCCTCCCCCACAGGCCTAAAGGTCTTTTCATTCAACACTCTATCACTGCAGTGGAAGTCTCCTATGTATCCAAAGGCCAAATGCTGGGGATCCATGGTCTCTTTCACTTCCAGTAACAGCCTCTTGCTCCCTGCGGGCAGGGACCGCATCCTATTGGCCTTCATCCACTTCTTCAGCACTCAGTTCAGTGTTCAACACATGGTAGATCCTCTCATTTTGTGAACGAATTGAAGAGTTTTGTGAATGCATGGAAGAGTTCCTAGGGCTTCCAAATGCAGGCTGGTTCTCACTGATTTAGGTACCAGTGGGGAACATGCACACCTTAATTGTCCCATCTCTGTCTTGTCTCTAATAAGGTTGCTCACGTTCCTTCTGTCATACACTAGGGTGCCTAAAAGTGCTGGGGACACAGTGGATACGCAAAAGGTTCTTGTCAGATTAGACTACTAATAGACGGCAGCTCTAGGGCAGGGGTGTGTGTGTGTGTGTGTGTGTGTGTGTGTTTTGTTTGTTTTGAGACAGAGTCTCGCTCTGTCACCAGGCTGGAGTGCAGTGGCGTGATCTCGGCTCGCTGCAAGCTCTGCCTCCCGGGTTCATGCCATTCTCCTGCCTCAGCCTCCGGAGTAGCTGGGACTACAGGCTACTCCTGCCACCATGCCCAGCTAATTTTTCGTATTTTTAGTAGAGACGGGGGTTTCACCATGTTAGCCAGGATGGTCTCGATCTCCTGACCTCATGATCCTCCCACCTCGGCCTCCCAAAGTGCTGGGATTACAGGCGTTAGCCACCACCGCGCCCGGCTTTTTTTTTTTTTTTTTTTTTTTGAGACGACGGAGTTTCACTCTTGTTGCCCAAGCTGGAGTGCAGTGGCATATCTCAGCTCACCACAATCTCTGCCTCCCAGGTTCAAGCGATTCTCCTGCCTCAGCCTCCTGAGTAGCTGGGATTACAGGCGCCCACCACCACGCCTGGCTAATTTTTTGTATTTTTAGTAGAAACAGGATTTCACCATGTTGTCCAGGCTGGTCTCAAACTCCTGACCTCAGGTGATCCACCTGCCTTAGCCTCCCAAAGTGCTGGGATTACAGGTGTGAGCCACCGCGCCCAGCCTAAGGCAGGTTTTTAAAGGAAAAGAAGGGTGCTTGTCTAGTCCCTCAGCTGAAGGTTGTAAAGGACACCTAGCTCCCCTGCCCCACTGCCCATCTGTTGGTCTCACCTGTCAGCATAGATTGTTGGTAGTAGAGTCATAGTTTCTTCAGGGGACTCACAGTCAATTAAATGGTTGACAGCCCACTTACCTCACATTTTAGAGTCTCCAAGAACTCCTAGGCTGTGGGCAGTTGATTTGACCTGACCATTCACTAACTAATTTCTAATTGTTAAAACCATCCCAGGAGCAGGAGTGAAAATTCACCAAATAGCTTTTGTTTTAGATCGGGGTGTCCAATTTTTTGGCCACATTCAAAGCTGTCCTGGGCCACATGCAGGCCACAGGCTACAGGTTGGACAAGCTTGTTTTAGATCAAACCTAGCTTTAAATCAGACCTAGCTTGGAATGGTAGTCTTTTTCCATTTAATATATCTTATGTGCATATGCCTGGGCTTCAGAGGCCAAACTCGCAGATAGCTTCCTTTCAGGCACTCTCTACAATGTGGGAGGGTTGTTTTATTCATCTGTTGAAGGTTTTTTTTCCCCCATTAGTAAAATAAGAGTTTTTCTCTGAGGCCTTATCCACAAATCTAACCTTTTAAGATTCTATGATGGTGGAGGTAGGACAAGAATGAGTCATGAGACTATAATACAGGAATACCTCATTTAAAAAAAATGTATTTCATTTTAAGTTCTGGGATACCTGTGCAGAATGTGTAGGTTTGTTACATAGGTAAATGTGTACCATGGTGGTTTGCTGCACTTATCAACCCATCACCTAGGTATTAAGCTCCACGTGCATTAGCTATTTATGCTGATGCCCTCCCACCCGCTACCCCCCATCACAGGCCCTGGGGTCTGTTGTTTCCCTCCCTTTGTCCATGTGTTCTCATTGTTCAGCTCCCGCTAATGAGTGAGAACATGCTGTGTCTGGTTTTTTGTTCCTGTGTTAGTTTGCTGAGGATGATGGCTTCCAGCTTCATCCATGTCCCTGCAAAGGACACGATCTAATTCCTTTTTATGGCTGTATGGTATTCCATGGTGTATGTGTACCACATTTTCTTTATCCAGCCTGTCCCTGATGGGCATTTTGGTTGATTCCACGAATACTTCATTTTATTGTGCTTTGCTTTACTGCATGTCATAGATAATTGCATCTTTTACAAATTGAAGTTTCGGCCGAGCATGGTGGCTCATACCTGTAATCCCAGCATCTTGAGAGGCCAAGGCAGGTGAGTCGCTTGTGCCCAGGAGTTTAAGACCAACCTGGGCAACATGGTGAAACCCTGTCTCTACAAAAAACCTAACAAACCAAAAAACAGACTGAAGGTTTGTGGCAACCCTGTATTTAGCGAGTCTATCAGCACAACTTTTCCATCTGCTCACTTCATGCCTCTGTGTCACATTTTGGTCTTGCTCTTTTGCCCAGGCTGGAGTGCAGTGGCACAATCTTGGCTCACCGCAACTTCTGCCTCCCAGGCTCAAGTGATCCTCATAATATTTCAAACATTTTTATTATTATTGTATCTGTTACGGTTATCTGTGATTATTGACCCTTGGTATTACTATTGTAATCGTTCTGGGGTGCCATGAACCATGCCCACTTGAGATGGTGAACTGAATCCATCGAGTGCTTTTTTATTTTTTTGGTTTTTTTGAGACAGGTCTTTCTCTTTTGCCCAGGCTGGAGTGCAGTGACACAGTCTTGGCTCACTGCAACTTCTGCCTGCCAGGCTTAAGTGATCCTCCCACCTCAGCCTCCCAAGTAGCTGGGACTACAGGCGTGTGCCACCATGCCTGGCTAATTTTTGCATTTTTTGTAGAGACAGTTTCCTCTTGTTGCCCAGGCTGGTCTCAAACTCCTGAGCTCAAGTGATTCATCTGCCTCGGCCTCCCAAAGTATTGGTATTAGAAGTGTGAGTCACCATGCCCCTACCAGGAAAAGTGCTTGAAGGAAATTAAAAGTGCTACTTCAGTGAACACATAAATGATAAGAAAGGGAAACAGTCTTATTGCTGATAAGGAGAGGGTTTGAGTGGTCTGGATAAATGATCAAACCAGCCACAACATTCCCTTAAGCCAAAGCCTAATCCAAAGCAAGGCGCTAACTCTCTTCAATTCTGTGAAGGCTGAGAAAGCTGAGGAAGCTGCAGAAGAAAAGAGTGAAGCCGCTGGAAGTTGGTTAATGAGGTTCAAAGAAAGAACCCGGTCCATAACATAAAAGTGCAAGATGAAGCAGCAAGTACTAATGTAGAAACTGCAGCAAGTTATCCAGAAGATCTAGCTAAGATCATGGATGAAGGTGGCCATGCTAAACAATAGATTTTCCATGTAGACAAAATATTGGAGGAATATTTTGATTCTATTGGAAGAATATTTTGATTCTACTGAAAGATTCTATTGGAAGAAGATGCCATCCAGGATTTTCTTTACTAACAAGGAGTAACCAATGCCTGGCTTCAAAACTTTAAAGGACAGGCTGACTCTCTTGTTGGGGGCTAATGCAGCTGGTGACTTTAAGTTGAAGCCAATACTCATTTACCATTCCAAATATCCTAGGCCCTTAAAATTAATAATAAGTCTACTCTGCCTGTACTCTATAAATGGGACAATTCCTGGATGACAGCACATTGGTTTACACCATAATTTACTGAATATTTTAAGCCCAATATTGAGACCTACTGCTCAGAAAAAGATTCCTTTCAAAATATTTCTGCTCATTTACAGTGTACCTAGTCACTCAAGAGGTTTGGCCAAGAGGTACAAGGAGATTAATGTTGTTTTCATACCTGCTAACACAACATCCATTCTGTAGCCCATAGATCAAGGAGTTATTTAATTATTTCGGCTTTCAAGCCTTATTATTTAAGAAACACATATCATAAGGCTATAGCTTTCATAGTGATTTCTCTTATGGATCTGGGCAAAGTACACTGAAAACTTTTGGAAAGAATTTACCATTCTAGATGCCATTAAAAATATTCATGATACTTGGGAGGCCGAGGTGGGCAGATCACAGAGGTCAGGAGTTCAAGACCAGCCTGGCCAACATGGTGAAACCCCGTCCACTAAAAATACAAAAAATTAGCCAGGTGTGGTGACAGGCACCTGTAATCCCAGCTACTCGGGAGGCTGAGGCAGGAGAATCACCTGAACCCAGGAGGTGGAGGTTGCGGTGAGCTGAGATCGCACCATTGCACTCCAGCCTGGGTGACAGTGTAAGACTCCAACTCAAAAAAAAAAAAATCATGATTCATGAGAATCGGTAAAAATATTAACGTTAATATGAATTTGGAAGAAGTTAATTCCAACCCTCATGGTTGACTTTGAGAGATTCATGATTTGGGTAGAGGAAGTAACTGCAGATGAATGGAAATAGCAAGAGAACTAGAATTAAAAGTAGAGCCTAAAGATTGAGTGAATTGCTGCAATCTCATGATAAAATATGAATGGATGAGGAGTTGCTTCTTATGGATGAGCAAAGAAAGTGTTTTTTTGAGATGGAGGCTATTCCTGGTAAAGATGCTGTGAACACTGTTGAAGTGACAACAAAGGATTTAGAATGTTACATAAACTTAGTTGATGAAGCAGCGGCAGGGTTTGAGAGGATTGACTCCAATTTTGAAAAAAGTTCTACTGTGGGTAAATTGCTATCAAACAGTATTGCATGTTACAGAGAAACCTTTCATGAAAGGAAGAGTCAGTCAGTTAATGCAGCAAACTTTATTGTCTTATTTTGAGAAATTGCCACAGCCACCCCAACCTGCAGCAATCACCACCTTGATCAATGAACAGCCAACAACATCGAGGCAAGACCCTCCACCAGCAAAAAAGATTACAACCTGCTGAAGTCTCAGATGATATTAGCATTTTTGCAGTAAAGTATTTTATTATTATTATTATTGTAGGGATGGGGGTCTCACTTTGTTGCTCATGCTGGTCTTGAGCTCCTGGGCTCAAGCAGTCCTCCTTCCTTGGTCTCTCAAAGTGCTGAGATTACAGACCTTAACCACCTCACCCAACCCACAATAGAGTATTTTTAATTAAGGCATGTACATTGTTATTTTAGACATGATGTTATTGCACACTTAATAGACTACACTATAGTATAAACATAATTTTTATATGCACTGAGAAACCAAAAAATGTGTGCGACTCACTTTATAGTGATATTCACTTTATTGTGGTGGTCTGGAATCAATCTTGGAATAGCTCTGAGGTATGCCTGTATAGCGATGGGCCAGAAATTTGACTACACAGAAGCCAATTCATAGGAGATAAAGGCTGGAGAGGATCCAGCTATACGGTGGGATGAATAAATAAGAGTGAATGGGCCGGGTGCAGTGGCTCATGCCTATAATCCCAGCACTTTGGGAGGCTGAGTTGGATGGATCACCTGAGGTCAGGAGTTCGAGACCAGCCTGGCCAACATGGCGAAACCCTGTCTCTACTAAAAATACAAAAATTAGCCGGGCATGGTGGCAGATGCCTGTAATCCCAGCTACTTAGGAGGCTGAGGCAGGAAGAATGGCTTGAACCTGGGAAGGGGAGGTTGCAGTGAGCCGAGACCGTGCCACTGCACTCTAGCCTGGGTGACAGAGCGAGACTCTGTATCAAAAAAAAAAAAAAAAAAAAAAAAATGGAAATAGTCAAGAGTAGAAGAAACTAGAAGGGATTCAGCGATTCAGGGTAACAGGGTAGGCAGTAGGCACTGGGGACAGGGGTATGTGGAAAGTGATGTAGATTAGGCCCTAAGAGGATGGAAAAGTTCCTGAGATTAGGCAGACGCTCCAAGCAGCACCTTTGAACTGTGGTCATCAAACTTGGGTACCCAATAGAACTACTCGGGAAGCTTTTTAAAGATATAGATTCCGCGATCCCCACACCTGAGGATTCAAATCTAGCAGATCTCATGAAACTGTTTTAAAATATAAGCCCCATGTATTCTCATGAACCAGCCTGACTTTGAGTCCAATGTTAAAGCTGGTGTTGAGGGGGCTTCTACTGGGTCGTGGGCGGAGTTCTGGGAATAAAGGCACCCACTTGTCTAGGGGTGAAGGAGGGCTCATGCTTCAGGAGAGGAAGGCTGGATCCTGTTGCAGAGCATCTGTAATGTGTCAGTTTGTAGAAATCGTGTACTTTCAGATTATTTGCCCTCTGGTTGATTATTTCGCCTGAGTATGAGGATTTGGAGGTGGCATTGAGGGGGTACTGCATAGTTCCAAGAGGTGCTCTCTTGCATCTTAGAAGATAGCATCCCAAATCACCTTCTTTTTTTTTTTTTTTTTTTGAAACAGAGTCTAGCCCTGTCACCAGGTGGGAGTGCAGTGGTGCGATATTGGCTCACCGCAACCCTATGCCTCCCAGGCTCAAGTGATTCTTCTGCCTCAGCCTCCTGAGTAGCTGGGACTACAGGTGCATGCCACCACGCCCAGCTAATTCTTGCATTTTTAGTAGAGATGCAGTTTCACCATGCTGGCCAGGATGATCTTGATCTCTTGACCTTGTGATCTGCCCACCTCGGCCTCCCAAAGTGCTGGGATTACAGGCATGAGCCACCGTGCCTGGCCCACCTTCTTTAAAGAGGCAGAAAAACAGAGGCATTAAGAGTACAGACTCTGGAGCCAGGATACCTGGACTTGTAGCACATCTGGGGTTGCCAATTTAGCAAATAAAAGTACAGGATACCCAGTACAATCTCAGTGCCGTGTTTTATCCGGCAGCCCTAATCCCAGCTCCAGCACTTATTAGCTGTGTAACACAGTGCACTGCTGAACATCTCTGTACCTCAGCTTCCTCCTCTGTAAAGTGGGGATAATAGTGCCCATCTTATAACATTGCTATAAGGGTTATGAGTTAAGCATGTTCAGTGCTTCAGACAGTGCCTAAGTGCTGGATAAATATTAGATTCAACCATTATTTGATGGTGCCCCTCCAGTGTTTTCATTACAACACCAGGTTAGGGGCAGGCTGTTAGAGTTCTTAAAGTTGCAACAATATTATTTCCTTTACCCCCAAATAACGTGATCCAGGGTTCATTTTCTTTATGGGCCAATGGGATACATAGAATAGGAATGTACATGGTCAAAAGCTGCATCACTAATTCTGACTGGAGGTCTTTCTAGTTCCTACCTTTTAGCCACAAGGTGAAGTGACTAGCCTAGACTGTGGCTAGCTCACAGCACCCCACCAACTGGTGGAGATTAGACATCCCCATCGAATATTTCACAGATAGTGAGTAGTGATTGCTTATGCATCAGAAACAAACAAAAAGTAGAATTTAAATGGTCAAAGCCTTTAGGATTAATTCAATCACAAGCATAAAACTTTTGCAAAGACAGATGTTACACATCTGCACCATCCAATATGACATCCAGTAGCCACATGTGGCTATTTAGCACAGGGAATGTAGCTAGAACAACTGAGATATTGAATTTTTAATCTAGCTACATGTGGCGAGTGGCTACCATTTTGGACAACACAGGAAAGGAAGCATCTGGAATCCAGAAAGGTAAAATAAGTTTCCCCAGGTCTCACAGTCAATTGTTTATAAGGCTGGGCCTAGGACTTATGTCTCCTGACTCCTCTTTCAGTGCTCTTTCAATCTGGAGCACTTAAGAATAACTGCCACATGGTAGAGAGACAACTCTCTTACCTAGAAAGCCTTGTAACATTAAACTAGATTACCGGGCAGTCTTAGCTCTAAAGCCCAGAGAACATTATCAGGAACAAGAAGGATAAGATGCAGAAATGCAGCCTGCAGAGTTACAGACATTTCTTAAGGCTCTAATCCTCAGATAAACAGCTCCGTTCTTTCATCTTCTCTGGATGACACCTCCTTTGTTAAAGCTGTCAAACTCTGTGACACCTTAAGCCCCACTGGCTACATTAGAGGGCATGTTGCAGAGGGGCCAACCTGGATGGGTCACAGCCCCATATGCATTGAGCCTGCTCTGCTCCATCAGCACAGACCCCTTATGCCCCATTCCTAGGGACCCCATCTGGGTGGGATAGGATGAGGCTTCTCATTGAGAGCAGGGGATATGGTAAAGCGATGTGCTCTGAAGATAGCAGGGCTGCCTGGGTTCAAATCCCAGCTCGGCCACTTAGTGCAATGCAAGCTGGGTAACCTTGGGTAAGTAACTTAACCTGTCTGGGCTTCTGTTTCATCATCTGTAAACAGGAGACAATAGCTACACCTATTGCATCAAGTTGTTGTCGGATTAAAAGAGTCATACATGTAGAGCACATAGAACTATGTCTGGCTCACAGAAAAAACACTTGATAAACACTAGCTGTTTTTAGAGTGGGCCTTAACAAGGAAGTTGTGGTTGGAGAGAAGGCAGAACACAGGCTGGATCTGGCAGATGACTTTGAGCAAGTTGCTTAATGTTTCTGTGGGTCAGCATTTTTTAGGTCTAAGTTATAGTGAGAACACTGGGACTCCCATATTAAGAGGATAATAGAGAACAGCAAAGAAGGAATTAAAGGAACAATAATATTTTTGTGTGACTATGAGGTGTTCTTTTTTTAAATTTTTCTTTTTTTGAGATGAAGTCTCACTCTTTCACTAAGGCTGCAGTGCAGTGGTGGGATCTCAGTGTGATCACTGCAACCTCCACCTCCTGGGTTCAAATGATTAACTATGAAGTGTTATAAAAACTTTCTTTCCTAGATCGAGACCATCCTGGCTAACACAGTGAAACCCCATCTCTAATAAAAATACAAAAACAAAATTAGCCAGGCGTGGTGGCAGGCGCCTGTAGTCCCAGCTACTCGGGAGGCTGAGGCGGGAGAATGGTGTGAAGCTGGGAGGCGGAGCTTGCAGTGAGCCGAGATCACACCACTGCACTCCAGTCTGGGTGACAGAGCAAGACTCCGTCTCAAAACAAACAAACAACTTTCTCTCCTAATAATATTTTCAGGGGAGCCCTACTCTTCCATGTCAGGGCAGCAGCTACATTTGTATGTCAGGATCACAGGCTCTTTCAGAATCTATTGAGATCCTAGAGTCTAAAGAACATGAACAGGGACCCACAGGGCAAATCCAGGCTGCAGGTGTGTTTTGCTTGGCCTGTAGTGAGGACCCAAACAGTATTTTAAAAATGTTTAATTAGTTGCCAACATTTGAAAAAACAGGAGATTTCACGTTTTAAAAATCCAGGTTTCCAGTTTCTCTTGCAAAATCAGATAACATGGTAGCATCGGCCCAAACTCAAGCCAGGCAACAACTGGCTGGCGCAAAGTGCAGGCCCTCGGGGACGTGACACTACCTACCTGGCCCACCTCATTCTGTGTGCTCTGCCTGTGTGTCCCCAGATCTAGTCCCACCCTTCCCTTCAGTGATGGGAAAACGGAGGGACCCAGTTTCCCAGCCCTCAGGCCAGCACCCCTTCCTTTACACCCGTGGTTCTCAAACTTGAGACAGCATCAGAATCGCCTGGAGGACTTGCTGAAACACATTGCTGGGCCCACTCCCAGAGTTTCTGATTCAGTGGGTTTGCATTTCTAGTAAGCTCCCAGGGATGCCGATGCTGCTGGTCCAGGGCTGTACTTTCAGAGCTACTGTTTTGCATCAAACCACTTTTTTTTTTTTTTTTTTTTTTTTTTTTTTTTTTTTTTTAGACGAAGTTTCTCTCTTGTTTCCCAGGCTGGAGTGAAGTGGCACGATCTCCACTCACTGCAACCTCTGCCTCCCTGGTTCGAGACATTCTCCTGCCTCAGTTCCTGAGTAGCTGAGTTTACAGGCGCTCACCAGCTATGCCCGGCTAGTTTTTGTATTTTAGTAGAGACAGGGTTGCATCATATTGGTCAGGCTGGTCTCAAACTCCTGACCTCAAGTGATCCACCTGCCTTGGCCTCTCAAAGTGCTGGGATTACGGGCGTAAATCACTGCGCCCGGCCTAAACCACTTTAGATTTGAGAATCCTGGTTTTGGTCTCCTTGGTTCTGCCTCTCTTTCCCCATTGTCTTTGGTTTGCTTGCTGTTTTCTTCATCTTTGTTTCTTCTTAGCCATTCTTTTATCCCCGCCCTCGCTTTTCGAGGTTGCCTTTTTTCCAGAAGTCAGCTGCGGGGGTGTCTTGAGCCCCCACCCCCATAACCTGCCTTAGCAGTCCCTCAGTACCCCTTTCTGCGGCCCAGCCTCTCCCCCAGTCACCCCCTAGGGAAAAGCGTGCTCGGGAGCCCAGCTGCGCCCTTCTGCTGGGTCTTGCGGCCTCCGATGCTCCTGAGGGCAAATGCCCATCCCTCTGTCCAGCCCAGAACGACAGGGCTGGGACTGAGAGCCTCAACCCTCCTCCAGGGAAGCCTTGTGCCTGCCTGGGCCGCTGCGGGGTTCGGGTGCCAGCATCTTCGCGGATGTTGGCATCTTCGTAATCACAGCGGTCACGTCGCCGTCATTCAACCCTTTCTGTCATCAGGTGCCCAGCCACGCCCTGGGGGCGCCTGCAGCCCAGACGCCCGGCAGCCTCCCCAAGCCGCGGAGGATGACCGGACTGCGGCTCCCCGGGAAGATGAAGGCGACCACTGTCTTTATAGAGGAGTTGTCTTTTATCCTCCAGGGAACCAGAAATAGGCAGGTAGACCGGGCTTCGGCCCCTCCGCCTCCGCCTGGCCCTGTGCTCCCCGGGGCCCAGCGCCCCGAACACAACCCCACGGACTCCCGGCCTTTGATGTGGTCCCCAGCGGCCCGCAGCTCCAGCCACGTTTGGGCGGAATCCGGCTGCTCGCGGGCCCGGCCGCCCTGCCTGCCAATCCACAGCTGCCGCCTGCCCCCAGGCAGGCCCGATTACTGGTTTTGCACCTGGAAGGGGCCCCAACCCGGCTTTGGTGAGACTCTATCTCCCAGGTGGTGCAGGAGCGGCTGTGGTGTCTGGGGCAAGGGGAAGCCCCAGGTAAACTCTAACAACCGAGAAAGAGGCAGGCGAGAACTTTTTTCGGGGCAGGGAGAAGAGGCGGCAGAGGAGGGGAGGGGAGGGGAGATGAGTGCTGTTGCTGGGGACTTGGCGCCTTCTCACATGGCTTCCCAGGCCACCATCAATAGCAGGGGCAAAGCATGCATCTTGCCGCTCCACCTGTACCGAGTTTGGCCAAGTCACTGGCAGAGCTAGGCTTTGATGTTCTCCATTCTCCCCTGTGCCAGAAGGAAGGCACCCACTGCCTCTCGTGTTTTCACTTTGCCTCCTGCCTGCCAACCAAAGGTGAATGGGGAAGATTTTGGAGTCCGAATGCCAGGAGCCCCTGGTTGCCACTAGTTTCTTAGGCAGCTCTTCTACTCTGCCTGCTGCTGAGCACACAAGTCCAAGAGCACACTGACCTTCAGGAGAGCAAGGAAGCATGAATCCTACAAAAAGAAGTATAGGGAGAAGAGCAGATGGTGGACTGGGGCCTGGGGGCCTCCTGCTACAGAATTTACCTAATCCACCCAGATTTCATATAATAACAATTGCTGCTGTTTGAATGTTCACTGTTCCCCCAGACACTATGCTAAGGGCATGACTTGCCTTCTATCCTTGAATCCTAGCAGTCCTATAAGATTCCCATTGTACAGATGAGGACACTAAGGCTTAGAAAGGGTGAAGTACTTACCCATAGTAGATAAGGGTGGGAGGAAATTCAAACTCATGCTGACTGACCCTGGAGTTCACTGTTGAACCTTTTATTATCTGGCCTTCTAAAGAGTGGTCTGGCCTCAATGGACAGGTGGAATCAAGAGAAGGCCAGGGTTTCCAGGGAGGGAGAGGCTGGATGAGCTTCACTGGCCCTGAATAAAATAAAACGATTTTTTCCTTTTTAAGGAATAGAATAAGAGCACACTTAATGGCCAAATGTTCCAACATTTTCAGGCCCATCCTGATTTCCAAGAGTCCTGGTATGTTCATTAATCATGACAATATCTTGGACAAATTGGTTTCTGGGCCCCAAATTGCCACTTAGACTCCTCACAGTAGGAAGCAATATGAAACTTACCTGTTGGTCTGTGAGTCCCATCTTTTGACATAAAAATGGCAGTTTCTTGTCTCATAGGAGCTCTCCCTCTGTCAACAAAAGGTGGAGAAAGAACTGGTCCCATTTTCATTTCACCATAACTCAGAGGAATTTTTTATGATGATAAATTGAGGTTTCCTAAAAGCTGACAGCTTTTCTTTGTTTCTTTTTGGTTGTCCTGATTTCCCTGAAGTGATTTGCAAAAACATCCTGAGAATTAAAAGGGAGCTTACAGATTATATCATCCAACTCTTAATTTTATGGGTAAAGACAATGAAGCCAAGAAAAAAAGTGACCAGCCCAAGGTTGCAGTTAGACACTGGTCAAGGCAGAGCTAGAACCCGAGGGGTGGGGGCAGGACATCTCAGTCCTCGGGCCTCTGCACTGGGTGAAATGCAAAAGGTCCTTGTTATTGTTCCATGGGAAAAATGGGGTGAGACTGTGAGGCTGTGAGTGTGTTGATCTGAGGAACCCTAGTGGATAGGGAAGGCTGTGACAGCTAGAGAAAGGAGAGGAAACCTGGGAGAAGGAAGGGAAGCCAAAGAAACTCACTAGGCCACAGGGGCCACCAGAAGCCATGTATGCCACCAGCAGGTACCGACAGCAGCCACTCAGGACTCTCACAAGAATAGTCTCTATTGTACAGGGAGCTTGGCTCAGGTACAAGGCACTCCCTGTCAGCCCCACTTTAATCTGAAGATCCCTCCATTCTCAAAACCCTCACCCCAGGTTATGTCCTTCTGACTCCCAGTCCTCCTTTCATCCTTCTGTTTCAATGATGAGGCTGCCTGCAGCTTCCCCTTTGGACACTGGATAAGAGAAATTTCCTTTTTTTTCTTTTATTTTTAGTTGGCATCTAATCATTGTACATATTTACGGACTATAGAGTGATATTTTGATGCATGTATACAATGTGTGATGATCAAATTAGGGTACTTAGCACATCCATTACCTCAAACATTTATCACTTCTGTGTGCTGGGAGCAGGTAAAATCCTCTCTTCTAGCTTTCTGAAAATAAAAAATAAATTATTGATAACCTTATTCATCCTGCAGTGCCATGGAGAGCTAGAACTTATTCCTCCTGTCTAGCTGGAATTTTATATCCATTAACCAACCTCTCCCTCTCCCTCTTTCTCCCTACCAGCCTCTAACAACCACAATTTTAACTCTCTACTTTTATGAACTTTTTAAAAAGAGCTTCCACATGGCCAGGTGCGGTGGCTCACGCTTGTAATCCCAACACTTTGGGAGGCTGAGGCAGGTGGATCACGAGGTCAGGAGTTCGAGACCAGCCTGACCAACATGGTGAAACCCCGTCTCTACTAAAAATACAAAAATTAGCTGGGCGTGGTGGCGCGTGCCTGTAATCCCAGCTACTCAGGAGGCTGGGACAGGAGAATCGCTTGAATCCGGGAGGCAGAGGTTGCAATGAGCCAAGATCACGCCACTGCACCCCAGCCTGGGCAACAGGGCGAGACTCCATATCCAAAAAAAAAAAAGAGAGCTCCCACATATGAGGGAGAACATGCAGTATTTATCTTTCTCTGCCTTACCTGAACAAATATATTTTCTGAACTTTTATTTTAGGTTCACAGGTGCATGTGCAGGCTTGTTATATAGGTGAATTGCGTGTCATGGGAATTTAATGTACAGATTAAGGAAATACATTTCTACTGAAGCCCTGGTCACAGGCCTCTGGCTTCTACCCTCAAGTTTCTCTTATAGAGCCATGAACTTTCCTAGGGGTTGGGGGTGGTTAGCAGAATCTAGAAGGAAGGATGTCACTGATTACAAAGCAGAGAAGAAACTGATGTTGAGAGTAACCCACCATGTTCCATTCTCCACTTACAAGGAGAATTAGTGTTCACCATGATATGCCACAAAAACAAAACAAAATAAAAAGTGGCTCTTTCAAGATCAAAATGGAAGTTTCTCCAGAAATTATCCATTTTGATATTTTTGGTCAAGAATGAGTGATTTACATTTTTAACATCAAGAATGGTATGAGCTTTTAAAATGTTTATATAAAAAAAGGAACATAATATGTTTTAAAAGATTTAGAAACACAGATTTAGCTAGTCAGGTCCCTTAGGGTCACTGCATATGGCTTTTCCTTCCTCTAGCCTGTTCTTTCTACTCATTTGGAAACTTAGAATTATGCAACAGCAAAGAAATGATAAATGTTTGAAATGATGGATATGCTAATTACCTTGATCTGATCACTAGACATTATATATATCAAGACATCACTATATACAATATAAACATATACAATTAGTATGTGTCAATTAAGAAAACAATACACAATAAAAGACTTGTGTGTTGTTAAGATTGCCTAGATTATACTGCAGTGGCAAAAAGTCCAAAGTTTCAGCAACTTAAGAGAGAAATCAGAACACTTTTCTTAAAGGGCCAGATACTAAATATGTTCTGCTTTGCAGGCCGGTTTTGTTTTGTTTCCTTTTTCTTTTCTTTTCTCTTCTCTTCTCTTTTCTTTCTTTCCTTTCTTCCTTCCAGTTTTTCTTTTCTCCTTCCTTCCTTCCTTTCTTCTTTCTTTCTTTCTCTCTTTTTTTTTTTTCTTTTCAGACAGTCTCACTCTGTCACCCAGGCTGGAGTGCAGTGGCTCCATCTTGGCTCATTGCAACCTCTGCCTCACGGCCTCAAGCGATCCTCCCTCCTCAGCCTCCCGAGTAGCTGGGACTACCACCACATGCAGCTAATGTTTGAATTTTCTGTAGACATGAGGTTTCACCACGTTGCCCAGGCTGGTATCAAACTCCTGGGCTCAAGCTATCAGCCCACCTGCGCCCTCTAAAGTACTGGGATTACAGGTGTGAGCCACTGCATCAGTCCAAGCCAAACAGTTTTTGTAGCAACCACTTAACACCACCTTGGTAGTGTGAAAACAGACATTATGTAAATGAATAGTTGTGGCTGTGTTCCAATAAAACTTTATTTATAAATACCGCTAACCCTTGGGCAAAGTTTACCAACCCTTGGCTTAAAATAATAAAGGCCTATTTCATGCTTGTGCTCTATGTCCATCAGGGATTGGGTGATGGGTGATGGCTTTGTTCTACATTACCGTCATCCTTAAGCCAGGACCAGTTTGATGGAGGAGCCTCTATAGGGAACATTGCTAATCGCCTCAGCAGAAGGAGAGGAACCGGCAAAGTATGCACTGGTCTCGAAAGCTTCTGCCCAGATGTGACACACAGCTATTATTGCCCAAATCAAGTCACGTGGCCCCAACCATGTTCAACAGAGCAGGAAAGTACAATCTACCATGTGTTAAAAGAAGAGAGAACCAAACATCTGTAAACGGCTGTGGTGGTTACCACAGAATGCATAGTTGTGGGTTAACGAAAATCTCTACCTTGCCTGGAAAAATTCAGTCATTCCGCCTATATTCATTGAATGCCTGTAGTTTGCCAAGGACTGAAGGTACTGAGATACTTTACAGGTTGTACCTGCCAAAAAGATACAATCAGTGTTGTAAGAATGGATAGGGAAAAAGAAACCCATTTTTAAAAAATGGCTAAAAAAAAAAAGGAGGAAAACACATTTAAAAAGCAGTGGTGCCCCAAGATAAGAGAAATGTATATGATTGATTGCCAGATAGATAGATAGCAAAAAGACTGGAAAGAAGTTCACCAAAATATTGGCAGTGACTAGTTCCAGCAAACCGGCCAGTTAGGATTACTTCAGTTTTTTCTTTATGCTTTTTGGTATCCTCCAGTTTTTCTTCAATGATTAAACATTAATTTCATTATAAGATTTACTTTTATAAAAAGAAAAGGAGTTGCTCCAGTTTCCATCATGGTAGAGGAGCTTGCATCAGTCTAACCCTCCCAGAGACTACAATGGTAAACTCTGGACAAATTGCACTTATAATTTGAAGGCATGGAAAAATGGCCCAAAGCAAGCAGAAACTGGAAGGGATTTGACTAATGGAAAAAAGAGGAGCATATTGTATGAGATTCACATAATATGCTTTTTCCTTTACAGGACCCCAAGTCTGTGTGGCACAGAGTAACTACAATTCAAGGAGAACATCTTGGTCTTACTGGCTTGGGGTATCAGAGGACAGCATTCAGAGCTGCCAAAGTGTCTGGAAAGTGAGGGAAGGAACTTATCCCATAAATACAGGTGCCACAGCAAAGGGAGCCCCCAAAATCTGCATTTAAATTCTTGGTTAACCCTTGAACTGCACACGTATTGGGGAGACTCCAAGGAATCTAGCAGAAAGCAAAAACTGAAAGACTATCAGAACTGAAAGGAGATATCCCCAACTTCCACTCACTATAGACTAGAAAGTTTGGAGTTTCAATCCCACCAAATTAGAGAGGCTTGGTAAACACATGGGGCTTTCCACAGACCTACATAAGTGTAAAACTAAGCCCCCACAATTCAAGTTAATTATCTAGTAACTTAACCAACTGCTAGAATAAATATCAACATACCTCAGAGAAAAACAACAGAATCTAGAGTCTCTACAATGTCTCATCCACAATTTCTAGTATATAATAGAACATGTGTTAGACATGTGAAGACAAAAAGGAATATGTAACCCATAGCGAAAAAAAAAAATCAGGCAACAGAAACAGACTATGAGATGTCATAGTTGTTACAACTATGAGGTGACATAGTTGTTAGAGTTAGCAGACAAGGACTTTAAGGTAGATGTTTTAAAATATGTTCAAGGACTTACAGGAAAAGGTGATCACAGTGAGTAAACAGAAAGACAAACTCAGAGAAATGGAAATTATAAATAAGAACCAGGTGGACATTCTAGTCCTGAAAATTGTAACATCTGAAATAGCAAAAATTCACTGATTGGTTGGACTTAACAGCAGATTGGTGATGGGAGAATAAAAAGTAAATGAAACATTAAGATGAGTCAATAGAAATAATCCAATCTGAAAACAGACCAAAAAAAGACTTAAAAAATTGAAACAGTTTCAGTGATCTTTGGACAATATCTAGCAGCCCAACACATGTGTGATTTAGAGCCTCTGAAGGAAACAAGAGAGAATGAGGCAGAAAAAAAAAACTGGGTAAAAAATGGCTTTAAAAATCTCCAAATTTGGTTAAAAAAAAAATCAATTTTCAGACCCCCCAAAAATCAAAGTACATGGCTGGGCATGGCAGCTCACACCTATAATCCCAGCACTTTGGGAGGCTGAGGTGGGTGGATCTCCTGACGTCAGGAGTCTGAGACCAGCCTGGCCAATATGGCAAAACCCTGTCTCAACTAAAAATACAAAATTAGCCAGGTGTGGTGGTGGGAGCCTGTAATCCCAGGTACTCAGAAGACAGAGGCAGGAGACTAGCTTGAACCCAGGAGGCGGAGGTTGTAGTGAGTCAAGGTTGCACTGAGAGGCGAAGCCAGCTGGACTTCTTGGGTCGAGTGGAGACTCAGAGAACTTTTCTGTCTTACAAGAGAATTCACTCTGTAGCTAAGATTGTAAAATGCACCAATCAGCACTCTGTAGATAGCAAGAGAATTGTAAAATGCATCAATCAGTGCTCTGTAAAATGCACCAATCAGTGCTCTGTAAAATGTACCAATCAGCGCTCTGTAAACGCACCAATCAACAGGAGTCTAAAAGTAGCCAATCGCGGGGAGGATTGAAAAAAGGGCATTCTGATAGGACACAAACGGAACATGGGAGGGGACAAATAAGGGAATAAAAGCTGGCCACCCCAGCTAGCAGCAGCGACTGGCTCAGGTCCCCTTCCCTGCTGTGAAGGTGTGTTCTTTCTGTCTTCACAATAAATCTTGCTGCTGCTCACTCTTTGGGTCTGTGCCACCTTTAAGAGCTGTAACACTCACCCTGAAGATCGGTGGCTTCATTCTTGAAGTCAGTGAGACCAGGAACCCACTGGCAGGAACCAACTCCGGACACAGCACCACTGCACTCCAGCCTGGGCGACAGAGCAAGACTTGGTAAATAAATAAAACAAAAGCAAAAATACACGCGCACACACAACAACAAAAATGTTTCAAAGAACATCTTGAAATCAGCCATACAGGAGAAAAACACACCAAACAATGATATAATTGATAATGATCTTCTCATAAGGAAAAACAGGCTTTAAAACAATGGAATGGGATCCAAAGATCTAAGAGTGAGAGAGAGAATAAAACTTCTGCAAACATTTTTTTTTTATACCAATGAAAATACCATTTTAAAATGAGGGTCAAGTAATGCCATTTTCAGATAAATGAAAGATGAATTTGTTACCAGCAGAGCTACATTAAGAGAAATGATAAAGAAGTTCTTTTGGCCAAAGGAAACTGACATCATATGAATTTCAGACACAGAAGAAAAAATAACATAGGAAACGTTAAAATATGTGGGTAAGTACAAAAGACTGCATCTTTCCTTGGTTTCTTTGAAATGAATACTTTTGTGAAAAACATAATATTGAATTATAAGATTTCAAATATGGAAATTAAAATATATGGCAGAAGTTGCACAAAGGATAAGGGATGATAGATAAAATTTACTGTTACAAAACTTTTAACATTTTTCTCATGAATTCGTACAATATTAATGATCAGTAGACTATGTTAAAGATGGATATGGTACTGCCTAAAACAACCACTAAAAGCAATCCAACAAGTATAGTTAAAAAGCCAGCGGAATTAAAATGAAACACTAAAAAAGAAATGTGATTAACTAAAAAGAAGGTAGGAAAGAAGGAACAGAAAAACAACAACGACAAAAAAAAAAAAAAAACAGAAGAAATTAATAGAAGATAAACAGCAAAATGACATACTTAAAAACCTAACAATATCTATATTAGATTATGGGTAGACTAGGCTGGGCATGGTAGCTCAACGCCTGCAATCCCAGCACTTTGGGAGGTTGAGGCGGGTGGATCACCTGAGGTCAGGAGTTCGAGACCAGTCTGGCCAACATGGTGAAACCCTGTCTCTACTAAAAATACAAAAAATTAGCCAGGCGTGGCAGCGGGTGCCTGTAATCCCAGCTACTCAGGAAGCTTGAGGTAGGAGAATCACTTGAACCTGGGAAGTGGAGGCTGCAGTGAGCCGAGATAGTGGCATTGCACTCCAGCCTGGGCAACAAGAGCAAAACTCCATCTCAAAAAAAAAAAAAACAGAGAAAAAAATACAGATAGACTAAACTTACCAATTTAAATCCAGAGGTTGTCAGAATGGTTAAAAAAACCAGTCTCAACTATATACCAACTAAAAGTAATACACTTAAAATGTAAAAACACGGGTAGCTTTCAAGTAAAAGAATGAGGAATATATACCATATATTCAGTAAGCATATAAAAACTGGTATGATTATGTTAATACTAGAAAATTAGACTTCAAGACAAAACTTCAATATTAGCAAGAATAAAGGACATTTAATACTGATAAAGGGGTCAATTCATCAAGAAGACAAAACAATCTTAAATGTATGTGCATCTAATAATAGAGTTAAAGAAATAAAAACTGATAGAACTAAAAGGATAAATTGATAAATGTATAATCAGAGGTCAAGATTTTAACACCAACTCTCAGCCATCAACAGAATAACTAGGCAATAAATTAGTCAAGATAAAGATTTGAACATTATCAATTAACTTGTCCCAATTGTCATTTATATAACACTCTATCCAACTATAACAGAATCACATTATTTTCAAGTGCATGTGGAATTCACCAACATAGAGCATGTACTAGGCCATTAAATAGGTTTCCATACATTTTTTAAATGGAAATATTACAGAATATATCTGTGACCACATGGAATTAAATTAGAAATCAATAACAATAAAACATAGAAAAACCAAAGTATGTGGAACTTAAACAATACGTTTTCATTTATTTACTTAATTATTTAAATTTTTTTTAAATTTTAGATTCAGAGGCTACATGTGTATGTTGGTTGAATGGATATATTGTATACTGATGGGGATTGGGCTTCTAGTGTACCCATTACCCAAATAGTGAACATTGTACTGGATAAGTAATTTTTCTTTTTTTTTTTTTTTTTTTGAGACGGAGTCTCACTCTGTTGCCCAGGCTGGAGTGCAGTGGCGCAATCTCGGCTCACTGCAAGCTCCACCTCCTGGGTTCATGCCATTCTCCTGCCTCAGCCTCTCTAGTAGCTGAGACTACAGGCACCTGCCACCATGCCTGGCTAATTTTTTGTATTTTTAGTAGAGACAGGGTTTCTCCGTGTTAGCCAGGATGGTCTTGATCTCCTGACCTCATGATCCGCCCGCCTCGGCCTCCCAAAGTGCTGGGATTACAGGAGTGAGCCACTACACCCGGCAAGGATAAGTAATTTTTCAACCCTTGCTTCCCTCCTAGCCTCCCCTCCCTTAAAGTCCCCAGTGTCTATTATTTCCATCTTTAGGTCCATAAACAATACATCTTTAAAACAATCTATGGATTAAGGAAGAAATCACAGAAAATCTAGAAAATATTATGAAGCAAGTGAAAATATAATCACAAATATCAAAATTTTTTGGATTTACCTAAAGGAGTGCAATTTAAAAACAATTATCTAAGTTTGAGCTTTAAGAAACCAGATAAAGAGAGAAATTAAACCCAAAGTAAGCAGAAAGAAGGAAATGTTTTAAAAGCAGAAATAATTGAAATACAAAAGACAATAAAGAAAATTAATAAAGCCAAAGTTTAGTTCTTTGAAAATATTAATAAAGTTGATAAATCCTACTAAGTTTGCTTTCAACCGTTTATAATAGCAAAAAATATAATAATCAGCGTGGCTAACATGGTGAAACCTTGTCTGTATTAAAAAGACAAAAAAAATTGCCAGACCTGGTGGTGGATACCTGTAATCCCAGCTACTCGGGAGGCTAAGGCAGGAGAATTGCTTGAACCCCAGAGGCAGAGGTTGCAATGAGCCAAGATCATGCCACTGCACTCCAGCCTGGGTGACAGAGTGAAACTCCGTCTCAAATAAATAAATATATGTGTGTGTGTGTGTGTATATATATATATATATATATGTGTGTGTGTATATATATATACACACACACACACATTTGAAACATTAATAAGAGATTAAGTAATAATTCATAGCCCATCCATAGGACGGAATACCATATAACTGGGAAAAAGTATAGTGTCAATGGATACTTGATGGTATTGAAAAATGGTTATGTTTTGTGTAAATCAAGGTATGATTACAAAACAGTATCTGATGCTTACTCTCAATCTTAGACAAATATTCATTTAAAAAACATTAGAAGGACATAGGCTGTTTATTAATAATAAACTTTGCATGGTAATGTTATGTGATTTTAATTTGGGAGAGGTTATATATATATTCTAGATTTCTACAATTAATATGCATTATTTTATAATTAGAAAAACAATATGTGTTATTAAAAATGATTTTTTGATATTGGATACTCAAAGTCTATGTTAGTGTACTGTGTTTAATCAAACATGTGTATTCCCAAAATTTTGTGAATATTTTTTGTAAATCAAACTCTGTTTTCTCTAGCTCACCATATGCTACTATGTAAAGATACAATCTAAGGCCTTTTATAGTGTGAATAATCTTTTGTAATCTATCCATAGTTTATTTGATTCAAAAGTTAAGATTTTCAAAATGGAGCTGTATTCTGTATTTTGCGTGTCCTTGCTGGTTCAAGTATGCCTTCCATCCAATGTCTGAGCCAGATTTTTGGTGTCTGAGTGAATGGTATTCTGATGAAAGAGGGGATGAAAGAACTTGGAATCCTGTGGATAGAACCTCACTGAGGCCAGTGCAGAAAATCAGGTGTGCCAGTTCTTCAGCCATGTGACTTGTATTGCTTTCTTCTTATTACCTTGGCTTTAACATCCTGGAGACCCCACCTTCTCCTGGACACTCTTACCATGGGCTATTACAGTTTCATTAGGGGAGGGGTGTATCCAGGGAAGAAAATGTCTTTTAAAAGATGTGTTAGTAGGGTGATAATAAAAAAAAAAAGGTTTGAGATACACTGTTTTAAGATGTCATAAAGAAGCTTAAGAAAACTAGTGGAAGAAACCAGGGATGCCTTGACAGAGGATGTACAATTTGAAAAGGGACTTGACACTGAAAAGGACTTTGGTTGTTGGAGATTAGGGGAGGAGAGGTCTCTAGGTGCAGGGAATGGGTGAATGGGATTATGGAGGTAGGAAAAGGGCTATCCTCCAGCTAAAAGAGCAAATATTCCACTCCCAATGGAGCAGAGGCCCAAAGCAGGGAGTCCTAGAAGCTTCTACAGGAAGTACAGACTATTTCCTATGCATGTAAAATATCTCCTGAACTAGAACTGCTCTTCTAGGTCTTTTGCTTCTTTCTAGCTTCACCTCCCTGGGAGTCCTATTTGTAGCCAGAATATGAGCAAACTGAATTAGGAACATTTTGGCTTTGACCATGCCTTTGTAATCAGCACTTCCTCCCCCTCGCTCTCCGGGGTCGTGCTCATTTTCCCCCGGCTGCTCAGGGTCTGTGCAAGAACACACCTTGGTGATCATGGTGTCATTTCTACGGGCTGTGTATCATTGTTACTCATATGTGGGACTTTTGCTATATGTATTCTCCATGCAAAGGGGAGCTCCCACTTGGGAGAGGAGGCTAGAGTGGGGTTGGGGCTGAGAAACTGGGCTGAGACAGGTTTGTGCACTCACTGGGATCTGGCTGATGTCAATAGTCTCTGCTATGCAAATGAGCAAAAAACAAAACAAAAAAAAACAACAAAAACCAACTGTCTTGTCTAGACCAGAAACCAGAACTCAGTGGGAGGTCGCTAAAGGGTGTGATGCAGCTGGAAACAGAAAAATTCATTTCATTTGGCCTTAAACAGAACAGGATATTCATCAGACTAGCTTCAGGGAGGTAGGCAACAGCACAGAGCCCAGGGGCCAAAAAGTTGCTAAGAGAGAGACCAAGACCAAGAGCTGCTCACAGCCTCTGTCAGGCAAATGAGGGCTGGGAATTGGAGATTGAGCATCAGGAGAAAACGTGTACTTTGCACATTGATTTTTAGTGATGCTTTCTGTTTCATTTATTTCCTTTTGGAAATAGTTGAACCTTAATTGGCCTGGGAATCAGACTGTTCTTTCCTAGTCCGTTCAGCTTCCCACTCTCAGAGAGGACTTTTCTACATGTTGTCTCTGCAAAGCTCCTTGCTCTGCCTTAATCTTCCTGCTGAGGAAACTGGTGCAAACAGAAGAGAAGGTCCACAGACTCCCACCATAGCCACCCGCTCCCAGCAGCAGCCTCCATGTCCTCTGCTCACCTACTCGCTGCCATTCTTTTTCCTGTCAAAAGCCAATCTGGGGGGCAGAGGGGAGGGTGGCATGCACCTGTAGTCCCAGCAACTTGGGAGACTGAAGCAGGAGGATCGCTTGAGCCCAGGAGTTCGAGGTCACAGTGAGCAAGAACCCATCTCTTTACATAAATAAATAAATGGAAAAAAAGAAGAAAACAAAAAGGTGATTCTAATTGTGCACTAGGCCTTGTCCTGTGACTCAAGGACATCCTCAGCTGGTCTCTGCTCATTCTAAACACCAGTTTCTCACCTGCTCTGTGTCACTCCCATCAGCTTACAAACATATTATTTCTCCCATTTTTTAAATTTTTTTATATTTGCAAACTGAAAGTGTTATATAATATTTCTCCCATTTTGAACAACAGTAACAACAAATATCTCTTAACAGCCATCACAATTCTTTGTTCCTCTTTGTCTTCAAAAGAATTACCCCAAACTTCCTAATTGCGGTGGCCGCGTCCCTGTCTTCATCCTAATTGACCTGTCAGTAACAGATGACCCTGGCTCTGGCTCCTCCTCTTTTGCTTCCAGGATCTACATTCACTTCATTTTCCTCTCTCTCTTTCCTTTTTTTTTTAAAAAAAAAAAAAAAAAGAGAGAGAGAGAGAGAAGGTCTTTCTTTGTTGCTCAAGCTGGAGTGCAGTGGTACAGTCATAATTCATTGTAGCCTGAAACTCCTGGCTCAAGGGATTGATCCTTCTGCCTCGGCCTAGCCAAGCACTGGGATTACAGGCATGAGCCACTGCACTAAACTTCCTTTTCCCCCTCTCTCACTGGCTGCCCCTCAGTCCCCTGAGCTGCTCCCTCTGCTCTACCCTTCAATGAAGGAAGGCATATTCATTTTCTGTTGCTGCTGTACAAGTTACCACAAACTTGGTGTCTTAAACAATACAAATTTATTATCTTACAGTTCTGGAGGTCAGAAGTCCAATATGGGTCTCCCTGGGCTAAAAAGGTGTCCGCAGGGCTGTGTTACTTTCTGGAGGCTCTAGGGAAGAATCTATATCTTTGCTGTTTCCAGCTCCTGGAGGCTGTCTGCATTCCTTGGCTCTTGGTTCCCTTACCCCATCTTCAAAGCCAGCAATGTTACATCTCTGACTCTTCTTCCACTGTTACAGATTTCTCTGACCATTGCAGGGAAAGGGTCTCCACTTTTAAGAACCCACATGATTAGATTGGGTTCATCTGGAAAATCCAGGATAATCTCCTCATCCAAAAGTCCTTAACCTTCATCACATCTGCAAAGTCCCTTTTGCCATTTATGATAACATAGTAACAGGTTCAGGAGCTTGGACATCTTTGGGCGCTGTTATTCTGCCTCTGCAGGCATTGTTCTTCTTCTTCTATCTACTCTCACTGTCTGATGATCTAATCCAGGCTCATGGATAACACTAGTCAGTGACTCCCAAATCTCTCCAAGCTCTTCCTCTCTCCAAAACTAAATTTCTTTACTCCACTGATGATGAGATATCTCCAATCAGCTGCCTACTAAGTCACAAACTCAATCTGTACAAAACCAAATGCCTGATCTTCCCCCCAAATATGCTTCTTCCCTAGACTTTGCCATCTCTGTTGATGGTAGACCTTCAGTTGCCTAGTCCAACAATCTTGGAACTATCTTTGACTCCTCTTTTTTTCTCCCATACACGGCATTCATTCCATGTATCAGAAAATCTTGTCTTTACCTTAGAAATATATACCAGATTGCTTCAAAATAATTCAGCATTTGTTGGGGTAGGGAGAAGGTGAGGGGAGAAGGCATTTAAATGAAACAGGTTTGCTCATGCTCTGGTAATGGTTGAAGCACAGTGATGGGTACATGGAGGCTTATTGTATTATACTATTATTGGTACTTTGTGCATGTCTGAAATTTTCCATAATACAATGTTTTTAGTTGCATTTGCCATTGAACTCAGCAATCCCATTCCTTTAGAATCTATCCCATATTAGCCCAGGCGCGGTGGCTCACACCTGTAATCCCAGCACTTTGGGAGGCTGAGGTGGGTGGATCATGAGATCAGGAGTTCAAGACCAGCCTGGCCAAGATGGTGAAACCCCGTCTCTACTGAAAATACAAAAAAAAAAAAAAAATTAGCCTGGCGCAGTGGCAGGCGCCTGTAATCCCAGCTACTCAGGAGGCTGAGGCAGGAGAATTGCTTGAACTCGGAGGGTCTAGGTTGCAGTGAGCTGAGATCATGCCACTGCACTCCAGCCTGGGCAACAGAGTGAGACTCCATCTCAAAAAAAAAAAAAAAAAAAGAATCTATCCATATTAGTAAAAGCAGTAGTGCATACTAACACATATATATTGGCTGGGCATGCTAGCTCATGCCTGTAATCCTAACACTTTGGCAGGCCAAGGTGGGAGGATCGCTTGAGCTCAGGAGTTCAAAACCAGCCCAGTCAACATAACGAAACCTAGTCTCTTAAAAAAACAATGAATAACAGAATTAAAAATACATATACATGGATCTTTACTTTAGCATTGTTTTCAGAGGCACAAATAGTGAAAATGAAGTGAAGAGATAACAATGTGGATACAAAGGGATACCTCCTTTTATTGCACTTTGCCTTATTGTACCTCACAGATACTGCATCTTTTACAACTAATTGAAGGTTGTGACAACCCTGTGTTGAGCAAGGCTATTGGCACCATTTTTCCAACAGCATGTGCTCACTTTTTGCCTTTGTGTCACATTTTGAGAATTCTCACAATATTTCAAACTTTATTATTATTATTATAGCTGTTATTGTGATTTGTCATCAGTGATCTTTGATATTACTGTTGGAATCATTTTGAACACCACAACCACACCTGTATAAGACAGTGAACTTATTTAATAAATGTGTTTCTGACTGCCCCACCGACCAGCCATTCCCCTCTCTCTCTCCCTCTCCTCAGACCTTCCTGTTCCCTAAGACACAACAATATTGAAATTAGGCCAGTTAATAACCTACAATGGTCTGTAAACATTCAAGTGAAAGAAAGAGTCACAAGTCTCTCACTTTAAACCAAAAGCTAGAAATGATTAAGCTTAGTGAGCAAGGCATACCTAAAGCTGAGACAGGCTGAAAGCTAGCCAAGTTGTGGATGCAAAGAAATAGTTCTTGAAGGAAATTAAAAGTGCTACTTCAATGAGCACATTAATTATAAGAAAGCGAAACAGCCTTATTGCTGATAGGGAGAGAGTTTGAGTGGTCTGGATAAATGATCAAACCAGCCACAACATTCCCTTAAGCCAAAGCCTAATCCAGAGCAAGGCCTTAACTCTGTTCAATTCTGTGAAGGCTGAGGGAGGTGAGGAAGCTGTGGCAGAAAAGTGAGAAACTGCTAGAGGTTGATTAATGAGGTTTAAAGAAAGAAGCCATCTCCATAACATAAAAATGCGAGGTGAAGTAGCAAGTGCTGATGTAGAAGCTGAAGCAAGTTAGCAAAAAATCTAGCTAAGATCATTGATGAAGGTGACTACGCTAAACAACAGGTTTTCAGTGTAGACAAAACAGCCTTCTATTGGAAGAAGACGCCACCTAGGACTTTCATAGCTAGAGAGGAGAAGCCAATATGTGTCAGCTTCAAAGGACAGGCTGACTCTCTTCTTAGGGGCTAATGCAGCTGATGACTTTAAGTTGAAGCCAATGCTCATCTGCCATTCCAAAATTCCTAGAACTAAATCTACTCTGTCTGTGCTCTATAAATGGAGCAACAATGCCTGGATGACAGCACACCTGTTTACAGCATGATTTACTGAATATTTTAAGCCCACTTTTGAAAACTACTGCTCAGGAAAAAAAAAAAAAGATTTCTCTCAAAATATAATTGTTCATTGACCATGCACCTAAACACCCAAGAGCTCTGATGGAGATGTAAAAGGAAATTAACATTATTTTCATGCCTGCTGACAAAACATCCATTCTGTAGTCCCTGAAGTAAGGGGCAATTTTGACTTTCAGGTCTTATTTTTTAAGAAATAAATTTCATATGATTGTAGTTGCCATAGGTAGTGATTCCTCTGGGCAAAGTAAATTGAAAAGCTTCTGGAAAGGATTCACCATTCTAAATGCCATTAAGAATATTTGTGATTCAGGGAGGAGGTCAAAATATCAACATACATATGAGTTTGGAAGAAGTTGATTCCAATTCTCATGAATGACTTTGAGGAGTTCAAGACATTGGTGGAGGAAGTAACTGCAGATGTGGTGGAAATAGCAAGAGGACTAGAATTAGAAATGGAGCCTAAGGATGTGACTGAATTGCTGCAATCTCATGATCAAACTTGAACAGTCAAGGAGTTGCTTCTTATGGATGAGCAAAGAACATGGTTTCTTGAGATGGGACCTACTCCTGGTGAAGATGCTGTGAACATTGTTGAAATGACAACAACACATTTAAGATACCACATAAACTTAGTTGATAAATTAGGGGCAGAGTTTGACAGGACTGACTCCAATTTTGAAAGAAGTTCTACTGTGGGTAAAAATGCTATCAGATAGCATCGCATGCTACAGAGAAATCGTTTGTGAAAGAAAGACCCAATGGATGCAGCAAACTTCATTGTGGTCTTATTTTAAGAAACTGCAGGCCACACACACTGGCTTACACCTATAATCCTAGCACTTTGGGAGTCCAAGGTGGGCAGATTGCTTGAGCTCCAGAGTTCAAGAGCAGCCTGGGCAACATAGTAAAACCCTGTCTTTACAAAAAAATACAAAAATTAGCCGGGCGTGGTGGTGTGCAACAATAGACCCAGCTATTCAGGGTGCTGAAGTGGGAGGATTGCTTGAACCCAGGAGACAGAGGTTGCAATGAGCCAAGATTGTGCTACTGCACTCCAGCCTGGGCAACAAAGTGAGACCCTGTCTCAGAAAAAAACAAAAACAAAAACAAAAAACTGCTATCTGACGAGCTTTGGCCCACTGTAGTAATCTACAAATTCACCAAATAGAAAGAAGAAAGAAAGGAAGGAAGGAAGGAAGGAAGGAAGGAAGGAAGGAAGGAAGGAAGGAAGGTAAGAAAGAAAGAAAGAAAAGAAAGAAATTGCCACAGCCACCCCATCCTTTGGCAACCACCACCCTAATCAGTCAGCAGTCATTAACATGGAACCAAGACCCTCCACCACCAAAAAGATTACAAGTTGCTGAAGTCTTGGACAATCATTAGCCTTTTTTTTTTTTTTTTTTTCTCCCGAGACGGAGTCTTGCTCTGTCACCCAGGCTGGAGTGCAATGGCACGATCTAGGCTCACTGCAACCTCTGCCTCCTGGGTTCAAGTGATTCTCCTGCCTCAGCCTCCCGTGTAGGTGGAACTACAGGCGTGTGCCACCATGCCCGGCTAATTTTTGTATTTTTAGTACAGACGAGGTTTCACCATGCTGGCCAGGCTGGTATGGAACTCCTGACCACGTGATCTGCGCACCTCAGCCTCCCAAAGTGCTGGGATTACAGGCGTGAGCCACTGTGCCCAGCCAAGAATTTTATAGATAAGGTATATGCATTTTGTAGACATAATGCTATTGCACATTTAATAAACGACAGCATAGTAGAAATATAACTTTTACATGCACTGGGAAACCAGAAAATGTGTGTGACTTGCTTTATTGTGATAGTCAGTTTATGGAGATAGTCTGGAACTGAACCTACAATATCTGTAGGTATGACTGCACAGTGGTTGAATACATTTCTGAATGTACACTGTGAGGCATCTCACTACCACTATAAGAAATAATTAACTTTATATTAGATGATTTGGTGAAGTTTCCGTAATTTACTGATAAGCGAGAAAAGCAAGATGTATCTAATATGATGCAATTTCTATACAACAAAAATGATAGTAATTCTATTATATATATTCATGCCAATAAAATTCAAAACAAAATAAAAGAAGTATCCAAGATCTAGTGGCTTCTAACCATCTCAATTCCATTCATTGTGCTGCAAGCTGCCACTGTCTCTCACCTGGATTCCTACGCTGGCCTTCTAACTGTTCTCACTGATTCTACCCCTGCCCTCAACAGTTTGATCTCATCACAGTGACCAAAATGCTCAAAATCCGGCAATGGCTCTCATTTTCACTCAGAGTAAAAGCCGAAGTCCTGACAATTGCCTCTGAGTTTCCGCATGATCGTCTGCCCAGACGCAGCCCCATCCTTGCTTCTCTGACTTCATAGCCCACTGCTCCCCTGTTCCTCACATGGTTCCAGCCACACTGCTCTCCTAGCATGCTTCTGCCTCAGGGCCTTTGCTCCACCTCATTCATCTTTCTGGAAACTCTTGTCTCATATATCTGCTTAGCTTCCTCCCTAAGTTTCTTCAAGTCACCTTTTCAGTGAGGTCCAAAGTGAATTCTCTATTAATAATAATAATAATAAAAATCTGCCTCACACCTTCCTGATCTATTTTGCCCTGTTTTTTTTAAAAGGCACTTTTGATATATTATACTATAAAATTGATATATTTACAACGTTCATGTTTATTGTCTTTCTTCGTCATCAGAATATAAGCTTCTTGAGGACAGAGATCTTTGTTTTTTCATGGATGCACTTCCAGCGCCTGGAACAGTGTCTGGCATAAGTAAGATTCAATAAAGATGTCCAGTGCTGCATAAAAAGCTAATCAAGAAGGCAAAGATCTTAATAGAATTTGCCCTGAAAATGCTTTCTTGATGAAAATTCATCAATGTTGCTAGAGATCGCTTTGATATTTAGGGATTTGTTTTGTTTTTGAGATGGCACTTCTCATGCAGAGGGTTGAGGTGATCGTTCTCCTCAGTTGAGGCATATTGTCATTGGAAGTCCTTGCAAGGTCACTCTCTTGTTTGAGAAATCCTTATGTCACCCACTCATCTACTCATCCTCCCACCCCTATCTCCCTATCCATCCCCCCATCCATCCCTCCATCCATCTATTCATCCCTTTATCCATACACTTTTCTTTCCATTTCTTAGCTCCGTTCCCCTTCCCCCAGATGCAATTATTTTCATATTTTAGATATGTATCCTTCTTTTGTATATGTTCTGGTATAACATCCATTTTTGTGGACATGTGTTTTAAAATTGTATATATTTAATTCCGTTTCTGCTTTTCTCAACATTTTTAACATCTAGCCATGTTGCTATCTGTATGTCTGGACTAATGCTTTTAACTGCTTCAGACATATATGACACATTTTATTAATCTAGTTCTCAAGTGATGGATAACCAGATTGCTTCCAGCTGTCAACTGCCAAAGCAATCCCATATGTATGTGAGAATTCTGGGGGGGCTACCTATCCAGGTACAGAACTGAGAAGTTTTCAGAATGACTTCATCAACCTTTACACCCACCAGTGGCACATGACAATTCCTAAATCCCCGATCCCCAATGCCAGCTGGCATTATCTAGATGTTTAATTTTTTCCAAATCTAATAGCTAAAGTGTATTTTCTGGCAATTATTCTTTTAATTTGCATTTCTCTGATTACCATTAATTTGACTACTTATATGCTCTTTAGCCTTTTGCACTTAGTGTTTTTGTTGGTTTTTCTCAGGGGGTCCTTTTGCCTAATAATTTGTGCTTTGGAGATTTTGGTTGAAAATTGAAAACAAAGTTGGAAGCAGTGGCACATGCCTGTAATCTCAACTGCTCAGGAGACTGAGGCCAGAGGATTGCTTGAGCCCAGGAGTTTGAGGCTGCAGTTAGCAATGATTGTACCATTGCATTCCAGCATGGGTAACAGAGTGAGATCCTATTTCAAAAAAAAAAAAAATTATGTCACAGAGTTTTACTTTCCACATTCCATGTCTGTCTGTCTATCTGTCTGTTTGACTACAGCCAAAATAGGGAGTGTGATGTGGCATCTCATTATGATTTGCATTTTCCCAATGACCAATAATGTTGACCACTTTTCATGTGCTTATTGGCATTGATAATGGAAAAATGCCTGTTCAAATCTTTTGCCCATTTAAAAAATTGGGTTGTTTGCCTTTCTTCACTTTATTTTAAAGCCCCATTCTTGACTGAAAATTCCTTCAATCCTGGTATCACCAGAAGCTTCAGGATTAGACAGATAACTCCCGCTACCAGCATCAGCACCAAAAATCCCCCCGGTAGGGCTATTCCTTCTCCCTCCATTACTCCTTTCTCTGCCACTAGGAAGGAAAACTGGGATATCTATGACATTCTCTATAAGCATCACCAGGAAGGGCCCTGATTCACTATACAAGATAGAGGTCTTCCAATGATGTTCCTGAAGAATCCTGGCATCCTCAAACCAGACCAAGGTTTTCTGCTGCTAAACTAGTATAAGTCTAAAGTCATTTCCTAGACCTTCAGAGAAAAAAATTAATGACTATGTTTTCTAATTTTAACTCTTTCTCTTGGAATTTTTACTTCAAACTGAAGTGCTTATTTTTACTTGTTTATGCTAGGAATTAATATAACATGATGCTTGACTAGCAAAAAATTATGTATTTTATTTGCAGAATACAAATATCATTATTTCATTATGTTCTGCAGAAAACACAAGGACCCTAGATGCTGAACAATTTTGAGGACCATAAAAGCAGGAAATAGAAAGGACTTAGAAGACATTATTCTCCTTCACAAAGTGTGGCACCACTGCTCCCCCCAGGCACTGAGACTGAAATATCATTGACGATTTGCTCTTTCTTCTTCCCCACCTCATTTAACCAGTCATCACTTTCTAGAATATTTGCAATGCTGTCTTTTCATCTCCATCTTATCTGCCATTGCCCTGGTCCATGGCCTCTAATTCCCCTTTCTGGACTACTGTAATAAGCCCTAATTGGTGTCCTTGCCTCCAGCCTCTACACTGCTACTGAGTAGTGAATCACATTTGAAATTAATCAATGTTATAATCAATTACTTCAGTCTCTGCTTTCCCAAGAGAGTAACTCCATCAAAGAAAGGATGGTGCCCATCCCGTTCAACACTGCATTTGTAATGCCCAGAACAATGACTGGCATGAGATTGGAAAGGCAGTGAGTCAATGAAAGAATGAATGAAGAACAAACGAATGAATGATTTCAAACTGCAAAAGTACATATCACACAACTCTGGTGACTGTCCTTCCTACCTCCACAGCAGAAAAGATAAAGTCCATACTCCCCAGCTTGGCACACAAGGCCCTCCTTGACTTGACCTCTCTACTACTCCTTGCTTATCTCAGCCAGTCCCTTCCTTGAATTTTAGGTATCAAAATATCTTGGAAAATTCCGTACTTTTTATCTCTTCTATGTCTCTGCTCACTTCCTTATGCCTGGAATGTCCTTACCCAATATTCCATCCTCTATCTCCTTTTCACCAAACTCTTTTCTCCCTTTTAAAAGCATAGAGAACATTGTCCATTGTGTTCTACCACATAGATTTATCAAAGCTAAGCATTTTGCCGTATTTACTCCAACTTTTCTTTAAGAAATAAAGCACTGTAAATACAGTTGAACCTCCTTCTTCAATCTCATCCCCTTCTCTTTTTCTTCAGATGCATCTGTTATCTTGCTTTTGGCGTTAACCATTCACATATATATATTTCATATTTTTAATTGGGATTTTGAAAGCCCCCCCTACTGGTGACTGTCATGTTTTAGTCTAGATGAAGAGTAGTCCAAAGTCCAGAGAGGTCAAGACTCGCATGAGGTCACTTAGCAAGGTAAGACCAAGATAGCTCACGAGCCCAGGACTCCTGTCTCTTAGTTCGTGTTTTCCCAATACACCATGGTGCATCTTTTAAACAATGTGTATAGATCCTTTTGCAGCTCATAAGTGTGATTATTGGGTTTTCACACTCATGTGTAAGATGTGTTTCCCTCAAACCTTGCTATAATATCAGCACAGTACCTATCTGACATGAAAAACATAAAATATTTTTAAATGGGCTGGGTGCAGTGGCTCACGCCTGTAATCCCAGCATTTTGGGAGGCCAAGGCAGGTGGGTCACTTGAGGTCAGGAGTTCAAAACCAGCCTGACCAACATGGTGAAACCTCATCTCTACTAAAAATACAAAAATTAGCCAGGCACGGTGGTGGGTGCCTGTAATCCCAGCTACTCGGGAGGCTGAGGTGGGAGAATCGCTTGAACCTAGAAGACGGAGGTTGCAGTGAGCCGAAATAGCGCCACTGCACTCCAGCCCGGGTGACAAAGCTGGACTTCACCTCCAAAAAAAAAAAAAAGTAATGTATATGAATGAAATAGATACCATACGCTATGTCTCAGAGATAGTGCTAGACATATATATATATATGTATATTAGTTCATCCAACCCTCACTCTAGAGAAGAGAAACTGAGACTCAGAGAGGAGGTGAAGTCACCTTCCCTATGTTAACCCAGCTAGCAGGTAGCCGAGGTAAAATTGGCCCCCTGGGGCTGCCTGACTTCTAATGCTGCCCTCTAGTGGGGACAGTATGGAAAAGACATGAGTTTTGAAAGAAATCCCAAGGTTTGTGTCTGGTTCCTCCCCTCCCTGCCCAGAGAATCCTGGGTAAGTTAAGTCCATTTAAAGTACCATTTATTGACTACCAAGCACCAGCAATTTTACACATCACCTCATTTAGTTCCCACAGCCAAACTCAAAGAGAAATATTATTTTTTCTCCATTTTCAGAGGGAGAAATTGAGACTCAGGGAGAAGTACCATTAACAAGGAGCAAAGCCTGAAGCAGGACTCAGGATCACCAGCTCCAGAGACTGTGGCGCGAAATGCCCCCAGCATGCTTTTTTTTCCTTCCTGTCATGGCTTAAGTGTTTTTTTAATTTCATTTTTGAAATTATCATGTAGGTTGTATATAACATATCTGATTAAAGTCTTGTAGCCAAAATATACAAAAACCTCTTAAAACTTAATAAGAAAACAAATTCTCCAATTAAAAATGAGCAAGAGAGCTGAACACACATTTTATTAAAGAAGACATACAGATGGAAAATAAGCATAGGAAAAGGTGTTCAATGTCATTTGTCATTAGAAAAAATGCAAATTAAAACCACAATGAGATACCAGTACATACCTATTAAAATAGCTAAAATCCATAAATCTGAAAATACCAAAGACAAAGATGCAGAGAAATAGGAACGCTCATATTTTCTTGGTGGGAATACAAAATGTCGTAGTCACTTTGGAAAACATTTAACAGTCCTCAAAATGTTAAACACAGTTACCTTATGATCAGCATTTCCACTCCTATATGTATAACCAACAGAATTGAAAATATATGTCCACACACAAAAAAATTGTTTAAAATGTTCATAGCAATGGCCATGGTGGCACATGCCTGAAGTCCCAGCTACTTGGGAGGCTGAGGCAAAAAGATCCCCTGGCCCAGGAGTTCTAGGTCACAGTGTGCTATGATCATGTCTGTGAATAGCCATTGCATCCCAGCTTGGGCAACACAGAAGGACCCCACTGCTAAAAAATAAGAAATGAAATGTCCAGAGCATCATTATTGACAACAGTCAAAAAGTGGAAGCAACCCAAATGTTCATTAACTTATGAATGGATATGCAAAATGTGGCATATCCATACAATGGCATATTATTAGGTGATAAAAAAGAATAAACTACTTATACCTGCTACAGCATGGAGAAACCTTGAAAATACTATGCTAAGCGAAAGAAGCCATTTACTAAAGGCTACATGTTGGATGATTCCATTTATGAAATGTCCACAGTAGGCAAATCCATGGGACAGAAAGCTTGGCAGGGGATTGAGGGAGAAGATAAATGACAGTGACTGCTAGAGGGTGTGGGATATCTTTATGGGGTGAAGAAAATGTTCTAAATTCAGATAATGGTGATAGTTGCACAACCTAGGAAATATCCTAAAAATCACTGAATTGTACACTCTAAAGGAGTAGATTGCATTGTATATGAATTATATGTCTATTCAGATAAAGTTATTAAAAATATTAAAAATATATAAAGTTGTAAAAAATGAAGTAAG